>NC_069393.1:79701200-81001200 GCF_027475565.1 Acinonyx jubatus | reverse complement strand
TAATATCTGCTGGCACACTGGAGGTGTCCCCCAGTGGCTCTCGAGGCTGCCCGCTCCTTCCCCCTGAGACTGCCCTGCATGTGCTCCCGAATTTGCTGTCTGTCTTCCTGTCTCTGATTTGTCCTGCACACGGCTCCTGGGTGAAACTCTGGAACAGCGTGTGGATTATGCCGAACCCCTGCTTTGATGGTGTTTGAGCCTTTGGCACAGGCCAACACCAGAGTAAGGCCCCTTTACCCTCCTTTCATGGTCAGCCCTCTGCCAGGTGCTAGAAGGAATGTGAAGGAGTCCTCCTGTCAGCACTCACTTAGAATGCCGTCGAGGGGCGAGCACACAGATCCCGAAATCCGTCTCCTGTCTTAAAAACGTGTTCATATTTTCTGGTCTACAAAAGAGAGATCTCGGGGTGCCTGGGTGGCTCAGACTGTTGACCATCCGATTTTTCACTTAGGTCGTGATCTTGTGGTTCATGAGTTCGAGCCCCCTATTGGGCTCTGTGCTGACAGCTCTGTGCTTCAAATCCTCTGTCTCCCTCTTTCTCTGCCCCTCCCCTGCTCATGCTTTCTCTCAAAAATAAAATAAACATTAAAAAGAGAGAGAGAGATCTCAGAACGCCTTCCACCTCTGCTCAGACTCCTGCCTTCATTTCTTCACCTGCAGAGTCCTATGGAGAACGCCTCCCACGTCCCCCTGGCAAGCTGCTTCCGTCCTGCTTGGGCACCAAGCTTCATCCCAGGAGTGATGAGACGGCAACCCCACCCCCGCCCCCGAGTCCCCCTTTCCATTGCTGCAGATGCTTCGCTTACATCTGTGGTGCAGACCCCGGCCAGGTCAGGGCTCCTCGTGGTGGGTGCCTGTCCCCTTGACCGCTGCACCGGCTGCAAAAAGCCTTTTGGCGGCTGCTCTGCCCCGCGGGGTACCACGGCAGGGTCATATGACAAGCCGCACGGATGAGCAAAGAGACAGATGGTCTCCTCTCTGGAAACTTTGCATCAGGGCTCAGCAAGCGTGAAGAGGTGAAATCTGGGCTCGGCCGCGTCTACTCTGCACTCTGGACCAGCTGCCCACGGTCCTCCCAGCAGAAGCCCACAGGAGACGCCTGGGAAGTTCGTTAAACCTACTTGACCATGCAGTGTGCATGGAGAAACTGAGCCACTTGCTGAACCTCCGGCAGCCCACAGATGCTGCGGGTCTGCGAGGCTAACGAGCCTCTCCGAGCAGACAAGATTAATTTTCGAGAGGAAAAGCCCACTGGGGAAAGGAGGGCGTATTCCAGAGACGGCGGCTCTCTGCAGAGCTGATCAGTTACAGGACACCCATCTTGGTAAGTGTGGAGACCATCCCAGGGTCCCAAATCTGGACCCCCAGGCCCGGAGCCACAGCAGAACAGAGTTAAACCCCAACAGCTGGGACTCGGCTGGCTAAGAGGGGAACCCCATCCAGCCATGGCCCTGCTGTCCTTCCAGAATAAACTCAGCCCCAGCCACTTCCTGGCACCATGAGAAAAACAATTAAACCCCTCTATTCTGCTCCAAAGAGCAGGAGAGGGTGTATGTCTGTCACACGCGCAGAAGGACCGGGTCAGTGTGGAGAGCTGGACTAATGTCCCGAGTCTCTGAAGTGGGCTCTCAGCACAGCAGTGACAGTGCATACAGGATCAGCTGTTTCGATTCTACAGAGGAGACACCGACAGACTGTTCCTTGTGGCAGGCTCCCGCGGTAGGAAATGAGCCCAGGGGACACAACCGGGGACAAGAGCCCAGAAAGTATCTGTCCATTACAAGAAGCAGATGCTACTCACTCACGGAGGAGCCCGATGGAGCTTTGCCACGGCCATGGGTGCAAGTGCGGGCGAGGCCCAGACAGGGATCGATGGAAACAGGCCGGCAGGCCAAGCCAGGGAGAGCGAGCCACCCAAAGGACAAAGGTGGGGACTGCAGAGCTGCCCGCGGGGGCAAAAGTAATCAAGATGATGCCGGGGAAGGAGACTGAGCCTCAGAACCGGGGTGTAACGTGCAAGGACCAGAGAAGGACTGAGACAAAGGAAGGAACCGTCGTGTCCTGAAGGACCAAAGACCCTAGATGGTCATTCGCTACAAGACTAAGACCAAACAAATAGGGACGCTTGTCCCTGGGATCCTAAAAAGGGTGGCCCAGGCCCAGGACCTTTAGGGCAGTGAAAGCAGCCCGTGTGATACTGTAACGGTGGGTGCACGACATATGCGTTTGTCAAAACCCACAGAATGCAGAGCACACGGCCAGACCCGAATGTAAACTACGGACCTCAGTTGCCAACAATGGGCCGATATTGGTTCATCAGCTGTAACAAAATGGTGCACGATGGCAGTAAGAGGGGTGACAGCCGTGTGAGGACAGCATGTGGGAAATTTCCGCTCCTTTCTGCTCAAATTTTCTATAAACCTAAAACTGCTCCAAGGAGTAAGGTCTATCCATTTAAAAAATAAATTAAACGGGCAGCCTTAATGGAATGAAAGGGATCCAGCTGACCCCCAGCACCCAGCTGTTAAATATGACGAGGTGGTGTGGACATAGAAGCTACGTCCTTACCCAGTGGCCCCTGAGTCATCCCATGGTCCCAAGGGAAACCTTATTCCGCGCCACCTTATTAGGAAATCTGCCCCATCTTTGAAGACATGTACCTAATTTGGCCTCCTCCTTTGCAGATTCTGGAACACTTGCATCAAGATGTAGCATTCGTATTTCCCTGCTTGATGAAGGACTCGGTTCACCCAATGTTCATCTTGCCGTGGGACAGCCAACACACAAACACGGTGAGTTTCACAAAACAGTGGCATTTTTGTTTTTTTCACCTGCTGGAAGGAGACAGAACTCTTCCCTGAAAGCACACAAAATTCCTCCCAAGTACCTTGTTAAAACTGGACCTTATTGTGGAACTTTTCATTTGAAATCATAAACAAGACTAAATAGAAATTTAGGGGCGCCTGGGTGGCTCGGTGGGTTAAGCGTCCGACGCCTGGTTTCAGCTCAGGTCATGATCTCGTGGTTCACGGATTCGAGCCTCACATCAGGCTCTGTGATGACAGAGCCTGCTTGGGATTCTCTCTCTCCCTCTCTCTCTGCACCTCTCCTGCTCATGCACTCTCTCTCTCTCTGTCTCAAAAAATAAAAACGTTGTTTTAAAAGTCTTAAAAAATAGAAATTGAGCAAAATGCTAGAACTTTCATAATGTCAGTTCTGCAGTCAACTCATAAATGCACACAGAGACAGAGATGACCTGGCAGGATCCTAATTTGCTGCAAACAACTGGAGGTAAACGAAAAGCCTGTCTCCCATCACTGACAACTTCTTTTCAGTGACCGCAGTTTCATTTTTGGTAAACCATGAGTGCAGTTAACTTTCCGGGTTTGGTTTTGTGATTTGTGCCTCTGAGCTTAGATTGCCGTGCAGCTTTCCTTTGTCCCTCACACTGGATCCACTGGGGGTCGTGGCACCTACGAGACACGTCTGTGGCAGAGGGAACACGATTGGAATTTGACAGTAAGATCCCCCACTTCCCTCAAAGCCCTGGTGAGGAGACAAAGCTCTTCAGCGATGTGCTAAAACTGCCCCCGGAGCTGCTCGGGACCCCACCAGGGACCCTACCGGGCAACCTGTTGAAGCAATCCCACCCAGCTGGGAAGTGTGAACCCTGGAGCTCCTGGGCAAAGGCTCTTTCACGGAAGGAACCAAACTACAGCGTCAGCGTCAGTGCTGACTTGCCCGCCACCAACAGAGGACGCCAGCGGTCACGCTCTGTCCTCGGCCTCGCCTCCACCCGGTTGCTCGTCAGCTGGCCGAGCTGGTGCTCAAGTTTGAAGGGTGTGACAACAGCTTTGACCTCGTAGCACCGGATAAGCACAAAAGCAGTCAGACCCGAAGCGAAGGCTGAGACATGGAGTGGGGACTATGTGGTTATGATGGGAATAATCGTAGAGATGATTCTGAAAGGGAAAAATGACGAGAACAGGGTGTGTTTGTAGACGCACATCCTCACATGTAGACACGGCCTCTCGTGTGGCCGGACACGGCTGTGCGACCCCGGCAACAGCCGTGAGAATGGGCATCTGCGTATGTGAGTTGGCATCTGTTGATTCTTGGGGACGGCAAGAATTTTCATTCAAACATGTGACAACCACAAGAACCTCCTGAGAGGCCTTTTAGGAGAAGAGGGCGCTGGAATTTGGGGCAGGACAGTGAAGCCAAGTGGAATGCATAGAAACAGAATCTGTGCCTTGCAGACTTGCTAAGGGGACAGCAGGAATCTGCTGCTCAGAGCTGCCCCCTGATGGTATGGGGTGGGGTGGGCACAGGGACCGAGCCCTCTGTGAAAGAGGGCAGAGGGGACAGAAGACCCTGGAGGCCAGAGTCTAGCTTTCCAGGTAATAATGTCAGAAAGATGGTGTGTATTTGGATAAAGGTAAGAAGCAAAACAAAAACAAAAACAAAAACACGTCTTCTAGAATGCCTAGCAAAAGAAAAGAGCAAGAAAGTACACACATCCCATCACAACTGTAGAGCACGAGGCCCCAAAACATTACAGTGAACAAAGGAAGGTAACATGCTAAGTTTCATTTATTTAACAAATAGTCACTAGTCCTTACAAAGTACTTAGCAAGTGCCAGACCCTGAAGTCCTAAGGGTGTTTCCTGCCACCCCTGTAAGACAGGAACAGTGATTATCATCGCGCTTTACAAATTGGGAAACAGAGGCACAAAGGGATTCCGGAAAGCTTTCAAACTGGGCGGCCCGGTGAGTGTGTGAGCTGGGATTCCAGCCCGAGTCTTGCCCGGCCCTGCATCTACACGCTCAGGCATCACACGGTGAGTTCTGTGCAATTCTGACCGTATTTATGATGCAACTTTTATTATTTCGTCTTTGCTATCGTAAAAATAGTTATGCAGTGTGGTAGGCGGAAGGGTGGCCGCCACCACTGTGTCCACGTCCTAATGTCTGAAACCTGTGTGTTGGGTTCCACGACAAGGGGAATAAAGGCCGCCGACAGAATTAAGGCCGCAAATCAGCTGACCCGAAAACGGGGAAATTAGCTCGGATGATTCAGAGCGCCTGAGGTGATCACCGGGGTCCTTCAACGCGGAAGGGGAGGCTGCATCGGCACAACCTTCACTCCTCCTCCTGGGACTCTCCTTCACTGCCCCCCAACTACCACACTCCACACTTCAGGCAGCAGATCGGGGTTCTCCCCTCACCGAGCAATTCTCTGCGACACCAGCTGGGTGACCTACAATTCAATTCAATTCTGATGTTAGCGGGAATTAGCTCAGACCCCACGGGGGGAGGGCTGAGTCCCACAAGACGTCCCCAGCCAAGACCCCAGGCGTAGGTAGTAGGTCCTCAAGTTCCCCTCACCCTCTGGCAGACGTGGCTACAAGTCAAAAGTTCCCAAGACCCTCCCTCAAGTTCAATTAATTTGCTACGTTGGCTCGCAGAGCTCAAGAGAACAGTGCACTTGCTACTTGCCTGTTTATTAGAAAAAGGAAATGACTTTGGAACAGCCAGATGAAGACATACAGAGAGTGAGGGGTTGCGGGGGGGTTTTGGAGACCCCATGCCCTCCGGGGGCCTCTGTCAGCACCTCCTTCATCAACGCAGCAACCCCGAATCCTGTACTTGGGTGAGTTTCTATGGAGGCTTCATCAGAAAGGCATGGTTGACCGTTAACCCCCAGCCCTTCTTCCCTTCCTGGAGGATGGGGGTGGGGCTGAAAGTTCAAGCTTCTGATTGCGGTGTGGTCTTTCTGGCGACCGGCCCCCATCCTGAAGCTATCTGGGGAGTATCACTGCATTAGGACAGAAGACACTCCCATCACCAGGAAAACTCCAAGGGACTCAGGAGCTCTGTGTCAGGAACCAGGGTCAAAGACCAACTACTAGAAGGAAAGATGCTCCGAGCACTCTTCTCACTGGGAAATCGTGGAACTTTTAGGAGCTCTGTGCCAGGAGCCAGGGCGGGGAGGGCAGAGACCAATATATTTTCTATTATTTCACAGAAGCAGCAGAGGAGATCAGAGAGGTTCTCGGAGAAAAACGTGGCCCGTGTCGCTGACTTTGAAGGTGGAGGAGAGGACCACACACCAAGGAATGCAGGAGCGTCTAAAAGCCGGAGACAGCAAGGACACAGGTTGTCCTCTGGATCCTCCAGAGGGGAGCGCGGTCCTGCCGACAGGTTGGTTTTGGCCTGGTGGGACTTCCAACTTATAGGACTGTCAGGTGACACATTTGCTTTCTTTACTGTCACTGCGCCCCCGTGTGTGTGGTATTTTGTTGCTGCCACGTCAACAAGCCAAATAAGAAATGACATTTACTCAACAGACATTTCTGGAGCACGCTCCAGGTTCCAGGCACCTGTGTCTCTTCTTATTGTATCCTCACAATGTTTTCTTCACCCCACGTCGGAGGTGGAGAAACTGAGTCACAAGCAGGTTATTGCGTGAAGTGAAGAGGTGCTGGGACCAGAATCGGAAGGTGGGTTTATGGAGTCTGCCTGCCTCCCACGCAGGGCTTGCAGGTAGAGAGAAGGAAGAAGGTGGGCAGGTCAACAGCCCTCCAGGGGCTCTGACTCTTCAAGGCAGTTAGCGTGTACGGCTCATGCCCAGCATCCCTGCAGGTGGATCCCTGGACCGTGGCTTCGGCCTCTCAAGGACCCTCTCTCAGCTGGTGTCTTCTCTGCCACCTGCCTCTTCCACAGGCTCTCAAGCTCACAGCGTATTGTCCTTCCTCCAAATCAACCTTGGATCTACACCTCCTGGCTTAGCAGAAGTCGCTACATCGCGTCCAATGGCGGGCAGCCGTGCAATGGGGACGCTGGGGTTCCAGGCTCGTGACCCTAATCAGCGTGCACACACCTTCCTGGGCCTCAGCTGTTCTTCCAGGTCAAGGACGCGTTTGTGCAGCCAGCTGAGGCGCACGAAACCCAAGGCCTGCGTCTTTCCAGAAAGCTTTGCCTCAGCTGTTGTAGTGACTCATGATGATGAAATAGTTTTCTGTTCTAATGAAGTTACAGCCGTGATCAAACTGCTAGAGAGAGAGAGTTTGAAACTGTATTATTTTGCCCCCTCCCCATTTTTTTTCCAGTGGAATTTTGAAAACAGTGAAATCGTAAGGGTAAAATTAAAACCCGGGATCTAAAACCAGAGCTAGAATTCCCCCCAGAGGCTCCTTCTTTGTGAATGTCGAACTGTTCTAGAGAATTACTTGTCTGAAACTAGTGGGGGAGAAGCACCTGCAGAGGAGAAAGAGTGGCCATTGTGGAGGGAAATCATCTCCCTCCTCGGTTTTCATAGGCACCAGCCTTACGGGATAATGGGGAAGAAGAGGCACAGTTCCGTATTGACAGGGCAGTGGAGAGAGAAACAGGAGGAGAAGGTGGGGAAGAAGTAGGATGCATCGTCACCGCATGTGCGGCGCTCATGACATGTCCAGGAAGACGCTGCGTGGATGCTAGGGAAGCGAATGCCATCTCCAACGCCCCGTCTGATCTGAGAGAGCATGGCCTTGAATTTAAAGGACCATCGACACAACTCATTTCAGCAGGCATTAATTGTGAGCCTACTGTGTGCCAGCACACAGATGCGGAGACGTCTACACCCTCAAGGAGCTCGCTCCTTAATGGAGAGAGAAACTAAATTGTGTACAGACAGGAGCAGAACATCAGGAAGCCTGTCACGGCCATTTCTTATATTAAGAGGTCAAACGGGAAAACCATATGGTCTATGGAGATCTATAGGGATGCCAAGAAGACATTTACTAAAATTGCACATCTGCTTCTGATAAAAATTCTAAGTAACTGGAGAGTAGAAATAAATTTTCTAAAATTAAGAGTATCTATTAGAAACATCTAGCAGGCATCATACTAATGATATATCATTAGACATTCCCATTGAAGTCAGAAAGGTAGATTGCTATAATGGCCACACATTCATCCCACCCATATGTATACACTCCTTTGTAGTGTCGCTTTGCCTCTAGTCCCACAGGTGGTGGAGTCTCTGTCCCCTGCCCCCCCCCGCCCCGTACGGGCTGGCCTGTGACATGTTTTGACAATGGAACTTGCTGGAAGTGACATGATGAGAGTCGGAGCCTAGGACCCTGAAGACCTTGCAGTTATGGGTCATGCCCCCTGGGGGGCGCTGCTCTGAGAACACCATGGGAAGAAACCCAGTCTCGCCTACAGGAGGTGGTGAGGCCACAAGGACAGAGCTGAGCTGTGTCCACCAACGGCTGGCACCACCATTCAGCATGTGAGTGGGCCACCTTAGGCCACTCTGTCTTGGCAGAGCTGTGAATGACCACAGCCACATGAAGGATGCTGGGTGAGACTAGCAAGGGGCAGTCCAGCTAAGCCAGCCCAACCTGCTGGCCCACAGCACAGTGAACGAATAAAACAGTGGCTGTTCTAAGCCACTAGGTTTGGGGATAATTTGTTCTATGTTTTAGTTTGCTAGGGTTGCCATGACAAAGTATCCCTACCTTGACTTAGACATGAACAGGAATGTACTGGAGACCAGAAGTCTGAAGGCAGCGCATCAGTAGGGTTGATTCCTTCTGAGAACTGGGAGGGAAGGATCTGTTCCAGGCTCTCTCCTTGCCTTGTAGACGGCCATCTTCGTGTTCACACTGCGTTCTCCCTGTATGTCTGTGCCTAGGTTTTCCCTTTTTCTAAGGACGTCAATTATGTTGGATTAATGTCCACCCTAATGACCTCATTTCAATTTGCTGATCTCTGTAAAGACCCTGTCTCCAAATAAGGTCACATCCTGAGTGAATGGGAGTTAGGACATCAACAAATGAATTTGGGGGCACACCATTCAACCTATAACATTACACAATAGATGACTTATACGATGGGGAGCAATTTTTTTTTTCACTTCTCATTTTTATTTGACAGAAAAAGTTGCTCTTGCTGTAGAAATAAAAAAAAAAACAAAATGTCTAAGAAACGGGAAGAGGGGCACCTGGGTGGCTCAGTAGGTTAAGCGTCCGACTTCGGATCAGGTCATGATCTCATGGTTTGTGAGTTAGAGTCCTGAGTCGGGCTCTGTGCTGACAGCTTGGAGCCTGGAGCCTGCTTCAGATTTTGTGTCTCCCTCTCTCTCTCTGCTGCTTCCCTGCTCATGCTCTCTCTCTCCCTCTCTCTCTCTGTGTGTCAAAAAAAAACAAACATAAAAAAAATGAAAAGTTTATGTTCTGGGTCGCCTGGTGGTGCAGTGGGTTAAGCGTCTGACTCCAGGTTACGAATCTCACATTCCTTGAGTTGGAGCCTCGCCTCGGGATTCTCTTTCTGCTCCTCTCTGCCCCTTCCCCTCTTGTGTTCACTCACTCTGTCCCAAAACAAACTTTTAAAGAAGTTGATGTTCTATAAAACATTTCAGACAATTCACATGTAAAAGGTGTCATAAAAATAGCTTAAAAAGAAGCAACAAACTTGGAAAAAATTGCAACATAGTTGGCAAGCAATGGAAGGCCGTGAGAAACACTGCCCGAAGGTTTGCAAAGTATGGAGAGAAAGCTGTTGGAAGTATTGAAACTGAGGACATCTAGGCACGGAGGAGGTGGGGTGTCAGCTCCACATGGACGCTGAGGGGACCAGGGAGGAAGACAGAGTGGGGCAGGTGGAAACCTCCTGCCCCATTTGCCTGCTGTCCAGCCACACGGGGTGGGGGAGGGGGGGCGGCGAGGGAGGGAGTGTCCTTTCCTTGTGCATTTAGTTCACTGTGTGGGGACCTGGCTTAGCAGCTAACGCCATGCGATCAATGGTCGGTGAGATTACCGTCTTCCCCTCCCTGGAGAAGACTGGGTAATGAGCAGAAAGATGTACTATGCTTTCACTTCTCAAACCTTTTAGTCTCAGAAGCTCTTTACATTCTTTTTTTTTTTTTAATTTTTTAATGTTTATTTTGAGGGAGAGACAGAGCGCAAGCCGAGGAGGGGCAGAGAGAGAGGGAGACACAGAATCGGAAGCAAGCTCCAGGCTCCGAGCTGTCAGCACAGAGCCTGATGCGGGGCTCGAACCCACGAACCGAGAGATCATGACCTGAGCTGAAGTCAGATGCCTAACCGACTGAGCCACCCGGGTGCCCCAATGCTCTTTACATTCTAAAACACTACTGAGGACCTCAAATTGCCCCCAAATAGCTTTAATTTTTATGGGTTCTATCTCTCCACCTTTACTGTATTAGAAATTAAAGCTGGAACGCTTCTAAATTGTTATCAATACATTTTAAAAGAATAAGAAAGCCGCTATGTGTTAACATAAACAAATGATAAAAATTAGGTATAGTTTTCAACAGAAAAAGGTAATGAGGAGAGTGCCATTTCTGGGTATCTGTCTGCTGTCTGATTTCCCAGAAGACAGCTGGGTTGTCGTATTCACTTCTACATGAGGGATGTTGTCGTATGTCGCTTTTGGTTGAAGTGTACAAAGAAAATCAGACCCACCAAGATGTGTATTGGAGAAGAGACCAATATTTAATAGGATTTTCACATAATTATACATATTCTTACAGGCTGCACCAAGACTCAAAAAGTTACAGGTTCTTAGAGTTAGTTGCAGTGTAGAAACAGACACCCCACCGATGACCATTTTCTACTCCACTAAATTAAATACGTTGGTCCATTTTGTACGTTCCCCGGATTTTTTCATCCACACGTGACTTTGTGTCACCATGCATTGGTCATTTGGAAAAATGTCGGTTCACTGAGTTATGCAGATCTTCCAAATGCTGAAACGTTTCATTAGACAGTATCAAAAAATTACATTTGTTAAAATCACCACCGATCTCATCGGTGAGGCCCCTTCAGTCCTGGGAAGCTGTCAAGCTCGTTGGTGGCTGATATAAGCGTTCCAAAATTCCAATTTTCACTTGAAAGCTTGAATTGTATCACTGGCCAAAAAAAAAAAAAAAAAAAAAAAAAAAAAAATACTGTCAGTTGCTTTCTTTGAAATGACAGGCTCACTTTGTTCATTTCTGGGAAAATGTCTAGCAAATGCCCCGTCTGAATAGCCGCGGTGTTGTCTGTCAGGCAGCCTTTGAAGTCAAACCGGTTTTCCCAGGAAGAAGCGGCTCGTTTGGCTCAAAACAGAACCTGTCGCACACGTGCTGTTCCGCGAGCCGAGGCGGGTACAATTCTGAAAAAGTGTCTTGACCTCAGGGAGTCTTGAAGATCTTCTGTGAGAGTCCCCGTAAGGCGCACCGTCCTCTGCTTCTCCAGGGTTTGTTCTTCTCAGGTTTGTTCAGAGACGGATGGTCGGGAATGTCAACTTCAACATCTCTGCAGCAGTGAAACATGGGGATCATCTGAACGTCGCCAAGGAGGACACCGTGGAAATGTTGGCGCATCCGTGAGATGAAACAGGTCTGATGTCAGGGGAATCAGACAAGGGACGGATTCGCACCCTGGAGGTTTGCTGGGAAGTGCATTCAAGAGCACTATCCGTAAGAGTGTGGAGGAAGCGGGAGCGAGTAGATGCTGCTGCCAAAGAGGCTTCGGCGCGTCACGCCTTTCAGAGACACCCGAGGGCCAGGACACCAGGTCTTTACCCTGTCTCGCCGCATCCGTCGCGGGAGAGGGTGGGACCAGGACGGCGCAGTCCTGCACACCAAGGACGGGGGCCGGCTCGGGCTCCACTGTGCTGTGAGCAGACGGTTCTCTGGGCAGCTGGGGGCATGAGCGCCCTGTTCCTGAAGGAGGCTCTGAGCAGTGCAGTATGGCATCCACTGCCCACGATCACAAGAGGGGAGGCTATCCCCTAACTTTTCTGATGTGAAAAGTTGGTGTTGATGGAAGTCAACATTTCTAGTCTACGTCCATTTCCTGTGCTAAAAATAAAAGGAGAATGTATACAGAAAACCCTGAAAACTGTTTCCAGTAATTCTCTCTGGTGGTAGCATTTAAGGGGAATTTCTTCTTTAGAAACTTCTGCATCTTTCTAGATGTTTGAATGACATGTACTACTTTTATAACCACACGCACACGCACACACACGCACACACACACCTGAACGCGCACACGCACGCACACGCACACAGAAAACCTAATGAGGGAAGTGCTCTATCAACCCCAGCATCTGGAACACAGATGAAGTCCTGCACAGAGTGGCCTAGCCCGTCCTTCACACACAAGAAAACCTCGCCAGGGAGGCTGAGGGACTCGTCCACGTCCCGCAGAAGGACTGGCTCTAGAACCCTGTCTTCCCGATTCCCTCTTCCCCAAAGCGACGGAAACCAAGAGCTGACGCTTGCCCCGGAGAGAGACCAGGAACCAGAAGAGGTGCTCTGTGGAAGGTCCGCGGGGTCAGAGCGACAGAGATGTGCACAGGGCCTTCCAAGCAGGGTGCGGGAGCCTGAGCAGAGGCCCAAAGGCAGTGAAGCAGAGAGAAGGTCCAGGGAAGGAGCAGCAGCTTCACTGAGCAGTACAGATGAGAAAGGAGCAGGCAGTGAGGCTGGCCTGGTGGCCTGGGCAAAGCCGCTTAGCCCCGCGGACTCGTCCCCCAGGGAGCGGGACAGGCAGCTCGGCAAGGGGGCCGTCGGGTGCTTCCGTGAGCAATCCCACCTTCCTAGGGTGGAAGCTGAGCTCCCAGAAAATTAATCTGGCCGCTCAGTTACCCAAGGAGACACAAGAGAAACAGAGATACCAGTGCAGGAAATAGGGGGAAAAAATTAGTGAATGGATTTCAAAAAAAATAATAGAATCCTTAGAAATGAAATGTTGAGTGATGCGGATGTGCCCCACACTGTCGGGGACCCTCCCTTCTGGGCCCTGTCATCGCTGTGGCACCAAGGCCCTCCTTCAGTATTTATTTATTTAACTCATTCGCTCCACTCATAGCTAGCAAGGATTTACTATGTAGCAAGCAGGGGTTTGGTTGTGTACAACATCTGATTAAGGTTCACATTTTAAGCGTGTCTACACCGCCTACAGAGGCACTCTGAGCAAATTCAGGCAGCATTTAAGGACACTGAAAAGCGCTGTCATGAACTCTGAAAGCATCTGGGATTGTATTATTTAATGCTGGGGACGCAAACAAGTCATTGCAAAGTTATTTCGCCAAGGGATTCACGCCAGGAAATTTAGGACCTAAATCTTATGATTCAGTGATGGGGGTGACAGGGCTGTGGGGAGGCCACGGACTTGGGTGATGTACCTGGTGTGGTTCAGTGCCAAGGCCGGCCGGGGGGGCACCTGGGAAGGCCGGACAAGCCAGGGGTCCCTAGCGCGGGCACAGTGCTGGGGGAGGAGCAGTGCCAACCTGCTCCAAGGAGGAGACACAGGGCAGAGCCCCAGGAAGCCTTCTCCTGGTGGTGCCGACCACAGCCCTTTGCCCATTGGTGCTTCTTACCTCTGTCTGGAGAGCCCATTCAGGTCCACCCCTGGGCTGGGCCAGGCACCAGGGACTAAAAGAGAACAGTCTCCATTCTCAAGGGGCTCAGACCAATAGATCTGAGCCCACGTCAGGAGCAGACAGGTGTGTGATGGGGGCTGAGACAGAGAAAGACAATGGTGGCAATGGTGGACGTCGAGAGACTCTTTGGTGCTCCAGCAGAGTCCTTGACCGGTGAGGGTAATGTCAAGTGAAGGGAGGTGTTGCAGTGAAGTTTTCTGAAATATGAGATGATTTTATCTCTTCTCGAGCATGAAATTGTTTTAACACCACTCCTTGAGAACGTGTGATCTTGCATTTAGATAGCCCCTCTGCCTCCCTTTCTGCAGTAAACAATGCATCCTGAATCCCAGGGCTGGCCGAATGAGTTTTCCTAAAACACCGTTTTCATCACGTCACCCCCTGATCAAAATCCTGCAGTGGCTCTGCATTTAAAAATTTTCAAAAATCGATGGAACAGAGAGACATTCTCAACACAATGTGGGGGAGTCCCGCTTTCAAAGGAGCTCCCCTAAGACACAATTGCAGAGACTGACTCCATTAGAACCAGGAGGTGGCCCTGGGAGAGCTGGGCAAGGACCTCTTCGAGCTGGGGAGAGCCAGGATTGCCTCCAGGATTGGCTGGGGTCTAGAGTAAGGCAGCCTCTGAATCTGGAGGGTTATTGAGAGAGAGAGAGAGAGAGAGAGAGAGAGATTCATTGAAGGGGGACCTTGCCAAATGGGGACTTGCATAGGCAGAGAGGGTGAGGGAGAGTCTGTCACTGTGGAGATGGTAATTGGAGAAGGGTCTCCCATCAGAGGGGAGTTACAGCTTCTGCCCACAGCTCCTGAGAGCCAGGGGAGGGCTGGTGGGTTAGAGTCACATGGTGTCATGAGGGCCTTGCCTTTCATTAAAGGGGGGCTTTCTTGGGTGACAATGGCATGCTGAGCAAGGAAATCAGCTTTCCCAGCGATCGCAAACACCTGGTTCTTCCGCATTCCTTGTCCCACCCCAAGTGTCTTCCTGGAGACAGCGGTAAAGTACCATCGCGTACTGGTCCCTATGCTGGGGTCACAGTGGGGACCAATACAGCCAGCCCTTGTCTTCAAGAGTTATACAGTCTACTCTAGAGTGAAGCTCGGCAAACAACACCACCTTCCACCATTGTAAATAATTTTATTGGCACGCGGCCAAGCTCCTTTATGTATGTGTGCTCTGTGGCTGCTTTAGGCTGCAGTTGGCAGAGTTGAGTAGTTGCAACAGAGACCGTATGGCCCACAGAGCCTGAAGTATTTACGTTTAGGAGAAGTTTGCTGATCCAGCCCCTGTATAAGCAAATGGTCTGTTACAATACAGCACACAGGTACCATAGCACCTCTCAGGGATTCCGTACATGTTAAAGGAGGTAATTCATATTGAGTGCTTAGCAAAATTCTTGTCATGGAGTGTCTGATAAACCACAGCTCTTGATGAGGAGGAGGAGGGATGGGGGAGGAGGAGAAGGAAGAGGAAGAGGAGGGGGAGGAGGAGAAGGAGAAGGAGGAGGAGGAGAAAGCAGATGTCCAGAATGCTAAAGGAGTACCAAAATAGCAGCTATAGGGGACATCAAGGAAGGTTTCCTGGAAGAAATTATGTCTAAGATGTTATCTGACGAATAAGCTGGTGTTTCCAGGTGCATTGCAGTTCCTGGGCAGTGGAAAAGCATGGAACATGTGAAACAAGTTCAGCAGGGCTGGAGTGGTGGACAGGAGAGATGATGCTGGAAGGACCCGTCAGAGCTGGGAGACCCAAGGCTCATGTGGGGTTCATCCCGAGTCCCATGGGAATTCAGTAAGGGTTTCCTGGAGGGAGTGACATATGAGGTTTGTGTTTTAGACATAACTGTTCTGACTGCAACGTAAAGAACGCATTAAAAGGATGAGTGTGGACAACAGGAGACAGGGCAGCAGGCCGTTAGGGTGTCCACAGGGGAGATGTGGGCGTCCAAACAAGGCCTATGGCTGCGGGGATGCAGTGCTGAAGGGTGTGGGGTCCAGAAGAGCTCGGATGAAATGGATACGGGTGGGGGCACCTGGGTGGCTCTGTCGGTTGAACATCCAACTCTTGATCTCGGCTCAGGTCTTGATCTCATGGTTCGTGGGTTCGAGCTCTACAATGGGCTCTGCTCTGTGCTGATGGTGTGGAGTCTGCTTGGGAATCTATCTCTCCTTTTTTCTGCCTCTCCCCTGCTCTCTCTCTCTGTCTCTCAAAATAAATAAATAAACAACAAAAAAGAAATTGATATAGGTGTATAGGAGAGGGAGAAGTCATGCAGAAGCCCTCGTGTCCTGGCTGGGCACCTAGGTGGTGATGTGCCACTCAGGGAGCCAGGGGATGGGAGGGCAGTTTGGTGGACAAGGCATAAGGCAGGCAAGGACAGGTAGAGCCATTGGGGAGGGCCATCTTGGCTGGTAGGGAACAGAAGACACACCCATCAGGGTAAGAGAGGGGATGATGGCAAAAGTGCTAGTGATCAAAATGCGGGCAGGATTCTTTAAAATATACGTATATTTAAGAAGGGGCAACTGGGTGGCTTAGTCGGTTGAGCATTTGACTCTTGGTTTTGGCTCAGGTCATGATCTCATGGTTTGTGAGTTCGAGCCCTGCATCAGGCTCCAGGCTGACTGCACGGAGGCTGCTTGGGATTCTCTCTCTCTCCCTCTCTCTCTGCCTCCTCCCATGCTCATGCTTTCTCTCTGTCTCAAAAAAAAAAAAAAATAAATAAACATATGTATATACATATATATACTTATATAAAGTGTGAGCAGGATTTAAGGGGCAAGAACTGGTGGTTAAGTTGCCAACGGGCGTGGGGAGGCCAACAGGTAAAAAGGAACATCAGTTACCTGAGTCAGAGAGAATAGCTGTGTGGAACGGGGCACGAAGTCAATGCCTTACCCAAAGGGAGAGGACTGGACAGAAAACACCCAGCCTCAACCTCCCCAAACCCGACAGCCTCCAAAAGAAGCAGAGGGTGAAGAAGCCAGCTGGCACAGTGCAAGCGGGCCCACCTCCCGGGCACAGAGCGAGCGGAGGAGGGGGGGGAGTCAGAGCAAGAAAAGCCAGCATCAACACGTGACACATAAGGTCCTACAGGGTAGGCACGCGGAGCTGTGCCCAGGTGGCTGAATGTGTGCCTCCGGAGCTCAGGAGAAGGTCTGAGCTAAAGACACGGAGTGAGAGGAGCCATGAGCCTAGACCTGGGACAGGAGGAGGGAGGCCCCACCAAGGTCCTCAAGACGAGCTGTCAGGGAGGTGGGAGAGAATCAGGAGACCAAGGGAAGAGGATGCCCCTCACAGGGGAAGTACTGTGCAGAATGGTGGTAAGAGGCCGCCTGGGTGGCTCCGTCGGTTGGGCGTCCGACTTCGGCTCAGGTCACGATCTCACGGCTCGTGGGTTCGAGCCCCGCGTCGGGCTCTGTGCTGATGGCTCGGAGCCTGGAGCCTGCTTCGGATTCTGGGTCTCCCTGTCTCTCTGCCCCCTTCCCGCTCGCTCTCTGTCTGTCTCTCTCTCTCTCAAATATAAATAAATGTTAAAAAAAATAAAAAAATAGAATGGTGGTAAGAGGCGAAGCCAGCAGACCCTAACTGCAGCCCCCCACGAGAGCAGAAGCAGCGTCGCTGGGGACCTTAGCCCTGGGAATTTTCCTGGCTGGGGTGGGAAAAACTCACCTGCCCTCAGTGGTAGTGGGAGGTGAGGAAGAACAGGCGTCAGGGTGGTTTGGCCGTGAAGCGGAGGGGGGGGGGGGCATGGTACAACACAATGACAGTGGGAGGGTCTCTCTGGACGCCAGAGCCTGAGACTCCAGCGGTCAGTGCAGAGTCAGGAATAAGGCTCCTGAATTCACTGGAGAGCTGAGCGGAGCCGAGACGCCCTAACGGACCCCCCTTCCCCCAGCCCGGTGAACTCTGTGGGTTTGGGTCTGGATGAAGCACTGGAACCTTACATCAAGGACATTTGAACATTTCCTTTTCTGTCTAGTTCCTTTTTTCTGCGCTGAGAGGAGTTGGGGTAAAAGGGGTTCCCCACACGGGCCACAGAGGAAGTAGGAGAGAAGTTGGATGCGGTGCACACAGCCTTGTGGAAAATGGGAGGACACGGACGACGGGACACACAAGATTTTCCAGGCCATGTTGAAACCAAGGTGACTCATGTATAATATGACCTTGAGAAGAGTCCTTGGCCCCTCCAGGTCTTGCCCTGACCTCATCCACTATACCCCTCCATAATAATGTCATGGTGACACGTGGGGTGGTGGTGGTCAAATGCCAAGAAGGGTCTGGTTCACGGTAGGTGCACAACACATTTTAATCGCTTCTCCCAACTCCTGCATATTTCTGGGAATGTTTATCTTGCCTCTTCCATCAACAAAGAAGACTGAAAACCTGTAAGTTCAAAGGGAGTAAGCCGAGTGTCACGGTAGGGGGGTAGAGGACAGAGGTAGAGAATAGTTCACCCTTCTAACACAACAGCACACCCAAGTGTCTCTTCTGGAAGGATGTTCTAATCTGCAGTCGTCCTGATGGTGGAAATATTTAATGACGTAGAGCGACAAAAAAGAGTGCCTTATCCGATAGTATTTCAGCCGGCATTTAAAATAAAAACAGAATAAACCTTTTTTGTCAGGTTCTTCAGTCCTTATTTAATGTTGGTTTTAATTAGTTCGAGCTCTAGCCACCTAAATTTTCAGAGGGAAAAGTTAAACCATGGCTGCTTAAAAACAAAAAATATTTAGCTACTAGCAAATGATTGAAGAGGGCAGGGAGAGGGCATCCTATTTTTTTTTTTTTTTAGCATCTCTTAACTATTCTTGTTCAACAGGAATTATTTTATTGTCAACAGATTTGTTACAAATTTATGAACCATTTTAACCTCTTTCTGTTGCACAGGGGACATTTTCTCGTGAAAGAAGTTAAAGACATTGCTCAAAGCACACTCTCTCCTGGCAGGTCCCCCCCCACCCCCCACCCCCAGGGCTCCCGGAAGGATGACGCAGACCTCGCAAGAGCCACCACTCACTTCTGTAGATGGGAGTGTAATATTTAGGGTGTTTAGAAGTCATCTTCATAATACAATAAATAGAATGAAGCACCATGAGATTAGTCATGCCTATTGACCCATGAAAGTGACAGAAATGATGTGACCGCATTAAAACAAACAAACAAAAGGAAAGTAAATAAAGTTCCCTTTATGGAAACATTTTCTTAAACACTTTACATTCTATCATTGGTCAAAACATCCCCAAATTATTATAGGTTAATCTACTTTTCTTAACCACAATCTACCTCTGACATTCAGTAGAGGGCATAGCTACAAGCATCATAAACTACTAGAAGAAAAAAAAAACGTGTCCAACAAGCTGATTGCATTGTCCTCTTTGGACAGTAATCTCTGTCAGAGAGCTCTAAAATAGAAGAGAATTGTATACCCCACTGTGGCTTTCTTCCACAATAAAGTAAATTGAAACACTTCCTTTCACGTATAAATGTCATCATCCCTCGTATGAGCATTGAGTTTGGGAGTCAGAATACGATCATTTAGGGGCGTCTGGGTGGCTCAGTCGGTTAAGCATCTGACCTTGATTTCGGCTCAGGTCATGATCTCATGGTTCGTGGGATTGAGCCCTGTATCAGGCTCTGTTCTGACAGTGTGGAGCCTGCTTGGGATTCTCTCTCTCCCTTTCTCTCTGCCCTTCCCCTACTCATACTCTCTCTCTCTCAAAAAAAATAAAGAAATAAATAAACTAAAAGAGATTTTTTTAAAGAGAACATGATCACTTAGCCAAAGAGTTGCCCTCTTTCTTCTGCAGGATGAAAGCTCCCAAGTCAAGTTCTCAAGCAATAATTAGATACTTTCCGTGTACAGCGCCCCTAATTATGCCTTTCAGTCCCTGACAGAGTTGACCCACTGAGCATTCAAGGAGTCAACAGGATGGCAGCAGCCTTTCAACGTGTTGGCCCCGGGGACCCTTTTGCAAATTAAAGCAATCTCAATAGGAAATTCCGAATTCCAAAAAAAATCCTTGAAAATGAGTCACGTCAAGAGGAAAAGTTACAACCTACGCCGTTGCTAATAAAATTAAAATAGAATAATGTAAAAAGAATTGTCCTCGTATAACATCTTAGAAAAGGGTAAAGATTCTTTCTTAGAAAACGTCTCGCATGTACCATATGGTATCTTGCATATAACATATGGGACAGCGGCACCGGTAGGTAAGCATTAGGTAAATAGTTGCAAGCTGAATGCGCTGAGGATTGTAAGTCTTCTGGGTTCACCAGACCTCCACGGGCAGCAGCCATCTACCCGGACTGCCACCTGCAGGGACCAGGTAATTTGAACAAGGCAGTGGATGTCTTCTTAACCTCCAGCTGTCACACTGGATTGAGAATAATGAAGCTTGACAAGACTGGAGTTGGAAAAGGGTTCGTCGCCATGGATCTGGTACAAGGGCTGCATTTCAACACAAAAGGTAACAGAGTACTTTGACGGAAAAAGTAGCTCATCTGTGTGTTCCTCATAAGACACACTTCACAGAGAAACTGGGTACCCAACTGCCACTGGAGCTATTGGCTTTGGAAATATATAATTCAATAAACATTACTGATGTACGCATTAGAATAATATATCGTTCAAAAGACGTTTGCTACTCTGTGCTGAGCATGGTGCTAGCTCCTGGGAATGTAGCGACACCTGGCTGCCCTCAGGGAGGGGGACTCACATAGTGATCGTGCCACGTAGGGTCCGAGAGGTGACCTGAGAAAGCTGTTTCTTGTGCTGCCGCAGGGCCAGGAAAAGCTTTGTAGAGGAGACTATGTATGCTTCTGTTTCTGGAAAAATTGAGAGTATGGCAGATAGAGTGGGGAAGAGAAATATTTGAGGCAAGAGGGACAGGGTGGTTTTATATATATGGAATATATATATATATGGAATATATATATGGAATACATATATGGAATACATATATGGAATACATATATGGAATACATATATGGAATACATATATGGAATACATATATGGAATACATATATGGAATATATATATGGAATATATATATGGAATACATATATGGAATATATATATGGAATATATAATTTTATACACATGGATGTATATCTAAATATATAAAATAATATATAAACATATAAAACTTTATACTCACTAGATAATATATATCATTTCAGTATATCCAACGGGCCGTGTTCATTTTTCAAAAATGAAAAATATTCTAAAAAGTAAGGAATGCTAAGGTCACCTTCTCAGACCACAGCGTAATAAAATTACAAAGGTATAATAAGAAAACATCAACCTTTTGGAAGCAATACCTATCAGTCCTCTAGCTAACACTTGAGACAATAGGAAATCAGAATTGCAGTTGTGGGATGTTTATATAATAATGACAGTGAGAACTCTAAAAGTAAAATCCTTAGTCATATGCTCCTGGGCTTATTATTCTTAAGTCAAAAAACTTTAAATACGCTTACCATTCAACTGAAGAACTGAAAGAGAAAAAAAAAAACTGAGGAAAACTGTAATGAAATTGATCAAGAAGCAAATAGCACAACCGGAAGATATAAAAAAGATGTTGATGGGTCCAAGCAATGTTTCTATAAAAAAACAGTCAAACAGACAAGCCTCCGAAAAATCTAATCAGGGGAAATGATGAACCACAGAAGCACATCATTACAAATGAGAGAGGGATACACACACAACTATAATAACTTTAAAGGTATAGTATAAGCAAATCTAAGATACTTTAAATTTTTAACATTTTTTAAATGTTTATTTATTTTCAAGATAGAGACAGGGACAGAGACAGAGCGTGAGCTGGGGACGGGCCAAGAGAGAGGGAGACACAGAATCTGAAGCAGGCTCCAGGCTCTGAGCTGTACAGAGCCCAACACGGAGCTCAAACCCATGAACCTCAAGACCATGACCTGAGCCAAAGTTGGACACTTAACTTACTGAGCCACCCAGGTGCCCCAAGACATTTTATAATGTAAATTAAATGGCTGATGGTTGAGTAGGAAAACCTGAGGAGACCAAAATCACTTTTAAAAGAAGCTGAAAATAAATAAGCCAAAAATAATTTTTAAAATGGTGGAGGAACTATCAAAAAGTCAAAAACCGAAATAAGGAGAAATAAATCTAAAATCTATTAAGGGTCTACTTCAAAAATTTAAAAAAACAACAACAACAAAGCAACAAAGCCTCTTGTGTGACAAATGGATTTGTGGGTGACTTCTATGAAATTCCCAAGAAATAGATCATTTCTGTGTGCCTTTAACCATCCAGAGCGTTGGAAAGTGTTCCAGTTTAATTTTCCAGCATAACAGTCACACTGGTCATCTGTTACTGCTTAATAAATTAGCCCAAGACCAAGGAGCTTTAAACAACAAACACTTCTTACCTCACACTTCCTGCAAGTCAGGAATTCAAAAGCACCTTAGGTGGGTCCCATTCTGCCTCACGGTCCCTCCTGAGGCTGCGTCCCATACACTGGCTGGGGCTCTAGTCATGGAAAGGCTTTGGCGCTTGGATTCTCCATTTCCAAGAAGGTTTTCACTTTTCTGGCTCTACCCTGGTGGCCTCAGCACCTCACCACGTAGGGCTCTCCGTAGGGCTTCTTGAATGTGTTCGTGACAGGGCTGATGGCTTCTTCTAGAATGAGCGATCTGAGAGAGAGCAAGGAGGACGTTACAGTGATTTTTATGATACAGGCTCAGAAGTCACACACTGCCGTTTCTACCTTACTCTGTTCCACAAACAGGACTCACTCTGTCCGGCCCCCATTCGAAGGGAGGGGAATTAAGTTTTACGTCTCCGTTTTGTATCGTCTCTGTCTCTTCCAGTCAGAGTTAGTATGATTCTCGCCAATGTATCTTCTTTTTTTTTTTTAAGTTTGCAGTTCTCTTACAAATTTGTTGGAGATTTATTCCGTTAGACAAAAGCTTCAGTTGTAAATATCGTTGAGACAAATCCTGCTCTCCCTTGAGCTTCTGCTAAGGGAAAACTCCCTTAAGATTCTTGGGAGCCCTATTAATTGACTACATAACTCTCCGAGGCACATTATGTTTTGCTGAGGTCTAACCAAGGGTGTTAAGTAATACCCTTGTCTTCCTATTTAGCCCGTGCTCTCCTATGAGTGTTCTGAATTTGATCTTTACTTGGAAACCATGTCTTAATTCCATCATTATTTGCCATCTGGAGAGCCTGAGAAGTTTTGAAAACATGAAATCCTAGTTCCTTTTATGTTTAATGATCTTTTCTTTAGGTTATCTCCCCTCTCTTGCATTTTAGTATAAATAGCAGTAAGGAGCCAGACTGCCTTTTTATCACCTTGCCTGGAAGTGTCCTTAGCTACATCATCCGGTTCGGTATTCCACTTTCAACATTACCCCAGGTGGCGAGGTTACTATACGACTATCTATATTGTATACGTAGTTATAAAATTTTCTACCCCTCTGGAACAATGATCTCCTTTCCTCCAGTGTTCGTAGGATTTTCCTCCCTTTCTGGGAAGCACTTACCCATCAAAGACGACCATGCTTCCACAAGCAGTCTCTGGAAGGCTTTTCAAGCCCTCACGAACTCTCCTTTGTCTTTTCCGCTTCTGCCCACTGTCTGTTCCAAAGCCACTCTGACCTTTCAAGCGTTTGTTATGACAGAGCTCTACCCTTGGTACCAAATTTTGTATCAACCACGGTTCAGTCAGAGAAACAGACCGCTAGGGCACGTATCCAACAATTGACCCTACTGATTGTGAAAACTGGCTCAGCGGTCTCTAGAAGACTACCGTTTTCATGTCTGGTGGTGGAGACCAAATCCACCGTGTGGGAAGCTGGGGGGAGCAAATGGATGTAAAGTGGAGGGTCGCAAAGGTAAGGTTGAGTCCACGAGCACGAGAGGGCTCAAATTCATGAAGACACACGAGAACCCTGTCAGCCCCACTGCCTCATCTCTTCCTTCCGGGGAAGCTGGGACCCTGCGGCATCACAAGACTAATCAATCACACATCTGGCCCTGGAGTCACAGGAGCTAAGGGAGGATTCAGGGGAGGGTAGAGGAGAGCCAGCCCCAGCTGCCGTCCCATGCCAACGAGGGGAGTCAGCAGCTAAGTGACAATGTGTGTGAGCCACATGAATACCTGCCTGACCTGCTTCATTTCTGCTTTCCAAATCTTATACAAAAATATCTCGTGGCTTACCTTAGCTCAAAGCACACCAGGAAAAGACTTTTGGAAAACTTAGTTCAGCCTCATGAAACAGATACAATATAAAGTCGCGGAAAGTCCTAACACCAACAAAAGGTGGAGACGAACAGGTCACGGTTCACCAAAACAAAACCGTAAGCGAATCTCACATATAAAGATGAAATAAAAAATTCTGACTACAATAGTACATGGAATCTGCACGTTTATTAAATGAATATTAATACTCCTCCGCGACCGAGGAAGGTGCTCGCAGGAATGAAATGATGATTCAATGTTAGAAAATTAATGAACATCTTTTCTCCCCCAACAAATTGACGCCATGATCTCAAAATTGATTTTGAAAAATAAATGAGTGAAAATACATTAAGAAGGCTAAGCTAGTCATAAGAGCCAAGAAAAGAGGTTAAGAGGAGAGTAGCAGGAGGGATCTGCGCTGTGAAATCTCTAAAAAGACAGATTTTTTTTCCTTCAAACGTTCAGCAGCCATCAGGCATGCCTTGGGCAATACTGAAAACTGCGCTATAACCATTATTCTGGAATCAATGTGGAGAGAGTAACGTTATGTTTGATGCCTTCCAGAACCCAAGGAAGAGTCTTTGAAGCCATCAAGCTCTGG
This sequence comes from Acinonyx jubatus, assembly GCF_027475565.1. Classification (NCBI taxonomy): domain Eukaryota; kingdom Metazoa; phylum Chordata; class Mammalia; order Carnivora; family Felidae; genus Acinonyx; species Acinonyx jubatus. The sequence continues at coordinate 80,976,934 of NC_069393.1, read as the reverse complement.
TGTTAGTGAGCAAGGCTGCCCATCGTGTTTGATTCCATCACTGTCTCCCATGAATAATGGTGCTCCCTACGGACCTAGCTGCGTCACCTCTAGCCCCTCCCCTGCCCTCCCCCTCTCCCCCTTCCCTTCTCCCCCTTCCCCTCTCCTCTCCTTCCTTTTTCTCTGCCTCCCCCTTCCCCCTTCCCTCCCCTCTCCTTCCCCCTCCCCTTCCCTTCATCCTTCCCCCTCCGAGGCCCCTTCCTCTCCCCCTTCCCCTCACCCCTTCCCTTCCCCCTCCCCCTAGGCTCTATTCTCCTTCCCTCTGCCCTTCCCTCTCCTCTCCTCTCCCTCTCCCCTCTCCCCTCCCCCTTCTCCGTCTCTCTCCCTGTGTCCATCTCCAGCATTAACACCACCCTTTACCAGAGCCTTGCTCTCCAGTGGTTCCCTCCACAGCCTCATGCAACCAGCCCCACATACTTCTACAAATGAGTGGCATGGGATATGTGCCCTTTCATCTATATTCTTCTTTTTTAATATTTTTTTAATGTTTATTTAGTTTTGAGACAGGAGAGATGGAGCATGAGCAGGGGAGGGGCAGAGAGGAGAGGAGATACAGAATCCGAAGCAGGCTCCAGGCTCTGAGCTGTCAGCACAGAGCCTGATGCGGGGCTCGAACTCACAAGCTGTGAGATCATGACCTGGGCTGAAGTCGGACGCTCAACCGACTGAGCCATCCAGGCACCCCTATATTCTTCTTTTTTAGAATTTAATTCTTGGTTTCTTTTACAATGAATGACTTACTGTATTGAAACGAGCTAGGGACATATATGCAGCTGTGTCACTGAGCACGAGGGAGGTCCTCATAATGCTTCATTTCCCAGACTTGTGACCAGACTTGCTGTGATTCATCCAGACTTGCTTTACATGTGGATTTCTAGGAACACATCTGCAGGCAAAAGTTGCTTCTCTTTAAAACCAGTTGACTTGTCTTGATGAGCACTGAGGGATGTGAGAGTTGTTGAATCACTTTATTGTATACTTAAAACTAATATAACACCGTATGTTAATTATGCTTGAATTAAAAGGGCGGGGGGGACAGTGGTTCAGTAAGTACTCACTATCCTCAAATAAAACTCTGTGCTTTGATTCGCTCCTGTGCTTGGGTGTGTTGGGGCGGGAGAAGTGTGGGAAGGAGCATCACCCTGCATCCAGTGGTGCCATGGACCCGGGAATGGAGTCCCTGTAGCAAGTCATGCCCTGGGTCATTTGTCTGTGGGGACTGAGGAGGAGAGTTCTGGGTCCAAGTTGGAGTGATTCCCAGAACAGAGAAGACAGCAGGAAGTTCTTCCCACGGCCTTCCGTGTAGCCTCTGACTCAGGCCTGTATTTCTACTCTGCTCATCATTTCTATTTCCACAGAAGGATTCCTCCTCTCCAACATCTTCCACTTTGAAGGACACTATTCGAACCATTCAGCCATTCACCTGTTCATCCGACATTTTGACCAAGAATCCATTATGGGCAGAGAGCCAGGTCCTGGGGGGCTATGAAGACAGACCAGCCCCTGGCCCACTCTGATGGGTAGACACTGCCCCTGGAGGCTAAAATTGGCAACTTTTTGCCCTCTGTTCTCTAATAAAAGACTGATACACACTCTGGAGCAACCCAGCCATTAGGTCTATTCATACCAGCTGAGGACACAGCTTCCAAACTTCCTAAGAGCGCTAATTTCCTGTTGGGCAGACGGTGCGCTTAATGACCAGGCAAGTCTTGGGGGCTCTGAGGGAAGGCGCCAGGTTTAAGACTGAAGACGACGGGATGCCACGAAACCCTTCTGCCGCTTGTGTGGCTCAGCTGGTGCATCAGTGGCAGCCTATCCAGGCTACGGGGTGAGTTCTTTCCCTGTGCTGAGCCCATCTGGGGGTGGCTTTCCCTGAAGGATTCTAAACCACCCCTGAGGAGCAAACTAACTCAGGGACCAGGCCTCTTAAATGCCTGCTGTATGACCAGAGTGAGATAGACCTGTCCAGGGCCCCGCAGAAGACCTTCAAAGGGGAAGAAGGAGTCCGTGCACGCAAGATCAAACAAGCTGAGATGAATGGACCCTGGCCGACATTGACCAGGACGGCTGTCATCAGGACAGTCAGGGACGCTCTGCACCCGGGGCTCCACCCAGCCTGCTCTGGGTATCCAGCTATCCTCTGCTCAAGCCTTGAAGCAAGACCCCCTCCAGCAAGCAGGTCCCAGGGTGGACAGAGAAAGACCCAGAGCTGGACCTTAACTCGGTTTGTCAGATGAAAGAGCTCTAGACCATGATGTCCACAGTGTTTCCCTGGACGTGTGGGGTTGACCATGAGTTTGTGCCAGACCCAAAACAGAGGAGCAGACTCTCTTTCCAGTGTACATCCCTTGCTTGGTTAAGACTCACATAAAATGTCACAGCAGGGCAGGGCTCAATACAGATTTTAGGTTCTTGAATTCATTACTAAGGAGCTTAACAGTTTGTTCTAAGAAGTTCAGCAAGTTAGGCCTGCTGGATGTTTCCAAAGTTGATATGCTCAGGAGAGAGCTATATATTAAAGATTATCTATTTTGGAAGGGTTTTTTTGTTTGTTTTTGTTTTTATTGCTCCTGACTCAGGATTCTGCTGACTTCTTTTTTTATTCTAGAAACTTAGTGCAGTGGCTTAACTCATTCAGCAATTACCAGCTGTGTGCTTTCTGTATAAAGACCTAAGAATGAGGAGCTAAGGGGAGCCCAAGAAAGTTAAAAGTGATTGGAAGCCGAGCCAGAGGAACTTCAAGCGGGCTTTAAACAAGAGTGGAGAAGGAACGAGCCATCGTCCAGGGGCAGGTTGGACCGGGGGTCAGGCTCAGTTTGTGTAGTGGAAGGAAGTGATGGGCGTATGGAGTAACAGACACAGGATAGAAAGGCATGCCGGGTAAGGTTGGGACCCCACGAGCGAGGTGTGAAGTAGGGCGATGTCGACATGCAGAAGAGGGAGGGACACGGATGAGCTCTAAGCCTTGAGCTGGGACTCCCATCTTCCGCCCAGAACACAGCAGCCGTGACTGTCAGGGCCCCGCTGCTCCCCGTGTGCCGGTTTGTCACGTTGCATGACGCCTTGCTGGTCTCAGCAGGCTGGTTCGCTCGGTCCTTTGCGAAAACTGAAGGCCTCGCTGCTGGCCGGTCCAGCTCACAGGAGGAGCAGTTCCAAAAGCCTGTGCTTCAGGTTGCCAACTGGTGTGCTGTCCTGTGCCTGTGCCTGTGTCCTGGCCTGTGGCGTCGCTGGTCTCACCTGTCCCCGATCGGGTGTGGCTGCCCTTGGTCCCCTATACTCTTCCCTCCCCCGTGACTGCCCTCTACATTCACCCTCTAATTCATTGGACCCACGGCCTCTGTTTTAGTCCAAATTCCCCCCAAAAGCAGGGCCTGAGACACCGAGTTTATTCGGGGCCGTGGTGGGTGCACACATAGGAGATGGTGGAGCCAGCCCTCACCGGCCCAGCCTCGGGAGCGAGCACATGTAAGCCGGTCAGATCACACCCACCGCTGTCACACGTTGAGAGCGGGCTGTGTCTTGCCTACACTTCGAGCTGCTGCTCATGAAAGGTCTGTCTGTGTGACTCTGGGAGTAAAGGCCGGGCCTTGCGAGGAGAAGGCAGGGAGGCCGAAATCCCCACTGGGTCCCAGTTGGGTTGAGAACATCTGTATCACCTCCTGGAAACACCCAGGATGGGGGTGCAGGGTGAGGGTGGCTAAAGTGGAGGGTCCCACTTGAAGCCAGTTAGACCTGGATCAGAGTGCCAGGTCTACACCGAGCTTCCCCTCCCCTCAAGTGGGGATAACCTTGTCTAATAGTGTAGAGAAATAATGTAGAGAATAACGTCTAGGGCGCTGAGAAACATAAAGCGGGCGCTCAACCGACGGCCTTTCTATGTTAACAGCTATTTGTCCACAGCGATTTCTAAAGCATCCTGCCCACGAGTGCGCACACGTGCACACACGCACATTCACACAGGCTCTCGAACGCCCAAGGTCACAGTGCACAAGCGGCTGCAGTGTTCCCCAAGAGCTAAGCAGGGAGTGCCAGGGATCCACTGGGTCTTGAGCTGCTGCTCAAAGCATCTGTCCTCTCCTCTGTCCGTGCTGGGCACAGTGGATGGCAGCACAAAGGAAGTAGAGCGGAGATGGTTGAACATTCCGGAAATATTCTGCTTACTCTGTGCAGGCAGCACGAGAGCCCCCACCAGCCACACCCTAGGGTGGAGGTGTCCTAATTCTTGCTGGGGCAGGGGTCGCTCTGGGGTTCAGAAACATGAACTCGTGCCAAATTTCTTGCCGTGTTTTGATGCATCGGGCGGGGGGGGGGGGGGAAATGCGTGTGCCCTGAGCAAAACGTTACCCAGCATGTTGGCCTGTGAATGGGAACGGTGGCCACATCCCGGTGAAAAATATGACTCAGTGAGGGTTAGGAAAGCCCCCGGTGGTTTCCCTGTATCCCATTAGTGTGTAAAAACAATGAGGCAGTGCTGGAGTTACCGAGATAATATGGGAAATTCATCAATAAGAGACTCAGGGCTTTCAGGACGAAGGGGGCTGGACTGCACCAGACCCCGGAGACACCTTTGTCTACCGGCCTGGGTCAAGCACGGGGAGGCGGTGGCCCTGGAAGAGCCTTATCCCTTCTCAGAGAACAAAAGACCTGCAGCCAACCCCCCAACATCCTGCAGAGACAGGTGCGTTCCTTGCACCCAAGCATCTTCCTTGAGGAAGGACACCCGCCCACACACGACTGCGTGGTGACTAGTCACTTCCAGTTATGCTGCCCAGTCACTTAATGCTCTTTGGCAGGCAGAAATAAGAGCAGTGGAGGCAAGGCAGTTCTAAGAGGAAAATTGTTTCTTTAGCGCAACTGTGACCCTGAAGAACAAGCAGCCGTTCCCAGGGAAGACACGTAATGATGGGTCAGCAGGTGCTGTGGGAATCTCGGCAGTACTAGGCCTCGCCCATTAGGATGCTGCCCTCCCATCGGCCTCTCGTCAGAGCCCATCTGCAGGGGAAGCTGTCGTCTGGCTTAGGGACGCTCCTCCCCTGACAAAGACAAGTGAGGCATGAGGACACGGTGCTACACCAAGTCATGGTCCTGGACAGTCTGACTTAGGAATTCGATCCAGCTTTGAGTCCCAGATTTTCCCCACTGAGCCCTAGGATCTTGGCAAACAACCTTCTCAGACACAGCTGCCTCCGCTGAAGAGTGGGGTTCATGTAGCACCTACTCCCTGGTGTTGATCTCCAAAGGGAGATAATCACTATGACAGCTGCCATCCATTGTGCCCAGCGTGGACGGAGCTACTCCGTGCATGTGATGTCACTTCCACAAGAAGGAAGGAAGGAAGCAAGCAAGCAAGGAAGGGAGATGAGAGCAGAAATAAATGAAGCTAAGAGTAGGAAAACAATAGAGAAAATCACCAAAAACAAGCTCGTTCTTTGGGAAGAACAGCAAAATTGACAAGCCTTTAGCTAAAATGGACCAATAAGGAAAGGGAGAAGGCTCAAAACACTGAAGTCAGGAAGGAAAGAGAGGGCATTAGTAACCTTACCTACTACGCTACAAACACTCAGCTCAAAGAATAAGCAAAAGTCTTATTTTATGGAGCCTCTGGTCCAGAGGCAGGTCCAGGCACAGGGAGGAGGATGGCCACTCGGTAATGCCATCAGGGACCCGGCTTCTCTCTGCTTCTCCACTCTGTGTTCACCGCGTATTTCTGTGCCCTCTGCCTTCCCAGCATGCAGTTGGATTCCACTCCCCGACCTCCCCGCGACTTGTTTTGGCTGAGGACACGTCAGCAGAACAGCACGGGTTGCTCCTGGGAGGGGGTATTAAGAGCCAGGGCATGGTCTCCTCATCACGTTCTTTTCTTCTGCTGTGTCACAGTCATGGCAGCTGGTGTGGAAACAGAGCCTCTGTCCTCCTGGACACAACTGGGATGCGCGGGTCCCCCTTCTGCTCTGGGTGGGTCACGCAGCAGGAGTGACCATCACACGTGCGTGGTGTTAAGCTACTCAGGTTGCCAGGGTGATTGGTACACAGGACTCATGTCATCGCACTGCCGGCATCGTGCTCAGGTTGGCTCTCGGTTCTCATGATCATGAGAGCCATGCGGCAGGGTCACGCAGAGTCTTAATGGGAACAAAAACCTTCTTTCTCACGTCTACCCCAAGCACAAAGAATAAATCTCTCTCCTCGTCTGGGTCCATGTAGTGACCATTACACGTCGTGTCCACCTGTGGACCAATGAACGTTGCCAGGGGGAGCTCATGCTGATCAGTTGGGACAGTCACCTTCTGGGGCATCAACCCCAGGCTGCTTCTGCCGCAGCCATATGCACTCAGCCTCTTCAGGCCTCAGTTCTGCCTCCATAAAATGGAAGGGACACATGTTACTCCTTTTTTTAATTAGAAAAACTGTTTTTAATGTTTATTTATTTTTGAGAGAGAGAGAGAGAGAGAGAGAGAAAGAATGAGCGGGGGAGGGGCAGAGAGAGAGAGGGAGACACAGATTCCAAAGCAGGCTCCAGGCTCTGAGCTGTCGGCCCAGAGCCCGACGCGGGGCTCGAACTCACAGACCGCGAGATCATGACCTGAGCCGAAGTCGGACGCTTAACCGACTGAGCCACCCAGGTGTCCGGCCATGTTCCTCCCTTTATCTGATACAAGCGACATTTGAAGGTCTGATGAGATGGTAAATATGAAAGTATCCTGCAAAGCAAAAAGGCTAATGATAAAAATAAATGACGATTATTATTATATTTTATACAGGATAATAATTCACCGACACTATCATTTTCTTGGCCCACTACCAAGTGTCACCAAGAAGCCGTGATTAAAGTTTGGTTCAGATTTTCCTACTTTTCTTTTCCCCAGTCTCCGGATGGTGTTTCCCTTCCCACCAAAGAAATCTACGGGCCGAGGAGCAAGGCTTGGGGCGGGGCGGGCGGGGTGGGGGACATTAGCCTCATCGGGGAGGCACGTCTGGGCACGTCATGGACACCGACCGGGACTTGCTGGCCTTCTCGTGCTCTCTCTGGCCGCTCCTTCCCCGCGTCGTGAAATTGACGGCAGCCTCCCCAGCGTGGGCAAACTAAGCAGAGCTGCAGCCATGCACTCGGGCACCGCGCGCCTCTTCTCCCCTCCTGTCCTGTCCTTCCTCTCCTCCCCGGCCCCCTCTCTCTTCTCAGATTCCCGCCAGTGTCCCTCTGAGCGCTGGGCTGTGAGAACAGGCACCGCTGTCTCACTTGGAAGCCCCGTGCGCACGCGCTCCTGCACCCAAGCCGCTCCTTGAAGCCCTCCTTCCACCCCTCCGCCTTCTTAACCTGAACCTGGACTCACACCGACTCCCCTGCAACCTTCTCGAAGGGAAATCACTTGCCCTTGCCTCGGGGCACGTGCTGGCGGTGGACGGGCACCGGACCTCTGGGCTCCTCGTTGCCACTTCCGGATCATTCCTCCCACGTCATCCTTCCGGAGCTCCCCCTAGCAGGCTCCACGGTCAACGGCCCTTGGCTTTTCGTAATCTGCCAACACCCTGAACTCCTCCAGCCGCCAGCAGCTCGGGCCACCGGTGTGCGGGGAGTCTCTCACCTCCGCAAAGCCCGGCCAGACTCTCAAGGGCCGCGGAAGGCCCGTTCCTCCCTCCACTTGCTCCCGGTTCATGATGGTGCCTCGCACCCCACCGCCAAGTGCAAGGGCACTCGCAGCCCGCCTTGCTGCCTTGTCACGGCCTCTGGCCCTAGCTGTGACCTCAGCGCTGCTGAGCAGCTGACAGGACCCACCTGCTTGCTGCGTGGTGCTTGGCTTTTATGCCCCAGGGGCTCCTCCGGAGCTGCTCAGGCTTTCTCCAAGTCTGGAGGTACAGGGCAGCAGATCCCCCCGGGGGTAACTGTAAACCAAAGGGAACAGGACTCTAAATGCCCCCACAGACTCCCTGCCAGGTCGGGTGTTCCTAGAACTGACCGCCAAAGGCGACTGTTCCCTGCTGGTCTTACACAGGGCAGAACGACGGCAAGGAGGGGGTCCCCCGATTTGGTGAACTTCTACTGGTGACCCAAGGCGGCGCATATGGATGGAATCTCCCTGCATCCAGTCTGTTCCCTACCCCTGGGGAAAGAGCAGACGGATTTTTGAGACTAAGGGACACGGGGAAAAGGCACACAATGGAAACGGGTAGGTGGCCCCTTGTCATCTCCAGCAGGAGCTTGGGGATTTGCAGAAGGTCCCCTGTCCCGAGTAGAGGGGAGGGATGCCCAGGGGACGAGGGCCGTGTCTGGCAGGAGGGGGCCTTGGAGCAGGTGGGAGAAGCAGGATGCCGAGGGCCTTCCGCAGAGACATCACCCCTTCTCCGCCTCCATATGTCCCATAATCACGTGGCAGGAACCGCAGTGGGGAGCGCACGGCCCTTCCACGTTCCCCCGCCCCTGACTGCGAAAGCACTCCGATTGCCAGACTGCCTCTGCGGGCTTCGGGGGGGGGCCCACAGGACCCTTCGCACAAAGCGCTGAGACCCAGAGAGAGCAGGAGACTTCCAGGGCGAGCACGATGCCAAGCAGATACGCACGGAGAAGCAAATGGAACAGCAAGGTGTGGGCTTTCCCTAAGGGTTGTGGCGGGACCTGGAAATAGAGAGAGAGTGTTAGGGCACCGCTGCTGTTGGGCTGAGGACTGAGACTGACAGGGCCGGGGACAGGGTATTCTCAGACTGTGTTGTAGGACTTTCCAAAAACGTACCCGGTGCTCCTCTTCTCCCCTTCAATTTAGTGGGTTTCTGCAAGACCGTTGGTTTCAATTACGCTTTTCTATCCAAATCTCGTTTCTTGGAGTCCACTCTTTCCGAAGACCGGCTCGCCTTTCGGCAAAGGGAAGCGGTGCCCGGCCTTGGGGAAGACCCACACCTACAGGCCACGGTCTTCTCTGTTTCAACGTGGTTGTCCACGAGAGGTGACGCGAGATGACTACCCACATTATTAGCGGGATAATAACTCTGAGGAGCCAATGTGCACACAGTTTGGTAAGGCACTGTGGCGGCAACAGGCATCTTGGGGAAGCGTAGCTCTGGCTGCTGATACCATGGTCGATTAAGCGCAACCCCGTGGGCGCTCTTGTCACACTTGTGCGGCGCAAAATACAGTGGCCCAATAAAGCGGCAGACGTGCGGCCGATTTTGGGGACTGAGTTCTGCTTGACACAGTTTGGGGAGGTCTGGAGCCTTAAGAGAAATAGAAGACATGCCTACTGAACTGTCCCTTTCTAATCCAAAGTGAGTGTTTTTAACTGTCACCCGTTAGAAAGCCAGCTGGGTGACGTGGGTAAATCGCAGGACCCTTCTGTGCCCCAGACCAGCGCCTTGCACCTGCCAGGCTCGCATTCAGTGGCCCGACAAATGAAAGATCTTGCAAGCGAGACTTCGAGTCACATGAGTTCTACGTATGGGTCTTTACTGAGACAAGAATGCTAGAACTCGTTTTCTGTTCTTCCCAAACCTGAGCCCGTTCCAGTGTGGGGCCCGCAGTTCCTTCTCTTCTGACAGCAGTACTCAGCAGGAGGAGGACCGGGAGCGTCTCAGAGATGGTCCTCCCAAGCACCGCGGGGTCGAAGGCTCCAGGCTGCCTTGCAGACGAGGCGGGCTCTGGATGTCCTGTTCCATCTCTGCTGGCACATCCCGAACCCCGAGCTGCTGGAAGCTGGCCGGGGATGACTCCCAGATCACAGACCGTCCTCCGTCCTTCCAGGAGAGCCGTCTCTTGTCCCCGCACGGAGGGCAGAACCGCCCCTGCCTCCACTCTCGAAGTTTTTCCCCGGCGTTTCTCCCCTGGGGCGGCGTTATCCAAGGGACGGTCCAAGAAAAAAAAGCTACAGCCACGGGCCTCTTTTGCGCACTCAGCCTCCAGGATGCCAACTGAGCCTCCTCTGGAGGCAGGCGACAGCCTCTTCACTCCAAGACTGAAAGAATATGGTCTTCCTTTGTACCGGAGAACATTTATTCCCCTAAAGTTTCTGAAAAGCCAAGGGATGATTCCGATGTTGCTTTTGCATTGTAATTGCTTCACCTTCCAAAGTTTACTTTTCATGTGAAAAAGCCTTCGCGAGGCAGTGAGAGCCCATGGATGCTGTCTGTGATCCCTGCGGAGCAACCCAAAATATATAGGAGCGTAAAAGTAGCCCTGCCTTGCGCAGGTAGCTCCTTATTCAGTATTAAGCACCCTCCTCTCCAACGCAAGTGTTCATAATACTAAATTAACTGTTCACAAGTATTTTTAAATAGGATAATGTATGCTAATTCAGAAATATTCCCCTCGAAGATGGATTATTTTTACCTCCCGAATTGCTGCACTTTTGCATCAGCAGCTGATTGTTAGGGCGCTACAATCCAGCATCTTTCAGAGCAGCTTCTAGATTCCTGGCCGTTTCCGCGGGTGGTTTCCATAGCCGCTTCGGCACAGCTGGGTACCATGTGCCATAGATATGACCCGTCAGGATTTGGGTAGGAGGAAGGATGCCACCGGCACCGGCCGACGCAAGCATCATCTCTCAAGGTCAGGGCAGCATGGGAGAAAGCCACACGGTCCTGCTTGATCTGGCCCCATGGGGTTGGAGGGACTCAGGCTGCTCGTTGGCCCCTCCTGGGGGCACCTCTCTCTCTCTGCTCACCCCCAGTGAGACCATCACAGACTCTGATGGCACAGACCCAAGGCCCACTGTCACACTGAAGCGTGGTCATCTGATTCATCGAATGGAATACATTTTAGGAGAGCCTGACACCACACCCTCCCTCTCCCTTCAATCCTTCACAGGGATGATGCCCCCACTTGCCCCTCACCCAGGGGAAAATGGGTCAGGTCTCTACAGCCATGGCTCCCCAGCCCCTTCTCCGGCACGGGTGCCTGCCTTAGGACTAAACTGTTCAGGAAGGAAGGGAAGGGGAGAGAAGAGAAAGACGAATGGAGCTTTACCTTTTCTGCAAATTTGTGCTTCCATAAATTTATCCTAAGAAGGAATCAGTGAGGGGTGCCTGGGTGGCTCTGTCGGTTAAACGTCCGACCTCAGCTCAGGTCATGATCTCAGGGTTCGTGGGTTCGAGCCCCTTGAGCCCCTCGTTGGGCTCTGTGTGACAGCTCGGAGCCCGGAGCCCGCTTCGGATTCTGTGTCTCTCTCTCTCTCCGCCTGCTCCCCGCCCCCCCCGCCCCCCCCCCCCCGCTCTGTCTCTCTCTCAAAAAATAAATAAGCATTAAACAAAAATAAAATTAAAACCAGAAGGAATCAGTGCCACCCGCGTGGTCTGTGATGAGGAACACGTCTACCGGGTAAGATACTGGTGATGGGGGCGGGGTGCCCGAAGGCAAGATGGTCCCGCTGCTGCTTTAGGCTGCTGACTCCACCTGAAGGCCGATCAAAGCCAAGGAGGGAAAGCTATGGCGTCTCCCAAAGACCCTGTCCTGTAAGTGCAGCTGAGGGTTGTGAGGACACCCCGGATGAGGGGATGTCGAACACGCGGCACCTTTATGGGCCGGTCCCCCGGGGATACAGGACCCACGCTCCCTGGAGCGCTTATCGGCCCTGATATGCCCAGGCCGTCACAGCCCAGGATGGGCTCTGCGGACAAGTCCCCTCAAACACACTGCGGCCTTGGCTGACACCATCCACACTGGCTTTCATCAGCCCCGCTCCCCACGCCCCGTCATACTCCCGCCCGGTCCCCCATTCTTCACCACTGTCCCCGGGCTCCATTCACAGAGTACGACACGGAGGCTGTGTGGGTCCCCCCGCCCTCGACACTGGCCGGGGTACACGGATGAAGCCCAGTGTGTTCACGTGGCCTGGAAGCATTGGCCGTCACCATCCTGATGTCGCCCAGCTCCCTGGCCTCTCTCCCTGCTCCTCCACGCTGGCCCCAGCCTGCTGGTCTTCTGGAAGTTCCTTCCGAGTACAGGGTCTCCCCTCTCAAGACTGGGAGGTTGCATGTGCCGTTTCTTCTACCGGAACGCTCTCCCTTCACGGAACCCTCCTGGGCTGCTCAATTCACTCATTCCACCGCACCCCCCCACCCCCAAGTCTGCTCTGCGGTGCCCGGTGCTCACCTGTCACCTTTGAAGCCTACTTTGCCACTGGCTCGTCCATTCCCTCGGCCGACTCGGGGATCCTGGAGGACAGGACTGGGTCTGTCAAAGCACCCGGCACGTAGCTGTAGACACCCTCCAAATGTTTTATAAAAAGGCACCCCCAGGTAAGAGAAGGGATAAAGAGCACGTGAAGCCCAGCACTGCCCGATACGGGAAATAAACACCAGCGGCAACAGGTGGGTAGTTGGCAAGAGGTGACCAAAACGACAGGAAACCAGGGAGGTGCGGAAGTGCTTCCCCAATGCAGGACAGGGGAGTGGGACCCCTTCCCCAGGGCAGGGAGGGCACCGTGACTGCTGGAGGACTCGGGGACATACTGCAGGGAGGCAGACGTGGCCAAGGCAGTGAAGACAAGGGCAGAGGAAGTGGTGAAGCTGTGGGAAGCCGTTCCCAGAACCGGCCACCTCCAGAGCCGATCCGTCCAGTGTCCGGCAGGACTGGCAGCCGAGAGCTCAGGAGAGGCCACGACTCAGGGGGAACCAAGGTGTGTGACTGGGCGGGCACTGCCGCCTGACCTTCCCACACCAGCTGAGCAGAGGAGACCAGCTTTGTTCAGAGTTTCAATGGAGAACCTTGGCCACAAAAAAGTAGCCTCCCACAAATGGAACGGCCCCGGAGAATGAAAGACGGCCAAGGTGGGGGTCTGAGAGGGGAGACAGACAGACACAGAGACAGAGACTTAGAAGGAGAGAGGGTGCCTAGCCAGCCCCAGTGCCAGACCCATGAAGGCAGCCATTCAGACATTCCAGCCCCAGGAGACAAAGGACAATACGAGTAGTTTGTATTACTATCATTTGACCGATGAAGAGACTGGTTTTTTAATGTTTATTTATTTTGAAAGAGAAAGAGAGAGCATGAGCGGGGTGGGGCAGAAAGAGAGAGAGAGAGAGAGGGAAGGAGACAGAATCCCAAGCAGGCTCCACGCTGTCAGAGCAGAGCCCGATGTGGGGCTCGATCTCACAAACTGTGAGATCATGACCTGAGCTGAAATCGAGAGCTGGACACTTAACCGACTCAGCCACCCAGGCGCCCCTGATGAACAGTCTTAACTGGAGAGGCCAAGAGGAATGTCTGGGGTCTCTAGACTCCGGGCATCTATCCAGGTGTCTCTAAAGCCACCTCGGTCAAAATATCACTTTTCTAGAGAAAGTTTGCTGTGCCCACTGCTTCTCTTTTGCGAGAATAGTTTTGTTTTGAATATCTCATTATAATCTTGTATCACGGTTCTTCACGGAAACTGAACCAACAGGAGACAGGTATGCACGGAGATTGAGAGATTTATTTAAAGGAAGGGACGCATGTGATTCTGGGGGGCTGGCAAGTCCAAAATTCGTAGCACAGGCTGGAAACGCAGGCAAGGTTCCCATACTCTGGTCTTGAGGCTGAATTTCTTCTCCAGGAAACCACAATTCTTGTTTTCAAGGGCTTCAACTGACTGGACAAAGCCCACTCACGTGATTCAGGGTGATTTTCTTTAAGTCAACTGACTGTTGGGTGTTAACCACACCCACCAAATATCTTTAAAGCAATAGCTAGATTAGTGTTTGATTAACTGGATGCTACAGCTTGGCCAGGTTGACACCAGATGAATGATCACAAGTCTTTGCTTGGGGTGGAACTAACCCCGTGGTACCAGCAGAAGGAGCTTTGTACACCACACCCCACGCAGTCCCTGCTCCCGTCACGCCCGCGCAGCTGCCTTTAGGCCGTCACAGGACCCGGATGGAGTAGCGACTTCTTTGTGTTGGAGGGAGACAAACGAGGAACCCCAGTTTGGGTTTACTTGGGGGCAAAGGGCTACCGGTTCTCAGGTTCCCTGTTAGGTTTTTCTGAGGCATCACCCACCAAACAGATGTTTAACAAATTCAGAAAACGCAGATTGGAAAAAAAAAAAACCTTTTAATAAAGATTTGAGGAAAAGACATATTAAACTGGGTAGTCAAAAATAAAATAAAGTTAAATAGGGTTAACTAAAGCTGGATTTGCAATAGACTGGAAAGCACTTTGGAAGGCAGAAGAATAAAACCAAAGTGTAGCTGAATGTGTGGGAGCTAAATTTGGCTTTGAGCTTCCTGGCACCCAAAGCAAAAATAGAACAGAAGATCCTCACCATTCCTGTTTTAGAGCACGCATTCTCCACGAGGCAATATCACCCTTTAGGGGGTGAAAATCGGTGGTGAGGGGACAAAAAAAAATCTTACTTTGTTCACGTAAAAAGCATAGATATAAACAGCATACATAAATACATACACAGCATATCTGTACTGTTAAAATTTCTTGATGGGGAAATGATTAACATTTCTTGATGGGGGAACCTAAAAAGCTTCCTTGGAAGGCAATGAGGAAAGAAAGGTTCAGGAACGTTCTTTTCTGAGAAAAGAAAATATATCGTTGCATCTGTATGGGCAGGCTGTCCCCCCAGACCTCCCTCCAGAGGAGTCTCTCAAGATGAGACTTGATAACACAAAAGTCAGCTCCTCAACTATAGTTCTGCAGTCCAGCCCTTGACTTACGTGATGAAGACATTTTGTGCTACGTGTTTTCTAGCCTGGACACCAGTGTGGGATTCGCAGCACTTGGGGGCATCTGTCAGGGGAAGGGGGCTTCCCCTGAAGTGTGGAGTCTGGGAATTATCTGGGAAGACTTTCTGGAGGAGGCTGTGCAGGGCGAGAACTAGCAACCAGATGTCATTCTAGAAGAAGAATATTTTTTGTAGGGCCAGGAACTATTTTTACAATTTTGGGCAACAGCTTATGCATCGTGAAATGCGGGCTGTTCGACAATTCCCCACCTCGCGGGGGCTGGCCTCTCCTGTGCTCTCCTGTCCCAGGCTGGTATGCCAATACACTTATTTTAGGACCTTGGATGACACGTGGTTTCCAATATACACAACAGGGGATGAATATTTATCTCAGTTCAAGAGCAGGAATTCACAAAGACAAAAAATTCTATGTTCACATGTGTCTAACATTTCCTGGGGGTGGACTGAATACTTGGAACAAGGACAAATAAACTGGGGGGCAGTGATCAAGTGAGAGTGAAGGGTCCACTGAGGCTCTAGGGTTCTGCAGCAGATGTCTCTGAGGTCTGGTTCACGGAGCAGAGAGGCACGTCCTTGTGATTTAAACAGGGACATGTCTGAAAGGAACACAGGCAAATGTGCTTTATGTGGAAAAGAGGACCCCAATGCCTTCTTTGTTTCTTACCTCCCAAGATCCAGACAGAGCTCTGCAGTCTGATGTTGAATGACACATCCCACTAAATAAAACCCTCTCTCAAGTTAGCAGCTGAAAGTCTACAAGGGGCAGAAATGATGTGCGGCCAGAGAGCCTGGTTGGGCTGAGGGGACAAAGTGTCAGCAGGTGCCAGGCTCTGCTCTGCTCTGTCCCTAAGGTTGTGCAGGCACAAGGGACACAGGTGCTGTCTACCTGGGCCCCAAACTGAAGACAGCTCAACAGCGGTCATTAAGGAAGATGAGCACATATATCAATGTGGGTCACAAAGCTCTTTAAGAAAGAAGGAGAGGGGCGCCTGGGGGCTCAGTCGGTTGAGCGTCCGACTTCGGCTCAGGTCATGATCTCACGGCTCGTGGGTTCGAGCCCCGCATCGGGCTCTGTGCCGACACCTCGGAGCCTGGAGCCTGCTTTGGATTCTGTCTGTCTTTCTCTCTCTCTGCTCCTCCCTGCCTTGCACTCTCTCTCTCAAAAATAAATAAACATTAAAAAATATTTTAAAAAGAAAAAAAAACAATGGCATCATTTATATACATTTTTTTTTACATCAAGGGATAAAAACATAGTATTCAGACACTGTGAGTCTTTTTTAAATGGCATTTTATTTTTTTTGTTGTCAATGAATAACTTTTGAGCCTACTAGAAGAGTATTATGATTATAGTGGATAAAAAAATATAGATGACAGAATAAAAATATTAGATTATACAAAGTTAGTTGGGTTTGTTTGTTTGTTTGTTTGTTTTTCTTAATCATTGTCCACCAACATTTTCAGGACTTTGGAGCTTAGAAAAAAAAAATCAACAAAGCTTAATTTGTGTATTTTTTTTTCACTTTCAGCAGTTAAAAATTAAGAACACATATAGAGATTCATTTGCGATGCCTATGACAATAAACGGAAGGACCAAAAACATTAAAACTTACGTTCCAAGAACCATCGTATATACAAACTTCTGTACAGAATGACGACAGAAAGAATTCACCCGGTTAAAGCCATCTCTGTGCTATAGGCATTCTTTTTTAAAAAAGAAAGACAACGTATCTTCCTATACTTGTATTTACTTTCCCACCTGATCCAGTATTTTTAATGGTGTTTCTACTCCATAAATTAGTAACTGTTCAGTAGCTGAGAAATATCCTATTTTAAATTATACCAAAGGAGATCAGGAAGTTCCCTGAAAGACTTGACCTTAACTGCCTGATATAGGTTGAAGATACACTTGACCGCCAAATCACACCCGCAGGAGGAGGGTTGACAAAACACCCTTCCGGAGTAAGCTGGGGTTCGGCCTCGGGAGAAGGGTAGGACTCAGTTACTACTCGGTCTCGCGGGTGGCGGCCTAACCTCTCCTACTGCGCAAAACCCAGGTCAGCCGAGTTCTTCGCTAATGTGTCATTTGGCACAAAGGGAGGGCTTCCGGGCAAGACCTCGGCTCTCTCGAGACAGACACAGTCAGAAGCCCCCGGTTTTGATCAACGCCACAGTACGGTCCAGACCCACATCCACCTTGCTCCCCGATGCTAACGGCCACCCACGCCATGGCTGGAAACGAACTCCTTTCCAGGACGAGCAATTGCACTACTTATCAGACATCACAGGCCTAATGAGGTAAACACCAGAGGCGGGAGGAGACGCGGCGGGAGGGACGGGACGGCGGCCTGTGCTCTCCGTGCGGTCCCGCGGTCTTCACTGCACGATGCCAGAGTCCACGGACGTCTGCTTGCGCGTGGTCTTTGGGGGGGGCGGGGGGGGCGTCTTGCTGGGCAGCGGAGGCGGTGCGTGCTAGAAGACACGGAAACACGGCAGGTGCCACGTTACTCACGCTCTGGGGCCTGGGGGGTGGGGGGTGGGCTGACCCGGGGCAGCGGCAGGGAGGGGAAGCGACTCCGCACCCTGGGTGGGGACGGCCCTCTCTGCGTGACCCGGGGCTGGGAGGTCTGCCGCACACGGGGCGGGGCGGCTGGGGGGCCACGGGGCCTTTCTGGCATCGCTGATTAACTAACTGCTTTTCACAAAGCGCTTCAGAAGGCCACACGGCCGCTGAGAAGGGAAACCACTGCTCTGCGCGTTGATCCGGGGGCCCCTGGAGATGGACCGGTTTCAGGACTGGGCAGTTTAAATGCTTAAGGGCAAAGCAGAACCAGGGCCACCCAGGCGGCCTGGTGCTGTCACAGCCGAGCGCTCCTGGACGAGGACCCGCGGGTCCCTTCTCGTGTGCCCGATGAGGCCCCTAAACCGTCCAGGGTCCACACGAGCCCTCGGAGATGTTCTCTGGGGCTGGGCGAGGAGCCCTTCCTTGCTCTTGGAACTGGAAAGGCCGCATGAGACAGGGTCGGCCGGATACCTGCGGCCGCTGCCCAAGTGACCCGTTTAAAGGCAGCTTTTTGTCTAATCTCTTGCAACACTGCAAACGGAGTGGGGTGAACAACGTTAGGGGCGTGTTTGAAGCCTTCATGAGGGAACCACATTATTTACAGAATGGGGGCAGCTGTGCCTCAACAAAATAATTTACAAAAAGAAAAGGGTGGCCAGGGGCGCCTGGGTGGCTCAGTCGGTTAAGCGTCCGACTTCGGCTCGGGTCATGATCCCAAGGTCGGTGGGTTCGAACCCTGAGTCAGGCTCTGTGCTGACGGCTCGGAGCCTGGAGCCTGCTTCGGATTCCGTGTCTCCCTCTCTCTCTGTCCCTCCCCTGCTCACACTCTGTGTCTCAAAAATAAAATAAACATTAAAAAAGAAAAAAAGAAAAAAAAAAAAAGAAAGGGCGGCCGGCTGTATTTGGTCCATGGGCTGTTGTTTGCCTCTTGGGATTCCTCCGAATGAACTGATAGTTGCAAAGGTGATAGACAAACCTCCTGTCAGGGCGTGAACGATGGAGGGCAGACGTTGCCCCCTTGCTCTTGGCACCCTCGTGACCTCATGACCGCCACGGACGCCTGCCACACAGGCCATGGTCTGTAACAGGTGCTGAGCACACAAGGATGTGAATGAGCGGACACATGAACGAATGAGTGAATGAACGGATGGATACAGGAGCAGACATGTGGGGGGTAGAACGAGCCAGGATGAGATCGCAGAACGCTAGCATCTAAGGAAAGGTCAGAGTGGAGTTTGTAGCAGCCTCTCGGTGGAGGCTCACATTTAGCCCAACGTGAGGGAAGGAGTTTCAAGGACAAAACAGTGGTGCTGTAGGCTCTTCCTTGTTGCCCAAATTTCCTCCCGATTCACACACAAGTAAATACCAAGACGACCTGGGGCTTCACGTGCAGAAGAGAATAAATACGGAGAGACAGAACTCAGGGACTGGCATTGAGGCGTTACAGAAAAGTCACGTAAAATAATAGGCTTAAGTTTTCTTAAGGTTGCTAAGCATAGTTAAAAAAAAAAGCAGACGCCTATTTAAGGGACGCGATGACCGGGGTGCTTATGTACTTGTGAAAGCCACAGGGACAGGGCAGGGCGAGCCCTCGAGGGCCAGGCTGACACAGCAGGACACAAGCGAGACGCTGCAAATGCCCTTTGTGCCAAATGGGAAGACGGTGGGTTTATCCGTGTTCAGCGAAACGATAGCTCAGATTACTGCTTGTGAGAGCCATTTTCAAAGAAACGACAGCTGAAAGTGGCAACAGCCAGTATCAGGGTTGACTACGAGCTCGGGGCGGATCAATGACAGTGACAGGAGGTATCGATCACCCCCCAGGGCAGACGAGTGATCCTTATCCTACAACAGCCCGCAGGGCCGGCACGGAGGGAAAGCGGCCTCGAAACGCCACCGCTTCTAACCGATGATGACACTGCTCCATGGGCACGTCACTGCACCTCTGCTGCAGGTAAATCGCACAGGAAGCAAACAGCGAAGAGACCTGGGTACTTAATCTCATTGGATCCGCCACCCGTTCAGAAAGGGAGCCAAGGTGCACACGTGTTCCTTCCCGACCCGGCAGCACGTGGCATCAGTGTGGCGTCGGTCACTCCACATGATGCAGCGACAAAACGGGGATAAAATGTGGCCCCTGAACTGATCTGTAACCACATGAATTCGGTAACGTTTCCAGGCTCAGAATTTCTAGGTCACCGGTGTGGGGACAGACTGGGGCACAGTCCTGCTTCTCCAATGAAATAAAGATATGAAAATAAAGGTGGGATCGGTTAAGTAAGCTGTTAGGAAAACAACACCCCAGCCGGTCAATGTTCTCACTCGACCCCCTGTGCCTCCTTTCTTTCTAACTTGTAGTTAAAAGTCTGCGGAAAAGGTCAGACTCATGTTTTCGTGGTTGCAATGAACCATTCTGGCCTCCTGAAAAGCCATCATAGGTAATGTGGCCACATGTCCGAGGCCAGTCCCTCCCTGTGGCATCTCTGGGGACAGGACAGAGGGCCGACCGGAAAGGCACTGTGGCCTCAGGAGGCCAGTCATCGCCTCAGCATCAAAGATGAAGCCCCACTTCTGCTGGTTTGTTTTTTTTTTTTATATAAGAGGAATAATCAAGTACGGGTACTGTAAATAAATTCCTTCTCTCTTGCGCTCTCTCACAAGAAGACAGAAAATAAACTTGCAGAGCACTCCATAAAAAAGTACCCATGAAAGAAAGAAAGAAAGAAAGAAAGAAAGAAAGAAAGAAAGAAAGAAAGAAAGAAAGAGAAAGAAAAAGAAAGAAACAGCGGGTACATAGGATTTGTATTGATTTTTAAGGGGGAAAAATGTGCGTAGCTGTTAGGAGAAACCTGCAGTCATATTATAAACCTCACGTCTTCAGTGTTCGACGGGAGCTCTGTTGCCATGTCATGACTTTGCTGACCCGCTGCCCGTGTGCACGGGAATGTTTTACTTTTCACTCTGCAGCGATTTAAATGTATAAAGCTATGAATAACGTGGCCGCGGAAGGGAGGAACCTGGAAACAGATCTCCTGGGGCTTCGGGGTCAGTCCACCAGTGCTCCACCGTGTGCCCGCCGACCCCCGTGTGCACGCTGAACCCCGTGGGCACGCCGACTCCCGTGGGCACGCCGACCCTCGTGGGCACGGTGAACCCCGTGTGCACGCCGAACCCCATGGGCACGCCGACTCCCGTGGGCACGCCGACCCTCGTGGGCACGGTGAACCCCGTGTGCACGCCGAACTCCGTGTGCACGCCGACCCCTGTGGGCACGCTGACCGCTGCCTGCAGCTGCCCGAGAACAAACAGAGGAGGCAGGAAAGCGACCCAGGACAGGAATGGGGGCTGGCTCTCCAAGGAGTGTTTCCAGAACTGTCAACTGGTAACAGAGGGACTGGTTCAAATGGTTTTTTAAGACTCTGTTGTCGGGCTCAGGGCTTCTCGAGGGCCAGGCTGGCATCCGGTGGGAGCCCAGCCCCATACAGGACCCGCTTCTTTTAAAAGTCACGTAAACCATCTCACAGAAAAGCTGCTTTCCAGAATCGAATTTGCACGACTGCACCTCAAGCAGAAGACCTCCGAGGTCACGAGCCTGGCCCGTTGACCCCGTCGGGACCTTCTCCCCCTTTCCCTTGCTCTGAGACCCACATCTGGAAGCTTGTCCCTCTGCAGTGATGGATGACACAGAACCAAGATCGAGTGGGCGGAACTGCCCACCGCTTTGACTTCTCAAGACCACATGTGGGCGGGCCCAAAGCACGCGTGCTAGTCTCAGGAAGGAGGGATTTCTATTTTGTGGAGGGAATGATTTTAAAAAGCCCCCATTTCAGGTTCCGGGCCGACTTACCCTCTGGTGAGGAGGAGGGGGCGGGGGCGTCGGCGAGCTGATCAGATGATCCTGGTTTTCCATCAAGTTCCCATAATCTGCCATGCTGCCCTTGAGAGGCAGGGGGGGCGGGACCTCGGCCGTGTCCATCCCAGTCACGCCGGTCATGCCGTTCAGCTCCAAACCTGGAAAACCGAATCGATTTAGAATCAAACATCCTGGGGCGCCTGGGTGGCTCAGTCGGTTGAGCAAATGACTTCGGCTCAGGTCATGATCTCGAGGTTCATGAGTCTGAGCCCTGCATTGGGCTCTGTGCTGACAGCTCAGAGCCTGGAGCCTGCTTCCGATTCTGTGTCTCCCTCTTTCTCTCTGCCCCTCCCCTACTCACACTCTGTCTCTCCTTCTCTCAAAAATAAATACACATTAAAATTAAAAAAAAAAGAAGAAGAATCAAATGTCCCCACTGAGCCAGAGCATCCACGTGGCTGCTTCACCTTCTCTCCAGGGAAAGGGGAGGCAGAAACGTGCATGTCGACTGGGGAGAGAAGAGAGCTGGGAGGGGTAGAGAAGATGAAGGGGGGGACCCCCCTCCCAACAGCATGTTCTAGAAAGAGAACGCTAAATGCTATAAAGACACCTACAACTGGAGCTTAAAGGAGGCATCAATCCACTGTCAAAACAGCCACGTCCACCCCGGGCCCCGAAGGATCCCTCCTCGGGCCTCTTTGTGTTG
Source organism: Acinonyx jubatus (assembly GCF_027475565.1). Taxonomy (NCBI): domain Eukaryota; kingdom Metazoa; phylum Chordata; class Mammalia; order Carnivora; family Felidae; genus Acinonyx; species Acinonyx jubatus. The sequence goes on along the minus strand of NC_069393.1, from coordinate 80,955,116 downwards.
GTGGGATCTAAACAGCGAGGTGTCACAGCCAGTCACCCGCCCTTCAAATCTCTCTCAATGGGGAAACCCACGACTGTATGAAGTGAAGTTATTAGCAGTCACGGTCACTGTGGCTGTTACTTTAAAGAAGCCAAGGGGAAGTACAATTGATTTTTAAAGTAAACTGAAAAACTAGCCAGTTTCAAATGGAAGTATAATCATTAAGACAGGATCCTTTCTCAACCCTTGTTGAGACTCTTAGAAAAAATTTGTTTTTTTTATATTTGAGGAAAATTGACTTTTTTTTAACTGATGGGTCTCTTAGAGGTTTCCCCAGTGGCCCACTGGATGAAAAATCCTTCATTAGGGAAATGCTTCCTGGGGGAAGTTGTTGGTTTCTGAGGAAGGCTTGTCAATGAATCAAGGGTAGTGAGAGAAAAGGCTTCTGGTGGAATATCTGCCCTCGTGATCACTTGCTTATTTGCATCGTGATAAACTACATATAACATACAATTTGCCATCTTAACCATAACTGTATAAATCAGTGGCATTGATTGATACAACCTTCAGCGACCATCACCACGATCCGTTTCTAAAACTCTCTTATCATCGTGCACACAGAATCTGTCCCCATAAAGTGAAAATGGCCCCCGCCCCCTCCCTTGGCCCCTGATGCCTCCACTCTACTCTGTCTCTACAAATTTGCCTATTTTAGATACTTCACGAAGGCAAACTCATATATTTGTCCTTTTGTGTCTGGCTCATTTCACTTCACATAATGTGTCTGAGGTTCATTCGTGATGCAACATACAGCAGAGATGGCGTCCATTTTATGGCTGAGTAGTATTCCACTGCGCGGATTTTTCTTTGATGAACACTTTGTTTATCCGTCCATCAGGTGATGAACACTTGGGCTGTTTCTACCGTCTGTTATTGTGAAGAATGCTGCTGTGGGCATTCATATGCAACGAATCCCTATTTCTAATTCTTTGGGGCATAGGCTTGGAGTGGATTTGTTGCGGCATATGGTGATCCTATGTTTCACATCAAGGCAGCACTAAAGTGCTTTCCGCAGCGGCTACAATGGTGCTTGTTTTTAACTATTTAAAGGGAATAATACAACGCTTTTAGAACAAAGAGTCTGTGGTAATAGTGCAAGGATGTAACACTCAGAGACCGTCTCCCTCCCAGCGGCCTGTTCGGCTCACCTGTCGTGCAGTGCTGACTCCCCACCCGAGAGTCTCAGGAATGGCCACTGCTCCCAGGAAGAAAACCAGGTGCAGAGGGCAACTGTGTGTGCCTTCCAGAGCCTCCGTGCAGGGCGGAGGAAGGAAGCTGGGTTCTCCTGGGTTTGTAATGTATTTGATCATTCCTCTTGTATAAAAAAACACACCAGAAGTGGGCCTTCATCTTTGATGCTGAGGCGATGACTGACCTCCTGAGGCCACAGTGCCTTTCAGGTCAGCCGTCTGTCCCCAGAGATGCCACAAGGAGGCACTGGCCTTGGAGATGTGGCCACATTACCTATGATGGCTTTTCTGGAATGGTGTGCTGCAACCAAAACATGAGTCTTACCTGCCACCTTCTTCTTGCCAAGACCTCTCCTCTCTGGCAGACCTGAATTTAGTGGCAAAAAGCTGATTCCCACTTGTAGTGGCTTGACTAGTGTCCCTTGAAAACTCATGTATACCCAGAACCCCAGAATGTCACCTTGTTTGAACATAGGCTTTGTGCAGAGGAAATTAGCTAAGGATTTCAAGATGAAATCATTCTTGATTTATGGTGGGCCCTAAAGCCAATGGCCTGTGTCTTTGTAAGGGGAGCAGGCCACACGAAGACAGAGGCAGAGACTGGAGTGGTATATCTAGAAGCCAAGAAATGCCAACGATTGTCAGAAGCTACCAGAAGTGGGGAGACAGGCATGGAACAGAATGTCTCTCTGAGCCTATGGAAGGAAGCAACCCTGTCATCTTGATTTCTGACCTCTGGCCTCCACAAGGGTGAGGGAATATATTTCTGTTGTTTCCAGCCAACAAGCTGATGGTAGTATGTCATGGCAACCCTAGAAACTGGGCAAAACTGGAAAAATTAGTTATGTGCTTAGCTCTTAAGAATAGCTCTTCACTTTGCATTCCTCCTGGACACAGGAAGGTCCAAGGCCCTCGTGTGGCTCCATTTCCTGTGATACAAAAAGGGAGGCTGTCCGTGTGCCTCTCATGCTGACCCTGCCGCCCGGGAGGTTCTGAGAGCACACTCTCCCCCAGGCAACTCGGGGAGACTGATTTGCTGGTGCCGCGAGGGGGGCTCCCTGTAAGTTGAATGCTTGTGGAGACTCAACACATGGGGAGGAGGCGAGCCTACCATTAGAGCCCCTGGTCAAAGAGGGAGCCACAGAGCAGGGCCACAAATCCCAACGCGGAGAACGTTCCACTCACTTGACTGCAAACTGAAGCTGAGCTTGGCCCTTGGCGTGACCGGAGGGGGTGTCAGCTGGGAGGATGGTGGTGACGGGGACACCGAGAAACGTCTTTCACTTCCGGTGACGTTGATCACCTGGCTCTTCGGTCGCTGGGGCCTCAGGGGACTTATCTACGTTGGAGGAAAGAGCACAGTTAGGGTCTGTCATGGCTGAGTTGGGTCCCCCAGGACTCACAGGTCGAAGCCCTAACCCTCAGTACCTGTGACTGTAACCGCACCTGGAAATAGGGTCCTTTGCAGATGAAGTCACTAGGGTAGGGCCCTAACACAATGTGACTGGTGTCCTTATAAAAAGGGGGCATTTGGACATAGATATACGTACATTGGAAGAACACCAGGGGAACATGGAGGCAGAGATCAGGGCGATGCCTCTAGAAGCTAAGATATGACGAATACTGCTGCGGGGGGAGGGAGGCCTGGAACAGGGTAAGCGTGCATGTGGACTGGCGACTGTCTTGTCCCATGAGGCACGTTCTGATGACTCAGAAAACAGAAGGACGCTTTCCTAGTGTGAAGCAAATCACACCTGGAAGATCTTCCCTCCCGCCCCAGGCTCTGAGTCTCAGCTGAGGGTCAGGAGATTGTGGATGATGCAAAATCAAGTAGGAAGCCGAACGCAGCCCCACAGAGTGACCAGAGGAAGCCTCTGCAGATGCTTAGGAGGCAAGGTGCCGTGCAAAAGTCAAGGCTGTCCCAGCGGGTGCAGGGAACACTGTGTTGCCCCCCGGTGCCGCTTCCGCTCCAGTAAACCTGCCTCCGACCTGTCCACCTGCTCTGCCCTGTGGCACTCGGCTGGTGCAGGCACGAGGAGGCTGGCACAGGAAACTGCGGGTGCCCGCGTGCACTCACAGACCTTGCTAACACCTGTCACCCAGAGGAGGAGGCCCCTTTGTGGAGAGACAGGCAGCTGGGCTGGACCAAGAGCAGTAAGTCTGCTCCCAGCGAGAGGCCAGGACTCCTGTCCCTGGAGCTGCAGCAGCTGTGGTCATTCTGGGAGGCGTCAGAAGCTGACGGGGGTCAGGGTTCTGTGCTCTGACCCCGGTGCGTTCCTGTGGGTTTGCTGAGGCCACTGCAGGCCAGCTGTGGGGAGGCCCACTTTGGCTGAACCCAGACGGTCTTTGCCAGTGTCCCTGAAAGCAAACAGGGCCACGGCCGGGAGGGACAGAACCCGTATGGGATGTGAGGCACCTGGCAAGACCTTCGACCGCTTCTCAAGCAACTTCGCTGTGAGCAGGTCTGCTATGTGGTGCAACGTCTCTCAGGCTTGGTTTTAACGGCTGAAAATGGAGCCTAAATATGCACAAATATATGAACGGCCACATAGAGCATCTGGCACTAGCTGATTAGCTTATGGTTCTGCTAATTCCCCCACCCAGTTCTGATGTTTTGAGACTTGAGATCTCTATCCTGGGCTCAAGAGAAGGTGGCCTCGGCTAGTGCCAGCAAGGTCGCGGGCACCCCAACTCTCTCGGGTGGTGGACAGAGAGCGTGGGGTGGCTCATCAGAGACCTCTCCGTCCTGCTACTGTAGGCCCAGCACCTGGGAAGCAATACCAGCCTCTGGCCTGTGCCCCTCCTAGGCTCTGAGAGCCCTGGCCATGCTTATGCTGCAGTCAGAGCTGTGTCTGAAGGCTTCAGAAAGGCATTCACCTTCTTGAAGGCCATGCCGTGGCTGTTGAATCTGCCTTCTCCCTCTAGACAGCCAAGCAACATGTGACCGCTGCTCTGAGTGGCTCGCAGTCTGGGTGAAACGTACTCTCTGGGTTTAAGATATAAACAAGCCATGAAATATGTCGTATTAAAAGGTGGTTCCCTGTGAGCCCTTTTGCCAGGCGACCCTTCAATCACAGCCAGGACAGGTCAGGGGCTCCTGCCCGGGGCAGGCACATTCCTGGCCGCCGTCCAGGTAAGTGCCCATCATCTCCAGGGGGAGGCGGCCCTAGGCCTGACGTAACCTTTGAGGCTGACAGCTTATGAGAGCCTCTTCTTTGCTTTCAGTCTACAAATAGCACTTTCTTTTTTTTTTTTTCAAAAAAAATTTTTGTTTGAAAAAAAAATTTTTTTTTTCGTTTTTTCATTTATTTTCTGAGAGCAGGAGGGGGCAGAGAGAGAGGGGAAGGAATCCCAAGCAGGCTCCGTGCTGTCAGCACAGAGCCCGATGTGGGGTTTGAACTCACAAACTGAGATCATGACCTGAGCTGAAATCAAGAGTTGGACGCCTAACCGACTGAGCCCTCCAGGCACCCCCCAAAAGCACGTTCTGAATAAAGTTCACCCCAGAAGCTGCCGGTGCCCCATCTTTGCCCTCAGGCCTCCCACACGGCTGGGCGGTCCCGTGAGCAGTAGCCCCCAGGCCCGGCCCCGGAACTAGGACATGCCCTGAACATGTCCACTGCCTTCACACTGCCCAGGAACCGTGCAGCAACCAGGGTTCCCTGGGATCCGTTTCTAATGTCAACTAACCAGCATGTGTCCGGTTAAATTGCGGAGAGTCCTTCTGAAATGTGCCAACGATGTAAATGTGGGGCAGACACGGCAGGGAGACCAACACGGAACCCCGGGCTGTGTGCAGAACCCGGCAGGAGGGGCTTTGGCACTCTGGCTGAGCAGCTCATAACTCGGGGCAGTACCTGGGGCTTAGAGACTTCTGGTCAGGAAGGGGCAAGGGGAAGGCGTTAGCCGACAGGGAGCATCGTTCTCAGACAAAAAAAGCATTCCTGTTCGTCTTCTGAGACGTCAGGATGCATATTGGATGCAAGGACCACACTGCTGCACGGAGCCCAGCACCACCGGATGCCGACCCAGGCACCCCCCCGGGAGAAGAGACCTCCGATCTGAGCCTCTGGATGTCCTACAGCACTGGGTCATACAAGGAGAGGGTCGAGGGTAGACCCCAGATTTTCAGGGGACTATTGAATAGAAAATTCAATGAAATCCAACGGACAGCTCCATCGGCTAAATGCGGAGCAAAGGGAGGTCCCAGAAGCTAAGGCAGAGCAGGGAAAGTTCCCCGTTCCTGAGAAATTACCGTCTCGGAAAGGATCACAGCCTCAGACTGCTGCAGGGAGACGTCGGTGGGTTTAAATTCTTTATCAAATAGCTCTTGATGTTTGCTATTCCTTTTTTCCTTCTTCTTGTCCTTCTTCTCCTTATCTGGGTCGTCCTTGTCCAGCTTGTCCTGGGACCTGGAGTGCATTTTCTTTGGCAGGAGAGGCTCCAGGGAAAACCTAAAGGACATGATTCTGTAAATCACTCATGGCTTAATAGGAGGACAATTGCCTCTCACCCTGCAGATAAATGTCAACCCGTTCACAAGGAGTCTCCGTGCTGACCGACTGGGAACTGGCACACCTTACAGGAAAGGAATGATTTAAAAAGAGAGGCCAAGGGGGACTTAAGATACATATTAACCAGCTGCACCAGAGAGAGCCTGTGTTTGCCATCCAAAAAGAACAAACTGGAAAAAAAGAGCACACTCATCCGAGGACGGGGGAGATGTGAAGTCTGAGCGGACGTGTCGGGGAGACAGTAAGACGTTACTGTAGATGGAGAAGATGGTATTTGGGGTGTGTTTCAGAAGGGGAGCCCTGACCTTGTAGAGATTCATACTGAAACACTCATAAATGCAATGGGGAGAAATAGACAGGTTCTACTGCAAAGAAATTTCTGGTATCTTGATTCTGACCGAGTTCCTACGGCCAGCTCAAGATTACAGATATGCTGGTGCTTCAATTTGAAAGTCTTTTGGATGAGTCAGTGGGAAGCAAGCCGATTTCAGCTCATAGGGACATGGAGGAGAAGCCCTTAGTTTCTCAGCTGACCGCTGAGCTAGAAGACCCAGGGTTTTGGCTTTGTCACCTCCTGGGGAGTCTCGACATCCCCTGACTGCTACGGGCTGGATGTCCCCAGTCTCAAGATACAAAGAAGACACCACCACCCTTGTGCCTACAACACCAACGGGTTGGTATAAATGCACATTCGTTAGAGGTGAGTCTACTGAGTACATGGATCTTGGACTAGCTTCCGTGCACACACATCCATGTGCAATTGTGGTTTGCTATTTTAGCACAAGACTGAGGGGTGGGAGGGGTCCACCCTGGTCCTGTCCTAGTGAGTCATATCGGGAGAGAGAAGAAACAGGTCTAGTTCTAAGGTCGGAGTTTCATTCTCTGCAGCAGGAAGGAGTTCGGACGGAGAGCCAACATGGATGAAGGCATGAAAATGTCTTAAAAACTCTGTAAAATTCTAGTTATAAAATAAATAAGGCACAGGAATGAAAAATACACCACAGGGAATATAGTCAAAAAAACCAAAATAATCCTCATGATTTTATTCTAGGTTTTGCATAACTTGAGACAATCAATGTAGGGAAGAAAACAAAACAAAATAAAAAGACCAGTGGATATCTTTCAGCTCAGGGGGAAGAACCTGTATACATCTAGGAGAACCTAGAGAAAGACAGGTTACATTTAAAATTTTTCACACTATGTGGGGCACCTGGATGGCTCAGTCGGTTAAGTGTCTGACTTTGGCTCAGGTCATGATCTTGCAGTTCGTGGGTTCAAGCCCTGCATCGGGCTGTGAGCTGACGGCTCAGAGCCTGGAGCCCGCTTCGGATTCTGTGTCTCCCTCTCTCTCTGCCCCTCCCCTGCTCATGCTCTGTCTCCCTCTGTCTCAAAAAAACCCACAAAAACCAAAAACCAAAAAAAAAACCCAAAACATTAAAAAAAAATTTTTTTTTCACAGTCTGAGAACCTGCTGACCAGATGAAGTTTATTCTGCAGGTAACCTGTGCCATGTGGGACCAAAGCCTCATTTTCTCCACATTAATTACAGAGAGAAGGGTGGTAACCCTAGAATGAACAAAAATCTGGACTCTAATAGAGGCGCTTTCAAATTCAAGGTTAAACAATGTCTCCTGGGAGGAGGTGCATAGTCACGCGTGTGATAGACCACGCCTCTGTCTGAAACCTCCAGATCCATTTCCGCCCGCACCCCCACGTTCCTGGAAATGTAAAGACCTTTTCATAACTGGCTTGGGGATTTGCTTGGGGAAAGCTGGATTCAATTTCTTTAGCAATCTTTCTCTAAGTGACAAGAACACCTGCTTTAAACACCTCTAAATTGAGAATTTCCATATGGATTTGGCCTTTTATCAGCAGACACTGATAAAAGTTACCGGTAAGGAAAAAACTGTGGGTTTAGTCTTTGGTCTTCCATTGGGCACACGGGTCACGGGCAACAAAGGGCACTTGGATTTGAGCTGTCCCTTGGGGTGCTCGGGGAGTGTGTGTCTGCGTGAGGCGGGGGCCAGGAGCCTGGGGGTTTGGGAAGGTGATGGATGGAAAACCAAATGGGGTTGCAGACACACAACTGTACAAAGCCAACTGTAAAATAATTAGCAGTTGTTCCCCGATGTTTAAATTGCATGAGACATTGCTTCTTTCTATTTAATAAGAACCAACTTTACATGTTCGCTACTCAAAAACACACAAAAATGATTGATATTAAAAAAATTTTTCTTTTGAGTTTTATTTATTTTTGAGAGAGAGAGAGAGAGCAGGGGAGGGGCAGAGAGAGAGAGACAGAATCCCAAGCAGGCTCCAGGCTCCGAGCTGTCAGCACAGACCCCAACATGGGGCTCAAATCCACAGACTGTGAGTTCGTAACCTGAGCCGAAGTCAGACGCTTAACTGGCTGAGCCACCCAGGTGCCCCAAAAGTTATTGATATTTTTTAACACTCAAAGTTAATGCAAGAAACACAGTGAGAGCTTAACCAGTATTAACTAGCCTATTACGTTCTTGTCTCCCTTTTAGGCACTTGGTGCTGTTGGGCGCTCAGTGGCAAGAATGAGGTCTCCAGAGAAGTCTTGTAGAAAGAAGGTGGCCCTACCAAGTCCTCAAGTAAGCTGACTGTGTGTGACAGTCCTGCACTGGCGTTGACACCACAGGAGTGAGCAGGAGACGAAAAGCACAAGCACACAGCCAGCAAGGAAAGTACTGCCCTCCTTCCAGAATCTCCAGAACTGAACGAACCCTCGCTGGAGGTTTTCAAAGATGATGGAAACCTGTCCCAAAGAATTTTTTTTTTCTCAAAAACTCACAAGACCCTGACAGTCATGTTGGGCACTACAGTTGAAATGTCTTGGGGCGGGGGGGGTGGGGGGTGGGTTTCAGCTTCAAAGACAGTTTTGATTTAAAAAACATCCCCATCTGTGATATAAAACCAACCCAGGGCGCTGGTAGCTCCTCCCAAGACCCTCCAAGCCCCCTCCCTGCTGCTGAGCCCGACTCACCCATCGGAGCCTGGTCTGGAAGGGGTGCTGTCTGAGGACAGGGAAGACACGGAAGCTACCGACAGAGGCCGGGACGAAGAAGGCATCGTGAAGGATCGGACCATGGACCGGGGACGGCTGCCTCTTCTGTCATCCAGACTTGAGGGCTGAGAGAGAGAGGGAGAGGGAGAATTAGAGAGAGAGAGAGAGGCTTGTTTAATGCTCCTGTGTCAAAAGATGTCAGGCCTGGCATGGCCAGACTCTTGGGACCATGTGATCTTAGCAGCCTGGATTCTAGACCCAAACTGTCCACACTTCCATGAACAGTGTGTATTCCCATTCAGAGTTAAAGACGAAAATGATGAGCATTTCAGGGTTTTTTGGAAACATTACCTGGTAGTGTGAAAAATATCACAACCTTCCTGTTTTTAAGAACTTTAAATGCAGTTTCTTTATCAAGACCACAATGCATCCACCTATTTCGAAGCCAGAGTGGAACGTAAGGACCAGAAAGCTTACAGAGTAGCATCCAGAATGTCATTAAAGGAATTGCAAGCCCATCAGATGAATTCTGCGTATCTCTGCGTGTTGACAAACCACGCAGGTCACCTGCATACACGGATGTGTAATGACTGAATTTCTCTAGAATAAAGTAAGATTCTCCTGCTGCTTGACTAAAGATGGGCTCGTTCCCTGCAGCGGCTGGGACAGTGGGTTAGAGGAAGCTGAGGCCGGAATGGCTCACACTCTTGCTCTTGGCCCCGTAGGGGCCCAGACAGACATGCATTCTGGAGAAAAATGGTCTCTGGATGGAGTTTTCCTCTTCTTTCTGAAATACGACCTCTGCTGCCGAAACAAGGGTCATAGCACGCATCAATACCTCATTACCTAGAAAACGCTAATGACCTTCACCCCAAGGCCAGATGCCGCAGAAGCTCCTCCCTTTACCCTGAGGATTTGGGGACCTCCTCTCTGTGTGGCTTCCACCCCCCCCCCACCTCCCAGCCCCACACCACCGAAACTGGCCCTCAGTCAATCACCTGTAGAAGATGGGACCACTGCTGCTTACCTACTGAACAACACAACTTTCACGCCTGAGGAGTGGGCCTGTTTCTTAAAGGGGTGTTTGGCACATGCAATCCTACTTGATCTGTGTGTTATCTCTCTGGTCGTAAAAGGTTCACAATCACAGAGGGACAGTTTCATGCAGGAGTTGGTAAACTTGCTGGGAACGGCCAAGGAATAGGAGTTTTAGGCTTGCGGGACGTAGGGTCTCTGTCTGCAGTGCTCAGCTCTGCCACCGTCGCGGGCAAACAGCCACAGACAGTACAGGAGTGAGTGGGCACGGATGTGTTCCAATAAATCTTGATTTACAAAGAGGTCAGTGGGCCACATGTTGGCAACCGCTGGCTCAAAGCCAAACGCCGCTGGAATCTGCCTGCACAGACGGTGGGTCTTGGGTTCCCCACCAACGACGGCGCCGTGGAATGTCTTCGGGGAGACGTCCATTGTCATTAATTGGCCTTTATGAAGAAACTAGGAAGGAAACTGTTTCTTACAAATTAGCCCAAATTGTGGAAATGTTACGTATAGGAAACCCAGTAACTCAAAGTCTACAGGATGCACGTCTCAGCCTTTCTGAAACACAGTTAGACAGCCGCCCTGGCTTTCTGATCTGATGCGTGGCGCTCATCCTCTTGGCTCTCGGCTGGGCGACGGGACTGCTCCGTGTCCCACTGTTCCTGACCCTCTCAAGGAAGAGTCCTGTCTGCTGCTCTAGGCCCACCCTGATCGCCCCACCCATCTGCCGCCCTTCACCCCATCCTCTGCCCGCTCGGCCACTGCCCTTCTCTCTGACATCTCCTGTAATGTTTGTTTTCTTAGTTTGTTTATTTATTTTGAGAGAGAGAGAGAGAGAGAGAGAGAGAGAGAGAGAGAGAGAGAGAATCCCAAGCAGGCTCTGCACTGTCGGCTCAGTACGATGCGAGGCTTGAACTCACGAACCGTCAGATTATGACCTGAGCGGAAATCACGAGTTGGGACGCTTAACCGACCGAGCCACCCAGGTGCCCCGACCTTCTTCATGCTCTGAATGGGACCTACGGGCAGCCTCTGCCTCACACAACCCACACCATCCCTCGGTATTTCTCCCACAGCAGCAGCGTCTGTGGACGGCTCAGAGGTGGGAGTCTGAACACCCGCCCACCAACCCTGCAGGGGCTGCCTTCCCACCTCTCCCCTGCAACAGCTTCCATCTGTCCCTTCTGGACCCGGGGAAGGAGAGGAGCAGAAGGGCAGAGAACCGGCTGCATCAGGCTCCCGTGATGAACGTGCTTGGGAGACACTGCCTCTCTATTCCATCACCTACTAGACATAGGGACACGCAGAGTTCCACGAAATGCAGCCGGACATCACACGGAGAAGAAATGTGAGCTGTCCGACACCGGGTGCCCCATTCCTGGCGTGACGGTTTTCGTTTCTCTGGCGAAATGATCTTTGTAGCAATGCAAGCAATGCGAGCGTGAGGTGTGCAGGTGCAGGAGGGGCCGGTCAGGGACCAGGGGGCGGAGATGCCAGCCAGGACACCAGGATGTCACTCCAGCTCTTGGGAAGGCCCGGAAGACCCCTGAACATCCCATCCCACAAAGGGCTGGTGATGTCGCTCAAGACGCAACCTTGAATCCTGGGCGGATGTGCGAGTATGGCCAGAAAGTAAAGGGAACGGGGGTGACGGGGGCAGGCTCTGGCCAGGGAGGGACAGAAGTCACTGCGGGGTCCCACCCTTGCAGGGCACACACTGAGTGTGGCCACAGGACCCACCGGGCCATTGCGTCACCACTGCTTCCTGGCTGAGCAGAGCCTCTAGAAATGGAAGAATCCAGACTTTTCCTTTTGCATCTGAAGCACTTAGAGTTTCTCCCAGCTGTGACAGGTGCAGCTCCAGCCCCAGGACACCCCAAGCGAACTGACGTCCCCGTGTCCCCGCATCAGGGCTGTGGGGGTGGGGAGGGCGCAGTGAGAATGCGGCCAGAATTTTGGCTCGGGCACCCACGGTGTGACCTCGCGTGGAATATGGAGCCCCTCTGAGCTCGGCTTCCTCCAGAGGAGCCGCAGGGAATAATCACCCCACCTGGAGAGGCCAGGTGAAGCCCACAGGCCTCTGGCACACTCTGGTGGCAGCTCCCGTTGTCCTTCCTGTTGTCATTACCACAGCCTGAAGCAAAAGCCCAGTTTGGCTCTCTTACCCGAGGCCGGCCCTGCCCTGCCCAAAGGCTCGTCGGACACGGTCTTGCATTGTCTTCCAGCTGAGCCCAAGTGCCTGCCCTTGACCCACCACAGGTGCCTGCTGCCCGTGGATTCTGGGGGGCGGGGGGGGGGGTAGCGACAAGTGTTTCACCGGGTAGGGTGAGAAGCAGGTGCGTTTCCTACTTTTCGGGAAATATCCAGAGGGTGACACGCTGGCCCCTCAGAAGGGCTGCGTGGGGAGGTGGGCAGGGCGAGTGAGGAGAGCTCGTGCATGCTGTTAGGAGGTGACCCCACCCTTCAGAGGCTGCAGGGCCGGGCGGTGCTGGGGGACAGACGGAAGGACCCTCGGTCAGCTCTGCGTCTCCCACGGAAGCTGGGAGCCAGGACTACTCTTGTGAGCCTTGCAAGCCAAGTTCTCTCCCTGGTGAAACACCCCACTGAACTCCCGCAGACAGAACCGGAGAAGCTGAACTATCATCTCAGCCTCCCGAGGAGCCTCTGAGGAACCCCAGGGTTCCATGGATCCTGGTAAGATGACCATTGGAAGGAAGGCCCGGAGAGGAGAAATCCTGGAGGCCGGAGGCAGGAGGGGCCTCCGGGAACAGCAGAAGTGAGAACGCGAGGCACAGGGGAGGCCGGGGACAAGCGGCGCGGGGCCTGGAGGATGCCTGGTGGGCTCTCCCTGGTGTGGGGTGAGGGCGTGAGTCAGCCGAGGGGGTGGGGGGAGGAAGTCTGTGTGCTTTCCGTGTGCACGTCCGGCCGGGGGCTGCCAGGGGGACCAGGGAGGAGTCGGTGGCAAGCAGTCTCGGGGGGAGGTGGGGGGTAAAGGGATGGTGAAGACAAGGGTGGAGAAAGGGGGGACCCAGGTGTGGTTCCCTCGCTCCTCAGCTTCAAGGAAGAGGGACAGGAATTGTGTGACAAACGCAGAAATCCTTTCCACGAGCTTGAAGGCAGACAAAAAGCTAAGGAGCCCTTGAAGCAGACACAGGGGCTGGGGCAGAATACGGCAGGCACTTGTGGTCCCTTCTTCGGGGACCCCGGGGTCTGCACCCCTCACTCCCTAAGCATCCGGAGAAGCCGGGCTGTGAGCTTTTGTGCGGGGAGCGGTGGCTCCTTCGAGCCCCAGCACCGGCCAGGGGAAGGCCAGGGTGGAGTAAGCCCAGGGGCCTGGCGGAGCCGCCTGTGGATTAAGAAGTCAGAGAGTGTCCAAGTCTTGTTTCTTGAAGTCTTTGGCTTCAGCTGGATCCGAAAAATTGACAAAATGGTTTATGTCTTTTCTATGGGGTTTTTATTTTTAAATCCATTTTTTTTAAATGGGATGATACTACATTGCTTTTCAAAGTATTCTGAGATGCTTGCAAGTTTTCAGAGCAGATAAGGCAGGAAAGACTCACACCAGACTGCTTTTTATTGTCACATTTCTCAGAGAATGACAAGGACATCTGCCTGTCTCTCTGCTCAAGGGAGGGCTGACTGCAGATCCTGTGTCTGGGGTCCCAGGACGGACTCAGGGAGGCAGCTCCGGGAAACAAAGCACCCAAGGGGAGAAAATGCACCCTTCATTCGATTCCCGGATCGCCCTCCCAGTAAGCCTGTCTGGCCCCTAGCTGGCCTGGGGTCGGGGGCTGCCCTGGCAGCCCCCTACAGAGAGGTGGTCCGCTTGATGGGCACGATGCCGTCTCAGGATGTGGTGGATAGAAATCGCTAATCTCCAGCCGAGGACGGCTGCGGCGGAACAGGGGGAAACCTGTCCCTGAGTAGGGGGACAGCCCCCTGCCCCCGCCCACCACCACCCACGCAATAGCCCCACCTCCTGCCCCTGCTTCCCCTCTCCCCTGTGCCCAGCAGCAAGCCTGCGCGGAAGAAATGAATCCCAGCAGAGACAGGAGTATGAAGGGTGCTTGGTGAGCCCGACAGGTTTCTGTCATTTTGAAATAGAAATTATATGAGTGATAAAAGAGGAAGCTTTTCACTTAGTACGAAAACCTGGAGATCTCACAAGTGTGTATTTCTTAGAAGGACTTAAAAGTGGTGTAAAACTTTGGAAGAGACGGACGACGATGCCCTCTGAAATTCTTGCCACCTGACCGTGCTGAGCCGCAGCCCCCGAGCGATCGTGCAGCGCTCCAGGGCTCTGACCGGCGCAGCCGGCAGGGGGCACCCTGGTTCCCAAGCCTGTGCACCTGTGGCAGCTCCCGCTGGGCTGGCAGCTCCAGATCCCCGCAGGCTGAGTTTTCAGACCAGAGCCCAGAGGCTGTGTTCTCTTGGCTTTGTCAGGCTCAGGCCCTGCTGGGCGCAGGGCAAAGATGCCACGGGGAACTGGTGCCCAGCCACAGCAGGCGAGGGCAGTCAGGGAGGGAGAGCATGTGGGGTAGTAGTAGCTAGATCGGCTCCTTTCTGGGGCCTCTCGGTCTCTTCCCTGCCTCCGACCACATGAGCCAGAGAAAGAAACGCTCTGCCGTGTCAATTACAGAGTTGCACCTAAAAACGCAGACTTGGAGGTAGATGGACAGGGTTCAAACTCCATCGGCGGCCGGAGTGACCACTGCCAGGGTATGACCTTGTGTCCCCATTTCCCCATTTGTAAAACGGGGATGGCCGCGGTGCCTCCCTCATAGTGTTAAGTGGATGAAGCAAGTTCATATTTGCAAAACACTTGGAAAGCTCCCTGGCATATGGTTCACACTAAATTAGTGTTTGCTAAGTGAGATGAATCTGTGAAGAAAAGAAGGGAGTTCAACAGAAAGAGCAACAGAGAGCTGGAGGGAACAGCAGACAGACGGAATCGGGCCAAACGAGAATCCAGAATGGGCCCTGCATTGGACGCCTGGTTCTTCAGGGACTGGCGGGCAGTGCTGTGCGATGTGAGAAGCCTTTCGTTGGCAGGAAAGTGGAAGACGTGTGTGCCCTGCCCTCCTTCATGCCACAGGCTTGGGATCCTAGACTGCAAGCCTCGCCGCCTCTTTTTGTCCCGCTGCTGCTTACCTCTGAACGTTGGGAAAGGGGGCCTGGGGTCATCTGCTGTGCCCGATGTCTCCAGAGTCCACGAGCAGTCAAGGTTAGGACCCACCAAGGCTCCCAGAGGCCGTGAGGATACAACCTCGCACGACATTGTGGCGCTGGGCCTCGCCCCCGTGTTGCTAAGACATGGCTCACGGACAGCATCTCAAGCCCGCCACTTACACTGTGGCCTGTAAACACTGTGCCACTATTACCAGGGCTTCTCCTGTCAGATATTTTGCCTCATTACATATTACAGGCCAATCTTTTATCATGAGCTTGACCCCAGCCCCCACTCAGAAACCTTCCACAAACTCTTAGCAAAAGCCCAATTGTGCCCCCGCATCCAGAGCAAAGCCTCCCGCCCCAGATCCGTGTCCCAGGCTCTTGGAGGCTGGGCACCTTTCCAGCTTCTCCTGTGAGTTCTCTTCTGCCCAAGGCACGGCTATGCCTACACTGGCCTCTGGCGTGCCATTCGAGTTCTGGCCGCCCAGCCTTTACCGGGTGAGTGAGCCCTTTCTCCCCACCTCCTTCCCTGTCTCCAGCTTAACCTTTCCTGGCCTAGACCAATGCCCACTCCTTTAAGAGGTGAAGTCCTTGCTAACAATTTCAGATCTCAGTAACCCACAGCAACTCGCTTCAAAGACTCCGACTTTGGACTGGGTATAGGCTCCACCTCCGCCTTCGGACATCAAGAGTGCTGTTGCCCTATGTGTTGCTTAACCCTCCGTGGGTATGTACAGCTGTAGGTGAGGCCTCTGTGAGGTTTTCTGTTGTCCCACCACTTTAAGGGGAGGGCGTGTTCACAGCAGGTGAGCAGGGTATTTGGTGATCAAGCAAATTCATGAACGCTTACGCACACTGACATTTCCAATCATTGAAAAGAGTCTGCCGGTTTCCTGGCAGATGGACTTACGAGGGGCCGAGGTCTTTTAAATCCCAAGCAGGCGCCAAATGTACATCTTACTCACTCTGCCCATGGCCTGTCACCGTAGGACAACATGACGCAAAGACATCCATTCTGCAAGGCTACCCGCTTACCATGGTTCGGACGCCATATTGCTTTTCCACTTTTTCTTTCAGCTGTTTGAAACAGGCTTCCATTCTCTCGTGAAATGGCCTCAGTGCTTCTGTGACTTTGTCTCCATGAATCCTGATCCCTTCAGCCAAAAATGGAATCTGAAAAACACAGCAGTCAACCCTACTTATTTCCTGGTCAGTGGTCTCGAGAGAGGAGCACACACCAGGCAGAAAGTGGCACTGTGTGCAAAATGCAACTGTTTTGTTTCCAAATCAAACCGTGAATCAAAGTCATCAGCAGGCACATTACCCCCAAAGACCAAAATGTTCAAATTAGAATCCTTTGTGTTTTAAA
The DNA here is from genome assembly GCF_027475565.1 of Acinonyx jubatus. Lineage (NCBI taxonomy): Eukaryota > Metazoa > Chordata > Mammalia > Carnivora > Felidae > Acinonyx > Acinonyx jubatus. Next base: position 80,938,763 of record NC_069393.1, on the reverse strand, counting down.
TTGGACACGTTTAGTGCAGGGTGCTCAGCACACGATGGCCACTCAGTGTCTTTGCCTGACTTGACTCCCTTCGGTGGACCAATCCCAGAACAGACTCATCTGTGCTTTTCACGTGAATTTGGGGAGAACTCTGCATTTTGAATTTGTTTTGCCGTAATTTGACCTATTAGCAAAGGGTCATGTCACGGTGCAAAGATTTTTTAGCCCAGAAGATAGCCTTTACAGGCGATTGAGAACCCTATTCTAAAATGTAAAAATCTAATTATATGTGATCTATAGTCCCGAAGGATCTTCTTATTTGAGAGGAAAACCGAATTTATTCTTCCTTAAAACTAAAAATAATCACTTCTCTGCCAACATTGCTGTCACAAAATATCCATGCCAACACTTCACTGCCAAGTGCGGGGATGTAGCTGACCTTTAAAAGCGTCGCAGGGAGACATTTTCATTCCCCAGCCCCAGAGACCCCCCCCCCCCAGAATCACTGGTGTTGAGGGGTGGGGGTCTAGGGAGGGCTTTCTTTCCCCAGCTTCTGCTTCCCCTCCGGAGGCTCGGACTGGGAGTTAGACATTCTTCAATGCAATCAAGCTAAGAGGCTTCCTCTTAATAACTTATAATTAAATCAAAATACTGATTAAAAACAGATTTTCCTAATATGACAGAACACCAGCCTAAATGAGCAGATTTATTAGTAAGAACGATAATAAGCACACAATTGAATTTCATGCGAACAAATTCAAGAAATCTTATCAAGATGAATCAATGCATGAAATGTATTTGGTTGCCATTTATAGCACACAGCGGTTGCCTCTTGTGGTCTCCAGGGAAAGACGGAAGGAGTGCTCCTACGGTACAACCCACCCAGCAACCCACGCAGCCTGCCCTTGGGCTGCATGGGCACAAAGCTGGTTTTGCCAACAGTTGGGTCTACACCCAAGGTGCACGTTAGGTATCCCTTTCTGACCAGTTACCGCCAAAAGGACAGTGTGCAGGTGAGACTTCACAGTGGATGCGATGATTTAATATTCCATATGAATTACTCTTGCAGATGGCAGCTTCCCCAGAGCTCGCCATGGTGTGTTCAGGTGCGTCAGTAGAAAATGCTCGCATTAATCTTTCTGCTTTCCGAGTCCTGCCGTGGGGCATAGTAGCAAAGGCGGACTGGGGACAGCTTTTGGTGGGATGGTAAATGTGTCATATCCATCTGGGTGTGACAGCAAGCATGGGGTGCTGTCTTGAGGTTCAAGCACAGCCACTGGAGACACTGCAAGCATTCTTCTGTAGAATGGACCTTTTTCAAATATACAAAATGTGGTCTAATAGTTTCTGTAATTTTTGTTGGTTTGCTTAAGAGCATTAATTGGCCAGTTTCTTGGACATCAAAGAAGCTACTTGCTGGACTGACGTTAAGTCCATTTGGTCTAGGTTTCTGGTACCTAATGAGCCGTGTGAACTTCACTTTGACAGGTGAAATTTATGGGGTATGAGAATTGATCACTTCACCAGGCCCTCAATACAACCTTCTTCTAGGATGGGATTCTGCCTCTGTTTCGTGTCTGATTGGGGCTGAACTGCAGCTTGCACATAAGAAGATGCTTTATGCAAACACTCCAACACGTTGGGTGCTTAATATACAAACACAAGCCATGGAATGAGGCCTGAAGTGATCTTTGGAGACCCCGTAGTTGAGTGGGTTCCAACCTGGATGAGCATCAGAGTCTCCCAGCAGGCTCCTAAACTCCACTCCTGGAGTCCTGGTTTGCTCTGGAGTAGATCTCAGGAATCTGCATTTCTTAAAAGTTTTCCAGAGCCCAGAGAGGAGAGAGGACATCCCCAAAGTCACTCCTTGAGTAGTTCAAGGTGAGCACGCAGCCTGCTCTCCAAAGACACCCTTCTAAACAGCAGTGCTATATGTGAAGTTTGTCCCTGTGTGTCCCCTACACAAATTCATGGCCTGCTAGCAGCACAGAACATTTGGAAGCACTGCTCAGGGCTCTAGGAGCACCGTCCCTGGTGACAACAGTCACGCCTGTCATCAGCTGGGGATGACCAGTGAGTTTGGTCTTTTATTTTTGTGCATTTCAAATGAGAAATATGTACACAACATAGAGGTTAAGTACAAGTCTGTACGGATTCATCTTTGGACACGTGGCAGGGATGCTTAACAAGGCTTTCTTGGGGAAGGACAGAGCCGTGCCTTTGAGGAAGGGGCTGGGGCTCGCTCGTGACCTGGCGTCAGCTGTAAACTTGGAAGAAGCCCACAGACGGCAGTCACTAGCTCCCACCTGGGAGAAGCATGTCAGGACCATCCTGGTTGGGGGAAGGCAACAGCAAAATGGAGAGCGGCCTGGCGCTTAACACCCAGCCTTCACAAATGATTTTAGGCATGGAGATATGTTTATTGCACATCAGTGATGGAAACTCTGCCAACAAGTCCTTGGGATTCCCAAGAGAAAACCTCACTCTGCCCTGATGCGAGTTTCCAGAAAAAAAACAAACCCAACATACTAACAAAAACGGAAGACAGCATCCTGTTAACCCCAAACTTCTTATTTTTAATGACCGTATGACTCAATTACACCCAAGTATGAGTTTCCAAACATTTGCAAATGAAAGCAAAGTCACAGGTAATGTGTTGAATATGTATTTTTCATCACTCTTTGATTTAATGAAGTTGCTGGAAAATGGATTCCTTCTTCCAGCTTTCCTGTGAGCTGCTTTAAAATTCATCCTTTAATATAGTTATTAGCGGTGATGACATAAAGTTCTCTCTGGGGAACAAATTATTTTCCTCTGTAGGACTTGAAACTCTTAAAATCCAATTTGCTGTAAAAGCTTACAAGAAAAAAAAAATCAATACAACTTTTGCCGACCAAACTAGTTTTTGGGTGGCAATGATTTTATAGACTTCAATGGAGTTTGAATTTTGTGGCCTTTGGTTTCTACAACCTCTAAAATGGAATCCTTCAGGCTTTTACACTCTCCTTTTAGAAACAGAGGGAGGCTGTCCACAGGAGGCTTACATTTCATGCAGAGAACCATCCTTGGCCAACAAGAGCCCTGGGCCCAGCTCCCAGGGTTTCTTATCACAAAGTAATTCTGATGCAAATAGATGCCTACAGATCTGTGGCAAGGTCACATCCATTAGGATGGCTTGTTGTAAAATACCAAACCAAAACAAAACCAGAAAATGACAACTATTGACAAAAACATGGAGGATGCGGTTCCTCAAAAGATTAACAACAGAATTATGATTTGATCCAGAAATCCCACCTCTGGATATGCACACAGAAGAAATAAAAGCAAGTAAAAAACCAGATACCTGTGCACCCATGTTCACAGCAAGATTATTCGCGACCGACCCAAAGTGGAAGTAACCTAAGTGTCCACTGACAGACGAATGGACAAACAAAATGTGGTCCATTCATCCAATGGAATGTTCTTCAGCCCAAAAAAGAAGGAATTTCTGACACAGGCTACCACTTGGATGAACCTTGAAGACATCATGTTCAGTGAAATCAACCGGTCCCGGAAGGACAAATACCATAGGACTCTACTACGCGAGGTACCTAGAATGATCAGATCCATAGAGACAGAAGGGTGGTTTCCAAGGGAGGGGAGAACGGAGGGTTAGCGAAGAGATTTTTGGCAAGATGGCAAGATGGAGGGAAGGGATGGTTGCACAACAATGTGAATGTCCTTAATGCTGCCGAACCTACTCTGAATTGGTTAAGATGTTACGTTATATGTTAGGTATATTTTATTACAAGGAAACATACATATATTGTAAGTCGGCTCAAATCCAGAGCTCAGCCCCACTCGACCCTGAGAGGTCACACTGGCTAGCATGCTGCTGATAAAGAAGCCACTGAGGTGAGGCTCTGGGAAGGCCAGGGTCAAAGTGACCACACAGATGTCTCCTCAGAGGTACAGCCTCACCTGTGTCAGGGCCCCAAGTGGCAGCCTGGGACCCCCGGCCCAACAAAGTGGCCTGGGGTCTACTGCTGGCCAGGCGCAGGGTGACCCCGGCCTCCACCCTCCCTCAGCCCCCTTTACTCAGCCTGCTGTGTGGGGATTAGGTCAGCCAGTACCCTCCTCGCCACCCACATGAGAAAACGGAGCCTGAGAAGGTGAGCCGTCCTCAGTACACGGCAAGTGTAGACAGAGCTCCAGGAGAACCGGTCTGGATGTACCCCCCGCCCCCCACCAGGCTCACGAAGTGAACAAGTTACTTCCCCCTGGACACAAGACACCCTCTGGACCTGTCCTTCTAAGACCAGTTCCCTCTAAGGAAAGACTCAGAGGCCTCCGGAGTGGAGAAGCACAATAACAACATACAGAATTACAGCAGGGAGAACACAAAGGAGGACCCCCCCCAGACCCCCATCAGGGAGAACATGACGGGTGGATGCTCTGCAGTGGCCCACCTGTGCCTCCCACGTAGGCAGCACGGGCGAGAGCGCCTTTCCAGGGACAGGCTGTGGCCTCTCATACTCTGTTCTGTCAACACCACACAGAGATTTTCTGGCAGAGACAGATCAGGCTCATTTGCAAGAGAGGACTTTCTGTGTGTTCAGATTCACAACTGCAGCCTAGGAGTTGAGTTACTCACGGCAGCGGTGGTGGTGGGGGTGGGGGGTGGTTCTCGGGGGAGAAACATGGCTGCACGCACTGTGGCCGACGTCCACACTGGGTGGCATGTGTGCTGAGGTGGCCTGGGTGGCTGCGGGTCTCGACTCGGCTCTTCTCCCCGCTGCGGCCCAGCTGGGAGGCCATCAGACATTTACCTGCCATGCAATCAGGTCTTTGAGCTTCTCAATCTTCTCATGGGCCTCGGGATGTTCCTGCAGGTACCGCTCTGTGAAGAAGGCCTGTGGAGACAGGGAGAGCCACTCAGCACGCCGCTCACGCAACCCACGTTTTTGCGCCTGACCCTGGGGACAGAACCGGGTATACAACAGACCCGCCTCTCGCAGGGAATGGACCTTCCCCAGCGCTCGGCGCGAAATGTCTGGTTAGGTCCAACGCAACAAGTGGAGTGAACGGGCAGCCCAGGGGGCGACATAGGGTGGCACCTCTGTCCTCGGAAGCCAGCAAAGCCACAGCTGACCTGGATCGCTCAGCCCGCTGGGTGGTGGCTCCCCAGCCGTTTGCCTGCCCCTGACTCCCACCCTGCCCCCTGCCCTGGGCCTGCCCTACACCTAACGGCTGCTGAGGGCAGAGTGCTCCCTCCTTGCCCAGGACAGTCACTCCTGTTAGCCGGCTCTCCGGAGGTGCCCTTTTTGTCTCAGCTCTTACTCCTTCTGGAAAAGGGCTCAGCACACTCTTCTGGGAAGGGCCTCGACTCTGCCATTGTTAGGTCGGGAAAACAGCCCCAGACACTAAGGAATGAATGGCCGCGGCCAAGTTCCAGACTTGAGTACTAAAACAGGGAGCGGGGGTGTCCCGGGGCCTCAGTCGATTAAATGGCCGACTCTTGATTTTGGCTCAGGCCATGATCGTGGGGGATTCCCAAGGCCCTGCTTGTGATTCTCCCTCCCTCTCTATCTGCCCTTCTCCTGCTCGTGCTGTCTGTCTCTCTCTCTCAAAATAAGTGAACTTAAAAAAATGTAGACTCCTGGTCTGGACCACACCCCGTGTCCTTGACTTCTGCCCATTCCTAATGAGATATTTTCCAGGGAGACCAGTCGTCCTTCTTCCCCTACCTCCCATGCCCACCTATCCCAGATGTTCTAATTCTTTCGTCTTTGGCTAAAACTCTATCTCTTGGCTTTTAATGATTCCAGAACTCTTGAAAGCCACCTGAGGGCAGCTCTGTAGAGCTCCATCAACCCAACCTGGGGGGGACAATGTCCAGGGGAGTCACACTTGGGGTCGGGCCTGGACCTTCTACAGCCGGCATAGGGCGCCTCTGGGAGCTCCCGGCCTGGCCTTGGCGCAGTCCCTGCTGAGATCGGTCAGTGAGAGCAGCGAAGTTTCAGGGCTTGGACATAAGAGTCTGGAGACAGTCTGTCCCAGGACAGGGCCGTACTGCGGGCATGTCACGTGCCTTTTCATAATTCGCAAAGCCTCCCATGACGGCAGGGTCCACGATGCCGTTGAGGAGCATGGAGAGGGGGTTGATGGGGAGGCTGGGGTCGTGCAGGTGCTGCTGAACCATGCTGTTCATCTTGTCGTTGGTCAGCTGCATGGTCTCGATGGCGTTCTCCAGGGGGCTGATCTCCACCTGCGGGGAAGAAGGAAGACGTGACTTGAGGCCAGCTGCGTCCACGGCACCAGGGGCCTCTGGTGAGGAGCATTTCCAACTGGGGCCAGGCTTCCTATTCCCCCATGCACCTTTCTTCCCGGGGGGTTTGCTGGGAAGGGTCCCTTATCACCCAAACAACAGCAACTGGGTATTTTAGCATCGTGTCGTTGTGCATTTCCAAGGGCGTGGCCCTCACACACAAATCCCAAAGGGATCATACGAGGCTGTCTGGCTCTGATGTGTGTGTGTGCATATGTGTGTGGGTGCGTGTGTGTACATGCGTGTGTGCCTGCATGTGTTTGCACATGTGATCTGCTTGTTTAAAAATGGGTAAGGTTTTGAGAAATTTTGAGCAATCTGGCAGTGTCCCTGAGGCAGGAGGCCTAGGCACTGTGTAAGCCCCCTGTGCCTGTTTGGTCAGGGAGGCGGAGGAGGGCTCTATGCTGGTCTCTACATCAGATCCCATACCCTCTTATGAGGGAATGGCTTCACCATCCCAGGGAGAGCACATCACCACTTCCAATGGCCCCTTGTAGGAAAACCTGCCACTGGTCGGCGGGACCTTTAGTGTAGGAGGCAGGGGACCGCCGTCCATCCCGCAAACGCCCTCTGCTCTCTGGGGGCCCGCAGCTCCCTGCAAGGCCCAGCCGAGCACGCCTCGCTAGCTCAGAGCTAAGGTGTCATGAAAACACGGCCGGGTTTAAAACAGTCACGACCCCTTCCCGCCAGGCCTCTCTCTGATAGATGCTCAGCTGGGCCACAGAGCCACACCCAGGGGTGATCTCAACACACGATCATTTTGGTCCTTCCCAACGAGGCAGGATGGGTCCCCACCCGAGCCTGGGAACCCCAGGGCCTCTGCAGCAAGGAGCAAAGCAGAACAGCCTGCTTTCTTCCTGCTGCACCTCCTGGGGTGGGGGGGGGGGTGTTTGCTGGACAGAGGGGAGCAGGGGGAGCGGGGACTTGAGCAGGGACAAGTCTGCTCACGGCCGGTCCCAGATTCTAGAGGGACGTTCAGAATCACCGTGGGGGAAGCCACCTGCTTTGCTGGCCCTGTGCTGCCCGGGGGCTGATGGACGGGCTGTAACACACAGAAAGGTGGCTGGCCACGTGCCAGCGGGCCCGCTGCCCCCGGGTGTCCCCGAGCCTGAACAGCACGTATCGCACAACCGCCATTGTCGCCGCATCCCTGGCTTTGTCAGACCCTGGAACGCAGCGTCCCAGGCACACGGCTTTGCCAAGTCAACACAGCAGGGTGGTTTTCCATTGTGACCCACTGCTAACTCCCTGCTGAGGATCCCCTTTGCCTCAAGAAGGAACAGCTTCCTATTTTTGTCCAACAGCTAGGGCTAGCTGCCACCCCACATGCATCCCATGACGGCCCGTCCCAGGAGGCATGCACAAGCCGGGGGGTGGGGGGGTGGGGGTGGGGGAGGCAGGTGTCGGCAGCGGCAGCTCGGTTCTGCCGCTCTGGGATTATTCAGCTTCCAGCCTCTTAGTTTGTTAAAAATGGCAAACAGAGCCGGTGGCGGAACCACATCTTTACAGAAAGTCGGGGCTCACCCCTCTCCACTTCCGAGCTGTTAAGCGCCTTCCTCTGGAAATCTGGCTGGCTCACGAAATCCCCGATTACTGAGGGCTTTGGGCAGAGGCTCATTAGGAAGATTAGTGCCTGTTTATGCGAAGTCCCCCACTCTGTCTTCTCACACACGTACGTCACCAGCTCTAAATGGTGCCAGCAAAGGCTTGCATTTCTGCCACCTGCCACAAATCTGAGCCTTCCATCCATCAGGGCCTGCCTGGGTGCTATGGGGGGCCCGGAGCGGGAGCTCCCAGAGCAGAAAATGGAAGTGCCCAAGGCAGGGACAGGCAGAGAGACCCGGGGCTCCAGAGAAGGAGGAGGGGGCACCTGGGAATGGGGGGTGCGGATGTGGCCCAGAGCTCTGATTGGCATGGCTGAGGGACACGAGGGGAAACAGGGCTGAGAAGAGAGGCTCCAGCCACATTCAGGAACCAAATCGGGAGTTTCCAGGGGGCCTCCTTCTAAACTAAATGGTAGGCACCACCCCTCTGGATAAGATCCTGCTGGCTGAAAACAAAAGGCATTAGACACAGGAGAAAACAGACACATTTCAATCAGATCTCTTTATCCAGGCAAATGCCACTCCCTGATACGTCTATAGATTCAGTAGGAATCCTCTGCCTGCTTCTGGCTGGGGTAGAAGAGACTGCCCCATAGCTCACCACTGAGGCAAGGCAAAAAAGTTTAGCTAATGAGATGTGAGTCATTATTTCTTTAAAAAGTGCCAGCGAGGGGTATGAGGGGTATATTCTCGAGCTACTTTTATTTGAAATGAGCAAGTACTATTAATCAAGTTGTTTGTCATGTAAATGGCAATAAAACCATCAGGAAGAAAGACCTTAAAACGTGGATGTAAATTGGAACTTGTCTTAAACTTTTCATGTAGTTAACAGAGAGAGCTGTCAAAACAGTGCAGCGACGACTGGCTTTACATATTTCGGAAGGAGAAACGAAATCTTCATCCTGGTTTCCTTGTAAGCCAGACCTGGTTGTGATCCCCCAGCATTTCTGCTACAACCTTCGTGGACGGGGAGGGCTGATACCCCGAGGAACTCACGGGCTGGTTGCGGGTTAAGTCTCGTCTGACCTGGGGTCGCGGCGTGCGTACCGCACCCCGGAAGAGAGGGTATAGGACGGGGTCCCTTCTGGGGGGTATCCTTACCATGAAAACAGATTTGACCTCAAACCACCTTAGAATTCCAGGTAATTTGTACGCTGTTGTATATATGGTCCTCTCGATCCACATGTTCTGCAAAGGGAACACACACATGGTATTTGTCAGGAGAAGGGTGTGAGCAGGGTGACAAGTCTCTGTGAGGCAAAGTCCTCCGGGCAGGACAGCTCTTCCCAGGATGGATCGCAAGTGGCCGTTCCACGTGCTCTGCGGGGCAGGTCTGCTCCGAGGTTAAGACCAAGGCTCCGCTTATCGGTCAGATGGTCACACGAGGCCCAGCAGTGTCCCCTGCTTTGTTGGCCAAGGGTGCCAGCCTCTCTGACATTTGGGCAAAGAAAACAGACCAGGAGAGTCAGGGAGAGTTCTGGAAGTCAAAATGAGGGAAGCTCCCTCTGAGGAAATAGGTTTGTGGAAAGGCTCCAAGGACTTCTCCATTAGCCATACTTCGCGTTACACTCAAAGGCAGAAAGGCTTTAAGGAAAACCTTAGTCACTTTTTCTGATATGAATCAATCCGTATTTCAGGCTTACATTTTTCTCTTGCACAACCAATACCCATTTACATGAAACACTAAGGATATGGAAAAAATCAGAGATGATGGCTTAAACAATTTTAGTATCGGTTGCTCAAGACTTCTTACTAAGCGTGACAAAACACGCATATTGCCAGTAACTACCATTTTATAATCCATATTCTTCGTAGAATAGTACATTATGTACTGTGGGAAACTGCTTCAAGCCAGTAAATGTAACCGCACGCTGCGCAGAAGCCCGTGCAAGGGGTCTTACCCGCCGCCCGCCTTCTGCCAGCGTCCAGCTTGTGGCAACCTCGTCCCTACAATGGGCCATCGCTGGGCAGTGCGACGCTGTCAGCAGCGGTCCTGACATAAAGAGCTGGGACAGTGGAATGTCAGCAATTCCAGAGAGCTGGACCGGATCTCAGAGAGGCTTCTATCCCTGGCTTCTGAGGCTCCAGAGGGGAGAGGGAAGGGGCCCAGCCGAGGCCTCCCTCCTGTCTCCCCAGCTAAAGCTTCTTCTGGCCGCAGGAAGAAGCACCTGGCTCCCTCAGGTGCCTGTCCTAGAAAACAGCAGCCTGTGCCCTGAGAGCATCCGGACCACGCCTGCGGGGCGTCCCCAGGGGCCAACACAGCCTGGGTAGGGTCCCAGGGTTCCACCTCGGGCTTCCTGACCAGCCAGCTCTGGCTAACTCCGGCGCTCTCTCTCCGCCTCCCTCCTCCCTAGCCCTTTGGCTCCCAGAGCTTCACCCCTTGCTGAGTGGCCACCCCGAGTGCTGGGCCAGGTGGGGACAGCCTTCCCGGTGCCCGGCCCCTGGAGCCAGGGCCGAGCCTGGCTTCTCATGGCTGCAAAAAGCCTCATGCTTATCTGGAAGCCTTAGGCTTTATCCGGTGTGTGAAAGACTAAATCCTGTGGCTTCTGAAAGCCTCCTCCAAGTGTGAGGGCCTAACAGGGCCATTAGGGGATTTCAGGGCCATTTAGAAGGAGCACAGCCCCCGAGGCTTTAGTGCAGCCCCAAATGTCAGGAGTCTCGGTTATTCCGAGCTTTATCCCAATTGGCTGCACACCCATCGGCAATTTGCTTGACCTCCTTGTGCCTCTTTCTTTACGGTAGGAGAACATACATGACTGCTGGATATGAGAGGTGTGAGGGAAGTTCAAGAAACTGCCCATAAATCCCACAGTCGAGAGACGCTCCATAAACGATAGTGCTGTTGCCACGGGACCCTGACAGAGACCGCCAGAAAGCCACCGCCCTTGGCGCTGGTGTCTTGATTGGGCAGTGCCTCACTCGTCCCCTCCCTATTACAGGCCACGCCACAGTGACCAGTTACCAAGTAGGCCCGGGATGCCGGCATTAACCAAGAAGCACAGTCTTCGTTTGGAGAAACCGGCGTGCTCCGTGGGAAAGACTAGAGTTCGCGGAATACAAACTCAAGCGGACACACAGGAAGGGCCCTCCAGCGCTGTGACTGGACGCTGTCAGGCATTGCCCTGAGGACCGAAGAGTCCAGGAAACTTAGGGCTTCAAGGGGAGGCTGGGTAGAGGCAACTTTGCTGGAAGGGCTCCAAACTTCTCTCCGGGCCAGCAGCATGCTGTAATTGACCTTTCGCCGTCTGTACCCCTCCTGACCGCAGGCAGGGGGACGTGGTTCCCAGCAGTGCCACCGGTCCCCCACCGAGGGTCCCCGTGGCCAATGCCTCCCTGTCTAGGGATTTCCAGAGGAGGTTTGCAGGGCAGAAGGAGGGAGAAATGTTAACGTTTAAAAAAACTGTGCTTTTTTTCAAAGAATTGATTTATTCTTTGCAAATGGAATCCATTCAACCAGCTGTAGGCGCATTTTTTAAAAGGCTGCAAAAATCTGTGCTAACATTTCCGTGACTAATGCAGGGGACAGACATTTGGCAGCGTGTGATTGGTTGCCACAACTAGGGAGGTGCCACCAGCATCGATCAGGTAGAGGGTCAGGGATGCTGTGGCCCCGTCACAGAGAATTACCCGGCCCACGACTCAGTGGTATCCGGGTGCACCTGTTACCTTGTGCTTCAGGGAAATTCAGGCGTTGGACAGCGAGCATCCGGGTCTCTGCCCTGCTCACCTCTGACTGCTTGTCATCTGCAAACAGCTGCATAAAGGGCTCGGCCCCTCCGTGTGCCTGTTTGTATCAGAGGCACCACCAGCAGGGTGTTCCCGGCCCCGGGGGCCCAGACGGAGACAACTCAGAGAAGTCCAGGAGGGAAGCAAGTGTGCCCGGAGCGCAAGAAGTGGGACCACAGCACTTGCCCTTTCTGATAACTTGGAAGGCCTTGGCCACATCCTTCGTGAGATGTTCATCATTTCACTACATTTGAAGGGGTTAGGGTTTGGTTTTGGGATTTCTGCACCCAGGCCACAAAGACCTCTAACGCTGCACCGTGCTCGCCTTTGAGGCCCGTTCTCCACCGGCAGTTTCGCAGGCGGCGGGATGAGTTCTTTGGGATTTTTTTGGTTGTTCTTTCTTACCGCAAATTCATTGTCTGGGTTTTTCTCTCCCTTGCGGATCGGCCGAGAATATTCAAATCGCTGGACCTCGTTCACCCTGTAAAAACTGTATAGAGACAGATAGATCGTTAGACATTTAACCCCCAACGCGGCTGATCTGCTTTCAGACGTGGGGTCTGGCCTGGCGACAGGTCACTGCATCCCTTAAAATATCCCCAACCTTGACCCGGAGCGATGGCTGTGGCTTTCTCTCCCCGCCAGGCTTGGAAGAGAGATGTTGGCGGGTGGAAAAATTACCCTGAGGTTTTGCCTCTTCCCTGTCCCTGGAAACCTTCCGGGGAGAAAAGATGCTGAGTAAGAGACGGGCACACACAGAGAAGAGGGGAAGCAAGGAGGGTGGCAACAGGCCTGAGCTCCCCGCTCTTCAACATCTTCATTCATAATTTATCACTTTCATATAGTGAATCAACAATTAGTTATTAATAAGTTATTAAAAAATTTTAAAGTATGTGTTTATTATTTTTAAAAAGGCCTTGCGTACCTTGGTTTCAGGTCTACAGAAGGCAGGGCCTACAAGCAGCGAGACATGCATGCATGGTACAGGCGTGTACCTTCTGTCCCTGGGGAGGGGGAGGCTTCCACACGTATACGAGAGCCCGACTTACTCGTCCCCTGCACTGAAAGGCAGGTGGCCTCCCCACATCACAGGGAAGCAGCTAAGCATAAGCTACCGTTCACTATTTGCTCCAATGCCTCTTGCTGAGATAGACTGTGGCAAACCTCAAAATGTGTGCCTTGTGGAAGCAATCGTTCATCAATACAGAACCCTGGCTGCCTTTCCATTATGGCTAACAAGAGGTTAAAGAGAGGAGAGTGAATTTTGAGGAAGAACACAACCCACCAGACTTCAGGATACGAAAGAAACAGATTCGGAGCACTATCAGGCCATTGAAGAGGTTAATTTCTTAACCAGAACATGCATCACATAGAAAACAAAATTCTTAATATCAAAGAAACATCTAAAGCAGAGTGTTTCTACAGCATTGCTAAGTCGGGTGCAGTTCAACGGAGAGGCACAAAACCTCAGATTTGGATAGCCGACTAGTGAGTCTAAAAATCTGCCTTATGATCCCATGTTATACAATCGTGGTGGTGCAGGGGTCAAGGGGTTCTGCACCCAAAAAAAGCAAAGTCCCAATCCCTTTTCCTGTCACACAGCGTGCAAACAGTCCGGCCCTCCCCACGCACGGGGACTCAGAGGTACTGGGTGTGGGGCTGGGTGGGTCACACGGAGACCAGAGTGCCCCCTCCGCCCTCCCAAGTTTTCCCGGCCTCCCCACATCAGGAAAGGAATAGTTCTGGTACCCTCCGGCAACACATTACTAACTTCTTCCCTCACTGTTTTGATGCTCAGAATAATTTGCTTCTCTTGCTCTTCAAAGTAAACGGAGCATCTGGAAAGCTCACCAAAGCCTAAAATCCATCCTTTCGAGGGGGAAATTCTTAGTAAGAGATCTGTGCACAGTCTTTCATCATCCGTATGTTGGGCAGGAGGAATGGGATGCTCACCTTACGATCTGCTCTGACACAGGCCGGTGAAATTTCGGGGGCAGGTCAAGTTTGGGCTTTACGGTGAAGCACTGAATGTCTAAGGGTGAAGAGGGTTAAGGATCACAAGGCAGCATGGACATCAGGCATGACAACGCCCCCAAGTACACCCAACCACCCAGGCCCACGGCGCTGAGATCACATCCTGTCCCGCGGGGTTGTCTTAAAGGATACATTGGCCAGGCGAGTTTTTGATGTCGTCGCCTGGGGGAGATGTCGTCTTCATTTTCTCTGCGTTGGGGAACTGAGTTAAGAGGCGAGCTTCAAAATCTTCCCTGCGTTCGTACTCCTTCCCTCGGTAAATGAAAACTTTCCCCTGGAAACAGTGACATTCATTAAATAACACCACGGGGGAAGGTCAGGACAAGTTCACACACAAATGCACTGGTTTTCAAAATCTGCTTGAGAGTTTTCTTTAAAAAGCCATTGAATTGAAAAACAGCTTGTAATTACACTGGCCTTATTAATCAAGAACACGCAAACAGGAGCCACATAAGTTAATAGTGTTTACGAAGCACTGAACACATTACCAAAGCCGGCGGGTGGATTTCAGCCTTAACAGTGACAATCAACCAAAATAACCACCAAGAACCAAGTGAGCAATCAGGGCCCACCCTCTAGTGGGCATGAGGTGGCGAGAGAGGGTACAAGCACCAGGGCAGGGGCATCACGGTGTCCTAATTAAATAGCTCTCATCCTGCCGAGAGGAATTTAAGAGAGCGTGAGATTGAGGTGCGGCCTCTGAGCCTGAGCACGATGTTCCCAGCTGTCGCCTAGAGGACACAGCCAAGCGACCAGCAGAACCACAGGGAAAGGGGTCTAGAACAAAGTAGGGAGGTGCAAGGACCGCAGCCTCCCCAGTGGGGAGAGACCGGAGGCCGATGGGAGGACTGCCCTCACTGCCCCTTCAGTGCTGTACCAACGATTACCCAGTGACGAATGACAGGTTCAACATCAGAGTTCTCCTTCTAAAGACTGGCTTTTGGGGGCGTCCGGGTGGCTCAGTCAATTAAGCATCCGGCTTTAGCTCAGGTCATGAACTTGGGGTTGGTGAGTCTGAGCCCCGCGTCGGGCTCGGTGCTGACAGCTAAGAGCCTGGAGCCTGCTTTGGATTCTGTGACTCCCTCTCTCTCTCTCCCCCTCCTTCACTTGCACTATATCTCTCTCTGTCTCAAAAATAAATAAAGATTAAAAAAAAAAAACAAAACCTGGCTACTGTCCATCTCAAATGACACATTGTCACCTCCATAAATCCCAAGCTGGAGAGTCCATCTGGGGGTGGTGTTAGATGGTGGGGTGACCTCAGGGGTGGGTGTTAGGCCGGTGAGCCTTCTTCCTTAGGCAGGCTGCCTTGTTGAGGCCATTTCTGTCCAGGTGTGACACACTCAGTAAACATACCTCTAAGGAATTTTCGGATTCTAAGATGTAAAAGTTCTGTGAACCTTCACAGATCCAACAGTGTCTTCTGAGTGTCAACTGAGTCACAGAAAGGTGGCAATGGGCGATGCGACACTACCATTGACTCTGGGGCCTACACCCCCGGCCCCCCAACATCCTGCCTCACCCCTAGGGCTGTCTGACCCTAAAGGAAGATGGCAACAAGGAAAAGGCGCCAAGGGACCGAAGAAACAGGAGGCTGGGGGCCGATGCTTTTCCTCACAGGATCTGTCGGCTGAGCAAGAGGCCCAGCCTGGCTGGTCATGAGTCAGGTGCAGCCCTGGTATCCGTCCTGACCCTGGCTGGCCAGGTGCCAGAGCGGAGGAAAGGCAGAAAGCCCACAGAATAGCACCCCACGGAATATTCTTACGCTTACCTCCTAGAGACTGAGTTCGAAGTCAAACTAAAATTTGTCTAATTAATGAATTTTCAAAAGATAAAGAGAGATCCTATGGTACTCAATTTCTTTCCTTCCCTAGTCCCGACTTATTCTGGGTCCCCATAAATCACTAAAGAAGGAACAGTTTAAGAATTGAATATTTTTTTCACTTTGTGCTTAGGTATGTCTTAAAGTACCCATTATAGAAGAAAAATGTTCTCTTTCTCTAAAAAAATAATGTCAAGCAGAAACCAAAGTAATATGTAGCCTTAATTAGAAATATAAATACACAGTGTGGGCATCTTTTAAAGCTATATAAAGCCAAACATTTCAGAAATTCAGGAAGATTTAATGTATTAACAGGCCACTACAAAACTCGCATGAATTTATTATGCTTTACACTAGAAGAAAGACATAATAATAAAATGTATATAAAGACTTTAATAGAAAAACACTAGTGAGTTATAGATGAAAGCACTACTAACATTTTCTAGAAATGTCAATTATTTTGCATTCTGAAGCAGTCCCTTCAAACATGAAAACAAGGGGGAAATGTATATATAGTCAAAGATATTTATTCCTTGGAAGAACCATAAATATTAACATGAAAGCAAACAAACAACCAAAAAAGGCAAACCCAGAAGCCAACGAGACTAATTCTTAAAGAAAAACAAAGCAAAAGGGACAGTTAGTTCCTCGGGGGCATTAAACAGCCAAACATTTTCCCTGAGTTTTTGTAACCGCTAATGTCATTGTCAGATTGACCCCTGCTAGGGGATCTGTGAAGCATAATAAATATACTGCTATAGTCCTGCAGAATTATTCAGGTGTGGCGGGGAAGTCAGTTCAATATTAATCATGCCCGTTAAACCCTTTATTCACACTTTGCATTTTGTCCTTTTGACAGGGGAGATGACCCAGTGCGGTCCCCGGAGCACACACATCGTGTGTGCCCTCCCAGCCCACTTACACGCCAGGCATCCATTGGCTCAGGGACCGCAAAGTGCCCGCCCCGCCCACCGGCACGTCAGGAAGCCAGGGCAGAGGCATAGTGAGTAGTGGGGAAGTCACAGCACTGTCCACAGAGGGCCACACACACTGTAACACCTCAGCACAGCCATGATTTAGGCTCGATCTCTCTCTTAGAGACACATACATGGGGTCACACATACAGATCTATACACCTTAATGAAAGCCTTTAACAATGTCAACTCCAAGCTCATAATATTCTTCAGCTTGGTTTTTTATTTACATGTGGTCAATTTCAGGGGCCCCTGGGTGGCTTAGTTGGTTAAGTGTCAGACTCTTGGAACTCGGCTCAGGTCACGATCTCATGGTTCACAGGATTGAGCCCCACGTCAGGCTCTGTGCTGACAGCACAAGGCCTGCTTGGGATTTTCTCTCTCTCTCTCTTTCTCTCTCTCTCTCTCTCTCTCTCTCTCTCTCTCTATCTTTCAGAATAAATAAACTTCTTCAAAATAAAATGTAGTTAACTTCAAAATCCTCCCTAATTTAGGGCTTATAACCAAATGTCCTTTACTCATTCTTTGGGAAGAAGATTTTCTCCAAAATCTGGGTCTCTGGTCAACTGCTGTCCCGGGCATGTGGTGCCACAGCTGCAAGAGAAAAGCTGAGGTGTCAAGGAGAGAGGACACACCAGCAGGGACAGGGTAGGGACAGATGCCCCAGTCACCCCAGACCTTCAGTGAGTGGACAAATCAACAGGTCACATTCTGAAGCAGACCAGACCTGGGAGGCTCACTTGTTGATGTCACATCAACAATGACAGGTCCTCAGCAAGTAAGTCCTTCCTGCTGGTGGCGGCATGAAGGGACGTCAGGAGCGTCTGTGCAATCAGAACCACCAGGGTCAAAGGAACACAGCTCCGGGACTGGGAAAATCTCCTTCCTGGATCTAACTGCCCCACACAGCTATGCTCTAGACAAGAGATCCTGCTTTCCCCAAACCAGAGGGATCACCTGTGGTCTCCCAGAATAAGAGAAAACCATGTGCCTTCAAAAAATGTCTTAAGAAATGACAGGAAATCATGGCCCACTGGTCAATGGCATCCAAGAGAAACTTTAAACAATTCTACTAGTAGGTCAAGCAGCATTTATGTACACAATTTCTCCTCTGGCCTCACGAGTGCTAAGAAATGGGCATTTGGCTGCCGATCACAGTATTTCTTCAATCCCGTGTCGCACAGCACATGCCTATCTAAGGAATGGAAGGTGATTCAGAGTCCCCAGCAATGTGACCAGAAAAATCCCCTTACAATTTCTCACATAATTAAAAATACACATGTTCACGGCAGTATGATTCACCATAGCCGAAACAACCCAAACGTCCATTGAAGGAAGAATGGATCAACAAAACTGTGGTATATCTATACAATGGAATACTCGGCCATAAAAAGAAGTGACATTCAGATCCATGCTCCGACATGGATAAACCTTGAAGACAGTATGTCAAGGGAAATAGGTCAGACACGAAAGGGCAAACAGTGTATGATTTCACTTTATGAGGTACCTAGAAAAGGCAAATTCATAGAGACAGGAAGTAGAACGGTGCTGCCAGGGGCTGAGAGGTGAGGGAACGTGGAGTCACTGTTGCCTTGGGTACAGAATTTCAGGATGGAAAGATGAAAAAGTTCCAGAGATGGATGATGGCACAACAATGTGAATGTGCTTAGTGCCACTGAACTGTACCCTTAAAATTGGTTAAGGTGGCAAATTTTATGTCACCTGTATTTTACCACAATTTAAAAAACACACCTAAATCTCTGAAGGAGAGTTCTGTTTAGGGAAGTTCAGATGGAAAGCTTATATGCAACCAAAGAAAATGTTATCAGCCCTTCTCTCACACCCTAAGCTAAGTGCAAAGCTATTAAGAGTACAGAGTCAGACTGCGACCCACGGATGCAAAGTCCAAATCGTTCCTCAGAATGGGAAGGGGCTCTCTGCCCAGGCAGCAATCTTGGCTTCGATTAAACAGAATCAAAATTTACCCGAAGGAATGTGGGGAATCCTTGTCCGTAGTAGCCAACAGCGAAATAGTCAGGCTTAGGTCTTATCACTTTGACGATGTTTTCATAAAACTGAGCCTGTTTTTTCTGAAAGGAAGAAAGAACATTTCAGGTTTGAATAGTGCATTTGAGCATTTGTTCTTCTAGAATCTTCCAGTGGGCTCTACAAGCTTTGGCAATGCCAGTTGGGTGGGAAGATGACGATGAGGGAGGTGCCACGCGCCTGGTGCATCTGGATACCTCGACGCACGGCTTGGACAGAATTTGTCCCTCACCCCCAGTGTTGAGCAGGGAATCTGCCCAAAAGAGCGAAACTCAGTAACCAGTATGATTTATCTGTGTTCTCAAAAACCAAAGAGGTGCCACAGAAATGGTTTTCCTTCTGATTAAGTGGCTGGTCTTTAGTATTTTAAAAACTGGTATCAGTTAGATACTGGGCCACATTAAAGAGGAATTTAAGAGGGCAGAATTCTGGTCTAAATTAATGATAAATATTATATATACCATCATAAAGTAGATCTGCTGAATACAAACAGTGTCTGTAGCAGGAGAAAGATCTGGGTTACTCTCCCTTCACCCACCTACCTTGTAGACGGGGTCAGTTTTAAACCAGCAGAGGTTCTCAGAGACTCTGAGGCCACCAAGAGCTCTGTACATGTGGGGTCAGCGGTTGTTTACAGCTTTAGTCTGGTTACCAAAGCTCAGTTGGGAATAAACGTGAGTGCTCGTGAGCCAGAATCGGTCAGCAAATACATCAAGACTCTCATCCTGGACAAAATGGAGGACCATGGCCAAGCCCACAGAAGGCCTGAGGGGAATCCCAACGTCAAAACGGGAAGGGAAATCCCAGAAAAACAAGCGTGGATTGCCTGTGTTTACTTCACTAGAAAGAAAAGAAGACCTACCAGCAATTCGCTGAGTTGTTCGTAATCAAACATCTCGTTTTCATACTGTTCAGCAAGTTCCTTACCCAGAGCAATGGCCTCCTCCCACATCTGCGAAGAAAAAGAAAGAGAAACTCAAACCTGAATCATGCAGTCAAGGAATGAAATAGTAATACAACTGTTCATAAGAAAACAATTTGGAAATACGCTTGCTGAATATGAAAACACTACGAGAATAATGTGGGAAAAATACAAATATTTTCTAGAGGCTCATGACCAGATGTCAGTTGACTAAACTTGTCCACTACTGGCTCATCAGTCACGCCTCTGCCCAGGGTCAAAGCAGTCTGCTGGCCGGTTCTGGCCTGCTCCATCTACTTCCCACCGCCAGGGACGGCCTCTGATGCCTCCGAGCGGCCGGTTAGCCGAGGGTAGGAACCACGGGGCTACGAGAGGCTACAGGGAGCCTGGTTTCGCGATTTTCCCAAATCATCCCATTGAATAAACACAACAGTGGACTGTCAGTAAGAACAGGATTATCTTTCAATGCTAAATTAAAGCTTGCAACAAGCTGCTTCACGTGTGCAAATACTGCGAGGCTTTAAAGCCTGCCATCATTTTGCAAGGGGGAATTTTCTGTAGTAGTAGTTTGAAAGTAGGTTTCCAATCAAGTAACTGATTTATTAGAGGGCTGATAGACTTTGGCGTATGTGGAATAATTAATGGATACATATACTAAGACCTGAATTTCCCTTCTTTTTCTTGGGAAGAATGAAGTGGTGGACTTGAGAAGAATATGTTACATATGGAGGAACCACCTCCTCCAGGAAGCCTTTCTGGACGCCAACTCTCCGTGCACTCCCACGATGACCCAGGATCCTCTGACTTCCAACCTGGTGGTAATGTATTGAAACAGGAATGCTTCTCTGTCATTCCTCCTTAGAGACCACAGGCCCCTTGAGGGCAGGAACTGAGCATTATTAAAACCTCTGGACCACAGCCGAAGGCCTACTGAAGAATGTTTACTAGAAGAACTGAAGATTATTGATTTAGAATCGGGAAAGCACCACACCATTCCACATAACATTTCCCCAGCCAGGAAACGCCCACTTCTTGATGGCTACCATTCCCACAAGATGGTGGCCGCTAAAGTCAGGACAAGTGATTCTGAGCTTGCTGTCTGTCCAACAAGTCCCTTGCCTCATTGGGTGGGTACTTCATCATACCCATTTTGCAGGTAAGAAAGTTGGGGGTCAGACAGGTCAGTAACTTGCCCGAGGGCACAGAGAGGTGTACTTGGCCCAACCTGATCTTTTTCTAAAACTCTTGCTTTTCACGAATGTATTAGTTTGGGTTGCTATAATAAAATGCCATTGATGGGGTGGCTTAAACAACAGACATTTATTTCTCACTGTTCTAGAAGCTTGGAAGTTCAGGATCAAGGTGCAGGCAGATTCAGTTCTTGGTGAGGGCCTTCCTCCTGACTTGTAGAACACCACCTTCTCACTATGTGCTCACAGAGCTTTGAGAGAGGGCTCTCTTCCCTTTCTCAGAAGAGCAGTGATTCCCATCATGGGGGCCACCCCTACGTATGACCCGATACAAACATAATTACCTCCCAAAGGCCTCATCTCCAAAGGCCATCACGTGGTGGTCCAAAGTAAGAATTCAGTGGGGGCAGGGAGGAAACACAAACATTCAGCCCATAACAATGATCATGTGCTAGCACTTCCGGCTTCTCTCGCTCCCTCCTGCTCGGATGGGTTTAAAAGGATACTTTGGGGCACCTGGGGACCCTAGTAGGTGAAGCATCTGGCTCTCGATTTCACCTTAGGTCACGATCTTACAGTTCATGAGTCGAAATTCCATGTCAGGCTTTGTGCTAACAGCACAGAACCTGCGTGGGATTCTCTCTCCCTCGGTCTCTCTGCCCCTCCCCCATTGAGTGTGCGCACTCTCTCTCTCTCAACACAAATAAATAAATACATAAATACATAAAAACATAAATAAATAAATAAACAAACTTGATAGATAGATAGATAGATAGATAGAGATAAAAAACTAGACTAGTCATGAATTCCAGGTTCCCACTGAGAACACAAGTGACCAGCTCCCATACTGGGCACACCCCCATCCCTGAACACCTATCTGCCGGTTGGTCTTTGCTTCTTCTGAGTAGAATGACCCCATCGAGGGCCTTAACTTATTACTGAACAGCCCAATAGACTTAAAATACTCTTTATAGCTACTACTTAAATAAACCATCTGCTATTTTTTATGAGAAAAAAAGCTATTCTGGAATGAGAGTTATACTTTAACAATTTGAAAGACAAAAATAAAATTAAGCCCAGAGTAGAAAAAGATTTCTGAGATGGGACCAGCGCCCAGGAAAGAGAGAGAGTGGCCAAGATGCCCTTCCTGGGTCCACACACTGTTCCCTTCCCGGAGCTGCCACTGTCTCCATCCCGCTGGTGCTTTCAGAGATGCCTTGCATTCTGGGATTATTTTAATCTCCTGTTCCAGATCCTCCTCGGGTCCTCTGCCGGGGCCCAAGCTCACATTTCTAGGAAGGGGAAACCTCTCTCGCACTTTCAGTGTCTTTTTTAAGCTCCAGTAACCAATTCCTCCCTTAGAGTATTTCCATTTCAAAGAAAATTTTAACTTGTGATTCTTGGTCACAGGATTTTTCTTTAGTTTTCTGCAAACACACACTCTATGAGCTGCCTAGAATGTTAGGGCGCCTAATTCATTACTGAGTAAAAGCTTAATCTGTTTTTATCCTAAATGACAGAGGAGATGCTTTAGATACATATCAAAAGTAATTGTTTTTAAAAGAAATGTAAGTCTTGAATAAATACCTTATCCGACTCACCCTTGAAGTGACATAGTTGTGTTTTCTATCAGATTTTCTATAAAGACACATTCCCTCCTCTTCCCCCAGTGTCTTAAAGGATTCTGCATTAGGGAGATTTAGATCTACTTTTAATTGGATAGGGCTCTAAGGAGTGTGGGCAATTCATATTTCTGATGAGAACACCTTGGAAGATATTTCAGTACCAGAGAGAAGACAGATTCAATGCGATCGAGATTTAGATTACCTCTGTGAAAGATTGGCTTTAACTCGTGGGTTTGAACTTCTGCCTTAGCTCCTGCACTAGGCTATGAAGTTTCCCACAGCCCTGAATGAGAAAGCATCAGATCCACACACACCTTTGTTTTCTGATTTGAAATCTTTAGTCCACTTTATTGCATCCTTGAAATCGCTAGTTACTTGCCGCTCGGAGAACACTCTTTCCTCTGTCCCTTTTCTTCAGATGGTCTTAGCTACACTCTCTTGAGATGATAACCTTTTTCTACCATTCTGAACCTCCCAGTAACCAGGAAGTACCATTTCTTCAAGTTTCATGGATACAAACTTTTTCTTTTTTTTTTTTTTCCTTCTGGTGAAACTCCTTCCTTCGCTCCATGACAACAGTGGCTGTGGCGAACAGATCAGCTATTGATTTCCTATGGAGAACCACACAGTTGACCCACAGGACGACAAGACTGACCTTACTGGGCACGGGAGCCATGGTGGATGACAGGGTAGACGCCAGCCAGGATGACTGCCCCTTACTATTAATTCAGGCTGTCGATGACTCACCAGCACAGCGTGGACAACTCTGGTTGAATCCACTTAGTAGCTGTAAGTGACTCACTGGTGAAGATGTTTTATGGGATGCTTGAGTCTCAGTTATTCTTCCAAAATTCAGCTGTTTTTCCAGGCAATTGTTGGGGGAAGAGTCATATTCAACTGCATCTGAATTTCCAGTGTCCCACATAGGTCATGGACGTTTGAATGGTTGAGGATATGCAATGGTACGGAAGAATCCAGAACACTGTCGAGATCCCTCTGCACGGAGATGAGTGAGGTCTAGCTTTAGGTCTTGTCCAGTAAGTGAGGCCAGGAGCCTGCGAGTGACAGTCTCCTTCTAGTTCCTCTAGGATGAAGGGTGGGAGTCCCCAGGGAAGATGCGTGTCATGAGAAGGGCCATGGTGACTTGAGGTCTGTGGCTCAGCTGAAAGAATAGAGACCCTTGTAGACACCCACCCTCTCTCCAGACCTCTTCTCTTTCTTGAGCCAAGCTCCATCCCTGGTCCTCCTGGTGTTTTCAACCTGCGTCAGCTAGATCAAAGGATCCACATTTTTTGCAAAGACATTTCTCAGAGAGAGCGAGTGAATCAGACCCCCCCCCCCCCCCTCGCAGCCCAGCAGGTGCACTGTCTCTGTGGTCTGTGGCACAGGGCCGCCGATCTGGCAGGAACAATGCCGTCTTCTCCTTGCACGGGCAGGCACAAGGCGGAGTTAGCATCTAGAAAGCCAGTCAGATGGGGCAGGAAGCCAGTGGGAACTGGGACTTAGGGAGGGCGTAGGAAGCCTTTATGGAAAGGTTCATAAAGGATTTATCAACAATAAGCCCTCCCCTCTGGTGCGGTCAAGTACTCAAGGAATCACTGCCCATCTAAGTCACGTTCACTAATATGGCTTGTTTCTCCCCACAGAAACTCTTTGCCTGTCAAAACAGAAAACTATTTGCTCAGCTTTTAATGCCCTGGAAGGAAACATATAAAACGCAGAGGTTTTGCATTTTTTCTTCAGGCCAGGACATCTGTAGTTCTGCGAGACTCTGAAAAGCCTAAATCAGGCTGCAGGGAAGGGATTGTGCTCCTTGATTCAATAGGTAATGATTGGGCATCTACAACGGGAGCAGAGAGAACAGAGGGAGAGGAACAAAAGTGAGTACAGATAGCTCTTCGAGGAATTGTGTAGACAGGAGGAGACTGACAGGCAGTCCGAACAAGAGAACTTCTTTTAAACACGGGGGAAATAGGGTGTGGCTGTAGATGGAGGTGTATTAGTCAATAGCAAGCAAGGCGCTGACACGACACGGGCGGGACAGATGGGCTGGCCTGGCGTCCTGGGATGGGCAGGGAGGTCCGGGACACCGGGTAGGAATGTGGAGAGTCCATCCCTCGGAGGAGGGAAGCAGAATCTATGGACGCAGACACAGACCAGTGGATGAGGGTAGGCCAGGGATGTGTGGAGGTCAAAGGGGCATCACACTGCCCGGGTAACCGCTAGCTGGAAAGTCAACTCCTTTGAAAAAGAACTGATGCGTGATGGGAACCTCATCACTCAGAACCACTTTAACTGCCTTGCAGGAAATAGAACCTCCCTGGACTTAGCAGAGGCATCTCTTCCAATGTTCCAGCCACGTGAGGACGCTGAGCCTCGCCCTGTCCCCAGGCGTCTCAGCTGTGCTGGGTGCCCCGGCTCCGCTTGGCATTTGCTCTTCTGACCCTGACCCATTTAGTGGAGGCAGCGTGGGATCAGCTGACTTCACGTTTCCGGAAGTGCCACCACCCTTTCCTGATCCCTGCTGCCAGTGACCTTGCCCCAGGCCTCCAGTTCACAGGCCACCTCCCAGTAGGTCTCCGTCCCCTCTGCCCCCAACCAAGTAGCCAGAATTACCCTCTGAAAAGAGGAAAACGAATCACTGTTGCCTCTTTGTGTGAAATCTCTCTGGCTCCTTGTGCTTCATGGAGTAAATCAAATCTTTAGGGGACGTGCAAGGCCATGGGTAAACTGGATCTCCAGTTCTCTACATCCGTGTGTCTCAGGATCCCTCACCCCCCACCCTGCAGACATACTTCTTGACTTCCTCAGGAAAGCGAGATGGCCTCAGGAGATGGCCTTGGCCCTTCCTTACCTGTGCTGCTTCCATTCTTTGCAATTCCTGCCCTTCCCAGCCATTGCCAGGCAAACTTTATCTTATTCTTCAGGAGCCAGTTGAAATGCCACCTCCTCCATGAAGCCTGCCCACTCTCCCTAGAAGTAATCACTACCATACCTGTTAGACAGGTAGACCCAGCATCCACCAAAGTGTCAGACCAGAGGAAGGTTTTGTGATTTACCTGTTTGCACATGACCCCCGGGGCTCGACGGGGATGCCTGGAGGCTGGCCTCTAATTCAGGGGCGCCCCTGGCACCAATAAGGCCTGGCAGTGGGAGTACTTGTTAGGGGTCCTGCAGAGAGTGGGGACTAGTGTTGTTATGGACTCTAAACATTGAATTTGCTCATGCCTTGATAAAACATGATTTTTTTTTTTTATATAGGAGCAAATCATTATTAACACGATCTCTTTGAACATGTTAGCAGGTCAAATCTTTTCTAACCGAATAGATTCTGGCAGACTTCAGGATTTTCAAAACTGTGGAAATGCTGAGCGTAATCCAGGAGGAGGGTGTCGTTATGTGCCCGTCCTCGCAATTCTTCTTAATAACCCCTGTGCTTTAAAAGGGAAACTAAGAGGATGAAAACATGTCACCCCACATCCTCAGAGAAGAAATCCAGCCACTTCACCGAATGCAGAAACTGACTCCCCAAATCCTTATTTTTAGTTCACAGGAAGACGCGAGATGCCTCATTTTTGACTTGGGCGCAAGGCAAAGTGCGAACTTTGTCAAGGCGAGGTTATTTTAAGGGAAAAGGAAGCCTGGCTCTGGGTGGAGACAGTCACAGAGCTTCACGCAGCACATGGGCTCGCAGTCACGATCCCCATTGATCGGGACTGCCAGGCGGCCTCTTGGTTTTGGAGGTGGCTGAACGCTGGTTAATGTGGACTCTCTCGCTCGCTGGCTCCGACTACATTTTCTTGATAGCAGGGCTTCTATTTTTGACTCATCCTCCATAGAGAAGCCTGGTAATTTTCAGTGAAGTACTTGGATTAAGGGCTTTATTGAAAATTACTAGGCCTCAAGCAAACACAATAAGACAGACAATACAGAGCATGTTCAGGAAAGAACGCCCGTCTGCAGGGATAAAGCCCGACAGAAGGCTTTCAGGGGGACGCTCAAACGGGTGGTAAAAACAGAATGGAAAAGGAGCTAGGAGTGGTTATTAGCCTGGGAAGGAAGAACCGTAAAAGAATGAACAGGGAAACAGATGGAAATGACGTTTTATGGAGAGAAAGAAAAAGATGAAAAGTCCAAGAGCCTGGCTGAAAGACGTTCAAAAACTTTCGAAGACGATAGAAAAGCAAAAATAGAATGACTTCGTGTGGAAGAAATAGAGAAAGATAACCGTACAGAATTCAAAAGCCGAAGTGTCCAATATAAAGCAGCAGAAAATCCATTCAGCACTGCAGCTTTTGGAGCACAAAGACAGAGAAACTTTTAATACGCTCTGACCCCAGTCCCTTGTCCTCCGCTGTCCCTGCGGCCTCGGGGACGCTTTCCACGGGCGGCCGCTCCTTTACTGCCTGCCAAGGTCTACCTCGGATTCTGTAAGCCCCTATGTCCCTTAGGAAGCCGGATACATTTACAACAGTGCAAATGAGCTCTAGAACGTGTAAAGTTTCCACATATTAAGGACATAATGAAGATTTCCTTACGGACACAGGGACACAGCCACATGGTGACAGCCTGTATTGATGGAGCTTTAACTGAGTCATACTTTTGCCAGACTGAGGTCCTGTTCCATTTTAGAATCTCGTGATCCCCAGCCTTCAAATTCAACTATGGCGTGAAGTCCCCCTGCCTGAATATATATTTTTAAACCAAAACTGCATTTTCTCCCCCTTAAAAGGAATTAAATGTAAAATCAAACCAAATTCTTGTGACTTAAATGCTGCGGGAGCGTGAGCAGCAAAGCACATGGAGTTTGGGGTGCAACCCGGGTCAGCTGTTAAATCTGAGCCTGTGGCCCAAACCAGGTATCCTCCCAGTGTGGTTGTCCTGCTCGCTCCTTGGATGAGCCCCGGCAATCGTCCTGACCGAGGACTGTCATTTCTAAAAGACACACAGAGTCCAGGAAGGAAAAGCCGGTCCAGGTGTTGGAAGACTGTCTTTGTCTGATCTATAGCCTCTGCAGCGAACGCGGTACTGAAACAGGGTTAGCGCCAGGCTCGGGAAAGGAGCCGGTGGAAAACACCCTTCCCCTGAAACCCACGCACTGCAGAAATGATGCCACAGATCTGCCCCTTGAGACCTGTAAGGGGCTCAGAGTCTGGGTCAGGAACCAAGACCCCACAGAGGAGACAAATGTGCCCAACGGAAAGTACTTTGTGGAACGTCTCAGTGACGGGGGCCTTTTGCTCAAGCGCTGGCCAGAAGGCTCTCCATTCCATAAAAGATGAATCAAAATATGGCAGGGGTGACAGTGGGGGAGGGGGAGTCGGTGCAGGGGTAGGGGCAGGGGTGTGCGGGGACTCCCTGCACTTTGCATTCGTTTTTGTTGGTGAATCTGAAACTGCTCTAAAAAATAAAGTTTACTAAAAAAATTTTTTGCCTGAGTGTTCAGTCTGTAGCACCAGTCTCCCTCGGAGGCACACGAGCATCAGACACAGCCTGCCCGGCCCGGCCCCCAAGTAGCTTGAGCCAAAGCAGGGCCTGGTGACTGCCGGTGGTCCCTGGACCAGCTGCCTTGTCATTACTGGAAGCTGTTTAGAAACACAGAGCCTCAGGCCCCACCCAAGACCTACTGAATCAGAATCTGCATTTTAACAAGACCCCCAGTTTTGTTTTTTTTTTAATTTTTTTTTTTCAACGTTTATTTATTTTTGGGACAGAGAGAGAGAGACAGAGCATGAACAGGGGAGGGGCAGAGAGAGAGGGAGACACAGAATCGGAAACAGGCTCCAGGCTCTGAGCCATCAGCCCAGAGCCTGACGCGGGGCTCGAACTCACGGACCACGAGATCGTGACCTGGCTGAAGTCGGATGCTTAACCAACTGCGCCACCCAGGCGCCCCAAGACCCCCAGTTTTCTTAGGGGGGCCTGAGAAGCATGAAATACTCAAAGTAGGGAGATACAGGATACATACAAATAGTTCCAAGGCCAGGGCAGAGAGTGCCAGGGGAGGGGTGGGGAGGCACCTTCCTGGACGGCTGGGGTGGGGAGGCTCCAAGGTGAAGAGAACAATAGGGGCGGGGGTGCCCTTCCACACCCAGGGAAGACCGTGGGAAGTCCAGATGGTTGGGAATCCAAGAGCATGTTCTAAAAAATAAGGCAGGATATTGTGGGTAGAGAAGAAGAGTGCTACAAGGGTGGGGGGCTCCTGCCAGCGAAAAGCCTGGATCTGCCTGTGGAGGGTGTGGTGGGGGCCCCAGAGGTTTGGGCACCTTTGAAGTGATTCAAGCAATGATACTATGGCCACTTTGTTAGAAAGTAGAGTGGTGACTGAGGGAGGGAGCAGAGTCACAGGGATGGGTGTGGGGGGCCCCCCGGAAGAGGCTAAGTGATCCAGCCAGGACCAGAAGCCCCAGAAGGTGGAGCTTATGAGGAAGGGACCACTCAGTGGACTGGCTCAAGCAGCGGCCCTTCTACCCAAAGACCTGACTTGTTCAGCAATGCCTCAGGGAGGATCCCGGCCAAGCCAGTGCAGGCGTGAGAGCTAGTTTGTCAGGGGCTCTCATTCCTGAAGGCACTTAGATATACAAACCACAGTGAGAAAACCTGATTCATCCTTAAGGGCTTGGGAAGCCGATAATGAGATTTTGATGGATTTTGGTCAAAGAACAAAAGAAAACAACATACCTGAGGGGCATGAGTCTAAATTTTAATAATAAAGTAAGATAAAATAAAGTAAAATAAATAAAGTAAGAAAATAAAAACTGCACCTTGCTCCAACAAAGCTATATGTTGCTTTTCTTGATTTAGATTTATTCCTACCTTCTTTGTTCCTATCTCTTTCCTAATCCTCTCGAACATTTGC
Organism: Acinonyx jubatus; assembly: GCF_027475565.1. NCBI lineage: Eukaryota > Metazoa > Chordata > Mammalia > Carnivora > Felidae > Acinonyx > Acinonyx jubatus. Next base: position 80,909,675 of record NC_069393.1, on the reverse strand, counting down.
CTTGTGTGTATTTCCTTCAGAGAATCCTGTGCCATAAAGGAGCCCCTAACTCACCTATCCCTCCAAATTCCCTAATGTAAATAACTACCATACTCTTTTTTAAAATGTATTTATTTTTGAGAGAGAAAGCGTGAGTGGGGAAGTGGCAGAGAGGACGAGGGAGGGAGAGAGAGAATCCCAAGCAGGCTGACAGTGTGGAGCCCAATGCGGGGCTTGAACTCATGAACCATGAGATCATGACCTGAGCCAAAGCTGGATGCTTAGCTGACTGAGCCAGCCAGGTGCCCTATAAACTAAACATCCTCTTGAGAGTTTTTTTTTTCCAAATTTTAGAAATGACACTGGGTCACAAGAAAAAAAAAATCTAATTTTGAGGCTTGTTATCATGTTTCCCCTTGTCATCCTGACATAAATTCTATTATTTCCTGGCTTTGGTCCCCATGTTCTAATTCTTTTAGATGTAGTTTAGTTTTTCAAATATGCACTCAGCGCAAGGAATATATGCCAACAGGCACATAAGCAATACTGGCTGCCTGTGATGGCCCCAAAGGATGTGAGAGTAAAGCTTCCATTCACACCAGCAGATGGATGGATGTGCCTGTGGACAATGCGTTTGTTTGTTTAATGTTTTATTTATTTTCGAGACAGAGAGAGACAGAGAGTGAGCAGGGAAGGGGCAGAGAGAGAGCGAGACACAGAATCCGAAGCAGGCTCCAGGCTCCAAGCCGTCAGCACAGAGCCCAACGCGGGGCTCGAACTCACAAACCGCGAGATCATGACCTGAGCCGAAGTCAGACGCTCAACCGACTGAGTCACCCAGGCGCCCCTGGACAATGGTCCTAATGCTCAGGGAGGACAAAGTCTTTGGCTCTGATCTGCACTATCCAGTAGAAATATAATGCAATGTAATTTTAAATTACTAGTAGCCACCTTTTTAAAAACTGGGATTACTTTTACTAATATTTAATATATCTGCAATATTATCATTTCAGCATGTAATCAATAACAAAAAATTAAGTGAGACAGCTGACATTTGTATCAGTTGCTCTGACTGCCATAACCAAGTACCACGGGCTGGGTACCCTAAACTCATTTATTCCCTCGGAGGCTGGCAGTCTGCGATCTGGTCACTGGCTGGATGGTTTGTTTTGAGGCCTCTCTGCGTGGCTCGTAGATGGCCCTCTTCTCACTATGTCCTCATACGGTCCCTACTGTGGGGGTCCTGATCTCTTCTCACAAGTGCACTAGTCCTCATGTTACCTCGTTTTACCTTAATCACCTCTTTAAAGGACTTAGGTCCAAACACAGTCACATCTGGAGGTACTAGACATTAGGACTTGAAATTCTGAATTTCTGGCAGAAACGATCCAGCCCACAACGACAGTCTTTCACTAAGTGTGACAAACCCAGCGTGTGCCTTATGCTGACAGCACGTCTCAGCTCGGACTGGCCGCATTTCAAATGCCAGTGACCACACGTCCCTCGTGACTCCAGGACTGGGTCACTCAGGTTATAGTCCCGTCTGCTGCCTGAGCGCTGGCTCCCTTCGTGCCCCTGCCCAGGAGCCCCCCTGCATTGCCTGAGACCCTCGTCAAGCTGCCACTGGCCCCGATACTTGCCACTCATCACCCAAGAGCCGCTGTGAGATATGTTCCCTCCAAGACGACTGGAATCTGGGAATGGAGATGGAAATGTGTACATTTAGGCCCCCCAAAATCAAGTTTGGTGAACTGTTGCAATGACCGCAGCCCCAGTCGTACTCCAGTATATTCAGAAAAGGCCCAGAGGATGTTTCTTCTCAAATACTGCAAATACCCACACCTGGCAGGGAGGCCGGGTCTCTGTCTTATTTCCTAAAGGAAAGCGATCCTAAATCTGGCACAAAGTGCCCAACTCTGCCGTCTTCTGCTGTGACCTCCTACCTCCCTCCCTGGCAGCCTGGGCAGATTTCTGGGGTCCTAGCCACGGGAACAGGAGCCCATGTTCTCACGCTGCCCACACCATTCCCAACCCCCGCCCTAACTGAAGGAGGAAACTCAACTACGGAGAAACAGGGATCAGGTCCCAACACCAAGTTCTGTGAGATATCTCTGTCCTCCCGTGTCCCGTTGTGAGGCGCTGTAGTATGTAGGGATCTGTGAATATTATCTTCTTGTGAACATACACAGGTCATTTCCACGTGTGTTCAGAGTCCTCCATTCGAACCCCGACTCACTCGTCTACTTAGAAGCCCTCGTAGACGTGGGTACCGCACGTCGGTCTTCCCTTCCAGACACCTCTGTCCACGGAGGTCCGCTGCGGCCCTGGGATCTGCTTCAGCCAGTGACACGGGCAGAAACACGGGGGTCATTTCTGGAAAGTGCGCGTCAGGGCCGGGCTGGTGACTCACTGTCCCGTCCTGGCCGCGTTCCTTTGTGGCGGGCCTCGGCCCACCTGCGTCCCGGGAGAGCACCAAGCTCGTGCGGCATGAGTGAAAAATAAACCCGGGTGCTGTACAGTTCCTGGGTCTTCAGGAGGCTGAAATTCCAGCATCTTCCAGCCCATCCTGCCTGACGTGGGAGATGAATAATTCCTTCCTCCTGTTATCTTTGTCCCAGGAAATGCAGTACTTGTTGATGTCAAAATGACTTTTCTAATTGCCCAGGCACTTCAGATTTCATCTCAGGAACTTTCTCCCTCACCTGTGCTCATCACGCTCACGTCAGCTACAGACGGATGGGAGGGGGACTTGGTTTTCTTCGAACGTTCTTGTGGAAAAGTTACAAATACTCAGAAATGGCTTTTCCGTCCTTTTTGCCAGGACAACTCTAACCGCTGCTGTGGAGACGGCCGTCCTAAACCGAGATGAGCAGGTAGACCCGTTCCGACTCCACGTTCACCAACCGGTCACTCTCCCGAAATCCTCTGCGTGTCTCCTCCAGGACACAGGGACAGGTGAGGAGGTCCTTCCGTCCCTTTCTCTTACTGCAGGTAATACTCTGTCACTTGAGCATTTTCAAAACGAGGATTTCTTACTCTTGGTGTTTCGGACATTTCGGGCTGGATAGTTCTCTGCCATGGGACTGTCTGCGCATCGCAGGACGTTCCAGAAGCATCCCTGGCCTCCATCCACCGGAGGCCAGAGGCATCCACCCCCTGGGCCGTGCCAACCTAAAAATATCTCCTGGGGGTCCCGGGCGAGAACTGCTATTCCAAACCAAACACATCTTCCCCCCCTCCGTAGGAGGCTGTCTGCCGGAAATGAAAAAGACCTTGTTCGTTGATTTATTATTTATCAGAGGCCACTGTCCTGCGACAGGTGAGCCTTTCTCACTATCGGGAATCGCTCTTAAATGCTGAGTGTTCATTCTTTGTACTGATTTCTCTGTGCCCCCAACGGATGCCCACCAGGCTACATGTCAGGCACTGTTCTGAGAATCAGGGGCGCTGTAGGAAGAAGCGTGTATGGCCACCACACTCTGGCACCGACAGCCTACGGAGGGACCTGCTGAGGAAACACACACGCAAGCTGCTCACTGCCAACCACAGCCAGTGCTGTAGAGGCGACGACACCGTGGGGGGTAGGACGAGAGGGGGGGCATTCAAGCTGAGACAGGAAGAAACCAGACAAGGGCAGGAGGGGCAGAAGCCTGATGGGCAGAGCCAGGAGGGGCCGGGGCGCGCGAGGTCCCCCGAATTTGGGTGATGTGGCCAAAATACAGGGTGTGAGGGAGGGAACGAGGGGTGACGTGGTAGGAGAAGTCTCAGGGGCCGAGGACATACTGCCACCGTGACCGCCCAGAATGGCCACGAGCAAAGGCACACGTTCCTCCGGCCCCAGTGGCCTCTGGCCCTCTCCGGTCCCCGGTCCTGCTCTGCCCACCCCACAGCCTAGAACACGATAAGCCAGGAAGTCATCGGGGGGAGGAATGGCTGAATCAGCCCTGTTTCTTTTAGCAGTTTGCTGAGAAATAGGGTCCCCTGGCTAAACCAATAACATTGTAGTAATTGGCCTTAATTGTGGAAGTGTCTCATTGCTATGAAGAAATATATCCTGTGCTACTACAGGACCAGGTGTAATCCACAGAACATTTCCAAGTGGCCTCTGGGCAACCTCCATGCTATTCTGAATAGTTTGGCTTTTGCCCTGTGTCAAGGGCAGTCGGGAATGAACAAAACACACATTGTCTGTTCAAGAGGGTTTGATTGATCTTGACGGCCACAAAAAGAGGCGGCTGTCATCCTTCCCTGGTATAAAGTTCTGTTTGGGGTGGAATTGAGTCCCCTCACCCCCCCACAAGAAGTGTTGAAGTCCTAATCTCTGGTTTCTCTGAATGTGACTTTATTTGGAAATAGGGTCTTTGGATGTGATCAGTTAAGATGACGTCATAGCGGATCAGGTGGGAAATCCAATGACTGGAGGGCTTGGAAGAGGGAAATCCGGACAAGGAGACACATACAGGTGGACCCTGGACTGATGTGGCTACAAGCCACGGGACGCCAAGAATGGCCAGCCACCCCGGGAAGTAAGAGAGAAGCATGGAACAGACCGTCCCATTAGTCACTGTCCCGCAGACAGCACGACCCTGCCAACATGCTGATTTCAAGCTTCTAGGCTCCAGAACAGTGAGAGAATAAATTTCTGTCATTTAAAGCCACTCAGTGGGTGGTACTTCATCACAGCAGTCCTGCAAAACTCACAAGTGCCCCCATGGAGTCTCTGGTCACCTTTCTCAGAGTGGGGAAAAAAAGGCAGGTGAACGAGATGGGTTATAAATCCTGACGAAGCCACACAAGAAGCTCCAAAATCACCTTGGTGGCAGATTTTAAAAACGTCCAAAGCTCAAGTAATTCCTTTTTTTCCAATAGTTACATCTTATGTGACTCACACAAACTACACTGATAAGACCTATTACTGGCTGATTAAAATGATGGCAGGCTTCCTCCCCATAGAAGTCAACGGAATAAATAATTTTGTGGGAGCCATTGAATCTAGAATCCGCCAAAATGGTGCAATACTGGTCTTATCACAGGATTCATTTTTCAGGGAGAGCAGAAAAATCCCAAGTGTCAAAGGAACGCATTAGTCCTAAGTGCTCAGAAACTCCTCCAAATGGGTGTCCCAGACCTGGTTGTCTCCAGCAAAGACCAGCAAAATTCTTGTACTTTTTTAGTTCCTTACTTTCAGAGCGTGTATAGAAGGAAGACCGTGGGGTTTCTTGGTAGGATTTCTACTCGGAAGGGCCAGCTGGTGAGCCATGCATAAAACCTTCCAACACATAACCTGTAACAAACTTCTGGTTGCACGAACATCACCTGCCATGAAATGCGTGCTGCAGAAATATACACGTAACGAGAAAAACACAAGAAAAACTGCACTTTTTTTTTTTTTTTTTTTACCTTGCCTTTGTCGAAGTAGTGGATGATCTCCTGATAGAGCTGTTCTTTCAGCTGTCCCTGTGTTGTCGCCTGGTACCCATCCCGCTGGGTGAGGTGGGCCGCACACACGTCCTCTGACCACTGGGGCAAAAGCAGAGCATGAGAAGTGCCAGGCGAGGGCACGCCCAGTGCCGCCCCGTGCCCTCCCTTGGTCAGAATGCACAGTGAGTCCCGCACGCCCTGCACGCACGAGGCCACGGTTCCAGGGCCACTCGGGGCTGCTGTCATCAGGCTGTTGGGGCCTGGAAATGAGGGCACAACCTCTGTGCAGAGGCCCCACGAGGAATGAAAGACAAGAGGGAGGCAAAGCCAGGCCTAGAGTCACACAGAAGAGAAACCGGCAGGTTCTGGAACGCACAGAACTGTCAGCTTGCTGAGAGTGTGTTGAAATACCGGGGATGAATTATGCGCCACGTGACTGGGGCTGTCTCAAGTGAGGCATCCCGGGGTCTTGGACTCAGTCCTGAGACACTCAACATTTTTCCTAAGCTTATTTATTTTGGGGATTGGGAGAGGGAATGAGCAGGGGAGGGGCAGAGAGAGGGGGACGGAGGATCCGAAGCAGGCTCTGTGCTGACAGAGAGAGCCCAATGTGGAGTTTGAACTCACAAACCGCGAGATCAGGACCTGAGCCGAAGTCGGAAGCTTAACCGACTGAGCCACCCAGGTGCCCCCTCCTTTAGCAAAGAAGACACAGGGATCTCACATACCATTCGTAAATAAAAGGAACCTGGTGGCCTATCTTTGGACCTTTGGCTCTGGGCTCGCTGCCCATCACCCAGGCACAACTCGATCAGTGGATGTGGAAGTGACAGTGGACCCATAGTATACACAGGAGATGCACAGAGGTCTCAGCAAGCCGGGGAGATGCACCAAAGTGAAGGCAAGCTCATCTGATGTGTCAGCTCATGAACTCGGGCTCCGCAAAACAGTGGCATTAAGTATAAGGGTTCAATAAAATTCACTATTGGGTAGGAGCTACTATGTGCAAGGCACGGGGTCAAAGATGAGTCAGAAGGTGCCCTGACCCAGAGACAGTGCTAGGACAGCTTAGAGCACAATGATCTGTAATAACGCCACAAAATGTGTTCCATGAGCATTAAAGGGTAAGAGGGCTGAGTACACACTGTCGGTGGGGGTGGGGTCTGGGGATGCTCCTTGGAGAAAGTAATTAGAATGGGCTTGTTTATCAGTTGGACACAGGAGGTAGAGTTTGACCCTGTAGATAGGCCAGCAAAGATGCTGCAAAGAAAGCAATGGACCCCCAGGCCGCCTGGACCAACATGGGGGTCCCAGTGTGCCCCACTGGACCCAATGCTGTTCAGGCCACATCTGGAGCAATGACACCAGCCAGGGTGACACATTTAGGGGCAGATTAATGAGAGTAATAGCTGTGATCGGGCAGAGGCCCAGCAGGACTGGCCTGCTAAAATGGGGAGCAGGGGGCTTGGGGAGCATGGTGAGGCTTCCCAAGAGGCACCTCCTGCTGAGCCCTGGGGGCTCCAACAGGGCCCAGAGCACGGGGCCAGAATGGCTCCCCTGCTCTAGAAATGTCAAGTAAGGGTGAGAAACATTTAATCAGGCTGCAAAGGTTTCACCTTGAAATTAGACTCGCCTCTACTGATCACAGTTGGCTGTTACAAAATCATTAAATTATGGAGTTCTCACTGCACAGCTAGATTTCTATTCTTCATGGGGATAAACGTACAATTTTAGATGATTCTGAAATGTAACAACAATAAAATAAATAAGAAAGTTGATTTCAAATAACTTCCTTGGAGTTTAAAATCAATTAAAAAATATTGAAGAGGGGAATAAAAGTCCCTCTACACCTTCCATTTAAACACTGATATGATTTAACTTGATTACGGGGACTCAAGGCTAAGGCTTGCATTGGTCTTGGTTTAGGCAAAATAACCAAAGATTATATTTGAGAATTTTTAGCTAACGAACAAGAATGTATCTGTCACGTTGAAGGAAAATTTTCATAACGAAACAAATAACGCCTTCATTAAGCTGATTAACCAGCTCGAGTTCACACTGAATGCTGTATCAAAATATATTTAGAAAAAATTACGAAATGTAATGATGCAAAAGATAGGGAGAGAAATTATAGAGCATTTTGCCATTTAACTGGAAAATTCGGAGCCCCAGTGGAAAAGATAACGCACTTGGGCCTATGGATATGGGTTGTGAAACACACCCTCATGTGGTCTGTGCCGAGCCCATCTGCATTCAATAAATTCAATGCGTGAACAAATGATAGTTTACACACATATCTATTTTATGTTCACGTGCACATGCGAGTGCTTATGTACTATAAGAGAGTGAGGGTGAGTGGGTAGCTTGTCAACCCCATTTTAATTTTCCTGGTGAAAATAAATATCTTCATAGCTGCAAAAATGCCTTATTACTGAAATTTGGGTTGCTAACAAATGAAGGCCATTAGAATTCGCAGTGGCATGGCTGGTGTCAGGTCTGCTAACTGAAATCTCTATCTTTGTACATTACATTCCTTGGGAGAGCTTTATGTGGGGTGAAGCCAGACGGGGGTCTACTGATGAGTGTTGATGAGGCACCCAGACTGATCCTCCTCCTGTTTTCCTTGCAATGGACCCTTTTGTTTTCAGGCAAAGCTACATCTCCGCACTCCAACATCTCCACAGCAGCCGGTGTGTATTTGTATCACCAAGAGTTACTAGAGATTTCAGGGTTGGGCCAAAGGCTGGAAGATTCTTGCTGGAGTTTCACTCTTAACATAGTGTTCTCCTTAATGCTTCTCAATACCCAAAAGACATTGCTTAATGCCTGTTTTAATGCGATCTTCTCTGGTTTTCTTTCTTTTAGTTTTTGGTGTTTGGGGGGGGGCTGGCCTGAGTTTGAAAACAGGATTCCTTGAATGAGTGGTCTTTATGTTGGGTCACTCAACTAAATTTGAATTCTCCTAACCGTTCTTGTTGATCCAGTTTGTAATTTTTCAAATTTTCTTTATAAGGATGTAATGGAAAAGATGATCTAATGATTAGCTAAAGTATTAATACATAAAACTAGAGGTTGTATAGCATTTCCTTCACCTATCTACTTATCCATCCATCTGCCTACCGACCCACCCACCTACACATTTATCCATCCATTGATCCATCCATCCATCCATCCACCCATCCATCCATCCACTCATCCATCCATCCATCCACCAACTTACCCATCCATTCACCCTTCCATCCATCTATCCACCCATACTTCCATTTATTCATCCATCCACCCATCCATCCATCCATCCCTCCATCCATCCATCCATCCATCCATCCATCCATCCATCCACTCATCCATCCATCCATCCACTCATCCATCCATCCAGTCATCCATCCATCCATCCACCCACTTACCCATCCATTCACCCTTCCATCCATTCATCTATCCACCCATACTTCCATTTATTCAACCATCCATCCATCCATGCATCCATCATCCATCCACCCACCCACTTACCCGTCCATTCACCCTTCCATCCATCCATCTATCCACCCATACTTCCATTTATTCATCCATCCATCCATCCATCCATCCATCCATCCATCCATCCATCCATTTACTGTGGGTCTACTCAGTATAATTAACTGGGCTAGAATTGGGCATCAGGGAAAAGCATGAATACATTACTGCAAACAAACATTCAATGTCAAAAGATATCTGCAAAACAAAAGAATCATCACAGCTGAACGTTGTCATGCTAGACCTGTGCTCAGGAGCAACACTCCACGAGAATTAGGCAGGAGGTGTAACGTCAACTGATGGACTAATAGAAGATCTCAATGTGAATGCTTTGCTAAGATAATTAGGGATATGTCTCATCCTATCCTACCCTGAGCTGTCGAAATTCCTTCTTACTGATGTTATTCTCCACTACCTCTGAGTTCTGCTGGCATGAATAAGGAACCGTAGAATCTCTAACTCGCTGCTAGCCGACAGCCCAATGATGGCTGTTTATGATGCTCAGTGATAATTTGCTATGACATCTTGTTAAATCTGCATTCAGTAGGGCCAAGCCTACAATCAAAGTAGCTCCTAAATATGTCTTTGTTTATGTCACTACATTTAGTCAAAATCCATAAGATCTTAAATCATAGGTTTACTGAAATTTATCATGGACAAACACAATTTTAAATAATCTCAGAACATATAACAACAGAATCATAAAAGCGTGTAGTAATTTCTATTACCTTCAGAAGCTTTGCATGGAGAAGCAAGGTATAAGCTGCCTCCGTGTAGTTATCACACTCTTTATGCAGGTCACACAGCTTGTACAAATACCTGAGGTGACGAAATAGACAGATATTTCTCACATGGGAACACATCATTTGTGCTGAGGATTGCAAGAGCTGAATTCTACCTTCACCAGTGCACCATATCTACACCTTCTGTTTACAGTGCTCACAACTCACAATGGCTTGAACACTCTGGGTGCAGGAAGCACTAAGAAAAACCAACAAGAGAAATATACAATCATATATTAAAAAAAATTTTTTTTAACGTTTATTCATTTTTGAGAGACAGAGAGAGACAGAGCATGAGCAGGGAAGGGGCAGAGAGAGGGAGACACAGAATCGGAAACAGGCTGCAGGCTCCGAGCTGTCAGCACAGAGCCCGAAGCGGGGCGCGAACTCACAGACTGCGAGATCCTGACCTGAGCCGAAGTCGGACGCTCAACCGACTGAGCCACCCAGGCGCCCCCTATACAATCATATTTTTAAAAGAATTTTGAGTCCTCCCTTTTCAGGATGAAAAGGAAGCTGGCACAGGAAGGCAGAATTGTACTTAAAGGGTTTCTCATTCTTTTTAATCTGTTCCAGAGTTTTCTCCTTATATTTGAAATGAGATTACAATGTTTGATTGTGATTTCTTACATTTCTATTGAATCCAAACACACACACACACACACACACACACACACACACACACACACATAAAAATACAAATCCATAAAAATAAAGGGCTCTGATGATCACAGTGAATGTGATCAAAAGAATTTCTTTGCCATTAAGATATAAAGGTTGCTTTTTTAGTATAAAGTAAACTACATTTTGGATAAAAGAATCTAGTTGTTTTCCCAAAAGTTTATTAAGTTTCTATGGCATATTTTTATACGGGAGAAAGGAAAAAATTTTTAGAAATCAAGTTAGACAATCATGCTTGATGTAATAAACACATCATTAAACATGAATGTCACGTGATGTATCCTTACTCTATTCTGCTAAGTTATAGTCTTGCTAAATATTTGACACTCACCCCCTAAAGGTGACCAAGAGAGGGGGCTCAATCACAGCCCACCCCTCTAGAGAAAAAGGCAAGTGAAGGAGAAAAATCCAGCAGACAATATAAAACATCGGAACACAGTGTCAGTTAAAGTAAGAATGGACTGAAAAATTATACTATTGTCCATATGTGATAAAATTAAAACTGGATTTCTCACTTGATCATATGGTTGTCTCTTTTCTAAAAGGCCATATGGGTCAGTCAAAAGATACAAAAACCCTGTGCAATAATAATTTATGGCTTTTCTCTAAGGTGGCTAAATATGACTGTCAAAGCTCCGTGTTGGTGTAGATAAACTGGGCCAGGAGTCAGAACACATCAAACTCTACCTTGAGGGTTCACGATTCCTCCAAGATAAACCCCCACAGTTAGAAAACATTTGTTAGCATGGACGTAACAAACAGTACTTCTAATAAACATGCAGAGGTACAAGCAAGCATGATGCCCACCTACCTTATATACATTTCTTCTCTTTCAATTTCTTTGTAGAAATTCTGAAAAATCAAACCACAACACTGTTTTGAGAAACCTGTTCTATATAAGATGTCACCTGCGGGTTAAATCATCATGGTTCTTCCTTTGTGTCAAACACAGCCAAATGGACCCAGCCCCTTGGTGTAGAACCATAAATTCACATAAAATGCGAAATTCACTTTTTGAGGGGGCAATTTTAATGATTCCGTTTCTTGCACTGTGAGGACAAAAACCTACTTCTGCCATTGAAGAATCACCAGTCGTTCATTAAAAAATGGTATTACCCAAAGATATGACAGCTTAGCCATTCTTAACTGTTGTAAAGTCATTAGAAGATAAAAAAAAAAACAACCCAGCAAAGATCCCAAATTTGGGAAGAAACCTGAACGTGATTTAAGACATGCTGGGCCCAGCTTTGGCAAGAGCCCCTAGAAGGCAACATGGTATTCGAGATGTGTGGTGATTAATGTGGTAGCCACCAGCCACATGTACTCAAATATAAATTAAATTTAATTAAAATTAAATAAAGCTAAACATTTGCTCCCTCTGTTACACCTGCCACGCTCTAAGGGCTCAGTAGCCCTATAGGGGTTAGTGTTACTGTATCTAACTGTGCAGATATAGAACATTCCCATTCTCACAGAAATTTCTATTGGACAGTGCTGTTCCAGACAGAGGGACCTTCCAAACCATAGTAATTAAGTAAGTAAGTAAACAAACAAACCAATAAATAAGTGGTTGCCATTTGAACAGCACCTTCTGTATACGCACCAATGAAGAAAGATTAATGAGCAGGTTATAAGCAAGGGGTATTTCTGCATAGTGTAGAATATCTTCTGGGCGAGCATGAAAATTTCTATCAAAATGGTATTTCTTAATGTAAACGTCTCTATAAAGACTTTAAAAACTTTACCATACACAAGGCGCCAAAAAGGTGCAGAACAGTCACCTAACCAAGCCGAATGGCAGGCAACACCACGGCCACTTTCGGCGTGAAATTTAGCACCTGAATCTGATGTGCTGACTCCGGGATCAAGGCCTGAGATACCAGTGAATATCTCTGCTATAAAGGAGTCCAATTATCCCATAGATGGCGTAAGTTGTTTAATTTCATTAGCAACAAAAGACACTGCCACTGGAACTGATTTCTTTGAAAATAAGTGATAAATAAATACAAGAAAGAGGGGCACCTTTAGCAAAATGCTCCAAGATTTTCATATTTTGCTGCATCTGAGATGTTAATGTCCTCTGGTTCATAAGCTATGGCTCAGTAATGAGGATATTTTCAGCTGACAACTCAGGGAGACGTAACAAAGAGAATCCGCATCAAAGGCAGAGGATGAGCCCTTCCAACTCTAACTCACCAGTATTTACAAGCTACGACTGCACACCATCCTATTCTGCACTCAGATTTTTAATCCTTTCCCAAGCGTTTGATCATTCGCCTTTACAATTTCACAACGGGGATATCATGCGACCTTTATTCCTCTCTCATGGATATGGAAATGTCTTCCGTTTCCTGCCTGTGCTTAGTTCTGTTCCCTTCCTAGGACTTCAAAACCTCTCTAGAACTGAAGAACGCTCATCTCAAAACCGTTTCTATATAAAACTGTGGGTTTCTTACGTAAAAGTTCACGTTGCTCTGGCGCCCCACTTCTGGGCTCTGCCGACAGCACCCCCCCCCCCCCCCCATCGTCCCCTCTCTCAAGTCCCTTCCGCACTGGTGCTCAGGCTCAAGCTCTACCAATCTCTGAGCAAGCCTTTCTGGACCAGACCCTCTAACACAAATGCATCACTATGCACCATTGATCTTCCAGAACTTACGCATTTGCATCATATACCGGTGCTGTACTCCCTCCTGAGTACTAAGATTTTTATAATTCTCGTGAGAACCACTTTAATTAGCATTGTAAAGGGGCCATGAAGAATGTCACTTATGTCTATAAAGTAACAGTGAGTCCACCACTCTAAGAGAGGGCTAAGTTGATGACGGCATAGAAGAACTTGGTCACACACAACAAAATTACCAACCAGTAATGAAAGACTGCAGGATTATGAGGTGACAAGGAAATTCTACTGAATTACAAATGTGCTTTCTGTCCAGGGGGAACTATGATCCAATGTCATGCACATGTGCTTACGGGGAGGTGTTCGTGTAGGGGTACTTAGGTCATTGGACAGAGTGACTGCTCATCTCTCATTAAAAAAAAAAAAAATTAACTGTAAGGAAGAGTAAGACATTAATGAACCCATATAACTAGAATGTTTCACTCACTCCGTTTAAAAAAAAAGCACTGGGGTGCTTAGGTGGCTCAGTCGGTTAAGCGGCTGACTTCAGTTCAGGTCATGATCTCAAGAGTCACAAGTTGAAGCTCTGCATTGGGCTCTGTGCTGATAGCTCAGAGCCTGGAACCTGCTTCAGATTCTGTCTTTCTCTCCCTCTCTCTCTCTCTGCCCCTCCCCTGCTTGCACTCTTTCTCTCTCTCAAAAAAATAAACATTAAGAAAAACAACACAAATTACAAAATAGCACTGGTTCTAAAGGAAATTTGCCAATGGGCTTAAAGGGCATCAATAAATCCTATGTTCTTTATTCTTTTTAAAATTTTTTTATTTTAGGATTTCAAGAGGGTTTCTGCTTAGTGATAAACGGAGTACATTTTATATATATTACTAATGGATGTCTATACACCTATATGAGATCAATATACATCTATTTCATAAGAAAAGTACCAGGACAAAAGGTGAAAATGGTCCACAGATTTAAAATATATTTATGTTTTGGGACACCTGGGTGGCTCAGTTCAGGTCATGATCTCACGCTTCATGGGTTGGAGCCCTGCGTCAGGCTCTGTGCTGATAGCTCGGAGCCTAGAGCCTGCTTCGGATTCTGTGTCCTTCTCTTAATCTGCCCCACCCCTGGTTGTACTCTGTCTCTCTCTCTCAAAAATAAATAAACAAAACAAGATCAGAAACTTTAAAAAATTAATAAATAAAAAATAAAATATATTTATGTTTTTACTTCTGTGACTAAATGTGAGCTGAGTAGTGAATATTAAAAAACCTGTCTATAAAAACCTGGTTTTCTTGTTTCTCTTTAATCCATAGATCCATTTTATTTTTAATTAAAAAAATGTTTAATGTTTATTTATTTTTGAGAGAGAGGGAGACAGACAGAGAGAGAGAGAGAGAGAGAGAAACAGAGAGAGGGAGACGCAGAATCAGAAGCAGTCTCCAGGCTCCGAGCTGTCAGCACAGAGCCTGACGCGCGGCTCGAACCCAAGAACTGCGAGATCATGACCTGAGCCGAAGTCGGACGCTTAACTGACTGAGCCCCCCGGGTGCCCCTATTTTATTTTTTAAATGAAAGACTTGTGATAGGTTGAGAACCATCTTGTGATCCCAGGCATTGGTTAAGAATGGAACACCTGACGCTTCATAGATCAGGATGTTCCAAGTCCAAAGAAGTTAATGATGTCAGATAATCTCAGGAATCCTGGATGTGATTCTTGATTAAAGCCTAGCTAGTGCTGACAGCACTAACAACAGGTATGTGCTGAGTGAGGCTCCGTATGAAAGAGGAACAGAGGTTAATCAGAAACTGTGACTGCAAGTGGCATTTCAAGAGCTTATTTTCTGACCCTGGGTCCTGATGATAAAAGGCCACATTCAGAGCACATCCCCACTAGGTTTCACGTCCTGGTGAACACGAGAGATCTTGCTTTAAAAAAAAAATAGTATTCTCAAACATCGAAGTTGGAAAGCTAATAAATGTATTAATAATTCTTCTCTCTGGACACAAATCAGCTTCTTAGATGACCTTAGAAATCAGGAGGAAGAGTATGTCCATAGTAGGGAATGATTTCAAAGAGGTTTCTACTTCTCTCCTGCAGGAAAATATTGATTTCTAGCTTCATGCTAACCATATTAGCATCACAGAAGTAAATTACTCTGAACAAAGGCAAAAATGCAGGAAGACAATGAAGCAAGGGCCAGGGCATTCCTGTGCAAAAGACTGGGGACTTTACCTGAGGCAGAGCTCACTGCTATGCTACACACAATTAGCCTACAAGTGAATGTAAACGTCAGCACAGCAGTAGGCCAGATCTCAGGGACGGAAGGAAGCCAGATGTCAGTAATTCTTCCAGTTGCCCAAGACCCTTACGAAACATATGCAAACATATTTCAATCTTTTAAGCTGATTCTTTCCTCGGCTGTGGCCAGTCTATTAATGAGACCAAAAACCTTCTTTATTCTGTCACAGTGTTTTGGATTGGTAGCATTTCTTTTTGATTCTTTCTTAGAGTTTCCATCTTTCTGCTTATTATACTCATCTGTTTCTGCATAAAGTCTCCTTTTTCCATTAGAGCTCTTAACAATTTAATCATGGTTATTTTAAATTCCCGGTCTGAAAATTCTGAAAACATCTGCCAAAGCGAAGCCTGGCTCTGATGTTTGCTCATTCTCTCTTAAAACTGTTTTTGCCTTTAGTATGCCTTGTAATTTTACGTTGAAAGTGGACATGATGCGCCGTGTAGGAGGAATCCAATCCAGTACTGGCTCCGGTGGTGGTTTTTGCTCCTGGGCTTCTGCTTCACTGTATCCTCTTGTCTCTCCAATTTGGGGGGCCAGCAGTTTTCTCCGTAGAAGGTGTTTATCATTCATCAAAACAGGTGGCCTATCCACGGATGGCAGGGGCCGGGATGGCTCAGGAGCTTTCAGCTGCCAGTTTCTTGCACAAAGCACAAATGCGGTATGGACACTACACTGGATGGAAGGTGAAAAAAATTTCCTTTTGCTTTTAAATCCGAGCATCTCTGGTGATTTCCTAAAGAGTGAACGATCGGTCATATTCCTCTTGGCACAAAAAGCCACTTCCAGGAGCTTGAAGGGCCTACGAGCCCATTCAAAATGGCGGGCATGGAAGTGAAGGCAGAGCAGGTACATGTCATTGAGCGACCAGATGATGATACTCTAGATCCAGGGGAGTAAAGTAAGGAGCACAAAGCAGGAGTAGTGTCTCCTGCCTCAGGACAGGCAAGGGAAGTTGAGGAAGACCCTCTCAGGGCCAAGAGTCTGCTCTTCAGGCTACTTACCAGAGGAGGATGACACAGAGAGAGACAGACATCTTCAAAGCTGGGAGTGGGAGTCATGTGGCTCCTGACAGCCACGGGGTTCACCAAACACTCCCTGCAGATGAGCTGGTCATGAAGCTTCCTGAAAGCACGATGCCCTGCCCGAAGCTCACTGCTTCACTATTGTCTCGGGCAGGCAGTGTCCACAGGACCTGGCCATGTCACGGTGACAACAGGGGTCAAAGAGGTCCGTGGACGGCAGTGGCCAAGTCTACCCAAGCCATCTGCTATCCACAAGACCACGAGCTAGCTCCTCGTAGCTGCCGTAATAACTCACAGTAAACCTGGTGGCTTAAAACGACAGATATATATTCTCTTGCACTTCTGGAGGTCAGAGTCTGAACTCAAGGCTTCAGCAGGGCCACACGCCCTCTAAAGGCTCCAGGTGTAAATTCTATCCTGCCTCTTCCAGCTTCTGGGGGTGGTGGGGGGGGTCCAAGTGCCCCTGGGCTTGTGGTCACATAACTCCAGTCTCTGTCTCCATCTCCACATGGACTTCCGTGTGTCTCCTTTTCTGTCTCACTCTCTTTTTAAAATGTTTATTTATATTTTGAGACAGACACGCAGAATGCGAGTGGGGGAGGGGCAGAGAGAGAGAGAGAGAGAGAGAGACACACACACACAAAATCTGAAGCAGGTTCCAAGCTCCGAGCTGTCAGCACAAAGCCCGATGCAGGGCTCAAACTCACAGACTGCGAGATCAAGACCTGAGCTGAGGTCGGCTACTTAACCGATGAGCCCCCCCACCCCCGCCTGGCGCCTCTCCTCTTCTGTCTCTTATAAGAACACTTGTTATTGGAGTTAGGGCCCACCTGGATAGTAATTCAGGATGATCTCCTCTGGAGACCCTGAACTCAATCACATCCGCAAGGAGTCTTTTTTTCCAAATGAGGTCCCGTTCGCAGGTTCCGACGAGTGGGATGCGGACCTATCTTTTGGGGGCCATCATTCAACCCACGACAGGACATGCTTGCCACCTCCTAATAGTGATGCCCTTGAGACCTATAATCAAGGAAGCTGCTACCCTGGTTCCAAAATAAGATGGAGGAATGGCTCCAAAATAAGATGGCTCTTCCTTCTTAGCCATGGGAAGAACGATGTGAAAACACCTGGAGGGGACAGGATTTTGCAGACGTGTTTACAGTGGATCTGCAAAAACAGCTCTTCCTTTTCCCTTCCCCTGCAACAGACGAGGAAACAAGCAAAGGAAGTTCCGTGGCCAGCTGTCACGAGGCTTCTGAACTTTTTGAACACAGTACGTTTCTGGCTTACTGTGAAGATTGGAAATTTAATTAACTTGCATTTCACTCACCAGCACGTTGACAGTGCAGCTCATACGATTTTCTTTGTTCTCATCATGCATGATGGTTCTATAATCCAGGAGTCTTTCCATCAGGCGCACAACGAGTTTTACAAAAGTTTCTCCTGTTTTGGCGAGGTATTTGTGTTTCCTGCAGTGTTCCAAGAGGCTGAAAAGTAATTATGCACAAGTTGTTAATCCTCTCAGAAAAAGAAACTTGACTGGTGCAATTTAAAATATTTCCCATTATTAACACGTTTTAATTATTTCTGGGCTACAAAGTTCATTGTAGTCTAATTACAGTCTCCCTGTCTCTATTCTGACATAAATCCTACTGTTAATCAACACTTACATTTTATCAAATAACACTTTGTACTGTTCATCTCCTCTGCCTCCTTCCACTTCATGATCCAGCTTGGTGATGATCTCATTTTCAAACTATAATTAAGCAGAGGAAGCGTAAATAATCAGCATGGTGGATATTTCATTTTATGACTGAGCATCAACGGCACGTAAATCGGGGAGAGATCATCATCAGATAGTGACCCTACGCCTTTGAAACCTGATTTCACTTAAGAGGTACCATCCCCAACCCCCTAGAGATGTCTGATGATCCCCTGCCACAGGGGGATTCTTCCATTTCCTTCCCTGGTTAATGGAGCCTAAACATGTACATTCTGATGGGAGGAGCAAGGAGCAGAGAAAAGAAAGGCGAGGGAACCGTAGGACGAATAATCAAGGAGCCATGCGAAAAAATGTCTCAAACTTCATCTCCACCAACAAGTAACATCTAAAATAGCTCGTTGGTTCCTGGAAAAGAACAGATGGTGTTTCACTTGCCAGCAAAAAGTTCTCTGCAATCACAAAACATCGAAGGGGCCACTTCACTGCTATTCCCTGATGGGTCTAGTGAAATACCTCACTTGGGTTGAAAAAAAACATAAAACACAGGAAGGACAGCATCTCTACAAGACCAGCAGACGTCTCGAGAAGGTCCATCTCCAGGCCTTTCCTTGAACACTCCAAAGCTTCTGATCAGATTTCCAGAGCAAGGGGTGGGAAAGGATCCTCAGAAATGCTCCCTGGACCGAAACCCTGTCTCTTGGAGTTTTGGGGAAAACTCTAAACTCTGGAGAGGTACAAATTTCCAAAAGATTTTCACAGGGGTCATGAGCCTTGTGGCTGACGAGGCTGGAAATAACTACCTAGATAATAATGGATCTGAGTGCTCATCCTCACTGCCCAGTCTCCCGTCCCTGGCAGAATTCAGGGCCACCTCCATACGGGATTCTCACCAGGTGAGCGCCATGTTGCACGAGCCCTGAAATCACCCATTGACTTGGGCCAGGAAGGAAGGAGGCCCCTGAGACCGTTAGTTCCCGTAGAGCAGGAGATCACCACACCGAATTGAAAGAAGACTGGCAGAGGGGGAATTGAGGGAAACAACGGCTAAATTCAGGATACAGAAAGCAAGCACACCCTCCATGTAGGCAAGGGTCTCTAGGATCCCTTTATTTTAAAAAAAATTTTTTTTTCAACGTTTATTTTTATTTTTGGGACAGAGAGAGAGACAGAGCATGAACGGGGGAGGGGCAGAGAGAGAGGGAGACACAGAATCGGAAACAGGCTCCAGGCTCTGAGCCATCAGCCCAGACTCTGACGCGGGGCTCGAACTCACGGACCGCGAGTGAGATCGTGACCTGGCTGAAGTCGGATGCTTAACCGACTGCGCCACCCAGGCGCCCCTAGGATCCCTTTAAAATACATGCTCAGTGGGCACCTGGGGGGCTCAGTCGTTGAGCGTCCGACTTTGGCTCGGGTCACGGTCTCACGGTTTTGTGGGTCCGAGCCCCGCGTTGGGCTCTGTGCTGACGGTGCCCAGTCTGAGCCTGCTTCAGATTCTGTGTCTCCCTCTCTCTCCCGGCCCCTCCCCCACTCGTGCTCTGTCTCTCTCTCAAAAGCAAACAAACAAAAACAACATATAAAAAAAAATACATGCTCAGGCAATGCTTTCCAGGCTGACAATCCCCCGAGTCTCCTGCTATTACCAGGATCCTATAGTTATTTAAGCTGCGTGACAGACAGAATTTTCGTCTCTGCTGGTCTCTTCCAGAAGGGCCCCTGGTGGTGAGGTTCTAATGGGAGGACCGTGCTATGTGCTCATGAATCACTGGAGAACGAGTGTTAGACTGGAGCTGGGGAGGGCTTCCTGTGTCAGCAGAGGAGTCGTCCAGCCGGTCGCTGAGACACAGACTGTGCTCTTGGCCCCACAAGCCAATGGATGGACATGTCCATCTGAGGGCTCACAACAGGACTGCAGGCACCACGGGCTGCACGGGTCAAGCAGGGTGCCGCCGCTGCTGCTGTTGCAGGGGCGGCTGACTGTGGCACCCGTGGGGCCGGAGGCAGGGGGCCTGGGGAGACCCAGGGAGGAGCCTCAAACAGGCACAGACCCGCCTGATCTGATCAGGACTTGCTGCCTAAAGCCACGGTTCTATCGCATTACAGATGAGGCGGAGGCTTAAACAGGTCTGGGGAAGAGTATTGATTCTTGCTCAACATCAAGGACTCAACAACACTGCAAAACTCTGGACCTCAGTGAATCCTGCAACTCTCCTCTTGATCTTCCCCATCGTCTCCTCCCCAAGCAAACACCCTCTTTTTTATTCTGTTTGGCCTGAAAAGTTCAGGGATTTTAGGAGCACAGGAAAAGCGGCAATTCTAGCGAAGAAGAAAAAAGAACTTGTATTGTTTTCACCTGGAGCCTCATGATAATGACTGTACTGTAAAATCAACCACCTTTTGATACTAACCCACTAGGACTTTGTTCTTTACAGAAATTCCTCAGAAGGTGGGGCCCTTTTGGAATCAAATACGAGGCAGATCAGGTGCCATTAGGCTACAAGTTGACGTTTCCAGCCAATCCCATTTCCCAGAGGGTACCACGATGGGAGCACCTTAGGGGAAGTATTCGGTGGGTGCTGATTCTTCAGAACAAACAACGGAGGGATCAAATAAGACTCAATTTAACCAAAACACACAACCGCAGGCCACACATGTTCAACGAGCATACAATGAGGAAGGCACCGGGAATTCAGGAAAGTACGCTTTATCCCAACATGGACAAACACACACAGGCATTTGAAACCGCTCATCGCCGGTTAATCAGGAGGTTATTTGAACTTGGGAGTCTACTTTAGGGAAATAGCATGTTTTCTCTGCTTCCGCGTAAACCTATCTGTCACAAACAAGGGCAATAAGGAAACTCCAGCTCCTTAAGTATGCTGCTTATCAAATTTTGACTGATGAATTTAATGCTTCCTGAAATGAGTGGATGAATGAGAAGTAAATCAGAGAGCACAGCTGATTCTAATTTTACTAACCTCTAGTCTAAACTAAGTGATTTGCACGAACACCTGGCAGCCCTCTTTACCAGCAAGGATTCAATACCCCAGATCTGCAGCCAGCCTCTCGTTCCAGGACCTCCATTATTTTTTTACAGAATATTCTAGAATTAATTTGTTAGTGTACTGAGAATGGTTATCACAATCAGGACTAAATGATCCTGTCCAAATAAACTGGAGAAAGTCCATTTGCTGATAGAGCAGAGCTGATTTAAAAAACAAAAACAAAAACAGAAACAAAAACAAAAACAACTGTGCTTATTCTCTTACTCATAAATGCACACTGGTAATTTCCAGCAGGGTTCTCTACGGTGAGGTTAAAATTAGCAAGGGTTTACTGTGTGGCTCCAAAGGGGGTTGAGGCAAAACCATTATACTTCCTCTCTTTTCTGAATCACCAGTATCACTACAAAAATGTCCACAGGGTGTCCAACTTAAAAAGCTGAACAGAGCATCTCCAAGCCTCCCAAACCAGCGCCCCTCCAAGAATATGAAACAGAGTCTGTGAGAATACAGGGCTTTTCGGAAGGTTGACAGCATTGTTAATTCAATTAACTTTGAAAGGAATGACCGCTTTAGCCATTCACTGCCACAGTTAACCACGGGTTATTGGCTCCAATTTAAGAGATCATGGAGTGAAGGATCTCGGCAGTGGATAATCCAACAGCCACTTTTGTTTGCTTTAGAGTGCATCATTTTTTTTTTTTTTTTTTTTTTTGGAAGTCAGATTTACCGTTCCTGCTACCATGCCCAGATAGATGCATAGAACCAGGCCTGCTCCTCAGGCATCCAGGAGAGCATTTATACAAGGGATCTGAGGTTATGTCAGAGCAAGGAAAGGGAGCTGGACCAGGATGGAAAGGTTTGCACAAATAGTTTATTTACCACATCGATAAAGTGCTTGGAGGTTACCAAGAACAGGGTGAAATCTGAAAGCTAGGAACATGGCTTTCTATGTCTATTAGCAAAAGCATTCCTTTGGCTTTTCTGCAAATACGCCTTCGTGAATGTGCTCTGCCCACGGGTGCTCTGCTTTCTCCTGTTTTTTGTTTTTTTCCCCCAAGAAAATGTGTTCGCAAGGTACTGGAGGGAGGGCCATGATTTGAGAGCACCCTCTGGTATCACAGAGCTGCAAGGAATCAGATTCTCAGTTTCTGAACTTCCAGAAGGAACTGCAGAACTATGTCCGTTCTCTTTAGCGCTGACAGGAGGGGTAGGTGGGGGAACATCACTGAACTATACCTGCGTGGACAACATGAGTGAGAAGAAGGAACCGGCTTCACATTCTCACTCCATATCCCCACATCCTTCCAAGTCTAACAAGAAGGCTGTTCGCTGACCTTGAAGCTTCCACCTAGAGGCTCAAGAGCCCCAAGGCTGGGGAACTATCTGCTGCCTGGCTGTTACACCTGGCAACACCTGAGACAGGTGCAGCTGCCCCCCATTTCCATAGCACACACATCAAGAAGGGATTTGGGGCTGTATCCAATGACACTGGACTCCAGAAACATGCTCTCAGAGTGAGCCCTGTTTAATTTGGTCAAAAGAGATTACAGGAGGGGCGCCTGGGTGGTTCAGTTGGTGAGGCGTCCAACTTTGGCTCAGGTCATGGTCTCGGGGTTCCTGAGTTCAAGCCCCACATCGAGCTCACTGCTGGCAGTGCAGAGCCCGCTTCAGATCCTCTGACTCCTCCACTTACACTCTCCCCCTCTCTCTCAAAAATAAATAAACATTAAAAAGACATTACAGGGGTATGGGCATCTCTTTGCTGCAAGGCTTTTAAGAACAGAATTCAATGCAATCAGAACTTTTATTAGAGTCCAGGGTGTCAGCTTCCATGATCTCTCAGACTTTGGGGTCCGGATTCAATACAATAAAAGCCTACTTCTCGTGCCGTATGTTCCCTTTCAGGGTCCGGAACTAAACTCAAGCATTATGTTGAAATCGAAAGCAAGAATAAACCAACAAACAAAATGCCAAAGAATTCAAGAATCATCAGGATAAAATCACCACCAAACTTATGTCCATATGACGGTGCAAAATGGACCAGCTTTCCCGCCAACCAGCAGAAGCCAGCAACATCCACTTGGGTTATTCAGTCATTCAGTTAGGGTTACCAAGCATGCGCAGTAGGAAGAGATTATTCAGACAGGACCTCAAAAACATCCAGGACACAAAGATTACTCATGTTCTAATACTGTTACAACTACAGTGGGTATTTCTGGAAGTTGTGGAGCATTTTACTGACCCTCACAGAGATGACAGAGAATAGCTTCATGGTTGAAAATATTATTTTTCTGTGGAGTCTTTCCCATTCCGTCTTTATTAATGGTATACAGCCCATACAGCCATTTGCTGAAATTCTCGGCTGTGAGTTCTGTGGTTGTTTTTTTTTTGGTTGTGTTTTGTTTTGTTTTTCTTCCAAAGACATAACAAATGGAATTCTTTCCAAAGGTGCCAGGAGGGAATTTACAAGCATGCTATTTTTTTATGGAGCAAAATCCAGCGAGGCTGCGACTCGGAGCATCACTGACTTGGGGGTAAGGGTGTCGGCGCCACAGGGGAGAAGTTAGTTTCAGGCCAGGGGGAAGTACGTCTCGTGGGAACGCGACCCAGCCGGGGCGCCTGGGTGATGTAAGGGACGCTGAGATGCTGATGTCTCCAAACACCTGTACAGCAGGTCCTGAAATCATCGCACATAGGCGCTCACCCTTGAAACAAGTCAAGATCTCCCGAAGACCCAGCTCGAGCATGAACGTGCCTCTCTGGGGACTGGGGTCAGGGTGGGGGTGGGTGGGCACAGGGACAGAGAACACGCCGTTGGCATGACTTGTGGGGTGGGCAAGCTGGAAGCAGAGACACCAGAGACGGCGTCCTCCGGGACTGGTAGACAGAAGATGCGGTAGAAGGGGACAATTTAGGGGAACAGATGCAGCGTCCACATCATAGAAGAATCTGAGAAAGGGCTGGGAGACCCGGGAATTGTCAGCAGGCCTCCGCAGAGCTTATCCGTCACCTGTGAGGATCTGCTCAGCACAAACGGTGTCAGGCCGAATGAAGGCGGGCCTGCAGCCCCCGGGGGGAGAGGGCCCCCGGCCAGCAGGAGGACAGAGCTTGTGAAAGGGTCACTCCATGCCTCTCCGTCCCACAACCGGGCAAACCTGTTCAGCGCCTGGAGCCTGGAGAGGCAGGACCTCAAGCACCGAGGACAAGGACAAGGACACGCCTCTGTTGGATGAAGATTCATGCTCTTCCTTGCAAAAGCAGAGACCAGAAAGGAGACTTTCGGGGAAATGTGTGTACGAGATCCCTCTGATGGAAGTCCTTCCGCTGCGGCTAGAGAACACACGAGCTGCCACTCTGGGGAGCTGTAGAAAAGCCCATCTGCAATGCCTGCTTCTGAAATTCCAGTCGTGGCTCGGTGCAGTTGAATCTGGTGTAAAATGGCAGGTTTTTCTTCGAATCCAGCAGCCCCCCCCCCCCCCCCCCCACTGCAACGGTAAGAGCATGCTACCACCCAGACATGATGCATATTTCACGAACAACGGTGCATAAACAGCCCCGCTCAGAAAGACACAGAAACCTTTAAAAAAAAAAAAAAGCTACATCATAGGCTCAAAACATGAACATTTTGCAAAAACGAAAAGCCCTAATGTCTTCCTCTCACTCCATTAGTGTTGCACATCTGCTATAAAAGTGAAGCCAATTTAAGCCCTTGTTGATGTGACTAATAAGGTTAGATAATTGGATTGGTGGCGGGTTAGGTAAACAGCAGCCAGCCAGCCCCAACCTGGAAGCTCCCTGGGAGGGAGGCGGGGATTCCGGGGCCCTGCTGTTCTGTGCACACACCCACTCACTGCTGTACACCCACACCACCCCCGAGGACAGAGGGCACGCCTCGTGCTTCAGGAAAGAGCAGCCAATAGAAGGCGAGCGTCGGCGGACCTGAGAATAGGAAAGAGTTAGAAAAGATATGTCAAGTCAAGAGATAGATGCTATGGACCAGGAGAGGCCGGGGCTAGGGCCCAAGAGAAGCAGCCGGATGCTAGAGATCAGAAAGATGACAAGTCTCTGCATCTCACCAGGGAGGCCAGGAGAGCAAACAAAGATGAGGCCGCTGTAACCTGCACCCAACCAACCAAGTGACAAGGAGCCTGGTAAAAAGGAATGATAGGGAAGCAGCGGGTCTAGGAGGGGTGATATTCCATGTGACACTCCACCCGGGAGGCTGAGACAGACTCACAGAAAAAAGAAATCAAGATATCCCAAGAGAAGAGGAGATGGGCCTTTTCCCAATTCGCAAGAAGAGATGAGAGCACAGAGACTTTTGTCACGCGTTTTCGCTTTTCTGCCTTTATTTAAAAAAAACCCTTTGGGGTGTCCTCCCACTGGTCTTTGAAGGCACAAGCAGATGACAACACCGATGAACAAATGGTCGATGATCACGGACCAAGAAATCCAAGTAGCTGACCATGCTTACCGACAGTGGGTTTCGTGGACCTGTGTCCTCACGTTTATGCTTCTATTTACGTATATCCAAGTGGGACACGTTTTATGGAAGGGAAATTGTTTGTGAAACAGAGTTAAATGTGCACAGCTACTTCCCCGCTGTCACTCAAACAGCTTGGTCTTCTGATATTAGGCAGTTTTTGAACCCACCACTGGGGGCAGAGTTGAGAACGGAGGCAGAAACCCCACGACTCTCCTTCAGTAACTTTGTGCCATTTCCTGGCAAACCAGAGACCCCGTGAATTGGAGAAATTCCCTAATGTAAATAACTACTATACTCTTTTTAAAAAATTGTATTTATTTCTGAGAGAGAGAGGGAGCATGCGTGCATGCGCGCACACACACACACGAGCAGGGGTGGGGCAGGGAGAGAGAGAGAGAATCCCAAGCAGGCTCCTTGCTGCCAGTGCAGAGCCCCACACGGGGCTCAAACCCATGAACCATGAGATCATGACCTGAGCCGAAACCAAGAGTCAGACACTTAACCGACTGAGCCACCCAGGTGACGCTATCTGATTCTTTAACAGCGCTTTTTCATACGGCCCTTCTTTAGGGCTTAATTCATACAAAATTCAAAAAGATGAATTTTCAGCTTAGGAAAAGGGATTTTAAACTACATTCCCTAGTTCTGGTGGACTGGCAGTGAGATTGGACACGATTTAGTGCCAGTGGCAGTCAACATGGGTCAAATCGTACGGCAACAGCATCAGAAAACATTGGCAATGTCAAAACTTACGAAAATATTTTGAATCGGCAATTCCGTTTTTGAGAACGTATACCAGGAAAACTTTCAAAAGAAAGTCAAGCAGTATGCATGAATATGTTCACTGTGCACTGACTCATGGTAGTGAGAATCTGCAAACAACCCAAACGTCCAGCTAAAGGTGACGGATAAGAGAAGATTAGCCAAGGGCGTGTGGTTAAGCGTCTGACTCTTGGTTTCGGCTCAGGTCATGATCTCATGGTTCACGAGTCCAAGCCTCACGTAGGGCTCTGCTGGCTGGTGTGGAGCCTGCTTGGGATTCTCTCTCTCTGCCTTTCCTCTACTCACTGTCTTTCTCTCTCTCTCTCTCTCTCTCTCTCAAAATAAATAAAAAAACCTTAAAAAAAGTTACAAAAGAGAAGATTATCCATTCCATTTTATGAAACCTTATGCCATCACAAAAATCATGGTTACTGCGCTGTCATCAAGAAAGAGGTGTCTGATAGATTGCCAAACAAAACCGAAAACATTTGGACAATGTTTACCATGTTACATTATATGTGTGCAACAACTGATCTTGAACCAGAGTGGGGAAAAAAAAAAAAACAGCTGTTCTTTTAAAACAATCTCTTTAATTTCATAAATAAGTCAACATAAGGAAGCCCTCTTCTGCTATGGAAAGAAAGGAAGGAAGGAAGGAAGGGAGGGAGGGAGGGAGGGAGGGAGGGAGGGAGGGAGGAAGGAAGGAAGGAAGGAAGGAAGAAAGAAAAAGAAAGAAAGAAAGGTGGAAGGGAGAAACAGAGAGAAGAAGGAAGGAAGGGAAGAAGGAAGGAAGGGGGGAAGGAAAGAAGGAAGGAAGGAAGGAAGGAAGGGAAGAAGGAAGGAAGGGGTAAGGAAAGAAGGAAGGAAGGAAGGAAGGGGGGAAGGAAGGAAAGGGAGGGAGGAAAGAAAGAAGGAAGGAAACGGAGGGAGGAAGGAATCAAAAGGAAAGGGAAGGGAAGGAAGGGAGGCGGGTGGGCAGGTGGCCTTCACAGGTTTATTTTATTCACTTCTCACAACATCCCTTAGGAGCAGATTCCATTCTGTACCAATATTACAGCTCGGAACCAAAGATTAAAGACGTTCGGTGAGTTGTGGGAGGTCCAGGTAGCACCAGGCTACGCCAGAAAGCACGGGTACCTGACATCAGTGTTCACACTCAAGTGTAGGCACAGAGCAGGGTTTCTTTTAGCTTTGTATCTGTTCTTTGCTCTAGAAACTAGCAAAATTATTCATCACGGCTACCACCTTCATGCCGTAATAGCAAAGACTGACCAGTGAAAAGGTAAAACTATTCAAAATCTATAAGGTAGCAAGTATAAAGGGGAGGAAGGAAAAATCTACTCTTTAAATATCACATCCATTACAGTTACGCTGCTCAGATGTAGTCTTTTTCCAATACAGGGATTTTTCTTCAAATTCTGCAAAAATCTATGTCAAGTGGGTACTTACTTACTCGAATCACTAGAATATTTAAATCAAGTATGGAGGAACCACTATCACTGGGGTTCTTCTCTTGCCTCCTGCAGAGCTTCCCAGCCAGCCCAGCAACACACGGGGGAGAAAGCCGCTGTATGTTCGTGCGGGTGAGCGTGTCCCCACTGGCGGAAATGTAAACACCACCTTTATTTTCATGGAATCCAGGGAAGGAGATTTTGTTAATCCTCCCACATAAATATGCAGATTTTGTCTTTCCTATGGATACAGTATGTTGTTGAGCACTCTACCTGGGATTTTTTTTTTTTTTTTTTAGAGGAATTCTCATCAGTTTCACGGCACAGGTGAAAGGTCAAGACACATGTAAAAGAAAACAAAAAAAAGCAGAGATTTTTGACCTGAAAATAACATAAGTTGGCAAGAAGCAGGCAGTCTGAGGGGATAACATCTGGTTAAACATTCTGAGGGTACATACCAAGGGGGAGGGGCGGCGGAAAGAGACTTTCATCCAGGGTTTAATGTGTAAGTAAATCCAGAGCAAAATGAGGAAAAGCTAGTCATTGACAATACTTCTCCCTAAAGATGCAGGCAAAGGATGACAGGCTTCTTCAATAAGGAAAATCTCTCAACATCTTTAACTCCAGAGCCATTTATAAGTCTTTTTCAAGGTTTCCAGGCTTGTTGGTCTTCTCCCCAAGCCACTTACCGCACACCTACTATGTCCTTACCATCTGGAAGCTGCGGGTCGAATGGAACTCACACTGCATCATATCAAAGAAAATGGGTATGGTGGCTTTGCGCAGTTCTGTCTCAGGAATTAGTGTCATTTCTAGTATCGGGCCGACCATTTCTGGAATGAACTTTATCTTGTGTTGACCTTAAACACAGAAATGCATTACTCAGAACATGTCTTTTAAAAAAAGGATTTTAAAATGCGCTTCAAAGGACCAAACAAAACCACACAGCTTAGTGTGATCCTGAATGCTAGGATACTGGGAATGTGCGTCCATTTCTCATCCGCAGGTATTTTGAATGTGTCCAGCCTTTAGTCTAAGAAGTGGACTGTATTCCTTTTTTTTTAATTTTTTTTAACGTTTATTTATTATTGAGAGACACAGCATGAGCAGGGGAGGGGCAGAGAGAGGAGGAGACCCAGAATCCGAAGCAGGCTCCAGGCTCTGAGCTGTCAGCACAGAGCCCGACACGGGGCTCGAACTCACGGACTGCGAGATCATGACCTGAGCCAAAGCTGGATGCTTAACCGATTGAGCCACCCAGGTGCCCCGGAAGTGAACTAGATTCTACATGTTGTAAGGGAAGCTATTAAAGTATCCATCCAATAGAAGGCCTGTAGTCATGACTTATCTGTTATGTAAGATAAATGTCATTTCACAAATAGACAATTATATCACATTGATCAAGGGCACGAGCAGCTAACAGTATGCATTAGCTACAGCAGGGCTGGGAGACAGAATACCTGGTAATCTCATTTGTGACAACTTGTTATTAACACTAGCAATTTACCCAGAGTTAATCACTCTTACTCATATTTCTACATAATCAGAAAACAGAATGGATCCTCTAAAGAATTTAGTTGGTTTTATTACTCAGCTAATACAGATTTCTGCAAAGAGAACATTAAACAAATTTGGCTATTATAAATAACCACACTTCACAAAGTACATAACCGTCATAATAAAGCCTAACTTAATATATTTCTGAAACTTACATTAAGTGGACACATGCAAAATGTAACCTTCAATAAGGAACTGAATATAATGAAAATCTTACAGGTAATATTTGGACTAAAGGTGCTAATAATGTGATTCTTATCCTTTCCCCAAAATGCTTAATGTCCCTGCAAGGCATGTAACTGTGGCAAAGCATTCTCTTAAAAATGCTATTATGTTCAGTCTCTCAGGTGACACTTTTCTTGTCTTGTGCTGAAAAAATGTCAGAGCCAGTGTTTCAGAAAACAGATGATAGTGACACGAAGTCGTTCATCAACACAATTTGAGTGTCACAGAGAGCGCTGTCTGTCACTGCCAGCCCTTACTGCTCTCAGCTGGGAGGAAAGTATAGGGTGGGAACAGGTGGTGGTCGATGCACAGATTGGAAAAATAAGTGACAGGAACGATGGTTTTCTGATCTTTGATTATCGACCTTCCCAATAACGCAGGAACCTGGCCAGGGGCCAGTGCTGGGCTCTACAGTGATAGCCCCAGGATTTAACCTCTGCAAAAACAAATGGTCCTCAAGGTGGGCAAGACTTGGGTGTCCTCCAGTATTCTTCTTCCCTTTCTTTTAGTCCTGTTTTCTTTTCCTTTTTTTTTTTTTTTTTTGCATTTGGATTTGCATTATGGATTTCCCCTGGAGCATCGCTTGCTCAAATTTAATGATGAAGTCAGGTTTGGAATCAATGAGGATCAAGGTGACTCTTGCGGTGGTGTAGACTTCAAGAAAAAGAGGATGCGCTTCCCGCCCCCCCCCCTTTTTGAGACAAAGAAAGAACAAGCTAATTATCAGGTCACAATGGGAATAGTTTACCTCGGGTCACCTTGCCAATCTCCTAGCTACAACTCCCAAATTTTTTAAAACCCACCGAGAGTCTTTCTTCGAGTTACAAAATGTGGAGCCTCTCCGTCCCCTCTGGACACTGGGCTGTGCT
Source organism: Acinonyx jubatus (assembly GCF_027475565.1). Lineage (NCBI taxonomy): Eukaryota > Metazoa > Chordata > Mammalia > Carnivora > Felidae > Acinonyx > Acinonyx jubatus. The sequence continues at coordinate 80,879,276 of NC_069393.1, read as the reverse complement.
CTCTCTGGGAATCCAAGTCCTCACCTGGCAACAGTCTCCCTCTGGGTGTTTGGACAATCTCTTTGCAACCGTGAGGGTCCAGAATTCCGGGTCATCAACCCCATTCTAACCCCAGGAAAATCTCCATAGACACAAAGGTAGACGGGGCAAAAATTTCCACCATCATCCAGAAACTGATGAGGCCTCACTGTATGTGTTTGAATGAAAGCACATCATGTGTCCAGTCCCCAGAATCATCCACAAAGGGACCCCCTGAACGAAAGCTATTCCGGACCAAACCCGGCTGACACGGATCTCGCTGGGAGCACGCTGGCTCCGGCAGGACCCTCTGCACCGCGCTGGCCCGCCTGCCGCGGGTAATAAACAAAACGGAAGTGGGGTGGTGCGGGCCACGGTGAGATCAGGCGCTCTGGCCCCTGCTTCCGGGAGCGCACTTTGATAAATAACTGAACAGCTCAGTAAATAAGCACATCCCCCCCTTCCGGCCCCCTGCCTCCTTTTTTTTGGACAGAGTGTGCTTTTGATTTCTCCTTTCCGACTCAAAATGTGACAGGTTTGGGAGGGGGAAAAACATGCTGCTCTGTCCCCTGAGGCAGCGCGAGTCTGCGCTTGCATTCAGCCTGGCAGAACAGATCCTTGTCTGAAGCTCTGCTTGGAGGGGAGATCCGAGACCCCCGTCTCCACGTACTGCTTGTATTATACGAATGACTCAGAGAAGAAACAGTCGCGTGGAGTATTCGGCTTGTTAAAATCGAAAACAAATGGAGACCGGCCTCGAACATTCCCCGAGCAGAGAAAATCGGTTTTGTCATACAAGCAAAGCTTCCTTTAGCTTACTGGGCAAGGCTCACCTGACCGGGGTCACTTCTTGCTTAGGCCTCTGAAAATCACAGGCAAAACCAACACAAACACACACGCGCGCGCACACACACACACACACACACACACATTTTCCAAGGTTGACATGAGGTAACCACTAACCAATGAAGAGAATTCTAAAACAATAACCAATCACCAATATTATAACCAGTAAATTGTCATTGTTTTCTCACTATATGAGCTTCTAAATTTTTTTTTTAGTTTATTTATTTATTTTGAGAGAGAGCACCTGAGTGAGCAAATGGGGGAAGGGCAGAGAGCTAGATGGAGGGAGAGAATCCCAAGCAGGCTCCTTGCTCTAAACATAGAGCCTGACTCCGGGCTGGATCTCACAAACCGCGAGATCATGACCTGAGCCTAGATAAAGAGCCGGATGCTTAACTGAATGGGCCATCCAGGTGTCCCACTATATAAGCTTCTTTGTAATGATATACCTCTGAGCCTCCTTCCATGTATTAGTTTGAGGGGGCCTTGTCTGCAAACTGTCTCTTTGGTGTGTGCACAATAAAACTTTATTAATTACTGCTTCAGTGATTCAACGATTTTACTGCTGTGATGTGTGAGCTTTTGACGGGCTCAACCCTGACCGAGGAATAGGTGACTAACTGTAGAATGATAAATATATCTGACTTCTATTTTTATTTTCTTCCAGAGTGGGCTAGATCGACCTGCCAATATGTTCCCAAACCTGAGCCTATTAAAAAAAAGAAAAAAAAAAAACACTGCATAGGAAATAGGTTGTGTACATCTTGGGGAACTGAGATGTGCTGTCATAAACTCCCAGAGTGCTGGCCTTGGCAGGGATGCTCATGGCAGGCTCTAATACCTGAGATTCGCAGCAGGCAAGATCCAGGCCGCCTGAGGTGACCCCATGGAGGCATTCTTAGCTGTCTTGAGGGGCTTCTTGGGGCAGACCCTTTGGGCTGCTGACACTTTTATTACTTTTTTTTTTTTACTTCCAAAAAATAATTTAATTATTTTATAAGCGAGGAACCCCATCATGTTGGTGGGTGGTTATTTCTTGCTGTTACCAGATTCCCGCCCCTCATTGACCAATGAGGTCACGGTTTACATTTGACCTCTTGGCCGCTTCTCAAGCCAGAGTCAGTGTTCAATATCCGTGCCTGAAAAGCTGCAAAACACAGTTCTTTTACATTAATCACCACATTCAAATCAGCAACTGCCCAGATGAAATGGGACATTTGCTTCTTCAGTGCATCCTTTTCTACGTTGCAAATCAAAGACCTCCCGCTTGACTCAGCCTGTTTGGAGCATAATGACACATAATGTCAAGGGAACCAACCGCTCCCAAACAGTTTTAAAGATCTGATTTACACCTAAAAGGTGCATCCTCTGAAGGTCGAGCCTTCCCCAGGGCCTGGAGTCGGCGTCACAAAGGAGCTCGTATTACCCCGGGCCTATCCTACCTTCCTTCACAGCAATCGTGGAAGGGGACTAAATGAAATGGAGCCACTTTCAAATGGCGGTCGATCTATGGACTGACTACATAGGCGACCAGGAACATAATTTTCGTAGAATGAAAGAGCTGGAAAGGCAGGAGCGCCCATCAGTCAGGTCAGCCATGGTTTGAGCTGAGTTTTGGAGCCCCTTCCATGCTAGCCAGTGACCCTTCAGTGTGGGGAGGGCACACCGAAGAGGGGGGTCCTGGGGGAGCACGAAGGGGCCAGGGTGGGCTGAGTTGGGGCAGCAACTATTTGTCAAGCGAGAAAAAAGCATTTTGATGTGTTAACCATCATTCAGAATATCTGCCAGGGTGGATGCCTCTGGTTATCTGCAATAGTGCAGAAACCATCAAAGCCATTTCAGGATGAAGCAGGCCTGCCATTTGAAACGATACCTAAAACTCTCCCGTGGGGGGAAAACACACAGCTCATAGTTTGCACCTGAGAGATGAAGGCAAACAAGTCACAAGAAGGCGTGGCCACTCTCCTAGGAAGGGCCCGAGTGCGAGAGGTGGCCTGGGAGGCTCTCAGGCAGAGGGGCAGCAGGTGGAGCTCACAGAACCTGCCCAGGAGGTGCTGGCACCTCCAAAAGCCTTGGCTCCCCGCAGGTCCAGCAGAGAGCAGCTCCCTCCATGCCGTCTCTCTAAACATCCTTTTCTGCCCTGTTCTGGACTCTCTCTCATGGGGCTGCACTTGGCCCCTTCCTGGCGTGGGTTTTGCAGTTGTCTGGCCAATCGGGGCAAGTGACAAATGCATCTGTCCGAGCGTGATCAATTAAAATGAATCACGAATGGCCCTCCTCCCTGTTCCAGAAGCCTTGGCATTTCATTACTGAGATCCGCACATGTATGTGAAGAATTACGGAGCATCAGGACTGGAAGGTTCTTGAAAACCTCAGTCCAACCTCTCCGTCTTACAGCCTGGAAAACCGATGGAAGCCCAGAGAGACTGGGTCATGTGACTGAGGCCACATAGCCAGGCCGAGGCAAGGGAGGAAGGAAACTCCAGTAGGGATTCCTTCCCTCAGAGCCAGGGCTCCTACTCTCTCCTCCGGGGGGATGAAAATTAGAGCAGGGGCAGGTGGCACCCGGCAGGCTCTGTGTTGGGAGATGTGGGAAGCTCTTGGACAGCCTGGAGCCAGAACTCAGATTCTGGGCATTTGAGCTGCTACAGGAAAGCCACTTGCATTGACACGTCTCCTCAAGCTCCTGAGACCCAAACAGCATGCAGGTGCGTGATGCGTGTCCACTGAGAGCGTGAACGGACGTGGCCGTTCCAGCCAGTTCTTCATCACCACCTGGGAGCTTCTGCGCTAGAGTTTTACTCCTGAGAACCCGGGTGACGCTTCATGTTACACCATACTTCTTAATTTCGATGTTATTAGTATTATACAATACAGTATCTTTTAGTATATTTACGCCAAGGCTTTCCGCATTTATTTTTCTGTGTAAAGACCCATTTGAAAAAGACTCCATCCTTCACGCAAACAGATGGACAAAGGGTATTTGGAAATTCGAACTTCCCCTCGAGATGTGACAGAGCCTTCCTGCACCCATGTTTGCTGACATCCGGGAAGTCAAGAAGAATCAGGAGTCGAAGCCTCTGGTGAGGAAATCTGGCTCCGGTTGGAAACGAGCTGCTGAGAACTTGCTGACCGCAAAGCCGGATTACAGGCGTGGCCCTCAACCCCCCACCCCTGTCTGCTCGAAGGGTCCGCAGGAGGGCAATGGGGTCCAGTTCCCCACCTTCACGGAAAGCCGTGTTCAGTTTTTATGACCCTGTTTCGTTCTTCCCGTGGAATACAGACACGTCAGGGTATCTTTCTAGCCAAGCTCTCCAGCCACGACATGGAGAGCAGGAATCTATCTAAGTTGCCCCAGCCCTGGGGGAACAAAGGAAACCCAGGTGTCATGGGGCAACTAGAGAGAGAAGTGGAAAGACCCTGCCTCCCTGGAGAGAACAGAGTCACTGGGGAGAGGGGAGATGAGGAGGTCCTCTGTAGCCACCACAGGCTCCATGTGACAAGTTGAGTGGAATAAGCAGGGCCCCGGGCGCTCAGGCAGGAAATGCCACTGAAATCTTGCACAGGACCATCCGTGAGGCCAAAGAAAGATGCCCAGACACCTTGGCACAAAGCAAGCTGAGAGTGGGGACCAGGTGCCAGGGAGAGGTTCATCTCCACTCGGAGAGAGGCTGGGCTCACAGAGGACACACTCGCCTTTAGCGTGATGTCCTCCAGGCCCATCCATGTTTTTGCATATGGCAAGATTTCCTTTTTCTTTTCCTCGTAAATGAAGCTGAATAATACTCCATTGTATAGACATACCACATTTTCTTTATCCATCCAACCATCAATGGACACTTGGGTTGTTTCCATATCTTGGATGTTGTAAATAACGCTGCAGTGAACATGGGAATACAGATACCTCATCGAGGTTGATTTCAATTTATTTGGAGGTATACCCAGCAGGGGAGATTGCTGGATCACATGGTAGCTCGATTTTTAATTTTTGAGAAACCCCCATGCTGTCTTCCATAGTTCGTTTTACATTCCCACCAACCCTGTGCAAGTGTTCAAACTTCTGTACATCCTGGCTGACACCTGTTACCTTTTATTTTTTTTCATAATAGCCATCCTATTATGGCTGTGACATAATAATCATAACAGCCGACAGGTGTGAGGGGACAGTTCACTGCGGTTTTGATTTGCATTTCCCTGATGATGAGTGATGTTGCACATCTTTTCACAAACCTATTGGCCATTTGTATTTCTTCCTTGGAGAGATGTCGACTCAAGCCCTTTGGCCATTTTTTAATTGGGTGTGTTTCGCTATCGAGTTGTAGGAGTTCTTTATCCATTTTGGGAATAAATTCCTTAGCAGATATACGGTTTGGAAATTTTCTCCCATTCCACCCGCTGTCTCTCATTTTGCTGATTGTCTCCTTTACTGTGCCGACTTTTTAGTTTGATGTCATCCTACTTGTCCACTTTTGCTTTTGTTGTCATTTCCAAGAAATCATTGCCAAGTACAATATGAAGGATGGTTCAACATGCACAGATTAACAAAAGTGATATACCGTATTAACAGAATGAAGTATAAAAGTCATATGATTTTTCAGTAGATACAGAAAAAGCATCTGATGAAATTTAACACCGTTTTGTGTTAAAAACTCAACACACTAGATATAGAAGTAACGCACCTTAACATAATAAAGGACACATACGACAAGTCCACAGCTAATATAGTCGGGGGCGAACGACTGAAAGCTTTTCCTGTAAGATCTGGAACACACTTTTCTTCTATGGTTTCTTCTAGAGTTTTGAGGTTTGGGGGGGTGTCTTCTGCTTAAATCTTTAATCCAGGGGCACCTGGGTGGCCCAGTTGGTTAAGCATCCTACTTTGGCTCAGGTCATGATCTCATGGTTCATGAGTTTGTGCCCCCGCGTCAGGCTCTGTACAGATAGCTCAGAGTCTGGAGCATGCTTCGGTTTTTGTGTCTCCCTCTCTCTCTGCTCCTCCTCTGTTCATGTTCTGTCTCTCTCTCTCAAATGTAAATAAAAACAGTAAAAAAAAAATAAAATAAATAAGTAAATCATTAGTCCATTACGAGTTGATTTTGGGGTATGATGTAAGACAAGGGTCCAGTTTCATTCTGTTGCATGTGGATATCCTGTTTTTACAACACCATTTATTAAAGTGATGATCCTCTCCCCAGATTCTCAGCTCCCTTGTCAACGCTCAGTGGACTGTGCATGTGCAGGCTTATTTCTGGGCTCTCTATTCTGGTCCATTGGTCTGTATGTCTGCCTTTAGGCCAGTACTACAGTGTTTTGATTCCTGTAGCTGGGTAATATATTTTGAAATTAGGAAGTATGATGCCTCCACTCTTCTTCTTCCTCAGGAGTGTTTTGCCTACATAGGGTCGTTTGTGGTTCCATATGAATTCTAGCATTATTTTTTCAATGTCTGAAAAAATGCCATTGGGATTTTGATGGAGATAACACTGAACCTACAGACTGCTTTGAGTAATATGGACACTTTAACAATATCAAGTCTTCCAATCAACAAAGACGAGACGTCTTTACATTTATTTGTTTTTTTTCTTGAATTTCCATCGTTGATAATTTGTACCTTTCAGTGTTCAGGTCTTTCACCTCCTTGCTCAAGGATTTTATTCATTTTGACCCTATTAGAAATGGGATTGTTTTCTTAATGTCCTTTTCAGATAGTTTCTTGTTAGTGTATAGAAATTCAACTGATATTTGTATGTTGATTTTGTATCTGCAACTTTCCCAAATTTATTAGTTCTAACAGTGTTCGTGGTGGTCTTTAGAGTTTTCTACATAAAAGATCAGGTCCTTGGGGCGCCTGGGTGGTGCAGTCGGTTAAGCGTCCGACTTCAGCCAGGTCACGATCTCGCGGTCCGTGAGTTCGAGCCCCGCATCGGGCTCTGGGCTGATGGCTCAAAGCCTGGAGCCTGTTTCCGATTCTGTGTCTCCCTCTCTCTCTCTGCCCCTCCCCCGTTCATGCTCTGTCTCTCTCTGTCCCAAAAATAAATAAAAACGTTGAAAAAAAAATTAAAAAAAAAAAGATCAGGTCTTCTACAAACAGATAATTTTACTTTTTCCCTTGTGGTCTAGATGGATTTTACTACTTTTTCTTGCCTAATTTCTCTGTCTAGGACTTCCGGTACTATGTTGAATAGGAGTGGTGACAGTGGATCTCCCTGTGTTCCAGATCTTACAGGAAAAACTTTCAGTGGTTCGCCCCCGAGTATATTAGCTGTGGACTTGTCATATGTGACCTTTATTAAGTTAAGATGCGTTACTTCTGTACCTAGTGTGTTGAGTTTTTAACACAAAAGGGTGTTAAATTTCCCCAGATGGGTTTTCTGTATCTATTGAAAAATCATACGACTTTTATACTTCACTGTTAATGCAGTCTATCACTTTTGTTACTCTGTGTATGTTGAACCATCTCAGCATCCCAGGGATAAATCCCATTTGATCACAGGGTATGATCCTATTAATGCACCGCTGACTTTAGTTTGCTAGCGTTTTCTTGAGGATTTTTACATCTACGTTCACATCAGAGAGGGTGGCCTAGAGTTTTCCTGTAGTGTCTTTATCTGGCTTCAGTATCAAGGTAGTGCTTGTATCGTAAGATGAGTTTGGAAGCATTCCCTTCTCTTCGATATTTTGGAAGAGTCTGAGAAGGATCGGCATTAATTCTTTTTTACATGTTGGACAGAATTCACCAGTGAAGCTATCTTGTCCCGGGCTTTTCTTTGTGGGAAGTTTTGGATTGTAGATTACCTGACATCTGTCTGTTCAGATTTTCTATATCTTCATAATGCAGTCTTGGTAGGCTGTACGTTTCTAGGAATTTATCATTTCTTCTAGGCTGTCCAATTTGTTGGCATATAATTACTCACAGTAGTCTCTTTTGATCCTTTTTATTTCTGTGGTATCAGCTGTAATGGTTTTGTTTCACCTCTCATTTTATTTTATTTTATTTTATTTTATTTTATTTTACATTTATTTATTTTTTGAGAAACAGTGAGACAAAGCATGAGCGGGGGAGGGGCAGAGAGAGGAGACACAGAATCTGAAGCAGGCTCCAGGCTCTGAGCAAGCTGTCAGCACAGAGCCCGACGCGGGGCTCAAACCCACAAACCGTGAAATCATGACCTGAGCCAAAGTCAGACACTCAGCCGACTGAGCCACCCAGGCACCCCTTACCTCTCGTTTTATTTATGTCTTCTCTCCTTTTTTCCTAGTTCATCTAGCTAGAGGTTGGTCAATTTTGTTTATCTTTTCAAAAATCCAACTCTAGTTGTGTTGAATTTTTTGATTGTTTTTCTGTTCTCTATTTCATTTATTTCTGCTCTCATCTTTATTGTTTTCTTCCTTCTGCTGACCTTGGGCTTCATCCTTTTCCTAGTTTCTTGAGGTGTTCAGCTGAGTTATATTTACCAATGAAGCCAACACTAGACCCAACAGACCTAACAGACATATAGAACATTCCACTGAGGAACAGCAGAATAACATTCTGCTGAAGGGCACATGGAACGTTCCTCAGGATATACCACATCTTAGGTCATAAAACAATTCTTAACAAATTTTTGGGGGGGCGCCTGGGTGGCTCGGTGGGTTAAGCTTCTGGCTCTTGACTTTGGCTCAGGTCACAATCTCATGGTTTGGGGGTTCTAGTCCTGCATCAGACTCTGAGCTGGCAGTGGGAGCCAGCTTGGGATTTTCTCTCTCTCTCTTTCTCTCTCCCTCTCTCTTTGCCCCTCCTCCACTCATGTGCTCTGTCTCTTAAAATAAACACATAAATAAACTTTAAAACAACAAAAGCAACAACAAAATTTAAGGAGACTGAAACCAGACCAAGTATCTCTTCCAACTGCCGTGGAATGAAATCAGAAGTCAGTAACAAAAGAAAAATGAGAAAACTCACAAATAGTGGAAATTAAAGAGCCTGCTCCTGAAGAAACCGATGGGTCAAAGAAGAAGTAAAACAGGAAGTCAGGAGATATCTTGAAACAAATGAAAGTGACAACAAAATACACCAAGACATCTGAGGTGCAGCAAAAGCAGCAGCAAGAGGGAAATTTGTAGTGACAAACACCTACGTTAATATCTCATCTTAAACACAAGCATCCCCTGGTATTTTCACTGTGCAAGTGTGTTATGCTACCACCACCTGGTGGCGCTCTGCCTACATACAAGGTCCGGTTCTGAGTAGGCAAAAAAAAAACCCTTTTGACTTGAGGGTAGGATATGGTAGAATATATTAAACTGAATAGTAAAAGCAGTGACATTGTGACAAGGAGATGAGCTACACGGTTGGATGCCTGAGGAACGGAGGGAACATTTGTGACGCCCAGAAGCAGCTTCAAAGCAGAGACGTGTTCACCTGACGTCAAGAGGGAGCTCCACAGATGTTTCTATTCGCTCCCCGCCCCCCCATCAGATTTTCTTCCCATCTCCTGTGTACGGAAAACAGCTATTGCAAAAGTAGCAATCGCTCTCCGAGGAGGAGAAACGATTCGGATGTTTCGGATACCCGAGCCCCGACAGCCGGGGCCAACGTCATCACCCACCACACATTCAAGACTGCCACCACGATGTCCGGAAAGCCCCGCTACTCACCAAGGTTGTACCACATGTCTCTGATTTCGAAGCCGATCTGCCTCCTCATGTCTCCGTACCTGAGAACCGAGGACAGGGAAAACGCTGAGTCACCCTTTCGAGCATTTGGAAATCAGACTTAGATTATTTTTAAGCACAACGAAAGTCCCCCATCACTGAGACAAACAAAGACCGTATTGATGCTGTGGCATATTTGCCCCCAAAGGGAACGGAAGGAGGAAGGATCGAGCCAAGGGAGTCTCCCTTTCTCATTACCTCAGGCTCTGGAATGTTCCCCCCCACCCCCAACACCCCCATGGGAGTATGGGTGAGGGGGTGGGGAGTAATAGCAGCATTTTCCTTTCTTCAATCTCTAATGGCAAGAGGAGGACCTGGGTCCCTGGCCTAAGGGGAAGCTTGTGTGCAGAGCATCCAGGCACCACAGACACGAAAGGGCATCCTCCAACCCTGCTCACAAAGCAGCTTTCACACGTTAAAATTAAGCCCTGGAGTGGACATGAGAGCAGGGGAGGCCTCTCCCAAATATCCCTTTGGAAGGGCTTTGCACCAAAAGAGGTCAACAACTATTACCCGGTCTTTTGTTTATCAAGGAAAATAAATGCTAATTTCCCTTCTACCCGGTCAGCAGAAGAGGTGTGTGTTTTGTGAGAAAACAGGACGTGAGGCTTCGGAAGATAAACATTTATTAGTTTGTGAGCAATTTAACTTTTTCCTTTATTGCCTAACGAAAAAAAAAGCCTGATCATATTAAAAATAGTCATTTGCAAAACGATCGTAGAGTACGACAGTATAGCAGCTGGGTCATCAAGCCGCTCTGTTCGTCCTCACATCAGCTGATGTGGAAAGGAAAGCTGTGTGTACAGATGACCCGGTTGTGGCTCCAACAGCAAAGATCCTCCCGGTAAATCATCAACCGCAGTAGGCTGCCCCCTTATAGAAGTCTCCGGTGCCCTAAGCACACATCTGTCACTTCCGGCCGGAGAGGGCTGTAGGCTCAGACTCTCAGCCAGGGAAGCCTGCCCTGGAGGCCCCTTCACAGAAGTCGACCCGGGGGCACAGCGCTTGTCCGGGTGCCACAGCCCACTGTACAGACAAGAACGGAGCTGGGAGCGTCAGCCCCTTCCCACGAGGACAAGCTTGTCCTCTGATGTCGATGAGTTACCTTCCTGCCCAGCCTGACAACCGGGTGAGTGCTGATGTGGGTGAATTCGGTGAGTGAGACAGGGGGGATCTTGGCCAAGGAATGCACCTGTCCCCACTGCCCCAGTGAGGAGCGGCCCATCCGCTGACAGCAAAGATACTGGACCGAGTCCGTGGGTGACCAGAGAGCATCCTTCCATGTCCAACTGGAGCCCCAATCGCCCAAGGTGTGTATGATCTAAGCCCCGTTCAGCTGTGCACCCTGCCCGGGCTTGTAGATCCAGCTTCCCGATCCCCATTTTTGCTCCTGCACAAATGACGAAGGGCCCCGGCAGCCGCTGCGGCCCAGACCCGGAGACAATGGGGCCGGCTGGCACCCTCCTGGCATTTACCCGGAAAGAGCACCGCGGAGCGTAAAGCCATACTCATGCCCGGTGCTGTTGCCGCCTCCTGAGGCTGCGAGCATCTCGCTGTGCGGGTGGATGATCACCTCTCAGGGAGCAGGCATCTGGGGACCCCGGGAGCTCGGCATTGCAGGCAGGACCCCGGGAACATAGAGACCCCCCCCCTCCCCTGCCAGCACGAGTTCAGAGCCCCCAGAGGTGGTGAGAGCTGGTCACAGCGGCTGGCCTGCCACTGCTTGACTCAAGCTTTAAATACTCTTCTAACGCCAGGGGACTCCCTCTCCTCCCGAGATAATAGCTCTCACACAACAAGAAAGGCCAAAACGCCAGGCGGCTGGGACCATTCGGGAGTGACCCGATGTCTCGTGACCTACAGTCACCCGCCACTTCTCCAGAGCTGAGGCCGACCCCTGGGTGCCAGGGGGCCCACGCGGAGAGGGAGCCCCCACCGCTGCGGCCTCCTCTCCCTGCACATCACCTCTCCTTATGGTGCCCACAGAGGGTGAGACGGTCATGATGCCTCGTTTGCATTTCCCAGTTACGCTGTCCTGTCTTGGATGTGGAGGACCATGTGCCTTCACGGAATTTGAGGGCAGGATATCGGCAGAGATCCAGGAGCACATCCCTCACCAGAGGCAGCTTAACCTCTACACATCTTCGGGTAACCGCCCGGTAGGGTCACGGCTGTCACCAGAACTCAAGGGGGGTTCCCGGAGCGTTTGTACCTTCCTCCTGAGGAGGAGAAAGCAGCAGTCCTCGGTAATGTCGGGGCTAACGCTCCTTACCTGGGAGCAGACCGGGGCTGGCGGCCTTGTGGGTCAGCACCAAGGTCATCTCTAACAGCCTACACGGGAGGGAGCAGAACCAGTCCTGGAGGGGGGAGCTAGAGGGCTCGGCCGAGTCACAGGCAAGGAGGGAAGAAAAAGATCCCGAGATTCGGACCCCAAGCCCCACGCCTCGCCCCGCAGCACTCATCACGAGGGCCCGCAAGTGCGGGCGTCCCTGACTGCACGGCACGGCGCTCTGTCACGTCCCGCCAAGGGCCCTGGTTTCATCGGACTCTGGCAGTAAGACTACGGGGTGAGCCAAGGGACGCTGCTGCAGCCCTCTTTCCACCGAGGAAGCAAAGGTTCCCGGTGGTAAATGGACCAGCCGGACAGCAGCACAGAGCTGGGGTCACCCGGCACCGCCCCCCACAGCCCGGCCGCCCGTGCCCACCCCCAGGAAAGGGAGCACCTCCAAACTGCCAGCAGGGCCCCCAGCAGACAATCCCCCCACAGCCCAGGTAGATACAGGGTCCCCTACCAGGCCTATTGCTCTGACCTAAAATAGCAGGAATCCGATCTCTGAGGCCTTATCTCAGTCTCTGGTTTCGGGAGTCTTCACCCCAAGGGACAGAAAACCCACTGCCCACCACAGACAGTCCAGCCTTGGGGATGAGGCTGACCTGAGCCCAAACAGAAGCACACTGGGCAAGTCACCTGGCCACTCTGACCCTCAGTCTCCTCTTCTGCAGTCCTGGGATAATGATGTATGATGTTTACCTCCCAGGATTTTTAAAGAATGAGAGAGATAAGGCCCTCATATGTCCTAGCAAGTACTCGAGCCACGCTAGGTGCTTCCTTTACAAGCTCAGGCTAGGCCTCATACAGCAGCCCCCTCATGGTTACAATGGCCATTTAAATTGATTCATTCGGGGAGGATTACTCATTGATTCATTAATTACCGAATGCTTACTAGAGGCCAGGCACAGAGCTAATATGAGAATATTAATATCATAGGCAGAACAAAGTCCACAATTACCCTCTGATGTGAAGAAGGAAAGATGTAATCCAGTCAGAGGGGAAGGAAGAGCAGTCCAAGCAGAGGCGTCAGCAGGTACAAATGCCCCGTGGCAGAGCAGGCTAGGTGATTATATTGACCAAGTAGGAAAAGTGGCTGACAGGGAGCCTGCTCCTTCCCCTTAAGAGAACAAGGGGGAAAAAAAAAAGAACAAGGGGATGCAGTCTGAACAAAGGCCACAGAGGCAGCTTTTTAAAGTTTATTTATTTATTTTGAAAGAGAGAGAGAGAGAGAGCAGAGGAGGGGCAGAGAGAGAGGGAGACAGAATCCCAAGCAGGCTCCGAATGGTCAGCATGAAGCCCAATGTGGGGCTCAAATTCACAAACCATGAGATCATGACCTGAGCTGAGAAACCAAGAGTCAGATGTTTAACCGACTGAGCCACCCAGGCGCCCCCACAGACAGTTTTTTAAAGTTTAAGTTTCGGGGCACCTGGGTTTACTGACTCTTGGTTTCTCAGCTCAGATCATGATCTCACGGCTGCATGAGTTCAAGTCCCGCATCGGGCTCGGTGCTGCCAGGGCAGAGCCTGCTTGGGATTCTCTGTCTCCTTCTCCTTCTCCGTCCCTCCTCCATTCATGCTGTCTCTGCCTCTCTCAAAGTCAATAAATAAACTTTAAAAAAATTATGAGAGAACAAAGTTTAAGCTTCAAAATATTTTTGAAATGAGAAATGCGTTTTACTTTACTAACCAGCACACATATAAATATATGTGTACAAATGTTGTATGAAGTGGTAACCTCACTACCTTCATGGTCTCCATGAAGTATGGTCTCCAAATAAGTCTGTTGAGCATGACTGTCGGTTGAACCGTGTCATCCATAAGAACGTGTAGAGGTCCTGGCCCCCAGAACCTGAGAAATGTGACCTTATTTGGAAACAGGGTCTTTGCAGATGTCATCTGTTAAGATGACATCATACTTGATTGAGGAGGTCAGAGGGAGGTTAGGTCCCAGGACAGGTGTCCTTACAAGGGGAAGGAGATTTGGAGACACGGGGAAGGAGGCCACCTGAAGACAGGGGCAGAGTTGGGAAGGATGCAGCCAAGGCCAAGGAGTACCAAGGAGCACCAGGGACTGGGGACAGCCACCTGATGCAAGAGAGGCACAGAACAGGCTCTCCATCTGAGCTTCCAGAATGAGCCAAGTCTGCCCACCCCCTGATTTGGATTCCTAGCCTCCTGACGTGGGACAATAAACTTCAGGAGTTTCGAGCCACCCAGTGCGTTAACTACGAGGGTGGATGATCGCGGGAAATGAGTGCGATGACCATTAAGCTGCCATCCTGGCTCGAGGAAGGGCTGAGATGCACAGCTGAGAAAACGGCCTTCTGAAGGAGGGAGAGTGGAGTAAGAAGTCCCAAGAGCAAGGCTCAAGGAGCCCAGCCACCGAGTGAATGGCCCGATGGAGGACCAGGAGCCTGACAAGGAACAGTGAGGCCAAAAAGGAGGAAGAAGGTCGACATTCGTTCTGAGAACGAATGATAGAGACAGATCGGTGTTAGGAGCGGGCGGAGGTTGAGGAACGGAGACAGATGTGGAGGCAGCTGGAGGGAGATGATGGGCCAAGTGGGACATTTGAACGCTGAATCCCTGAGGGAGGCGAGAGGAGGTGGGACCCCAGCAGCAACCAAGGGAATAAAGCTCATGACACACAGGGCTCGGACGTGCCACGGTGCCCGGTGCCACAGGAGTTCTACCATGTTCAACGGAGCACGGTATCACTCGGGCGTGGGGAACACGTGCCCCCTGCCAACAGGGACTCGGCACAGGGCCACCGTTTGTTATGTCTGTCTCCCCGGGCCCCTGGCTAACTCAGTTCACAGCGAATTTATTCTGAATGATCAGAGTCTCTCACAAAATGAGCACAGACACAAGTTATACTTTTTCTGAACTATTTCTTGTCACAATCTGGAGTGCAAACACAGCTTCGGGATTAGGTCACGTTGCAAAATGGGGCTTGTCACAGCTTTATTTCCCTCCAGTTTCCCTAAGAGCAACGTCTGTAGTTTGACCTAACACATGCACATCTCAGAGCCCCGCGTGGAGATATTTGTTTACAGGGTATCTCATTCTGGGTGTGAACCTGCTTGGGATTCTCTCTCTCCCTCTCTCTCTCTCTCTCCCTCTGTCCCTCCCCCACTCATGCTGTCTCTGTCTCTCTCAAAGAGAAAAATAAAAAAAAATAAATAAACTTTAAAAAATATATAAAAAAATAAAGTTTAAGTTTCAAAATATTTTTGAAGAAATAGGTTTTACTTTACTAATCAACACACATATAAATATATGTGTACAAATGTTTTATGAAGTAGCAACCTTACTACCTTCATGGTCTCATGAGGGTGCGACGGGCAGAGGGCAGATCTCTATCGTAAAAAATAAATAGAAATAAGTACATAAAGATGAGAAGCAGCATGGAAGGCAACTGGGGAGAGGGTCTTCACGGAACCTGCATAACAGGTTCAAATGCACTGGCCTGAGGTTGGCCTTCAAATGTTACTCTCTTGGGCTGAAACTTTTAAGTGAGCACCTTGTGCTTAGAAATGCCGGATGCCCAATTCCTGAACCCCCTTTCTCTCCCAGGACAAAGACTGGTCCTGAACACAGGAGCCTGTCTGTAGTCACAGGTCACGTTGTCACATGCCAGGACATATGTGTCCTGTGCACTAAAATGGCCAAGCTGGCTGCTAATCAAAAATAAACTCTTTTACATCTGACGCATATTTCCTGAGTCCCAATAATGTTGAAGATCGGGGTTGGGGGGGGGTGGGCTGGGTGAGGGACAGATGATGGTCAGGTTTCGCATGTCCTCTGTGGGCAGTCACTAGCAACAAGGATGTCTGAAGGCTGAGTCAGTTAAATTTTCTTATGATACACTTTGGTTCCTAGTGGTTATTTATTTTGTGATTCACTGGAAGATCTCATAGTCAATTTGGGTTTGACATAATCAGTTCTCTGCGTGGTATGGCCCATTATTTTACGTTACCCCCTTGCACTTTGGGGAATGTCTCTGGAACGAATATCCTAATTATCTCCCCAACCCCCGTCATCGGGAGGATGGAGAGCTTAACAAGCGGGAATGAACAGGCTGGTCTTTGGACACCGGGATTTTCTATCGTTCTGGGCCACAACGCCATGAACCAGGCAGAAAGGAGCTGCTGAAGGCACAGAGGGAGAGGAGGGTTGGTGGGGGTGTACAGGTGCGGGGGGAGGGGCTCCACAGAGAAGCCTTCACTCAGATGCATTTGGCTGGATTCAGGAACCCTAGAGCAGTAGACAGACCCCAATGGAGGCGGCCAGCAGCTATTAAATGGACGTGGCATCACTCCACCTTCGAAGCCCATGGTTCGAAGACAGCCTTGCTCATCACACTGCACTGTGCTCTGTGTCAGCACCCAGCCTTGTGCTCGGACCCATAGGGTCAGCTCCCACATCACTGGGCCTCACGCTCTCCCCCAAGCCCTCCGGGCCTGGCCACCCACCTCTGCTTCAATAACCCACAGCATCTCTTTGCTCATAGATCAGGCCATGCCCTTTGGGACTTGAGGACCCTTGTGGGGACTGGCCGTTCATTGACCCACGGCTCGGTCAGCCAACCTGGTAATCTGGCTGCTCCTTTGCCACCCAGCCTAGGATCCCCTCCTGCCAGAGGCCTTGGGCTCCCCACGTTGGCTCCTAGTTGCCAATGTCCAGGCTGTCACGGCACCCTGGGGGTCCCCAGCACCAGGACCCTGAGTGCAGAGCAGGTACTCAATCCCTTTGCACTAGCACAATTTTAAGCAGATTAAAACGGTTCTGGGTCCTGGGAAAATGTAAGCATTTGGGTAGGATGCCTTTAAATATGTCTTATGTAGATGTTGGTACTTAGCAATAAACTTGCAGCTAGATTATAAAGTGTTTAAGGTACAGAAAGAGGCACGAAAAATACAACAAACATGGGTGAACCTGCCACACACGTTAGCCACACGGCCTCACGGGCCACGGGCGCTTGTCTCAGACACAGAGAACACCTGTCCTTGGTGGCCTATGACGGCCACACGCTGAGCTTAGGCCCCTGGGAGAGGGCCCCTCAAGCTGCACAGGGGCTGAGGCAGTCCTGCCAGAGTTTTGCAAAGACAACTACTAAAATGCTTGGGAGTTTTTCCCTTGGGGAATCTATGAGAAAATTTCAAAGGGAAAATCCGGAGTCTCTTATCGCCACGGTTATAAGAGAATGCTCAATTCAGAAGCCCTGTCGGCTCTGGAAGGGGAGACACCAGCTGGCCGTGTTTAATTCTCCTGGGCTTTGAAGCCTCTAAATGCACATAGCTATGTGAGAAGCAAAGGTTTCCTTTGGCGGCCGAGGCCCTGTGTGGTTAATGCATTTATTGACGTTGCTCTAGCTTAGAATGTTAACATTCACACACCAAAAGGGGGCCCAGTGCAGAGCCACCCCTTTCTGGTCTGGAGAAGGCTCAGAACCAATTGTTTTACGCTAAAAACCTCAAAGGAGATGCCAGCTCTTTTAAGCCAGATTTCTGGGTTCCATTCCCTTCTTCTCCTGCAGGCATCTTGAAGGGTTGGCCATGCTGTGCGCTTGGCAAAGAATGGATTCTGCTGTCGGCTGGAGCTGGGTTTGGATTCCTGCCTCACTGCGCAGTGAGCCCCGTCCGTACACACAGGTGGATTCACCTGCTGTGGGCCAGCTTTCCTTCTGCAGGACTGGATGACAAGGCGTCCCAGGCATCCAGGGCTGGCTGTGAAGGAGTTGTGTGGTACTCAGAGTGGGCCAGTTTTTTCTGCTGCTACTATAGAAAGTTCCACCAGGAGAGCATTTAAACCACAGGAGAGCCGCATCTACCAGTCGCCAGCCCTAATTTTATAGGAGCCCTGAGATGATGCTAACTAGGCAAAGCGGAAGCTTCCCTATTGAGCTGGTCCACAGAAGGCACCGCCCGATTTCTGTCCCTGGGCCAAGCCTAGCAGTCTCACCCCACGTTGGCTCCGAGTAGGCCGACTCTGCTGCTAACAGGCCTTCCCAGGAGTCCCCAGTGGCCACCCACTTGGCCTACACCTTCTGGAACCTTCCTCTTTTCTGAACACCAAACACGTGTCTACATCAACGGTCAACGGACAGGAGCCACCCAACTGAGAAAGCCTGAAGGAAAGATGGCCGGCTGGGAGTCGACCTTTCTGTAGATGGCACAAGGAAAGGATAGAAGGTTCTAAGAGCGGCGCAGGTAAACGTCCTGGGCTCTGAACTGCCAGGGTCAGAATGACCAGGTGGGTGGCACTGGCCATGTGGCTTCACCTTCCTCATCTGCGAAGTGAGGATGATAAGAGAACCCGATGAATAGGTTTTGTTTTGCTTTTAACGATTATACATGAAAAATGCACACGGAGTGCTCAGCAAGTCACTGGCATGCAGTACACGTTCGGTACATATTTGCTGATAAAATTCTTACTCTCCAGGGATGATGTGCTTTCGACATGGCCAGCACGCGAGATACATGCTCACAGGCCATGAGGAGCACTGAACAGCTGTCACCTTCTGAGACTCCCTCTGGAATCGCTAACATCAGGGAGTGGCACAGGGTCGGCAAAGCCTTGGAACAGTCAACGTGAAGCAGAGGCATTACGAAATGACTCACGGAAACGGGTGACGCGGAAACACGGGAGCGATCGGAAAACTCTTCTCAGAAGTCCTTACGAAAGGGGCGCTCCGCAAAGAGAGAAGTCGGCGAAATTGAGGCAGAAAGAGGGGAGGCGAGACCCTCAGGGCACCCAAAGTTTGGAAAGAAAGCACGCAAGAGCTCTTTTCTTTGTCCTGGACCAGTAGCCATGAAGGATGCAAGGACCGAGGCAGGCGCCCGAGAGGTCTGTTAGTATGATCCAAAGGCTGGTTCAGCCCGTCGGACCTCCTACCTGGAGCACGAGAGGGGGAACCTCTTGCAAGGAAGGAAACCGGGAAGCTCTCACCCCAAAGGAGTTCTTCAACAACCTCAACTGTGCCAAGAGCTTGCATTAGAAGCTTCCTTTTTCGAAGGAGCATTGCAGAATTGGGCAATAAAGAAAACCATGTGTGCAATGACATCAGCAAAGTGTGTGGCAAAAGCAGCTATCTCCCAAAACTCCCATTCTGTGCGGTGCTAATGGTGGTGGACACTGATTCTGAACTCACCAGGATGAACCCTGCAATTTTAGACCTTGATTCATGGGTTAGAAGACGCAATACCAGAGTCATGATTTGAAACCACCCTTTCATTACACCATGATTACATCTCAATTTGCATACCAAGACGACGTGGAAATTATGCAGGCTCCTGCCCATGACCTCGCAGACTTACTTGTTAAGGATTTTGGCTCTCTTTGCGCTCGAAAAATTCTCCAGTTGCAAGGACTCTTGAGTGAGGAAAGCGACAGCCAGGTGAAAGTAGTTGTTCCAAAGCTGAAAACCAAAAAGGCGGAGACACTGAGGTGCTGAACAGCTTAATAACCCTCTGAGACATTCCTCATTTGCCCCGCACACACCTCTGAGATGTTTAGAAACCCGTGGTCACCTGTACACACGGCTAACCAGCCACCCAAGGTGTGGTTCCGAGCTGGGCGTGGGCACTGAGGTCACGGTGCCCGTGCTCAAAACCCAGGTCTACCACCTCCCTGAACAACTGACTTAACCTCTCGGTGCCTCAGTTTCCCGAGAGGTAGAGTGGGAATTTAAGTAGCACCCATCTCATAGAGCTGTCAGAGAATCGAAGGAGTATATACGTGCAAAGCCATTGGGTGGTGCCCCGCACGCAGTAAGAACATAATAATGTTGGCTCTTACTGCTATGTGCCATTGAGCCCCTTACTTAATAATATGTAGATTTCGCCCCACGTCAGGCTCTGTGCTGACAGCTCAGAGCCTGGTGCCTGCTTCGGATTCTGTCTCCCTCTCTCTGCCCCTCCCCCACTTGTGCACCCTCTCTCTCCAAAATAAACATTAAAAAATATTTTTAAATTAACATATAGATTTCTCTAATTGTATACAAACACTAGAAAACTAAGGAGGAGAGATGCAAAAAATCCAACATTTTGTATTCCAAAGACTTATAGACCATGTGGCTGAACAGACAATTCAGAAATGACTTTGCTATAAAGCTCCACACAGTGGAAGGCGTGTGTACTTTAACATGGTAACCTGGACATGCTGTCATAAAAGCGTCATTGTGGGTAGATTCCTAAAACATGGAACTAATGCCCCCTGGTCATGTCAATGCTTAAGACCAGCTCAAGAACATTAAAATGAAGAATTCTTGGAGCACAAATGGGGATGACTCAGACATACTCTTCTACCCACCGGGCTTGTGCCAGAGGACAGACTGTGGGGCCGGGGCGGCGGGGGCAGGATTCCACCTGCTCCCGGTGGGAAAGAGCTTGGACACACTTCTCATCATACGTCCAAGCTCGAAGGGCCTTCGTAGTCTTTGGAAGAAATTTGTGGGTGCTGGTTTTCTCATTTACAAAACGGGGATAATATTTATTCTATCAAATGAGATCGTTGCAAAAGTTTATATAAAAATAAGGTGTTAACAGTACTGACTCTATTTTTAGTTACCTATGAGGTAAGTGGGAATTTTAAACAAGAGTTGTAAGTAAGTATGCTGTCTTCCATTTATCTGACACATTTCATGAACAGGGCATTTTCTTAGTAATACAGCAGCTCATAGGATCACTGCAGAATTGCCCAGTTAAGTCCTGTGCCCGTGATCTCCGATGAGGTGCAGAGACTCGCCCAAAGCCATGGGTTGCATGTGAAGCAGATTGAGGGTCTCGAGTGGGGTGTCCTGAACCTCACCACTGATGGTTTTTCACCACTCACCAAGGTGCATTCCCATTTAGCCCCACTGACACTAAAAGTGTCAATAATATACAAGTTGCTTCTTTTGTTTTTGGAACTCACAGCCCTCCTCACCCCTGGCCCCCCACCTCACCCCCGTCTCCTGGCAATGGCCTCTTATTGTAGCACTGGTGGGAGGCATGGCCGCTGTGGGTGCATCCTGAGAATCACAGGCAGGGGCTCAGCTAGAGCTGTGCATTCATGGACTATAACACAGATATACTCTGGTGGGGGGTGTTGATTATGGGGAAAGCTGTGCATGTGTCAGGGTAAGGGGTATTTGGGAAATCTCTGTGCCTTCCCCTTGATGAACCTAAAACAACCTTAAAAAAAAAGTCTTGGGGCACATGGGTGGCTCAGTCGGTTCAGATCTGACTCTTGGTTTTGGCTCAGGTCATGATCCCAGGGTCATGGGATCAAGCCCCACATAGGGCTCCCCACTGCTTAAGATTCTCTCTCCCTCTTCCCCTTTCCCCCGCTTGAGTGCGCTCTCTCTCTAACAAACAAACAAAACCTTAAAAAAATCACATAAAAATACAAACCAAAAAATGGTATACAATGTATGATTTGAGGTGTGCAAGTAACCACACCCATGTGGTGCTGACCTGTGAAGGCTGTGACTCAATACCTGAACTTGAATGGGGTCTGAGGGCTAGATGACAGCAAAAACATAAGCTTCCTGGTTTGGGTAGTTTTACTGTAGTTACATAGGAGAAAGTTCCTCTTTGCAGGAAATACACACTATAACACTGGGGGGGGGGGGGTGCCAGGTTAAGAGTTCTTTGTATGGTATTGGCAGGAATGAGAGGCAGGCTGGGCAGGAGCACAGGGAAGCAGAGGGGGGACGTAGCAGGCGGCCCTCAGGGCTGATTAGTGGAAAAAGAAGCAAGTGCCTGGAGAGAGAACCATGCGGTGATCATGAGGATGTAGGAACATAAAAATGCGCCTGGTCAGAGCACCAGCTGCCTGGAGCTCACGGTGCAGGCTGTCTCCTCCATAAGGCACTCAAGCCCTCCACCTGGGGGTGGGAAGGAGGGTGTGCTTCAGGGTGGAACAGCAATCCATATGCACTTAACGCCTGCTAAGGGGCAAGGTGTTATGTTGTTGTCCCAAAGTGTGTGTGGGCGCGAGGGAAGCATCCCGGGGACCTAACTCATGAAACAGTGAACAAGAGCAGAAGTGACAGATGTTACATTCATAGCAGCCACTCTTCAAACACACAACAATCTACCCAGCAAGTAATGGGGGAGGCTGATGTGGATAAAACGGAAAAACCAAATGAAGGACACAAAAAGAAGACCTAAATATTCCTGTATGGGACGGGAAAAAATAAATACTGCAGAGTATTCCCCCCATACTGTAACCTTTTCCTACATTTATTTATAAATTCAAAGGAGTCCCAATTAAAATAAAAGCAGCATTTTTATATGCGAGGTTAACAAGTTGATTTTGCATTTGATATGGAAGAGGAAATACAAAAGAAGAGCCAAGATAATTTCGCAATGGCACACTAACGGAAGCCCTGGCTCTACTAGCTGGGTATAAAACCAGTAGATAATAACACAGGAAATAGAACAGACACACACACACACATTTGCAATTATGTTTTTTTATGGTGGCATTTTAAATCACTGGGAAAGAAGAACCTATTCATGAAATAATTTGGGAAAAAATCAAGTTAAACTCTTGCCCCTAGCACTAACTAGAGAAATCCCAGGTAGGTCAATCATCAGGAAGTTTAAAAAAAATTAAAAAAAAAAAAGCAAAACTATCAAGGTATTAGCAGATACTAACTACATGAAATAAAATACAACAATAGTTACATTTATAACACTGAGGCAAAGAAGGATTTGCCAAGTAAAACATAAAACCCAAAAGCCATAGAAGGAATGACAGATTCGATGGCAGAAAAATTAAAAATTTTATATGATAAACCTAAACCCATGACGAGGCTATATTAAGAATTTCAACTTACAGAAAAGGGTGACAAACAGCCCAAAAGGAAAATGAGTACAGGAAACGATCAGATGGTTCGTAGCAGAAATCAAACAGCCAGTAAGTATTCTCAGCCTAAGTAGCAATCAAAGAAATTCTAACAAAAATAAGAATCAATAATTTTAAAGAAATTGGTACTGGAGATGATTTTAGACAATGGCTGCTCTCAAAGACGGTTAGTGGAATTGCAAATTGCTAGAGTAGGATAATTTATCAGTGTCCATTCACGAACAATTTCATACCACTCTGCTTGGCAATTATGCTCCCAGGAGCCTGTCTACAAATGCAGCACTGAGATGCAGTGCTTGCAACAGGGACAAACTGGAACATTCTGTAGGTCATCAGTGCAAAAGTGCCTGCACAAATGTTGGTACATTTACATTGTGAAATGTGACAGAACAGAAAAAAAAATACAGAATATAATCCGGTTTGCGTTAAAAGCAGAAGAGAGCATACATAGGTCTGGATAAATGCATAAATAGGCATCAGGAAGTGCGTGCAATTAGTTAAGAGTCACTCTGCAAAGAGGAAAAGGGTGGGAAGGGGTCTTGCATATTTTACTCGATGCGCTGATTTACATGCATGAATAGTTTACAATGAGATTATATCCGTGCTTTTAGGATATGGGAAAACAAGCAGTAAGCAGAGAAAATGATAAAAACCGAAAGTGGTAAAAAATATTAACACTTCTAGATATACAGTTCCAGATATATTATTAGATACTTATATTCTATAATGCAGATACAATAGACATGTAAAATTTTTAAATTATAAAAGAAATACGGGCATAGGTTCGTTCTCTGTAAACTATCCTGCCCAGGAAACTAACGCCATTTGCATCTGGATGCCTTTTTTATTAGCAAACTTTAGTAAACTAAGTAATACAAAAATCATTATTAGCAGAAATACATCCAGAGTGCAGTGGAACAGAGAGCCATAAACACCGATGCCAACACTAATGGCAAATCATGCCAGGCAAAACTGGTCCTTATCACTTACACACATTCCCACCACCTCCTTCCTCCACACCCCCTGTGAGCACTGAAGGAGAAGGGCCAAAAGTGATCAGATCAGCTGACCAAAGCCAAGGCCATGTCCAGTAGGGTCTGTGCCTGGAACAGGCCAGTGCAGGTAGCACAGAGCCAGGAGGAACCAAGTGCTAACAGCCAGCAGGGCTCAGGGATGGGAACCAGCTTCGTTTTGTCAGCTGGACGTTCCCTCCCCACATCAGGACGGTCTGGGTCTGAGACGGTCTCCTCAGTTACTCCCTGCTCAGATCCTACTTGTCACTCTGATTCAGTCCTTCTGCTCTGAAACAGCCCCATCTCTGTCCTCGCTAAATTGAGCAAATACCCCAAAGGCAGAATTTTCAATCCTTGGGTTTCAGCAGGACATCTTGTAAATTCCATTTCCATACCTTGGATGGGAACCCAATTAAGTTCGAGGATTAGAAATGTAAGACATTGGCTCAGACCAGCAATTTGTTTTAGCATGATTTCCCAACAAAGGGCATGTCTACCTCTTCTCTTACCTGTAGCTCAAAGTTGGCTTGATCCAGAAATTTTTTGTTCAGCATATCTGCATACTGATTAATCGCTCGCAGGAAGACTCTGAAAGATCAAGAGAAAATTACATAATTACACACTTACGCTCTGGCACCTTTGTAGGGTTTGGCATTTCAATTAGATACAACCCGAGACTGTCCGGAAAGTGAACTCTCTAAGTCCTGTGAAAAGCTGTGAGGTTGTGCCAGTAAAAAGCCCAGAGAATTATATGCAGATGTTCTCCAAATTAATCAAGGAAATTAGCACATGCGGAATAAAAGAAACAGACCAAAATAACAGCATCTGAAAGTAACATAGGAAAAGTATCTCTAAAAAATCTAATTTAAAAAAGAGAAAGAAAGAAAAGGTGCAAATTAAATCCTCTTCTTGAGTCACGATGTCTTCATGGTATTTTATTAAATTGGTCTTTGCTTAGCTGGCTTTCTACGGTTAAGCTTTTGAAAGCACTGCCGTTCGCCGTCTATCAGGCTTGGAGCAACGGCTTGGTGACATATTTGGAAGTACGACTTATTTCAGTGTCATTTGTCCTGTGTTCCAAATGTTAATTTTGGTAACTAATTACTTGTTCAAACAAAATTTCAAAAGCTGTAGTAGATATGTAAGTGGTTTAACAAGAATGCTGGCAGGAACTGTATCAATCCATTGATAACGTACAATTTTAAGCGGCTGGAGCAAAATATCGCATCCTTCAACACCTTGACTTTGACATTTATTTCTATGATGAGATAGGTAATTTGGGAGGTTATGAATGACCCCCAAGTACTAAGCCTTCCACCACCAGCTTGTTCATCCTGTAGATTTGTTTTATTGCCCTTGAGGGTGTTTACAAGAACCAAGCTCAGTCCAGATACTTCTTTTCAAATGACCCTCTCCCTTTGCACAAAGGCAGGATGCAAGAGGAATTCGCATTAGGTCACAGATAATAAACTTAATTACACTTCCTCGGTTTAGGCAGCAGGAAGCAGCCAGAGAGGGTAAGAGAAATCTAGGTTACTTCCCAGGAACCGTGCTCTCCGAAAGCACTATCTCTTCGGCTGTGCATGCCTGGAGAAGCTGATCCCTGCCAGTCTCAGGGCCACTAGAGGCCAGGTAGGAGGGAGGAGGGAGGAAGGAGGAGGGAGGAGGCAGAAAGGGACTCTCCACCTAGGGCTTTAGGGAGGTCTCGGACTTGGATCCAGGGCCAAAACAGGTGTGACAAATGGCCTGTGCTGGAGTTTTCCATCTCAGGTGTGGAAGAAAAGCGTGGCAGGAGTTGTCTGAATTCTTCCCTGGTGACATTAAATAGAACCAGAAAGGAGGCATCCGTGTTTTAAGTGACTCTCAGTGGCGGGACATGGGGACCCTGGCCTTGTCCGTTAGCCGGGAGCACAGAAGGGGCAGCAGCATCCATCAGCCAGAGGGGTGGCAGACATTATGGCTATCAGATGCCCAGTTAAATGTGAAAAGTAGCTCTCATGGCTGAATTTTGTGATTTACTGAGAAAAGCAGAATGCAGGGCACTTAGGGCATCCTGACAAATTAATACAGCACCAGGATGAAAATCACTAAATTTAGGACACGCCTTGCATATATACAACACCTGGCGGCCCCAACCAGCCCTCTGGTCTTGGGCTGGGGTCTCCTGGGCCAGGGTTAGCCCTCAGAAGTACAAGATGTGTGGCTAAGGAGACAGTGGTCTGCCTTGCCCATGTGACCCTTGGCGACAGCGTTCAGAGAGCATCTGGGGACGTGTACTGCATTAACCCTGGCAACCTGAGAAAATCCCCCCGAATGTCAGTGGGGCAAGACCACTTCCTGTCATTACGGGGGTGACTCCCACACCATACAAAAATCCCAGGCTAATGACCACGGACACATTTTTCCCCCTTAATTGTTCCTTCAGTTTCAGAAGTCAGCTGTTCGCTAGGGTACCCCAGGGTCCTTCTGAGCTTTAAGGAAGACCCTCCCTCCATCCCTCTATGACAATAAAGGCAAGTTTACTAGAACACACGTTATTACTACATGGTAATTATTCTGCCTCGAGATAGCACCCAAACAGTTACAATCTGCTACTTCTAATTAAGGTCTGGAGCAATTTCAGCTGGTTAAATAAAGATATTTCTCAAAATGACTTTTTTAAAAAAAAAATATGCCATGTTGAAATAATATGAAGGCCAAATAAAAACTTTTTAATGAACTGACACTGAGAAAGAGCAGGGCTGAGAGAGATTCTATAATTTAGATTCACTATAAATTTTTTAAAAAGTGAGGACAAAAAGCAAATAACACAGAATGTGAGTTGTAGCAGGACACCTAAAGGGAAGATCAAATAAAACCCATCATTAATGCCATCAACAAGGGCGATCTGCTCAGGTTCAGTGCATCTAGGGCCACACACTTTCTAGAGAACCATCCACCATCCAGGGCACACACAAATTATACCCCGCAGCCCACACCTTAGGGGATTCAAAGCTGAGCAATGCCAAGTGCATCTCAGGATCAATCACTGATCTAAGGAGGCAAAAAGAAACATAAACAGGGTTTTTTTTTTTTTACATAAGAACATCTTTTATCTGCTGTAATCCAGGGGTTCTTTCGAATAAGTGTTAAACTAGAGAAAATAAATAAGAAAATCACATTAGAAGCTTCTGCATAACAATGTGCTTTCAGTCACAGAGGAATATGGAAAGAATCACAAACTAGGCTGAGTGCCTGGACAGCAGGACGCCTTTCTAGTTTAAGATGAAGAGTTCAGGCTGGTTCAACACAGCTCAAGATCAAGTCCTTATTATTGAGAAGCAACAAAAGGGAGGGTGGGTGTGAATAGGCTGGCTCTGCAGCCCTGGTGACTGTCTGTGCTGGCCATTGGTGGAGCTGAGCTCAAGGACAGGGAAGGCCTCCAGACTGTTCCCAAATACTCCTGTCTGCTTATTCATTCATGTGCTTGCAATGCTAAGTCACCACCCAGCATGGAAATGTCCCCTAGGTGTCCATCACAGGAATGGATGGATGGATGGATGGATGGATGGATGGATGGATGAATGGATGGGAGGGTGGATGGATGGGTAGATGGACGGATAGGTAGATGGATGGATGGATGGATGGGTGGGTGGGTGGGTGAGTGGGTGGATGGGAGGGAGGGTGGATGGGAGGGAGGGTGGGTGGGTGGATGGATGGATGGAAGGATGGGTGGATGGATGGATGGGAGGGTGGATGGATGAGTGGATGGATGGATGGATGGATGGATGGATGAATAGCCTAGAAGATCAGGCCCTAACCTGAGGCTAGAATTTTTGGTAGCCATTGATCTCTGTGGAGTCCTTACATTCTGAGTAGATTTTCCACTCTGGGGTTTAGCTCTTTTGAGTTTCCTGTTAACCAAAATTCTTATTAGGCATTTGGCATTTATGGTTGGGCACTGTTCCATCATTTTTGCCTTCACCTTCAGAGATGGCCCCCTCTTTCTCTTCTACACCTCCAGAGATAGTCCCTCTTTCTCCTCTCTACCTCCAGAGCAGTTCCCATATGCTTTTCTCCCCCTCCAGAGCTGGTCCCCTCATTCTCCTCTCCCCCTCCAGAGCTGTCCCCTCATTCTCTTTTCCACCTCCAGATCTAGTCCTATATTCTCTTCTCCCTCTCCAGAGCTGGTCCCCTCATTCTCCTCTCCACCTCCAGAACTAGTCCCCCATTCTCCTTTCCACCTCTGGAACTTGACACTTGATGGCAGGAACCCTGTCTTTTTTAACAGCATTTAAAAGGACCCCTGGGCACTATGAATATTCTGAAGTGTTCTGATCTAAGGGACCATTAGCCTCTACCTGAACTAAAGAATCTCTCAGAGCCAGTGGTGTGTCTAGGATTGGTACC
Organism: Acinonyx jubatus; assembly: GCF_027475565.1. Classification (NCBI taxonomy): domain Eukaryota; kingdom Metazoa; phylum Chordata; class Mammalia; order Carnivora; family Felidae; genus Acinonyx; species Acinonyx jubatus. Next base: position 80,851,125 of record NC_069393.1, on the reverse strand, counting down.
AGTCAAACACAACAAAATAAAAGCAAAAAAACACATCCTGAGCCTGCTTTAGTGCAAAGAGAGAATCTAACCTCTGCATCCAATATTACCATACATAAGCCCAGGACACCATGAAGAGAGGGCATACATACTGCTCCCCATGTTCTTAGCTGCAAGGGACAGAGGGGGCCAGCACTGGAAGGTGGGAAACAGTATAGACTGGCACCGCTTCTGCTCTGCCAGAAAACTGAGGGACTCAGGAGATAAAGATTCATAACTCTGTGAGCCAAGTAAGTTATGTCTATTCCCAGCCGGGGAGATTAAGTAATTTCTAAAAACAAAGCTAATGGTGTGAGAATCAAATGCTTTCGAGGATGCTGTCCCACATGGTCAAAACGATTAAGAAAAAGTGTGAGCCCATATTTAATAGTTCTTTTCAATCATTTTTAAGCTTTGGATGACTTTCTTTATAACCTAAAATCTTGGAAGATAAAACCAAACACACAAATAAATAATGTAGACAGAACCACAGGCAAATTATGTCATCTCAAAAAGATTAAAAAAGCCATAAGGTCTAGATGTACTTTGTCTAAGACATTCAAATTATTCAAAGCAAATGACTGCAAATTTTATTTTTAATGGCCGCAAGGAAAGGACTTAATTTATCTCACTTTTCTTGGTAACTGATCCCTGTCTCCGGGAGTCCAAGTTACAATCCTGTTACAACCAATCCTGTCACAACGTTCCCCATTTTCAATCATTAGGGGCCAGTGTGACAGAGCCTATTCCCAAACCTCATACAATTAGGAGAAACAAACAGAAAAACAGGAAGTTTTCCTGACTTCCTTCTCTTCTACCTGGATGGTTAACCACAGTAGGCTCCCAACAGAAGCAAAATGGCATATTGTAATTGCTAATGGTGTCAAATATGAACTGGATTATTGTCCACACACCCACATGCATACATCCAATTACAGTCTTAATCCAATTCTTTCTACCCATTGCCTCTCACCTAACCATTCTCCTCTTCCCTCCCTATCAATCAATCGATCAATCTATCTTTTCACATCCGTGTAGACATTTAGCCTCAAGAACTTTACAGTGCCTTTCTGTCCATCTCTCCTCTACCTGTCAACCATCCACCCATCTAGTTATCTATCCTCTTCATGTACACGTAAACATTTAGCTAGAAGACTCTCATAAAGTGGCTCAAGTTTTTGAGATTCTCATATTTTCAAATGAAAAGTACTCACTGTGAAGTCCCTGAGTTCCCTTGAACTTTGAATCCAAGGGTCTTGTTTTTTAACTTTGAGATGAAGGGTAACAAAGAGATATGACCACATCGTACAAAGTGAACACCATGATCTCCACTGATAAAATATTAAGTAGCATTAAGTAGAAAGGGGCAGACACACCCTAGAGTTCTACGCTTTGACACATCTTTAGGAGATAAAGCTGGGGGTGTGGAGTGGGGCTCAGCGGATGGAGGCAACCGCAGGGATCTGAGCCCCTCGATCCCAAGCATCACAGAGAAAATCCTGCAGGCCTTGCCTATGGGACCACATCCCTGCTCTGTCCTTGCACGAAAAGGGACTTGGATGCCGCGTGGGCTCCAAGAGGGGACCTTCCCAATAAGCTGCCTGTTGGAAAGCCTTGTGTGCGGCACAATAAAAAGCAGCACAGTCCTAAATAATTACGTGTTAATTGAGTAGAGGGGAACTTAGCAAGTGCAACATAATCAGGAACCAATTTAACTATTAGAAGTTCCTGGCACAATTACAGTCGCTAAAATGACTTTATCACGACGGAGCCTCAGGCTTTTCTAGCATCTCTGTTACCAGTGTTTCTGCCAATAAAACTGGAAGATGAGGTGCCTCATTATGACACAGGGAGAAACAGCAAGAAAGGCACTGAACTTTGTAGAATACAAAGCCCCATTTCTCAGACGGTGACGCGGTGACGCTGCGGGGTGTTTCATTCCTTCCGTAAACGTACTTTAAGTTACGTAATTAGATTGTACAGTTAACTATGAGGGCATTTAAATACCTCTGGCATTAAGACAAGAAATGCTTTGAGGTGGGGGGGGGGGAAGCATCTTTTGACGAAATGTTTTGCCCAAAATAAGGGGAAGGAAGGGAAGAAATTGAAAGTGACACGTTCCATCCCTGCAGAGAACAAGGAATAGGAGGTGGAAAACCGCCTGAAATGATTTCCGCATGATTCAGGAGCGCTGGGAAGGAGGGCAGACTTCAGGAGATGTCATAAGGAGACGCAGAGAGAGTCCCCTTCGACCAGGAGGGAGACCGTGTCTCACACCTGGCAGAGGTGAAGGCAGTCACCAAACGAGATCAACCACTTCCTTTCAGGGGACCCCGGGTGCTCAAGACACTTGTGCACGAGGAGGTGACTTCTAAGCAAGACACCGGGATGAGATAGGATACGTGGAGTGATCCCCAGAAGGTGGGGAAGCTGGTGGGACCTGCTCCCACATTTGCGATTTGGGACATAGCGGGAAGACCAATGTCACAAGAGCTTTCCGGGAAGGAGGCAGGAGGGGGCGGCTGGGGTCAGACTTGTGAGAGGTTGGAAATGCCAGGGTACAGTCTGCTTGTTACACAGAAGCACAGAGGGAGCAGTAAAGTCAAAAGATCCAACTGCCATTGTTTTCGAATGCACTGGAAGCATTTCTTTTCCTGAAGATTTCCTGAGTTCTTTTTTCAAATCAGGCTTCAGCATCTGTCAAACTTTGAACTAGAATCCAAATTTCTGTGACTCTGTCCGCTGGCAGCCCTGGCTGAGGCGGGCTCAGTCGTGGTGCAGAGAGAATCCCCAGGGAGCGTCCGCTGGGGATGAAGACCGTGTCACCTCTGCTGTGCGATCTCCCCAGGGCAGAGGTCTCCGGGCCTCGCCCACCTGTCCAATACACACTGTATCCGGGTCCCACCAAAACAGTACTTGTGACCCAGGAGCCACCTCGGGCTGATGGTGAGAACCCCTGATGATAACTGGGACTCTCCCAGGTCTGTGATTCCTGTCCTGCTCGGCCACCCCTCACCTGTGCTGCTTTGCTGGGTGAGCATTCACTGAGCACCTTGTACATGCCCAGTGACCTCTGTCACTTTCATAAAAATCATGCCATTTAATGCTCCCAAGTGCCGCGGGTGTATGAATTACCTCCTATATTACACAAAAGGCTCCAAGAGACAGAAGCACGCGTTCCTGGAAGGGCTTAGACCCTGGCTATGACCGGTCAGCATATCATGCAGCCTTCCTTAGGAAGCTCAGTCAGCGTGGTCAGCACAATATAAATAAATCCCTGCAATTATTTTGCTCTTACATTGTATTAAGGAAAATTTCCAACACATACAACGGCAGATGGCATAAGAGACTCTCATGCACCCTTCACTGGGTTTCAATGATTACCACCTCTGCACATTTCCTCTCTCCCCCAGTCCGTACCCCCTCACATTGTCATTATTCTTTTTCCTTAAAGGACTTGAATTTTCAAGCAGTTTTAGGTTCATAGCAAAGCTGGGGGTACAGCACGGATGTTCCCATATGCTCCCTGCCCCCCCTCCCCCCCTCCACTACTGGCATCCTGCTCCAGAGGGTACCTTTCCTGCAGTGGGTGAACCCACACTGACATGTCATTATCACCCTGAATCCACGGTTTGCATCATTAGGGTGCGCTCTCGGTGTTGCACGCAGAGGAACGCACACTGCCGGATGCTACGGAGTAGCCTCACTGCCCTGAACATCCTCTGGGTTTCACCTGTTCGTCCCTCCCTCCCACGGAGCCCCTGGCAACCACCCATCCTTTTACTGTCTCCATAGTTTTCCTTTGTCCAGGACATTATGAAGTAGGAATCATAAAGTAGCCTTTTCAGGTTGGCTCATATTATTATTATCATATTTTCTAAGTCCCCTTTTGCCAGGTCTCAGATCCTTAATGCTTAAGGTGCTTTGCAGCAAGGGCCAACAACACGTGCTCTTGTTAGGCTCTTTTCTTACGCACCTTGGAGGCAAAGAGTGCCTGCCTTCCCCAGAATTTATGGGTCATTCACAGCATCAGGGTACCCAGTGCCCCATACTGCTTGCTAATGGTCAAGACGCAGTCCCTGCCACTGATGAGCTGTGTGGTTTTGAGTAGGTCACTCTGCTCTCAGAGCCTCGGTCTTTACCTACGTGAAATGGCTATTGGGACACCTGGGTGGCTCAGTCGGTCGCACATCTGACTCTTGATTTTGGCTCAGGTCATGATCTCATGGTTCATGGGATCGAGCCCTGTATCAGGCTCTGCCCTGATAGTGCGGGGCTTGCTTGGGATTCTCTCTCTTCCTCTGTCTCTCTCTGCTCATCCCCTACTCACTCACTCTCTTTATCTCAAAATAAATAAATAAATCTTTACAAAAATTTTTAAAAAGGTTTATTCATTTCTCAGAGACACAGTGTTGATGGCAGGGGTGGGGGTTGGGGGGGGAGGTCAGAGAGAGAGGGAGACACAGAATCTAAAGCAGGCTCCAGGGTCTGAGCTGTCAGCACAGAGCTCAACGCAGGGATCAAACTCACGGACTGTGAGATCATGACCTGAGCCGATGTCGGATGCTTAACCGACTGAGCCACCCAGGCACCCCAATAAATAAACTTTTTTTTAAAATAAAAATAAAATGGCTATTAACACCAACCACACATCCCGTGAATGGCACTATTCTATTACTATTACTGTTATAATTCATACCTGTACAGATCTGTCAACTACATACAGACCAGTTGGGATACAAATCCCACGTCTGCTATCCTCACAAGGCTGGCTGTGTGAAAATGCTTCCCCTCCACCCTGGCTACAACACTCCCGGCCCCCCATCCTTCAAAGCAGCAAACTACAGCCCCATAGCCTGTTTGTGTAAATGAAGTTCTTTTTAATAAAGACTTTTAAAGAACGGTGAAATGCATATAACGTAAATTTACCGTTTAACCATTTCTAAGCATATGGGTCAGTGGCATAAAGTGCATTCACACTGGTGGGCAAGCACCGCCTCGGTCCATCCACAGAAGGCTTGTCATCTTCCCAAGCTGAAACTCCCAACCCATTAGACAACTCCCTATTCTCCCCACCCCTCCCCCTGCCCTAGCAACCATCCATCTCGTTTCTATTTCTAGGAGTTTGACCATTCTAGCTGCCTCGTGCAAGTGGAATCACACACCACTTGTCCTGTTTGTGAATGGCTGAGGTCACTGAGCATAATGTCCTCAAGGTGCATCCATGCTGGAACAAGTCTCAGAATCTCCTTCCTTTTAAGACCGAAAAATGCTTCGTTGTGTGGATGGACCACATTCATCTATCTGTCCATCTGCACATGGACGCTGGGGTTGCTTCCTTCTGTGGCTTCTGTGAATAACGCTGCTGTGAACATGGGTGCACAAGTATTTGTTCACGTCCCTGCTTTCAATTCTTTTGGATGTATTCTCCCAAGTGGGATTGCCGGATCACGTGGGAATTCCATTTTTAACTTGTTGAGGAGCCATCGCTTTGTTTTCCACAGTGGCTGTGCTATTTTACATTCCACCAACAATGCACAAGGATTCCAATGCTTCCATGACCTCAGCAGCACTTGTGAGGTGTTGGTTTTGGTGACAGTAGCCACCCTCATGGGTGTTAGGTGATAGAAATAAAGTTTTATCAGAACACAATCGCACACACCCACATAGGGATTCTCTGTGGCTGTTTTCCCATGACTAGAGCAGCATTGAGTGGTTGCCCTGCCAAGTTGTCTGGCCCTTTACAGAACATTTTGTCACCCTGTGAAGCTGTGATTCCATTCTGATCTGTCCTCTAGAGTTGCTGTTGTTGTTGTTGTTCAATGTTTATTTGTCTCTGAGAGAAGGAACGAGAGAGATTGTGGGAGGGGCAGAAAGAGAGATGGCGACAAAGAGTCCTGAGCAGGCTCTGTGTGGTCAGTGCAGAGTCGGCCGCTGAAGAGCTTGAACTCATGAACTATGAGATCATGACCTGAGCTGAAATCAAGACTCGGGCGCTTAACCGACGGAGCCACCCAGGCGCTCCTGATCTGTCCTCTACAGAGTTTTGGAGAGTTCTTCACCTCCATATGGTTGGGGATGGGGCTCACACCGATTTCTTGGTCATCAGAAGACATGTTCATCAACAAGGCCTCAGAAAAGCCCCTCCAACATTTGGGAGAGGTTACTTCCCACTTCAAGCCCTGAAAAGGAGTTACCAAATTTGGGGATACAAGTGGTTTAGAAACCAAAGCAGGCAGCTGCACCACCAAGGCATATCTCTACCAGCACTCTTATTTTAGGGTCAAGTTTTAAAAATTCAGAAAGCCACCCTTTCCCTCTACTTTCTATCTCCTCCTCCTTCTTACTCTCTTTCCCCTCCCCAACCCTGCCTGGCTTACCTATGTCAATATCACAGAATAAGTGCTGACGGATTTAGGAGTACCATGGGCATGGGGAAAAACTCCCAAGACAGACACATCGGGAATGTCTGCCAGCGGATACTTGGAAGTGAGAATCCTGTCGCTGGAGGAGGCAGAGAAGGAACGGGTACGTCCTGACTTTAAGAACTGGTCATGACAGATAAGCAAAGGTCATGGCTCCCCCGAGACCCCTCCGCCAGCACCCGGGGTCCATCTGGCAAGCCTCTCCCCTCCCCCCCTGGAGTCCTCGAGTTGTTCTCATGAACGCTAACTGGAGGAGTCAAGGACGACCATGAGTGGGCTAGAGGGCAGAGGAAGAAAGGCAGGGGATGATCACTGCCCCATCCATTGGGCATGGGTCCATACTGCCTGTGCAAGAGCATGTCTGTCACTGGAGTTTTGGGGCTACAAATATGTGGGAACAGGAAGTGGACGGTAGGAATGAGGAATTAGGAGTTTGGTGATGAAACATTTTGGAAATAAATAATGGTGATGGTTGTACAGCATTGTGAACATAATTAATGCCAATGAACTGTACACGTATAAATGGTTAACACGGCAAATTTTAAGTTACATACATTACACCACAATAAAGAAAAAAAATGAGAAGGAAAGGGAACGAGACATTTCCAGAAATTGCAGCAGTGGGAGTCATGATTTCTCGATCCATAACTCTATCAACAATGTGACTCAGCCCCACAATTGAACACACACACACACACACACACACACACAGTATTTAGGTATAAGAACTGCTGGCCTTTGTTCTCCAAAGAATAAGTTTGTTCAGATCTGTTCTGGGAGTAGGCAGGGCATTAATAAACAAGCATAAACAAACAGGAATAATATTAACAACAACAACCATCCACCAAGAGTCCTTTATGGCCCTGGTATGTCACTTCTCACTTAACTCGACACATGACAGTGGTCACAGATGTGACGTGTCCCGGATTTGCTGTGAGTCCCTGGATGGTCCATCTCTGCCGAATCTTTTATTCCCTATATCACCAAGCAATGTATCTTACATAGAATAAAATACAGTATAATTGAATCCACCTAGGGAGCCCAGGAAAACATTAAGTGGTCAGAGGCCTTGAGCCAACAGTAGGCAGAAATTCTAAGGAGAATCTAGGATAATTACAAAGGGGAATGCTTCTTTCCAGTTATTTCATGCTTGGCATATCCCAGCCATGCCGAGAATATATCCTGGTTCATTTTCAGGACTCGCTAAAGGGCACTGCCATCATTTAGCAGATGAACGTAATTTGCTTTAACTTCATTTATTACAGGCTGAAAACTGGGTCATGTTTTTGTGTCCATGTGGGGGCCTAGGTGCTTGGGAATGTTCTGAACGTGGCCACCTGGCAGTGGGTGACGTTTTAGATTTCCCCATCCTTGTTGGTGTTTGGCTACTTCTACTCACGACTGGTTTAGTTTCCCTCTCACTAGGCCAGGTGGGCCTCTCTTTGTGTGTTTGTCCCCACACAGAAACACACGAGGAGGACAGCACTGGGGCCTTGGGACCTCTGCCTAAGTCGTGTTCCTCGCTTACAGGCTGTGCAACCTTGGGCAAGTAAACTAACAACTCTGACTCACTTCTTCTGGTGGGTCAGGGGGATCAGAGGAGACAGTGTTTGTAAACGGCCTGGGTCGTATTCGTTGTTCAATGAGTGGCAGCTACTACTGGGAATATGATAAAGATACAAAAGATGAAGGCCTCGGTCGTCGTTGTCTTCTTCTTTTTCTTTCTTTCTTTTTTTTTTTTTTTTGCTATTTGTTTCCGAAGAGGCCTCTGAAGGACCTCCTTCGCTTGCAGTGGGCGAAGGAGAAATTAGGAGATCCATGTTCACGAAACCTCAGCTGTGGTCAAGCTCTTAGAAAGTCTGACAACTGAGAGCTCGGCTCTTTGATGTCATCGCGGCTCAGAATTATCACCGCTCAAGTCTTGAGTGTATGGAGTTTCTTCCACCATCTTTGTCCATGGAGAGCAGCTCTGAGACTTCCTTGGAAGGGGTTCACTTCCCAAGGTGGACAGAAACGAGTGGCCCGGTGAGGTCTGTGCTCAGGTTCTGAGACCGCCTTCCTAACAGTACCAGAGACAGGGTGTCAGCGCGGGGCGGCTGAGCTTCCTGGCTTGACAGGTGTCAGGTGAAGGTTACCTGTGTGGGGAGGCTGCCATCTTGGTAGGGTTTCTGCTGGGGCACAACAAATTACCCCAAACACGGTGGCTTGAAAGAATGCCCGCTGATCCTCTCTCTGTCCCACGGCTCAGAATTCCCTCGAGACTCACTGGGGTCTTCTGCTTCAGGTCACAGACAGCTCAGGTGAAGGTGTGGGCTGGGGCGGGTTCTCATGCAGAGCTTCTGATCTTCCAAGCTCATCCAGGTTGTAGGCGGAAGCCAGTTCCTTGTGCGGAGGCGCCAGGAGGTGGGAGATCCCGGTTTCCTTGCGGACTATCAGCGGGGATGCACACTCTGCTCTTAGGAGGGGCTGCCTGCATTCCTTCTCACGTGGCCCCTCCATCTTCAAGGTCATGGGCATGCTGTATCCTTCTCATGCTTCAGATCTCTCACTTCCTTCTTTTGTTACCAGCCCAAGAAAACTCTCTTTTTAAATTTTTTTTAACGTTTATTTATTTTTGAGAGAGAGAGAGACAGAGCATGAATGGGGGGAGGGTCAGAGAGAGAGGGAGACACAGAATCGGAAGCAGGCTCCAGGCTCTGAGCTGTCAGCACAGAGCCCGACACGGGGCTCGAACTCGTGAACCACAAGATCATGACCTGAGCCGAAGTCGGACACTAACTGACTGAGCCACCCAGGCGTCCCAACTCTCTCTTTTTAAAGGGCTCTTGTGGTTCCATTAGGCCCCCCTCCCTATCTTAAGGCTAATTATTGCGCACAATCCCTTTTTCCAGAACAAAAGTCACGGGAGGGATCACGCATGCTATTCATGGTTCCACATACACCCCAGCAGAGGAGATTCTGTAAGGAAGAGGGTCCTGGAGACCCTCACTGATTCTTTAGAGCCACAAACCTCAGTGCCAAACTGGTTTTTCCGGACCCTACTCTCATTCTCCTATAGCCTGAGACTAAGCCCAGAGGGACAGGATGTCGTCAGGGAATTCTTTCCTTGGCTGGCCTCTGTGCTGTGCTGAGTATTTGTGACAAGGCGAAAGACTCAGTGTAGGCCAGGGGAGATTAGGAGGTAGAGCTCAGGTATGATCCTCAGCCAGGTGTCGCGAGAATGAAGCGGCTTTTTCAGGAGGCCCTGTGTCTGCGATCCACTGAGCGGCACTTTTTTTTTAATGTTTGTTTCTTTGTTTATTTATTTATTTAGAGAGTGAGCGTGAGCGGGGGAGGGGCAGAGAGAGAGGGAGACCCAGAATCCGAAGCAGGCTCCAGGCTCTGAGCCGTCAGCACAGAGCCCGACGCGGGGCTCGAACCCACAAGCCGTGAGGTCATGACCTGAGCCGAAGTCGGACGCTCAGCTGACTGAGCCACCCCGGCACCCCCACTGAGTGACGCTTTCTATTAGCTGGCATAACCTTATTCTAAGCCCGTGATGTCATCTGATGCCAAGCTCATTTGGTCACCAGATTCAGTGTGGCAACCCAGAAAAAGAGCTCAAGAACCAGATAATGATTTTCTTCCTCATACAGTCCACCCTATGTACCTAAATAGTCATTCACATTTACATAATTCCTCAGATCCACACTAAGCAGACCAGGCTGTCTTTTTACTGAGAGTACATTTCCCACACCCATGTTATAACCTCAGGCAGGGAAATATAAAATTGAACAGCTTCACTTCCAAGGTCGGACAACATCATGTCTCAGAGGTGGGCAAACCATAGCCCGTGAGCCAAGTCTGGCCCACTGCCTGTTTCTGCAAATAAAGTTTTACTGGCACACAGCCATGCCCATTCATTTATATGCTGCAACAGAGAAGCCAAGGTCCACAAAGACGAGAATCTGGTTTATTATTCCATCAAATGATATTCAAGGATAAAAGATATCATTACCTACTCCTACCTCTGACAACAGTTTCCACTAAGGTCTCTAAAGAATCCTTCCCTATATTCCAATTAAAACCTACTCCTTTCACTATTAAGACCATTTGATCTTGTTTATGCTTTCCTGGATGTAACAGCATCCATATCTTTGGCCACAGCTATCAAGCAGCCCTAAGTTTCCCCGAAACAGAAGTCCTGGAATGAGATTTGGAAGGCTGGGATTCTAGCCTCAGTTGGTGTTGGAGGAAGCTGAGTGTGCTGGTTAGAGCAGGGGCTCTGGGGACAAACAGTCTGCGAGGAAATCTAGGCTCTACTACTAACCAGCTGTAGAAATCTTCAGCTGGTTTCCTGAGTTCCCTCATCTACGAAATGGGTATCGAGAGTACATCTACTCGCTAGGTGGTGAAGATTCAATGAGCTAAAATGTGTGCAGTGCCTGGAATGCTCCACAAATCTGGAGTGTTCCTGCAAATAGTAAGCACCATGTATGTGTTACGAGGTCTGTAAACCTCTCTCAAGCACTTCAGAGAACACGAGTTTAAGGCATCCACTAGAAATCAGTTGGCTGCTGACTTTTTTAAAAAATATTTATTCTGAGAGAGAGAGAGAGAGAGAGAGAGAGAGAGAGAGAGAGAGAGAGAAGCTTGGGGGTGGGCAGTGGGAAGAGATGGAGAGAGAGAGAATCCCAAGCAGGCTCTGTGACATCAGTGCAGAGCCCAATGCGGGGCTTAAATCCATGAACCTCAAGATCATGACCCGAGCTGAAATCAAGAGGCAGATGCTTGGGACGCCTGGGTGGCTAGTGGGTTAAATGTCTGACTCTTGGTTTTGGCTCAGGTCATGTTCACACAGTTCATGAGTTTGAGCCCTGCATCGGGCTCCATGTTGACCGTGCAGAGCTTGCTTGAGATTCTCTCTCTGCCCCTCTCCTACTCACACACACACTCTCTGTCAAAACAAGTAAAGACAAGAAAAGACAAGACAAGACAAGACAAGACAAGACAAGAGTAAGACACTTAACCGACTGAGCGAGGCACCTGGGCTGCTAACTTCTAATCAGAAAACCACATTCCAGAGGAGGGCTTTGGCTCTCCTTTTCTTGATCCAAAGTAGAAACATGAGAATAAAAATGGTCAAAAATTATTTTCTTTTGGGGCGCCTGGGTGGCTCATTCGGTTAAGTGTCTGACTTTGGCTCAGGTCATGATCTCGCAGTTCGTGCGTTCGAGCCCTGCGTCGGGCTCTGTGCTGACGGCTCGGAGCCCAGAGCCTGCTTCGGATTCTGTGTCTCCCCTCTCTCTCTGCCCCTTTCCTGCTTGCGCTGTGTGTCTCTCTATTTCTCTCTCTCAAAAATAAACATTAAAAACTAAAACTAAAAAAAAAAAAAACAAAAACAAAAACCACAACCCAGAATTTTTGTGTGTGTGTGTATGAAATTTGTGCCCTCATAATGAGTTTAACGGATAATAGAAAGGTACATGGATGAACTGAAACATTTTAGGGACTCTCCCCTAAGGATCCAAGGAGCCTGGGTGTCGAGTGACAGTGTCTAAAGCCTGAGCCTGTGTTCTAATGTTATGTCACTGGTTTTGAGGACCCTGGTTGCCTGATGATGACTATAAGCTTCAATGAATCTTGTCTCGGGAATATTTTCCCAGCACCTAAAATTACAGAGGGGTGGGGCTTCATGAATGTACCAGTTGGTGAAGAAGTGTTTCTTCATAACTGTCGGAGTGATGGACTTTGATCTGAGACTTTCCTTCATTATAAGCTGGTAGCAAAGAGAACAGGTAAGTTTCACCATTTTTAATGAGGCGTAACTAACAAGATCTCAAAAAAATAAATCAATAAAACACACCCTAAGACTTGCCTTTGGCCAGTTCCCAACAGCGTGGCTCTCCCGCTTACAGACATGTGACTTGTCGCCGGACTGGACCAAGTCCACATCCGCAAAATGGGCTGTCTGTGGGATGACACACGCATGAGTCTCCAGTCCCACCTGGGGCCCCAGTGGGGGCCGGACACGTGCCGTCTGCTGGAGCTGCCCCTCAGGAAATAAACTTCCCAGGCACTTCTGAATTCCCATATTGGCATGCTGTTTAATGAATGCCCAATTAACGGCAAGTATGAGATGACAGGCAGATGACAGTTAGGGCCGCTTCACGTGTCCCAGGAGATGTGGCTGGCGCGAGGCTGTCAACCGAATTTGAGATGGGTTATTTCTGCTCAGCCCGTCTCTTTGTCATTTCAGAGCCAGGGGTTGAAGGCATCAGAAGCAGCGATCTCTTCCCACAAGGATCTCCTCTCCGTCAGCGTCTACATTACACTTCTCAATGGCCTGAAGTACCTTTGTCTTCCTGATGCTTCCTGGTGACAACACACAGCCAAGCTGGGGAGAGCCAAGGACCTCTCTCGCCTCCTCAAGGATCACGAACCAGCTTTGTGTGAGCGGCGCCCTTCCTACGACTGCGGCTCTTTTCACCTCTGCCGCCATACCTCACCTTGGAGGGACTGCGCAGGAGTCGGACGCACCCTGGCTGTTTCACTGTTGACCCTGACCCCACCCAGCAGCCCGAGAAACAGCGGACAGCAGCTGAGTGCTGAAATGCGCGGCAGGGGGAAAGCAGGTGCTGCTCGCCACACAGGAGGATGGGAGGGCTGACACATAAGCAGTTCTGCGGGCACCTGCCGGGCGAGGGGCTCCCGGGTGCACTCCTCCTCCATGCGCTGCGACGGGCAGGCGGGACTGGAGCATCCATGAGGCATGTGGCCCGGCCGGAAGACGTGGAGTGGCAAGAGGAAGCCACACCTGCCACCGCTCACGGGCCACAGGGCGTGAAGGTGGAGGCTGGTGCGCAGACTCAGGCACCCTCCCCTGGGAAGCCCCCGCAGGTAACTGAGCTGCCTGGTGTCACCACGGAAGCACGCTTTATACATGACATATTCGGGTTGAGAAGATACTGTCAGGGAAGACAGTTGAAACAGCCTGGCTTCGTTTGAGCACAACGGGCTGAAAGGAAATACGTGAGCTTTGCGGGAGCCCCACAGCACCCATGGGCGAGCCGGCCCCCACCGCAGGGGCCCTTGCGGAGAGGCCAGAACACGGGCGAGGAGGGAGAGCGCACGTAGGAGTGGACGCCTCACCTACCCGCGGATGCCTCACCTATCCGCGGACGCATCACCTACCCGCTTGGCAGGGTGGCTGGGGCAAGGTCACACCTCCAGCCTTCCCAGCAAACAGGAGCCGGCACGCTGGACCAGCAGCACCACAGGGCAGGCGGGGCCACAGAACTCCAGAAGGTCAGCAGGAAAGTCCATGCAGACTTCACATCCGCGTGTGCGGCAAGGCCGGGGAGAGAATGGGCTTGGAGAGGGGGGATGGTGGAGGAGATGGGACTTGACTTTTTCTTGGGGGGAGGGCAGAGTGGGGGGGGAAGGCAGAGAGTGGGGGAGAGAGAGAGTTCCAAGCAGGTTCTGCACTGTCAGCAGCACAGAGCCCGACGTGGGGCTCGAACTCACGAATGGTGAGTCAAGAGTCAGACGCTTATCCGGCTGAGCCACCCAGGCACCCTGGAGGTGGAACTTTCTACCTATGGGAAGTGACTGCAGCTCACCCTGTAAATGTTTGACCTGATTATTCTTTGGGATTCTTGGGACTCTAACGTGGAATGGCCCAATGACATCTGGAGCACCTTGAATTTGCAAAAGACTGTGAAGGGCACCAGGGAAATCCTCATCGAGGGCCGGGCGCAGGCCGCGCAACTGACCGTTTTCTCTGCTCGGCCTTCCGCACCGCCAAACCCTGCCCCCGCCGTGAGCAGGACACCATCAAGGGGGACAGAGGGCTGAAGGGGGCCAGGGAACTCTGCAGAGAGGAGGGCAGAGCTTTGTCAAGAACGGGGCGGGGGGGGAGGGGGGGTGGGTTCAGCAAAATAAACGCCCTTCTCAGTTCCCCAGGCTGAGTGGTCCCACTTGCCTAAAGTGTTAAGCAGCATCAGAAATTTATAACTGCGATGAGTCTAATGACTTTTTTACATCAAGATAAAGAAAATCTTTATGAAGCTGCCATTTAGAACACAGTCCACAAATGTCAAGTTAAATCAAGAGGAAGGTGCAGCACTCCAGCTTTGTGCTGATTTATTCTTGGGGCTGTAAGTGGCCCGCACCTGGAATCCCGGACCCCTGCCTGACACAGGTTGGAAAGAGGGAAGGCCAAGGACAGGGAAAGTCAAGCTGACGTGTGAATGACACAAGGGAGGCCAGAAGGAGTCCTAGTGGGTTTACGTTTTGTTTTTAAATGTTTATTTATTTTGAGAGAGAAAGAGAGAGAGGGAGGCAGAGAGAGAGAGAGAGAGAGAGAGGGAGAGAATCCCAAGCAGGCTCCACACTGTCAGCGTAGAGCCTGACACAGGGCTCGAACTCACAAACCGTGAGATCATGACCTCAGCTGAAACCAAGAGTTGGATGTTTAACCAACTGAGCCACACAGGCACCTCCTGGCATTTTTTTTTTTAAGTAGGAAATTCAAAAGTGATATTCCTGAGTGTACTAGCTTCTTACGGCTGCTGTAACATGTTAGTTACTACAACTGGGTGGCTTAAAACAACCCAGATGCATTATCTTACAGCTCTGGTGGTCAGACGTCCAGAATGGGACATCCTGGGCTAAAACTGAAGTGTCAGAAGGGCTACACTGCTTCTGGAGGCCCTAGAGAAGGTTCCAGAGGCTTCCATGTTTTTGTCTTTTCTGGCTTCTCACAGTCCATCTGCAACTGTAAGAGGTGACCCCTTGCCCCGTAACATCATTACTGCCAGGATCTGGGGATGCGGGACGGACCCCTCTGGGGGACTCTTATTCTGCCTACCACACTGAAATAACCAAGCGATCTGGCAATCAGAACACCTTTAGTGATCCAAGGTATCATTACGGTGCATGTCTCCTGCTACAGCCGCCGGAGTTAATTCCCAAGGGTTTCTGTTTTCCACTATTCCTTCCACGGCAATGACCCTACCTCCTGGAAGGCAGACCCTACAGGTAAGCCGCCTTCTGTGTTCTTCATACCATCCTGTGCTTTATGGGTTCCCGGTTCACATCAGAATTATCGACTATTGATTACTGATAGCTGCATGTGAATAACTGCCCGTCACAGACATGGCACTTTCCACACTAAATGGTTTAGACCAGGGATCGGCAACCTTCTTCTGTAAAGAGCAAACAGTAAATAAGTTAGGCCCTGCAGCCATATGGTCTCAGTAGCAACGATCCCATCCTGCTGTTACAGCAACAATGGCCAAAGGGAAAAATCAAATGAGCGGGGAAATGGCTCTGTGCCAATAAAACTTTATTTATGGACACTGAAATTTGACTTTCATGTCCTTTTTGCGTGTCATGAGATCGTCTTCTTCTTGACTTTTTTTCAACCCTTTGAAAATGCAACATCCACCCTTAGCTTGTGGGTCACAAACAACAACAACGACCAGTGGCAGGACCACTCTGGCCCACAGATCACAGTTTGCCAACCTATGGCTTAAAATTATGTTTGGGCCCACCTCCCATTGCCTCATTCTCAGCCTGCTCATCTTTATCAAGACGGGGCGCCCACACTGTGCTGGGACGTATACGGGTTGGGAAAGGGTGACGGGCTGAATTCGGCCTGGGAGGATGACTGGGCAGAACAGCAAGACGGAAGGCCGGGGCCATCCGCAGCGGTCTTTACGGACGTGGGGAGTGTGCTCAGAGTGCCCCACCAGGAGTGAGACCCAGGACCCCGGGGGGTCAGCCAGGTCAGGGAGCAGACAAAAGGTCAACGGTGGGATGTATATTTGGAGCCGGATCTGAGTTCACGTATAAACAAATCCTTGAGGAATGGATGAGAGTCCATGGAAGAGAAATTTTAGAATAAGAAAAAATTTTTAAAGAGGAAGGCCAAACATAGAGACTTGGGGAACTCTAGCAGGTCCTCTGGGCAGGAAAGGATGAACCCCTGAAGGAGACTGGGGTGGGGAGGGGTGGAGGGGAGGGGACAAGGGAGGGCAGAGGTGCAGGGTTCCTGTGGGCTGGGCCTGGGTCTGACTCGTTTCCATACCACAGGGTGCTGCTCCATAAATTCATTCTAGAACAGATGAATGCCCAAAGGATCCCAGGGTCCCCGAGTTTGAACCTAGGATTTGACATCATGGTTCTCTCCCCTTCACTGAGCTTCCCACGTCCTGGTTTTGGGCTCCTTATACCTGCTGCTCACACCCTCAGCCTTGGGCCCATTTCTCAGGTTGCCTCCGGTTCACAACCCCCGGCCCCCTTCGCGGCTCTGACCTCATTTCCAGGCCTTCGTCCCGCTCCACGGTGTCCGATTTGATGCTATCAGACCTGATGGGATCGCAGCCACGTGGCTGCACAGGAGGGAGCCCTGGGCATCTCGTGCCACTTATACAACTGCTCTCTGGCTGCACCGGCCCGTGTGTGTCCATGGCCCCAGCCTACCCAGCCAGCCTTCTGGAAAGGCTCGAAATAGATTATTTACAAAAAAGAGAAAAAAAACCCCACAAACTCCACATCTGCCTCTGCTCTCCCTGCCAGATTCCTTGTTTTTTTTTTTTTTTTTTTTTTTTTTTAATGACCCCTTTATTTCTTCGCTGTACTTCTCCCGATCGTATGTCTGTGCTAAAGAGGAGGTGGTCAAAGTGAGAGTCTCCAGAGCCAGGACCCAGAGTCTTCTGCTCAGTAGATGCCTACCTGGAGGCAGAAAGAGAAGCCTTGAGCTCAGGCTAGGTACAGGAGGCTGCTGGCTGTTGCCTTATCTACTCTTATACAAAAAGCCTGATTCGGGGCACCTGTGTGGCTGCAACTCTTGATCTTGGCTGCAACTCAGGATCTCACGGTTCGTGAGTTCAAGCCCCGCGTCAGGCTCCACGGTGACCGCATACAGCCTGCTTGGGATTCTCTCTCTCCGCCCCTCCCCCGCTTGCTCTCTCTTTCTCTCTCTCTCAAAACAAATAAAATGAACATTTTAAGAAAAAAGTCCAATTCTACTGCCTATAAAATATGAACGATGATGGCTCCACCTCGTGGGTTGGACTTAAGATTAAACGGGATCCGAGAAAAGCAGACAGGGCTGGCATCCTCGCTTCCCCTTTGCCTAGGAGTCCAGGAGTCCAGGAGGCTGAGAGGTGGTGAGCAATACCAAGAAATGTGGAAACAAGCCATGGAGCCAAGACGAAAGTCTGCTGCAAAGCCCATGATCCTTAGGTCCTTAGACAAAGCCACACAGACACAAGGCCGTACTCCGTCCGCTTCCAGAGGGCCTGGCAGTGATGATCCAAAGACTACCTTCCCCTCTGACCATGATTAGAGGGACCCAGGCACTGCTTGGGTGGAAGAGGATGGAAGAGAGGATTTCCTTGTTCTGTCTAGCTCTCTCACATTTGCCAACACAACTGTTCCATTCTCCACTTCTTACACCCGAATGGGGCCATGGCGACGATGCGCATTGACTTTGCTATTAACGGAAGCAATTGGGTGATCATGGGCTAATGATTGTCTACCTTCTTAATGCTAAGCGACTTATTACCCATAAACACACACAGAAAGTGCTCCGGGAAGCTCCCGCCAGCCGAACACACGCAAGTTGAGCTTCTTAATTGAAAATATAATCTGTATTGCAGAGATTAAAATATATTGGATTCATTTTGGCTCTATTCTTCCCTATTGTCCCACATACATTTTCTTTATGCTACACAATCAAATTAGTTCCCCTGCTACGGAAATTATTTCCACACAATAAATCAATTTTATGGTGAAGCTATGACTGAATGTCCTATTTAAAGGAAAAGCAAATCAGGGATGGAAACAATTTTCTTCCTGATGTGATCAGTGTTTGCACCACGTGCTTTTGGCGATCTCTGTTGGTTTTGTCCCTTTTCATTTCTTAGTTCTCTTTTCCTCCCTCCCCTGTCCCTGGGGAAGCTCGAGTTTTGTGGGTGGAGAGGAGGCAGGTAGGAGCAAGCCCGAGAGGGGAACCCTTGGCAAGGTCATGTCAGCATCCCGGCTGAGGACACCCATGCCCACCCTCCGAGGAAGGTATCCCCACCTCCCCACCAGGAGCAATGCAGCCAGCAGGCACCCTCCAGCCCTTGCCATGTCTGTTTCAGATCACTGATGCTATGCAGACTTGTCCTACGCTTGCTGGATTGCCATCTGAGCTGTCTGTCACCCAAGCAGAAGGCAAACTCCACGAAGGCAGGGGCCCCGTTGGTCTCAGTCAACATTAGCTGTCTATGTCTACAACAGGGCCTGGCACAAATGTATGCAAATAGTCAAATACCTTACAAAATGAGAGAATAGCACCATGTTGAGGCCAAAGCATGGTGAGCGTCATTGTAGCTGGAAGGAGTAGGAGGGAAATTGTTGATGAAAGGTGGCCTTGGGGGCCTGACCCGTGAACTGATAGGATGAACACAGTACTAGGTTCCACTGACCTTTTCTCAGTGCTTCCCACTCCCAAGGGGAGTTCCCTCTCCCTGGAGGGCGTCTGCTTCCTTCCTCAAAACACCTGGCTAGCTGCTTCCAACTGTTTCCCTTCCCAGCCTTCTCAGACCCGCTAGTCCCCCAAAACACGCTCCTACAGACCCATGTGCCTCTCTGGCAGAGTGCTTGGGCTGCGTCAGTCAGTGGACGCTCTCTCCCTTGGTAGCCTGAGCAATGTCCCGCGTCTCCCCTGGGACTCTCAGCTTCCTGCCTGTAGGCTCCACCTCTGCTTTTGCTCACGTTCATCCCCAGCAGCTAGCGCTCTGTGCGGTCCATTAGTAGGCATGCAGGAAACACTTGAGCAGAGCAAGAATGAACAAACGTTGCCATGAAAACGATCCCCAAGCCCGTTCATGTAAAATCTGAATATCGTTGAATTTAGCGAGTCAGTTTCCAGTTGTGTCCTTATATACATTTCTACTTGAAGGTGGGAGAAGAGCAAGGTTACGAACCGCTGAGCGGGGTCCTTGCCCCAGATACTGAGGCACGTTAGAGATCCTGTCTGCCTTCAGTCTAACGGCTCGAAGGCTGCTGAGCTCCTCATCGTCTGACAGCCAAGGCAGAGCCTGCGGGTGCTAGAACGGCAGCCAACTCTGCTGGTGGTGACTACTGAGTGCGTCTCCACAGGGTGGCCGCTGTTGTTCAAACGCCTTGAGGTGTCCACGTAAGAACTCAGGCGTCCTCCAGTAACACGCGGAGGAGGAAAGGCACCCCCAGCCGCATGTGAGTGGCACGCAGAATATGCAGGCATGTTCAAGAGTTTGAAAGGCTTCGTGCAAGATTTTCAAAGCGTGCCAGATTCATCACTCCAACTATCCAAACCCCATGAGATGGCTCTGAGACAGGTTATCGTGTTAAACGGCCAACCCGGAAGGCGCAACACAAGGTGGTTTGAGTGAATTACCTTCTTGACATCACCGATGAGTGAACTTGATCTAGAATCCAGAGCTCCTACCCTGGACAACATGCATTCTCCAGAACACACTGTCACTTCCTTAATTATTAGTTACATCAGGGGATCAGTACCCTGCGTACGGATCAAGACGCCTGGATCCGGGTTGGATGTTTGACAATTACCTCTATGAACATGGCAAGGCAACTGAAGAGAGAAAAAGCTGTATGATTTCAACAGATCAAAGGGTTCCATATTATAGGAAATTTTAGAAATTGTAGGGAAAAAACACACACACACATCGTTTCCATGCTTTTTGTGTAAGAAGGTTGTAGTGGACCAAGCCTTTCTCTCTGGGGCCAAACTCAGATGCACAGAGAGTGCAGTTAAAGAGCAGGGTTGTTTTTAACTTGGGATTCTTGAATAAGAACACAGTGTGTGTCACTGTACCCATACCCACAGGCTCATACAAAAATACACATTTAATGAGGTCACAGAGTTAAGACTGAAATGGCTGAAATACATAGTGTGGGCCCAGAAAAACTGTCAGCAAAGTCTCAAAATAGCTTTACTAAGGTCTGTCAAATGTTGGGAAATCATCCAGGAAAAGGATACAAGAATGTACATAGAAGCATCAGCTCGTTTTAGCTAATGACAGCAGGGAACAGGATTTAAGAGAACACATTTCATTATTTAAGGGGAATTTCTACGTTCCATGCCGACATGGTTTTCATGGCTAGCCAGGGGTGGTCAGGGGTCTTTGTTCTTGGTTTCCAAGTCCGTCTGCAAGTGCACCAGGCAGGTGCATTCGGGGTAGGGCTGCAGGGAGGGGGGACGCGAGGGGAGAGCGGCTCCCCATTTCTGTTTCAGTTTCTCTAGAGGATGATGCTGTTCCCTAGGCCCAGCTTCAGTTCTCTTGGTACCACTGCCCTTTGGAGCAAAATGCTATCTTTCTTGGCCCAAATCACCAACAGTTCAAAAAAAAACAAAAGCCCAAGTATCACAAAAATAACCACCCAAACACAGTACTTTCAAATAGGAAACAGCAAGAAGAAAGGAAGCAAAGCCTTTTGCGTTTTTAATGCTCTATTCCAAATGAATCAAAAACAAAGCCAAACAGAACACAGGTGGCTTTTTCTACCTGTCTTCAACACGATTTTGATTTCTAAAAACAAGAATTCAATACCTGCCTCCTACCTTCTAACCAGTATCATGGAGTTTCACCATTGCATCCATAGAGTCCATCATTGGCCTTTCCCTCAGATTCTAAGCAAGAGAGGACACACAAACGCCTGTCCGCGCCTGGCACAGAAGGCCACGTGGCACACTGAATTTCAATCATGGGACTCCAGCGGTGGCCCTCATAACGGATGAAGATAACAGGGCGCCCTATCAATCTGCTGGGGCCCCCATGACCAAGTCCTATCACGGGAAGGGCTTACACAGCACATTCTTGTCTCACAGTTCTGGAGGCTGGAAATCACGATCGGGGGGGCAGCCAGGTTGGTTTCTCCTGAGGCCTCTCTCTTTGGCATGTGGATGGATGGCCGCCTTTTCCCTGTGTCCTCATGTGATCTTCCCTCTGTGAACACCTGTATCCTAATCCACTCCTCTTCAAAGGACATCCATCAGATTGGGTTAGGGTTCACTCTAATGATCTCATTTTAACTGTAATTATCACTGTAAAGGCCTTATGTCCAAATACAGTCCCATTCGGAAGGTATCGGGGATTAGGATTTCAACAAATGAATTTGGGAGGAAGGTGCTTAATTCAGCCCATAGCAGGTTCATTTCCGTGGGCTATTTCACATCTACTTTTAGCAGGCTAGAGAGCAGGGTTGTCATGATGGATGAATCTACATGTACGTTTAGAGTTATTTTTCCCTTGCCAACATTCCCTGCCACCACCACCCCAGTCCTCACATGGATGAGGGGACAGCTCTCCCCTGTGCCAAGTGGATAACCATACAAGCATAAGGGAAAAAGAGCTGGCCCAGAACAACTGTAAGCCCAGGACCCACTGGTTGGGGACGGAGGGCCTGCTTCTCTGCTTCACATACTATGTAATCACTGTATCATGCCCACAATTGTCTACACTGCTTACCTGGGTCTCTCTGCCCATCTGAGTAGCAACTGTCTTAAAAGCAGAACCCAAATATTTCATCTCTGAATCCCCAATGCACAAAGTAGAGACACAGCACATGCCTTCTAAACACAACAAGCCCGTATAGTGTGTGTGTAGTTCATAAATGCCAGTGCCGAGCCCCTCTGCCAGTCCTAGGAGGGGTGAGCCCGCCCAGGGCTCCCACATACAGGAACTTCCACATGAGACAGACAGGGTTCCTGCCCTCATAGCCATTTCCAAGAGGAATCTAGGGAGACTGAAAACCAGCCTCCCTCGAGGTCCTTCTGTGGCCCAGGTGGCCCCTCTCAATTTGAGAGTAATGGGATTTTGTCACACCGTGATTCCTAGTTTTCAACAGAAACCTAACGGAGACAGAAAACATGTGGCTTTGCCTACATATACACGTGTACTCAAAATTACTTACAGGGGCAGCAGCTTTGGGGCCAGAGAGCATTCAGAATAACTCACAACTGAACGAAACTCATGTATAATGTAAGTTGCTAAAAATGTTTTGGACTTTCCCCAACACCAGTGTGATGTTCATCTCAGAAGTCAGCAGGCAAAGCTTGTCCACAGCTCGTCCAGAACCCCCCACGAGGACCATCATTCATTTCTAAGTGGCTGTCGGCTTGGGCCTTTTGTCATTCTTGTTTCCTTCCTTTGGCTCATTGTGAGAAAAATGGTCTATCAAGGCAAACACACACCCATACCCACAATGTCACCACCTCGAAACGCTCTCAGTCCCAAGGAGAGCATTTCTGTGGTCTGCCTTTTCTTGTTTTCAGGATGCACTGAAAACGGTCATCAGTACAATGACCGAGGCCCCTGAAGGAATTTCAGATCGTCAGCAGGCTCATCATCCCAAGTGCAAAAACAGATGTGTACAAGATGCTTTTAAGTCAAGAGAAATATTTCCAATTTCGATATCTGTGGGCATGAAATGTTATTTTCTTTAGAGGGTGCAAAGCTCCAAACACTACCACATAAAATCTATTCCACACAACACCTCTTCACAAAACAAATCAATTGTGTACATCACAAGGAGCTGCTCTACAAACATCTCTCTCTCTCTCTCTCTCTCTCTCTCACACACACACACACACACACACACACACACACACACCCAGATGGAATGCAGATATGCATGGACGGCTTGGACACGCACAGGGTAGAAGGGAAGAATGGACGGAGGCCCGAGACAAGGGAGGGGTGCTTGATTGTGGGCCGGTGAGAGCGCAAAGTTGCTGTGCCAGAGATAAGGAAGCGGGGTGAAGTCGAATGCAAACATGTACCAACTCAGAACCACACAGACGGGAGCCCATGGGGGTCGAGGGTCCAGGAGATGCCAGGCTGGGTCTTTAGTTCCAGATTAGGTCCCCCTGCCCATAGGTGAATTGGTCTCAAGAACGGCACTGGCAGGCATCTCCAAAGGGAAGCTGGAGAAAATTAGGGGCAAGAGGGCTGGGGGAAGGTGGGGGTAGGGAGGCCAAAAAGGGAGAGGTCAAGACTGGACAGGATGGAGGGTGGATGTGGATCAAGACCTGAAAGAGCAGGATTAGGTCCCAGGCAAACCCCTGACAACATCAGGCAATGAGAAATGACCTCCTTTACTTGAGGAGGCAGTATTTCCTTTGACAAAGGCTCTGATGACATAGGGGGATTTCGGAGACGTCATTGGTCATTTTCTTGACCTAAAAAATTTTTTTTAATGTTTATTTATTTTTTTGAGGAGGAGACAGACAGAGTGTGAGCAGGGGAGGGGCAGAGAGAGGGAGACAAGGAATCCAAAGCAGGCTCCAGACTCCGAGCTATCATCACAGAGCCCGACGCGGGGCTTGAACCCACCAACCATGAGATCAAAACCTGAGCCAAAGTCAGATGCTTCACCCACTGAGCCACCCAGGCGCCCCTCATTTTCTTGGCTTTAAACAACTCAAACTTGAGCAGTCAACAGAGGACTGTCCTTTTAGGCCCTTCGAAGTCTCCTTAGGTTCACGTCCTAGTGGACTCCTGGGGCCAGCACCGCCAGCAGGCTGCACGAGGACAAAAATGAGAGACCCGTGGTCAGCTCCATTCCTGCTTCTGTGACCTGGGACAAGTTCCTTAGCGCCCCAGACACTCTGTCTGTAAAATGAGTACAGACTGAGGAGTTGTGCGAGGAGTATAATGGGAGGCCAATGTATTTAAATAAGAAACAAAGTAAAGCAGACCTCACGCCCATTAGGATGTCTACTATAAAAAAAAGGAAGAAAAAAACAAGTGTTGGTGAGCACTTGTAGAGAGACTGGAATCTCTGTGCACCATTGCTGGGGCTGTAAAATGTTATAAGTGATATAAAAAGCATAATGGCTGTTCCTTGAAAAGTAAAAATAGAATGACCGAGATCCAACAGTCCCACTTAGAGGGAAATCCCCCCCGCAAAATTAAAAACAGGGTCACACACAGTATTTGCACACTCCTGTTCACAGCAGCGTTATTCACAACAGCTAAAGAATGGAAACCACCCAACTGTCCATCAGTGGATGAAAAGACAAAGAAAACGTGGTCCGTCTGCACAGCAGAGTATCATTCCGTCTTAAAAAGGAAGGAAATACCTACACCTGCTACAATATGCCTGAACCTTAGGATGTTGCACTCAGTGAAATGAACTAATCACAAAAGGACACATACAGTATGATTCCACTTCTAGGAGATATCTAAGGTAGTCAAATTCACAGAAAAAAAAGTAGCATCGTGGATACCGGGGGCTGGGGGGAGAAGAAAATGGAAAGCTAGTGTTTGATGGGGGAAAAGTTTCAATTTTATAAGATAAAAAATGTTTGGGAACAACAATATGAATATTGGTAATGCTAGTGAACTGTACACGTAAAAATGTTTAAGATGGTACATTTTAAGTTTTAGGTACCGTGTCAGAATTAAAAGTAATTTTTTTTTAATTAAACACACACACACACACACAGTCAATGTCCTTATGACACAGGAAGGGCTCAGCACACTGCTTTGTTATTCTCAGCACACGGATTTTGGTGCGCGACCAAGATGCCCATTACTGCTGATCTCCACTGGCTACTTTTCTAGGTGAGTGAACGGCGGGCTAATTGGCCTCCTTTTTGCACTGTAAAATTGGGAAAGCCTCATCTGCTGTGGGTGCCAGGAGCACTGGGCAAGATTAAATAAGATTGGTTGATCATCACGGATTGTAAGACTGCAAAACCATTCCAGATATCCAGAGAAAACCCGAGACCACCTCTTACAGAGTGAGAAGGCCCAGGACACCTGCCAAAAGGCATACGGATGAGTCAGGCCCGAAGGGAAGTTGGGAAGGAGACAATAATTTAAATCATTTCAGTAAGTCCCAGAACCCTCTTTCCCTTCACTGAGGATAATACAACAAGGGAACGGACCTCACTGAAAAGACACAGAAAGTCCCTCCTCCAGGGAGGAATGGCAAACACTCAGGACAGTATGCTAACCGGGGAGGGGTCAGCTCCCTCTTCGTCACAGGTGGACACGGGAGGTGCTCGGTAAAGGACGACGTATAGCTGGTTTGCCATCAGCACGGAGGGACCAGGGGTGCACTCCTCTCAGGGTGGACCCTAGAAGAGCTGTCGTGGACGCCCCTGGCAACTTGCTGGAAATGCAGAGTCCCAGGCTCCTTCCCGGGTCCTGTGGATTTGAATCTGCATTTGGATCAGCTCTTTGGGAGATCTGTGTGCACAACAGCGTCTGGGAAGCACGGGGTCCCCCTGACCGATTCTTACCCCGTTCCACCATATTCACATATTTGTGACTCAAAGGAATAAAACCCCCTGAAGGAGCTTTGGATCCGAGGTTGGCTCGAACTTAAGAACAACGCAGGCCTGCCCGAATCACACTCATTTCAGATTAATTTTCTGCCACTGGCTCTGGCCGTACCTTTATTTCTCTTCTTCCGATTGCCATCTAATAAGGTATAACAGGAGATAAATCAGCCTCCTAGTTTGGGGCATTAAGAGATTGTGGTGATGTGTTCTAGCAGCCCACTGGAGTTTATTTTCTTCTATTTCATGACAACTGAGGCATTAAATAGTCTTAAATCATCATGCTGTCCCTTGCCTGCTCTGCGACCACTCCCGCGGCTTTGGAAATCCAATATGAGAAATCATTCTTTATAGCAACCTCCATAGCTGCGAGCCAAGCAATTTAGAGAATGCTTTTATGAGAACAGTTTCTACATACTCTGCTTCTGTTACAAATTACTCCCTCGCTTTGACAACACTTACAAAATATGCAGTTTAAGTAATACAAATGGGTTATCAAATTTCCATGATATCAACGGTCAGAAAAGTTGTTCCCCATCAAACAAACCCAGAAAGAGGAGGCAACGAAGCTCAACTATTTACTTGCCATCCAGCCATCCCACCTGATTTAGAGCTCAGCTACTGAGGGAAAGCGCCATCCCCACTTCCGGCCTTTCCCAGGGTAATTGCTCAATGCTGGATGGGCTGCCTCATCCCTTCTTTGTATTAGGCAGGTGGGTTGGGGTGGGGGAGGGTAGGATACAACAGGCTCCCGTTCCTAGCAAACACAAGTCCTAATCCTCAGTTTTAATTACCACCAGGACTGTGATAAGAAACGCAGAATATGGTACTCCTTTGATCTAGAACAGGAGATGCGAAAGGAATTTTTTTTAACATCGCGAGCCATCTCATTGATTAAAAAGCGTTAACATCGAGTACGAAAGAAAGTCCTCCATGAGGTTGGGAGTTCCAACAAACCTTGGACATGCTCAGAGAAACACAGAAGCACGGGTGCAGCTGTGTCATTGCTAAGACGATGCAGATAATCCCACACTGAGATCCTGCAGAGAGTGGGCTCAGCAAAAGTCCCAGGTCACCTCCCGCGAGACCGAAGAACCAGGCGGCAGGATCCCATGGCACAGAGAGAGCTGGCCAGTGGCCTGGGACTCAAGCACGTGCCAGTCAGGTCCTAAAATACTCGTGAGGATTAACAAAAGTAAATGTAAGCCCAAGGAGCTGCCAGACCAGGGCAGAAAGTCAAATGGTTTTCTGAATTTGCACAAACCAACAAAGTCAACAGGACTGGATCAAGAAACACAATCTGAGACTCATCCTGTGGTACAGCTAGAAACACGGTAACCTCATCTAGCAAGTAGACTTGAAATCTGTGGCCACTTCCCCACGGATTTTCTCCTGGGTCAAAAGGCAAAAGACGTAAACGGAACCAGCCCAGCAGGTTGGTGTCCCATTACTGTACAGGGGCCATTACTGAGTCAACTAGAGGGCTGCCTGCCCGCCCCCCAGCCTGGCACCACACAGCCTTACCTGGGCTGTGACAACTCTGGGGAGACGGGCAGCAGAAGAAGGAGACCTCCCCAGGGGAGCAGCTCCCAGCAAAGATAAGGAGGCTGAGAGGTCTGGACGGCAGGATGTCCCAGGGATGGTGGCATTTGTACCGTCATGTGCTCGCTCAGAGGGAGGGTGGGGAAAGCTTGCATCTACGTGGAAGTCTGGGAGACCTGAAATGGGCCAGGAATTCTGCTGTGGAAGGGATCTAAACAGTACTGGGCTCAAGCAGGGCCTTACTCAGGAGAAGACAGGCCCCCAGAGAGCAGGACTCCTCCACCAGGGGCCTCAGAGGTGTCTGGCTTCTGCTTCTGTCCCAGGCCAGGCTGGGACCACCCACGAGGATCTGGGAAGGGCATATCTGTCTCCCAACTGGGCACTGTTTGCCGTGACACAGTGCGTCAAACACCAGAACATCTTTTGGAGATTTAGGGTCCAATTTTAGAGACCAGATTAAGATCTAAATCATCTTGGGGCATCTGGGTGGCTCAGTCGATTAAACCGTTCAACGTTGGCTCAGGTCATGATCTCACGGTTCGTGGGTTTGAGCCCCATGTCGGGCTCTGTGCTGACAGCTCGGAGCCTGGAGCTCGCTTTGGATTCTGTGTCTCCCTGTCTCTCTGTCCCTCCCTACTCGTGCTCGATCTCTCTCAAAAATAAATAAAACATTAAAAAAAAAAAATCTAAATCATCTCTAAGGAGAGGAGGGTGGGAGGGGAGAGTGGACGGTCCTGCAGAGAAAGTGCAGATCCTGGAAAGGTACAGGGGTGAACCGTGACAGTGTGGTGTTTTGTGTTACAGTGTCATTCCTGCCAAGGACCTCGCTGCCCACATGTGTGCATAAGAGGAAGGAGTTTCATTTGCCTTTCAGGAAATGATGGAACTGTCAACACAGAGCATTAAATGTTCAAACAAGGCGATGTAGGGCCAGCGGCACCATTAGTCTGATGAGCAGGGCGCCAGTGGGCTCTCCCACCCTCTTTACTGGCTTTCAGAGCAACAGATTGAACTTATCAAATTAACATTACAAAAACCAAATGAAAAGATTTTCTTATAAATGGGTCCTACTTTTAATCCTAAAACAGTTCTGAAGTATTGTCAGGGTACTGTATCTTTTCAACGATGGCTAATTTTACTGTTACACTTTGCATATAATACATGTAAATATTTTTCTTAATTCTTATCCGGAGAGAGATTATAGCAAATTTCCTTTTAAGAAATCAAGACGTTCAGATTCTCAAATTTCAATTTTAATGCCTCCCATTGCTTTCCTTTCGGTTTAATTTCATAATAGCTAAAAATGTAGCACAAAGAGATAAATTTGAAAGCCCCCTGAACAGTTATCCATGCTTCCCTATCATACAGTCAGTGTAAACAAAACACATTTCTCTGACAAATTCCTAAGGCCATAAAATGTCAAAGTCAGAGAAAGTAGGCCCAATGCTGAACTTAGGAAAAACTTCTACGTGAAAGCAAAAGAATTCTCACTCTCATCAATACAAACATGTTTTCCCATCCAAGTACTAACCAGGCCCGACCCTGCTTAGCTTCCGAGATCAGACGAGATCGGGCGCGTTCAGGGTGGTATGGCCGTAGACAATACAAACATGTTTTCAAATGCCCCGAAGAGCCCCTACGATACCAAACATTTTGCTTCTCCATACAGTTATAAAGCAGGGTTTTGTATTATTATTATTTATTGTGAAAGGAGAGTTGACATACAATGTTATATTGGTTTCCAGTGCACAATATAGTGATTCGACACTTCTATCCATTACTCAGGGCCCCCCATGGTGAGTGTGGTCACCATCTGTCAGCAGACAACGTTACTACAATATCATTGACTGTACTCTCTGCTGTGCTTTTTCTCTCAGTGACTTACTTATTTTATGAATGGAAGTCTGTACCTCTTAATCCCCCTTCATCTGTTTCACCCATCCCCGAATCACCTCCCTTTCAGCAACCACCAGTTTGTTCTCTGGATTTTAGAGTCTATTTGTTTGTTTGCTGGGTTTTTGTTCATTTGTTTCCGAACCAGGTTTCGGGCGAACGCGCACATTCACTGCTCCTGCACGTGTGGGCCAGAGACACTGAAACAGCACAACACATCGAGAGACCACTGAGCTGAATAACTGAAAACAGAGACATGTCTCCCAAGTAGGTACAGCATCTCTGACAAGCACTTTTGAGGTTTTCAAGCTCATAAACCAACCCAAACCAGCTATATACCAAAAATTTCCTTGAGCTAAACACACACACACACAACTTCCAATTACCTTGATTTAAATACAGAGATGCCACAAAACAGGGTTTATGCCACCTGGTCCACCTCGTCTTGTAAAGGCCAAGGGCCTGGTCTATGACATGAACACAGGTCTAGAAGAGCCACCTCTGGATCAACTACGAGACACAAATCAGGAAACTTCTACCTTAGTATGGAGACCCACGGCAAACCCACATCTGAATTCTAGTCTTAAACGCAGTCCCTCTGGATTCTCTTCTGATTGCAAACAGACTGGCAGTCTCATGTAAGATTTTGTTCCTGTGGGTCAATTGTTGAAGCTTACACACATTCGCTGCTACTCCCCGTTTGTCCCCAGGAACTCCGTGTCTTGGAACCCAAGGGGCACATCTCACTTTCTGTACCATGTTACCAGACAGCCACCGTCTCTCCTAAACTATAGGTCCAGAAGGTGGGACCTGGGCATGTATATCATGGGTGTTCCTCTCAAAACCTTGCGCTGGGCAACGTGTGCGTTTGGGTTGGGAACTCAAGTACAGCAGAAATCCTCTAAAATTCTTTTTAGGGAAATAAATTCCCAAGTTCATGGGCATCTCCACAAAATATGCTGACCAGTCAGTCTCCAGGGCTGACTGGCTTCTCTCTAGACATCTGGGCTCTTTTCCTACACGCAGGCATCAGAGAGCACAGTCCCAAGGTCAGCTGGGTAATTAAATACAAAATGAAACAATGCATTTGAGTGCCAAAAAGGAAGAACCATTTCTGGAAAA
Organism: Acinonyx jubatus; assembly: GCF_027475565.1. Taxonomy (NCBI): domain Eukaryota; kingdom Metazoa; phylum Chordata; class Mammalia; order Carnivora; family Felidae; genus Acinonyx; species Acinonyx jubatus. The sequence continues at coordinate 80,820,798 of NC_069393.1, read as the reverse complement.
GGAAATCCCATCTTTTAGAAAGATGATAAAGGTAAAGAGCTTTAAAAATTCGGCAAAATTAGGAAGGCGGAGACGAGAGGAAAAAGAGAAAATCTCGTAACTCCACGTCAAAGGAAGCTTACGTGAAAGTTAATCAGTGGAACCACATTCACAAATAGGCACTGGCCCTACATGGCCCTACATTAAAAATCAGCAGAAAAAAAAAAAAAAAGGAAAAGTGAAAAATGTTAAGGTGTGTGATAATCATAAAAATCCTTCCACTTTTTCAATTAGTCACCTTCCTTCTGGCCTCACCTCACTGCCAGAGACCCCACCTAGTCTGGAAGGCTTTAAAATTTAAGTGAATGCCACAAGTGGGCATTAAGAGACTTCAGGAGAAGGCACGACCAAAAAAGTTTTCTCTTTGGTATAAATACAAAATTACGCTAGAAAGTTGCTCAACATGAAAGAGGAAATTTATTTTCTGAAGCACCACTGAGATGGCCTCAGGTGACCGGGTGCTGAGGAACAAGCTGCTGGCGTCACCCCTCATGGAACAGCGCATTTCTGGATTCATCTGCGAACGCTTGAAGAGGCTCCCTCCGCCTACTTTCCAGTCTCAACTCCTGACCCGCTGGGGCCCTTGAGCCCATCTGGAACTCGGCATCCAGAGAGGCAAGGAGGCTCCTGTGTTCCTCACTGCTTTGCAATGTGGTTCCTTCACCCCCACGCCCTTCCCATTCCCAGATACTCCCGGCCCTAGCAAGTTGTTAGAAATCTTGCAAGAACAACCCCCAAACCAGCTTCTTTGTGGAACTCTGGCAGCATCGGGCTGGCCCGGCATGAATGCTTCCAGCCAAGGAACACACACCACACTTTTCAGTGTCCTGTGATTGTCTGCCACTCTCTCTCTCATCCTCCACTAAAAATTGTTTAAAGCCCCAGTGCCTGACCCAGAAAACATCAGTAGCTGTTGAGTAATAAGACTTTAAATCAAATGCCAAGACTCTCTTCGGTGACCGAACTGTAGGCAGGCTCCACTGAGCCCCCTAATCGACGAGGCCTTGACTTTCGCCCCCATCCTTGTTGGACCTTCATAGCCTGGAATCCTGCAGAGTCAGTGTAGAGAGACTCTCCCAATACCAGGGATCAGAGATCAATGTCTGATCCTCCTCTGCACCTCGGAGGTACGAGCCCCGGCCTGCCTTCAGCAGTAATTGTGTCACGCTGGCGTACGAGAATCTCCGATGCTTAGTAATTTTCGGTCCACCAACTCCCACCCCTGCTCCTTGGCCATACATCCCCGGTTGTTCCTGTCCTAGTCTCACTTGAGATCTCTCCCTGATCTTGCTCCTCTGCTGCGACAGTCCTAACGCCTATCCCAACAGTCCCGAATGAAGTCATCCTCGCCGTCTTAACAAGCGTCAGGATAAATTTTTTTAACGACGTACAGTGTTTCTGATTTTCATCCCAGACTTAAACACAGGACTTAATCATGCCACATCTTCGCGAAAAATAATATCACACTGGTGAGTCAAAGAACTAGAAACTTAAAGAACAATGCAGCTTTTCTAGTGCCCTCAAACCTGCCTCTTCATTGCACACAAAGCTGGTCCCACGTGTGCAGTATGATATTAAATCTCGCATCCTCAAATTAACTTTAATTATGGAAAACAGGCACAGCTTTCATTCGGAGGCAGGCCGAGCTAACAGAGAACTACAGAACAGCCCCCAAGTTCCCTCCGAGAGGAGTTCTGGTCCCAAAGGAACTGCCTCCCTTCAGCTCAGTGCCCACCTGCCTCTTCAGTGATGCCTGAGCACATCAGTCTCAAGCACCTCCCTCACCCACCTGCCTTCCCTCCTCCTTTACAGGTGGGGGCAGAAAGGGCATGCACCCTGGGGCTACAGGTGCATGGCGGGCTCAGGTTGGCCATGCAGAGAGCTCAAGGCTCACTTGACAGGCTCTAGGGCAGACACAGAAAAGGAAACACAGGCTGTGGACAAGAGCTGGGCTGGAAGGGGTCCTGGACAAGCATCTGAGGCTCGTGCTGTATGCAAAAGGGACCCTGGATTCTGAGGCCTGCCACTGAAGACCCACAGGGCCACCAGAAGGAAACAGGCCCAGGAGACCATCACCAAATAGAAACACAGAGGGAGGTGGCGGTGGGCTCCTGGTGTGTGTATTCGTGTTCAAGGATCCTTAAGCAGCTGGCTCAATGCAAACCCTTGCTCATAACACATTCAGTATGTTCATTTTGTTTTGTTTTGTTTTGTTTTGTTTTGTTTTGTTTTGTTTTTACCAATACTGAAACCTGGAAGCACATAGCCATAGGTGACCTCAACGCCTTAAGAAATTACCATTTCACACTGATGAAAATTATTATTCTACACCATGAAGGGGATGCTGTTTTGCAAACAGCCGTCTTTCTCCTACTCCTGCAAAAAAAAAAAGTTGTTAGTACAGTACTCATTAAACTTAGTTTTACAAACTCATATTTGTTAACTCAACCAAACATTTGGGTCATTTTGCTAGAATCAATACACATGGCTAGAAGCACAAACAAAGAAAGCAAAATTTACCTTTCAAAGCTCTTGTTGAATCATGCCAGTGTGTAAAACAGCCTAGGAGAAGCTCAATCATTAACCCTCTGATCCAGAACGAAACCTGCACTCGGGCCCTGCATGCAAGAGGTGGGGAAACCGAGGCCCAGGGTGTGCTTGGAAATGGACTTCAGCCTCTCGACATAAATGGAAAAAAGCTTCAAACCCAACCCCCCTTTCTTGATCTTGGCTTCTTTTACAGAGATTCGATGGCACAGATTCGTGTTATCTCTCTGAAGATAGAAACATCCCTCTTCCCAGGGGAGGTAGGATTCTGGTATCTATCCAACAGTTCGAGGCTGAGAATGAGGCTGGGCGATTCGGAAAAACTGGTATCCGCTCGAGAGATGGCAATGAGTGGGTGTGCCCAGCCCTTAGCCAGCCTGGCTCCCTCGGGGGCCAAAAGCACGGTCAGTGCCTTCAAAATGGCCAGGAGGAAGGGACGGAACAAGTTTCAGCGTAAGCACAAACTAAAGAAAGTCAGATGGTGCCCAGGGCAGACAGGCAGGGCAGCCTGGAGAAGAAGAAATGGAAAAAGCCTGGAGCAGCCATCCCTGTGACCAGTGAGCCGGCCAAAAGCCCCCCAAAGTTAACAATCACAAAGAACTCAAAGCAGACAGACAAGGAATCCCAGGGCCTGTAAAGGAACAGGGAAACACACTGGAATATAATCCCTGTCACCAGTGAGACTGGTAAAGCTCACGACATAAAGGCAGGGGGCACCCCTTCTCTGTCTTGTGGTCTAACGACCTTCTCAATGGATGGTCCCCGATGGTCTACACATTTCCCTAGGTTCCCTAGGTTCCCTAGGCTGCCTTCTCTGGGGCCCTCCATTCTAGAATGCTCTGACCTTTACTACTTAGGCTGAGTGGCTTATTTGCCATTTTGCTTTCTCCAGGTAGCTCGGAGACGAGTCAGAATTACCAGGAAAGCACAGGCTGATGGGGACAGACGGGGACAGAAGTTCAGAGAGGAGCAGGTGGTGGGAGAGAGGCCTTCTGGGTTCCTCTTTCCGTGTCACCTCACACTGGGGCCTCTGTCTCACAAAGGCTCAGGTGGGGCGAGTTCTGAGAGGCAGTCCACCAGAGTCTGCCAGCAGGGGAGGGGGGGGGTCCCAGCTCCCTCCTGAGGCTGCCGCCGGCCTGTGGGGTGTTCCAGGAAGGAAAGCTGTGCCTGCTGAGCCCGTGGAGGCTGCTGACCACCTTCCCTTCCACGGTTCTTGGGGCTCTGTGCCTGGATCACCGCCTTTCAGAACACGACTAACATGGGGGAAACAGAGTCAGCTCCCGAGGGCCAGGATGCTCCAAGAAAGGATACAGAATCTGGAATAAAGAACGCCACACAGACACCTGCTTTTTAAAAACTCTGTCTCCAGAAAAGCAGGAGAAAAAGGGCCAGGAGACAAGGTTTGGGGTGAGTATGGGGTGTGAGACCTCAGGTGAACTGACCAAGTCCTGTCTATATGACTATAGCATTTAGACCTTCCAGAATGTCCAGAACGGGTTGGGGAGGCCACACCAGAACTCAACCAGACCTGCTGACAGATGATGCTCCAGCATCCCAGGACTGCCGTAGCAAATACCCACAAATCGGTGGCCAAGGACAATAGAAATTTTGTCCTTCACAAGGGCAAAACTCAAGGTGCCAGTGGGGCCATGCTCTCTGTGCAGCCTGTGTGGGAGACTCTGTTCCATGGTTTTCCCTTAGTCTCTCCAGTAGAGCTGGTGGATGAATCCCTTGTGGATACATCACTCCAACCTCTGTCCTCATTGTCACAGAGCCTTCTCCCTGTGTGTCCCAGTCTCTATCTGAGCCTGCTTTCTCTTCTTATAAAGACACCAGTCATTGGATTAGGCCCCACCCTAATTCAGTATGACCTCATCCTGGCGTGATTACATCTATTTCCAAATAAGGTCATAGTCACCGGTACCAGGAGTTAGGAACTCCACGTATCTTTTGAGGGACACAATTCATCGCAAAACAGATGCCTTGGCTGTATCACACCCTGAACACCTCCAGGTGACCTGAGTTACTTTATGAGCGAGACAATCACCAGGCTGTTTGTCACCTGTGGGTGGATTTTCTCTCATGAGCAGGGCCTTCACGTCCATTCCCCAGTCAAAACGCGGGGAAGTTCTGACGAATGTGCCCAGTGGATTTTCAAGGGTGACGTTCTGTCAACTGCAGCCTTGGGCCTTGTGACATAAACCCAGATACGTTTGCTGGGCGTTTCTCTTGAAATCAACCAATAGCAGTGTTTATGCATCTGCGTAAGGTGTAAAAAGAACCAGCTCCGAGCAGATCGTCAGCCCCCACCCTCCCTGGAAGACAGCAATCTCAGCTGCCAGGCAATTTATGGCCCAGTTGGGGAAGAGAGAACACTGAGGGGAAATGCCTTCTGGTTGACAATGGTCAAAGCAATTGCTTGGTTCACTCAAGGAGAACTGAAGGATACCCCAGTAAATTTAAAAAGAAAGGAAAACTTCCTATTAACTCAACCATGAGAGGTAATGTAATGAAAAGATTTCATTTCAGTTAATGAATGATTTATTGAAAATGCAAACAAATTCACTCTCTGCTACAATTATCACTAGAATTTCAAAACAGAGGATCACTATCTAATTAGTCACAGATTTGAATTAACCCTAAACAAAGGGATCCATCTGTGAAATATTTGATTGGCTTACCTGTGATTTTTGACACTAATTAGCATATAGATATTATTTGTATGGGTATTAAGTTTTAGGGTCACAGAACACAGTATCACAAAGTATGCATGAGCAAATGCTGAAATTACAGTGCTCATAACTAGGAACCAATCTGATCTTAATACAGTTTTTAAATTCACATTGATTCACATTTAATGGATTATTTTCCCTACAGATGGGTTATTACACGTGGTAGGGAATATTATTGCTTTTCCAATACTATGTTTGGTGGGGTGAATTAAGTAGTGTTTGTTTCCTCTCCAGATAGTATCAACGACACCTTGAAATGAGCGCTGTCTGGGCCAGGCGGTGGAGAAGAAGGCACCCAGTAGGTAATGGGTGTTGAATCGATACTCTGGCTCCAACACGACACCCGTGGCTGCCACCACTTGTCTATAAAAATGATTCCCTCATTTCCCTCTTCATTGAGCTGACTGTCATCGCAAAGGGTTTTCAAGCTAATGCCACAAGCGTCTGGTTCATGCTTTCAATGTTCCAAGACGCTCAAATGTAACTGCAGAGTTACTAAAACTTATAACTGTAAAATTGGGGAGGGACGTCGAATGACTGAGAGGTATGTTGTATTTCTGAGGAACATCATTCTGTTGCCTAATTACAAAAGTGTGATGAGAATAATCCCATCTAATGCTTCCTTCATTGGTGTAAGTTGCAGAGTGCCAGGATGGCTTTCCACGGCTCACTGTCCTCATTGTCCCCTTCCATGAAGACAGTGCCCACGACCGTGTCCTATGTCCCGTTTCCCTCTGCTCATCCCCACAATGAAGGTTCACCATTCTCGTGACCCATCGCCTCTCTACCACCCACCAGGAAAGGAACCCCTCCAGATGCTGCTAGCTTCTGAGCCTTGGACCTGTGCGTCCATGTTCTGCTGGCCAGCACATCCTACTGGAAGCTTCCACACCCCAAACCAAATCTGCCCTGACTTTCTTCCCTTCCAACCGACTTAGCCCTGGTCGGAGCATCCAGCCCCGTCTTCTCCCAACTCCCTTCTCGCCTTCCACAGCTGGCCAGTTGCCAAAATGAGACTCCCCGGTGCTAAACACCTCCGGCTTCCCCCCACCCCGTGTGTGCCCTCCAGCTGCTGATATCCTCCGAGCTGTCATTCACGGCCACGTCCTCTCCACTGGCCTCTGTGTCTCCACAGCCATCCTCACCTGAGGCCACAGCAAGTGCACCAGACATCCTGCCCCGGTCCTTCTCATGGGGAAAAATAGGAACGGCTCTACCTCGAGCCACTGAAAGGGACACGGCTCATCTCACATCACAAGGCTGACATGGCCCTCCGGGACACGTTTCCAGAATGGTCTCTCCTTCTCTGTTTCCCCACCCCCCCCGCCTGAGAGCCAGCCTCCCAGGGCCAGCTCCTCTCCCCTCATCAATCCCGTCCCACAGGGGCATGCCTCCTTCTTTCCTCCCCAGCACCTTCTCTGCTGGCCTCTCTCCTCTTGCCCTTAGCACCCCGTCCTGACATTAGCTGTGCACAGACGTGGCCCTTCCGAGGGACCTGGGGGTTTTCAGAAGCTCAGCACTAAGGTAGACAAGGGGAGACTATTCTGTGCAGCAACTGCTTTGCAGATGCGTTGAATCAGAGCAGAGTGGGAGTATACACAGGACAGAGACAATCTCTCGCACAGAGAACAGCACGTTTTCGATGTGTCTGCCGTGACAGCTTGGTAAAGAGACAAAAGCATGGGGTTCTCAGTTGGTTAACTGTCCAATTTCGGTCCAGGTCATGGCCTGGTGGGTCGTGAGTTTGAGCCCCACGTCAGGCTCTGCGCTGACAGCGCGGAGCCAGCTTGGGAGTCTCTCTCTCCCTCTCCCCCTGTCCCTTTCCCATCCCCACTCCTGCCACTCTCTCTATCAAAATAAGTAAAACTTAAAAAAAAACTATAGAAAAAATAAGAGCGACAAAAGCAAACTCAACTGCTAATTTGCTTTGCAAATTAGAGCACAGCTAGTCTGGGTCAATCCATTGGGCACCGATACGCAAAGAACAGGCCGTGTGCTGGGGCGCTGGAAGGAGCGCGGGGACTTTTCGGGATCGGCAGGTGCAGCTACCCTGCTCCGGGAAGGCCCTAGCTCCAGGCACCGCATCTCTCTCTTCTTCTGCTTTCCCTTGTGAGGAAGTCGTGTTTCAGTGGTTTGCAAAGGTCTATGGGAAAAATAATCGGCTAGTTTCTGTAACGAAATAGGGTGCTTGCCTGGCATATGATCAGTCAGGTAAGAAGTAATCCACTTCTTTGAAGCAGAGTCCAAATTTTTGAGTAAGAAGGGCCCTCAGAAATATACAGCAAGTATAACATCTGCTCATCTCACAGATGAGGAAAGGAAATCCTAGAGAGGCGAAGAAATTTGCCCACCACCATGGGGAATGCCATCAGAAAGCTACAACCTGTCTACCCCAGAGAGGACCCTTGGGTTTAACTTAACAGAGCAATTATCAGTCTCCAACGGAGAAGGTGTACATATTTTCCACAAACCCGATTTAGATTTGTTATGTTTTCAAGACCTTAGTTTTACCTATAACCGCTTTTAAGAACAAAAAGAATATATGATAGCCATCTGATGGCACAGTCTCGGGATGAGGCAGAACCCTGAGCCTCTATGAGCGCACATCTGTGCGTTGTGTTTGTTGAAGGGGCTCCTTTCCCTATCCCAAATCCACCCCCTATCACAGTTCTGTCATCCTTATTCAAGAACAGGCCAATTCACATAAAATACAGCCCTTGGGAGGTGAAAGACCCGGACTCTGAAAACTGATGAAAGATATTGAAGATGACACAAACAAGTGGAAAGATATTCCATGCTCATGGGCCGGAAGCACAAATATTGTTAAAATGCCCACACCACCCAAAGCAATCTACAGATTTAATGCGATCGCTATCGAAATACCAACAACATTTTTCACAGAACTGGGACAAACAATCCCAAAATTTTCATGGAACCACAGAAGACCCCGGATAGCCAAAATGGCCTTGAAAAAGGAAACCAAAGCTAGAAGTATCAAAATTCAGATTTCAAGTTATTTCACAAAGTTGCAGTAATCACTATGGTACTGGCACAAAAACAGGCGCACAGATCAATGGAACAGAACAGAAAGCTCAGAAATGAACCCACATTTATATGGTCAGTTAATCTTTGGCAAAGGAGGAGAGAACAGCCAACGGGAAAAAGACAGTCTCTTCAACAAATGGTGTTGGGAAACTGGACAGGTACGTGCAAAACACTGAAACTGGACCACTGACTTAACACCACACACAGAGACACATTCAAAATAGATTAAAGACCTACATGGGAGACCCGAACCTATAAAAATCCTAGAAGACAGCACAGACAGTAATTTCTCTGATACAGGCCGTAGCAATGTTTTCTTCTAAAGATGTCTACTGAGGCAAGGGAAACAAAGGCAAAAACAAACCGTTGAGACTTCATCAGAATGAAAAGCTTCTCCACAGAGTAGGAAACCATCATAAAACGAAAAGACAACCTATGGAATGGAAGAAGATGTTTGCAAATGACATATCTGGTAAACGGTTAGTATCCAAAACATATGAAGAATTTATACAATTCAACACCCCAAAAACAAATAATGCAATTAAAAGACGGGTAGAAAACATCAACAGGCACTTCTCTAAAGAAGACATCCACATGGTCAACAGACACACGAAAAGACGCTCAACATCACTCATCCTCTGGGAAATGCAAATCGAAAGTACAATGAGATATCATCTCACACCTGTTAGAATGGCTAAAATCAAAAGACAAGAAACAACAAGTGTTGGAGAAAACGTGGAGAAAAAGCAACCCTCACGCACTGTTGGTAGGAATGCAAACTGATGTAGCCACTGTGGAAAACAGTACGGAGTTTCTTCAGAAAGTTAAAAATGGAACTGCCCTATGACTCAGTAATCACACTAATGGGCATTTGCCCGAAGAATACAAAAATAGTAATTCGACAGCATACACGAACCCTGATGTTTATAGCGGCATCGTCTACAACAGCCAAGTTACGGAAGCAGCCCAAGTGTCCACTGATAGGTGAATGGATGAAGAAGAAGAGGTATATAAGGACAATGGAATATTACTTGGCCATAAAAAGGAACAGAATCTTGCCATTTGCAATAACACGGATGGGGCTACAGAGTCTAATGGTAAGTAAAATCAGTCAGTCAGAGAAAGACAAATACTCTATGATTTCCCTCATATGTGGAATTTAAGAAACAAAACAATGAGTAAAGGAAAAAGAGAGACAGACAGAGAGAGACAAACCAAGAAACTCTTGACTCTAGAGAACAAACTGCTCGTTACTAGAGAAGAGGTGGGTGAGGGGATGGGTGAAGTAGGCGAAGGGGAGTAAGGGTACGTTTATTGTGAAAAGCACCGAGTCAAGTGTGGAGTTGTTGAATCCCTACATTGTATACCTGACACTGACTTAACACTGTATGTTAACTATACTGCTCTTTTAGGAAAAGTTTCAACTTCTAAATAAAAACTTCCATTGCAAGTCTACCTGAGATAGGCCTTAAAATAAGCGGGCAATGACCCCCACGGGAGCGTGAGTCTGGCGGAGGTGGGGGGGAGGGGTAACAGCATAAATCGATCTGTGAGGAGGGACGGACTGAGAGAGGTGGTCACTCACACCTGCCCGCAGGCTGAGAGAAACAGGAGGGACCTCCCCACACTGCGTATCTGTGGGATGTTCAGGAGCCTCCCTGAAAGCTGAGGGAGCTCACGGTGGCCTTGAATCCTTGAGGTAGACCAGGTGACCAGGAAGGTTCTAAGGGCAAGTCAGAGGTAAGGAGTCTGGTGACGGAGGGGCTCTGAAGGAAGAGAGCTCCTAGAGGTTTTCACCAGGTTTTTTAGTAAATGAAGAACCTTCCTGTTTTTGCTGGATTCCTTTCTCTTTGTGAAGCCATTCCACAAATACATACGGGGTGTCACCTGCATGCTAGGTCTTATGCAGCACCTACAGGCAATCTGGTCACAGAACCTGTTGCCAGGTTCAGAGGGGCTGATCATCTCGCCCATTTGGTAGGCAAGTACCCTTCCCCTCTGCCACCCCCTCGCCCCACACTCAACTCTCGCAGAGCGTTCAGTGGGTTGAAGAGGACGACCTGCCCATAATGGGGGTGGGCAGGGGGAGAAGTGTGCCTCGGTGAAGCACATATGTCCGCTTAGCACCAAAGCCATTGTTCCATTCACTGAGACCGGACCATGCACCGATACAAGTGACACATGAAACTCGATCCTGGCCCTTCGGTGTCCAGACAAGGGCAGCAGGGTTCCTTCACGGGCCCCAAGCCATACGTGAGTGAGAGCCACAGCCACCTGTAGGCCACCAGGGTCCTCTCTTCAGAGGGAGGCCTTTTTTCTCGGCTCACCTGAACTGATGTCTCCTTGGAGACAGAAGAGTAGGTGCCAGTCCCCCATCTCCCCACGAAGAAGCCACTCCCACCGAGTCTGTGCCTCCTCTGAAGTTTCCTGACCTGGGCAGCCGGTACTCCTGCTCGCAGTGCCGTCGGGAAGGCCTCCCGCCATCCCACAGGGTGTCTCTGACACTCTTCCCCTGACAGACCCCTTCTCCTGGCCTTGCTGAGCTCCTGGCCAGCAGGTCTGGCCGGGCACTGCCAGGGTCCTTGTCCGGTTCTTCCCAAAGCGTCTTTCCCGGTACAAATGGAACCTGTCAAGCTGGGACTTCCCATTCCTGTTTCAACATCCCTGACCACTCGGAGGCAGCAAACGAGCGGCCAGGGACAGGGCATGAGACGTGTCTGCCGATATCAACCCTCGGCTGCTCATGTGTCACCTCCCATCATCTGCAGGTTGTGCTGGGCGAGTGCAAAACATAACACGCATTGTTGTGCGCCAGCGACGTGGATACCTTCACGCCTTTTTAAGTAACTGTGGTCAACAGCACGCCTGACAAGGATGAACGGAGGCAGGCCGCCCTTTTAATCAACCGACGGGGATGCAAGAGGGAACAAAGCTGTATGCTTCAAGGCACCCGGAAGAAAGTGAGTCAGATGGCAACATCACACCTGGGATTCGCCCGTCACCAATTCTCTTTTCGCCCCAGCACTATCCCACTATTGCCAACGTTACCCTGAAGCCCTGTGACAAACCGGTGGCCCATCTCTCTTGCGAAGACACATAAAGACACATGGCATGGTTTCACACCACCCAGTCCCATGAAGCAGCAGAGAAGAGGTTTGCAGTGGAGGTGGCCAGGAACCCACCTGCGGCAGCCCGGGTCCTGACCTGCAGAAAAGGCCCCCCGAGGCCCTGAGGTCCTGGAGCCGGAGAGAACTTGCAGCGTCCTTCCTTGGGGCTGGCATAAAGGGTCCCCAGAGCCCAGACTGTCTGGAAATACGCCATGTTGGTGATGTGGGGGCCCCAGCAAACATTTCACGATTTAAAAAGCAAAAGAGAGAGATGGTGAGAGAGACAGACAGATGCACCTGGAGTGGTCACATTGGAAATGCACATAATGAAAACTGTCCAAAATCAGAGTGGTCTGTTAGAGATACTGTCAGAGGCCAACTGTAACCGCTCAGGCAAATTGATGAAACGTATCTGGAGGTGCTTTGGACGCGCAGACTTCCCAAGGATCCGCTGTAGCGTGTGTCCTTGTGAGCCCACAGATACTTGCTCCGGAGTGGTACGGGGGCAGAGCCTGACAGTGGGGGCCAGTGAGCACACTGGGGCGGCTGCAGAAGCCCAAAGAGAGCCCAGCCTCACCTACGTGCTCACACAGGCCCTCCTGTCGCCAACGACCCCTTGTTCAGCAAATTCCTTATGGCCTGCATTTCACTCCACTTGGCTTGTGACCGGAAATGCTGTCTGTCCCTATGTTCTATCTATTTAGGCTTCTAATAAACAGTATTCACCTCCTGCAACAGGAGAGAAGGGAGGCTGACCTCTGCCTCCCGAACAAGGAGAATTAGGCAAAGCCACGAGCAGGAGGCAAATACCAGGCACCTGTGGCTCAGCTACGAGCCCCGAATGAGCTTGAGCAAGCCCCACCCCTGCCAGGTCCTCCTTAGTTGACTGATGTGACCAGAGGCACCTCTGACTTACAACAACCCCCCATCTCTGCCACTTGGTTGACACCAGGGCTGTGAACTAGGCATCTGACCCACCAAGGCATTCAGAGTTCCATCCAGGATTTCTGAACTACAACCAGGGTCAGGTATGTTCTCTGAGAACAGGGAGCCGGGAGGCCTGAGCTGAGCGTGGCAAGTGGCCATATTCTCCACCTGCTGCAAGGGTGAAGGGGCCAAGGCAGGAAGGAGTGAAGCTGGCTCGAACTAAGAGGCAGATGAAAGACAACACTGAACCCCCTAGGACTGATTATGCCCAGATGCCCATCTAAACCACTGCTTTGCGAGTGCCTTGACCGTCCTTTTTTTTTTTTTTTAACTTTATTTATTTTGAGAGAGAGAGAGAGACCAAGCGTGCCTTCGTGCGTGCACACAAGTTGGGGAGGGGCAGGGAGAGAGGCAGAGAAAGAATCCCAAGCAGGCTCTGTGCTGTCAGCACAGAGCCCCACGAGGGGCTCGATCCCATGAACCATGAGATCATGACCTGAGCCAAACTCAAGAGTCAGACACTTAACTGACTGAGCCACCCAAGTGCCCCTAGAATATGGCTTTTAAAACATGAAATTGAGAGATCTCAATCACTGGATTATTGGAAAACTGCCATCCTATTACTAGTCAAATTAAATTTGGGGATGGTATTAGGTTGGCCGGCTTTCCAAATTGGAATTTGTGTAGTGTATCGGGTGGCTTTGTGTTTATTCTAGGTGCCGTTCTCCTGCTGAAATGAATGCATGTTGCAAAGTGTCAGGGCGCATATATGCATTACTGTCTTGTTTCAGAAAGGATTTAAAGCTGCTTACGAAGAACGTGTAAGTAAACAAAAATAAACTTTTTAAAAAAGGTGAGGAAAGTCCAGAGAAAATAAGGTAGGGGACTCCCTATGGAGCTCACAGTAGGGCAATTTGTTTTTCTTTTCTTTTTTTTTTTAAGTTTATTTATTTTGGAAAAAAAAAAAAAAAGAGAGACTGTGCAGGTGCATGAGAGTCAGGGAGGGGCAGAGAGACAAGGAGAGAGCATCCCAAGCAGGCTCTGCACTGTCAGCACAGAGCCTGATGCAGGGCTTGATCCCACAAGCTGTGAGATCGTGACCTGAGCTGAAATCAAGAGTCGGATGCTCAACCGACTGAGCCATCCAGGCGCCCCTCAATAGTCCTTTTAGTAAATCCGTGTTGTATTTAAGCTACTCTGAGCCTGTGTCCTGACCCTTGTAGCCAAGATCCAAATAAAAGGATATGTGCCGGTTCCCAATCTCAACCTAAACCAGCAGCAGTCGGGCTCTAAAAGGTTCTAGTCAGGTTCCACAGTTGAAGCAGAAAGGGATGCAAAGTCTCAGTGATGACACACGTCCCCAAGGCCCAGCAACCTTAAAATCCTGACTCCTGGGTTCTTGCAAAACAGATCATGCAATTAGCATATGACTCAGCAATTGTACTCTCTAGGCACAAACCCCTATACACAAATGACCCTAGCAGTTTCTGAATAATAGCCCCCAGGCCGGACATGATCCAGATGTCCTTTAATAGTTAAAGCTGTGCCATATCCATGCTGCAGAAGAGTCCTGAGCCATCAAAGGAAAATCTAACAATACATACAACGCAGATGGATCTCAAGAGAATTAGGCTGAATGAAAAAAAAAAAAAAATACAGTCTCGAAGGGTATGTACTGTGTGATCCCACTACATAACACTCCTGAAATAAAAAAAAGTTATAGAGGTCAGGAAGAGACTAGTGTTTGCCAAGAGTTACGGATGGACAGGGAAGGGGGGCGATAGGCTATCGAAAGGTAACAGGAGGGATTCTGTGGTGGAAATATTTCCATCGTGGTTGTGGTGTTGGTCACGTGACTCTACACGTGGGATTCAATTGCGTAGAACTGAACTCAATATACACACACATACACACATGTAAGACTGGTAAAACCTAAACAATAAAGTCCATGGATTGTACCAATGTCATTTCTTGGTTGTGATACATTGTCCTATAGGATGTTACCAATGGAAGAAAGTGGGTGACGGGTACGCGGCTCTCTCTGTAGTATTTCTTAATACTGCACGGAAATCTACAATTATCTTAAAACAGCAAGCTAACGAAACATAAAATTCTGTTTTCTACTCTTACTCTCATTTTAAATAGCACAGGAAAGAGGTCTCATCACAATATCTAAATAAACACACTATAAAAACACATGAAATGAGAAGAAAAAGTAAATCCTATCTGAAGTAACTTCAGCCAGATCCTCAAGTAACTCCATACATTTTTCGCATGTGATCTCTGGCATTAATTTAAAAATAACCTAGACATTCAAGAAATCAAGATACAGCCATAGACTAACACCCCCTTCTCTACAAAAAAGACTGTAGAAACAGACCCACCAAGAGTGTTTAAGTGATTAAAAGAATGATGAGTAATTTTATTTTTGGCTAGCAAAAATAACCAGAAGGAAATTCCATAACAGAAGTTTAGAATATAATTCATAGGCTTACCGGCATAATACATGACAGATAAAAGAAATATGGAACTAGAAGATATTTCAGAAAAAGAAATCGAAAGCACAGACAAAAAAAAAAAAATGGATAGAAGGCATAAACTAAAAAGAGGGCATAATAGATACATGTAATTTGATGAAAAAGTCTAAAAAATATGTAACTGAGTTTCAGAAAAAGGAGAGAAAGAGAATGAGAGAGAAGAAATAATGATAGAGACTGCCTGGTGATTCTTCCAAAACATTATGAATTCAAAGCACTGTAGAAAATGAGCAAACAAAACCACCCCACACCCCTAGACATACAAAATGACACTGAGATGCCATTTCTCAATTAATTGGCAAAATATAAAAGTTTGGTAACATAATATGTTGGAAAGACTAGGGAAAGAGGCATGGTCCTTTATTTCTGGTGGGAATGCACAACGGAATGATCCAGTGGCATGGAGCCGGGTGTTACTGACCAACGTTGCATGGGCACTTGTCTTGCATCTAGCCAACCCACTGCCAAGAATGTTTGGTGAAGATATACGGGCAAAGCTATGAAAGATGTGTGCACAAGGACACTCCCTGAATCACCATCTGCTAGAGCAGAAGATGAACAATAATTAAATATCCATTAACTACATATATCCACACAACTGAGTATAATGCAGTGGTAAAAAGGGACGAGAAATATTTCTATGTACTGCTCCCGACTCCTCTCCAGAATGTAAAGCCAGATGGAAAGAGCAAGTTTGAAAAAGTTTATATAACATGCCACCAATTTAATTAAGAACAGGCATGGGAGAGGCATATAAATATCTGTGTATTTATTTATATGAAAAATTAAGTCACAATGTATAAACAACAAACAAATCAGACGTTTTCCTATAGAGAAAAGGAGGGGCAGAAGTGAAAGTAACCTACACATGTTTGAAACACATAATTATAAAAGAAAACAAAAGGGCGATTAATAAGGGCACCTGGTTGGCTCAGTCAGTTAAGCATCTGACTTTGGCTCAGGTCATGATCTCCCAGCTCATGAGTTTGAGCCCCGCATCGGGCTCTGTGCTGACAGCTCACAGCCCTGGAGCCCGTTTCGAATTCTGTGTCTCCTTCTCTCTCTGCCCCTCCCCCTCTCATCCTCTGTCTCTCTCTCAAAAATAAACATTAGAAAAAAATTTAGGGGTGCCTGGATGACTCAGCTGGTTAAGCGTCTGAGTTCGGCTCAGGTCATGATCTCATGGTTGGTGGGTTCAGGCCCCGTGTCGGGCTCTGTGCTGACAGCTCGGAGCCTGGAGCCTGCTTCGGATTCTGTGTCTCCCTCGCTCTCTGCCCCTCCCCTGCTCGCACTCTGTCTCTGTCTCTCTCAAAAATAAAAACATTAAAAAAATTTTTTTAAAGGCAAATTAACAAAAATCAAGAATAAAATGAAATTATCCTAAATATCAAATAGATGAAGTTAGCCACACTTCAGCTACCTCTTCAAGAGTGTGCAAAACAAAATAATTTGACTATTTCTTGTGGGATACATTGTAAAGAAAACGTGAAGTACTTTGTAGTCACATTGTTAGTAATAATATTCGTATTGCTATTCTGAAAATATTTCACATATATGTGTACATGTGATAAATAAATGCTATGTGCTATACATTCTATATTGTGTACTATGTATTATAAGTTAGTATATATTATTCACATACACATATATACATATATAATCACACATCTACAGATACGGACAAAGGAAAAAGTAATTATGCTAGTGTAATTAGCAACCAAGATTTTCAGGGGAAGAAAAAGAACTTTACAAATAAAAACTCAAAAAAGATAAGTTAAAACTTCAAAATCCTAAATTGGAATTGGAAATAACTGTATGAGTTGGGTGGTTGCGTTTTCTATTGAAAATGTATTTTCCAGTCCTACCTACTAAAAGGCTTGGAAAGAATGACAAACTCAGTTGCAAATGAGCACCCTGATTGCCCAGCTTATGATCTCTAAATACCAATTCCCACTAAAAGCACCTACAGTTCATTGGTCAATTCCAGGTATGGGGCAGGAAATGTAGATCCAATCAGCCAGGGACTTTTTGTCATATCAGAAAGCCAAGCCACGATCTAGGAGGACTCGGGTATTTAATACAAGAAATTTAGCCACGGTTTATGATGTTACAGTTGAATGATGGCTGTAACAGGGAGTTACCACACTATTCTACTTTTGCATACATCCAAAAGTTTCCATAATAAAGAGTTTAAAACAAATAAATAAATTAATTAAAAAAACACATTAGGATTAAAAACCCACTGGAAGAAATGACACATCACCTTCAGAACAGCATGAAGACTCCACAGAAACAATGAAAGCCAAAGAGAGTAGAATTATCTTCAAGTTACCGAAAAAAAGTAACAGCCCCAAATTCTTTACCTAAAATATGGGTCAAAAATGAAGCCAAACCGAAGACGTGTTTAGGCAAATAATTAAAGAATTCAAAACCAGCAGATTCAAGTGTTCTTTCAGCAGGAAAGGAAACAAAAAAAAAAAGTCCCAGATGGAAAGTAAGAGGGACATGAAAGGATCACTTAATTACCATGGAAAGGGAGCAAGGTGCAGGGTGATACTGAGTTATGTGAAGGGAGGGCAGGGAAAGGGTCCAGGGAGGCACCCTGGGGGTGGAGTTGATGCAGAAGCCCACAGAAAAAGGGACAGGGAGGACCCCACACAGCAACCAGAGTACGACACCTGCTCTGGCATTCGACAGGTGCTCTGAGAGTGAGGCGCCACCCCTGGGCTCCCTGGAGCCCAATTCTATCAAATTATCTCATCGAATAATCTGCTCAGACAGCCCCACGGTGGCCACAGGGAGGATTTTCAGGTAACCCCTCGCTACAAAGCCACTGTCTTCAAGGACTGTCAAGCACTGTGGTGGTAAGGGTGTTTTGAGGACCATCCTCAAGGGCCCCGCACCCTCCCCCCAGCCCCAGCTGCACTTTATTAAGACCCCCAGTGCCCCAAAGACAGCCTGAAGTTGTGGTCTGACCTTACCTTCTCCCAGTGAGCGTGCCTGCACTCCTCACTCCCCAGCCCCGCAGGCCCCCTGCATATGGAACAGATGGCATGCGGGGTCCTCACCTGGAGTCCCTGTCTGACCTCCGCACTGAAGGGGAAGCAGGGTGGGGAACCCCCACCGCCAAAGCTGGTAGCTAAAGAGGAAACCTACAAATAAACCAGAAAGTTCTACATAAAACAGTCAGCAAGGTCATTTGTGAGTGATGAGCCATTTGCTTTATATCTTCCAATATTTTCCATAATTAAAATGGATTTCCCTCATGAAATAAAGAAAATACACCAAGCACGAAATTCGGTGCCTTATGAAATGTGCCTGTTTCACACTCAGATCTAATAAAAATCCAATCACAACTTGAAAACGGTTATTTTTGATAGATTAGACAATATGATTTGATTTGATTTTTTTTTTAGACAATAGGATTTTAAGTCTCATTGGGGACAACAATAGTTTGGAATAATAAAGAAGAAAAGAAAAGGAATAATAAGATAGCCCAGAGCCGCCAAATATTAATATTAAAATATACCATAACGGTAGTAACCAAAACAATGTGGGCCTGACCCAAGAATAAAAGATTATATCACTGAAGTAACCCAGATTGCCCAGAAATGACCAATAACACTACCAAAAAAAATACATTAATTGAAAGATCATTTTTAAACTGTAGAAGATTTTTCGTAAGTGGTATTGTAATAACTATTTGCAATTTAGCAATCGACTCGGATACATTTAGCGCAGAGTCAAATTCTAGATTAAACTGAAAATTTAAATATAAACCCTATAACTGAACATCAAATTTGTGGATAAAGGGTGCCGAAATAGAGACGTGATAAAGAAACAGATGGGGAGATGTGATAAGTTAAAATTTGTATGTAAAGTAACATAAACATTTTAGCATTAGACATATATATAATCAAATAAGATGGCAAGCAACAACACAGGACAAATATTTGTAGAAGTGTTAGATGGGTTCATATGAGCACTGTCTAAAAACGCTAATAAAATTCTTAAGAAAAAACATTAAAACCAATACATAAATAGGGAAAAGACGTGAATAGTTTATAGAGCAGAAACTAACAGTTAGAAAGAAAATGCATAGAAACTATATTATCCTGCAAAAAAAAAAAAAAAAGGAAAGACAAAATACAAATATAAACAAAATCAAGCAACATTTTACCTGTTAAATCAACAAAACTTTCATTTTGAAGCTAATACTGAATCCTGGCAAGGGTGCAATAAAATCCTCTTGGAAAGCAATCTGACAATATGTATCAGGCCCCAGTAATCCCATTTCTGGGAATGCATCCTAGGAAATAATCCAAAATACAGAAACCATATGCATGAGGACACTCAGCACAATGTTATCTGTAACAGATACAACTTGAGAGCACCCTCAGAGTATAAAAAATGAGGGGATGTGCTGGGAAAGCACCGGACAAATTTGCAAGCAGCCAGGAGGCAGGTTGGGGATGACAAGTCTGTAGTAACACGGAAAAATGCTTCGCAGAGACCGGTGCGTCAGAAGCTGCAGTGCACAGATGATATTTACACTCCGATCATAAGAAAGTAAAACAAACACGTATAAAGATGTGCGGGGATCCAAGCCGGGCAGAGCTGTAGTGGGGTGGGAGTGTTCCTACCGCTCTTACTCCTCTGCGGCTGGGGAACAGGATGGTCTCACTCCTTCCATAACCAATGAATGTGACGATTTGATAACAAACACCACGCCGTGCTCTCTGCCCTGTGAGGCAGCACGCCTTCTGGAGCCTTCTGCGAACTCCTTGGCGAGAAACCAGGTCAAGGCTGCAAAAC
Source organism: Acinonyx jubatus (assembly GCF_027475565.1). NCBI lineage: Eukaryota > Metazoa > Chordata > Mammalia > Carnivora > Felidae > Acinonyx > Acinonyx jubatus. The sequence goes on along the minus strand of NC_069393.1, from coordinate 80,801,049 downwards.
CGGGCTCTGCCCGGATCTCACCGGCTCGCCGGGCTATGAGGTATACTCTCCCTCGCCCGACCTGCTCCTTCACAACCCTGACTCCCGGTGGCAGACAAGGAACCCAGCAGTTCCGTCCACGAGCGTGGGCGTGAGAGCACAGCTGGAGGAGGCAAGCCGATGAGTCATGATTCGGTGCAGCCGAGCAAAACCTCGGCGCCACGCTCCGGGAGCCGAACCCGGCCACTGGCTCTCAAGGCCTCTTTCTGCAGCCAAGCGGAGGGCACCGTGGCCCCACACAGACCCAGCCACGCTTCCCCGTCCTCTGCCAGCAGGACCCCGGAAGGCTCTGCTCCTCTGCCACAGTTTGGACTCTCAGGACACGTTGCCCTTGTTCGGAGCACCCGGCACACTCGTCTGTTCCTACGCGGTAGCAGGAAAGAAAACGCAGTACTTGACAACCCATGAGCTGCACTTGTTTCCGCCCCCGCCCCAGCCCCCCGCCCCAGCCCCCCGCCGGCTGCCAGGTCCACAGCATCGCTCTGCAGAGACTGCCTTTTCTTCTTGTTTTTCTTTTTAAACAGTCTGCAACTGGGGCCCCTGGGTGGCTCAGTCGGTTAAGCATCTGACTTCGGCTCAGGTCATGCATGGTCTCCAAGTTCACGGGTTCAAGCCCCATGCAGGGCCGTGCTGACCGCTCGGAGCCTGAAGCCTGCTTCCAATTCTGTGTCTCCCTCTCTCTCTGCCCCTCCCCTGCTCGCAATCTATTTCTTTCCCTCTCTCAAAAATAAATTAAAAAGTTTTAAATAAATAATTAAAAATTAAAACTCTGCCACTAAGAAATCCCGCCTGGATATCACCAAAACAGAGCTCGCTCTCGGGACTCAGCGTAACTCTGGAATCAGCTGAGGCAAAGGGAATGTGGAGCCAACAGGACAGTTACTGCTGCTGAAGAACCACGGAAAGAAACGGCCAAGAGGATAGAGGAGGAGAACAAAGTAGGTGGGAAAGTGTGGTACCTAATGGAAAGGTCGAGGTGGACCATGGCTTTCCTAGGTGACGGCCTTGCGGGCTTACACTGGCCTTCTTTAAATTAATCTTTGCAAAAGGATTCTGACCACCGTTCGTTCCTGGGCAGATCCCCATCCGGTGGCTCAAGCCTCGAGGTTTCTGAGCACAGCCCGGCCAGAAGCTGGTTCCTCGCAGATCACCTGCACAGCACAAAGGTGTCAGCTGCCCTCTCCCGCCCGCTCTCTTGGAGGGAGCTGCCTGCCTCTCCGGTGCACAGAGACCACCAGCTCCACGGAGGGCCGCAGAGGTCCGTGCAAGTCACATCAGCCTGTGCACTTGGCTTCTCTTCCATGAAGAGGAAACAGTGAAGCAGAGGGAAAAAAGGCGCTGAGGTCCTCCATGATTAACACAAAGACCCAGAAACTTTGAACCTTCTGGAAGATTCCCTGACCCCATATGCCTGAAGTCCTGAAGAACAAAGATGTCACGGAAAGATGAAATAACAGCTATATTTTCGGGCATAGGTGATGTTGCTCATCGAAGGAATCAGAATCATGCTTAATAAAGATGCTCCTCGGGATTATAATCATCAATTTCAAAACTTTCCAAAAAGTCATGCAAGAGGGTAGCAACAGTTCAAGCTCGTTCTCCCAACAGGATCTCAGAATCAAGTAGGATATGAAAACAGTCTACACACTTAAAATGGGTGAGCTGTCCTGAATGCAAACTATACCTCGATAACATTGATGAAAGAAGTCACTTAAAGGGAACCAGCTCAGGGGCACCCGGGGGGGCTCAGTCAGTTAAGTGTCCGACTTCTGCTCAGGTCATGATCTCGCAGTTTGTGAGTTCGAGCCCCACGTCGGGCCCTGCGCTGACAGCTCAGAGCCTGGAGCCTGCTTCGGATTCCGTCTCCCTCTCTGCCCCTCCCCCACTCACAATCTGTCTGTCTCTGTGTCTCAAAAATAAACAAACATTTAAAAAAAGAGAGAGGACGAGCGCAAATTCCTTTGGAACAACAACGCTGCTGTAAGCAATAACTGATGATTGCCCCCTTCGGAAGAGGTCATGACTGCTTCTTCCCCTTGGTTTTTCCCAAACATGTAATGCCCTCCCCCATAAAAAAAAAAAAAAAAAAAGAAAGAAAAGAGAAAGATTAAAAGCCACCAAGACATTAATTACACTTACATACATAAAATTTCACAATATAACCAACCCTGAGTACTGTCTCTGCCGGATGGAAGTCTTGTAACAGCCAAAGCAATTGAGTCTTTCCCGATTTTCTTTTTCTTTTCGTTTTTTGTCTTTTTTTTTTGCCCGTGTGATGGTTTCATAAGATGTAATAGGGGTGGAAAAGTCTACAGTTGATTAAAATTTAGCTAATTAGAAAGTCTGACTCAGGAACACCTGGGTGGCTCAGTCTGTTAGGTGTCCAACTCTTGATTTCGGCTCAGGTCATGATCTCGTGGTTAATGGGATCGAGCCCTGAGTCAGGCTCTGTGCTGAGAGTGTGGAGTATGCTTGGGATTCTCGTTCTCTCTGCCCCTCCCTCCCTCACACTCTCTCTCTCTGTCTCTCAAAATAAATATATAAAACTTAAAAAAAAAAAAAAAGTCTGACTCAGATGAGCCCAAGGTGACAGCTCACCTTTCCCTGAGTGGGAGACCTAGAGGGGGGGACCACCCCTACTGAGGATCCAATTGTCCATAATTTGTACAAAAGGACAAAATTTGCTCAGTGCCCCCATGCACCTGTACGAGAACTTCCTACAGTAAGAAACATACATACATACATATCTCCCTAAGGGCATTCGCTGGTGAGAAGGAGAAAAGAGGAAAGGAAAATTTGTGATAAACCAACTACGCATTCCGGGATAATTCTGAGCACCTAGTAGGTGTCAAGCCCTATCCTAGAATTCACATATTGGAACAAAGAAGACAAACCATGCCTGTTTCCGTAGGCAAAATAATAGCTCCCGCCCCGAGACGTCTGCCGCACTCCACAGAGGCTGTGAACGTGGGTTATGTTACATGCAAAAGGACTAGAAGGTTGCAGGTGGTATTGAGGCTGCTAATCAGCTGACCTTGTGATGGGAGCTTAGCCTGGATTATCCAGGTGGGCCCAGCGTAATCTCAGTAGTCTTTGTAAATGGGACAGGGAGGTAGAGGGGTCCATGTCGCACGGTATAGACATGAGGAAGATTCAGTTCGTCCCTGCCGTCTTTAAAGATGTAAGGGAACCATGCACCAAGAAATGAGGGCAGGCCCCCGAAACTGGAAAAGGCAAAAAAATGGATTCTCCCCTAGAGTCTCCAGTAAAGACTGAAGCCCGGCCGACAAGTGATTTTAGCGCATGGGACCATTTTGGACTCCTGACCTCCAGACCTGTAAGATAATGACTGGGTGTTGTGAGCCATTTTGTTTGTGGTAACTTGTTACAGTAGCCACAGGGTATGAGCACACCTGCCCTCCCTAGTGGGAAACCCCTTAACGGTTCCTATGGAAACAGTACGGCAAGAGGTTGTCATTCTGGAATCCTGGGATCTGGCCTGAGAGCTCCTCGCCATGGCTCTATCCTGCTAAATCCCGTGGCCCTCTCTGCCCAGCCATCCCGGGTTACCCAGTGATGTCCCAACAAAAGGCCATGGCCTAGCCCTCTACATGTGCACACTCTGTGCCCTCAAGTCACAGGGAACCCCCCCCTCCCTTCTTCCAACCCAATCTTACTCTCCCTTTAAAATAGGTACCCAACTCTTGTGGTGAGAATGTAGGAGTATGGGATGCGATCGGGGTAAGACTTTCCTCCTGATCCTTTCTGAAATGATATGTCCTTTTACGTTCCTCCGGGAGGGTCAGAAACTGTCCTATTACAAATTCTCCCAGCAAAGGCAGTCTTTATATCAATGCCTGGGTGCTCACACACACTAAACCCTGTATCATTCTGTCAACAAGCCACAAAACTACTTGAGACCCATTACAATCTGCCGTGCCATGGCTCAACGAGCTAATCCCTCTCTCTTGCTAACTTTCTACCAATTATGGCTTTGGCAATGCCTTTTAGGAATGCCGCGGCTTCATGAATTTGCTTCTTGAAGGACATTAAACAAATCCACTTTTCAATTTAAAAATAAAACTGTATCAGTGTGGCAAAGCCCCTGGGTTTCCATTTCCAGCCCACGTTGGAACCACAGAGACGAAGTCTCCAGCACAAACCAAACAAGGAAGCCAGGGCAGTTATTTAAAACAAACATTCACTACATGGAAATATATTAAATGAGGCTGTACTGTAAATTCCAACAGAGTGACTTGCTAAACTAAATAGTGTCAGCGATTCGCTAACTCAAGGAATAAAATGAGGACCATGACACCGAACCAATCTCTGGGTCCTCGGCACCATTTTGCAAATGGAAAGGCTGAAAATAGTCTTGATTTTTTTTTTCCCCCAGCTTGGAGAAAAAAAAAAAAAAGCCTCAGAAAGACATCTTCAGTTCTAACCGACCCAGGGCATCTCCCAGCAGATGTCGGAGAGGCCTGGCATTCTGCATTTCTGCTCTAAGCCCCTAGCTTTCCTGCACCTCATGTGTCTCTATAGTCGCTGATCTATGCCCTTGAACGCTCTGATGCCGGAGAGCTCCGCGAGAGGCTAAGTGTTTGCAGGAAGGGTGAACAAATGACCAACCTGGTTCCCAGCAGTAGTCAAGGCTGAGTGGATCCCCATCATTTGGGCCTTCAATTTTCCAAGCGCCTGAAAGCTGTCTGAATGCAAAGGTGATGAGAAGGGTGAGGACATGCTGAGTGAAATGTGGGGTATTTTTGTCTAAGTTTAAAGAGAGAGAGAGAGAGAGAGAGAGAGAGAGAGAGAGAGAGAGAGAGATGTTCACTACTGGGGCATTTTACTCAAAGAACAAAGGTTTCTCCCTTTCTTCAAAATAAATAAATAAATAAATAAATAAAACCTAATATGTGAACTACATTTTGAAAGCCACAAAAATTCCTGAACAAATGAGTGCAATTTCAAAATAGGACTCCTGACCCACATGGAAGGTCACTTTTCTACCATTCAGTTATGCGGAGACAGTGTGTAGGAAAAGCTCATGCTGTGATGAATGAGAGACGGTGGAGTAACATAAATCCTTCCTTTGCCTGTGACCGTCCTTTATAGACTGCCACGTCTCCCAGGCTTCCTGAGCTCACAAGTGTATGCAGGTAAACTGAGGCAGTCTCTCGGGGAAACTCCGCCAGGGCAGTGGGGCTGTCCACCTGTCCTGTTTTTCCAAGGCACATTGCACAAGGGTGAGAGCAGGCTCTGCAGGGAACTTGAACATGTTTATGTGAATTCCTGCCATGTTTCTGTCTCCTGACAAAGATCCTTTCCTTGGTCAAACCCGGGCTCTCCTGAACTCTCCCCTCACTAGCCCCTGAGACTTTTGGGTTTCCCTGCTCATCTCCACATTGACCTCTAGCAAGAACAGCCCTAAGTCAGTTCAGCCAGAATCCCCCACCCTCGAGATCTGATGGGGCTCCTCACCCCCGCCAGCCCCCAGGTGATGTCCGATGAGCCTGGCCTGCCTTCCGCAGGAGTACTGTTAGGTTGGTTTTGCCATGATCTCCCCTTAGCATGATGTTGCTTCGGTGATTTTCCAACCCCACCTGTTCCTTGGCTGTAAATCGACACTTGCCCGGGCCGCATTTAGAGCTGAGCCCCATCTCTCTCTTCCACTATGAAACTCAACCACAGTGTTCCAACACCCAGCAGGGAGGTCCTGAATAAGGTCTGCCTTACCAATCTAACAAGTGTCATGATTATTTTCATTAGGGCCCCAAACGTGGGCTTAGCCGGGGGAGGGTTAACATTGGTGCGGGAAGTTCTACATCAAAACAATGGGGGATAATGTTTGTCCAAGCAGTTACCTTACTGGATAATCGCATGCCGTTACACCCCACTCATCCCCACGAGGGGGAAGAAGGCACGAAGGAGGTGAAAAAGTAACAAAATTCAAAAATTAGAACACAAGCTCTGGCATCAGGCAAACAGAGTGTGAATTTGGTCCTGGCCGACTGGTTAGCCGCTAAATCAGTATCAACTTCACCTGCAAAAATAAGGATCATATGACCAGCTTTTCCTGGCTACTGAGAGGATGAAATAAAATGATGCAAGTACAGTATGCAGCCCAGACTAAGAGCTTGATGAAGATTAAGTATGATGATTTTCATCATCCTTGATAGCAATTCCTGCGAAGTACACCGGAAATTCTAAGAAACTATCTGGGGCTTTCAAAGGGGTGTCAAAGCATCATGAATGCTACTTTATTGTGAAAAGGCCAGGCGCACAGATTTATACCCCTTTGTAGGAGACACTGCATTGGGAAATTATTAATTAGATATGAAGTAGGAACAACAGATTCGGCAATTCATCAAATACTTCCTGGGAACCCCGATGTTCAGGGCACTGAGCGTGTGTCCTGGGGGCATAGTAGCTACACCAGGTGGCGGGTCCCATGCTGGAGTTTCTATCGGTTCATACCTCAGGAGTCTGCTTAGATACTTATTTCTTCTTTAGGTACTTATTTCTGTCCCCATCATCTTACAAGCAGCAAACATTCTGTTTGTCAGAAGGAAACTTCCTATTTTGGAAAAAAAAATGCTAAGAGCATCTTGTTGGTTTGTTAACATGGGTGATAGCATTTTGAATTTCTCTCCTCTCTTCACCTCCCCCTGCCCACCCTCTCCCCTGCCACCACTTACAGCCTGGCTGGTGTTAACCATGTGATCTGGCCATGTACCATGTGACCCCACCGGCTACCCTGTGATCGGGTACCATGTGACATCAGTTACCCTGTCATCAGGAACCGTGTGCTCATGTCAATCACTGTGTGACAGCCGGTGCTTTACTACATGATTAGGTTCAATGCTCAGGCTAGAAGAGAACATAAACCTACAGTGGCATCCACCTTCTTTTAAAACTTTCCGAACTTAGTTTGCTGCAACTCCCTCAGCCTTCCCTAACCCTCCCAGGACTGGATCAGAGACAGGAGAAAAACGAAAACAAAGCCTTCTGGTCCCCTGAATTCTGGTTCTGCTTACTCTATTTCTCTTCTCGGATTTTAATAAAACTCGGTCTCACTTTTGGAGGATCTGAGAGCTCCCCAACGTGCCACCTCTGAGAGGTCAGCAAATAGCTGGTTATCAACAGTAAACACCACCGGTTTTATACACTGCCAGTATAGACTTAGGGCTAATGTATGTCGATGTCTCTGCTTGGAAACGTCCAACACAATCTAGAGTAGGTCGCTTTCTTCTAATGTGCATGGATTTGAGAGACACCCGTAAACAAAATCCCTTACACCCAACACTAACCAAGGAGGATCTAGTTTTTACGTTAACAGAGGTTTTTGTTTTATTCTGTTTTGTTTTAATCTGTCCAACAATGACACCATGGGCCACGGGTTCCATTCAATAGTTCCCTGAGCGATGGTACCGCTGAGCACGAAGCACACAGACACGCCTGTACACACAGTTGTATGTGTTCTCAACCTGGTTTATACTCATTAAACCTGTTCGCATAACCTCCTGATTTACTTGAAAATATTACATAACTTGACAGCCTACGACCATGAAAGGGAAGTTGACTTTTATATGAAAATGAAGTTGGAAGCTTTGAAAAGACAACAAAGATGAATCACTTTGAAAACAGGTGGTGACAACTCAGTTGCTGTGGGCTCAGGTGGGCATGAGACCCCCCAGAAGGGCCCCAGCGATCCAAAAAGAGTTCAAACTGCTGTGCAAGCGGGAGGAGAACATGGCACCAGAGGCGTCATATGCCCGGACGATGATATGACAGGTTCACCAGGAGACCCGTCTTCAAGCCACCAAAATGAAGCAGAGTGCCAGACCTTCCTCGTGAAATGGACGCGCACTTACCGCTTGCAAGTTAAGCGTGGGTGGTATATGCGTATTATGTTTTCAATGGTTCACGACCTCACAAAATGTTTCAACTAACAATCAATTATGTTATGATTGAATTGAATGAAACGCTTCTGCAGTACTGAAAACAGAAAAAAAAAATTATGGGGCACCAGGTGGCTCACTCGGTCAAGCGTCCGACTCTTGGTTGTGGCTCAGGTTATGATCTCACGGTTCGTGAGTTCGAGCCCCGTGTCAGGCTCTGTGCTGACAGTGTACAGCCTGCTTGGGATCCCCTCTCTCTCTCCCTCTCTCTCTGCCCCTCCCCTGCCTGCACTCCTCTCTCTCTCTCAAAATACATAAAGAAAAAAAAGAAAAAAGAAAAAAAAGTTAAAAGTCCATGGGGATCACTGGTGCTCAATAGATATTTCTACATTGACATCTTTTCTGAAAGGGAAAAACTGATGATGATTCAATGGAGCTTGCTCCCAACCCTCAACATGGCGGCAGGGAAGAGAGGAATCCCTTCATCATGGCTGCCCCAGCCGGCATGAAGTTTCCAGCTGGGCCAAGAGAGGAGAGCCTTCCGTAGGAATGTGCATCTAGGCTATTAGCTTTCTGAGCTCGACACATACTGACCGCTGCTCGCAGGTACCAGGGATATTCATCTTATGCCTCTGAGGAACCAGGAAGGTGAAGTCAGCAACGCTTACCATGCGATCTCGAAAGTCCCTCCGTGCATTCTGCAATGGTGAAGTAAAGGAAGTAGCCTCATGAAGACCAAAGAATAACTGCGGTGATAGAAGAAGTGTTTGGTTCTCAAAATTTTTGCTGCGGTCACGATTTCCTGGCCCTGATAAAGAAGCTCTGTGGAGAGCCGTGCATTCAAAACCTGCTAACAAATGGAAGGACTGGAGCGTACCACGCCTGGGACCCGAAATGTCCTGCCTTTGTTGTTTTTACTGAACATGGCGAGGGGAGGAAGCCATGAAGTATGGGACGCGAGAAGAGGAAGAGAGCCACAGTCTTCCAGGAATCTCCAAGCTGAGGCTGCGGCAGAGGAAAGGGGTCATGGAAGATGCCTCAGCATCACAGAACTCACCGCCCAATCGCTTCTCGGCCTTTTGGCTAAGATCAAGTGTAGAAGTCACCGCCCAAGGGGAGGGAAGGCCGTGAGCGGGTCAAGGCACCTGCAGACACAGGCTTCGTGCTGCCCATTCCCAAAGACGAAAGCCCTCATTTGAATTAAACAGAAGGAGACACATAGGGCCTCAGAGAGTCTACACTTCAGACATCAGGAGGCCGGTGGCCTCTGGTCCCTACTGGCACAGCGAACACCCCACCCCAGCCTCTCCAGTGGCCACGCAGCCGCGACGCAGGTGTGTGGGAGGAACGTTGCGAGAGGGCTATTTTGAGAGACTGGACGGTTTTGATGGCTAATAGGGTTCACTGAAGCTTAAAAGACAAGATCCATCTAGAAATGTTCACAGAAGGATGATTTCACCTGAGTTATTTAAAGCAATGTATCTTTTTAGACGTATCCGCTTATGAGGCCTCTCCCAGGCTTATGTAAGAGGGCAGCCTGAGATCCAGGGACCTCACGCTCACTCTGTACCCACGAGTGTGATCTGCCAGGGAACAGGGCGCAGATGAAAGATTCACGTGGTCATCACAGACACAGGTATATTTTAATCTTTGTTCCCTAAACCCCTTCTTGCTAATGACCTCGTGTCATACTCCAGCGAGAAAACAGAAAGAAACCACACATAGTCTTTCTCCTCATCCAGTCCCCACATCTAGCCCCGTGTTGACCACTGTGCCCACTCCGCCTTCTCTCCTGTCCCAACGGATTGACCGTACTTGGTCCCGTCGACGGCCAGCCCTTCCCCTTCCACATTTTCCAACATGGACCTCACGGCACCCACCGGCCTCCAGGGCCACCGCTCACCGCTCCTCTCTCCCAGCATGCCCCAAATCAACAGCGACCATATAGACCCGTCTATACCACAGCCCCCTCCAGACGCCATCCCTGTGACCCCTGGCATCCCCAAATCCTGAAGGAGGCGCCCACTTCAACATCCCACTTGCTCTGGGCCCCTACGGGCCGGTCTCCCCCTCACCACGCGAAGGGCACTGCCCTGGTCCACACTGGCAGAGACCCCGTGTGGAAGAACCTACGGCTTCTCTGTAACACCATCTTCCCGTCTCGGACTCTTCTCCTGATAGCAGCAACTTTTCTCTGCAACTGCTTTGCTGGCTTAGCTTCAGCTGTGAAGCTCCTAAAGGGAGGGAGACCCGGGGTTTCGCCTGGTCTGCTTCTCTTCTCCAGCTACAGTCACTCGCCAGGTGGCCGCAGAGGCATCATCTGAATGCTAGGGACGCCCCACACTGTACCTTCACACATTCCCTTTCTCCTGAACCTCAGGCTGAAATCTCCACTTGCTCCCTAGATCCGCCCTCCCACTGCCCACGGCCGCCCAGGCACCTCGTAATTCACGGGGCCACGCATTTTCCATGGGGCCAATGTCTACCCCGAGAGGGTGGAAATGGGCTCTCGGGGAAGACAAAGATATTATACCGGCCCGCAGCCTTCCAAAGCACACCCTCCCCTGCAAAAGCTTATTTGTTAGCACTTAATGTCTCTTAATTAAATGTAAATCTAACCTAATCCTTCTCCTTAGGAGGGTGATAATGAAAATCAGGCAGGGAGCTAGGGCAGGACAGAGCCCGTGAGGGCCCCACCCCTCTAAACTGGACTCTCCTCAAAAACCCCACCAATCCCTTGTGGCTCCAGCCAAAAACCCAGATTCTTCATTTTCCTTCCCTCCCTGCATATTCTAGAGCAGTCCACCTGATCCCCCTCCCCCCGAAACACACCACAAATCCTCCACTGGCTCCTCTCCCCCAAGACCACCTGAGCCCCAGCCACAGCCTGTCCGGCCCACGTTATGCCATGAGCTCCTAACTCGTGCTCCAACTCGGTTTCTGCCTACGCTGCAGACCAGTGTCATGAAAACACGGGTCAGCGATGCCACTTCTCGGTTTTAAACTGTCCATCAACTTTCCATTTCAAAATAAATCCCTGCTGTAACGGTAAACCGGCCTTCTTCCTGCTCCTTCTACCGGAGAGCTTTGTGGCACCTGCTCTCTCTGTCTGGAACATTCTCCCATCTACCTATCATTTAGAATGCTGCCTAACTGCCGCCCCCCGGGAGCCCTTCCCCGAGGAGCGGTTCTCAGGCAGGCGCCCCAGTCTGTCACAGCTGCCCTTCAAATCCTCTGGGGGATCCTCATCACCACTGGATATTCCCCAATTTGCTCCTTTGGTTTTTTTTTTTTTTTTTCTTTAATTTGAAATAAACATAAATCTTAGGTGCAGATGTACAGAAAAGTTGTAGAGAGTTCTGGTAGCCACTCCACACTCAGGCTCTTTGGTTGCCGTGGTACATTTGTCTCCGTCAAGCAACTAGCACTGCCTCATTGCTATTCACTAAACCCCGCGACTTACTCGGATCTCACCAGTTTCCTCCTAATGTCCTTCTCCTGTTCCAGGATCTCATCTAGAAACCACATCATTTGTAGTCTTCATGTCCCCTCAGGCCCCTGTGGCTGTGACAGCTTCTTGGACTTTTCCCCACCTTTGATGATCTTGACAAGTTTTGAGAAGCCAGTCAGGCACTTTGCAGAAGGTCCCTCAATCTGGGTCCGTCTGAAGTTTTTCTCGTGGTTAGACTCTGGTTTATTAATTTGCTTGTCAGTTTGTTTCTTGTCTGTCCTTTCCCAAATACCCTGAACTCTGATAATTCAGACACCTGGGGCCCCTGGGGGCTGGGTCCACTCTGCCATGTACTTTCTGTGTCCCCAGAGCCACGACCACACCTTTCCCACGCGTGAACAACAACATATGCACATCTCACAAAGCACGCCACGGTGAGACAGCACAGTGAAATTCTCTCCCGTTATGTAGCAGCACGGATTTACACCTGCACCTGAGCCTGAGGACGTCACACTGGGCTAAAGATGTTCCGATGGAGTTAAGACAAGAGCTCCGTCTTTTGCTCATTTGCAACATCTCTCCGTCTTCTATTTCCGTGAGGACCAGGGTACTTGCGGAAAAGTCTTCATTCTCACAGACATCAAACTCTTCACTATTTCCCTTAAGCTACGGTGTGTCAGCTGCAGGCCAGTTATTTGCTTTACAGCATCTTCTGAGATGCTCATTGCAAATAAACCCCTATTACCTCCACTCAGGAACGAGGAAGCAGAGACTCCAGATTTAATGGAATCGGCTGACACGATGTGGCTACTCTGTGAACCTAGAACCTGAGCCTTGGGCTGATGCCTCCAGCGCCCTTGTGGCCACCCACTGCCTCTTGGTTTCCCTCCTCGAGCAGCTGCCACGTGGCTGAGGAGTTACAACATTTACTTGAACGTGATGTGCACCAAATGTCTCAGGTGTTCAAGACCCAGAGGAGGAACACTGCACGAGAGTCCAATGAAGGGATGAAAGCACTGACGTCTTGAACAGAGAGATCTCAGCACGGACGTCTGGAACAGAGAGATCTCAGCGCGGACGTCTGGAACAGAGAGATCTCAGCGCGGACGTCTGGAACAGAGAGATCTCAGCGCGGACGTCTGGAACAGAGAGATCTCAGAGTGGACGTCTGGAACAGAGAGATCTCAGCACGGACGTCTGGACCAGAGAGATCTCAGTGCTGACGTCTGGAAGAGAGATCTCAGCGCGGACGTCTGACAAAGAGAGATCTCAGCACTGACGTCTGACAAAGAGAGATCTCAGCATCTGGATGAGCGTGAGTGATGAGAGGGACATGACAGGGAGGACGTGGAGGAAGACTGGCCAAGCTGGACAGAGGGAGCGCAGGTGCGGATACAGCCAACGATGGCCACTATCCGTGGAATGAACACTAAGGTCACCCCAAGCAGTTTACGGAAAGTGTAATTTCTGCACACAGGTTGCCAATTAAAAAGTCTGGGGGTGCCTGGGGGGTGCTCAGTCGGTGGAGCTTCTGACTCTGATTTTCGCTCAGGTCATGATCTCACAGTTTTGTGAGTTCGAGCCCTACTGCCAGTGCAGAGCCTGCTCGGGATTCTCTCTCTTCCTCTCCAACTCGCACTGTCCCTGTCTCTCTCAAAATAAATAAATAAACTTTAAAAACAATAAAAAACAAAGAGTCTGGGAACTGGCAAACTCGGAAGCTTCACGCTATTTTCATGCTTTATTTGTTCCCTTTCGAGAATTTCCAGAAGGCTGGGCATGCCTTTAGATCCCCCTTTATCCCCACATCCATCCAATAACAAGTTTACGTGCAGCTCTGGGGGTAAGAAAAAGACCTGGCCTTGGATAGCTCAACCCTGAAGCAGAAATTGGTTTTCAAGATGAAACCTAGAAATCCAAAGGGAATTACTTTAAAGAAACAAAGCCCCAAGAAAAGTGAAATTCAGCAATGAGGCAGAGCAGGATGTGTGTGTCTACAAGAGACGGCCCAATGTACGTAACAACCTCCTGATAGGACTTAAAGATGTTCTCTGCTAACCTGCAGGGCTCAGTGCACCAAACCACCATAAGCCTCCCACGGCATCCAGACACAATCACAAGTTTAAATAACCAAGTTGATAAATAATTCTCTTTCTATGAGCAGCAGAATTAAAAAAAAAAAAAAAAAAAAAAAAAAAAAAAAACGAGAAAAGGAAGCTACACGACAACGTGGCACCTCATGTTTTTGGTTTTTTTTTTTTTTTTTTTTTTTTTTTGCCTTCCCTTCGTCACACTGATGCCACATGACCGTGGGTAAAAAGCTCTCTCCTGGACTCCCAGACCTCCCACCTCCCAGCCTCAGGCACACCTTCACTCTGGGAGTCTGTGATCCTGACTCGTCCCTCACAGAACAAATCAGAAATCCCACCGAATAAAAATAATTCCCCTTAAGTCTAAGCTCAAGACTTTTGACTAGTCCCAAGGCAACTGCTGCAAAATCTGCCTTGAACTTCATCACTGGGGGTCCGGCCACGTCATCCTGCAGAGCTGGTCTTGCATGGAGCCGACCGGAGGCCATTCTGAAGCTACCAGATCCTTCTTCCTCTTTTCCATGCCCAGAACTCTGAAGCGTTCACAGCTCTGGAGGCCTCACTGGGCCCAACCCCTGACACAGACACTGCCACCTGCAGAAAGGACATGTTGTGCAGGGACCTCGGCTCACAGATGTGGAAGACCATAGCTCCTCCACTAAAGGAGCAATTCCACGCCCCCCCCCCCCCCGGGACCCGATCACTCGCTCTCCAGGAAAGGTTTTAGGGTCTGACTCCCTCCCCCCCGACCAAAGCTCTGTAAACTAAGCAGGAGCAGCAGGGTGCCCGGGTGGCTTAGCTGGTTAAGTGTCTGACTTCGGCTCAGGTCATCATCTCACAGTTCATGGGTTCAAGCCCCGTGTCGGGCTCTGTGCTGACAGCTCAGAGGTGGAGCCTGTTTTGGATTCTGTGTCTCCTTCACTCTGTGCCCCTCCCCTGCTCGTACTCTGTGTCTCTCTCTCTCAAAAATAATAAACATTAATCTCTTTTTAAATTACATAGGAACAGCTACGAGGGGCATTTTCTTGTCAAAGCTGCACGGGCTGAGCAGGGAGACAGGTGCTACCCAGTGAGGACCCCACGGCTCACAGCACAGAAAGCAAGCTCTCCTTTGGGGGCCTCAGTTGGCAGGGGTCTGGCTTCCTTGGAGTAGCCGTTGTCTGGGGTGGTAGAGAACTCAGGTTCAAGGCCTCCAACAGGCAAAAAGAGGCTGAAGCAGTCAGAGAACATGGGCTTCATTCACCCTGGGAAGACCACAATGTGAAAAGCACCACAGGGGCTACAGAGAATGATCTCCTGGAACCTCAGACAGGGCACAGTGCTGGGCCCCATCCCCCGGTCACGCTCAGACTCGGGGCCAAATTGGAGGCTGATACCCTCTCAGGCCAGCAGCCCTGGACGTGCACAGGACTTAAAATATAAAGTCATTCCAGTCCACCCAGGCACGGTGGGCTCGGGATGCACTGAATCACAAAACTTCACCGCAGGACTGATGTCCACCCACTAACAGGGGTCACCGGCACCACAAAGCTCTATGCGGATAGCCCGGCGAGCTGCCCCTCCTGCAAGGGCAGCTCCACGGACAGCAGAGAGAAAGAGGCCAGAGCCTCGTGAGCCACCTGCTCTCCAAGCCCCCAAAGCTCGACCCCTAATGCAACAACAGTCCAGTAATAATAGTCATGGGCATGGGGAGGTCATTCCCTCCAGCATCAGTGGATGCCAAGCATCACTTGGCATACATTAACATGAATCTTTCCAGAATGTTAGTATCCCATAGGTGGCCCATGGCGGGGGGGAGGGGACCACTCTCCCACAGCCACCCGACTCCCAAGGGTGTGCTGAAAACAAAGTATGACCCGCCGTAAAGCGGGCGTGCTTCTCCGTCTACAAAGTGAGCCCTTCCTGTGACGCAACCTTAGCAATCTTAGAAAGCTCATCAGGCGATCGCTTTTCCGTCCTGACTCTGGACAGGTGACCATGATGAATAATACACAAAGAAGGGCTACACCACTTCTTCAGGTCCACCATTGAGGACATTTTCTATTAAGTAAGACAAAACAAAAACCACTCCTGCCCCGCCTCCAAGGATGGCATTAAGAAGTTCCCTCAGGGTGCCTGGGTGGCTCAGTCCGTTAAGTGTCTGACTTCGGCTCAGGCCATGATCTCATAGTTCGTGGGTTCGAGCCCTGCATCAGGTTCTGTGCTGACAGCTCGGAGCCTGGAGCCTGCCTCAGATTCTGTGTCTCCCTCTCTCACCCCTCCCCATTTGGGCACATGCACTCTCTCTCTCTCTCAAAAACAAATAAACATTTTTTAAAAAATTAGAAAAAAAAAAGAAATTCCCTTAGAAACTATAGTCAGGGGAAAGTGGGCCTCCTGTGGAGAAAGACTGCGCCTATCTGATCAGACCCCGAGAATGCTGGAACTCACAGTGTCCCTCATTTGTCTGGGCTTGGCAAGGCTTGGGAGAATGGGGTGCTTTACAACGTGCCGGGTTCCCAGGGGTTCCCTCTGGCCCCTTCTACCCACGAAGATCCCCATCTCACTACACGATCACTTTGAGGTTACTTTTTAGGTGCTGTCTTGTTACGTATGGTTTCCTGTAACTTGAAAACCACCCCAAATCCATCCGACAGGTAGAACAGAAATAACAAGTGGGACATTTCCCTTCTCTCCCATTTTCCTCGCCATTAGAAACTCACTTCGAGATGCACTGTATGTGAGGGACCTTAAGGTCCAAGAGAGAATACCTGTTTGAGAAATACCGCTCAGAAGAGCCAGGCCCCCATAAATGACACGCAGACCATGTTTACCCTCAGGGTATCTCATAAAAGAGGAGCACTCCATTCTCTTTAAACCAAGCTTAATTCTTAGGTTTAGTACCAAAAATAAACAAATCGATCCAATATTCAGCTAGACTCCTCCATTCAATGCCCAGATCACCCGCAGGTGAGTGGCGAATTAAAAATACCTTCCGCACAATAAACTGCAGCATCAGACGGGGATGAGATGGCCTTTTACTTTAGTCAAGCAATAACATTCCGTTTGAAGAATCAAATCAGATTTCTGACCCCTTCATCCCCCGGAGGGCGGGGAAAGCAGCCAGGAGGCCAGCTGCCACATGGAAGGGACAGGGAGGCGGGGGGGGGGGGGGGGGGGAGCGGTCCCAGGGAGAGAGCCCTGACTGCCACCTGTCAAATGCGACCACTGCAGTCAGGACCAAGATGAGGAAAATGCCCCGAAGAAACCCTAACTGGGAAGTATTTATGGCTTAGCTTCCATCAAAGGAGTACGGCCTGATGAAACACTCCCCCACCTTTCCACAACATATATCCCATCCCGCTGTAGCACAGCAGAGGAGCTCAATCTGACCATTTAGGACTTTCTAGCTCTTGCCGGAAACCTCAGGGTTTTGCCCCCGTGAACACAGTGCATCAGGAGAGAAGATAGGCTGTCAAGAATCACAGAAAAGGAGAGATAGAGAGGCGTCCTCTAACCTACTCTCCCAGGCCTCTGAATCCCAAGCAGCCCCATGTTAGTGAGGCGAGGGCAACGCATCAGACAGACTGGGGGAGAGAGCTTTCCTGCTATGAAAAATAGATCGCGTGCTAAGAAAACTGTCAAGGGCTAAAGAGCTGCCCAAACGGCCGGACAGCTCAAGCACTCTCCCCTGCTGGGGATGGTTAATATTTATATTCACAAATATTCACACTTAGCACTGTCTGTCCCTCGTTCAGGCCCCGTGTATCCATGACATGGGAGTTGAGGGGCACCGGGTCTTAAGCACGGAGAACAGCTCGGGCCATCTCTGATACAGCAACGTGGGAAGAGGCTTTCCGTCGAGGGCTTTTGTTTTGAGCCATTAGAATCCAGTGAACTGAAAAGACCAAGCTGTCAGTGTTCATTTTCTCCCTAAATCAACCAAACTGTAGACTAACACAAAATATTTCACTTTACAATATAATTTGTATCTTCAATTTCCTTGCAGCTCTGGGAATTTGACAGGTACAGTATTAAGTAAAAACCCTCCTGTGAAGTCTTATTGGAAAGGTCAACATGAAACAGCAGACAGCAATCTCCCTGCTGTTTAGGGACGCCCGCACATAGGTACGAACGTGGATCACCCTCGCCCATAAGTTTAGAACAACTCTCAGTTAAGGAAATTCACGAGCTAACAGATCCCTAAGATAATAAGAAGTACCATTTTTCATTTTCATGAAAAACACAACTGAAATTATTTCTTGGTGGGATTATTTCTTTCTGGAATGATTTCTTTGTGGACACAAATATAAAATGGGTAACTGCATTGTATTCCTGGAAAAGCACTGCTACAAAAATGTGCCATGTACTTTTATCGGTTGACTTTGTAGGAAAAAACATTTCCCATCGACATTCTTTCAGTTAGGCAGCTACTCTTTGTTGAGCACCTGCTATGTGCCAGGCAGGGTCACTGGGCGTTGACCAGCCATCATAGTGACAAGGAGGGATTTCTCCCAAGCAGCATCAAAGATTCAAGCGCCAATGTGTAGAATTCCATGAGAAAAGAACAAGGGACACATAAAAGCATCTTGTATGAGCAAAAGTGTATAGAAGATGCCACAATCCTATTGACATTTTGATTCTATGCAGAAATTATACTAAATATTATTATCATATCTTGGGGCACCTGGGTGGCTCAGTTGGTTGAGTGTCCGACTCTTGATTTCAGCTCAGGTCATGATCCCAGGGTTGTGGGATCGAGCCCAGTGTTGGGCTCAGTGCTAAGAGTGGAGCCTGCTTAAGATTCTCTCTCTCTCTCTCTCTCTCTCTCTCTCTCTCTCTCTCCTTCTCACCCCGCTCACATGCTCTCTCTCTCAAATTAAAGAAAATTAATAAAAAGATGAAAAATATTATCATTTTTTTATAAATCTGAAAATATATTACATATGTGATTTTTAAAAAAATTTAAGTGGTGGAATAATAACAAAATTATTATTCAATTTTATTTCTGATCCCATGTCTAGAAAATAGCAGGAGTTTGGTAATTAATGGTGTGATTCCATGTTCAGTCTTCAAGATAATTTTATTTCAGGAACTGTATTTCATGGAGCTTCTATATAGACAGAATCTACAATACCAGGCAGCAGGCTCCCTTAGTATCTGGACAGTCACCATGCTGGTTACAACCAATTCACCAGCAGGAAGTCCACTCAGTTTCTTTCTGCAAGAGTCATTGAAGATTTTTTCCAAAGGAAAAAATATTTAAAATGAAAATGTTTAATGTCAACCAAGAAAACCACTACTAAGAGAGAGACAGAAAGGGATGCCTGGGTGGTTCAGTCAAGCGTCCGACTTCAGCTCAGGTCATAATCTCGTGGTTTGTGGGTTCTAGCCCTGCGTCGGGCTCTGTGCTGACAGCTCGGAGCCTGGAGCCTGCTTCGGATTCTGTGTCTCCCTCTCTCTCTGCCCCTCCCCCTCCCTCCCTCCCTCCCTCTCTCTCTCTCTCTCTCTCTCAAATATAAGTAAACATTTAAAAAAAAAACTAAAAAAAAAAGGGAGAGAGAGAGAGAAAGAAAAAACATAGCAGTAACTGAAAAGGAAAACATATCTGCAACACACATAAGGTTCTTATCCTGCAAGCAGAGAAGACAAGTGAGGTAAGGACTAAACATTCAAAAATAACTGGTTAATATCCAAAATACATATAAAAAACTCACATAACACAATTGCAAAAACAAAACCGGTTAAAAAATGGGCATTTTTCCAGAGAGACATTTTCCCAAAGAAGACAGACAGATGGTCAACAAGCCTATGAAAAGATGCTCAACATCACTCATCATCAGGGACGTGCAAATCAAACTACAGTAAAATATCACCTCGCACCTGTTAAAATGGAAATTATCAACACTATAAGAGATAAATATTGGTAAGTTTGTGGAGAAAAGGAAACCCTTGTGTATGACTACTGGGAATGTAAACTGGTGTAGTCACTGTGGAAAACAGTATGGAGATTCTTCCAAAAAAAAAAAAAATTGAACTAGCACATAATGGACCAAGTCTTCTTCCAGGGAGATTTCCAAAGGAAACTCAAACACTATCTTGAAAAGATATCTGCACTCCCACGTTCACTGCACCATTATTTACAAAGACCAAAACACAGAAACAACCTATGTGTCCATAGATGGATAAATGGATGAAGAACATGGGATACAGATAGAGATAATGGAGAATCATTCAGCCACAAGAGGATGAAATCTCACCATTTGTGACAACATGGGTGGACCTTGAGGGCATTATGCTAAGTGAAATATGTTAGACAAAGAAAAGACAAACACTGGTGTACTCTCACTTATATGTGGAATCCTATTTATTTATAATTTATAAAATTTTACTTATGTATAATGTTTTATAAAAGACACATACACAAACTCCCCCGGAAGAGACACTTGCTAATATTCTCTACACATGTCCTACAGGCCAGCCATTAGGAGGGGCGGGATGGATCTAAATTCATGTCAGTAGGACTGGACTCTCTACACCCTTCTTGCTCCCATGGCCATGTGAGCCTGGACCACGCCCACAGAGATTTGCCATAAAGCTGGAGCACCTGCCAGGGCATCTTGGAGAAAAATGCCTCCAATTCACAGGCACCACCTGAATACATGAAAGGTCAGCCCTGGCATCCTCTGAGGATGGCCCCTAGGGTTCATTCTCAGGGATGCTGTCTTTGCTGGGGTCATGCAACAGGAAAAGGTGGCGAAGAAATGTGCAAATAAAGAGAAGAGGGTCACTGCAATCAATCACATATATTACTATTAATTACTTGACATCACAGAGATTCAGTTTTTTCCATCTATAAAATGGGGTTTTTAACATTTTGAGTTGAGTGATTCTTTAAAGGGGGCTATCCTGTACATGGAAGGACGTTTAGCAGTATCCCAGGAGTCTAGATGTCAGCAGCCTTCATTTCCCGAGCCGCGACAACAAAAATGTGCCTGGACACTGCCATGTCCCCTGGGCGGGGCCAAATCCCCCGTGGCTGAGAACCACGGAAAAGGTGCCAAAGACCATGTTGGCATCTCACCAGGCATTCAATCCACATCGGCTGCCGCCTCCCTCCCATTCTAGACTTGAAATAAAAGTGTAACAGCACAGGGTCTTACGCTGCACATGGTTTTTTCGAAGTCCCGGTAGCACTGGAGGTGAACGTTTAGGACAAAGGGATCTGGAGGGTGACCTTAATAAAACGTATTTCCTCTATTTTGTCATGCGCATTGCAAGAAATTTCATGTATCAAATAGAGAGTGTGCTTGGCATCATTTCTCGTGAAGTACCTCCTCCAGGATTAAGTGCCAGCAGACGGCCTCATCAACGCCAACCACGAGCTCACAGCAAGGTGTGCAGTGTCTCTGAGAATTCTTCAGCAGACTTTGCCCTTTCAAAACTTTCCTCTGAAACGAGCTTCCCTCAATAAGAGTCCCGGCTAAGGGCTCTTCCTCACTGCCATGCCTTTGAAGAGTAGCTTGAGTTCTCATCTCTGAATTAAATACAGAGGCAATGTGAATAAAACCCAACTGTATAAAAGATCTGCGTTACGTGTGATAAAATGGTTATAACAGAACGAGGTAAAATCTGGAATTATTTGTTTTCAGGCCAAGCTTAATTATTAATCACAGAGCAAAAGCACGCATACCGTTGGATAACTATATGGAAAGTACCAAAATAATTTATGAAAATGCCATAAAGGATACATGGAACTACAAACTGTCGGCAAAGTACCACATGGGTGGGGGTCTAAGTCCTGCTCAGAGATCCAAGGTGCCCTTACTAGACCTGAATCCACATCCGTCTTGAAATCCCAGGGCTTCACGGTGGCCAGCCGAGCCCCAGAGAAACATCTCCCGTGTTTCCCCAGGAGACCAGCCAGAACCGTGCTCAGGGATAGCCCCGGCTGGCCCAACCAAGGAGGCAGGCCTGTGCCCTCACCGTCTACAAACTGGGGTCTGAGCAGCAAGACATCTCAGGTGAGGCCAATTTCCTTGGAGAAGCACACAAGTTCAAAGACCGATATTATTAAGTGTGAGAGCTGGGTGAAACGTGGGCATGCTGAGTTCTGGGGAAATTTTCATTGCAGAATGTTCTCATTATACTGACATTGAATTCCTCTTTCTTCCACCGAAAAACAATACTTACTTATTTATTTTTTTTCCTGTGGTCTTCAGCAAGTTGTGTGGTGACATTGTTTCTGTCAACGGCCTGAAACTGTATACAGTTTCAAAGGGAAAAAGGATTCTGAGGTGTGCTCAAAATCTTCAAGACGTTGGATATGCAAAGCCTCGGTAGGAAACCGGTAAATTTAAAAAATAAATTAAATTAAAAGTAACAACATCAACTAAAACCTCAGGCTTCAAAGGAAGTAAAAAGATGTTGAGGAGAAATAATCCAAGAGTCTCTGGAGCCCCAAATGCTTCATATCCATAATTTCAACTTGCACAAAGATTTCAGCTGCGTGTTCTTTCACGGGAGAGGTGTTTCCTGAGCAGGAGATTGAGCAGGAAAACACAGTCCTCCCAGACTGGGCCGTTTTCAGCTATCGCTGTTGTCAGGGCCCCTGAGGCAGATCCCCAGTGAGTGGGGACCCCCCACCTCGCTTTCTCTCACCCTAAGGCAAGTGGCACATTTCCTCTGCTCTGAGCCCAGGGCACAGTGTGGACAAGGACAAAAATTCTTCCACAGCAATGAAACCAAATGGCGCTGTACCTGCAAACAGCCTACCGTGCAAATTTGCTTTCTGAGCATTATCATGATTTATCCTTAAGAAGCCTGGCATCTCAAAGGTAGAATACCTTTCTAAGGCTTAAGGCCCTTTCTTGTCCTGACTATACGCCAGATTAATTTTGGCAGAAACATCCATGAGCTTGCCATCTCGGACTCTGATACATCTGATGGATACTACTTATGAGTGGGGAAATGTGCTGCGTTTAAAAGGAGAGAAATGGCTACGTTTTAAAAATGTGCATGGGAAATTTACCCCACGAAGGAGCCACACGCAAGTATGCATGTGTGAATATGTGATGTGCACAATCAGGGTGGTGGAAACATACTACGTTGTATTCATGCATTGAGGCTAACAAATCCCGGTCAAAAGACGCCTGAATCATGGAGGAGAGAAGGCGTAGAAGAGGCCACACAGAAATGCACTAACACCGTAGGCCAAAGAAAGGTGGTCAAAAACAGATGGTACAAACATCGGCCTGGACTGTTCCGGGACAGTCTCCACACGGCCATGATCGAAACTAGGGCTTTGACGCATGAAGGAAGTAGCAATAATGATCTCACAAATTCTGAGATGAGATACAATTTCAGGGTTGCGGGGCGCCTGGGTGGCTCAGTCGGTTAAGCGACCGACCTCGGCTCGGGTCACGTCTCACGGTTTGTGAGTTCGAGCCCCGCGTCGGGCTCTGTGCTGACAGCTCAGAGCCTGGAGCCTGCTTCTGATTCTATGTCTCCCTCTCTCTGCACCTCCCCTGCTCGTGTTCTGTCTCTCTCTGACTCTCAAAAAAATCAATAAATGTTAATAAAAAAAATTTTTTTTTAAATTTCAGGGTTGCTAAGGACAAATATTAGATTAAATGGATTCCAGATACAGTAAAACCAGACCATCACTTCTGACTGATGGTCTTTAATGTTTAAACGGTCGACAACTAGACAATGCTCTATTTGGCAAGTTAGCAAAACCCACTCATTTGACAAGCTAGTCTTTCAGACAGGTCCAATTATGACCAGGCTCTGTTACAGCCAGTAGATTCCAACTGGCAATATCCTAAGCATTTCAAAATTGAAATGACCATCTCTTCCCTTTTCTGTGAGCAGAATTTTGACTTCCCAACCGATTCCTTAACTGTGATGTTCTCTTGTTTGATATGTCATTTAAAGATCTGTAACATATATCATCAGTCTCTGCTGACAAATTGGCAAGGAACTTTTTTATCATCCAGCGAGAATTTTGCAAACCATTGTTTTTGCTTTGTCTTCCAGGTAGCTTCAAGTTGCTCGGCTTCTAGAGAGCTTCAAGTTTTCTCTGTGGTTTTACATGTTCTATTTTATATCCGGGGCCTACGAATCGCTACTTGCAAAACAGACCAAGTCCTGTCTGAAAGTGGGTAGGATATAAACCACAAGTCATAAATATAATCTCCTTTTGGCCCCAGCTTAGAGCAAGAAGCACAAGACACAGAAACTGTGCTAATCTACAGGAATGTTTCAAAACGATGGATAATCGCTGTTGCAAGGTAGGAGTATTCTGAGGAAGTAAACATGTTGGTTTTATTCCTTTTTCATCTTGAGAGAGGGACACAAACAACAAGGCCTAGTGAGAATCCGAACCAGGGTAGTTGAATTTGTTTTTAGCTCTGTTGCCAAGACTGAATGGTTGACAAACGTAGAAAGGGTTTTGTACCATGTTCTGCACTCAATATGAGTTAGAAAGTCTAATTCTAAAAATCTACTGCTCTTTTTCTCACCCAGTATAGTGTAGAAGTGTCTTTCTCAAGTGACATTATGGTGGTTAATAACAGATGCTTTCTTCAAGGTGAAAAAGAGATTCAGTGAAACCAGCGAGTAGACTCAATGCCTACTGGATCACTCCTACGCCTTAAAATTCGAGTCAGGGATTTTTAGTGTACAAACACCCTCTATGACAAATCCAAGTCCTAAGACTAGAAGAAAGACACGGAAGCTCAACCAAGTGGTCACGTTTCTGCTAGCAACCAAGGAGAACTCTTCAAGAGTCGCAACGTGAGTCCTCAACATTAGACTACGCTGCCCGCCCTGCGAAGCTTAACTCTGAAAAAGCTGCCTAATGTGAGTTCAAGGATGGATACCAGCACTTCGAGACTCAGGTGAAGGTCTCTGCTTCCAATACAGCCTCAGATCTTACACGGAGACTTAGCCTTTGCCTCCCTCCGGGAGGATTTTAAAGCACTTCTGGATAACAGGCAAGCACATTTCTACTATCTGAACTGTGCTTATCTTAAATGTCATCTTGCCATCTGGCACTGTCTGATCCTACAGTGGAGCTCTAACGTCAGGCCACCACCAGTCAGTTGGTATCCACAACACGGCGACCGAGCAACTCCTGTCCTTGGGACATTCATTGTATCTTCTAACTTTGATTCTTGGTTTTGGAGTTGTTGCACCAGAACTGACGGGCACCATCTTTAATTACATTTAAGAAGCCCCAGGTGTTGAGATGGTGCCTTTGCAGATGCAAAGCTGAACAAGCACACAAATATTTAGGAGACCGCAGGGGTTGAGTTTGTCCATTTCTAAGCTGGGGATGGTAAAACCGCGTGTCCAGCTGTACCATTAATATTTTAATACGGACTCCTGAAAGCTTCTGGGCATCACTGCTCATCCTGTGGAGGCAAAGAAGCCTCTGATACATGCCAAGCAGAGGAAGAGCAGGGAAGTCTCGCAACACAGAAGGTATCGAGCTATTAAGTTACAGATATTTTAAAAAGGCAGATAACGGCATAGAAACAATGCTATGTGGCATCTACGTAACTTCTGTAGGAAATGATCTTACTGCACTATTAATGACCTTTTATTCTTCTAGAAGTTTACAACAGGACTCCAGTAGTAAATGATAGCCTCCTTAACAGCATACACTTTTCATGGCGACAAAAGCTGAGTAAGAATGTTTTGACTTCCAGGCTTAACATTCACTTAGATACGTAGGAAATCTTGCAGGAAAGTCCCACTTGAAGGACACCAGGGTTAAAAACAACAACACTCTCTTTGAAAGACAGGAAACATACTCAGGGTAGCGGGGTGGTTTAGAGGGTGTACTCGGGATTTAAATACTGGCCCCATCAATTCCCAGCTGTGCATCTTTTGGCAAGTTACCCAAGCTTTATGCTTTGATTTCCACATCTGTAAAACGGTCATAAAAACCCAGGCGTCTCAGAGCGCTGCTGTGGGTTTTACGGCCATGAGTACCGCATGTCCCCACAGCAGCGCCTGGCACGTAGAAAGCAGCCAAATACTCATCTTGAGTCTTAGGGGGCAAACACGGAACACATCACAAAGAAGGACTGCATTCAATAAGAAAATGAAATAAACGCTTCATTCTGAAGCTGGCATTTAAACCCACAGTTAAAGAAAACTGCAGGGTCACTAAAGCAGATGTCTTGAGATAAAAGTTTTAAGTTTTAGTGAGTTGGTGGCACAGAAGTAATACCTTTCCTTCCAAAACCCAATTGATTCAGCTTCTAAAAACTGACACTGTTTACTCAACAGAGGGGGCAGCATTTGGGGCAGTGGGAAGATTCCAGGATGAAGATTACGATCATTGCTGCCCAAACTTTGACCGAAACGCCTCCGTTGTGGCTTATGCCTCTCCGTACTTGTTGGCTTCGGAATGTGCTCCTGGGGAAGGCGGCAGTGTGAGAGGGACCTGGATGGATCTGAGCCTCTCACAGCCAGAATCTCCACAAATCAAGGAGATTTTACTTGGTAACAACACTCCTCCGTGAACGTGTCCATATACACACGTGCGTGCCCATACACACGCACCACGTGTATACTTACACACACACAAACACTGCTCATCCTTGGAAAGCGCTGCCAGAGGAAACGCTGTCGGCTGGATGGCCTGGTGTCACAGTGCTAGGATTTTAGATTAGACCATCGTGTACGACATTTGATGGGCAACATGAGTCAGACCATAGGGATTTTATACTCAGTGTGTCCCCTGTCGAGATGTCCTTTGGGGCTACAGCCTACGTGCGCCCTGAAGAAGATAAAAGGATGGGCTCCCTGCTCTAGACTTTAATTCTTTTTTTTAAATTTATTATTTATTTTGAGAGAGAGAAAGAGAGAGAGGGAAAGGGTTGGAGAGAGAGAATCCCAAGTAGGCTCCGTGCCATCCGCTCAAGAGCCTGATGCGGGGCTCGAACTCATGAAGCGTGAGATCATGACCTGAGCCGAGATCCAGAGTTGGACACTTAATCTACTGAGCCACCCAGGCACCCCCAGACTTTAATTCTCTTATCACCTACACAAGACTTTATGCCCCAAAGTGTCCGTCATATCCCTTGCTATGAGGACACAGCACCCTATGGCTTCTCCATCACAGATATTCCTTGCCCCCCAAACAAGACTCTCCTCCAATGGCGAGATGCAAAGGCTTGGGTCTGAGATGCCACCACACACCTGCATCTCTGTCATGAGGCTGGGCCCTGTGGAGGTGCCCTAGTGAGTAAGGACACAGGGACAAGGCTAGACTGATGTACAGGGAGCATGTGATTCCAGAGGCCACAGGTCAAGCCACCTTCTCACTGTAGAAATAATAGAACATGTCGGGAGAAGCTGGACAGAATATCCAGAGAAGGAAACCCTAAACAAGTGCCCCTCACTCGGAACCAAAGACCACGTGGCTTTCACCCGCATGTGGCTCTGGGGTAATGCTCCCAGACTTCAGGGCTGGCAGCAGGAGGCAGATGGCGGAGTGGTGGGAAGAGGGAACAATGCAATCTTCATGCTAAAACTGAAAACAGACTCTCACTGATCATAGAGTAGCATAAATCAATACAGTGTGGCCACACCTTCCTTGACAGTGTACCCCGTGGGACCCCTGGGATCAGAGGCACCGAATCAAACAATTTTGGGGCATGAATCACATCTGACCTTTGAGGGGGCAGTGCCCCCTCCCCTGCCCCAGGTGTAGAATGCCTAGGCTGGGTGCCAGGCCACGGCCACTCTGTAGGAGAGACACAGGTCAAGTTCACGTGTGGGGTCACAAGGTGGAGAGCAGAGTCTGCACCCACCACCTCCCGCACTCTGCGCAGGGGCCTGCCTGTGGTTCTGTTCAGCAAGAGACCCAGGTCTACGGTTTTTTCAATGACATGGCAAGCCACTGTTTGTTGCATCAGGGAAAAGGCAAATCAAAACCACGATGAGACACACAACACATCTATCACAAGGGCTAAAACGAAAAATAGCGAGGACAGCAAATGCTGGCAAGGATGCAGAAACACTGGATCGTTCTTACATCGCTTGTGAGAACGTAAAATGGTACAGCTATCGCCTGGCAGCTTCTATAAAATTAAACATGTAGTTACCATACAACCCAGCGTACCTACCCCAGGGCATTTATGCCCGAGAAATGAACTTATGTTCACACACAAATCTGTACATGAATGTGCATAGCAGCTTTATCCATAGTAGCCCCAAACTGGCAAGCACCCAGACGTCCTTCGTCAGATGAATGGTTAAACCATCTGTGGTCCATCCATACCCTGCAAGGCCACCAGACAAAGAAAAGGAAGAAACTATCGATATGCCCAACAGCCTATGTGAATCTCCAGGGAATTAAGCGGAGTGAAAAAAGTCCATCCTAGAAATGTTACATTCGGTAGAATTCCATTTATGTATCACATTGGAAATGCCAAAATTTTAGAAGTGGAGAAAATAGGAGTGGCTGCCCGGGTTTAGGGAGGGGGGAGGGGGAGGGGCGAGAAGGATGTGTTATCGATGGGCAACAAGAGGGACCCTTGTGCTGGTGGATTCAAGAACAGGTGCCGAGGACACACACAAGTACAATGGGAATATCGGTGTAACACTGGTGAATCACATCCATGCCGACTCCCTGCGAGCAGAATCGTGCGATAGTCTTGGAAAACGTTATCATCGAGGGAACCTGGCTTTGTAAAGTATACACAAGATCTCTCTGTATTTCTTTTTACAACCGCACTGCCTATGAATCTATAACTATCTCCATAAAAAATGCAATAAGAAATAAGGGGAGGAAAAAAAAAGGAGGTCGGGGGAATTTCTTCCAGAAATCACATGTGATTGAGAACCCAATGATCATTGCTGGTGCTTACAGGAAGTAGAGAACACAAGAGCTGGAACGTTAACCAACAGCCTTCACAACGAAATGATAAACCGAGCACAGGATTAATATTTAATAAGTATGAAGAAAATGCTCACTCTTTAAAGCTGAAATGAGAAAATGCAAAGACCTTTCAAAAACCTCGACAGGGTGAGAAACACTTGGGCTAATAAACACATGTGATTAAAATATGACGGCAAATGGATGGCAAGAGATAGACAAAGGTCGCCTCTGACGAAGGCTAAGGAGGGGTTAGGGCTCAACTCCCTCTTTCCCCAGGGGGAAAAAGCCCCGCATCGGCACAAGGAAATCACCCCATCTCCAGGTCCGTTTCTCCAAATAATTGTCTGCACCGCAGAATGGGGAGGAGGTGTCCTTTGTAGGAGAGCCCCCATGGTATCCAGGCAACACCACTGTGCCCACCAGATGTGAATTAGGCACCTTGTAAAAGGTGAGAGCTTTTCTCCCGGTACTTACTTATTCTGCATCATGTTCATTATCACCCAGTCGAAAGGGTAGACGTTCTTCCCAATGAGGTTCTTAAACATGATGAATGTTTCCATCAGGAAATCCTGAAATAAAAAACAGAACACTGAAACAGCCCACCAAGAGAAAGGAGAAAACCAATCCCCCCTTGGATAATTACAGTATAAATGACTTCATTTTTTTTTTTTTTTTGGCTGAACGAAAACAATCTAAAAAGTAATGAAGATGTATTTCACAGGAGCTGTGCCTTATTTCTACTTTTCTGTTTGCCTGAGCACCTCCTGTCTGCGTTCACGTTTTCAGGGATGTATTCAGAAACAGCACCTGGGCACATCTAATGGTCATAAGGAGTAGATTTTCAGGTTACCCATATGCATTCTTTCTGCTTGTAGGGAAACAGATATTTTGCAAGCATCACATGCGGGTTGTAGCTATTTGTTCTGTTTACTCTAAATCCATTTTTCATTACGAACAGGGCCCATCAGGTGGAATACGGGGTATTAACATCCATTCCTTTTTTTTTAGTGTAACTTAACAAGGAAAAGGCTCGGGCAGGAACTCCCGACCACCTGCACCTGTTCAGCTCGCCATGACCCTCTGAGCATCTACGCGGTCGCATGGTCACTTTCATCTGGCAGCTACAACCCCACACGCTACTCAGCGATTCTTGTGCTGTCTTGGGCACGATTCTTTGCTCTTTGCGGGGCATGCCCTGCCCTGCTACCCTGCTTCCACGCTAAGACTGCTCCTCGCATCAGGAAGGGACACCCCTTTTCCTGGGGGCTCCGGCCTGTGCCGGAGTAGGAGAATTTCATGAGCCTGACAGCTTGGCACTTGTTCTGAGCTGACTGGAACAAAACTAGCATTTATCCTCAAAAGCACACGGCCCCAGGAGTCTGCATGCTCCCTCAAGGTCCGGGGTGGGCAGGGGAAAAGCAACAGAGCCTTCTCTTAGAAAAATGAGGTCGTGGTCAGAGATTGCCCAGTGAGTGGCTGTGTGTCATTTATTTAATCTACGGAACCATAAGGAGGTGCAACGGCCGTGAGGACTCAGGCGACGAACGGAAGGAAGTTAAACGGCCAGGAACGCGATTCTTAGCAAAGTTCGAAACAGGCGGTTCTCGCCAATAGGTACAAGCTCGATTTGACAGAATCAATAAGCTGATGTGCAAAGTTAAATACTTTCACGGCAACCTTAACGGCAATGTCGGGCTCTGGTAAGTCGTGCCTGCAGTGGGCCCCCCACTATGACTGAGACCTCAGGGAGCAACTGTGATCCCTTCCCCCTTTTTACAACAGGGGCCCCCAGTCGAAGAGAGGTTCGGGACGTAGCCAAAGTCAAGAGAGAAGAGGCATCCCGACGTCCTCCAGACCCTGCTCACACGAGCTCGGACCACCAGGGGTGCTCCGGGCAACCCAGACACAACGCACAGCACCTCTCCCCCGGTCGATGACCGCCATGCAGAGCTCACCACTTAAGTTTCCCCGCTTTGCCAAGACTTTCACATTTTAATGACCAGGTTGCACATTTGGCCGGCTGGGTGCCATAATTTAGCCACATCTCTATTTGCATAAAATTGCTGGCTTTCTTGCTGATCACTCCTCAAAGCCTAATAATTGAGATACAGGGTCTGGGTTTTATTATTCTGGGAGAGGAGCATATTTTCCCAACTCCCTGATTTTTTTTTCTAGGAAACACAGCCCCATACTTCATTAGTATGGCTCAGCTGTTCAATGTTGGTACTTTGCTGATCAGACAAAACTCTGCGTATTGTGGAGGATGAGGTTCTGCAAAGGCGTCCTTGTCGGTCTGCATAATTTACTAGGCATGGCGATGGTCCCCACCATGGCCGATGAGGCTTAGCAGACTATTACGCTGGAAGCTCCGAGTCAACAAGGGGAGACAGAGGACTGATACAAGGTTTTTTTGTGAAAATTTCAGCTCTCAGCGCCAATTCCTTCCCGCGGCATTTTCCAGTTTGATTGTTATGGGGGTACTGGATGCCCCATACGATAAGTGGGCAGCTCTAACAAAAGGCACCAATGCGTAGGCGGAATCTTCTTGTCATAAATCCACCTGCTTCTATCTATCCCTACCCCCATCCACCTGAATAAACGGTCATCCTCTCTCACCTGGACTGCCAAGGAGAATCCTAGCCCGTCTACCTATGTCCCCTATTGTCCCTCTCGATCCCCACGCTTGACCCAGAATGGCCTTTTCAAGTTGTAAACCTGGTCAAGGCACCAACACTTCCCAACCTCCCATTCAGCCACATCCCCAGGGGGTTCCAAATGTTCTGAGATTAAAGCCAAAATGTTGTGACTCCCAGAAGTAAGAAATTCTGCTTTGCCAAAGAAATAACTGTTTCAGAGAAGGACCCTCAACAGATGCTAAACTCCTCAGATGAGGAACCGTCAGGGGATTGGATATCTGCCGACATTTTGTGCGTGCCAAAGTATCACCCAAAGACTACGTGCTAATTGTAACGGGGTACATAGCTTCACAACGGGGAGATCGGGCTGCTCCCGCTGTCAACCAAGTAATCAAACTTCTCATCAGTAATGGTCAGCTTGGCAATCCCAGCCTCCCAGTGGGCACAGCATCAAAGAGCACTTAACACCAGCTCTGAAGCACCCTTGCCAAAAGGATGAACTTGAATTTTAGGCCAACCTTCCAGTCTGCAGGACATATGAAGGGATGGAGAAACACACTGAAAGGCATCCCAAAGCAGCACGGAGAAAGAAAAAAAAAAACAAGGTGAGGCACTTGTTCTAGCAGAAAGAGAGACCAAGGAGGTACAACCACATGCAATGAGTGAACGTGGGCTGGATCCTGATTTGCCGAAGCCCCTAACGAAAGACAAGAAAGACTGGACAGAATTGAGAGAATGCGAATACCAATGGCACCAATGAGGGCATGGTTGCTATGTTCAGGAAAGGCAATGAGGCCACTGGAGAAGATCTTCATTCCCGAGAGAGGCCTGCTGAACCACCAGGGGAGACACATGGTTCTCACACACTTATGGGATGTGGCTACCCAGCTGGTGAAACAGAGAGACGCGGCGGAGGCAGACATGGTGTAGTGCTCACCACCGATGCCTTTGGGGGACAGGGGCAGTAGTTTTCGCTGCGCTGTTCTTTCAGCTTCTCTGTATGTTTGAAGCTTCTCACGATAAATAGGGGAAAGAGTACAAGCGAAACTGGGGGAAGACGCATGAGAGCCAAGGACCCCATCAACACCAGCACTGGGTCTTGACTCTGCGCTACAGTTCCGCAAGATGTTGCCCCCCGGGGAAAGCAGGCGCAGCGCCCACAGACCTCTCTCTTTACTGCCGCGGGTGACTTTACAATTACCCCAAAAAGTTTACTCAAAAATTAAAAAATAAATAAGTAAATAAATAAGTGTCTGAAAAAATAATTTTAAAACAATTCAGGGGAAAATAGCAAACAAACGGTGTAGAAAGTTGACAGCAAACAAGCAAAGAGCACAGAGTGTCTCTGCTTGGCCTGTGGGGTCCATGCGGTTTGACATCCCAGCCTCTGTCCAGGCTCATCTCATCCCTGGTACTGCTGCCCCCTCACCGACGGCCTCCCCCCACCAGAGGCTCCTGTACATGCTGCTCCCCCCACCCCCCCACAAACTGCATGGCTCTCCCTTCTTCAATACTCCACAGTCCTCTCCTTTGTAAGGGAGGCTTCCTGACCAGCCAACCCAGTCCAGTCTGGCTATTTTATAAGGATCATGCCCTTGCAGCATGGATAGTTGGAGTTGGTTGGAAGGACTCCCTGATGAGCAGCGATGTTCTCCACCAGAATGTAGGCCCAGGAGGACAGGAACTGTCTGCTTTGCCCACGACTTCCTCCACTGTGCTAACACAAAGTTGGTGCCCAATAAATAGCCACTGACTGGATTCACCCTGAAAGGGCTCTGCACCCCGCAGATTCACCGTCCAGGGAGGAGGACCTACACTCCAGCTTCGTCTACAAGGAAATGGTCACAAGAAGTAGAGAAACGTGTTCGGCGCAAGACTCCTCCTCCCACTCAGGACGCCACCCACACAGGCTGCAGGTTACCCCGTGGTGGCTGCTTCACACGGCGCTCAAGGCTCACCCAACATTGGGATGTTTCCCGGGCGTGGATAGTCACCTGCTACCGTCCTTGTTTTCCCAACCCCCACAAGCATCCTCACTCACTGCTACCGGGTGTGAGACATCAGCACCACCTCGGTACAGGCTGATGGCCGAGTGGGACAGACAAGGAAAGGAGGAAGGAGCACAGGGCGTGCGTCCGCCTGGCGAGACCAGGGCAGGTGTCAGTTCAGGGTCCTCCGAAGGGGTGGGACTAAAGCTGCAGGAAGGGGGTAGGGCATTCCAGATAGAGGGCCCTGCTCACTCACAGGTCTGCCAGCTTGGCTTCTTTAGGTGAGAACCTAGAAGTGGAGGGCCACCTGGGCGGCTCAGTCGGTTGAGCGTCCGACTTCGACTCAGGTCATCATTTCACAGTTCATGGGTTTGAGCCCCACGTCGGGCTCTGAGCTGACAGCTCGGAGCCTGGAGCCTGCTTTGGATTCTGCGTCTCCCTCTCTCTCTGCCCCTCCCCCGCTCTCTCTCTCTCTCTCTCAAAAATAAATGAACATTAAAAACAAAAAAAAAGAACCCAGAAGTGGAGAGGCCATGGGGACAGGCTGGGCTGCTCGGGGACACACAGCCAGCCACGAGTCCAAGTAGAGGCAAGAGGGCTACAGTACTCGGGTGCCACGTTCACTCGACATTTAACCAGGAAGCGTCACTTCTGCCCCTACTGCCCTTGGATATGGGACACTGCCCATTCGGTCCCTCAACAGACGCTTCGTAAAGGCCACCTACTGGGAAATTTGGGATATGCACCAAGACCGCTCTCTTCCCTGCAAGGTCCGGGGCACTGTGCATCACTTCTGATCTTACCGTGGACACTGCAAGTTCTCTCCTGGTGTTCCTGATTCTGACACTGGACACGGAACAGCCAGCAGCCCATTCTGCAGCCCGGCATCCCCACTGCGGTCCTGCGAGGCTCGCCATGCTACAGAGATCGCCGTGTCGCGAGAGAGTTTGGAACGGAACGTGTCGGTTCCTTTTCTTTTCTGGATCAGTCTATCTGCCTCACGCTGTGCTCCATTCTCTCACTGTCTTGGGGTCTAAGGGACCATTTGAGAGACTATAAAATTAACAGCTCTGAGGCACGTGACTTTGGTCTTGATAGGAACTGCGATTTCGTATGGGAATCACTCATCCAACCAAAAGAGGGCTACACTTGAAAACCTGAAGCAGCACTTGTTACAAGGAAATAGTCTTGAGAAAATGGCCTAGACTATTTTCCTCCTGCAGCACTAACTAACTTTCAGTTATTTAACACAAAATGACCTCTTACTTTTGTGAGTGGTTGTCAGAGTAGAAAAACAGTCAAATACTTTCTAGGTATACTTAATGGACAGGAACACATTCTACAAAGGGTCCAACAGATTAACAACAATAAAATAGGTCTACGATCCTTGCAGTTTGAATTCCTGATATCCAAACCACAAATGCCATTTTATAACGGGAATCAAATCGTCTGCAAATAATTGATTTTCTGAACTGCTGTGTCTAAAGGGGAAAAAAATAAATCCCTGGGGAAATCAGGACCACAACAGGGAGTAAGTATCTGATCGTCTGCTCTGTGCAAGGAGAGAGGGCACACGCTCAGAATTCAGCAAATTATAGTCATTTCTAAAAACCATTTTGTAACATCACTTTTCACAATGCACTAAAGGTTCTCTACCAACAGCACCTCTTAATAGTTGAGATGAAATATGTTTAGCGATTTGCATGTGGGGATTTTGATCACAGGACTCTTCTGATAAAGGGCAAATTATTAATTAGATCCTAATTACTCAGGATGGGTGTACTTCTCACTCGAAAAACCGTATTCTTCAGTCTGGAAGGCTAGTTAGGAAAATGTGCACATAGTTTCACCTACAACTATCCTTTCGGTGACCCAAACGGGGCCGAGGGATCCAGTGAAGATTCACCGGGGGCATGGAACATCACGTATATCCAATGTGAATTCACTGTGCCGTAACTACTCAAGACTGGCAGGATATAAATGTAACACAGATCCTCCCATGAGCACACCCCTACTTTAAACTGCATGCCGATGATTTTGAAAAGAACTGAACATCCAGAGACACGTACATACACATACACACATACACTCTTGCTCTTTATTTAAGGAAATCCGCTATGATTTTAAGATGCAGATTCATTGTTGTCTCCTTAGAAATTTAAATACACACACGCACACACACATACACAGAAGTGCATCCACGTGGACACACACACACACACACACACACACTCACAGTGGCAACAATTAATAAGAACATGTTCTTCTTAGAAATAATCCTTTGAAAAAAATCATTAAGTGCATTCTTCTGCCCTTCCCTCAGTAAGGGAGGTTTAACGGTGTGCAGCGTAAGCAACCTAGTCGTGGAGACAGTAATAGCATCTGCCGTACCCTATAGGAATCCAGGGGTCTCAGAAATGAACTCTGCGTTACTAGATTCCAGAGCTGAGGTCAACAGCTAATCGAGAACTCCGCCAACAAGTGTGGCTGCAGCTTTGCAGAAGACATCTGTCATATGGCCGTGGGATCTCAGGCCATTAGGGAGGTGGTTCCTAAGTGGTAACTTCCCCTCTATTATGCTTCTCCTAATTGAGCTGTGTCATAGTTGTATTGAGGATGACTAGAGAATTATTAGAAATGCTGATGAGCTCCCATGACTGGAGCTAATTAATACCAGAGTATAATTTAAAGCTGAAAAGACTTTCCGGCTTCTGATACCGAGAAGCCAGTCAACAGGTGAACGGGAGTTACCGGCAGACTCTCCTTGGGACATCTCCACATCTTTAGTGATCCCTGAACACGGGAGAGGGAACCCATCAGAGAAGAAAGCTCGTTCTGGGCTGAGATGACGAGTCCCTCCCCAGTTCAGCGTAAGAAACAAGCCTGCGGGTGGGGACCCTCATCTTCTTAGAGATGTGACTTCAGTAGGACCTTGCCAGGTGGCTTCTCAAGTCAACTGGAGCCAAGTCCCCGTGCAAAATCACATTTAAAATGGAAATCTCCACACCAGTGTTTTGCCTAAAATGCTGCCGCCCCCCCCCCACGTGGTTATATGAAAAGGGTCAAAGTAGCACTCACAACAACATCAGTCCTCATTTTTCCAAAAGTCTTGATCAAATGGGCGTAATGATAATTTTCCATCTGTCGTAAAATAGCTGTCATACAAGCCACGAAGTTTCCCTGTAAAGGAGTCAAAGGGCACAATTAGAGAACAGCATTCTCGAGAACAACGGGGAAAGTCGGTATCGACTAAGAGTCTGGGGGCAAAACCAGCACAGAGAAGCAGCGGGGTGTGGGTGGGGGCCCCCGAGCTCTGGCCCCCCGGCACGTGAGGACCGGTCACTGCCAACCTCACCATCTTGGCTTTGCTCTATTTCCTTCTCTCTAGCTGCACTAAATGCTTCCTGACACACGGTTGTCGAGGCTGGAAAAACAAGCTTTAAACGTTTTTGCATTAAATATGCAAAAATGAAAGACGAGATTGGAACCACTGACACTTGTGTTCTGTGCTCCGTGGAAAGTTGCTGCTCTTATTACCAGGCGAAATGTGTGTGCAGCCCTTCCTCTTGGGCCGTGGCAAAGAGAGGCCTTTTATTTCTCAAAATCTGCCCGTGTCCCCCTTGGCCAATTTGGAGGCAATCACCACCGATTCCACGATGAGTTATGGTCCAATTCTCTTCCACAAGAAGAATGTGAAGAGGCATGCAAGCTCATCAGAATGTAAAGTGGCAGAGAGGACGGTTTCTCCTGGCAGACGGAGCCGGGCGAAAAGGAAGAGGAGGAGGCAAAACAGAAACCAACACACGGAATCAAGCCATGGAGGAAAGAACGGGGCAAAGCAGCTAAGGAAGAGGCAGCCAGTACGCGTGCGGCTGTGGGTGTGTGCGCTGAAGGGGGCTGGGCTTGGTGGGTGGGCAGAGGGCCAGGTGGTCCCGTTACCACTGGGTACAATGTATCCCTTCTGGGGGGTCATGGCTCAACATAAAAACATAAAAACCTTCCTTGCTTTTCTAGATTCCCCCCTAAACTAATGACATTTTAAGAAACAGAGGGAATACATTTTCGCCCATTCGACCAGTACAGTCTGGTCCAATTACAGGATGAGACATTCTTTCAGACATACCCCAATTTTGCCCTCTTAAATGCGGTCCCGAACTGTGTTCTTTTACCCACCCCACCTCTCCAAGCATTCTACTGGAATACCTAAATGCGCTCTGTATTCATCTGGGCGCATATTCTACAGGGAAATGTTACCGTCCGGTATTTTTCCCGATCCATTTTGTTCCTATAGTATACGTGTATGCTTCCAAATGAGTCCTCAAAGGATGCATTGCACAAACTGAACAAATACAAGAATGACAATATGCTATCTTCCACTTGCATAGAAACACAAATTCTTTGTGAATGATGATAATTGTTGAGATTTGATTCCATGTTGGGGTTCAGAGAAAGAGCTGAAGATTGCCTGTTTTCCACTGGAGGGATGATTTGGAAAATGGCAAAATGTCCATGAATATGAACTTGTGAAATATGTAAATATCTGGCATCCTCATGACTCCAGAGAAGCTGCCTTTGTATCTCCCTTACTCTTTAGGAGATGCCCTTTCGGAAAATGGTCCTTCTACCATTGACCACCATGTGTCAAGGGCTGTGCTGAGGCCCAGTCCACCACACCACAGATTCTCTTCCTGCCCCATTTTACAGGCAGTGAGACAGGGGGCTGAGTGTTCCCCTCTAAATGAGTCAATGGCAAAACCGGGTGTAAAGCCAGTGCTTCCAGCTGCAAGGCGGGCACTTTGGAGCTGAACTCATCTCTTTCCTCTTGTCCAGATGTACATTTTAATTCTCTTTTGGAGAAACCTGAGGCCGCTGCTGATGGCCAACATGAGTTGGAGACTGACTTTCCCGTACTTCTACAGGCATCACAGAAAGTTGCAGGAGGGTGAGGAAAGGCAAAGACGGCCACACACGATGTCCCACTTTCCTCCTTGACGCAGCTATCTGTGGCCGGCCTTTTCCTCAGGAGACATTGGGCTTTTTTAGACCAAGTAGAGGCCTGTATTGGCCAAGATGCACCTGGCAGGGGCTCAAATTAATTTTCTGCAGGTCAAAACGATTAAACAATGGGAACCTGCACATTAGAATCGTCGGAAATCACAAAGCCAGCTATGTATATAATTAGATCCAGTATACCCATGTACTTAACTTAAAATATCAAGCCGAAAGTGGAAAGAAAAGCAGAACCCCAGAGCAGTTCTGAGAATGCCAACCGCCCAAGCACTGAGCAGCATGGATGAGAAGAAACAGTGCGCATCCGGAGTCCGGCCAGACACTCAAACAGGTGATACGGAGACACTCAACGTAGGCAGCAGACTGCCATGTAATGCTGAAAACTTCACGCAAGGCCAAGACTGGGGCAACTGACATGATGCAGGAATGAAGAAATGGCGAGAAGGTAGCAATTTCCACAAAGCCAGTCCTGGGAATATGCAAATGGCCAGTCGGGTAGACTTTGCTTTGGATGAGAATGTCATGGAGGCAAGCCAATGGCCTCTTACTCTACGGTGACGAGGACCAACTGGGAATCCGCCCAGGGAAGGGGACAGAGGCAGGGCTCCACCATGAGTTAGAGGGTGAAAGGCCAGGGGGTGCAAATGTATTCTTTATTTCACCTACGGAACTGTTCCAGAGCAGTTGTCCTGTTCAGACTTTCATAGAGGAAGCAAATCTCACTATTTCAGCTCCCTTCTAAGCTGAAGCCTTGGACCCCAGTTGGAATGGGGTGATATGCCTGCTGAAATCCATAGAAATGTTCCCTATGGCCTTTGGAATGGAGTCCCATGCATGGGGTACCCGTATTTCCAAAGGGAAGCCATGCAGTCACCATTGCTCTACTGTTCTCGTGGACCCAGTGGAGCCCCATGTGGTGGACCAGTGGGTTTCTGGGGAGGCATTCAGTGGGTCGTTATGGAAGCTGTATTTGAAACCAGCCAGAAACTAGAAGCAGAAATGGGGGAGAGCTATGAAAGGAAAACTCATTCTGCAGGCTCGAAAGAAAATTACTATTCTCTGCTTTTTAATTGATTTATTTGAAATGCACTGAGAAGTCATAGGAAGCTTTTACTTTTGAACAACTGATAGGCTGGGAGGTAGGCTGGTGGTGACTGTGCAGAACGCGTTCTGCAACCTGAGTGTGGGGACCAGGTTCCAGCCCCAGAGGCTGAGGAAAAATGAGTAAATAAATAAAAACAGGACATAATTCCTGAGACCTCAAAGCAATGCAAAATAGGGGCAGAGAAGTCAGGATACAGTTGCAGAAAACTTAAAAATCAGGACAGAGAATGCCTGAGAAACAAAACATGTGAACTTCATTAGTAATCACAGATGAAAATGATATATCATTGTTTGCCTGCCAAAACAGGAAAGAAGTATTTAAGGGATGATAACGTTAGCAAGGGTGCAGGGGATGAGCACTCTTCTGCACTGCTGGTGGGAGCATAAATTGCTATAACCTTTTTAAAAAGCAATTTGCCAATAGGTTTGAAAAGTCTTGGGGGGATAAAAACCCACTCATCGCCCTGGTAATGACACTGCTAACAATCCACCAAAGGAAGTCATTCAAAACTATGAGAGTTTACGCCCAAAGATGTCTGCTGCATTGCTGAAAACATCTGCATGTTCAACAACCAGAAACTGTGTAAGTGATAGGATACGGCGCAGGATTGCAAGATAAAATACAGGATGCCCAGTTTAATCTGAATCTCAGATACATAACAGGAAATAAGCATGTCGCAAATACCGCATTGAAAATATTGCATGGGACATCCATATGCTAACTCATCCGTTTATTGTTTATTCGAAGCTCAGGCTGAACCGGGTACCCTGTATCGATCGCTATTTGCCAAGTCAGGCAACCATACCATAGCGTGATCATGACACTAAGACACTAAGCGTTAACTATGCAAATAAGAACTATTTTAATTACATGAGAAAATGCTTGAGGAACAAACCTGGAGATGATTGCATATACGTATTTCAGCAATGTAAAGAATGCAGCACAAGAAAGAAAACATACCTAAGCAACTAACAAACAAACCAGGTAGTCTTTGGGGGTTGGAGAACAAAACCAGATTACCTTTATAAACTGAAATACATATTAATATGTTAGAAGACGGTCCTGAGAGAAGACAGGTCCTCCCTGTCCCTAAGTTCTGTGTCTCCTGCTCCCCGATCCTCAAAAATCTTATCCTCAGGCCGCCCTGTCCATGCAGACATGGTTACTGCTGTGCATTGTTCAAATCCTGGACTAAACTTGCCCCTGACCTCCTAGAACTACCCTCAATGCTCCGGTTAAATATGCTTGGGGTCCCAGTGCACCAGGCAGGTGGAGAGGAGGACAGGGAACAGGGAGAACAGAAGACAGAAAGAACGAAGCATTGGTGGTGGAGGAGGGGACATTCTGTGGCAGGTAGGTGAATGTAAGATATCACCGAGGGATACAGGGACAAGGGATTTAAAAAAAAAAAAAAGGACAGATGTTGGAAAACAGGAATTGAGGATGAGACCTACCTTTGACACAGTACCTTTGCCAACTCTGCCTAGTTTAAGGTCTTAGGGCCAGTGTTTCATTTAAAAGAACAATCCTAAGGGTTTTAATGCCTGGCCCGGAGGAGTTGAGAGGGTGTGACTTCTCTATATAACAAAGACAGACTTAGACACATGACTTGAAGGTGAGATATGAAGTTGCTCTTGGAGGTTCGTCAACAAGATAACAATGGTTCACATGATCCTGGAGCTCATGCTTTGCAGGCAGGCACCTGTTCTCCCTGGGACACACGGCATAGGCAGAAATTTCAACTCTCTTCAAAGTGCTTTAAGTGCCAAGGGACTTGGGGACAGCCCCAAACCACAGGCGCTGTGAGAGCTGTGAAGAGTGACCCAGGAGCACCGAGTCCGGAGGGCAGGCTCCAGATCTGAGTAACCAGAGACGTCCACTTAAATCTGGGATCACACTCCACGACTGCCAGAGACGACTTTTGCTAAAACCTTTAAACATGTTTTCACCGAGGCAAGTCCTCTGAAGAGAAACTGTCATTGAGATGTTGAAGTATCAACTCTAGTAAAGAAAACAAACCTGCCTCCTAATCGTCATTAAAGATTAA
This sequence comes from Acinonyx jubatus, assembly GCF_027475565.1. Lineage (NCBI taxonomy): Eukaryota > Metazoa > Chordata > Mammalia > Carnivora > Felidae > Acinonyx > Acinonyx jubatus. The sequence goes on along the minus strand of NC_069393.1, from coordinate 80,759,907 downwards.
AGAAAAAGGAATCCCTCAGCGACATTTAGGATCTACTGTTCAGTGACACTGGGCAAGAATCGTAGTAAAAGTGGGTGGACAAAGGACTTGGCGAATTCCTGACGACTTTCACTTTGGGGGACATTCGAGCCAAAGAACCGATATCGTAAAGCAACACTATGAGCACCGGAAATATAGGGAAAAGGAAAGTAACAGAGCGAAGTCTTCCGTTTCAAAGGGAGGTGAGGTGTGAAGGGATGAGTTGTTGGTACAGTTAAGGGGAAAGCCCTAGGATGCACGAAGTCTTTCTGTTTTCAAAAGTGAAAGCCACGAGTGGAATGTGTAAGGCTTCTATTTGCCAAGAGGAAATTTTATAAAGAAAAACAAGGAGTCCAAAAAGCTAACACAAGGAGCACCTCAAAGCGCCACTCACTGGCCCAAAGATTCCTCCAAAGTCTCTGCAGAGATGAGGTTTGTGAAAATATACCTAGGGGCTTCTGCATGATGAATTAAAAGTAATCTAACACATGCATTCACCCCTGTTTCCTCACACTAAACTGATAACAAAGAACACCTTTTAATTCACAAACCCATAAGAAGAAAGAGAGAAGAGACACAAGTAAAGACAAGTGAATTCTGGAAGCAGACAAGGGAAGCATGAGTGGTTACTGAGTGCCCCAGATGCAGGAAGGGGGTGATCATCTAATGGGAACCTGCTGATTCCTGGCACAGAACCCTAGGAAGACTCAGAAGGCAAGACTACATACAAGCTGGAAATCAAGAGCACTGATGTCTTCAACATGTGGCCTGTCGACTCCGGCAAGTCCACCGAGGGACACGCCCACTCACTCCTAGGCAGGGGACCATGTGTTTATTCTCTGCAAGGCGTTGGGGGAGGGGGAGGTTGCGGAAGGGGGGGTGCCTGACAAAGCAGAAGAGAAGGGGGCAGGAGCCACCTGGCTGAGAATATCTAGTGATGAGCAATCGGCTCTCTGCTCTGCCCAGCTCCCAACATACCAGCAAGTGGGGGTTAAACCAACTTCCTCTACCAGTCTTAGCCCCATGTCAAAATAGAACGGGAGACCAGAAAAATCCTCTTTGGAGAAACCGAACAGCCCAAGACAGCATATCCACTGTCTGCCCATAGAGGTTCAGCCCACGCAGCCTTGTTGTACCTCCAAACTCTGTGCACACATGAGAAACAGTCTGATCAAGACTGTACAGTCTCATGAGGAAAGTCATTAGTAAGAGAAACCAAAGCAAACAGAAGCAAAGCCGGGGCAGGGTGGGGGGTGGGAAAATGGGGCTATGTAAGAAAATTCCAAGACCTATAATATTTACCTTCACACAGGAGATTATATCCATAAAATGAGAACATAATGTTATGAAAAGGAACAAAGACCAAGGAAGGATTCTGGAATATTCAAATTATGTTTGCAGAAATAACTATTTTCACAGAAATATGGGGAGGTAAAGCTAACAAAATCCTCCAGAAAATGGAACAAAAAAGACACAAAGACACACACACACACACACACACACACAGAATAAGAACACCGGAGAATCCATTCAAGAGATTCAATATCTGAGAAACAGGAATTCCAGAAAGAACACAGAAGATGGAGAGAAAAAAGCTATTTTTTTTTTTTTTTTTTACAAAATGATAGAACATCCATACAAAAACTATTAGAATGAGTTCAGCTGATTGCAGGATACAGGGCCAAAATACAAAACTCAATTGTTTTTCTATATACTAGCAGTGAACAACCCAAAAATCAAATTCAGAAAATAACTCTATTTACAAAAGCACCAAACCCAGCACAATACTTGATGGAAATATACTCCATGTTCATGGATTGGAAGACCTAATAATGCTATGATATTAACAGCAATTAATGGGCAGCACCCCCCAAATAATCTACAGATTCCATGCAATCCCTATCAAAATCCCAGCCTGTTGTTTTGTAGAACCTCACAAGCCAATCACAGATAACCCCATACATACTGTGTGATTCCATTGTTAGCAAATGTCCAGAACAGGCAAATGCAGAAAGGCAGGGAGTAGATCAGTCAGTGACGGGCAAGAGCTGGAAGTCTGGGGGTTAAACAGGGAGCGAGTCCTCATGGGTACAGGTTTCTTTTGGGGATGATGACAATATGCTAAAACTGCTTACGGTAGTAGTTCAACAACTCTGTGATTATACGAAACACTTAAATTGTGCACTTTAAATAGATGAATTTTTTTGATATATGAATTACATCTCAATAAAGCTGTCAAAAATGTTTAGGGGTGCCTGGGTGGCTCAGTCGGTGAAGCGTCCGACTTCAGCTCAGGTCATGATCTCGCAGTTTGTGGGTTTGAGCCTCACGCTGGGCTCTGTGCTGACAGCCTGGAGCCTCCTTCAGATTCTGTGTCTCTCTCTCTCTGTATCCCAACCCTGCTTGCACAATGTCTGTCTGTCTCTCTCTCTCTCGCTCTAAAATAAATAAACGTAACTTTTTTTTGAAGCTTTTAAAAATAGATATTAATTAAATGATATAATTTCTCTCAAATGGCACGCACTGATTGTCGAGCATGACTAAGACTTATCATCATGAGATTTCACAGTACTAAGGATAAAACAATGATTCTAAAACATTAAAGAGAAAAGGAAAGCAAAGAGTCGCAGAGTGCATTGGGATTGCTTCTGGAGACGATGCGGCAGGGGACAGCTCATTCTCAGGACAAGTAAACTATTCGCCCTTAGCAACAAAATAATGTACTACTTGGATTTAAAATCAAAATAACACACTCAGAAAAACACTTCCAAGTTCTATGATCCTTTTGAAGCTGTTCTTTCTCCTTAGATTTTTTGAAATAGATGTACGACTGTTCTTTCCTTTGTTTTGATCTACTCACTTGTGTTTCCACATCATATGAAATGTCTTCACCCCTCTAGGTTTGGAGGGGAACTATAAAGAAACAATCACTGAAAATGCAGACGGGACAACGTTGTAAAATGAACAAAGGAAAAGTGTGCCATGCAAAATACATCAGAAGGCACAAGTTGTTGCTGTACCTTGGAAAGGTATTTCACGTGTTGTTAATTAAATATTTGACGAAGCACAAGATATAATTGAAAGCCTGAATCAGAGAGTTCAGTTAAAACTCAGGTTCTTGGGAAAACGAGTGTTCACTCCCATCATTTAAACTTGGCGCCCGTTCCCGGAAATACAATCTACGGTAAACTTGAGGACTGTGTTGTGTCCCTTTTCTCGCTTCAGGACAAATTCAGCCCCCACGCAGCCTTTATCCAATGTATGCATTGCTTTATTCATTTAGTTTCCCAAATATTGAAATTCTTGATTTTATAAAGGACCATAAAGTGAAAAATGTTTGTAAAAAGAAACTACACAAAATTAAGAATAGTATGGTTGAGAAACTACACTAATGTCATCTATTAGCTTTTTCAACTCCTAGCAACAAAATTAAACCTGTATCTTAAATTTAAACGGAGTGTCTGGTTGAGTTCAGAGAATACTAGTATTTCATATTATTGCAGACACCATAAGGAAAGAAATCTAATTTTCAAAACAAAATCAATTTCAATTTTACAGTGGCAGTAATTGTAGGAAGACATTTATAGGCCAAATACACCAAAAGGGAATATCTAGATCTTAAGCTCCCCATAACAATTATCTGCTACTTATTCAATGCACTAAATTAAACACATACTCACATTTGTTACAGAGGATAAAAATAAATTACGGTAAAATTTTACATATACAATTATACTTTATGGTATAATGAGGAATACATACTTGTATATAACTTCTCAATATAATTCATTTGTTGCTAACACAAATCAGAGAGTAGAGGAGAAAATTTTAAATTTATTTTTGTAAACTCAGGCAATCAGATAATATTAAAGCCTTAGAGGGCCTAGGACTTCCCAAATCTTCTCCCAAGATATATAGCATCTGTAAACACACTGTAATAAAAACAAGAATAATTCAGTGTTAATAAAATTTTACCGTTGAAGGGAGGATCAATATGCCTACAGATTTTTTTTAAATGGACTTCTGTCCATAAAGGACACTGTCACCATCATAGTTACAGATTACAGTTGAAACTTTCTTGGATAAAAAGAAATTCCTCTATATGAATCATAAAGGATACTGTCCTCAATATTATTTATACTGGTTGGATGTGTTGGTGAGGAGGGAACTATGTCACATACCAAGTGTTAAGAAAACGAAGTTCATGAGTCACAAGAAGATGACATATATTTTGAAATATGAGATTATTATATGCTAGAAAAAGAGATAATCTCAGTTCTATTATTTCTTAGGAAATACTTATTTATACATAAATACATATATTGTGTGCAGATATCTGTACAAGCACTATACATCATGACACAGCACTCATGGCTTGTCTGCTTACGACTCTGTAAGCCCTCGAGAGATTTTGAAGCTAAATGCCTTGACGTTTACTTTCAAAGTCTCCTGCTATGGAGAAGTAGAAATTGACAATCTGGGGGAACGCCAAAGAAATTCTGCACAACAATGTATCTGTCTAGCAGGTGTGTAAAGGAGAACATAGCATACAGGAAACACCCCCCCATTGGGGCTCTATGCCCACCGTGTCTCCCCATCACCACAGCCCGGAGAAAATCAAAGGTTCCCAAGATTCTGAGGAAATGGGGCCACTGGGGAAACACCAGAAGACACTGAGGGAATAAGACCAAATTGATGAGAAGATTCAAAATGGCGCAGAGTAGCACCAAGTACAACACTCCATGAACATTAAGGAGTGGGCACATGTCCACAGCATGGAGCTCCTGGAGGAAGGTCAGAGGTGAGTAGACACAGCCCTGCCTAGGATAAGCACACGTGGAACCAGGGGCACAACTCTCTCCCAGACCAGTGGAACCAAGTCAAAAGGACACAGGAGGATACTTGAGAAGGGTCCTCTGGCCACAAGTGGGACAATGGGGACATCCGAGTTTCAAAATGAACAGTAAGAGCAAAGGACTATAAACCTTAAATTAAAAAAAAAAAGAAAAACATAAGTCTCCATTGATAAACTGGTATACAAGGTGGAAGGGTGGGAAACGAGAAGAGAAAGCAAAGCCCTTCTTACAGAAGACTAAATAATGTAGATGGCATAGGAAAATGCAAAAACTGCCACTTTCAACTCCAGAAGGACTGGATGATTCCAGCAACGGTCCTGCATGGGTACTGAAACCAGTAGGTCAAGCTCACTGGAAAGGAAGACATTTGCTCAGCTTGAAAGTACTGTATCCCCCCACAGATTCTTCTGTGCCTCCTAGTGTGATGGTGTTCTAAGGACACATTATCACCTAGGTAGGGTTTTGTGCCAAAAATATTTACTCATGAGGGAATGCAAGACAGATCCAGAAATGGGACTTTTGACAAGACAACTGTCCTAGGCCTTCCAAAAAAAAAATCAATGAAGAAATTTCATTTGGGCCACATATTACATGTTATTAGGGGGATCACTGCTAATTTTTATGGATATCATAATCGTATTGACTGTGTTGCAGAATTATTCTTGGCAGAAGCACAACACAATTAGGAATGACATTCACGATGTCTGTGGTGAACTTCTGGTCGAGTAAAAAACCAGTTTTCATTACACACACATACAACTCCACAAGGGAGGGGAGGCAGAGACAACGCATTTGGGCAAAATGTCCGTAAGTGATGGATCTGGTTGGTGAGTATACTGGCTTTTACTATCAGAGCTTCTTCAAATTTCTGTACCTAAGAAAAATTTCAAGATAAAAAGCTGAGGGAATACAATGTCTACCCGCAGTCTAGTGGAGAAGACGCACATGACAACAATTAATTAAGACCCGACGTTACAGATACTATAAAAGAGAGTTATTACAGACTGACAAGGGAGTTCTAAGGAGGAAGTGCTCCTTTTCCAACCACAGGAACTGTTACTCAATATAATAACAGGAACACAAGCAATGATTTAGCTATTTTGAGACACATTTGGAGAGGGGAGATAAAAGTGAAGAGCTTTAAGCAACCCACACCCAGAAATATTCACTCAGGAAAATGTTCGAGGAGCTGAAATAGAACTAAGTGGGGGGTGTATTGCTTTTGCACAGAAAGCTCTGCCATATGCATTTTTCTTAAATGCAAGAATGCCTAACTGATTGGGAGCATGCCCTGTACGTATGTATTCTGACCTTAACAAAATAGTCTACAGTGAAAGGGAAATGGAAGAACAGAACCATCCTGATTCCCTACCAAATATGGATCTACATATCGCTCACTCTCCTTTTGGTATTTTACAATACCATTCTATTAATGGTAGAAGTTATACAGGTACATAACAGAAAATTAGTTTAGGAGTAAATGTCTGAGAGGCAGACATTTTGGAATAATCACTTGATCGAGATCAAGAACACTATATGGAGCAGAACAGGCTATTTCACTTCTCTGAGCCTCGGTTGCCTCATCTGTAAAATGGCCACGGTGATTTGAAAATGTGCAGTTCTTGAGAGGCTTAAATTAGTCATATATGTAAGGATATGTAAGGATATTAGCACAGTCGCTGGCTACGTAACGAATAAGGGATCTCATGGTGGCAGTGATGGGGGCGATGATGATGATGGTGGATAAAAGAGAAAAACATACACAGAAGGTTATTTTAAGGTCACTAAATTTGTATACTAAAACTCACAAATCATTCATGACAGAATCAAAGAAGATCTAAAAGAAATGGAGAGATATATCATGTTCATGGATCAGAAGAATCAATAGAGTTCAGATGTCAATTGATCTACAGTTACAAAACAGCAGCAGGTGTTTACTGTAGAAACTAACAATCAGAACCTAAGCTTTCTACAGAAAGGCAAATAACGTGAAACAGCCAAAGAAACTGTGAACCAAGTAGGACACACTCCCAGATTTTCAGATGTGTTATAAAACTACAGATATCAAGAGAGTGGGCATGCCAGGGAAAGAATAAACTGATGAGACAAATTGACCACACAACAGGCAAACTGATTCTCAACAAAGTACTGAGAAAACTCAATGAGAAAGTATAGTGTTTTCAACAAGTGGGATTTCCAAAGGGTACAGTGAGACACCATATGGAAAGACAGGAAGAAAAGGGAGGGCAATAAGGCCCATCCATACCCTATGCAACATACAAAAACCAGCTCAAAATAGATCATAGACCCAAATGCAAAAAAAAAAAAAAAAAAAAAAAAGAAAACCCAAAAAACAAAAAACCAAAAACCAAAAAAACGTAAAACAACAGAACTTCTGGAGGAAAACACAGGAGAAAACCCGACCTTGGCTTAGGCAAATACTTCTTAGGATACAAAAAGGATAAAACAAAAGAAAAAAATGGTAAGTTGGACTTCCTCAAATTAAAAATGCCTGGTCTTTGAAAGGTTTTGTAAAGAGTAAAAAGATAGGCTGCAGAATTGGAGAAAATATTTGCAAAATGCATATCTGACAGCGCGCTTGTGTCAAGAATATATCAAAACTCTGAAAAGTCAATAACAAACAACCCATCAAAAAATTGGCAAAAGAATTTAAATAGATGCTTCACCGAAAAAGAGATTCAAATGGCCAGGACACACACAAAAAAATGCATTCGGTGTCACTACTCAATGGGAAAATGCCAATTAAAACCATAGGGAGATACCACCATACCTGTTAGAATGGCTGAAGCTTAAGGAAAAAAAAAAGAAAAAGCAGGAAGATGCAGAGACACTGAAAGTCTCCTGTATCACTGGTCTGAAGGCAAAATGATACAGCCATTCTGGGAAACACTTTGGCAGTTTCTTATACAGTTAATCATATAGTTTTTGACCCAGCCGTCCTGCTTCTAGGTAGGGACCCAAGAGAGGTGAAAACACAAGTTCACAGCAAGACCTCTACGCTAATGTGTATAGATAGTTCTTTTCCCAGATTTTGTTCTTTTAATTTTTTTAATGTTTATTTATTTTTGAGAGAGACAGACAGACAGAGTGTTAGTGGGAGAGGGGCAGAAAGAGAGAGGGAGACACTGAATCTGAAGCAGGCTCCAGCTCTGAGCTGTCATCACAGAGCCCGACGTGGGGCTCAAACTCATGAACCATGAGATCATGACCTGAGCTGAAGTCGAACGCTTAACAGACTGAGCCACCCAGGCGCTCCTGTAGACAGTTCTATTCATAATTCCAAACAGGGAGATATCAACACATCTACTATTTGGCAAACGTATAAACAAATAGTGGTACGTCCATGGGATAGGACAGTACCGGGCAACCAGATGGAATAAACTGCGGATAAACACGGACAATTCTCACATCGGGGTAAGTGAAAGATGCCAGACTCAGACCCAAAAGGCAACCTGGAGTATGGATTCATTTACTTGACATCCTGGAACCTCAAACACGATATTGACCAAGGGGAAAAGATGGGCTCCAAAAGGGCACCAGGGACTTTTGTAAGAGAATGGAAATATTCTAACCCTTGCATTTGGTCTTGATGACAGAACTCGACATACCTGTCAAAATGCAGAACTAAAAAGTAAGGATGTGACTGTATAACCTTAAAAATATACGTAAAGAAGAAAATTTGACAATCAAAAAATTCCCTGTAAATGATATGTAACTAATCTTGATATTATACTGGATTCTTTCTCACTCTTGCACATATAGAAAAAGACTAGCTTTAATAAAAGCAGGATCATACTTTAATTATTGTCACTTTCAAATGGCTTTGTTATGGGGTGGTGCAAGCCCTACATCACTCCTCTCGTTTTTCACATTGTTCTTGAGTATCCATGCCAATATATTCTCACATGTGAACTTTACAACCACATTATTGAGTTTGAAACAGTTCCCAATGGAATTTAAATTGAGATCCCACTGAATTTTTTAATTAATTGAAAAGGCCTAGGATATCAGCCTTCTCATTTCCGCACACACAATGTGTCTAGATTTGTTCAGGTCTATTTTTACGCCATTGAAGAATATTTTGTGGTTTTCGTCATAAGGACTATGACCAGCTCTTGTTAACGTTGCCCCTATTGGGAAGGGTGCCTTCTTCAAAAACCTTTTAAATTTTCTCTACATTTTTATTGGTGTATTTGGGAAAATGACTAAATTTAATGTGTATATTTTGTAATTGAACTTATAGAATTCTGTTACTACTCCTAACAGGTTTTGTTTTGTTTTGTTTTTTAATTTTGTGGGGGAGGAGGAGGCTGTAAATGAATCAAACATGGGGCTTCTGGGTGGCCCAGTTGGTTGACCATCCGACTTCGGCTCAGGTCATGATTTCAGTTTGTGAGTTCGAGCCCTGTGTAGGCCTCTGTGCTGACAGCTCAGAGCTTGCAGCCTGCTTCGAATTCTCGAATGTCTCCCTCTCTCTCTGCCCCTTCCCTGCTCATACCCTGCCTCTCTCTGTCTCTCAAAAATAAATAAATGTTAAAAAAAAAATGTTTAAATGAATCAAACATCTGTCAATAATTCTGTGTTGTCCTTTGTCATTGTTGTACTTCTGTTTTCTTATTTCTGTTTCTAGACTCATGACACAGTCTATCACCACCAAGCATACAATGTCAAGTTGTAATAATAACTTCTGGTGTCTTTGCTTTCTTAAAGATTGTAGTCAGCATGCTTTAGGGTCTGATTTTTTAATGTCTATTTTTCTATTGAGATATAACTGAAATATAACACTGTGTAAGCGTAAGGTACATAATATGTTGATTTGATACATTATATACTTATTACAATTTGATTACCACCATACCATTAGGAACACCTCCATTGGGTCACGAAATTACCATTTCTTTTGTGTGGTAAGAACATTTAAGATCTAGTCTCTTGGATATTAGTTGAGGATGTACTTTGCATATGATGTTAAGGAAGTATTCCAAACCTAGAGATCGCTTATAACAAAATATGTGAGGCTAAACAAAGATGGTTATGGATATTATTACCAGAGAAGAGTTTTCTCACTAAAGAGCGAATGCATCAGAAAAAAAAATTAAGCATCAAAAAACCACATAGGTATGCTTTTAAATTCTTACTAATGGGTAAAAATGGGACTCCCCAGAAAACATAAATATGTAAGGACAGGCTAGCTATAATAAAACAAAACGTAGAGCAGCAACACCTCTTAGACATCTCATTTCCTTGGAGGGTAACGGAACCACTCCTTATTTTCATTCACGTAAGAGACATCCACAGAGGCATGCTGTATATGCAGCAGATTCTGAAGTCCACGTGTGGTTCGCATTCTGGTGGACACAGTGTGTTGACAGGGAGCTAACTGGCAGAGGAATGTCAACATTAGCTTCCCTTGTTAGAGTTGAGGTAAACGACTACCTTGATATTCATGGCAAGTATACATTGTAGGTATCGTCATATCAAATTGTGCAAAAGCAAAGGAACCCTCTTGAATGTCCATTTGGTGAAAACATTCAAGGGGATGCCAATTAAAATATATAGCTTATATTTCCCATTTATTTCTACAGAGACATAATGAAAATACCAGAAGAGGCCACTCCACCAATCTGATGAAAAAATAGAGCCGCGGTTTATAATTACCGAATTACTTAGCTTTGATCATAGGAGTGACTGTCGTGATTTTAAATTAGGGAATACGAAACATCGGATTGTGGAGGTTAATCTCCTTGAACAAAATTCATATAGTTTTAAGGTTAACATGTTTACGTTACGACAATCAAGGACGCTGCAGTCATTTGCCAAGCGCATATCATTAAAAACGAAAGCGTCACCAATCAAATGGGTTTCCCATTACCTGACCCCAACACTCTAATCACTAGTCACATGGAGAAGACGCAAATTGGAAGTCACTTTCCAACACATGTTCAGTCAAGATTTTTTTTATTTTTTATTAATCTTGCTTAGGCAAGGTCTTAACAGCATGTAAAGGAAGGTAAACCCACAAAATGATACTAAAATGACTAATTTTAATTATTTTCCAGAGTCGCTACTTGTTTGCAAAATTGAGTACAGTTTCCACAAGCTAATTATCTGGCTACACAGTTAAAAGTTTGCAAACTGTAATGTTGCTAGCTCCTGTCTAAACAAAAAGCATACGGGATAATGAAGCCCACTTGTTTTGAATTTAAATCAACTGTTTTGGTGCCACGAAAAGGCAAAAAAGCAAAAATCTAGGTTGATCAATTAAGTAGAGGCGTAGTCAATAGGAGACCTTTATTTGAAAGAATCACAAACCTCAAACACTGCTACACGCACATTCTGGTAAGGCGATCACCATTACTTGGGATAAAACCGTTATCACACATAAAAAACAAAACTGCAGTATTAATGCAGACCAAGGTACAGGCCTCCAACTGCAAGACCATGAGATGCTCCGCCCCTCCCCTTGAATCCACGTCTGTTGTAGACTGAACTGTGCTCCCCCAAATTCATATATTCAAGTCCTAACGCCCAGCACCTCAGAATGTGGCTGTTATTTGGAGAGAGGGCCTCAAAAGAGGTAATTAAGAGGCACCTTGGGGGCTCAGTCGGTGACGTGTCCAACTTGACTCAGGTCATGATCTCGTAGTTCCTGAGTTCCAGCCATGCGTTGGGCTCTGTGCTGGGGGCTCGGAGCCTGAAGCCTGCTTTGGATTCCATATCTTCCTATCTCTCTGCCCCTCCCCCATTCATGCTCAGTCTCTTTCTCTCAAAAATAGATGCACATTTAAAAAAATTAAAAAAAAAAAAAGAGGTAATTAAAGTTAAACGAGGTCATGGGGGTCCCAAATCCAATATGACTGGTGTCATTAGAAGAGGAGACCTACAAATGCAAGCCATATGTAAGCCAAGGGGAGGCTTTAAAAGAAAGCACCCCGCCCAAAGCCTTGGTCTTGGACTGTTGGATATCCCCCAGAACCCTGGGGAAGTGAATTTCTGTTGTTCAGGCCACTCACTCTGTGGCCTTTTGTTAGGTCAGCACTAGCAACCTCCCTCCCTGCTCGAGCCACACTTCCAAGGCGTCCTAGAACCTTGCCCAGCTCCCTCCCCCTATAGAGACCGCCTGTCTGTGTATGCCCTCTGAAAAAGGCTACTTCGAGAGAAGACCATCTGACACCCCCCCCCCCCCCGCCCCTTCTTCAGTGTTTGGATTCAATGCCTCCTTTTCTACCAGCTAAGCCGACATTCCATTTCAACTTGTAGCCCAGCTCCAGCCCCTGCCCTCTTCGGGAACATTACCTAATCCACCTGCTCATTAGAATCATGGTCCACCAATGCTCCTCACAAAAATGTAGACTCCACAAGAGCAGGGTTTTGACTACCAATGGACCTTTCGTTTCCAGAAAAGAACAACGAGTCCATGACAAGGCTGACTAATGCTTGCATTCAGTTGTCTTTTTTTTTTTTTTAATAATATTTAAAGTCAAAGAAAAGAACAAGGCCCAATACGAACAAGTAGAAGGCGAAATTGTTTGGTGCAGCAAAGGCCAAGAACTGAAATAAGGAGAGACCGATTCTACCAATAAATAGGAGAAGGTACTTCTGATGAAGTTGCCTACTGCTTTTCTCATCCTTTTAAAGATGCCTCTCAACTGACAGCCAATGGGCATCATTCTAAAGAAATTCACGCACCAAAGCAATTTCTACAACAAACCTGAAATGCACCTTCTGGGACAACAGTGCTACCAGAGTTTCGTTGTGTCTAGTGGTACTGAATTCATGTTTGCAACACATTTCTGTGCTGGGGTTTGTAGGGAGGGCACTCGAATGCCAAAATCTACCTTAGGGCCACAGGTATTCACAGGTGTTCTCTTTTCTCTAAAGCGCGCTCTCTCTCCATTTTATCAATTTCAAAACAAATTAAACCCTGCCCAGGAAAAAGAAAAAAAAAAACCACCCAATGAGTCCTGCTCACTGAATGGAAATTGCATTAATAACAAGTACCCGGTATGCTGGAGAATTTCTGCAACGTTGTACATGACGCAAAAGCCAGGGCTCCGTCGTAAGAAGTAGGGTGTGTGAGTGTGTTTATGAGGCAGTAACAAGGTTCTGCTCCGGCATGAAGTGCATGCAGCCTGTGGCTTCTCTCCCAGGCAAAGCTTCCCCTTGGGGCTCAGCCACATCGGGTCATTTAGTATAAGCCTCCATCAAAACATACGGCAAAGGCCAAGACCAAAAAGAGCGAGCTGGTACCCACCGAGCCATCACAACGCAGGCATGTAATCCAGGAAAACTGAGGAAGCAGAAAACCTCATTTTAATCACATCTGAGAAAACATCATGCCCAGCGCACTGCACTCATCAGTGAGAAGCAAAGTGAGTCCTGCCGCCACCACGGGGCCTGGGCAGCATTGAGGGGACCCAGACACAACTTTCAGGAGGGTTTACTCAGTGCACTGCGTGTATATCAATCAGGAAAGAGTGAGGTCGTGCGGCCACATGACTCAACTAACGCTCATGCTACCACCTGAGAGCAAAATCCTTTCATAAGGAGGCAAAGGGCACATGCAGCTTGTTTGGAAATATCAAAATTATCTTCGACTTGCCAATAGTTTGTGATTTTGCCAGACGGACAATCTACTTGATTACTCACATCAGCTAGGAGTCAAGCAGTAAAATTCAAGTTAAGCGTTACGAAAGTAATGGGGAAGAAACAGCCAGAGACCAGAAACATTCAACGGACCAGGTTTTCGAAAGGCTCAGCAAGTCCTAACTCACCACTTGTTGCCGCGAGCGGGCTCGCCCAGAATCTATCCTCAGACCAACCGCAAGTCACTCTGAGACGCGGCTTTCAGAGTTGAGGGGGTCTGAGCCACAGCGAAAAACCTCCGTGTGGACACCCCGATATTACAGTCACAAGTCAAGGGCGGCCTCTTTCAGATTCCCACGGGCCCGGGGTGACTACCTGGAACCGTGAAGCCGCGGGGCAGAGCCGAACATCCCCACGGTTTCACCTCTATAACTGAGCGCGAAGGAAGCCGTTTCCAATCAGAGAGCAACATGTGGGGTCCAGGAAGAACAGGGTCATGTCTGTGAGACCCGGAATCTGTGCAAAGGGTTCAGACCATCCGTTCCGGTGACCGGGCTGCTGGCAGGTGGCTCAGAATGAAGACAGCAGGAGACCGGAGAGCCCGGCTCACGCCCATTTTGCATCTCTTTCCTGCCACTCAGGTGGGTGCTCAGGACGGACCGAGGGTACAGAGCGGAAGCATCAGGAACACAGCTTGTAAAACGTGCTGCATGGAAACCACTGCCAACAGTCCCCAGAGCTGAGGGAGCCGATGCTGGCGGAGCCTTGCGAGCCTAGCCTCCCCTCCCCTTGCTCCAGGGGCGCTCAGCGACGGCCAGGTGTCTTCACCTCTATATCCGCAAGGCCATGGCCCTGAACCCAGGGTGTCCGGGACAGAAGCTCTGGAGCAACAGAACCAAAGACTAGGACAAGTAGGGCCAAAGAAGACTGAAACAGAGAATTGACAGAGCGTCCGTTCCAGCCGTGTCCTTCAGAGCCTGCTGCCCGGCTACACGGTGGGCTGAAGGAGCTGAAAACGGGCCACTGGGAGCTTGCTGGAACCGGGGTCCTCGGGATGGTCCACTCCCTGGCGTCAACAAATGTGCGCGTCGCCCCTTGCTATAGGCCAAGGCCTGTGCTGGAGCTTGGAACGTGAAGGGAAATAAACCGTCAGGGTGCCTGCCCGTGTCTAGCGAGAAACCACCATTACAGGAACAATCCTTGCAGCGAGACAGAGCCAGGAGGGGTGACGGGGGACACAGGTGCTCTAGAGGAAGGGAACAGGGACAGCCTAGCCAGGTGGAGGTGGAGAGGGTAGGGGGATGGATTCAGTCCAGGCAAAGGCGATGCTTCTTCACGACGGTGGAGGCGTCAGGAGCCCGAGACCTCGGAGCCCAGCAGGCCTCGTGATAAGAAGCGGCCAGAGAGGCCGAAAGAAACAGGGGAGCAAAGAAATGGTCACGGATACCTGGCACGAGACGCAGTGGGCTCTGTGGAGCCAGGAGGCCAGTGGGTCTGGCTGGCAGCCTTCGCCAATCCTGTTCTTGTATTTCAGCCTTCGTCAGAAGCCAAGAAATAATGGGGGTTTGGGGGCGCTGTTTAATCTTCCTTGCCTTCAAGCCTCCTATGTCTTAGAACTCACCATCCCAAGAGTAGACCGGACGCTATTCCCGTCCACACGTACAGCTAACGTGATGGGAAAGAAAGTTGCCCCATTAGGGAAACTCAAAACACCAAAACCTTGGATGTTCACTTACAAATGAATGTATATATTAACTACTTCCTCCGGATAACAGCTTTCACTTGCCTTCTGGTTTGCACGCTCTTACACACACACGCAATTCCTTTTCTACCAAACACAGAGTGAAGAAGGGAAAAGGATACCTTTGGAACAACTCACAATTTTTCTAGACTACACATACGATAGTTAGAACTCCGAAGGCTAGCTCCGTGTAAGGATACGAGTGACCAAGCCCGCCCTTGGTTGTTGGCAACGGGGAACAGCAGGAGGCAGAGACGCATGTCAACCAGGGAAGCCTTGGTGGCACTCCGTGGCACGTCACCGCTCTGGGATCGAAGAGGAAAGAACAACGATCAGAGAAAATGTCAAGATGACAAACCAGAGGGCACAGCAGGTGTTACCTGCTCCTCCTTGGGATGCACCTTGTAGACGCCCCTCTTTGCCTGGAGCGTTGACAGAGCAAGTAGGGGAACGTTTTGCGTGACTGACTGAAACGTATTCCTTTCCTGTCTTTGGCAGTAAAACATTCAATCATATTTATAAAAAAAAAAAATGTCAGTGTAGTACTTAGAAAATTCGATTACAAGGGGCCTGCTGACAAATTACAATTCTTGTTCCCCTTCCCACTAATTATTTTGTATGTTTTTGACACATAATAACATATGACTTGCAAATCTCTTTAATTCAGATTTCCTGGCAGAGAGAGAATGGCTATTGGGGGGAAATGTGAATTTTGGCATATATTTTGTAAAAATAGATTTTATGTATATATGGAAACTTACTTAAAAATCCACTAAAGTATACATAGTGATTCTTCTGATACCTACATCCAGTCTAATGGTTATGTATTAGCTTTTTCTTACTATTCCAACAGCCCTGTTAACATATTTGGATTCATTAAAACAGACATAAACTGTCTACTATTTTGAGTTTAAAAGAATTATGACATACACTCTTGCCCTTCTCGAAACTCCTGCTTCAAATTTTCAATTATTTTTATTTGAAATTATTTCTTTCAAATAATGTAAGCCATGATAAAAAAAAACACATTAGTATTTCTTAATAGTCTTTATCCATCCTAAAAATCGTCATCCAAAGTTGTCTTTGTATATAATAAACCAATTCTTGATAAATAATTAATGGCTTGTAAAAAAAAAAAACAAAAACACACAAAACTGATTTTCCAGGGACAGAAAGTAAATACATGAATTTTTAACAAGGAACACGTAAGCCCAAAGCATGGATATAAACACATACTCGGGAAAATATCAGTATCTTATTTTTGTTGTGGGTCTCCAATATATTTTGATAAGCGAAGTAGCAGAAAACAAACCACACAGCAAGGGGCGTCTCCCAGGGTTACGCTAACCCACTTCTCTCTCAACAGCCGCTGGGTACACTCACTTATCCTTTTACCACTGAGTGTCCCAGGAAGCAGCATACCCCCAGATTGTCCCCATACGGGAAGGCGTCCAGCGCTCCCCCACAATAAAAAGAGGGGGAGCTAAGGAGAATGGACCAATGTTGTCACAAACGCCACTGCTCTGGAGAGACAGACGTCACTCCCAAAGGGGCTGAGTGCTCGTTAGCAGCCCGGCTCTGATGCTCTGTCTCAGCCATTGCTTCCTGGGTGGAGAATATTATTAACATTCTACCAAAGCAGAAGGAATTGAAGGTATATTAGCAAAATGAAATTATTAGTCTCAAAAAATCGTAAGTGGCATATCATTAAATCAAGGGGCATTAAAAAGATCATTTTGCTAGCACTAATTGATTGTTAGCTTTCTAAACAATAAGCACACAAAATTTAATAGTTAATTTGTTTTTGTACACATTCCTAAGCTAGTTTTATTCAAAATACCCTCAAAAGATACCGATTTGTGTTGTTCCAAATTTGTACAGTCATAAAATGAAATAATCGAACATCTTCATAAACTCAAAAGTGGCCGGGCGGGTTGACCACTGAGTTGTGACACATGTCCCATAGCAGCAACATAAGATGCTAACACTGGGGGAAACTGAGTCAGGGTACGTGTGAGTGAACGTGTTGTAGGATCTTTGCAACTTTTCCATAAGTCTACTCCAAATTATAAAGCCAACTTAAAAAAAAAAATAATAGTAGAAATGCAACACCAAAAAATAAAAGGGGGGAGTGATCTCTCTTTCTAGAAAAACTATAAAATTCATCTGGTGAGAAACCCTGATGATCATGTAATGATTTTGTTTTCTTTAATTACATAAAGATGTCTAATCAAAAAGCCTGAACAAAAAGAACCCGGCATGAGTCAGCTACTGCCATCCAGTGAGGGCCATCCTGATCGTCAAAGCGACACACTCTGATTTAAGCCTTTTTTAAAACTTGGATACAACAAAGGAACTGGTGCTTCAAGGCAGCTATTTGAGTCTCACAAACCCCGTATTTGTGGGTGTGCTAGACAGTTCTTCCCAGAAGCTGACTGTAAAAGAAGGTAAACTGTGCTGACGTATGGGGTGTCTCAAAGACGGGGTGTAAGTCGGTTAAGCATCCAACTTCAGTTCAGGTCACGATCTCACGGTTCACGCGTTCGAGCCCCGCATCGGGCTCTGTGCCTCTGTGAGTCGGGCTCTGGACCGACAGCTCCAAGCCTGAAGCCTGCTTTGGAGTATGTGTCTCTGTCTCTGTCTCTGCCTCTCCCTCTCTGCCCCTCCCCCTGCTCATCCTCTCCCATTCTCTGTCCCTCTCAAAAATAAATAAAACATTAAAACATAAATAAATAAATAAAAAGACAGGGTGTATTTTTCAGAAAGATGGAGACACTAATGACAAAAAGGGGGTTTAGTAAGCTCGTTACGCAGTGACTTGCAAACCAGCCGTTTGCAAGCACAAATCCTGATTGGAAATACCAGCATGCCTGCACCTGCTGTGCTGCTGCTAGAAAGCTCGGACACGGCGATGTCCCTGTGTGCCCACACCAAAGACAACAACGCCGGACGGTCCAATTAGAGCTGCATCCAGAGGGAATCCCATAGCGTTTAAGAGCCTGTGTCCAACCCTCACCCTAGCAGGACTCCGCCACCCGGCAGGCCGGTCCACGCACAGCACAGCACTGACTCCCCTCTGAGGGAGGCCGATGCCCTTGTTGCTCTCCAGAACAGAAGAGCTGAACATCAAAAGACGCACAACATCCTCCCACACGGTTAACTGCAATTTTTTTTTTAATTAAAATAGCACGGAGCTCTATATTAAATGAAGGAAATGACTGAAGAAAGCCCAGTAAAGGAATGAGAAGCCAATAATACGCGGGTTCCACGCAAGCGATTACTGTTTCGAGACGCATGCTGACTCCAGAGAACTGCCCACAACACCACTTCCCGAAGACGGACTGGTGAGCTGTGCCAGAAAGCCTTTGGAAGCTATTATCCACAGCAGAGGCCACTTCATGAAGTCCTGAGATGTCACAGTGACACCTCGGAGAAAGAGACGTTTGACCTTGAGGGCGGGCAGACTTCCTGAAATCCCCGCTTTCAACCGTTGACGTGGTTTATCGTGAGCCCTGAAGCAGCGGGTCCCAGGATGGAAAGAGCGGACGCTAAAGGGGAGCTAAAAGTGTGCTGGGTGGTCACACGAGGAGCACAGGAGAAGACTCTCTCGGCCGCTCTGATCGGACAGTCGATCAAACCACAGTCAACCGGGGAGGCGCTGAACACAACACGCACCCGACATTCACTGTAACTTCTACGTGTCCCAGTAACTTCATTTGGATCTGCCCACTACCGGCTGCCTTCAGCACATACCGCACAGGGGAGCCTACACCGCAGAAATGAATTTTGTCGGTTTTGAAGGGCTCCGCAGGGCAGGTTTCTCCCGAGGCTTCTCTCTTGGGCTCTCTAGGGCTGACCGTCCCTCTGAGCACCTGCTTCTCCTCTGCATCGTAATCCCCTCTTCTTACAAGGACACCAGTCACGTTGGATTAGGACCCACCCCAACGGCCTCATTTGAACTTCATTGTCTTTAAAAAGATAATTGAGACCTGATCTCTGAGGCGCCTGGCTGGCTCGGTCAGCTGAGCATCCAACTTCAGCTCAGGTCACCACCTCATGGTTTGTGAGGTCTGTGGGTTCGAGCCCTGCAGCGGGCTCACTGCTGTCAGCACAGAGCTTGCTTTGGATCCTTTGTCCCCATCTGTCTCTGCCCTACCCGCTTTTGCTCTCTCTCTCTCTCTCGCTCTCTCTCTCTCTCTCTCAATAAAGAAACATTTTACAAAATAAATAAAGACCTGACCTCCCAATAAGGTTACACTCTTATTGTGTAAGGTGCTGGAGGCTGACACCTGGCACCTGTGTTTCAGGGGCAAAGACACAAGTTGGCCCATAAAAGGACCAGACCTCCTTTTTTTCTGAGTGTGGGTCCTGTGAGTGAAACACCAGCGTGTCTTTGTCTCCTAAATCATATCCCTAACACATTTTCTACAATTTTCAGTTTCAGTTCCCTTAAACAACTTGATGACATATGAAAAGCAACCTGAATATACATTTTTCCTTGATTTTTATGACAAGGGTCCAGAAGCCCCCAATTCGACAACCGTTTAGTGACTAGCTTTACTTGCTCGTTCTGTAGCTTGTTGAAAATGAAGTATCTTCCTATGGCAAGTAACAAAGCCAAGTAATTTTAACCTGGACAGGTGTTATCAACAGGTTTGGAAACAAACACCAGTGGCTCTGAGCAAGGACACATCTGAGCCACTGGGTACAGTCACCCTTAAAAACCACCAGCCGCCAGCTGCTGCCCGGGTATGGTGACGGCACCAACAGAGGCTGCACTGACCAAGCTAAGTGGAGGGCATTTCAGAGTTGTTTGGGGGCGCCTGGGTGGCTCAGGCAGTTAAACATCCGACTCGTGCCTTCGGCTCAGGTCACGATCTCACGGTTTGTGAGATCAAGCCCCGAGTTGGGCTCTGCACTGCTTGCTTGGGATTCTCTCTCATTCTCTCTGCCCCCCTCCAACTTGCGCTAGCTCATTCTCTCTCTCTCTCTCTCTCTCAAAATAAATACATACGCTGAAAAAAAATAGGTGCTTGAGGAATGAGTTTATGAATATTTAAAAGGGAATAACTCCCAACAGAGTAAAGACAAATTAAAAGGGGGGATAAAAAGGCAAGCTCCTTAAAGGTGGGAGATAGAGTTCCATGTCCCCGTCTCCCTTGTGCCTCCCCATCATCTCCACCCCTACTGCCCTTGCTGCTGAGCGGGGGACTCCTCCACTCATCTGTCCTCACGGAACCCCCTCCTTCTGCAGACAGGACTGCAGCATAAAATGCAGGTCTCCTGCTGGATGTTCACTTCAGACAAAAAGCAAATTACTTTAAAGTAAGTATGCCTCATGCAACATTTGGGACATACGTATACTTAAAATGTCATTGCTTATCTGGAATTCACATTTAACTGGATGCTCTGGATTTCTAGTTGCTGATGGGGGGGCTGCACCTGCAACCTCCTCCTCTGCAGCCAAGTAAAAACTGCTCTGAGACACATCCCTGAGCCTCCCCGCTCTCACACTGCTCCTCCTCCCCGTCCTCCTCTTATCTGCTCAGTCTGGGTGTTCCCCAAGGCCCCTTTCTTGGCTCCTCTATTCTCTCTCTCTCTTCTCTGGGCAAACTTTAAACTTTGGTACCTTTAAATACTGTGTCTACTCAGAAAGACGACTGCTCATTGGCCCGGGAAGATATAACAAAGGCCATTCCGGGACCCAAGAGAGGAAGGATCTTAACCCAGATGAATTTTGGAACTTCTTTTTTTTCTCCATAATTTATCCCTAATGCTCTTGTGTTTGTTCTGTGCCAAAGACTGAGCGGGAGGCTGAGGACACAGAAATAGGAGACAGAGCCTCAAGAAGAGAGAATCTCAATCAGGAGGGAAGAGGACACTGTGAACACTGGACAGGGCTGCAGGAAAGGTAAGGGCCAGTCTACACATTCTAAGAGTGATGAGTATCACAGAACAGGTGGGCTGGGGACAGAGTTGCCCAGCCTGTAAGGGTGGGCTCCCCAGACGGGGTCTCGCTCAGCACTGGATGGGACTCCACATTCAGAAATACCGTCAGAATAAGCTCCATTATCTGGAGTAGTCAAATCCACAGAGACAGAAGGATAAATGGTTCCAGGAGGGGAGAAGGGAGGCTTATTCATTAATGGGTAGTTAAGAGTTTCAGTTTGGGAGGATAAAATGAATCTGTAGATGGACAGAGGTGAAGGCTGCACACAAATGGAACGTATTCAATGCCTTTGAACCCAGTCCTTAAAAAAAAAAAAAAAAAGCGGGGCGCCTGGCTGGCTCAGTTGGTTAAGCGTCTGACTTTGGCTCAGGTCATGATATCTCGGTTTGTGAATTCGAGCCACATGTCAGGCTCTGTACTGAGAGCTCAGAGCCTGGAGCCTGCTTTGGATTCTGTGTCTCCCTCTCTCTCTGCCCCTCCCCTGCTCACGCTCTGTCTCTCTCTGTCTCTCAATAATAAATAAACTTTAAAAAAACTGTTAAAAAAAAAAGTTAAGGTGGTACATTTTGTGTTATGTATATTTTATCAAAATTTTTTTTTAACTTAAAAAAAAAATCAGGCTGGACATGACCTACCACCCCCACATGGACCAAAATGGCCAAGAGGTGGGCAAATAGAATGATGGAGGTTGAAGAAGTTAGCAAAAAGCTAAGTAGTAACCCTGACACAGCAGCAGGCTTAACCAAAATCGTTACTTCTTCAGGGCTGGTCTGAACAGATAATGCATCTACATGTTCATACTTGTTAGGACCTGCGGAGCATTCCAGCAAGTCTAGCTCAGCCACAGTGAATTAATGGCTGCTGCTTTACCCTTTGATCTATTTTCACCTAAAAGGAAAACTCCAGGACAAATCCATAGGCCCAAGTCTGAATTTGCAGAATTAAGTAAATAATATCCTAGAAGTTAGAAGTTAGTAACACGGTTGTCCTCTGATTGGAAAATAACAGCAAAAAGTGACAACAAAAAGGGACAAGGACACTGAATTTTAATACGCCACAGACTATGGGCATCAGCAGTGCAGAGCGGGGAGACAGGTGAATTCTGGAAAAGCACTGCTTTGCCTCAGTGCAAACTGCAGGGGGTAACTGCCAAGAGGGCAGTCTTGGCTGGTGACCTGGGCAAAGTGTGGATAAGCACAGGGATGGGCAGGAGATTTGACCGGAGAGAAGGCATATGCATCTGTCCTAGTCCCTGGCCAGCAAGCCACACAAGGCCCCTATTTTTCTCATTTAAAGAAAATTCTCACATCCCCTACCCACAACCAAAAACTAAAACTAAAAACAAAAATAGACTCATAATAACGAAAAAAAAATTGGTGGGTGTGGATGGTGACGAAACAGCTGAAGGCAACTAAGAGGCACAAACTTTCAGTGACAGAGGGGCACCTGGGTGGCTCAGTCGGTTAAGCATCCGACTGGATTTCAGCGCAGGTCATGATCTCACAGTTCATGAGTTCGAGCCCCACATCGGGCCCAGCGCTGACAGCTCAAAGCCTGCTTGGGATTCTCTCTCTACCTCTCTCTCTGCCCCTCCCCCCCACCACATGCACACACTCTCTCTCAAAATAAACATTTTTAAAAAAATAATAAAATAAAGGGGGCTCCCGGGTGGCTCAGTCGGTTGAGCGTCCGACTTTGACTCAGGTCACGATCTCACGGTCTGTGAGTTCGAGCCCCGCATCGGGCTCTGTGCTGACGGCTCTCAGAGCCTGGAGCCTGCTTCGGATTCTGTGTCCCCCTCTCTCTCTGCCCCTCCCCCGCTCATGTTCTGTCTCTCTCTCTCTCTCTCTCTCTCTCTGTCAAAAATAAATAAACATTACAAAAACAGTTTATTTAAATAATAAAATAAAGTAAATAAGTCACGAGGATGAAAAGCACAGCATAGAGAATATAGTCAGTAATACTGTAATAATGTCCGGTGACAGATGGTAGCTGTACAAATTGTGAGGACCATGGCATCAAGTGTGGAATTGGGATGCCCCACGCTGTGCACCTGAAATTCACACAGCCTGGCATGTGCTCTACCCTTCAATTAAAAATAAATAAATAAATACAGAAAATAAAATCGATAAAACAAGTAAAAAGAGTCCCCCGGTTCAAAATGTTATGATTTGATGAATCCAGTTTGAACCGACATTCTTTATCTGGCTCAACTATTTGCAAGACCAGAGGTGTGTAAGCAGATTCTAAGACACGGCGATATTTTCAGTTCCGCGGTCTTACATACACGACCACGTATTAAGTCAAATGAGGCTTACCTTTCTATGAAGGAAATCCCCAAATATCTTAACCAAGATTCCCTTAGATTAGTGAAGGTATTTATAGCCCACAGTTTTTAAGTCTCATAACATAATTTCCAAGTGGCATTTCTTTCTCAGAGCGGTGCTATCGGCATGCAAGAAAAATTCATTCTTCGACACAAAAACATGTCTGAGGAGGCTCGGACAGCCAATAGGCTGGCATTAGGTGTCGGAGGCACGTCTTCACCATGATTTCCAGGAGGATCTCCAAACAGGTAAGAAACTATTATGCGGACTTAAAATTTATTAACTGGAAATATT
The DNA here is from genome assembly GCF_027475565.1 of Acinonyx jubatus. Taxonomy (NCBI): domain Eukaryota; kingdom Metazoa; phylum Chordata; class Mammalia; order Carnivora; family Felidae; genus Acinonyx; species Acinonyx jubatus. The sequence goes on along the minus strand of NC_069393.1, from coordinate 80,736,114 downwards.
TTTAAAATATCTTGGCTTTTTTTTTGTTGTTGTCAAAAAAAACAGCAGAATGAGAAATCCGTGGGAGCCCAGAAACCTCCGGAGAAGCACAGCATACTCAACAGACTGCCAGTACACACAGTAGGTTTCTCACCATTCGGCCTTCTAGAAAATTAGCACATTATCATTTTATGTGAGTTATAATCCATACATAGTGTAGCTAATGAAATAAAACCCAGCATGAAACTGCTTAACCCGCTTACACTACACAGTTTCACGGAAGCAATGTGCAGAATCTAATTAAAAAACCAGTTTTCATCTCTTAAGGCTGGAAATCAAGGACAAAGTTGAAGTGCAGTGAAAGAAGAAGGTGTTAGCAGGGATCCCATTAGCAGATGCTCATCCTAGGCACATTGTCCTGAGATGCACGTCTTGGCAAGTTTTCCTGCTTTTCCCGCCCACGCCCCATCCCTCCCCTACCCTGCTGCCTCTCTATTATAACACAGCGTCCACAAGGGCAGGGTCAAGGCTACAGGGTGCAGCACTGAAGGCTCAGAACTGAGAATGTGGACATGTGATGATCACCTTGTAAATATGGCGGATGAGTAATGATCACCTCCAACCATCCCCTTGTCTACAGCTCCCAGAGGGAGGGAAGACGAGAGACAAGGGCCCGTGTGTGCCCCTCTTTGGACTGGACCAGACCAGAGCTGCGGGACCACCCACGCCAAACGCCACACCCGGCCCCTCGCACAGACACGGCGACCGAGCCAGCCAGCCGCTGGGACCACTGCCCTGCTCGAGAACGGTTTTCCCTCCCAATGAGTACACGCCATTCTTCCTTTGAAGCATAGCTCAAATCCCCACCTGACTTCACCGCTGCTAGGAGAGGTCTTCCGTTTGACAACCACAGGCTTCTAGCCTCTGTCTGACTGCAGTTATGAATACATTGTTCTGAAGGCCAAAAACCTTGTAGCAGCAGGCAAGAATTAATTTACGAAATTAACGAACCAGAATCCTATTACCAGTAAAACCTTGCTGTAGCGTAAGGCTCGATCTGGGTGTCCGCCGTGGGATTTGGTACCTCAACAGTTGACGGGGCGGAATATGGATTATTACCACAAGGAGAAAGGACGAAATTCCAACACGCTTGTAAAAACGCAGGCTCCTGACGGTTTACAGAGATCCGTGCACAGCTTAAAGCCAAAGCAACCCGCTGCGTACGAACATGATAAACAAGAATATTTGATACTTAAATAGGCATTGAAGCTTTTTCTCATTTACAGATACCATTTCATTTTTAGCTTTTAGGCTTGCAGTTTCAATTTGTTTTCCTGTTTTGCTCATCCGATCTCTCACGCTGACATCTCTAAGTGCTCCTTTCAAATGCTTTTGACACAGCAATACTGCTTGTGAGAGCAGATCCTAAGGAAACAAACCTAAGCAGAGAAATGTTCGAGGCAGAAAGATGTTCGAAGCAGCATTATTTATCCCTGGAGATAATCTAAATATTTTACAGTTACAAAATAGTTAAGAAAAATCAGGAACACGGTTTTGGCCGATAAAATTTGCAAAGTTTTATTAGGAAGGCAAAGCAGGAACATGGAGAAAAGAGCCAGTCGCAGGATATTCAATAGGTACACCAGTGAGGAACCCAGGTAAGGACTTCTAGCAAGTGATGGGAAAGGAAGCAGCACACCATGGAAGTCTGCACGCAAGGCCAAGATTTATGCAGCAGGAAAGTAACAAGAAACGAGACAAACTGAAAGAGAAAATGTATTAAGGGATGGACCAGGATGGAGACAGGCAGATTGAGAAATGCCATAAAAAGAGAGCGAGAGAAAGTGCTCAGAGAGATAAAAAGGAATAAGGATTTTGGCGCCTGGGTGGCTCAGAGAGTTAAGCATCCGACTCTTGATGTCAGCTCAGGTCATGATCTCACGGGTTCGTGGGTTCGAGCCCCACACCGGGCTCTGTGCTGACAGTGTGGAGCCTGCCAGGGATTCTCTCTCTCTGTCCCTCCCCTGCTCCTTCTCTCTCTGAAAATAAACTTTATATAAAAAAAAAAAAAAACAAAACAGGAAAGAATTTAAGGTATGTAGTGTGTTTAAAACACATACACACATTTTGGTAGCATAATTCCAATAATTTCATATATAATGTAAAGCAGGGATGTTACTTAATCTCTCTGAGCAGCAACTTATTCACGTATAGATTCAGGGTGGTTATTTTTACCTTCAAAGGTTGTTTTCACAATGTTTGATACCTAATGGATCATCAAACGTGTCCTCCTGGTCTCTCCATCAGCAACAAGGAAAAGATAACTACATGCCCACAAGAGAGCCACAGGATGAAAGCTGTCCTAAGAGCATCCGACCCTAACAGGAGGCTGTTAGGGACCACAGGGCAGGGGGAGATGCCCAGAGGGCTGGTTAGAAGGCAGCAGCTGGACATTCCCTAGGAGCTGCCCAATGGCGACAGAGCAAGAAAGAAGAGACCAGTGTGACCTGGGAAGGGGGAAGCATAGTGGCAGCATTTGAGGGCTAGGAGAGTTCTCCACTCCAGCACGACTGGAGAGGGGACACGCGAGGACATGGGACTCGTGAACGCGGCAATCCACAAAAGGTGAGGGAGTGAAAACAAGGATCCAGCACAACCGGCTTTGAACAAGAGACAACACATGTGTCTCCAATTCAGGAGAGGACTGTAGACAGGACCGCCAACAACAGGCATGTCCTTCTCAAATGACCGCGAAGGAAGAGGAGCCCGAGGCCACTCCTATCTGACAGCTTGTATTAAACATGCGGAGGGAGGAAGCGTGACCTCCAAGCGAGGTCTCAAGTAGACGGTCATGCCACGGACAAGGCGGCCAGCTTGGACACAAGGGGACACAGGTGGACACTAGGACAGGGAGAGAAAACAAGGGAAGTCCTCTCTGCGGACATGTGTCTCCTGCAGTGCCACCTGGCAGAGCAGAGCTCACAGACCACCAGGCATGTGGCAACCTGGTGGCCTCAACCACAAGGCTCGTGCCCTGGTCTCAAGGTACGGTCCCAAGGTTATGCTCTTTTTTTTTTTTTTTTTTAATATTTATTTTTGAAAGAGAGAGAGAGAGAGAGAGACAGAGTGCAAGTGGGGGAGGGACGGGGAGAGAGAGAGGGAGACACAGGCTCCAGGCTCCGAGCTGTCAGCACAGAGCCCGACGTGGGGCTCGAACTCACAAACTGCGAGATCATGACCTGAGCCAAAGTCGGACGCTCAACCGACTGAGCCACCCAGGCGCCCCAGCCAAGGCTACGCTCTTCACCAAACAAAAAGGCTGCCAGTTCCAAGAGGGTCCCTACACCTCCAGGGACTCACGCCCACTCCAAAAGGAGAGGGCAAAGCTGCACCTGTCACGCATACACTTTCTACTCAGGGCTGAATCTTCTGTTCAGTTAGAAGGCTGGCTTTTTTTCTAATGTTTCACAACCTCTGCCACATTGAAAAGTAAGGAGAAAACACAAGGCTTCTACAGTGGGAGGAGGAGGGTACGTGGGGGTCTGCCCACGTCTCTCGAACGGCAATGCTCTGCAGCACGGCAGGGTGGGGCACGATTCATGCACCCGACACATGTTGAATTTGGAACGTATGAGCGTTAATTTTAGCCTCTTCATTTTCCAACAGGTGGAACAGTGAGGTCGCCCGGCCCGGAGGCTGCCACACAGGGTCATAAGGAACACTTCCCAGGGTGGTGCTTCCTGGGACCACCTCTTTCCTGACTCGGAAAGAATGACAGGTGTCAACCATGTCAAGTGGTCTTCCCTTTAAAAGCTGGTGGTGCCTCTGAGGACACACACTGACCTTGATTTTGTCTCTGCCCAGTGAGACTCTGTACCGTGCACTTTCAGGCTGCTTCCAAGGACTTGTTTATTTCCTTCTGGACCACATATTCACTTCCACATGGAGTCTGATAGAAAAGCTCACAGAAGATACTTCCAAACTCCAGTACTTAAGGATCAATATAATGAATGACACCTCAACACACAGTCTCCACTGAGTGACTCCCAAGTGACTCCAAAGGGGAGTTTTTGTTCTTTGCCTGGATTCAGCCCATGGATCTGGCAGATGACCACAATTTCCTGAAAATAATTTCATTCATGAATTCTATAATCAGTCCCTTCCCTGACTCCCAGGTGTCAAAGATGCTGTGATGCCAACCCCTGGGAATGAACCCTCCCTTGAAAGCTGGTAATCATTTATTGGGGAGCAGCACCTCCATGAGCTTACATCTTGGGTAGAAAGGTGCAGTCAGATAATTCAACACAGCAACACAAATGAATATGCAGAGCCACTCTGGAACAGAGGGCATGGTTCCTTTAGGCTGAAGGTACTGGGTAAGTAAAAGAGAAATCTGGCTCTCACTACCCATGCCACTTAGACGTTTTTGCTACTAGGGGCGCCTGGGTGGCTCTGTTGGCTAAGTGTCCGACTTCAGCTCAGGTCATGATCTCACGGTTCGTGAGTTCGAGCCCCGTGTTGGGCTCTGTGCTGACCGCTCAGAACCTGGAACCTGCTTTGAATTCTGTGTCTCCTTCTCTCTCTCTGCCCTTCCCCCACGCGTGCCTCTCTCTCTCTCTCTCTCTCTCTCTCTCTCTCTCTTTCTCTCTCTCTCTCTCTCTCTCAAAAATAAACATTAAAAAATAAATAAATGAAAATTTGATATTTTTGCTATTGTTTTCTGGCTTTTTTTGCATCTACTAAAAAAAAAAAAGAAAGAAAGAAAAAAAAGTTGGGTCTTGACTATTTCGGCCATGCCCATAAAAGTTATCTCATGTGTGGGTAGGGTTTTTCTGCCTTTTCTTTAGCTCTGCTTCATTTATCTTGAAATCAACCTTGCAGAAGCATATTTTAAGCCTCTGAATGAGCTCTAGTTACAAAAAGTGCCCATCAGTCAAAGAGCATTACCAGAGCCATCCTGTCTATTTCAGGGTCTAGAAAAACAAGGCAGCGCTATTTGTTCACAATCCATCACTGCTCATCCCTGCTAGCAGGAACTCAAGATAAACAGGGTACAGACTTTAGCTGAGGCTCCTGTTCTACATCGTCTTGGTCACAAGCCCTCGGCTTCCAGGGTTGCTAGGAGCTAGAGACAGCGGGACAGTGCTCAGGGTCAGGCCACCAATACGTCCCCATCACACAGAAAGGTACATGCCTACATTAACAAATATAATAACCATAAACATAATTCTGGATTGGAGAAAGAGAATGAGGAGTGCCTGAGGGGAGATCAGAGAGGCAGAGAGTAAGTTCTATTATAACTGGCACGGATTAGATCTGGGGGACCCAGGAAGCACTGGGGACTCCTTGCCTGCCTATGCATTCCCCTTACCGAGATTCTGACCCACATTCCAGCCCAGGGTATGTGGCCTAGAGAAACTCGAGCATAAGAACACCAGGGCACGGTTAGATGGATGATTTTAACAGCACTGTTCCAATGACAAACAAGGACACCGCCTACACGTCCATGCAGGAAGAAGGGATAATGTGGCCATGATGTTGTTCTACACCTGGAATTATATTTTGTAAAAAAAAAAAAAAAAAAAGGGAATGACCCACATTACAAAATCATACGTCACAGGAAAATACATGTTATATCACTCCACTTATACGAAAGGCGAAAGCAGGCAAAATGTAAGAAAATACTGTTAAGGGATACATAAAAATGCGATGCGGCAATCAAGTTAGAGCAAGGAGATAAGTTGCCCAAAAAACCTGACTGAAGACCACAGCAGAAAAAGAAAGAGGGGTGCCTGGGTGGCTCAGCTGGTTGAACGCCCGACTTCGGCTCAGGTCATGATCTCACGGTTGTGAGTTCAAGCCCTGCGTCAGGCTCTATGCTGAGATCTCAGAGCCTAGAGCCTGCTTCAGATTCTGTGTCTCGCTCTCTCTCTACTCCTCCCCTGTTCATGTCTCTCTCTCTCTCTCAAAAATAAATAAATATTAAGAAGAAAAAAAAGCTTAAAAAAAAAGAAAAATGAAGAGGCATGTAGTTGACGGTCAAGGGAACATCTAAGGATCTTGAGCTGTGGGCGGCATACAGCCCGTTTTTATTATGTTCTTAAACTGCACGTATTTGTATGGAGTTGTTGAATCACTACACAGCATACCTGAAACTAATATAACACTGTATGTTACCTACCTGGAATGAAAATTAAAACATAATAAATAAATAAACTGTACACACTTGTATTTATTCTCTCCTATGCTCGATAGATTTTGATTTTAAAGAAAGGAAAAAAAATGAAAGGAAGACAGTGATGCTGACAATCAGGGGACTGAGGCAGAAAGCTCTGTAGTAGGAAAGCCCAGGGCTCTCCCTGCAAAATGTACAAACAAGGGAGCATCGTTTCCCAAAGTGTGTTCCCTGGAACACGGTCCCGGCATGCTTCACAAAAATGCATACATAAAGAGCTCCGGTAAGGAAAGTCCGGAAAACATTGTAATGCTCAGCTCTGTCTCAGCCTTTACAAATTTACAGCGTACATTAACATATTAAAGTTGCTGCAAACACTGCTGTCGGGAAACATTTTCATTTGGTTTGACTCGATCTTATGCAATCTTATGTGACCAATCCATGAAGCAGAACTGATCACTATCGCCCCCAAAATCCTATTTCGGATTCCAAATCATATAAAGTCTACCCTAGCCCAGAAGCAGACAGGAGTACTTTATGAGGAATAAATCAGATCATTCAGGGGAACATTCTAGATGTATTGTCCTTTTGAAGCATTTAGAGAATATCACTGATTCTCTGAATAAAAAGAAAAATCTGTCGTGTTCTGTATCTAGGATCCTACCTGCTGCTTGCAATGCTACCCAAAAATGCTTAACTTGTAAGCAGTGTGTTAAAATCATTTTTTTTCCACCAGGAAGAACAAACATGAATGTATTTGCAGCAAAGATAATTAGTACTAATAAATTTGTTCTGAAAAATTAGGGGAGAAACTATAGCCTTGAGTTCGTTACAGGTGAGAAATGTTTGAAGAATACTCTAGTAGAATAAAACAGAACTTACACCTCTATCTATGGACTGCAGGAATATCCCTGTTATATTGTCAAATGAAAAAAAAAAAAAAAAAAGCAACTTGACAAGACTTAACACAGTCTTACCATTAGATCCAGCAATTGTGGTCTTTAGTATTTACCCAAACTGGATGAAAACATAAATGCAAATAAAAACCTATACATAGATATTTACGGGAGTTTTACTCATACCTGCCAAAACTTAGAAACAACAAAGATGTCCCTCAGGATGATAATGTATAACTACGGTCCATCCAGACAACAGAATATTATTCAGCGCTAAATACAAATGGGCTATCAAAGCATGAAAAGAGAAGTAGGAACCTTAAATATGTACTACTAAGTGAAAAAAGCCAATCTCAAAAGGCCACATATTGTAGGATTCTACCTACGTGAAATTTTGGAAAAGGCGAACCTCTAGAGACAGTAAAAACATCAGAGGCTACCAAGGATTGGAATCTTGGGGACGGATAAGCAGACAAGGACACACAGTATTTTGCAGGCAATGAGCTACTCAGTATGATATTATAGTGGTAGATATGTGTTATTATATATTTGTCCAAACCCACAGAATACACAGCACCAAGAGTGAACCCGAACAAACTATGGACTTAGGGTGATTATAAGGTGATTATAAGGTAATTATAAGGTGGGTTCATCACTTGTAACAACTGTATCCTCTAGTGCAGGATGTTGATAGTGGGGAAGGCTGTGCATGCGTGAAGACAGGGTATACTGAGGAAATATCTGTGCTTGCCCCCCGGTTTTGCTGTGACCCTAAAACTGCTCTAAGAAAATAATCTGAAAAACTGCAGGATAATGTCAATATGTTAGTTCTACTTTGTAAAAACAAAACTAAACAAAGAAAATACCACTCTCCCTTCCACTCCCAATAATAATCCGAGCTTACGTATGTAAATAAAATATTGCCTAAATTCTCATGAACATGAAGACAGGTGTGTAAAGGCAAAACACCAGGCTGTCTGCACAGTCAACTACCTGAGCAGACACGGGAAGGGGAAGGGGGATGGGGCAGAGAAGTGAGATTTGATTTCATGCATCCTTTCATTAAATGATTATCACATATCACACAAAGCACATACTATAGCTAAAAGTAAACAAATAATTTTTTTTTTAGTGAAAACACTTCTCCAAAGTTAAATTTAAGTGGCAGAACATCATCATGGAACTGAGTTGCAGGAACGCGGCCTGGAAGCAAACGTGATCTTCTCCATCATTTGTGGGGGGAGCACGGCAGGTGGGGAATGAAGAAGCTTTCACAACAAGGCCAACCAGCTGACTGGGTCTTGCAGAGTCCTTAACGGAGAAGGTCATCGTGACTGCCATTTATGGTCAGGCACAGTATAGACTCGGTAAGTTCATCCTCGGTTGGTGGAAAAAAAAAGTCTGCACAAACAGTCAAAACGTTCATAAAGGACACGAGAGGTTCCGAGTGATTGGCAGGGCAAAGCTTAACTCTGATCTGAAAGCACACAGGGGCAGAGGGAATATGAAGAGAGGGTCCAGGAAGCAAGGGGTCCGGTCCCGGGCAGTCGGCACATGCCTGAATCGGTTCGTAATAGTAAAGCTTTTTACCTTTCAGTGGAAACCCATTTTCAAATTCCTTCTGGATTCTGTCACAGGCTTACATATCCCCTCTAGCACACCTAAGTAGGAAACAACTAGTAAGAATAAAGTCTCCCTTTCTTGAAACGCAGCCCGGCTCGGCTCGCCCATAGTGGCCTGGCGCACGTCTGCTTCTACCGACATTTTTTACATGAGCACAACGGCCAGGCTGAGCCTTGAAACAATGTTGGGCTGATCCGCACGGACACGCAACTGGGGACTGGCGGGCAGAGAGCTGATAAGCCAGTGGAAGGGGTTCCATGGTGCGTTTTCCTTCAGGACATTACCCTCCAAGCCATCGAATATAACGCCCATAATCAAAATCATGCAGCCACTGGCGACAGGTAGCTCTTAAAAACTGAACGAGATAAAATTGATTTTCAAAAATCGCCAGGATAAAAACCAGTGTGGGATAATTTTGGGACAAAGGCATACTTTCCAAAGCGTTGACTTCTTCAAGGAGGAAAACGCATTGTATTCTCGAAAGTGAATGTAATTTTGTTTGCAGGTTTAAATCTTTTTCAGGGGCACTATTTTCAAACCTGGGAACCACAACTGTTCGCACCGACAGGAAGTGATCTGCAACGTTCACGTCTGCGTGGAAAAGGCAAAGGACTTGAGCCAGGAAAGGGTCAATGTTCCCGGCCACAGGGTGTAATCTCAGGGCACGTCCCCATCCCCGGGGAGGATTCCGGGTCCCCAGGGGTGGCTGGCGACGACAGGGTCCCTGCCAGTCGCTGGCTACACCATCTTTTTGTCACCAACGACATGCATTGCTTTTGAATGTGTTTTTTATAGAAATTATGGCGTTTGAACTTTTCTTACTTGACCAATTATGTAATTTCTACTAGGAAATCATTTCTACTAGGAAAAAAAAAACAATGTATTAAAAATTCAGTAATAAAAGCTGTTAAATGCCAGAGACAAATAGGACAGTAATAAAAGTGTCCTCTAAGGGGGACCAGATTCTGGTCAGAGATATGTCTCGAGATCCCAGATTCACAGATGGAGGCGGGGATAGTCACTCCACACACCTCTGTGAAGATAGAAAACCACACACACAGATCCAGGTTTTGCCAAGGTCAGTGAGTCTCAGGAGCACCCTGGCTGGAGTGTTTCTCCTCTTAAATCATCTGATACCATCTGGGGCGCCTGGGTGGCTCAGGGTTAAGTGTCTGACTTTGGCTCAGGTCACGACCTCAGGCTCATGGGTTCAAGCCCCGTGTCTGCCCCTGTGCTGACGGCTCAGAGCCCGGAGCCCGCTTTGGATTCTGTGTCTCCCTCTCTCACTCTGCCCCTCCCCTGCTCACATTCTGCCTCTCTGTCCTTCAAAAATAAACATTAATAAAAAACATTTTTTTTTAAGTATCTGATACCATCTGCCTAGGACCCTCGACTATCAACCCACTGAGTAAATTAAGAGAAACGTCCTGCCCAACAGAGGAGATGCACAAACCCCCTCTCCCTAGTGCCCCCTCCTGCGGTGGGTGTACAGGGTTAGGAGGGGGCCCAGCCTGATACTCGGGGCTGCGGGGGGGGAAGCTGGCTGTAATGCACGAAGTCATTAAGCCCTTGTCACATTCAGAAATGAGCCTCAAGAATAGTCTGAGCTTTTCGTCACTCTTTCAAAACATTTTAGGAGTGCCTAGGACCAGGCAGCAGAGGGAGAGAATTTGCATGAGGCTTTCAACTTCCTGTACTGAGGAATCCTCAGGGAAGAAAACAAAGAGAGAGACCAGCAGAGGTCATCCTGCCCTAACCTCAACCAGCCCTGGCTCCTGCCGGGAGGGGCAGAGCAAAGAGCTTGCAGGGCACCACAGGGTCTAAGGCCTGTGAGGTGCACGGTGACAGAGGGCAGGATTAAGGGCCAAGGAAGCAGAGGAGGAAGGAAAACGCAGCAGCCCGACTTGGCTCGTGGTAGGTTTGCGCGTCTGGCTTCCTGAGCTCAACCGGAGAGATATGTCCTGGTAATCACAGAAAGGCCCCTCCTGACTGTATTAGCAGCCAATTGCACAGGTCCCTCCCTCCTTCAGAAGAAATTCTCAGGCACGGGTCCCTTTACAGCGGTTCTGATGCCTCCTGTCACCTCCTCGGTGCCACACGGCTTCTGTGGGAGTCGTTTGCAGAGGCGAGCAGGGGCCGTTCTTCCCGGGATGAGCGCTGGGGCCACGTTATGGGCGCTGACGGTGCCCGCGGCACGTGTCGATGGCAGCAGAATGGAGTCTTTACGGTAGTTTCTCAAGGTAATGGGACAATAACCACCAAATTTAAGACTTCATAAAAAATTTCATTCTTACTGTGAGGGAACCAAGAAGCGGAGATAGAAATCTCTCTCTCTCTTTCTCGCTCTCTTTTTTTTCTCCCCCTGATTGAAAACATGAGAATAATAAGACTGGCCCAGCACGGTAATGTGTCGGAGGGACGCCACCACCAGCCGCATGGCAGCCCAGCTTGGATTCGCTAAGTCAAGTCTCCCTGTCCTTGGAGAACAGCAGAGCAGGCGTTGAAACCCTGAGGCCTTACTCGGGTGAACTCGGAAGTGGGTCCTGGCTGAAGTCAAGTGCTCAGAGGTTCTGCCTAGCTGGGAGCACAAGTGAACGGAAGGAGGGGCGCCTGGGGGCCTCACCAGTTAAGGGTCTGACTTTGGTCAGGTCATGATCTCCCGGTTCGTGGGTTTGAGCCCCACGTCGGGCCCTGTGCTGACAGCCTGGAGCCTGGAGCCCGCTTCGGATTCTGTGTCTCCCTCTCTCCCTGCCCCTCACTGACTTGTGCTCTGTCTCTGTCTCTCAAAAATGAATAAACATTAAAAAGTTTTTTTAAGAATAGGGAACAGAAGGAGGCGGCCACAGCCACTCACGAGTGTCACGGCGATGCCTGGGTCTCTGAGAAGTCCTTTCAAGAAATTCTACGTGTAAGACTTAATCGCCCTAGTTGCGGGGCATATTTATTTTTACAACTTATTTGATGGAGCGCTCACTGGTGTGAATCACTTTCTTGCATTTATACGACTTTTGCATTTCCCAAACCTATCATTTCAAAATGAAGGCAGCTCTGACCAAGGGAAAAAGGAAGAGTGGATGTGCTGAGCCCCGTGAAGCCCACCTTCCACCGGTGTGCCCCCTCATACCGTCAGTCCTGGCAGGGGGATGACGCCCAGCCTCACGTTTGCGTCCAAGAGACAAAGGTGACACGGGGTCCGCCCAATCCCACGTTGCGCTCTCCCCAGAGCTTCAACTTGCCGTTGCTGCTTTCTCCAGCCCTCAGAAAATCGTGAGATCTTCCCATGCGAAATGACCTCTGATTTTGTTTTCTTATATGAAAATCCAATCAAGCCCTCAAACATACATAGAAACAGCCGTGCGTGCACGCACGCGCGTGCACGCCTGTTTATCCTTAAACCCCAAAGGCAAGCTCACCCTTCTCCTAACTTCTCTGAGACAAACATCCTGACTCATCGGTTCTCAAAGCTCCCACATGCTGTCGGCTGAAGCAAAGTATAAACCCAAAGAACTGCCTCTCGATATTCAAGGGAATGTCAGTGCTTCCAAGAGTTACGCAGTGAGAAGATAAATTCTAAAATGCTTCTTTCAGTTAAACACACTTGAGAGAAATGAAGGTAGGCTAGGCGTCTGGTTGCTGGGTAAACACACGGCCATTGCCAAAGAGAGATTATATTAACGACCACTTGGCAAATCAGGGCACAATGCACAAGGAACTAATTTTAATTAATAAATGAGCTCCACAGTCCTAATGACAGGCAACACAAAAATGTTGCTATAGAAAACTAAATTAAAAGTGTATCTGATGTCGCTAGAGAATTTGCAAAGTACTAACAGATGATACAGTATGGACAAAAAATTCAAGTGGGTGAAAAGGCACTATGTCACGTTTTGGGCATGCTTAAAAAAGTACAGGTCATGGAATCTTTGCTCCCTAATGACATTTAATCTGAAGAATTAAGTAGAACATTAATAACGATATTTGACCGATTATTGATCCTCACTTTTGTAAAAAATTCATATTAAGCTAATAATTATTTTTCATGTGGGTACAAGGAACAATTACAGAAACTTAACTATTCATCTCCATTGCTTGGAAGCTGTCGAAACAAACAACAATACATCAGTCACCATAAAAGCTCCAGTATTAAAAGCCTACAGCAAAGATATTCCATTTGGTTTCACGAAGCACTTAGATAAATCAGCCAGAGATGAAAATCCAATATTAACTGTTCAGTATTGTCTTGTCTTGACTCATATAGTGTTTTCTCGGGGGGAACCACAGAATGGCAACCACCCCCAACATACACGGCTTTCCCTTTGAAGAGACTACTGCATTTTTAGTTCCAATAACTAGAGTATTCTCATAACTGGCAAAGCAAAATTCTTCTGGCACACAATGGCAAAGATGTTACCATTCCCAGTCTGGGTTTTTTCTATTTTTCCAAGGATGTGAATATTGAGGCAGGCAGTTATCGTTACTCAAAAACAGACACACAACTCCATCACCATACCCCCCACCACAAGTAATCCTTGATAGAATATGCTGACCTAATTCTGCCCAAATTTCAACTGAGGCAGGTCTCCTAGAATGTGGCATATATGTGAAGCAAAAGGAAAACAAAATCAAAAACAAAAACAGTTTCCTATGATGAATCAAGTGCTTTATTAATTCATCCTTAAAATTGGGTTCTACATATGGAATCGCAATTCTTCAGAAGGACTTATGCTATAATCCTGGGACCAGCAAACTACAGCATGGGGCAAATCTGACCCACCCCTTGGTTTTACGAACAAAGTTTTATTGGAACTCAGCCACATTCACTGTTTACCTATTTTCTATGGCTGTTTCCTGCTTCAACGGCAGAGAGGAGTTTTCACAACAGAGATTGCATGACCTACAAAGTTGAAAATATTTATTATATAACTCTCTGAGAAGAAGTTTACAACCACGGCTATAAACTATTCCTCCCATCAATAATTGGGTGGTAGAGTCACTTGCCTATAAAGGCAATGCCAAAATGTGACACTCATCCACGTTCTCAACATGTACAAGAATGAACGCTATTCTGTTTTCCTGGGAAAAGGATATGGCAATTCCAGGTCTCACAAAAGACCTGGAATGAAATGGCATTGGTTCATCCAGGTACAAGTGAAAGAACAAACAAGTGCAAGATCTATCTATATTTTGCCTCATCGGAAGTTGCATTGTTACATGATACTTTCGGAGTCCATTCTTAACCCTTCACAACTTCTCAGTAGTGGCTTCTATGGAAGATTCCCAGCTTACGTGGTCACATTTGTTGACCTCCCCCTGCTTCTTTCCCCATCTGACAAATGGTGCTGATAACGGCACTTAGATCTACAGAGATTTTAGGACCATTAAGGTGGTAATTCATGTAAGAGCTCTAGAACCATGACCGGCACAGAAGAACCGACCGGTATAAACTGACTTAGCTCAACGAAACTAGAGAATGGGGATGGTAGTGTTTTTCTATTTCTCCACGAAGGTCCAGAGTGTAAAAATAGTTACGGAGGAAAGATCGCACCCCACACCTGCCTGCACTTCCTGGAGAATAGGACTTGAGGTGCCAAGACTAGTCTTCTATCCAGAGGAAATTAGCATACACTTCAAAGAAAATATTTAATGAGCCAGTAAGTCTGCAGTCAGAACTTGAACAATGCAGGGATGTGGGGTAGTGACGTCCATGCAGGGGAAAGTCTGCGTGTGACTTATGACCCCCGAAAAACTGAACTATGAATGGCCTACTGGTGACCGGAAGTCTTACCAATAGCATAAACGGTCAATTAACACATATTTCACAGGTTATATGTATTAGCTACTGTATTCTTACAATAAAGCAAGCTACAGAAAAGAAAATGTTACTAAGAAAATCAGAAGGAAGAGAACATAGATTTATAGCATTTTATAAAAAAAAAAAAAATACACACATAAGTTCAAACCCGCATTGTCCAAGGGTCTATTATATTTATATCGGGGAGAGCACAGTGTTGGTTATTGTAAAACAGAAATAAACAGAGTCACACTGGACAAGATCTATAGACCTACTAAGAAGAGAACATAAATATATTCCAATTTTTGAGAAGAGGTTTTGGCTAGGAATGTTCCACGATTCCTTCGCACGACCTGTACAACCAGTCCTTCAGTTTACCTATCAGGTGAGATTCCATGGCTTAGTGCATCTTAACATTGCTCAGCAGACGAAAATAAGAAAAATGTGCACAGCACCGAGTACGGTGCCTGGCTCTTTGGGAGATACATTGCCTTCTTTATTTTTTGAGCTCTGGCTTCTACTGAGAAAATGTCACCCAGGTGTTAGAAGCAGACCTTAGCAAACAGAGAGAGAGGCCGCGTCCTGTGCTGGCAGCCTTAATCACGCCCAGACCACCTTACTTGTGGAACATGTGCAGAAATCCGCACAATTTCGGAAACTGCCAGTGTATACGTGCATTCCTACATGCACGATATACAAGAACACACAGTAGATCGCGCTGAACAAAAGAGACGCAAGCCGATAAAGTCATGTATTTAGTAATTTTTGACCAGCGATCCCTGTAAGTGCGTGAGAGGCAGCGATTATTTGAAGGAAGCCTTATTCCAAATAAGCATTTGTTAAAGGGAAACCTTACCGCTGACCTGTTGCTAAGCCATACTTTTCATACAAGGAGTTTGTTTAAAGTGAGTTATACCCCTGAATGGATAACTTTAAAAATATTGATTCTATTCTGTATGCAAATGTGGAGATTATGCATGCTTGTCAAGAAATAAAGAATAGGCAAGTCTACAGGAGATCTTTGCATTTTACATGGTCTATAGATATTATTTCTGCTTTAGCACGGCTTATTTAAATTTCATGGCGAACATCAGCCGCGTTTCAACACTTGTCACATGCCTCACACCTTACGCTGATTTCACTTCAGCAATGTTTTAAAATGTCCTTTAAGTACGAACAAAGTATGCATTTCCATCAGAAGAGCAAGAATTCAAAACTGCACTCTGCACATGCCTGAGGTACTAAAGGAAACCAATTCTTGGGAAAGCTATAGGCTCAATGGTGTGGCATCTGCCCCAGGCCACTTATGCACCCAGGAGGGGGTACCCTATTTTCTTACGAGAGGCTGTCCAAAATTTCAAATGCCATTCTGCCCATTTGCCCACAACATCAGAGCCTGAACATGGAATTGCCCGGGCTGAACCCCAGAGCCTGAACCAGACAGCCAGAACCCTCGTTCCTGGTCCTTGCTGGGGTCGGAGCAGAGAAAGTTCCAGAAGTGAAAATGTTCATTAACACCCAGGGACCAAAAAGGAAAGAGCCAATAACTTATGAAACTGCAGGTGAAGCTGTTGGCTCTTTACTATTTTCATGGTGTGAATGAATCACAAGTCTTATTTGAAGGGACTCAGAAGTATCATCAGCAATTTCATGTGACAATATTTACTTTGCTGGGAAGGGGGAGAAAAGGTACCATTAAAATGAATTTCTTAATTTTCATATTTGCACTCAGTGAACAAAACAAATCATCAATAAAGTTCATCGTCGACTAGAACTTGAGGGCACGAGGGTCCTCTTCCAAGACATCCTAATAAAGGGGTAATTCTACATTTGCTCAGGCTGATCAAATGGGGCAAAGTGATCCGCATTAAATGGGCAGAGAGATCTCATTAAAAGGGCCGAGAGAGGACAACTCACATGTAATGACGACATGTGGAACCGCGGCCAAAACCAGCCATTTAGGGCCTCAACTGTCACAGTGTCTTGTACCCTCATTTATGGCTTAACCCCAGCTGAGCACTTTATTATTTACCAAATTCTGTTTGGGGTTCACCCATAAAATGAATTAAGATTTCCTTTAAATTTTACACGGAGTAATGGATTTTTCTGCTAATGTTCTTCCATCTTTTTGGTGACAATCTCCAAATTCACATCTCCAGTTTATTTAAAAAAAAAAACAAAAAAACAAAAAAGACACTGATTTTCAAGTTACTTCTTCTTTTTTTTTTAAATTTTTTTTAACATTTATTTATTTTTGAGACAGAGAGAGAGTATGAACAGGGGAGGATCAGGGAAAGAGGGAGACACAGAATCTGAAACAGACTCCAGGCTCTGAGCTGTCAGCACAGAGCCCGATGTGGGGCTTGAACCCACGGACCGAGAGATCATGACCTGAGCCGAAGTCGGACGCCCAACCGACTGAGCCACCCAGGCGCCCCATCAAGTTTCTTCTTTTAACAGAAGAGTCCACCAGTGAACAAAGTGGGGGAAAAGCTCTACATGAATTTCCTCCCTCACTGAAATGAAATGTTCTGGGATATCAAGACACTTCCCTCTTCCAGCTTCAGGAGGCCTGTGGATGGCTCGGAGTTCTCCTTCCAGGGATGGGAGGGAACCTACCACTGAGCGGTGATCACTGGGTGCAGAGATCAGAGAAAACTGTGACATGTGCACCACATGTGCACATCTAACCACGTGAACAGTGATCAGTGAGCACTGGCTTTGTATTTAAGAAAGACTATTGAGCAGGGGCGTCTGGGGGACTCGGTTCAACATCTGACTCTTGATTTCGGCTCAGGTCATGATTGCACGGTATGTGAGATCGAGCCCTACATCGGGCTCTGCACGGACAGTGAGGAGCCTGCTTGGGATTGTCTCTCTCCGCCCCTCCTCTGCTTGCTCTCTCTCTCTCTCAAAATAAATAAATAAACTTAAAAACTCCTCTCTATCTCAAAACTAAATAAACTTTAAAACAAGTTCCCTTCAAAAAAAAAAAAAAAGACTACTGAGCAACATTTAAATGTCTTGCTTTTCTTGAAATCCCAGAGAAAATGAAAATTGTGTAAGAAATGTGTCAAAATATGTTTCTGATGACTGCTTTAATATCAGTTGAAGGGACACTAGCATTAATGAAAGGCAAGCCAGAAGCGAAGTGAGGTCGAAGGCAGTGCGTACATTTAGAGCTCAACAAAGCTGCAGAATGTGCCAAAACACAAATTAGGCAAAGAGGAAACGGGAGACCTGCAACTCTACAGTGCAGTGGAATTGAAGTGATGACCTATTTAATTCTCCAAGGATTCAATGAAATGAAAAAAAAAGAATTGTCTATAAAAAAAGATGGAACTGAAATTCTGTGTATGACCTTAGAGGTCATCAAACGTAACTCGAGATTCTTTTAAAATTCTATATTCTTCCCATTTGGAACTTGGCATTTAAAACCAAAATGCCCAGGGGCGCCTGGGTGGCTCAGTCGGTTGAGCATCCAACTTCGGCTCAGGTCATGATCTCACGGTCTGTGAGTTCGAGCCCCGCGTCGGGCTCTGTGCTGACAGCTCAGAGCCTAGAGCCCATTTCAGATTCTGTGTCTCCCTCTCTCTCTGCCCCTCCCCTGCTCATGCTCTGTCTCTCTCTGTCTCAAAAATAAATAAACATTAAAAATAAATAAATAAATAAATAAATAAAACCAAAATGCCCAGGGCGCCTGGGTGGCTCAGTCAGTTAAGTGTCCGATCTCGGCTCAGGTCATGATCTCACGGTCTGTGGGTTCGAGCCCCACGTCGGGCTCTGTGCTGACAGCTCAGAGCCTGGAGCCTGCTTCGGATTCTGTGTGTGTGTGTCTCTCTCTCTCTGCCTCTCCCCACTTGTGCTCTGTCCCTCTTTCTTTCTCTCTCTCTCTCAAAAATAAATAAACGTTAAAAGAAATCAAAAACAAAATGCCTGCTTTCCAACGTACAGCAGTAGTTTGCGACCACGTCGTCCACGAGCCACAATACTGAGCAACACGTCTCAAGTCCGGTGACAAAAGCACCAGTGGGTTGTTTAGGATAAATAAAAAACCCAAGTAATACTGTGTCACAACCACTGGCACCAAAAGGATCTGAAATGTTTTTAGTGTGGTATATATGGAATATATATATTGTGACGGGCAATGCCAACAGCTGTTATTCGATGAAGAAAAAAAGTGTGAGGATATTGAAATTATATCAGACAAGCAGCAGGTGCTATCCAAATGTGACACGATTTTGGTACATGGCTGTTCCAAGGACTGTTTTGACTTCAAAGTGTAATGGATACAGAGGCGCCCAGGTGGCTGAGTCAGTTAAGGGTCTGACTCTTGACTTCGGCTCGGGTTGTGATCTCACAGTTCGTGGGTTCGAGCCCCGCGTCGGGCTCCATGGTGGCGGTGCAGAGTCTGCTTGAGATTCTCTGTCTTTCTACCCCTTCCCCACTCGCGTGCGCACCCCCCCCCACCCAATAAATAAATACACTTAAAAATAAAAGTAGAAGTGACACAGTGATGAGGTACGGCTAGTAAAGGCAAAAGAACACCCACTCAAAGACATTCTTTGGTCAGCCCAGACGCACTATCTGCTTTATGAGACGCCTGCATTAGCAGTTAACGTTTCTAGTCAGGGTCTGTCCCATGAGAGAGCCCTGCTAATGCCACGAGCGCCCGAAGGGAGGTGTTCCTCTCTGGACACAGGTGCAAGGTGCTGCTTAGGGCCGGGCAAGTACCAGGAGAGGATACCACCAGTTAACGACATTCTTAATTAGGGCCATAACGTCTGAGTCGCACACAGTAACTTAGAGTGACACTGACTTATATAACGTGTGCTCTTGGGCAACGCTCAAGTTCGTATCAAAATAATAAACCTGAGCGGGCAGTGTTGCACTGAGGCATCCGGCAGAACTGGACCCGAATCCAGGCTTCGTCCCTTCCTGCCTGTGTGACCTTGGAGAAACTACTCAACGTTTCTGTTCTTTCCCGGTACCCACAATGTAACAGTTTCATGGTGGTACCGGGAGCAGAGGAGGAGACAGAACCTGGGCAGCGTACCTGCTCCTTGTGTTCTACAACCACGGTGGCCCCTCACCACCGTCAAACAGGCCTTGGGAAGGACAAGAGGGCAACAAGGAGGGTTCCGCTTTCCTCTCCTTCCCCCTGCCCCCATCCCGCCGTCAGTGCGAGCGAAGCTCAGGTGCGGACGGAGGGCAGAGAAACACCTGTACGAGTCAGCACCCAGCCCCCCCGCACGCGCCGTGCAGCACCCGACGCCTCCCCGCGGCGCCCACCGCAACTGGCAGAGGCCCGCGTGCACCGGGGCAGACGGCCTGTGGAAGGGCCGTCGACGGTCTTGACACCGACAAAGTAGATTAGCAGAGCAGACACTGGAATCTGAAAGCAATTTTTACCCCTTCTTGACCTACTTCTGCTCCAAGGTATCATTCTAGGGCCTGGCACATTACGTGCTACATGAGGGGCTGCCGTCGGCCAGCTCAAAGAGCTGCTGGTGTCACCGGAAGGGATTCAGAAAAGCCCCTTAGCCATCGACTCATATGGAGGAGGAGGCTGGCTCCCCAGTAGGTCAGACCAGGACAGTCAAAACCCCCACAGACCCCAGCACCCCCACTGACCACGGGCAGCAAAATGCAGGCCATGTGCTTATTTTCTGGGCCTATCCACCCACAGGCAACAAGGGGCAGGAACTGACCGAGGGGTGGCAAAAGCCTTTGGATTCGATCAGAGCCCTAAAAATGAGGGAGTTTCGGGTGGAAAGAAGGGAGCGAGCCAGAAGCACGTGCCTCTTCTTTACTATCTCTAAATACGCTGCCTCTGTTGTACCATGTGGTAAAGGAAACCTACAACCACCTTTGTTCCCTTGAAAAATAGAACCATTCCATTTCCTACAGATAAATGAGACTCACCATGACGCATAAGAGAAAACCAGGGATTTCAACTAATCTGTGTGATGTTCAGTTGTGCCAAACCAAATTGTATTCCGGGCCAACAAGCCATCTCTAGTCGCTCATCACGGAAGGAAAAGAAATTCCGGGTGGGGAGGGTCCCTGGGGCACGGACCCGCCCTTCAGAGACACAGCTCTGCCTCCCACCAGGAGGAAACACAGCTTTGTTGCCAGGACAATGGGAGAGCCACAGGCCTGGGGCTTTACACAGAGGGAGACTCCGTTGCTCAGAAAGCCAGTCCAGAAAGCAGAGAGTGAATGCCTGAGCAGCAAATGACAAAGGAAATGATTCAGAAGGGCTATCTCGCAAGTCTTCTAGGCAAAAGAGGAGGTCTGGCTCTGGCTGGAGACCCTTTGAGCATGAAGTCTTGTTCTTGAAAGAGAAGAGCAAAGCATCCTGACGTTACTGATCTCTCCCCTCCAGGTTCAGGCCGACCCAAGTTACTTCTCCTTTGTTGGGGTTGAGCACAGTTGGTCCGTTACTATAGCTTCTGAACTGAAGGACGGAACCTGCCATCACAGACACGGACTCACCCGACAGAGTCACTTAGAACATTAAAGGACGAGGTACGAAAATCATTTCCAAAGCAAACTCCATCAGGGCTGCATCCGAGAGCCAGACACATGCTCGGTACGAGACTCCCAAAAACGTAAGTTCCCATACAAAGCTATGCAAGAAGTCTCATCCGGAACAGCACTACGTTTGCAGACACCTCTTTTCTCTTACCTTGGGTTTTGGAGAGAACGTGGCTTCAGCAATTTTGCGGATTAGCAATAAATCAAGTGAACTTCACTGACTGATAATCCAATTCATTTAAAGGGGTAGATTAGGGGAGTATGTGTATCGACACTGCAAAGGCAATGCTTATACCCAGACAGAAAGGAGGCCTACTAAAAAAAAAAGGAGAGAGAGAGAGAGAGAGAGAGAGAGCATCTCAATTAATTTTCCCATCTGTATCAAGTATGCAAGACCAATCTCAATATATGAATAACACAGCACCACAGAAGGTAGTGTGGTCCAGGGTAAAGGGAACCACCGTCCTACTGTTTTATTTTTTTTGTATTCTGAGACTTCATTTAAATGGAATCCTATGACATATACTGTCGCGTCTGGCTTCTTCTGCATCATGTTTGTGACTGTCGTTGGCATTACTGCACACATCAGCCGTTACTTTTTTTCCTTGCTGTATAGTAGTCTACTGCATGAGTAAACCCAGGAATTGTTACCTATCCTACTTTTGACACGTGTTTGAGTAATCTCCAGTTTGGAACTGGATGGACAAAACTGTGCCAAACATCCGAGTACATCTCTGATTTGTATATTCTTGTCTTTTTTTTTTTTAATGTTTATTCATTTGTGAGAGAGAGAGAGAGAAAGAGAGAGAGCGAGCGCACACGACCTGGGGAGGGCACAGAGAGAAAGGGAGACACAGGATCTGAAGCAGGTTCCAGGCTCTGAGCTGTCAGCACAGAGCCCAACGCGGGGCTCGAACTCAGGAACCGTGAGATCATGACCTGAGTCAAAGTCAGACGCCCAAGAGACAGAGCCATCCACGCACCCCTGTATATCCTGTCTTTTCTAATGTGGAAATTGAGACCTCGTAACTTACTCAACGGTAGGGCTGGAATCCAGCAATCCTCTGCACAACACCTGCACACTGACAAGAAGAAGCCTAAAGAAGAGAGACTCGACTATTTTCTTAGTCATCTCTCTCGTACCATCTTGTCTCTTTATTTTCCGGGTCCTTCTGCTTCAGGAAATCCCACTTTAAAAGGAGCTATTTTTCCCTTTGCAAGTCCATCTTTCTCAGCAAAAAATCGGAAGGGAAATGCAAGAAACCAATTTTTCCCTAATTGATTCCTAAAATGAATCTACTCTCTAGCAACTTTAATTCTTTTCCCACGAGAAGTGAACATAACAACTCATCCTAGACCCTAAAAAACACAGATGTCTCATCCGTAAAAAAGAACAGAGTCGGGGGCTGGAGGTTGCAAGATGCTGAATCCCCACCCCCCTCCCCGGCCCAGGTCTCCCGAGCCAGCCTCTGGCACAGTGTTCGCTTTAAAGATTAGAACATGATGACCCATTAACCTCACCCGTGTAGAACCTCCATAGGCAGAGGTATGGTGAAACAAGCTTTTGTCAGTATTTACATTTGTGATGTGTGGAGATTTGCAATTAAGAAACACAGCAGACCGACGGTTTCCTACTTCAAAACAGAGGGAGAATACCGGTGATCTGAAAAACTGAAAAACAACTATGAATTTCCTAGACAATTGAGCACCTAAAGGTAGTCTTGATGACACTAAGAAGTTCATTAAACTCTCTTCTTCATATAAGTGGGTTTTCTAACCTGCCAATTACAGTTTTCCATTTTCTTCCTAGAATTACACACCATGTGGATCTCAAATAACACCGTCCCTGGAGCCTTCTTCCTGCCAGCTCACACTGCCCCCCGTGGTTCCGTTCCATCCTCCCGTGCATGCATTCATGTTTATCTGTTTTCACTCATGGCCCCTAAAACTTTAGCTGTCCATTACCACCAGCACAATTTCAGTATTTCCTGGTAGCTTTATTTACAGTGACATGTTTAAGAGATGGAAGGCAGATTTCGATTTTATGGATTAGCCATAAAGCAAGATTTACAGAAAGCTACCCGGACCACTGGGAGAAATACTGGGTCTGCAATAACGACAGCACACCCCCAGGGGAATTACACTGGCGCGATCCGTGGCAATGATCCCTCCCACCTGGCATCTTAGGTCCCCCAAGTCCAACACAGCCCAACATCGGGTCCCTTCCAGGCAGAGCAGGGGGTTACGGGTCCCCGGGCGGTTCATGTATCTGCTCGCACATGTCTCCAGCCGGCTCTCAGCAGCACCGTGGGCCGGCCAGAGAAGTAAACAGGCTGAAAATGAAACTCGGGATGGGGAGTAGGAAAAGACGATAAAAGGAGTGAGTGGGCAGAGTTTGGAGTCACAGGTTCAGGACTCCCTTCCTGGGTACCTCCGGATGCCAAAGGACTGGAGACTTGTGTCCCAAAGGAGGCTGAGAGGTAAGAAGAGAAACGAGGAGGTTTTAGGTCATCTTTCTTCTGGAACGTTGGGACACAATGCCCCAAGCACCACATAGAGACAAATAAAGCATCTCATGTAGAGCAATCTATAAAGAACAGATACCGTGTTAGGCATGATGCTAGGCTCACTCCAGCTCAAGGAACAAGGAAGTAGCAAACGCTGGGTCCCAGGCTGAGGGCTGGGGCTGAGGCCGGGACTCCAGGATGCACAGGCAGAGGCGTGCACACCTGCACCTACACCTGGAGAGGCTGCGAAGGTACTTTCCCTCCAGTCTTCCCATCTCCCCGCCCCCCCCCCCCCCAAGCATGTCTCTGCCCTTGGACCCGCCATTTGTCTGCCCTTTCTTGGGAAATACACTGATGAACGTGGCCACTCTCAAGTACGTTTGAGAAGAATGAACTTCAAGCCCCAAGCCTGTGAAAATTGGGGGAGCCAGGAGACCTGCGGCCAGCTGGCCTCGTAGTCCCAGGCCCAGGCACCAACCAGGGTCTGCCAGGAAAAACTCAGAAGAACCCCACCCCCCCACCCCCGCCCCCACTGGTGGATCTGGCGGGTTTGTTGAAGGGGTGGGGCATACCTCCTCATGCATCCCTGCCGGCTTCCTCCCCATGTGAGCTCAACTCTGCCCTGGAACAAAAGCAACACGTACCCTGTGGCATCTGCAGGCCAGTGGTGTGTGTGTCAGGGAGGGAGGGGGGTTTCGATCAGGAGCGGCCCTGCCGCCAGCTCTGGAGTGTTCCTAATGTCAGCGGGCAACAGACCCAGAAGGCACTCCCCCTTCCGTCCTCAACACTCACAGCTGGCCTGCCTGTCGGCCTCCACTTACAGAGGCTGACCCCAGGGTGGACTCCTCCAGGAAGCACGCCCCTGACCCTGGCCTCCACTAGGCAGCCATCCGCAGGTGAGGGGGCAGACGCCTAAGCCCCCTCCCCGCCCCCCTTCCCGAGCTCCCGGATTTCAAAGCCCCGCGGGGCTGGGCCCACTGGCAGAGCCGGCAGCCATCGCGCGGGGACCCCAGCCACCCCTCCCGGGAGAGAAAACGCCGGGTCCCCCGCCCTCCGGCTGCTCCGGAGGCGGCTGGGGGGGTAGACTCAACAAGTTCCCGGGCCGCGCAGCGCCGCCTGCAGCCCAGAAACCCCGAGGACGCGCCGCGGTGGAGCCCCGCGCACAGGCGGCAGCCGCCGGCGGCTCCTTCCACCTCCTCCTCTGGCTCGGGCTCGGGCTCGGGCTCGGGCTCGGGCTCGGGCGTCGGCGGGCGGGGGCTCCCCCACTCCCTCCCGCCCCGCTCCCTCCGGATCGCCCACCCCGCGCACGCGGCCCGCCGGGCCCCGCGCCGCCCCCGCCCCCGCCCCCGCCCCGCGGGGCCCGGGGCTCCGCCCGCCTCGGTGCCAGCCGGGCGCACAGGCGGCGGGCGCGCGGCTCCGGCGCCCTCTCCTCCGGCCGCCGGGCTCCGCGGAGTAGCGGGGACCCGGGGGCGGCTGCAAGGACTTCCCTCCCGCTCCCTCCCCCTCTCCGCCCCCGCCTGCCAGCCCCGGCTCCGAGATCTCGCCGAAGACAATTGCAGTAAATGAGGACATCGGAGGAGCACGGCGCCGGGTGGCTGTGGCTGGCTCCGCCGCGCCGCCAGCGAGCGAACGCGCGGGCGTCCCCGGAGCCGGCCGAGCCGCTGCCTCCCCGCGCGCGTCGCTGAGCCGGGCCGGACGCGAGCTGCGGCGCGGGGGCCGGCCGGGCCGGGCGGGCCGGGCCGGCGGCGGTGGAGGGGGCGGGCGGCGGGCGCGCAGCCGGCCAAGTCCCCGGAGCCGAGCCTTCCTCCGCGCGAGCCCGGCGAGCCTCGCCGCGGATGCCCTGCCCGGAGTGCTCCGCGCCGCGCCAGGCTCGCCCGGGTCCGCGGCGAGACATGCCCGAGCCAGGCGCCGCACCGACCTCGACTTATCTGTAAGCAGCGGAAGGTAAGCGGAGCCCCGCGCGCCCTCCTCCCGCGCCCCGGCGCCCGCTGCACTTGGCCGCGGGCAGAGCACCGCTCGGACGGGCGCCGACCCCGGTCGGGCGCTCGCACTCGCCCCCAAACGGGCTTCGCCGGGGACTCGGCGGCTCCCGGGGCCAGGACGCGCCGGTGCGGCCAGGAGCGGACCGGGCGGCGGGCGAGGTTATGCAACTGCATCTGGCGCGGCTGGGTCGCCGAGGGGCGTCTGGCAACTTTGGCGACGGCCTGGGAGGAGCGGGGCTGCATGTCTACGCTGTCGGTTCTAGACAAACGCCACAGCCTCTTGAGCGCCCGAGAGCCCTGGCCAGGCAGAACTGGGGGATCGCGGGCGGCCGCGTCCCCGGAACGTTTCGAGGTGTTTAAGTATTTTCCAAACTAAAGCGAACTGGCAAGTACGGCTGATTAACTTCGGGGCGGGGGTGGGGGGTGGGGTGGGGATAAGTCCGAGCAGAAGGGCCCTGACGCCGGCCGCGAAGGAGAGGAGCGAGCAGGAGCGAAGGCAGATGCCCACGTGAAATGCCCATTTCCTCCCGTGGCGCCAGGGCTCGCTCGGGTTGGCACTTTCGCGGGGCCGCGGGCCCGGGTCGGTGCCCGCGGGCCTTCGGGGTGCGCGGCATCCCGTGTCAGCCCGGGGCAGGCGTGGGAAACCAACCAATGCTGCAGAGCGAGCGAGCGAGCTTGCTGGCGGGCGAGGGCAAGAGGGAGGAGGGTGCCCGCGGGCCGGCCCGGGGCCGGGGCAGCGCCTGGAGCCCAAAGTCAAGAGCGAGAGTCTGCGTCTTGCTGGTTCATGCTCAGGGTTCCCAGCTGGCGTCTCCAGCGCCGGGATGAAGAACCTGTCCCTGTGACCTCAGCATTCTCCTACCCAGAAATATGCCATGGGCAGATGGAGCTGGCGATAAGGGGATGCCAGGAGTGGGGGAGGAGAGGCGCCTCTGGAGTAAATAGGGGAGAAAGTAGGTGTTTTTTGGCTCATCTACAGAGCAGGGCTTCTGCCCCGACCCCTTTCCCGCCGCAGGTCTGTGCCTGGGGGCTGGAGCCGGAGAAGGCAGTAGAGCAGTTTAATATGACCTTGTCTGCTTGGGCGCTTAAATCCTGCGGAAGCATCCTGAGGTGAACTGGCCAGAGTGGGAAGGAACTTTGGGCTAGCCCTGCCTTGGCTATCAACGCACACTAGCATTTCACAGGACTACAGCTCAGACTGGCAGAGGGTCGGGTCCATGCGCTGGGAGGTTTTCCCTCGGACAGGGACTGGCTAGCGGTTACCTGTCCACATGCCAGTGGGGGACTGTCAAGGTTAGAGCGAAGGGGACTTGACTGAAAAAAATCCCACCCAAATCACCTGACCTGGGCCATTCCCAACGAGTCGCACATGTATGAAAGTGCTCTAACGTTGTTAAGCTTCTGCCACAGAGCGAGCAGAAAGTAACCATCGTTTCACTTTGCAGAGGCGGAAAGTGCTGGTTTGTACGATTCACGTTGTGCTATTTATTGCATTCATATCCTGTTGAATGTCACTTTCCAAAGAAAAGTTCATATTTATCCTTGCCTCTTTGTTGTTGTTGTTGTTGTTGCAAGAATGATTAGCAGATGGGCACAAGCATCTCAAAGGAAAAATGGAAGGCCGGCCGTCTGCATGCCTCACCAGATATTAGTAATTTACTACCCATGTTTACTACTTACATTAGGTGGCACTGCTTCTCACGAGGGTTTTATTGGAGGCGCATGTGGATAAAAAATGTCTAGCACAGCTATCGCTAATTGCATGATTTTGCATAAATTATGCTAGCTACAGAGAGTTTGGGCTTTTCTTCACCCAGTTCACCATTTCCTTAAAGACAGAAGGATTCTGTTTAATTTCTTTAGCCAAATGAAAGACCTCTGCTTAAAGACAGGATGCCCTTGAAACGCAGAGTATGCCTTTGAACTTCCTACAGTTGTCACGACTTCATTTTTTTGTTACTGTGATTAGGACTTGGAGCTTTTACTTCAATCAGGCCCATTATCCGATTGACGAGCACAAATACTGGTTGAGATAGGCAAAGAAGGCAAAAGCCGGAGAGTTCCAGGCTTTGCACAAATCGCTTCCAAAGAGCCCCGTGGAAAGTTAGATACCCTTATTACTCTGTTTGCCCGGGGGGCTTCTCTGTTCTGCCACAATTGTTTTCCCCATGGCAGGATAGAGGATTTTTGTCTTGTTTTTCCCTCGATCAAGAAAAAAAAAAAAAAAATGCAAGTAAACAAGCACGTAACTGAAAGGCTTGTGCATGAAAGGCATCAGTCTACCAGGAAGACTCCTACACATTGAAATAAGCAGTCAGAAAATAAAAATGATTCTCAGAACAGTTGATCACAGCAGACCAGCTGGACAGATGCGTTCACTTAGCTAGACATTTGTATTCTCCTGGCTGTTCCAACCCATGGCTGTCTCATTTAGAGCAGCAACTACTGAGCTCTCTTGTATGAGGAGATTAGTTACTGTTGGGGACAGGCTACTTCCCGGGGAATGACGATAAAGAAATCACAGCTAGACGGCACAGCGATGGGTCTACGGACCAGCATCCGCGGAGGAAGGCAGGGGCAGGGGCAGTGGGGATTTGGTATCCTGGAGCTCTGGACCAGCCCACCAGACACCTGAGCAGGTAACACGTCAAGGCTGCTACATAACCGATCCGGTGGTTAACCAAAAAAAACATGTCTATTTGAGGCAAACCACAGTCATCTGGGAGAAAGGGAGGTTATTAGGGTTCCCCAAACAAAACTGGCATCTTTTTTAAACAGTTCCTTCATAAATGTGAAGAACCCTTCCCCACCGTAATTCCATTGAGACCTTTGCTTCCAGCCCCAAATTAGCTGACATAATTTATGAAGCAGATCCTTCTCAGTCTCCTCACATATTTGATTTTAATATTTCATAACATTATGGAGTGACTTCAATATTTTAAAGGAAAATTTAATATGATTGATACTACATGACAACACTTTTATTACCGTGAAATTCGCATACAAACATTTGGATAAGCCTTTCTTCGACATTTGAGCTCACTTATAGCATAAACATAGTAAAACATCATAATTTTTCATCCATTTATTTTTTAGTTTATTTATTTGGAGAGAGAGCGCACACACGCGCACAAGCAGAGGAGGAGCAGAGAGAGAGAATCCCAAGCAGGCCATGCGCTCTTAATGGGGCTCAATCCCATGAACCATGAGATCATGACCCGAGCCAAAATCAAGAGTCAGATGCTTAACCGACTGAGCCACCATAGTCCATTTACTTTAAAAGTTGCGCATCTTATGTATTAAGGTCAGAGGAGCGGATTGGGACCAAGTTGTGGGGACCCTGCCAGGATTCATGTAAACAAACTGTTGAGACGTCATCTCACGTTAAACGCCAACCCATACAAAGTACAGGTTCGAACCTCTGGACCATGTATGCTACTGTATCTGCCTCAGATCCAGAGGCACCGAAGTGTCTCCAAGCGACCAAGAATCGTACCTCTCAGAGTAAGAGAAACCATGACTTCAGGACACATGTCCTGGTGCCAAATTCAATTCCTGATATAAAGTCAATCAGCATTTCCTCTTCCATAAGCCATCAGGATATTCAGCGTGGGTCTGAGTCTGTGCACTTCAGACATCATTCATAAGATAATGAATGAGCTGAGGGGCTTCGAGGTATACAGAGATATCATCAAGAGACAAACTGCTGATCTAAAATAAAAACAAAACACTCTAACCTGATAGTTCTGTGTCTTTCTGCTGAGTGCATATTCTCAGCTCTAATTGGGACAGAGAGAAAATTAATTTGAATATAGAAAAGCAGCTATTAGGGACAAGAAGGATCGTGTTTCCAAATTACACACCTTTTCACTAATACCATATTTAAAAGGAATTGGAAAAGAAATATCCCCGAAGTCAATATTCGTGAATATTGCTTTTCTAGTATATTGATCGGATTATTCAGACTACTGTACATCCACATTACTCTCTTTACCACATCATCTTGCTGTTACTCAGGTGTGGGTCAGAAAAGATCAGAGAGGGGATCAGGCTGGCACACTACGTTCACCTGAGTTACGCTCTTATAGCCATGACCGGGGAAAAGAAATTTTTTAAAGATGGTAACACCATGGCAAGATGCTAATCAAAGTTTATGCTGCAGTTACTATGGAAAATTCCAATTCAGTCCTTAATAATCTAGCCTTGGGCATAAGATGGAATGCCATAAACTATAGCATACGAGGGACATGAGAAGGACTTTGGGAGGCCACAAATGCTGCACAAAGAAAAGTTGCTCTCTTCAGTACTCCAGAGGGAATGAGGGGGAAAGGAGGCTGATGGCCTCAGCTGCTCATTTCGGCTGCTCAGGTGAAGCAACTACTGTGGAGATGCATCACATTCACATCCGACCTCCGTGAAACTGACCAGTCTCTGTTCGTCATTTCAGTGGTGACGTGGGTCCCTCCACACTGGTTGTTCCCTGGGAAGCATGTGTATGTCAATTTCTCGTTTCTTTATCTTTTCCATGTGTCCTTAGTGGTTAGACTAAACACCTTAGGTCATCTTTAACTTGCTTTAGGAAATCTGCTTGCTTTCATAGTAAGTGGCTTTCGTGTCCTTGGAAATGTGCTGGAATTATAAAACCTGGGTTCTGAAAAATGGGCACACATAAGGAAGGTACACTGACAGGAGGACGGTTTTGTCTACAAAGGACTACTCGTTCATGGAAATGTACTGAGCAGTAGCAGCAGTGGCCAGGACAATGTGTGAGTGTCACAAAACCAAGTGACAGGTTCCTCAAGAAGCTCCAGTCCAGGAGGGCGAAAGGAGGTGGGAGGCAGAATCGGGATAGGACAGACCGCACACGTGGAGGTACCCGAGAGAAAGCAACACCCTGGCTGGGACGAAGGTTGAGATTGGACCCCCGAGCCCAGCACATGCAAATCCTGGACCTGAAGCCCATTCGTCACGTGCTCAGAGCTGGAGATCTGTACGGGAAGAGTGAGAAGCGACACCAGGCAAAGGTGCAGGGGTGAGGATCGGAGAGTGAAGAAGGAGTGTGAGCCAGTTTAAGGTAGAACCAGTAGGACAGGAATGGCCTCCACTCACTAGCTATGGGTAAAGGGTGAATGCTTTGAACAGTTACCATACATGTCCAGAAGACTGAGTCTTGTTGGCTAGAGATGAACCAGATGAAAGGGTATAACAGGTGAGAATTAACTGGTACCAAGGGTGAGTGGTGGCATTAGGGAGAGATGTCAGGGGACAGCTGTGAGAGAAATATCCCACACGGCAGATCTCTATAACACGGCAACATGAAGACGGGATTAAAGATACCACCAGGGTGGTGGGTGATATAGATGGAAACAGGGAAGTCAGGGAACCAGCACGTTTGGGGGAAAAGATATGATGACCATTAGAAAGTTGACTTTGAGTTTCGAACCAGAAATACTATTTCAAAAAAATACAGTTTCATCATCTTCTTAGAACCAACGTGAGAAATACTTTCAAAGAAGAGAATGAAAATGGAGTAAAGGATTCACAAGACAAAGAAATTTTTGAAGGACTAAGAATAGTATTACCTAATAACAGATGCTTAATAAATATTTAATGAGGCTACTAACAATAAACCTCATCAATGATTTTGCTAGAAATTCAGGGAATCCAGATTGAACAATAATTTTTCTCTTGCACTTGAAGTTGCACATTTTTTTGTAGTAGAAATTAAAAGGAAATACATGAGAGGGTGGTAAAAAGGAAGCCTGCTTCTAGAAATGGACAGTCCTCACACCTGGCTACACGGCGTTTAGGCAAGAAAAAGGAATCCAAGACTTGGGTTTTTCTACCACCAGACTCAACCTTAGAGTTTTCTCTGGTAAAAATTCACTTGGGTAGAAACTGAGTTTCTAAAGGAAGAAAGTGTTGGAGTTTATTGGCCTACTACTAGAGTAAAAGAACAACAAGGAGAAATGAGAAATTCTAACACGTCCATCAGACACATACAATGTTCCTATACCCCCAAACCATTTTTTTGGTTGGAAGGAACTTTCACTGCCACTTTACCAAAATGCTGGAGAGTTCATAGAGTCAACTGAAGGCTGACTGGAAGATACCTGTCTGCCTCTCGGCCTTGACCTCGCAACTCAGTTTCACATCATGACATCAACTCCATGGATCTTTGGGCCAGGCTCATCGATTTATCACTTCCTTGTTACCAGTAGCAGAGTGCTGCATAAAGACTTGCCCTCTTTCTTTTTCCTTCGTTGAAATCACATGGCACAAATGGCCATTTCCTATTAATCATGCACTTGAGTCTCACACAGCTCAGAGAAGTGTGGACGGGAATCATTCCCAAGAAAAGTTCATGCCACATGCCGGTGTAGAGAATTTGAAATTTAAAAAATACCGTCAGGCCGTATTTTTCATTTGACTTTTCCAGTCATCGAAGAGCCCAGTGAGAGCTGCCTTTCTCGATCACTTCCTGTGTGTGTTTGTTTTAATGGCGGCTGTCAGCTTGGTGGCTTCACAGACGTGGTTTCAATCCTTGCTTAAGTTGCTTTGTTCCTGTTCTTTATATTTGTCTCTGTATATGAAGTTAACTCTCCTTTAAGTATAACTCCACTTTATTTATTGTGTCTACCGGATTTGCTAGTGTGCCAAAAATACCCAGGGTGAGGCTGAATGATGGAATTTATTGCATGGTCGGAACACTGGGTCTATGAAAATATCGCCCACTCTTACTGAGCGGAGGAAGCGCGGGGCAGGTCCTCTGTGGCGCAGGGTCAGCCGCCGAGTGAGTGTTAGAGAATGGACCGTCAGCCAGGGCTCCAGGCTCTAGCGATCATTAAATCGCTCCTAGCGATCATTCAATGCTACATCGAAGCACCAGTTCTAACTCTAGACCTGAAGAGTCAGTGAGAGGGACCAATGGTGTGCCCGGCTTGGGAAAAAAAAAAAAAAAACAAAACTAAGACAAGTATAGACTTTCATTCAGCCACTCGAGGTTGAAACCTTTAAGCATTGTTTCTGTCAAGGACTGAACTTGGTGTCGCCCACACGCATAACATGTTCTAAGTGTGTCGTTCGTATCAGTGTCCCCTTCGCCACCAGAGACGGCATCACCAGAACCGCACTCTGAGGGTTTTAAAGGCACTGACCGACTGAGCCCTCGTCCCAGATCGGAGTGTTGAGAGCAATGTCTAGGCAACACTGTCTGCACCTGTCCCCCCAGTTCTGACGGTTACTATCCGTGTGGCCATGGTCACTGACTTGCCATCAGTGCCTCGATGTCTCCACCTTTATAAAAAATGGAAACCTCAGGGCGCCCGGGTGGCTCAGTCAGTTGAGCGTGGAACTCTTGATTCCAAGCTCAAGAGGTGATCTCACGGTTCGCGGGTTCGAACCCCGCTTTAGACTCTGCGCTGATAGCACAGCGCCCACTTGAGATTCTCTCTCCTTCTCCTTCTCTCTGCCCCTGCCCTGTTCTCCCTCTCTAAAAAATAAATAAATAAACTTTAAAACAACAACAACAACAACTGGGAACCTCTCCTTCCGAGAGAGTTTGGAGAACCCATTGTTAGAACATACATAAAGCACAAAAGGGTAACTGATCTGTGCCAAGCACCACAGAAGTATTAACTCTTATTTTATGATCCCCCCAGGCTGTGTAACATGCTCTAGATTCTAGGCTGATTCAAGGAAGGGCCAGAACTCAATCAGGCAGGCAGTCTCTACACCCCAGTTCTTCACGATCGTAGGAGAAAACACACGCAGGAATCGCTATGTCCAGAAAAGCCGAGGGTGTGAGAATCTTAAATAGATAATCTTGAGTACTCCCCCTCCAATGTATAAGCCCAGATCTCAAAGCCCAGATCCATGGTTAGGGAGAGCTTTCCCCAGCCGTGGGATTCCTAGGAAGGGACAGAATTCGAGATGTTTTACATCCCCAACCAGAAATGTCAAAAGAACAGAGGTGTGAAGATGCCTTATTCCTGCTATTAGCCTGCCAGGTGCCAATTTCTTTGGAATCTGCCGTTCACTAATCAGTCCACAAGGCAGCAGTGACAACCAAACGGCCCCTTATTTTAAACCCTGACAAATGACTGGCCACTCACTGTCCCTCTGCAGAATGTGAGTCCACCCCCACTGCAGGCCCCACCTTGCTAGCCGTGGCCTGGGCAGTGCTGGTGACCAACCCCGCATTGGGCTGTGCCCCAGGTTCATTCTGGACAAAATGGAAGGGGCTGGCCGTGCCCGCCCCCCTGGGACATCACTCACTATTCCTTTCATTCAATAAATATTTACAGGTACCTTTATGTACCCCGTGTTGCTCTGTGCTTTAGCGATTCGGCGGAGAAGAGAAGAGAATGAGGGGGTGGGGAAGAAAACAAGACAAAACATGCGGCCTGGAGGCTCTGCATGATGGATGATGACATCCATCTCGGCCGCCCTGTCTCCATCCCCAGAAATTCTGACTGATCTGGACTGGGGTGGGGACTGATAGATTTTATTCTAGAAAGATGGGCACAGGGGTAGAACCCTTAAGGAGGATCATGTCTCTCTGTTTCCTGTGGAAGCACAGCCTCCATCCAGTCTCTTCTACGTATCTGAAAATGCTTAAAAAAAAAAAAAAAAAAAAGAAACAAACAAACCAACAAACCCCAAAACTTGTAAAAGGTTCCACTTCTTTAACACCTCTGCTCCCGTCCACAGCTTCAAGAAGGCCAAAGCAAAGAGGGGTCGCTTAAGGTTTTGGAAAGATTCATGTTTTCCTTTGAAAAAGTACTTTTAGGGTTGTGATGTATGCAGAGACTCGCTTCCTGATCATCAGCACTGCTTACTCACTATGGAGCTAACTTGTCTCCACGAACCTACAGAATCCGTCCCCACCATCCGGCCCCTCTCTCCCAAGCCTCGCGAAGGAAAAGGTCATCCGATCCAGGAGGGTCTCGGAGAGATTTAAAGGCAGAAGCAGAACCCAGACATATAAACTTAAAGTAGGATTGTTCACTAGGTTTAACACTTCACTTACTGTGTTGGGGGCTTCATAGAACATGAAGCCGTATGATGTCCTACCTCGGATGCCTGTCCTAGCCTGGATAAGCGGTCAGGCTCCATTCTGGAGAGGATGAGAAGGGACCGCTCCAACGGCCCCTGAAAGAGAATCAAATAGCTGACGGCAGGGGCTCCAAGTAACAGCAAGCAGGATGTGACGTGGTTTACTGGGACTAACTTCCCTGAGGATCAGCCTTCCTCTCCTGTGTCTGTCTGTCGGTCCATCTGTGTGGCTGTCACCCTCACGTTCCCCCCCACTCTCCTATTTCCTCATTCCCCTTTTCCTTCCTGTCTGTATTCATCATGAACAAAAAGTCGTGCAGGATTACATTCCTAAGTACCGATTTTAGGTACCGAGTACAATTTCACATAGCGTGTACTCAATTCAAAGTAAGGAGAAATGAAAGGGGTTTGTTTCATTCAAAAGCCGTGTGCCCAACATACCCTTCCGAAGTCACCGGACTCAAAGGTGTGCTCCAGACCGTCCATGGATCCCCACCCCCGCCCCCCTGCAGGCCAATGGCTCCCCCGCTCTGTAGCAAAAACCACAGTCCAGTTAGAAGGCTGAGATTAGCGAGATTCCACACTTTTAAATGTTTTTGTTATCCCAAGCTATTGCAATTTTTGAATTAAATTCTTACTGAATCCTACCACTGCTGTGTCCCACTTCCGAGAACAAAGCTGGGTAACGTAAGAACTAATCAATAGCAGGCCCCAGCAAGTCATACTTACTACAACACGTGTCGTTAGGGGCCCCACCGTACCTCATGGTTAAATATACCATCTGGCTGACCCTTGGGCAACATGGGTCTGAGCTGTGCGGGTCCATTTATAGGTGAGTTTTGGGGTTTTGTTTTTCGATACCATACTGTAAATGTACATAAGTGTACTTTTTTCTTCCTCATAATTTTGTTGGTCACATTTTCTTTTCTCTAGTTTATTGTGAGAATACAGAATATAACACATAACACATATAAAATGTGTTAATCAGGGTTATGTTATCAGTAAGGCTTTCAGTCAACAGTAAGCTATTAGCAGTTAAGTTTGGGGGGCGTGAAAAGTGACGCGCAGATTTTTGACTATGCGGGGTTTGGCGTCCTTAAAGTCTCGCGTGGTTGATGCATACACCATTTCTGAACCATGTACTCATTTCTGCGACTGTATGGGTCCTCTCTTTCACCTCTACAGGCGAAGAAGAAAATTTAAGGTAATACTTTGTAACACTCAAACTCAAGATAGTTATGCCAAGATTCAGAAGATAAAAATCTCAGCATGGTTTTTACTTATGAACCTCAGGAAACCGTATCCTTCTCCCTTCCACCCATTTAATTCCTACCCAGGTTTCAGAAAACAGCCACATTCCACCTGATCTGAAGATTCAGGTAACGCAGAAAGTATCCTTAGAAGCCACCAATATGATATACCCATCTTTAGCCTTCTAAAAATCCATGGGGAAGGCCCCAGCTGTGAGGATACTGTGATGTATATCATTATATTCGTAGACCAATTACCTATCAAAGCTGACTGAGTTCAGGAGAGAAGAGGTGCTTAGAGGGACCTCGTCTACAATCACTTATATTTGTGTAAGGAGAGAATTGACACGCATCAAAGGGGAGTGACTCAGCCGTTAGGCCGGTTCTTGCACACCTCCTGGGGAGGCACAGTGGGCTGGTGCTATCGATAGACGCACGTCTTTCCCCAGAACTGTGCCTCATTTTCCTGTGTGCCCAGCACCTGGTGTGGTGCCGGGTCACCCCAGACACGCAGGTGCTACCCCTCGTGTCAGTGAAGGCAGCGTGAGGGCTGGAGAAGCCAGAGAAGGTAGGGGTAGAAATGGACCGTCAAAACGAGACCACCTGGGGAAAGCAGGTGAGAAGCACGGTCCTGGAGCAGGAGCCACAGGAACTGAAGACACAAAGCAGGTGCTGCCCACGGTATGTCCTAGAGACAGTGCAGGAACTCGAAGCCTGGATGAGCAGAACCTCCAGGATGGAGGATAGAGAGCCGAGGGCAGGGGATGTGAGAACACCAAGGTCAGGGTGGGAGCAGTGGGCACAGAAAGGAAGAAGCCCACAGGTAAAGGAACAGGAAGGAAAAACAAAAATCACTGGGACCTAGAGAAGACTGGCTTCGAAGAATTAAATTAGAGAATGAATCAGGCCAAGTACTGCCAGCACCTGCTAGGGTGACCTCACAATGGACAGCGAGGGACTCACCACCATCCTAAGTTGGGAGACGCGTCTTGAGATGCCATTGCAAGCCACGTTCAGTCCTGTATGTAACACTAGGTACCTTTGTTCCATGCGTGGCCAAGGGGAGCATAGTAGCTATGTTTCTGGGTTGAGTACGGACCACCCCAGGATCTCAGGTCATGGTCTGTGGCCTCTTGTTAGGATTCTGTACAGTGGGCTCCTGGGGCAGTAATTTCTCTGTGTTCTGCTGTCCGCTTATAAATAGAAACCGATCACAAGAAAGGCTCACTTCTCCCTTTCTTTCTTAGCTACCTCTGCAGTAAACTCAAGACCTCGCAAAGTCTATGGTTTGGCTAGGCCAAGGAAACACAGGAGACGCACTACGGTGAAAAATACAAGGGAGATCCGTTTTGAGGGTAATAGATGGGCACTCACATGGTCTTGCCAGAAAGATAGATTGCATCTCCAACTCTAAATCATTGCAATTGCAGTGACCGGTTACCTCCAAGCAGAAGCCCTGCCCTGGGGGGTTCCCAAACAGTATCTTGAGATTCAACTCTGAGAAA
This sequence comes from Acinonyx jubatus, assembly GCF_027475565.1. Taxonomy (NCBI): domain Eukaryota; kingdom Metazoa; phylum Chordata; class Mammalia; order Carnivora; family Felidae; genus Acinonyx; species Acinonyx jubatus. The sequence goes on along the minus strand of NC_069393.1, from coordinate 80,698,812 downwards.
CAGCAGGGAAATCATAAACTCTGCGGACATCCTTATTTTTTGGAAAAATCAATGTCCTAATTTTAGCTTAAGGATTTGTCATGAGTGAAGACATGCCATTTAGTAAGAAAAAAAAAAAAAAATACAGATTCATCACAATGAGTAAGGCAAAACTACCCCGAAGTTCATTCACTATGTACATGTTTTCCACTGAGATTCCCATGGAGTCTAAGCATGGGAGGCCACCTAACTCCACCCTCTCTGGAGCTCCAAACTAACAACGATTGTTGCTTAATTACCTGGAGCCATCCAGGCAGGAGAGTAGGTGGGACGTTAGCTACATAGATCTGTACGAACCAATGAGCTATATTCAAAGCTAGAGCACTTACATTCAACATCGTGTCTAGTTGTCATGCCGACTGGGGAGAAGAGAGGAGCAGGCAAATTAGTTCCTTTTACTAATCTTACATGTGATTTTGGTGGGTTGTTGGAATCGGTGTTTCTGGACCCTCTTTGGACATTATCAATTAGCAAAGCTAACTGCCACAAATAAAAAATTTGTTCTCTACACTGATGTAACATCTCACTTGGAGGAGGCATTTCTCCCCGTTGATTTTTGCCAACATCATAAAATTTTGCTAATTCATTTCTACTAATTTAGATTCCATTTGGACAGAGGATGAGCAAAGGTTAACATCAGTATAAGCTGAAGATCAAAGAACTAAGTAAATAGTGAAACAAATGAAGAAAAACGTCGGATTTGTTGAAGAGGGCCACGTTCTGATTTCTCTATAGCCTCAACATCAGACCCCAAGCACCCATGTATAACACGGATGGTTCACTTCCTCTCATTAGATGGTTCCCTGCTCATTAGAAACAGGCCAGTGTGAGTCGGTGTGGCAACACTGATTTACATTATGTGGCTGAAGTAATTGACTGTAGGGTTTCTGTTGGTTGAAATGTGTTTATCTGAAATCACAGATATGTGTGAGCTGGGGCCCCGCCTTGGGTAGCTTTCCTTCTGCCACAAGCCTGCGTGGAAGCTCCATGAGTGCCCCCTTTCCCTCCTTCTGACTGGACGGTCATCGGTTCGTAATGATGGAGGCCTTACTGCAATATTCCACAAATCAAGGGAACGGGCCACGATCGGGCGGTGTTTCTGCCCACATGCCTTGGCACTAAGGGAGCGGCCTCCTCCCTAAACTTTCAATCTCAGAGGGGTGTCGGTTTTCATTGGTTGCCCCGTTTTAGTCCTCTGAATCAGTGACCTTTGAAGAAGTGAACAAATGTCTGGAAAAATATCATTTCAGTGTATTAAAGGAAATTAAATGGGATAATGAATCTAACTAAGACACAGTCCAAAATCTATAGCAGTTAGCTTTGCCCTGAGGAAGGGAGGACTTCTGTTAAGGAAGGCCTTAAACTTAACCATTTCACAACACAAACGAGTTCATTTAATGGGGGAGATCCTGTCCCTCTTTCCCTTCCCTCCAGGAAGCGGAGTGTTAAAGAAGGTAGGTTCATTCCCCCACTCCACCCCCACCCCCCCCCCCCCCCGCCTCCGCCATTCTGACTGGCCTAATGTTCAGGCTTTCCCTCAGCATATGGAATAAAATGCTGACCCAATTAATCTTGAATTCCAGCCAGCATCTGTGACTCCAAGGTGTCTCAACAGCGGGAAAGCCACTAGAAAAACCAATAATATCATACAGTCCCCTTCCAGACTCTTCAGATTGCTTACCTAGCGCTTTTGCTATCTCCACTGACTGATGGGACACTAGGGGCCGTCTTGGCAAGGCCAAGGTGCTCAACAGCCCCCACGGTCAGTCAGCTGCATCGTGCCACATAGATCACCACACAGCGCCAAACTGGAAACCTCCCGGTAGTGCAGACACTTTCCGAATGGAGCTAATCCAATGGAGAGTCTCCTGTCAGCTGCTGAGATCCCAGGTTACTTCAGAAAATAATGCAGACTATAGGTCAAATCCATTTCACGTCTAATTAAAACAGATGGCAGGTCTCACCCCAGCAGTGAGTTTGCTCGGAAACCGACGTATCTTCTACCAAACGCCGCTTCTCCTAACCTGTGCACGCACACTTAGGTACACAGCTCTGTGCACACACGTGTGCACATCTGCACACGTACTCCACACGCTAACACTTACATCAGTGCTTTGAAATTCATTTTCGTCCTTTATTCAAAGCTTCCTCCCAACAATAAAAGGTGACCTTTGGGAGGCTGCACGCACCCAAATCTAATCATTTCTGGGTTTTTCTTATTGTGATGCAAGTATGTGTAATTTCCAGCGGCCTGATCCTGTCATTCTGCCTGAGGTGCGGACTGACTTCGCCCTGCGGTTTTTAATTGGCAAACAACACAATAATATTAAGGCTCCCTCAACAAAAACTGGAAAACAGAAGGAAGAAGATAAATCTCCCCAAATGCCCGATCTTCACACACCACGACGGTGACCATGTTCGTTCATTTCCTTCCAGTACAATTTGGGAGACTGCTTTCTTTCCCTTCACATTATTTCGTAAGTGTTTTTCTATGATACTAAATAATCTTTATAATTATCATTTTAATGGCCGCACTGAGTGAACGTACACCATAATTTACTTAACCGTTTACCTATTGTTAGGCATTTAGTTGTTTCCACTTATCACTCCTTGGGCTGGAAGGAACATTTTTATATAAGCTATTAATTTAAAGCAGCACGCAGAGATGACTCTCCATCACTAATCTAAAAATACAGGGTTTATATATTTACAACTCACATTTGATTATGCACTTTAATTTGAGGGTAATTAAGACATTTACATTCCAAACACTCCTCCACACCCCCAGCTCTCCCCGAGCCAGACGGGCTCAAGCGTGCCTCGCCACCTTCACCTCAAGACGACACAGTCCGATGACTTCCCAAACACAATTTTCTTATGAAAAATAAACTTTATGAACTCCTGCTGCTTTGGGACCAAGAGATTAACTCCAAGACCCAGAGCCCATGCTGCTCAGAGGTGACATAGCCAAGGCGAGCCATGGCTGAAATGCCACTGTGGCCTCAGGAGGACCACAACACCCTGGGTGGCCCTCACGGGCCTGAGTCTGTGCTCGGGCCCAGGTTTATTCCTGGGAACTACCTGCAGGTTCTCCGCATAACCCGCATAACCCGCACCCACATGCCTTGCGACAAACAGGCCAAGGAAGTCGCTGAGAGGAGGTCCAGCCGTTGGATGCTTTCTGAAGTTCATTGCAGGGCACTCACTTTAGAGGCTCCAGGTTTCCCTGGGCAGGACAGCAGGTCAATGCCCGGGATTTAGAGGGATGCAGGGTGGGGCCCTTGAGCTGTGGGACCCTCGGCGAATTAGGAAAGAAAAAAAAATCTGAAGCCTCAATTTCTCTATCTGCAGCTTGAGGATAGTAAGAGAGCCTCCCCTGGGAGGCCGTCCTGAGGGTCAAGGAGAAAGTCCAAGTGAAGTGCAGAGAATGTTAGCATTTGTTTAGAAGCAGGCGGACATGTGGACTGCACGCTGACCTCGCGCCGGGACGGGTGCACACTCATGCGCTGAATGAACGAAGGGATGATGAATGAATACAATGGGCCAGAAGCCTCGATTTATGGAATGTCTTCTCTGGAACACCTGATGTCCTTTCACGACAAAACCGTTTCCTTAACCATCACTACCAGCCTGAGCACCGCCCCCCCCCCCCACCAATAAACAGTAAGTGAACCCCCAGAAAGGTGTAACCATTTAATATGAAAGTAATTCTCAGTGTCCAGGAAAATTCCATCCTAAAGCTTTAGAGTAAATGCCCCCCCAGCCATCAAAAGGTGTGCAGATCTCCATCTGAGGTCCAAATAAGTCAACAACAAGAACTCCTTGATGTCTTTTCTTATCGGTGAGATTAAGACAATTCCATTTCTAGTTAAAAACGAATGCATCAACAAACTACACTGAGCAAAAGAATCTGAAGTATCACCATCATCTTTACTAATAAGAAAATGATTTTTATATACTCAGCAACTCCCTGTAAAGCAGAGAGGAGCTTGGAGTTGTTTATTATTATTATTATTTTGCCACTGGCAATTAATTTTTCTGATTTGTTTTATTAGTTTGATGGTTGGGTCCAAGATGCAGAATATCTTTCCAAACCAGTGGACGGATGTAAGAAAATTATTTCGGTGCAGTTCCTGGCAAATCGCGATGATGAATGGCATGGTAGGACAAACTTATTCAGACACACATTTTTCAGTAGTGGCAGGGAAAAGGCTGAAAAATTACTAGTAAATTGCTTTTTGTAAAAATGCTCTCCCTTTCAAATTTTCCCTGGGAGGAAGGTCTTCTGCAGAATGATGGGACAATACAGTCTGACACAGCTGGACAACAAAGGCAGCTCAAGAATGACTACGAGATAAGACTGAGGGTTAAGACTTAATTTTCTCATTAGACCCCCATGTTCCCCATACCTTCCCCACACCAAGTCCTTTTGTGTGCATCATTCTAACCCGTTGGGATAAGTGTCTGTAAAAGATATATATTATCTCTCCTTAGCAGGCCTTCTCTATCCCACCCGCCACCCAGAATCTCGTCTTCCCAACACAGAGCGAGGATATGATGCGGCTCTAGTCTGTTCCCTTCCTGTAATGCTCTCTCCAAAACCGCCCAGTGTTTCAAGTGTCAAATTACAAAGGCCTCCGGAGATCCTCAGCGCCCAGTAAAGCCTAACAGCCAAAGAAGGCTTATTCTCGGTCTTCTCCAGACTACCTAGGAGAGCGACTGTTTGGGGGTAATTCTGTTGTCAGAGGAAACACAGATGCGGCAGTGGCAGGAGGGTGTGGCTCCCTCCTGGCTAGGCATAGAGCTGGGTCATTTCCAGATTAGCCCTTCGAAACAGGCACCTTCCAGAACACCCATCCCCCACCCCGGGAGCCGGGGCATTGCCATCTGTTCTCGGCCATTCACCTTGGTGGAAGGAAGGCCCTTCCCTTGCGGGGACACACTCCAGCCATCGAAGGGGCACGGTCTAATGTGGTGGTTCTTACCTGGGGGCGGCCGTGTCCCCCTCTCCCCAGGTCACTGGCGCACGGGGAAGGTGCTCCTGTCTAATGGGCAGCAGCTGGGATGCTACCGAACATTTCTACGTGCGCAGAAGAGCACCCCCACCAAACAGTCATCCGGTCCCAAATGCCAGGCGTCCCAAGGCTGAGAAACCCTGGTCCGACCTAAAGCAACTTCGGCAGAGCTCACTTGTGCTGCCCTCCAACGTGACTGCCGGTTCATCCTCATGGCATAAGTGATGACATAATTAAGTTCTCTCTAAGCCTTCTGTTCAGTAACTCTAGCGGAGACCTGCAAAGTGCCAGGGCCAGTTTGCAGAGTCCCCAGGCTGCAAGGAGCGGCAGTTTTAGAACACGCTCACATGGGGGCTCTGGGCTTCTCCCCACTTTTTGCCTTCACCGGACGATCATGCCCAGTGTCATGCATTCCTACCCCAATAAGAATTAAGGATGTGGGGAGGTGCCTCTCTGTTGGACACCTGAGGTTATGGGAAACAGCATGAACTCAGACATCAGGGAGATCAGGATCCTGCTCCTGCCTGTATGTCCGTCCTACTTGCTGTGTGACGTTAACAAGTGACATAACCTCTCTGAACCCCACTTTCTCCTTGAAATGGACCACACGGCACTAAAGGTGTTAGGTATAGTCTACACACATCAGCGGAGCCCCGGGCGGCCCATACCCTCACCCAGCTCCTGTAACATTTCCAGAAAAGTGCTCCTGGAGGTTTCAGTATCGGGTTCATGGGCTCCCCCACCCCGGACAGCCCGAAGGGCCTGTTGGCGCGTGCACCGGGCAGTGCAGCCTGGGCCCCCTTCTTGTTCATCTGGCTCACGTCTGTGACCTTGCCTCTCTGGACGTGCTGCTCTAAGGCCAGGGCCCTGTACAGCCCGGTCCCTCCCATCTGACTGTTTTCTTCCAGAGCGCTAACTCACAAACAACATAACTATTTTCTTCCTTTAAGTTCGGCCCTCAAGAAGATTCTTCCACGTGCAATGAGCAGCTGTGAATCTGCCTGATACAGTGAAGGCACTTACCCCACTGGTATTCCCCAGAGGGATCATCGGCCACCTGCACCTTTTTAGATGCATTTAATAATTCAGCCCAAGATGAATTTGCATGATTAACATAAAGCCTTGTGATTTTATTTTCTTTCGGGATTCAAATACTGAAACAACCACCATTGTTTTCGTTTTCAGAGGTTGGGATCAAAACACAAAACTTGATTCTAGAATGAATAATCTCTTTTTTTTTTTTTTTTTTTTTAGTGTTTTTTTCAAATACCACTCTCCGTAGAATCAAAGAACAGAGCTGCTAACACGGTCTTTATCGATGCAGGGGAACCCATGTTCTTTCTAGGGTTAGCGTTAACCCATTAGAAGCAAGCCACACCGCAAAGATTAACCGTTTCTGGTGTTCCCATAGCAGTGTGCCCATTGTCCCATGGCGCCCGTGTTGGCAAAGACAGACAAAGAGGTTTATTTCCCTGCTTCATCGTAGGGCGCTCCACGTGGATCTCTCTGATCAGGACCTAGACTCCCCAATAAGAAAACACCAATTCTCCTGGATTCCAGTAATAGATTAATCACGTCATCCTCAAAAAACTAGTAAAAGCCCAAACCGAATAAGATGCATTTGGAAAGCCATCTGCCTATGAAGTGGAGGCGTGTATGCAAAATGATAATTTGAAGGCAGAAGAGGCAGCATCGTTGGGTTTCTTGATGAATATAGTAAAACAGGTTTGTCTAATGGGGAAACATGCATTACTATCAAAAGAAACGAGTGTATCCCACATGGAAAAGCAGGCAGGCTTTAATATCGGAGAAGCATCTCAAGCTGTGCCTGCCAGCGATTCTCTGCCTGTCTGATTTTCCTTAACAGAAAGGCCAACCTCACCTGTTTACAAGTAATTAGGAAGCAGGCAGTAGCGAGGTGAGCTAGGAGCTGTGTGTGCCTGTGCTCGCGTGTGTGTTTCCGTCCCACTGACGCCTGTGTTGATGTTTCTGAACGCAGGAATCATGGTCAGTAAGGAAACCGGCAAATGCGTACTCACGACGTCAGAGAGCGAAGTCGAACCTGCCGCCTGCCTGGCCCTGGAGATGAGATACGCCCTGGATCCCAACCGGCAGATTAAAAAGCGGAATAAAGCCCTGCAGGTGCGCTTTAAGGATATCTGCGAGGCACAGAATGAGCAGAGGGACTCACGGCTCGCGGCGGGACAGCCCGGCGAGAAGCGGGAGGCGAAGCCCGTGTCCTACAGAGCAGCCTACCGCAAATACATGACCGTGCCCGCGCGGAGGGCCATCCCCAATGTCACCAAGAGCACAGGCGTGCAGACCTCGCCGGACCTGAAAAAGTGTTACCAGACCTTCCCCCTGGACCGCAAAAAGGGGAATCTCAAAAGCATCCCGGCTGCGGATGCCTTTAAAAGTCAAAACAACGGGTTTGTGGCGGAGAAGCAGGAGGAAGGGGCGGGGGAGGAGGCCCGGCCCTGGGGTGCCGGCCGGGTGCACAAGACGGCGGCCTCGGTTTTCCATTCCGATGAACACGTGAATGAGCTGGACCAGCCTGCTGGGCTCAACTGCGCAGAGCCAGGCGAAAACCCTGATGCGCCCGGCTGCCGAGAGGAGCCTCTCCAAAACTCCGCTCGGCCTTCCTCCCGGGAGCCCGACCACCAGCTGCACGGCAGAGCGAAGCACGGCAGGGCGACCCCGGACACGGAGGAAGCCGCTCCGCCGGCCCACGGGACGGTGTTCAAAACGGAGGTGGCCGCCGTTTATGCACCTGCCCCCGGCGCAAAGGCCCTCGAGGCCGCCTTGTCAAACTCTGCCACCGCGAGCGAGTGGCCCCTGTGCCCGGCGGCCGACCAGGAGCGGGGGAGAGCCTCGCGTCTCAACGGGCTCCAGGGACCCGCGGCGGCCCGCTCGCCCCCGATGCAGTGCCTGTCCCCCGAATGCAGCGGGCGGCCCACGCAGACCCGGGCCCCGCCGGGGGAGGACGGCCAGCCTTGCGCCGCGGCGGCCGCTGCGGGTGGAGAATCCCGACAAATCGTGCCTCACACGGAAGTCGTCGACCTGAAAGCACAGCTCCAGGTGATGGAGGACCTGATCAGCTCAAGCCAGGAAACCATCAAAGTGCTCTTGGGGGTCATTCAGGAGCTGGAGAAAGGAGAGGCCCACCGGGAAGGGTATGTATGCCCACATTTCCCCTGAAGCCATGCGGGCTCATCCCCCCGCGCCCAGCCCACCCAGGGTCCCTCGGTAGCCTCCAAGGCCCAGATCCTTAGTGAGACTGACATTTCCGCATTTCTGCGCAAAGGCGATAGTCTGAGGAGGGCGTGAGCTCAGAGGGGCCCCGAGGTTATTGTACGATGCCAGACATCACTGCGTACTCGCCGTGAAGACTGATTTGATGGTTGGCGTTCAGGTGCTTGGCCTGGAGTTCAAACCATGTGCCGACAGTTTGAATGAATGAATTGTTGGGTCTTTCTGTTGTGTGCCCTGTGATGAAAGGTTGATGACCCTGAGGACGTCTCACAGGGTAGGCCAGTCCAAATTCTCTAAATCAGACGCTCCTCGCCTCATAGGAATCGGGTTATGGTAGAGAACAGAACTGAGGTGGCGTTCTGCAAAGCAAATGCTGACTTGGTTATATTAAATCATTGGAAGAACATTGATATTTAGGGCTAGGGTTTCCCACAATAGGGGAGATGTCTCTCTGTCCTTGTGAGGAGCTCCTAGAGGCAATGCCCACCCTCGGGCAAGCCCTGTCTGTGTGTCACGAGGAGACGTGCCTTTCCCCGAGTGGTTTTGTGCGTGCAGTTGCACCATAGGGGGAACCAGACCCAGTTAGCAGCCCGAGCTGTCAGGCATTGACATCAGACTGCTGAACTTTGTTCCCCATCTTTTAAACTGTGCAGCAGCAAACTTAAATGACCTAACGATAGGATGCTAGTCTTGAGCCCTTAGCTAGGAAGGCTCGTATGGGTCTGGCAGCGGGCTGTGCTGAAACAAAAGTTCCACGGTGCCCACGGCTTACCAGCCTTTGTCTTCACTGCCGGGCTTTCTCTTTCCCGTTTCCCCCTGACACTGTCCGGATTCCCTCCGGGCAATGGTCTGGAGGTGGGATCGGAGTACCCCCACCCCCACCCCTGCGGCCCCCACCCCGGGTCGAGTGAGCTAGTAGCCAGTGTGAAGGTAAGCCCAGAAATGTACCGTCAGGGCACAAACCACGTGGTGCCCAGTTTCCTCAAGAGGATTGCTGTGGTTTAGTTATAGCGTTTGCGTACCACAGACGACGCGGAGGACACAGTCTGTGTGTCCCAGGGCAGCAGGTGAGGCTTAAGCCCTGGGCCCGGAGGCTGGCTTCTCCCGCTTAGCACAGGTGGCTCATCCAGTAGGGAGCAGATTCTCAATAACCCCACCCCCTCATACGAAGTACTGTTTGCAGCCGATGGTATTAAGCTGCTAGGCAGTCATAAAATAATCTAACAGGAGATTAGCAGGAGCCTAAGGTTGCAGAATGTTTTCAAAGGGCCTTTTTTTCAGTCTTGGGTTTACATCTCCATTTTCATCCCATTTCAGTCATTTAGGCTTGACTCCGTGCACAGCCAAAAGCAACACATTAAGGTGGTTCTGCAAGGGGTCTGTCGATCGGTAGACCACATTCCCACCGAAGAATTAAAAGCCCAAACGGGCCCCGATCACTGCCTTTGTGGCAGTTTGGAGTGACTGAAACCAGACAGCAAAACAGGAAGAATCCAACATCACTAGTTGGGGGAGGGAGAAGAGTCACCAAATGGTGTAAAGCCACATGCATGTGCTAATGTGTATGCTCGCGAGGGTATGTGCTGAACTAAAAACTGCCGAGGCTGAACACCCACGAACACCCCACGAAAGGAGAACCACGTTATACATGTAGGCTCCACACACTATCAGGACAAGTGTGGACACTGGTTGTAAATGGGATCCTCTGAGTTCCCGTCAGTGCTGTCGGTCCACAGAGCCGTGCACTTAAGAAGGCACCTCGAGGTGGGAATCAGGACTCTGAGGACCTGGGGCATGGACTGCCTGGTTTCTCTCCGTGCCTTGTTTCTTCACCTGGGAGTTGGGAATCATCACACGTCCTGCAGATGGAGGGGACAGGAGGATACGGGGTGACCTTCTAATGCGGTTCGCCCGGTGCCGGGCGCATCTGAACGGGACTGATTGGTCTTGCTGGGCAAAGGTGTTGGAGAACACTTAGCAGTCCCACATCTGAATCCAGTGTGATGAATGTACCCTCCACACTCTCGGCACACAGGCTGCCATCAATATTCTTCCTACAAGCCCTGAGCTGCTCTGTCCAATACAGTACCCAGCAGCCACATGTGGCTATTGAAATTCAAACTCAAGTTAATTACAATTGTAAATTCAGTTCTTCAGTTGCATTGGCAACACGGCAGGTGCTCAAGAGCCACGTGCACGGACTGGCTCCTGCACAGGACACGGGGCACTGCCATCGTCCCCAAAAGTCCGTCAGTCCGTCGTCACCCCAGTATCCCCCACACGAGGCACAGTGCTGGGCTCCTAACCCTGTGAGCGCTGGGCCCCACAGATCAAGGGAAAGGGTGACCTGACTTTAGAATCAATGCCCAGTCTGGCCGCTGCCTGTGCAGCACAAGCTCACTGCAGGAAGGCAGTTCTGTATCCTGGTGAATTCCCACATCTCTTCCAGATCCTTCATTTCCAAACCTGTGTCTCTGAGTCCTCTGGACTCAGGTAACAATGAATCAGGTGCTTTCAAACTCCAAGGCCACCCTGAGAGTGGCCCTCTTCCCCATGCCCATGGTCATTAATTTGGCCCAAACTCAAATTTCCATCACTCTTTTGTATGCCAGAATCTGAGAGGACGGCAGCCTCACAGGTGGACAGAGCAGGGATCTTGTCCACCCCTCTCCCGGGTATCTGGGTCCAGCACAGAGTGGGAGGATGTGAGACAGGTCTGCTGGCACCTCTTTAACAGCTGGTTCCGGGGGTGGGGGTGGGGAACAGTAGCATTTGTTGATTTCCACGGCGTCAATATTGCTACTGTGGCCAGTTGCGACCAGCTGACAAAACCCTGACAATTTCACATTCCGCTCCTCTGAGCACCAGACCAGTCCTCTGAAGGGCATGCGCCAGGATCGTCACTTTAAAGGAGGAATTCACAGGACTTACTTTATGTCCTCAACCTAAGCCAGGGAAGAGGTGTTACTGTTGCACCTCATGGTAAAAAATGAAAACTCAGTCTACTTTACGTAGATTATTATATACTCACTGCATAATAACCTGACAGAGAATTCCATGGCCAAGTTAAAATATCAGTAGAATTTTCCTTGGGAAATATTCTAGCGTTTATAAAGTCATCGATAGTGGAGAAGACCCAGAAGCTTGGGTAAAATCAAGTTCTCTGTCCACCTTCCACCCCCAAATGAAGCACAGGCAGCCTGCTTGGTAAAGAATTTCCCTGCATCAGGAGAAAGCTGGGTGAGGACAGGCAGCTTATGTGCACCTCAGAGCCCACGACTTTGAATCCCAGTGGAAAGTTCTGCCTCTAAACCCGCCCCTCACAGTGAGGCCACGGGCTTGCCCTGGGGTATGATGTTAGGACAGAGCCAGGGAAGAGCCAGGACTCTTGAAACGTGGCCAGTGGCCAACTTCCATCTTGCGAAGTACCCTGAATGTGTGACCTTTTAGTAGGACTTCTTTTCACTAGTGAGCGGTTCACACAAGCTCGTTGAAGCCGTTCCTCTGGGCATGGGGATGCCTGTGTCTCCAACTCAACGGCATTTAGTAGCTTCCAAATTATTTTCCATGAGACTCATTAATCTCATCTGCTTACGTAGATTTCCAAAAGGTCTCGCAGAGCGTTCTCAGTTTAGGGAAGTTACTTAATCTCAGGCAGCTTCCATTTACATCTTCTACCACAGGCTTCTAGAAGCATAAGGACGGTGCCTGCAAAGCTAGGAGCAGGCACCAACGCATGGCGGGCACTGAGGAGCGGACACGCCCTAACATGAGCATTTCAGAGGACGCGTTCCATAAGCGGGTAGCTGTGAAAAAAGTATTCAGAATCACGCCTTTTAGTCCCTGTCAAATTGCTGGGGCAGTTCACTGAAATCGCTCGCTTTATGCAGTACGGGTGGGATTTGGTCACTCTGCTTGGATGAATGCCAAGAATTATTCTGCTTATTTCAGAGCTCTCAGTATTATTCTGGTCTCTTCCCAGGGAGTTCAGGGTCACACAGACTGCCTCAGTAAGCCGTTAATGTAGTCGTTGAAGGCTGAACCAGGCAAACGGGGCACTGAGTCTAAAATCTCAACTACTTCTAACAGTCGTGATTACCCAGAGCAGCTGTGGGCTGCTGGGCAGGGGCCCCTGGGACCCACGGGCTGTGGGTCCCAAGTGCTCACAGCGTGCGCTCCCCAGCCACTGTGGTGGGCACTCCACAGGGAGACGGTTATTTACTTCCAAGTCTGTACCCCACACGTTTAGTGTCTTCATGGGTTCAATGGCCAGTGACAGTCTACTGATACTCTGCTATTCAGAGAAGACCCGAAAACGACATGAGGGGCTGTATTTGTGCTGTCAAGCATGAGGGCAGGATCTGTGTTTCCCCAAAGTTAAGTAGGTTCTTCCACTGGTCACAAGTGTCCCAACATCACCTGGGTGTCACCTGCAGGCCTGGGTGTTGGAGGGGGGGCTGGAGAATGGGGTCACAGCAGAACCCAGGCCACGCTGGGCCCTCAGATGTGATGGATGGACAGACGAAATCTTGAAGCCCCCTGAAGCATCTGTACTGAGAGCGAATGTGGGACCCTCCCTGAAAATGAGAAAATCCTAAATAACAAACTAGCCCAAGGGGTCCAGCAGTTTGCAGGAAGGGCCGTGAACCCAGTGACTGCTCCCGGGGTCCTGTCCATCCTGTGCAACCTCACCGAGAAAGAGTACTTCTCTGTGACGTGAGGTCCGGAGGCAAGCGCGCGTGCATGTGCACACACGCACGCGCGCGCGCACACACGGGGGAGAGCAAAGAAAAGTAAGCCAAGGGAATCCCCCTGAGATCAGGGGCCCTTTGAGGGCAAGTGCTCACAGCAGCTTTGAAGACAAAGGAAGTAGAAATAAAGACCTGAGGACGGGAACAAGTTAATGCAAACCCAGCGTGGAATCCTGTGTGGTTTGCTCAGCTCTGTTTTCTTTTAATCACTAAAGCAAGGCGGCCGGCCACACACCGGGTGAGAGTATGTGCAGATACTCATGTTTAGGGGAGAGAAAAAAAAATCAGGCTTTCGGGATCTATGTTTATTTGAAGACCTCAGAGTCACCTTTCGACGTGGCAACTGGTGGCACGTTTTTCCTACAAAGGGCCAGATAGTAAATATTTTCGACTTTGATGATTCAGCTTTGCCACTGTATCATGAAAGCAGTCACAGACAAGATGTGTCCACATGAGCGTGGCTGTGTCCCCGTGAAACGATACGCAAAAACACGCAGTAGCCAGATTGGGGCCATTAGCAGAGTTTGCCGACTTGTGCCATGCGGTCTTGTAAATGTAGGGACCACATTTACTCAACTGGAAGCCAGGTCAGTAGATGGGTACGGGACAGTCCCAGGCGTGTGACTGCCAGACAGGTGTAGCGTTCACTCGCATGTTCGGAAGGCCTATACATATGGGAGTTGTTGAGCCCTGTGCCAGGCAAGGAGGGCATACAAGTCGAATGAAGCATTCCCAGCTCACTGGCGGTGAGTTTGTTCAAGCCTACGCCTGTTTGTCGGCCCATACGACCTTCAGAATTCTGCTTGTGAGCCCCGCGTGTGTGTCTGTTATCCACACATATGTCATTTGTGTGTATAACACATACACGACAGCATTTCTTTAAGACCTGGGAAAGGTCTCACTCCCCTCCTCGTAGCAGGAATAAGAGGTCATTACAGCACACAGTTGTGCCCCGTGACTTGCTTCCACCTAGAGACTGACGCTACATGGACAGAAGTGATACAGTCGTTTTATCTTATGTCCCTATATTGACAGATCACTCAGAACCAGGCACCCTTCAGAAGGACTTGTCAGGGGATGAGAAATCTCTCTGAATTTGCTTTCATTATCCATGCCCAGACAGAATAAATACTGCACCACAATTACAGTGGGAGCATAAGGGGGCAGTTTAAGTCACAGAGCAGAAAGAACCAACGTGGAAATCTGTGCGCCACTGCGGCAGGCAGGGCATGAACGCGGGACTCGCCAAGGTCTCAGTGTGAGACTCTGTGAACTTCCCAGAGCCCCACTCCAAGAGGCGAGGGAAGAGCTGGGCCTTCCACCGGGTTGGAACTGCCACATTTGGAAGAGAGCAGGTGGGTGGCATCATGGTTCCACAAACGATGCTTGTGGGTCCCCTCCGGAATGAATGTTGTGGGCCACCTTCCCAGAGGTCTGGCACGATGCATCACAGAGAAGCGGGGAGCTGTGAGCACCAAGGAGAAGGCAGCACCCAGCGCAGAGATCAGGAGCAGAAAGGTCCTTATTCCCTGCCAGACGCACCCCTGTCCCTCTGCACTCCCTGCTTGAACGGGACGAAAATGTCAGCACTTCATTTTCTAATGCTCTCGATAAGTCAGTTTCAGTGTCTCTGCACACGTGTCCTATCCCAAACATTGCAGCCAGCCGACTGAGGTCTGCCTCCTGCTCCCTTCGTTTTTCCATTTTCCGGAAAGAAGATCGGGGTGGGGAGGGAGCAGAGAGGGACGACCAGGGCCCTGCAGGCAGCCAGTTCTGAGTCGGCAACTTTGCTCTGCCCCTCTCTCCCCTGGCTGTGCTTAGGCACGGCTGTTAAACTCTCCGAACCTCAGCCTCTCACTCTCTAAAAGTGGGCTAAGACTACCTGCTTGGGGGCTGCTTTTGCAGATTAAACGAAATACGGAGGACAAGGCTCTCAATCCAGGACTCGGTTAGCAGTCACTAAAAGTTCCGTCCCCTCCTTGCTTTGTTACTACTGAGAAGCACCCTTCCAAGTGCCAACATGCGGA
This sequence comes from Acinonyx jubatus, assembly GCF_027475565.1. NCBI lineage: Eukaryota > Metazoa > Chordata > Mammalia > Carnivora > Felidae > Acinonyx > Acinonyx jubatus. The sequence goes on along the minus strand of NC_069393.1, from coordinate 80,683,728 downwards.
GAGGTTAGGTAAGCAAGGCACCTTCAGAGAGCTTCTCCTGCGTTATTATACAGGCTGCTTTATTTCTGAAGGTGAGGAGGGGTGGAGGGTTACCAGGGGCGACCTCAGCTCTGTACTCATTTTCGAAGAAGTGCACAGACCAAGCGGAATTGGGGTCACGGGCAGGCGGGGTTTGGAGTCGGGAAACACGGGCTGGTCCTAGCTCATCCTGGCCTGGCCTCTCTCAGATACATGTTCCCCTGTAAGGGAAGGACAGTCAAGATGAGACAGGGGCCCTCACGGCTCCTTTCTGCTCTAAGAACAAATCCTCCAGGGAGGCCAAAGAACAACCTAATTTCAGCCACTGCCCGAAAATACATATAAAAGTTTACAGAGGGAGAGAATCAGGCAACACAACCCTCTCTGCAGACGTCCTTCAATCACTGCGTCCAGGGAGCCCAAAGTCATAATTTGTCCCTGACACTTCATTCCGTAGCTCTTCACCTGCTACAGATGCTGGAATTGGCTTCTGTCCTTTTCAGCTGCAATCCTTTGAACAGATTTCAGGAAAAAAAAAAACCTTTGTTTTCTTTTTCTGTTGCATCTAATGGCTTTTATAAATGTGTGATCAAATATTCAAGTTGAAAGCCTCAAGTATACGTTCTGTTTTACGATTCTGCAATCGAAGGCACACATCATGTTCTAACCAGCAGTCCCTTCGCCTAATGCACGGGGCCATGGTGAGTCTTTTCTACGGCTTATATAACTTTGTAAACACTTTTTTTAAGTTCTTGAAAAATAATAAGGCTTTCCAGCCTTAATACGAGAAATGAAGCAAATAGATTTGTAAGAATATAAAACACATTCCAGATTCTTGCTTTGGGCTTCATGTAGGTATCACACGTACTTGAAAATGTAATTTAAATAATCTTCCTGTACAGAATGCCAAAATAGATTTCAAATACCTCCCCGGCCTTTCAAGTTGGTAGGTGAATAAACGCCTCACCACCGAGCTACCCGGCAATCCAGACACCCCATTTGCAGATAAAATGAGCAATTCAAGGCATGACATGAACGTTTATGGAATTTATGGATTTGTGTCCCAGAATTCAGGTTTTTTTTTTTCCAAGAGATGAAATACAAGTTCTAGTTTTCAAATACTTTTTAAAATCCCATACAATTTCTGCTGAGCTCTGCAAAAATGGCTCGAGCTCTGTTGCCCACTGGGTCTGTATGACAGTTTGGTGAAGTGAGTGTCTCTGGGCCGAGCCACTATAAAGCCCAACTGTTCTGAGCACCTCCAACAATGAGAGCGTTCTGCATTGTTTCATTTAATCCTCAAAATAACACTGAAGGTAGAAATTATCTGCACCAGAAAACTGAAGCTTGGCTATGCTAGGAAACATCCCCAAGGTCAGAAGGCTGGTGAGAATTGGCAAAGGCAGACTTCCCATCTAGACCTGCCTGGCCCGGGCACCCACTCTCTCACCCTCTAAAAATAGGCAACCTCACATATCCGCCCAGAGTTAAGAAGCAGGCATTTTTGGTGCGACTATAAATCTGCATTCTTCCTTCTACTTCGAAGGCACTAAGAGGCTCTTGTGCCCAGAGCTGGTGAGGTCTATGCAAACCTAGGTTCTGGAGAGAGTATGCTTCTAATGCAGCTTTTAAAGGGATCCCAGTACTGAAGTATGTTTTTAAGGATTCAAGCTCAGTTAAGAGGAATGTCCTCTGTGAAGTAATTTCAAAAGAACCAAAGCCATTGATCTTGAGGGACCTGAATGCCAAGCACAAAATCTATCCTTAAGCAACCTTCCTGGGAAAAACACTTCAAGACCTTCATGTACCATCTCTCACGTTAGTGATGCACTAAAAGTGACCGCCACATGCCCCGCTGGCTCCTCTATGTTCCTCAAATGTGAAGGACTTCCTCAAAAGTTCATGTGAACAAGTTGAGGAAAGCATGCAGTGCAACCAAAGTAAGCACGCATGTATTTTGAAGGCCGGATTTAAAAGGACGTTTCTGAGAATCGAGTTCCTAGACACCAAAAAATAGAGTAAATGTTTCCTATCAGTATCTCATTGGTTACAGCACCAGACTATCTCCCCAGATAAAAGTCTCATAATGGGACATCAAGAATGTTATAAATGATGGCACCAGAATTTAAAGATTTTAATCTTTAACCGCAAGAGCTCTGAAGCCGTTGTTTAAAAAGTCAGTCCAAGGTCAGACTTTTGAAACAATGGCCAAACGCTTCACAAAGCCTAAGTTCTGATTTCAAATGAGCCAAACTCCTCTAAAAAAACAAAACAAAACAAAACAAAATAAAATACATCAAAAGAAATTGTCACTCAAAACTAAAGGCCTCTATGGATATTTACCAGCAGAACCAAGAGCAAATGCGCATTGTCTTCAGATTAAAACCCCTATAGGTCAGACTTCGGGTACCCACCGTTCTTGTGCCGGAGAAAAATGGCAAAGCCGGAGCCAGCTTTGCTTTTAATACAACATACCCAGACCCCTATCCTCATTCTAGTGGGGTAGCCAGTGCCACCACAATTCGTGTTCATTAATTTTCAATAAATTATGGCTTAAGCTTTATCTGTCTTCCAGGAAAACAGGTTAATCAGCTCGGCCTCAGCTCAGCCCTAAAAAGTTGTTTTCCTTATGAATAAGCTACTCCCGGTGCCCTTTGGGGCAAGTGACTTGTTTCTCACCACGGCTCTCATTTTGCAACTTAGGGACGTATGAAAGAAGACGCAAGCTTTGCCCTGTTGGTAACATCACCAGCCAGTCCACACACAAAATGATAATTACTATCTTCTCCAATTCCTGCCTATTATGATTTTATATTAGGGAAAAGTGATTTTAAAACTCTCAAGAGGGAAGTTCTGCTCTAATAATAGTGTTTATCTCGGTGTCTGTCTCTGTCCGAATCTGACAGTAATAATAACGTATGTGCAATAATAATAATATATTCTGATTGCTTATCGTGCCCGGCTCTGGGTCAAGGGAAGCAAGCAGGGAGTTGAGGCAGAGCCACAGGGAGACACAAAGACAACAGTAAGCACTGCTGCAGGTGAGGCAGAGGGCAAGGGACAGCAGCTGGCCCCCACGGACCCCCACGTGCTTGACGTGTTGCACGAGCAGCCATGCTCTTCCGCTGACCACCATTTTGCTTTGCTTTATAACAAAAACAAGCATGACGAGCTTCCCTAAGAGCCAGAGCCCCCCGGGAATTATGGAGTCACCACATCTGGGGAGCTGCCAGGCCAATAAAATTTAATGTGTCAACACCCTATAAAGAAAACAACGGCATTCATTATTAAGAAGGTGTTTGTTTCTCACTGAAACTTGTTCTCCAGGGTTGCTTCTGGGATAAAGGAATGACATTTCCCAGGGACGAGGAGGGGGCTGGCTGAGGTGTGGACTGAGCCACATATTTTAATACTTGGGTGTGGGAAGCAGAAGATGACTGACCTTTTCCACTTGCTGGAGAAATTTAAGATGGGATAACGTTAATACTTGGAGACAGATGTTCTCACCTGATCCAGCTGGGAACATCGCAAAGCAGACCGTCCTATTTTCCATTCCAGAAGCACAAGTGTCTGATGTCAGTTAACCCAGCAGGGTGCTCACACAGATGCTTCACTCATTCATTCATTCATTCACTCCTTCATTCACTCATTCATTCACTCCTTCATTCACTCGTTTTCTCATTCATTATTCAAAAAATATTTCTTGAGCCTCCACTACACTTCACACACCGATGTGAGCCATGAATGTCCATCAGGGAACAAACAGACAAAAATCCCTGCCCTCATGGTGCTGACATTATCATGGGGGATACAGACTGAAAGCAAACTAAGAACTAAAACGTGTGGCCTGTTCAACAGCGGTGAGTATTGTGGAAATGCCAAAAGCAGAGAAGAGAGACCTCATGCCCATTTTGAGGAGTCATGAAAGAAACAGATATTTATGATGTATACCTCACCCTGCTCCATGGAGAGCACCGGGCCAGGATTGGGAACTTGAACCCGTGGCCCCCAAGATGCTCTCAGTCACCGGGGACAGAGACACCTGATCACATCATCAAAATCCACTGAAAAATGGTCTGCGGCCCCACAGGGTGCTGGGAATCTGCCAGAAGACGTGCTGTCTGTGAGGGAACAGAGCATCTGGGCCAGAACAAGGATGTACGTTTCAGTGAGCACAGAAACTGTCTCCAGAAATAGTGGGATTTCTCAAAGTTCTACAACTCTACTTGGTCACCATACAAGCAGCTCCTTCACAGTGGAAACATGTGTCCTTGAGACTTGAAGTGTCTTGAGGACAAGGACTATGTTTTATTCACCCAGGCAACTGCTCCTCAGAGAAAAGCCACGCACCAAGCTGGCGCTCAGACAGCATCTGATGAACTGTGCACATCACATGCAACCGTGCTGAAAGCCAGTCGGTTGTTCTGGCTAATCTAGAGCCAAGTCTCTTAAGGTCTCATAACTAGAACATGAAGAGGAGACCACCAGGACTACCGATGTGTCTAATAAGGTGACTCGGGGCTTGCATGTGGGGCTAGTTCTTTAAGGGTCAACATCTCAATTCCTGGCTCTGGGAGAACAGATTAATAGCAACTTTGAGAACTCTACCCTCCAGTAGAAAAAAATCAAGGTGAAGACAAACGGGAGGAAGAAAGAACTACTTCAATCTATGAATGGACTGTAAACCATCATTTCTAATTAATTTGTTTGCTCTCAGCACACTTTGCAACAAGCCAGAATTATAGATGGTGTTAGGGTTCCCAGGCTAGCCCTCAGACTTTTTTTCGGCTGTACTGAGGCTCAACTGAAGAGGGCTACAAAGTCTAACCATCGTGTTGGTAATAGGATATTCCTTCTCCGTTCTAACATGAAAGCCCAAAAATAGATCTCCCTTAGGGGAGTCAGCCAGGACAACTCTATTTTTTATACAGGGTTTGTTTGGAACATGCACATTCACATTCAGGAGGATCACATGAGACTATACGGAAAAGAAGTTTGATGTACTTCAATGTCAATAAGAGCTATTTTCTCCAAAACAGAAGTCCTAGATGAAGAGAGGAAACCAGTAGTTAATGGGATTGGCCTTATTGCCTGGCCTAATATCTACAGGCAAAAGGGCAGGAAAGGAAAGAAACCAGGGTTATATAATAAGCAATGACTGCTGGTTAGAATTCTGAAAACACAAACAATTCAGTAATTATACCAAAGCAATTCTAATGTAGTCTGCCCTATACCATATTCAAGATACTGAACAGAAAACTGAGTTTTTTTATTTACACGTCAGGTACGAGCCGCTAAACTTCACTGGACCTGAGATCAAGCCAACCCTCATAGATCTACGGAGTCAAAGTGACCTTCCCAATTAATTTCCTGATGTGTTCTTCCATTCCTCATTCCATGTAGCCACAAACGTTTATTGCCACCTCTCCTGCGACTGGCATGCAGGCTGTTGGCTGGGCAAACAAAGAAAAGTACGAAGCTCACCGAGACAATACTGAATGGTAGCTGTTGTGGCAGAGGAAAGGTAAGAGGGCTGCCCGAAGGCACCCGAGGCACAGTTGTAGGCTGCTCCTGCAGAATCTAAGAAGGCTTCAGACCAGCCAGCCCTTTTGGACACCCAGGGGGACACAGGGGTCCCGCTAAGATTTGGAGTCACTTATTTTGCATTCTTTAAAACACAACCTCACTTTCTAAAAGACACAAAATGCTTAGCCGGATGGGGATCCCAGGCCACTAGTGAGCACAGGACTGCCACTGGCTAGCAGCTAGCTCCCATCAGTTTCTGGGGAAAAGGGAACCGGTCATAACATCGCCAGGGAAAGCTGGTTCTGCCTTCTATTGATCAACGAATGACCTTGGGGGTTTGTGAGGACAATCGACTTTGCATTGTTTAGCAAACTTTAAGTGGATGCCCCCCCCCCCACATCCTGGCATTTAATAGCTTCAGTGCATAAAGCAGAGTTGAGTTTACATGGATATATATTGGAAGTTAAATTCACTTTCACTGCTGAACAGCTAATATAAGAAGTGGCTGCTCTTCCGGAGCATAATCTGGCAAATTCCTAGTGAGAACTCAGCCTTGGGAACAAGCCAAAAACACTGCCAGAGGTGGTCTTAAAACACAGTTTGGGGTCACTGAAAACAGCTGCCTTTGACTACTTTTTGAAACTTAATTTCTCCCAACAATGGTTGTGGTTTCCATTTATGCCTCTAATTAATGTGACTCTTAAGTGAAAAAGCCCTTTAAGATGCTGACATAAGTGATGGCTGCGTTATCAAGAAGGGATGGCTGGAGCACAAACCTGGGCTAGAATGAGGTAGAGAAAACACTTTTTGGCACCTAGTGAGAAAGCCAAAAGAACACGAGGGATCAAAATAAGCCTAAATTAAACAAGTACATAAAATTATCATTGAGAGTAGAGATCATGCCATTTTCTTTTTACAGCAACCACCATCTCTAGCTAAGGGCCTAAAACACAGCTCTGAGTTCATTCAAAGGGACCAACCCATTACCCTACATAACGTATGTGTTTTGAAGACCACAAAGAAAGGATCGTGCCCTGGGTCTAGCATCACCTAAGACACCATCTGCCTGCATGCTAGAAATTCCGAACCTGCTGAAAGCCACCATGCCATTTAAAAGACCAGCAATTTAGCAACGGATCACGGGCACCGTGTGGGACAGGCCCACAGCACACTTCATGCTGACACACTTGTGACATTAGATGAGAGGAGAACGCTTTCCTGAAGTCAAAAAACACCCACAGTCACCCAGGAGTGAAAGAAGAACATTTTCAATTGGGACATGAAGATCTTATGGAGGAAATCATGTCGGGGGATGTTGCCATAGGAGCAGCATGGTTAAAGCCAATCCAATAATCCAGTGCTACGAATTACTACTGAATATCACAGGATTAATTTCTACTTGCCAACCATTTATGACATTGTCGGACTTTGTTTCTGATAACAGGCACAGTGAGAGACATTTCTTTTTTCCTTTCCTGACCTTTTAACCAATTAATTTGGGGGGTGGGGAGGGTCAGAGTTGTTAGTCCTGACTCTCGGGCGTCATCTTCAAGGTCTTTCAGATACTAAGAGTGGCTCAGATGTGTGGCCAGGAAGAAAGCTTTCGGTGACCTTTCTATGACATTTCTCGGCACCCTTTCCTACCACCTAGGGTCTTGCTATCTTAGATCTCCCTGTGATGCATTCTCGAGAAAGCACATGCTGTCTGTCACTGCCACTCCTGCTCTTGGGCCCCTGCCTCCAAGGACATAGCTCAGGCTGATGCTGGTAGCCATCCTTCGTCCTTCATCATCCCCATGGCTTTGTTATAAAAACTTCCACACCAGTTCCACCACATACCGTACCTTCTTTGTTGCTATTGTTGTCCACTCTACTTTCCATTACGTCTTTTGTGACTGATCCGCAAGAGGAATAAGCAGAGACTTGCAAACCCCAAATTCATCACCAATTTTCTCCTTTTTATGTAAGCATACAAAAGTATATTTTTATAGCCAGGATTTTTAACTTTTAATGTTTATTTTTGAGAGAGAGAGGGAGGGAGAATGAGGAGGGAACGGGCAAACAGAGACAGAGACACAGAATCCGAAGCAGGCTTCAGGCTCCGAGCTGTCAGCGCAGAGCCCGATGTGGGGCTCGAACCCACGGGCACGTGACATCACGACCTGAGCTGAAGTCGGACGCTTAGCTGACTAAGCCACCCAGGTGCCCCTATTTACAAGAATCTTTGAAAATGACAACTAAATATTGGAGCAGATTACCGCAGAAGAAGCCTAAGGTAGCTGGAGAAACTGGTGAATTGCCCACAGAATTAAACGTGAGAATTCTAGGCCACTCCAGAAAGGAGGCCCCAATGTTGTGTCTGAATGAGGTGTCCTGACTAGAGTTCCACACTGTCTTCTATAAACAACAGTCATTTCACTTCCTTTAAAGTAGAGCAAGGTCTTATAAAGACATCCACAAAGCAGAAGTGGAAATGGCTCTCCACCTGGTCTCCGCCAAAACCACCTTGTAAAACGCGCTTGTCCACATCCTTCTGCTCTAGCAAATCTTGAGCAACTCCTCCTCTGTGTGTTTTCACGATGTCCATGCTCTTCCCATCCTTAATCATCTCATGACTCATGTCTAGTCTCATTTAGCTTTCAGTGAAGCCCTCCTTGACCGCAGAAGTGTCAAAAGGGTATCAAGTGAGGAGAGGTCCCAGGGTCTGGAATTTGTTCCTCAGTTAGAACTGTGAGCTGGAGGGATGGGGGTGGGGGGTGGGGGCTGGCAAGAGAATCAAGGGAACAGAAGAGAAAAAAATACCAAAGACAGCAGCTTGGTACTTGGCACTGTCCTTGGTGCTGAATGATATGTTTGTTTTTCCAAGTTACATATATCGTTAAGACCAGAAAAGGACTGACAAATGGCAACTAGCTACAATGCTACAACTGTATATGCTACAAAGATCAATGCATGAAAAAACCATGTTTATAATGGGCATGTTTATCATTAGTGTCCAAAGGGGTTCCTGCTGGGGAAAAAGTGGGGACCAGAGCTTTGCACAATGTATACTTTTCATTTGCTTTTTGCACTTAGTTGGAATTGTTTCATTAGATTTGTCTATTACTGAACTTCAATAGGAGAACCAAGAGAGTGATTGTATTATTTGTTCAAATTAATATTAACCAAATAGCATACCGGCATTGTGACAGGCATAGGATTATAAACCTGTATGAGGTATAATTCCTCAAAACAAAAGGAAAGAGAGCTTCACAAAGACAGCAGTTAACTTGCAAGACAGAAAATTTGTAATTTTTCATCAAGACATTCTTTCTCTGAATCTTTTATATCAATAACCTAATCTTTCTCTTCTCTAAACTTATAATCACAAAAGATCTCTAGCCCTACTGACAATGGAGAAGTATCTGGTCCAGTAGTTCAAAATTTTTGGACTGCCCCTCTTCATGGCAATGGCTATCTAAAAAGATAATCATTTCAAGTATTGGTTTTATGACTTGTTTCCAAGTGAGAAGGAAAAATTAGGGAAATTCCATAAGAGCACTTTGTGTTCTCTGTCCTATAGAAAGAATTTATCTGTTTCATCTATATTTGGAGAACACATTCATTCAGATGCTGTAACACAATTATTAATGTGACCATAAAATGATCAGTGAAGCCAAACCCCACAGCTTGAAAGCTCCAAGGACAATTAGATGGATTATCAAAGCAATAAGCACAATGGATTACATAGTTTAAGCCTTCTACTGAAAACACCTGCATGCTTAATAAAATTTTAGCAGGTATACCTTGATTGACATTAGCTGCTGGAGGCAGCCTATGACTTAAACCACATGACACGAGGGCAACACATTAAATTTTATCCGCAAATTAATTTCTCATTGATCTCTGTTTCTATAAACTGCCTGTAGGGACTCCAAACACTTGAATCCTTTAAACAAAAGAAAGGTTAAAAAAAAAATCTTAGAAACATACTGAGGGGGTCCCTCTAAGAAAAGTTCATGGCAATGAGAGCCTGATAATACTTCTCAGACATAATGGAACTATGACTGACCATCTTTCTTTTAAATTAGCTAAAAACCAGTGACCACAAATATGTCTTCATGTAAAGTAGACATGATGACTCGTTTGCTTATCAATAGACATCAGCCAAACCATACTATGTCTCATGATTGAGTGACATGGGTTGTGTTGTAATAAAGGAAGCAAGAGAAAGGAAACTGAATTAAAGTGATCTTGGAGGCACGGGTGAGAGTTAGTCAAGAGGAAGTGTTTTCCAAGTCACTCTTTCAACCAGCTAGAAGAAAAACTCTAGAATGGCTTTCCATTACATTTAAAATAATGTCCAAAGAGTTTCCAATTTTACATGGTCTGATCTCATCTCCCTGTACTCCTATATGCAACATCTGTTCTAGCCACACTAGCCCTTTTTTCTGTCATGCAAACATGCCAACATCATTCCCATTGCAGGATGTTACCTGGGAGAGTCCTCCTGTTTGTACCATTTCAGAATCCATGCCCTCAGTGTGCTAGCTAAAGTCACCTCTTCACAACCCTTCCTTAATACAGAGCATTATCAAGACTCACCCAACTCATCCATCCATCCATCCATCCATCCATCCATCCGTGTGTTTGTTTTTTGTCTGCCTCTGCCACTCTACTGCAAGCTTCGTAAGGACAAGGATTCTGTCTTATTCAAAAATGTCTCTTCAGTAGTCAAATAATGTCTAACACCTAATGGGCACTTAATAACTATTTGCTTACTCACTGTAACAGGGCTAAAAAAAAATTGTGTACTTTTTAGAGGTGGTAAGAATAGTGTTTTCAGAAAAGTACTTTAAAAAAGCAATTTCTAACTGAAGAACACTAAGGTCCTGAAGAGAGGCCGTTTGTGCATTTTTGGTACCCACTGCCCTTGTCCTGTCATTGCTGGATTCACTGACTATCCCAACCTGCCAATTACACATAGGGCAGAATACCAGTCCCAAGGTAGAAGGAATGTGTCACAGAGAATCAGAAGACTGGGGTCCAAGAATAATGAGATCCTGGACCTGAAATGTTACTGTATTCTCCTCTGTAAAATGAGGATAGCGTAATTAATTTGAAGACTCAAGGCTCTAACGTGAGATACTTGGGAATTCTATGATATTGGCAAGTAAGGGGTGTTGGTATTGATGACGCTTGATAGAGATTTGTCCTGGGGCCTAACACAGGAAGGTTCTACAAGGTTGGAATTCATATTTTCCTCAGAACCAAGAAAGAGTGCCCACACATAAGGGGTAAGAAATGTCCCTGATTTTGCCTGCTTTCTTTTAAAAATGTAAACTTTTGACTAGCATCTATAAACAGCTGCCTTGGTTGGTGGTTAGCACATGCTAGTGCAACCCAAAAGCAGAACAGGATGTCATTTGCAACCCAAGCTAACAGTGCCACACCCGCCATGTCATTGCTAGGACATGGGCTCAAGTGTTGTGCACAATACTGTACAGAATGACCTTGGTCAGAAATGAGCTTAGGGCAAGCTCTAGTAGAATATGCCGAATAGAGAAAGTCATTTTACATATACGTAAGGCATGGAAGAATGCAGAAGGTCAATGTCATGACACAGGGGAACCCTGGAACGGATTTGACAAATCTGGCACCAGGTGGGAAGGTTCATGAGGAATGTCCTCTTGGGGTTTATCATCAAGAGGACAAGTCTAAGGAAGAAAGTGGCCATGTCTCGTGAAGACAATAGGGAGGGTGTGATGTACATACACGCTCTCGATTGTTCCTCTCTACTAAGCCAAAAGTGGGAATCCAGAGAAGCCCTGTACAGAAAGTGATGGTGGACCAAGTCAACGCACATGCAGCCACACAAGGATTCCAATTGTCGCCCAAATACAGTGGGGTCACAGGCAATGATCAGCAACACGTTAGGGCCAAATATGGTCACTTGATTAATAAGAAAAATACACAGAATTCAAAGGTCAAGCCCTGAGTTTACCAAAGCTCACTGAGACAACATGACATTGAGTGGAAAATCTTTTTGTCAAATGTTTATGTAACACAAAATATAATGAGGAAAACAAAAGTTATTTTCAATTCAAAATCCATGATGCGTACAAGAGAAGTTTACATAGTGAAGGTGATAAAAATATTGACTGCTGATGTTGACAGCAAACCTCCTGTGCACACTGTTACTATGTTGAGTGATTCTCTAAATGTAAATTTACCCCCTAAGTGTACATAAGCCAATTCAGGTGGAAGCTCTTCTTCTGCCACAAATTTAACAGACTGTGGTTATCACGTTTGCCCCTGGGTACAAAGTAATATTTGGAAAAACTACACCTGGCTGTTAAAAATATCAGTGAAGAAAGGTCAACTGAAGTTGTTAGAGGAAGCAGCATCAAAGCACCCCCATGCTAGTTTCTTGGGGCGACTGAGCCAAGAAATAGTGAAGGCCTGGTCAAGAAAATCCTGCTTATCAAACCTTGTGGTTTATTCAACCTTCCACAGTATGCTCCAAAAAATACTCTCAGGTTCTTGTTTTTTTGGTTTTTGTTTTTGTTTTTTTAAGGAGGAAAAGAGTTAGCAAATGCCCCACCCTCTACCCCCCACCCAAAACAAAACACAAAAAACCCCACCAAACGAGTGCCGCCTCACAGGACTTATAGACCTCACAGCCAGAGAAGGTCAGTGGGAAGGCACGGCAGCAGCATAGCATACTTGACCACAAGGCCGAGCAAACTGTTTTCTCTACAGAGCCAGAGAATAAATATTCTGGAATCTGGAGATCAAGAAGTAAAACAGAAGATATTCTGTAGATAATTATGTAAAAACTTTCACTAGTTTTTACTATCAAAATCTTTATGGACACTGTAATTTAAATTTCATTAATTTACACAGTTTCCAAATATTCTTCTTCTTCCTTTCCCCCCCCCCCAACCATTTAAAATGTAAAATCCATTCTTAGCTTGCTGGACAAAAATCAGACCAAGGATGGGATTCAACCCGACAACTATAGTTTGCAGACCTGTACTCCAGCAGACCGAGAGGTCGCGGGGCAAAATTAAGCCACGGAGTCAGAGTATCTGGCATCGGTTTTCCCTCAAAGTTCATTTAAAACACCAGAAGCGTAAAGGTGCCCTGATTGTCTTTTAACAAAATCAGATTATCTCCTTCACCTGGTAGCTGATGTTCACATTCTGGATTTATTTTCCATATCATCTTCGCTGTAGACGTCGCATTGGTTTTGTATGATAAATGCAGACAGGAGCAAAATGGGAAACACACATTAATCAGTTTCCATTACCATGACGAGCGACGGCATTGGGAAGGCATCTGGTGTGAGTGAGGTGTCTGCTCTTTAACAGCCAGCGACCACCAGCCACTGCTTGTAATGCTCTCCTGTTCTTATCTTGTAGGCTTTCATATCGGACTGGGCAAGACACAGCTAATTGTGAGACATGCAGGAACAGTGCATGTGTTATCTATAGGTATGTTAACGTTCTCCTCCTCCCACTTTTCTATTACGAGTGACAAATGATGTTTACCCACAAATGCAAGAATCATTGGGGGCCGTGCTGGGATGATCGTATGAGACACCGAGTAAAGGGCCTTACCTGACCACAGTTCTAAGCTACTTTTCCATCCTCAGCCCCAGGTCTATGATCCCAGGATGAGGGAGAGCTTGAACTCGTTGGTCTTGCAAATGCATCTTAGTGGTTTTGAAAACGGGGAGAGAAGTTTGATGGCCTGCTGCCTCGGAATCGATAGCCATGAGCACTGTGGTGTGTTCCAGAAAGCTCTGAAATATAAGCCCTTCAGACGGTATAGATCAAAGGCTGCAACCCACACCGCATGTGCTAGAAATACCGTAGAAGGACCCAGGCCGCTTGCATCAAATGCGCAATTTGTTTCCTTAGGAACTCACAGAGACCATTGAACTTGCAACTCTCGGGACTTAACCCCCTGTCTAGAACCCCGGCAGCTGTTCACCATGTTTCTTTTTTTCTTTATAAATTTTTTTTTATAAATTTTTTTTTTAACGTTTATTTATTTTTGAGACAGAGAGAGACAGAGCATGAACGGGGGAGGGGCAGAGAGAGAGGGAGACACAGAATCGGAAACAGGCTCCAGGCTCTGAGCCGTCAGCCCAGAGCCCGACGCGGGGCTTGAACTCACGGACCGCGAGATCGTGACCTGAGCTGAAGTCGGACGCTTAACCGACTGCGCCACCCAGGCGCCCCTCACCATGTTTCTTAATTTAAACTTTATTTAGATTACTCACCTCAACAAGAATGCAGCAGAAACTTTCAACAGGGAAAAACCATGTTAGGCTCCTCGTGATAATTTAGGATTTTCAGACAGAGTCACAACCTTCAGAGAGGTTACGGTCTTTTTTCTTCTCGGAAATGTAATTTTCACAAAGTGAGAGAGGAGTGAGAGATGTTATGATTTAGTTCATTGCGTAAAATGAAGCTTGGAGGGCAACTGTAGTTGACTTCTCAAAAACAATTCTAACTGCATAGTTACATATCCAGAAATGTGTAAAAGAACTCCCGTCTCCCCCGCCAGCAAATACACCTTCCAGAAAGATCTTCAGAGTTACCATCCTCTCCTCAAAAAAGTGGAGACAGAGAGAGGGTATAAATGTCTTCAATGTAGCAAAAAGCTGAAGTCCACACAACCTTGGGCCCAGCACATATCTCCAGTCGGGGCAGAACATTCCAGACAGGACTCAGCCTCTTTAACAGCAGAGCTAAGTCACTTGGTGACCTTCTGTGGGACCAGGCAGAAGAAACCCAAGGCAGACATGAGCGCCGATGTCACACTAGCACATTCCTTACTGCAGAAGTTCTCAACAAAGGGCAATTTTGCCTCCAAGGGGACATCTGGCAAGGTCTGGAGGAAGACATTTTCAGCTGTCATAACTAGGGAGGTGCCACTGGCATCTAGTGGGTAGAGGCCAGGGATGTTGCTAACGTCCGATAAAGCATAGGACAGCCCCACAACAAAAATGTATCCGGTCCAAAACGTCGGTTGCTCCGAGGCTTGACAAAGCCTACCCTACTGGAACCATCGCCAGGTTAAGGTCCATAAAAGGCACAGGACTCTGCAACCCTGCGGCAGCCCCCACCCAGCCTGCCAGCCCACCTGATTGTCCTCGGCTATTAACAAAGAGGAAGGTGAAAAGCAAGCACCCAGGCAAGTTCTGTTTGTCAAGAACTCGCACAAATCGCAAATTACGTCCTCGGGGACCGCTACGTATCAGAGGAGTCTGGTCCGTAGGAAGTTTCTCTACATTCATATCATGGAAGAGAATTTAGGGTCACCAGCGAAGGGATGTAACTCTGACATAAAATAACTTAGGAAAAGCAGTGAAGAACGAAAGCGCCTGGCATGTAACCTCCCCGTTTGGCTTTCGTTACTCTGGGAGCTACAGGTCACCCAGTCTTTTAACGCAACAGAGCAGAAGTGAGCAGAGATTTCCAGAGAAGGTTCAGAGTGAGCATCATGAGCACAAACCCATTTAACATTTTGTGGGTGATTGAAAAAAGAATTTATTAGGACACTCTCCAGGGTAACTGAAGTAATTTAAGTAAATTTAGCTCTAAATCCAGAAGTGACTTACATTAAAAGTGATATTAAAAGTGATTTAACAAGCCTGTGAAGGACAGAAATTGGTCTTTTTTCAGGAATTAGCTTTGAGTGGTTGCTATTTAGACTTGGCTCAGCCAACATTCTGCAGGAATCCCAGGACACCAGCTACTGGCCCACTTTCTGAAAGAACTCTGAGGGTCTCGGAACCACAGGAAATTGCGAGTAATTGAGCAAAGACTGGCCAGTTAGAGGGACCGGGGCCATTGTGATCACTGTGCTAACCTCCTACAAAAATGGGAAAATGCATGTTTACTCACAGAGATGTTCTTGTCAAGAGATGTGACCACGAGGGAAGGCTGGCCTTCCCTTGGGGGTGTGCATCTCTCTCAGGTGCATGGGAGGAGCCACACAAACCCCCCACTGGCCCTCTCTCTAAATGAGCCAAGTGTCCTTGGAGGGGTGGTAGCAGAAAACTGGGAATTTTAGATCTCTCGTGCAGGAAAGTATTTTAAAATCTCTCCTTCAGAGTGACAATTCCCCAACCTCCAAGCTTGTGTCGCACACAGAAGCTACCCTAGAAGGCCTAACAACAACGCTTCAGCTGGACTCATAAAGTCAGCCTTCCAGCCGTTAATCCAGATGAGGGCCTTGATATCACTGACACGCTGAACACACACAGCTCATCAAGCTCTGTTCCCAATTTTCCTGCCCCTTTACGTTAGAAGTCATTAAAATTTAACTGTGACTAACTTGCACAGGGTTATATGTCAACAAAAAATTTAAACGCTCTGTACGCTGGTTATTGACACTGGACCAGAGTGTTCTGAGCTCCATAGATGGTAAAAGTGCAAGCTCACTTCCGGTCAACTAATTGAAAACCCAGTCAAAAGGGAAACCATACGCTTAACCTGTTAATTTAATCTGAATCCTATAAACGGAGCTCTTATATTTACTTGGTGGAAAGTTATGCCAGTCTTTTGAGAGGCGGCCCAGGTGTTTTCTGTGAATGCGGGCACCCCACTAGCGTTCCAAGGGATTTTCCATGAGCCATCTTGTGAGGGAATCTGATTTCAGAAAGCTTCTAGATCCTGATTTGCCCCTCCCTTTTTCACACTTGATATTTGGTAACACCTTCTTCTGTCCAAAGCGTCTAACTCACAGAAATAATTCTCTTTGACTAAGTTCTATTATATTGGTTTATGTAACATTCAAGTAAGTCACATCATTTCAATGATGGGCACCAACGGCAAACACAGATCCAAACACAACATCCTCTTGGTGAGCACACAGCTGCAGAGCGAGAACAGAGAAGCCTGTTCACCAGGAGTGTCAGCCTCGTGTGGTTACGTCACCGCGGAACCACATCAGTGGTTAATCCAGGACAGCGGTGAAGGTGGCTTCCATCATACTGTCTGAATACCAAGGACTAATGTAACAGGATGAAGGAGATACTGGTCTGGTTCTTGGAAGACTTACATCTCTCTGCGTCTGCCCTGATGGCTGACAGTTGTTGATACACCTTGATTCGTAACTTCCCGATCACAGGGTTCCCTTTTGTCAAAAAGAAAGGCGAGCAAGGGGAAATTCGCCGGGTGATGTCTCAGTTTTCAGTCAGGCCTATGACTTCATCCTCAAATGTCAAATGCTTCAGGAAGAATGGAGGTTTCTTTGGTGGAACAGCATTCAGAACTCGTTAGTCCTTTTGCAAGAGAAAGCACCTGTTTGGGGGAGCCCGCAGCATTACACAGCCACAGCATCCCAGAAGTACAGGCCCAAAGTGAGCCAGAGAGAGTGCCCAGATTTCATAGGCTTTAGGATTTAAGTCCATTTCTTCTCACCGAGGAAACCTGCCAACAAGTCCTCCTTCAATTCCTGCACACTGCTCTATAGAGACAGGGTCCTGTCACCAAGGGTCAAGTTAGCTCAAGGTCAAGGCCCTTGCAGTTGGTTCCAAGCGTTGTTCTTGCAGGTGGTTCCAAGCTCTCAGATCCTAGACTTCGGGAATATTCCTAGGAGTCCCCATACCACCATCCTGGCCACTCTTCTTGGCCTTTTCCCATAGGATGCCTAGAGCACCTCGAGACTGAACACGTTGAAGGAGTTTCAAACTAAAGAAATTTTTAAATGCCAAAAGACTGGGTTATCCCAGGAACTGGTAGAACACAAGGGGCCATCGTAGCTGCCATATGCACATGTTGCAATTTGTCATACCTGTTCCCTGGCAAGCAGAGAGCCCTGGGAGTCAATGAATTTGACCCCGCCTGTCTTGCATTTACACCTGAAACCCAATTCCCCTGTCTGAGCAGCATAAGAATCCACCGTGTTTCCAGTAGCAGTTGGCCCGGGGAGCTGCAAAGGGTGCCGTGTTCAAGACCCGGCTGCCTGCAGTTCCATCAACACGGTCCTGTAATGAATGTGTACCTTTGCCACAAGCAGCGGTACATATTTCTCTGTAAAAAATAAGTCTGTCGTGGAAATATACAGGACTTGGAAGAAACATCAAAAGGACAAAAGGTCCTGAAGCAATTTCAGGGAAAAAAGATGCCAGTGCCACAAGCCAAAGGTTGGCAACGTCAGCCTGCCAGAGCCTGCTGCTTAGGCACCGGGGCGCCCCAGAGGTCGGGGCTGGACCCCGACCCCCTCTCTTGGGTGGGGTGTCCGACAAATCTCTGTATCACGTGGGACGGCACGAAGGGATCGGGTAGGTCCCTTCCGGCTCTGAGAGCTCGTTGAGTCAGGGATTTCCAAGTGATTTACAGCAGCAGTGAGTCTGAGCTTCCACGGAAAGTATCCATGGGAGGAAAAGTGTGGACAGTGTCACAAGGCATTTGTCACCCAAGGAATGTCCGTTCCTGCATTGGCAAATCGGTTTATGCACAGCCGAACCCCCATTCTTAGGCAGCGAAATCGATTGCCCTGCTCGCTCCAGTCCACCGAAACCCCAAACATCAGAAGTAGTATTTCCCATAACTGGGGATTTGGAGGTGGCTGACATGATTAGAGTTTTTCCTAAGATGACATCCCCTGGATTGTGATCTGGACCAACTATGAAATTCTAATTAAAGACCGTCTCGGCATGAACAAAGATTAAAAGAGATACAAGTTTTCAGGTTTCTTTAGCAAAACTTTTCTGGCGAATCATCCGTATTTCCTGTCACAATACGCTGTAATTGTTTCAGAAAATGTTTTAGAGATAAATTACTAATATAATCTTTGCTCAAAAGCAGTTCAAAATCCTTTGTACCCAGCCTATCTTGGTAATTCTCTAGTCGGACAAATCTGCTGAGTCACCCTGCTGATGATTCACCTTTTGTTCAGTTTGTGTTTCAGGAAGGAACAATGAAACACACCATTTCCCTCCCTCACTGAAGTGGTTAATTTCTAAAATAATACCACAACAAAATGGCTTGAATTCAGGTTTGTACATTTTTATGAAAATAGCATGTGCCAAACTCAATTCCGAGGCTTTTGGGAATGAACGCAAGATTTAAAAGGTAATAATGATGCGGATTCCAGATTCATTAAATAGCATCGCTACCAGAATTTAAATTTTTCCTGTAAGTGTTAGAAGTCTCACCATTAGTTGCAAGACCTGAGGCCACTGTACCCTCTAGGAAGATGCTGCCCACACCTGCTCCATTGCTGTACATCAAGGCCACCACACAGTTGGCCTCCAGGGACACTAATTACGTGAGGGAGCAGTCGGGAGGCAGGAATATGAATGGGTAGGAATGCCGGAAGTCTACTTTGTTTTCAACACCAGTGAGGGAGGGACCTTGCAGAAGTTCATGTTGTCTGCGTCCTAATTCTGTCATTTGATATGATCCATTGATGGTCAACAATGGGCGGGATTTCAAACCACTGTTTTGGTAAAATACCCAAGCCCTTTCCATTGGATGCTTATACGCATTTCTGCAGCAACCATTTCCACGGGACTCCTAGGAAACGACAGGCTCCACCCCAGTCACTGGGAGCTGGAAAGGAGTCTGTAACCTGGCTGAAGATAAGCCCACGCACACCCCCTAGGGTAAGACTTGCACCAACAGAGCTCTGACAAAGGGGAACCTCCTTGTGCCACAGATACAAGGAAGAAAGATTAAGAAGGAGCTGAAGGAAGCTGGGATGTTCCACCTGGGAGAGGGCCGACTCAGAGGAGGCAGGATCATCTTGGAAGGACACCATGTTGAGGAGGGTTCAGCTGTGTGCTACAGAGCCGGCTCCTCTGACTGCAGAGTCGGGAACGACCAGCAGGAACTAGGGAGAGAAACAGCCAGTGCTTCCCCAAAGATGGAGGGAGATGCCTCGCTGCTCATGCACACTCATCTTTACAGCAGCTGGGAACTTTCTAGTACCTTGCTATCTCTGACTGCTCATCAAGTAGGCAGTTCTCGAATTCTGCACGTTCTTTTCCAAAACGACCGGAGGATTTCAGGAAAGAGGAGTAAGTTTAGCCTTCCATGAGACCGGAGGAGGAACTCACAGAATTAATGGGTGGCATTCTCTCAAATCATCCTTGGTAATTCATAGCATCGCCAATAAGAGCGCCCCATATGGGGATGCAGAGTTTCCAGATGAGATCGTGCACGGAGATTTTACTGATTCTGGTGTAGTGCACAAAGTGCAAAGAGCTGGTGAGGGTGACGCATGATCAGGACAGCCACCAGCACAGTAAGCTTCATAACGAATGAAGTCTTATTGTGAAGAGAGGTAATTGCATTTGTATGCATAAATGGTGCCAAATCTAGCCTGTCCAGAGCCCACTTGGAGTGGAATCTCTACAGCCTTTGTCATTTAGTGATTATCTCTTAGTGGAAGTGCTCTGTCCAGTCCTGCTCTAATTACCGCCACTTGGTGTAGATTCAGTTCTTTAACAACATGAACTGATGTGGAGGAAATTAGCCTTTCGTCTAATATTTAACGCTCTGTTCTTAGTATTTACGGTGAATGATGGGCTAGGAGGAAGATGACAGAAAGGAGTCCCTGGATAATACCTTGCGCAGTGAGAGTCTGGCATGAGGAAGTATTTTTTTGACACAGTAAATTAAAAGTCAGAAAAAAAGATTTAACGGACCTCAGAATTCTCCCTGGAAATTCCCAAAGCCAATAATGCAAGTGTTTTCTATTCTATCAGAATTTTAAAAGTATATGATTTCTCCCACCTCCTCCCAACATATATGGATTTGGGTTTTTGTAATAGTTAGTAATACCTTAATTCTAAAATGCAACTCTGATACAGAGTAGATGCTGGAAAACCGAAAACTGATTACTGATCTCAAAGTACTATTTGTAAAGCAATCAGTTAAAATCTACTCAGCAGAGAAAGGCTGATTATATTGATAACCCTTCCCTTAAAACTCTCACCTTTGGTTATGCCCAAAGGGAATAGTTAAGGAGGCATTCACTGATGTCCAAAACTGCTGGGGGGAAGGGGGGAGTGTGTGTGTGGGGGGGGGGGGGGAAGGTTGCACTGTCAATATCGTGAGAAAATAGAGGTAACTCATTTTTATATGAATATGGAGATTTTTCTAGGGGCTCAATGTAGGACTGGGTCCCTACCACAATGCCCTGAGTTAGATCCTTTGAAATCCCATGGGGAACACAGTGACTAGAAAAGACAGTGGTTGCTAGGGCCATACAGCTCACTCAGCTCTCCCATCAGTCATCCTGAAAGAGCTCCTCTCTTACACATAGCATCCCTGGAGATACACTGGGGAGCCTGGGGTTTACATGGCCACTGGTGACACCAGAGGACACGTACAAAGAGATAATGGTTTTCTGGCCTGTGCTATGAGACTATCTATCATTAATTCCTATCAGTGCAGATAGCATTCCTTAGCTCAGATCTGAAATGAGAGAGCTCCATGGAGCATCTAGAATTCGAGTCCTGGGTTGGTGGCTCGGGGGGGGGGGGGGGGGGTCAGGTTCCTTTGCACACTACCTCCAGCACCGTGACCCCAGGAAGTCATTTGTCTCTCCGGGCAGACAGGTGCCCATCTTTAAAATGATAAGAGCAGATGAGGCGATGGCCAAGATAACGGCCAACCTCACTCTGGTCACCTAATGTTCCCCGTACCCCGCCCCCAGCACCTGCCACACTCACTATAACCAATTCTGGGGACTTCCATGTCTTCTCATCTTAACTATAGTTACAATACACTTCCTGCCCAAAGACAAAACACTCATGCTCCTCATTGAAGCCAGGGACAGCAGCATGTTGGCAGGTTACATTTCATCATTACTGTTCCCTTGTAATTACAATGTATGATCTCTGCGGCTTGCTGGGCATGTGGTGTAAGATATGCTTAATACACATCCGAAGTCTCGTTAGTGATCTGGTCCCTTTCTGACTCGAGAAATTATTATGGGTAGAGGTTATAAATAGGGCTGAGTCTTTACACTTTGACCTCTCTGGGGTACAATTTGTGAGAGGCTAAAACATGGTTCCTTGATCCTGGTGCATCTGGCCAGCCCATAAATTCGGGCACTTTGATAAGACCTGGGTGCAAGGCCAGTATTTGTACTCCAAAGGAAGTCATAGCTAAGATGGAGATCGAGGACAGAACTCAGCCCAGCACCAAGGAAGAGGGCTGTTCTCCAGTATAGTCAAGATAAAGAACCACTCAGAGAAGTCATTGTCTAACAATAACTTTGGCGATCATCGTATAATTATAGCAGGATAACAGACTAGTGTTTTTAGTTTCTACAACAGTAATAATTTCCTTGCCATAGTGTACCAGGAAAGGAGGGGGGGGGGAGATCTTATAGTTTAGGGATTAATATTATTGAATACTCCTCTACTTCTGGTATTTTACATCTTATAGTGATTCTATAAACTTGGCTTATGTACCTACTATGTGAAATAATGGTGAGGGAAGGATCCAAAGTTATGATGAATCAGTTCTATGTTCAAAGAGTTAAAAAGCTGGCAATATAAATTGTTAATATTTGAACGTATTGGCATGGGACTGACAGATAATATATACTATAGGTATATTAACACATAAACATATTTTGTATATATTCATTTAGATGACAGATTATAAATGTAAAATAAAAAACAGAACAGTAGCATTCTGTAGAGGTCAGAAGTGAGGGGATCTGGATTGAGTTCATCAGTTTATTTCAATTCAGAAGGAAAGCATGTTCTGAGCCTGACACTGTATTAAATACACCTCAGACATAAGAGGAATTAAATAGGGTCTGTCCCTCAATGAGTTCAAAGTCATGAGAGAAAAACAGCTACGATCCAGTGTGAAATGGACATGCTCTAGTAAAAATGCAGAGACAACGATGCCTGAGGGGCAGCTTGTTCCACATGAGTTTGGACAGGAAGGAGGGTGGGCAGATGTGGTTATTCTGGAAATCCCACAGAAAGAAGAGGTGTCATGTAGCTAGGCTGAAGGATGAGCAGGACGTTGCCAAGGAGTTTCAGGATTTCTGAAGGTGACTATGGAAGGTCACTGAGAAATGGGTTAGGGAGAGGAGAGAGGGGTGTAGAGGAGTAGGAAACAGAGGGAGGGGAGAGGGAGGCGGAAGAGAAGGGGGAGAGAGAGAGAGAGGGAGAAAGAGGGAGAAGAAACAGAGAGGGGGGGGAGAAGAGGAAGAGAGAAGAGAAGGAAGTCGAGATAGAAGGGAGACAGGGAGGCAGAGAAGAGAAAGAAAAGCCCACTGCTTGGCAGTTTCAATGGTCAGAGGAAAACCTTCCCAAGGTCTCAACAAGGGTAGTGGATGTTGGCCCAAGAGGAAGGATGCTGAGGGCAAATCCACTGACCCAGCTGGTGGGATGAAGCACAAAGGACTAGTGAAGCTTGATGGCAAGGTGTGTGGCTTTGGCCACCTGGATGAATGCTGGCTGTAGGCTGTGTTTGAAAGGAAAAGACAATAGGCTGGAGGAAAGATTTGATTTTGGACATGCTGGATGTATGATGCCCCCAGATATTCAAGTGGCAATGCACTTGGGAGAGTACGATGGCTATTTTGGGTCCGGGTTCTTCAACTACCTGGAGGTGTGGCCAGGGTCGTGTATGGAAACCAAGGCCCAGGAGGAAGAGACTTCCTAAATTCTCCCAGCTGGCAAGGGACACAGCCAGTCTGAAAACTCAGAGCCTAACCTTGGGCTCCCTCTGAACAACACCGGCGTTGTCCATGGTGCTGATAGGGAGCTTACAGATTCTAGCTATATACGTAAAGCATTGCACTTTGGGGAACATGATCTGTCCCATCCAGATCTACACAGCAAGAGCCAGCACATACCCTGATGACTGTGTTTCTCTGCACTCGAGGTTGTGCCATGGAACGTCCACGTGGTGGAAGAGCGCATGTCCACCACCATTTCGCAGCCCAGCAAGCTCAGGTCCGCCAAGGGGAGATGATTTACCCACAGTGGCAGAGCGCAAGTCAGTCAGAGCCACAGATAGCGAAGGGGACTCTGCCATCTCATTCAGGGAGAATTAAAAACAGACAATTCTGCTCTGCCGTCTGCGGAGCCTGCCGACGTTGCTGAGGCTGGAGAAATCCGAGATTTCAGGTTTTCCTCCACTCCAGAAAACACAAATGCTTGGGAGCCAAACTCGCTTGCTTTCAACTCCTAACTGCTCCACACAGAGGACTGAAGAAAGGGATGTTTTAACTACGTTCCCCTTAAATTAACTTGAGGAGTTGGCGACAGCGTGCTCAAGAAACCATGGCGAGGTCCAAGTATTTACAGGAGCATCAGACAAGCAGACCACCGACTGGAGAAGCTACAACCACACTCCTCTGCACAGGGAGTGGGGGGAGAGGTGTTACTACAAAGCTTAGCAGAGTCTCCAGGAAGAAAACAAAGCTTGGGTGCCAGGTGACGGAGCAGCCTAAGATTTAGGATACACTTTTGTTTCTTTGGAAACGTACAGAATAATAATTTTTAAGAAGAGCCCCTATAGTTAAATTTTTCATTTTTAAAAAAAATTTTTTTAATGTTTATTTATTTTGAGAGAGAGAGCAAGAGACAGAGCATGACCAGGGGAGGGCAGAGAGAAAGGGAGACACAGAATCTGAAGTAGGCTCCAGGCTCTGAGCTGGAGAGCCTGACACATGTCAGCACAGAGCCTGACACGGGGCTCGAACTCACAAACCATGAGATGGTGACCTGAGCCGACGTCAGATGCTTAACCTGACTGAGCCACCCAGGTGCCCCCAAAACTTGCACTTTTAAAAGATTAACCAAAGAAGTCGACTCGACAGCCCGTTGCTTTAATCGTTTATCACAGTGGGTCACGTGGAGTAGGGCACGTGGCTTCACGAAGGCCTGTGCTGTTGCGTGATTCTGTTCACGTGGAGTTCTCAACGCAAAGCCTTTGGTGAAATGGTTCGATTGTCTGGCGGGAGAAGGGGAAGCAGGCAGGGAATGGAGAAGTGTCAAGGTAAATAAGAGCAGCTCCTGGGGACTTATGTCTTGGACACAGCCCCAGGACTTCGGGGCACTCTGTCTCACCCAGCACAATCTGCAGTCTGGGTTTTGCTCAAGCATGAAAGGCGGGAACACCTAGCACAGGTAAGGCTGGCCTGGCCACAGCCCCTTCACATTCATGATTTGGAGCTCAAGCATCAGGACGTTTTCCAGACTGCTCATCCCCCTGACAGACAGCATTCTGCATGACCTACATCTCCCCATGCCAGTGCATCACGAACACCGGGTCCTGCCTGCAGGAGATGGGTGGCAGTTCCAGCCGCCTCCTGCTTCATGTGTGCTGACGGGCACACAGACCCCGGCGGGTGCAGAGAGCGGTGGAAACCCCCAGCAGAGTCCACGGACCTGGACTACGAGGTCTACAGCCCAGACTTGGAATACAAACGTCTCCACCTACTCGTTCCACCAGGGTTATGTCTCCGAGCTGGAACCACTCCAGGGCGGCAGGACTAAACTGGACAGTGGAGGCCGGTCACCCTCAGCAAGGTGGAAAACACCACCCAGACCTCCACCTGTGGCCCAGGCCTTCCTCCAGCCCACAGGAGGAATGAAACACTACTCCTGAGCTCCCCTGAGCAGAGCACGGGAACAGCTGACCACTCAGGAGCGCCTAGGGACCCCGTCCATCCTTTCCAAGATCTTCAGACAGACTCTTCCAGAAAAAGAGAAGTGGGGTCTGAAAGTGTGGGGCCCAGCTCCAAAAGGATCCTTGTGTGTGTTGCAGAAGATGTTTCCTTATCTTCTCTGACTATGTCCTGACAGAATGGAGACAGGCAGATTCCACTTGGAGCGGGCTCCACGGCGCGACCCCCAGGAGAAGCCCTGTTGGTCTGTGGCAAGGAGTGGGCTCAGGGTGGGAGGAGAGGGGGGCAGGGGGCACGGGCCACGTGACTCAACCAGAAGAGCCCAGGGCAGCTAGGACTAGAGCAGAGGTGACTTCGTCTTTGAAGGCTCTGCGTTCACTTGTCGATCCAGTAAGTATGATGTAGTCAACCGCCATGATCCAGGCTCTGCGGTGGGTGCTGGGAACAGGGGATGGGACAACATTCCCCCAGTCCCTGCACCTGCATTTGGGGGACAAGGGCAAGATAATCAGGAAACAAATAGTAAGTATTGGTGGTGAGGGCAGAGAGCGTGAAAAGAAAGGACTGGTGGGAGGGTCCTGTCGGAGGCGGCTGGAGAAGGGGGACGGGGAGTGGCCAGCTATGCCAGGGCCAGGCGGGAAGAGAGTAGGGGCCACGAAGACAATAGTAATGTCTTCAGCAGCGGTGAGCACACCCGCACCACGGGGTCTGCCAGGCAGCCACAGGGCCCCACCCCCACATCCAGTGCACTCAGGGCACTGCCTCTCCCGCAGGCACAGGATAACTGAATAACTCGCAGGGTCGGGGTCTGTGCGCAGAGTCCGAGGGCCCGATGTCCACTGGTGGCTTCTGTCCAAGTCCTCTGCTCCAGACAGGACAGCAGGTGCTGCTTCCCTCTGGCCATTTGGCTAAGACTGAAGGGACCTCTGCTGTATGTCAGCCACAGTTGGCCAGACTACCAACCTTCAGACACTGCCCTCTCCAGTCAGTTGCCTGCCTCAGATCAACCCGGTGACTTGGCGTGTTCCTTCCACAATGACAAAAGGCCCCCAGGGGACAAGAGGGCACATGGTACTACGCATCATGAGTCTGATAGCCAGGGCACACCGTTCCACAGGCAGATGCACTGCCATGTGTGAGTGACGGGCGGGGGGGAGCACGGCTCAAGGTCACTGCCAGTCTCATGGCAGGCTTTCCCAGGGGGCGTGCGTGGCCATACACCCTCCCTCCATAAAGAAGCCGGCTCTAGCTCCTGCTCCTGAGGGCAGCTTCTCAGTAATGGGGGAGGGCAAACAGGAATCAACTCGACAGATAGAGTCGAGTCATTTTGTTAACAAGAACTCGGATTAGATTACTCTGTGATTACATGGTTCCGCGGTGTGATAAATTGGTTAATAACAGGATTCCCAACGTAGCTGCTTAATGGGAATTCAATAATTAGAGGTACCCAGAACTGTACTGTCGGCCTAGGAAATGCTGGCACCCGCCTGACCATCTAATAACTCAAAACCTATCTGGGACTGTTGAAGTGGTTATGATCTGGAAGGCATGCTTTCAATACGAACCAAGCACCTGATAAAATTACCCTTTTGTACCTAACACACCACGCTGGATACCACAGCATCTCACAAACTCAATTACAAGGTCCTTGTTTTCCTTGCTAAAGGTCTAAGCCGAAGAATTCTTTAATATCTATCTTTATCACTGCTTGCTCCTGTTCCCATTATGAAATTAGTGATCGACAGAGAATAAGGATTAACTAATATCTGAATTGCATCTTAGAGTTTAGGAAACTTTTTCACTGACTTTTCTTTGGGGGACGCGGGGGGAAATCCTTACCAGAAGGCAGTGAAATTGTCAGGGCAGTAATTATTGTACTCCTTGAAGGAAAGGACACTGAACCTGGAGATAGAGAAGCAGGCACCTGTCGAAGCCAGCACAGCCCCCGCAGCAACAAGAAGAAAAGGCAGGATGCTGGGCCTGTTCTTCCCACCACGCCACATAACTGCAGATTTGCACTTCCCACAACTGCCCTTAAGAGGGACTGTGCCTCCATTATCCCATGTTCTAGATTAGCAAGGCACGAGTTCACGAGCTTCCCTCCTCCTTCCCATAAACAGCACCATAACTCAAAAAGGCCCTTTGAAATGAGGGGGGCGAAGAATTCTTGCGTTGGGCGCAGGGGTTATTAACTAGCCATAAACTTCTCTGACAATATTTTTAATTTTTCCAGTAGTACTAGTATAGTCTTTGATGCTAAGAAAAATGGAGCAGTGGATTTAAAACATAAAATGGTCCATTAGATGGGTCTTGAACTTGTTTTTAAAACTCCAGATAATACGGCTTTGCTGTTTTGTCTTTCCAAAATGTCAAAATTTGGCTAGGATTAATGCCTCTCTAAATCAATAGGATTTCATGTTTGTAAATGGTTTACGGCTCCACTGGATATACAATGTTATGAGCTCATGTATTATCATCACCACGGAGCCTTTCCTGAAATCTACTGACATTTAGTCAGCATCCAGACCAGACATGAAGGAGCACAGAGCATAATTCTCTAGAAGCCGGCGCCCACATGCAAATAATCAGGGTACAGGAGTAGAGAGAAGGGAGACGAGGCTCATCACTCCTGGGACCATCACAGAAAAGTGTGGACCAGGGCATCCTATCCCAAAGGCCAAGGGGATAACCTAGAAACTAGTGGGGAGATCAACAATGGGTTTTCCAAGGCCATGAAGAGAAGTGAGGACTCCAGGCAGGCTGTGGAGAAATTTCATAAGAAAAAATCGCCTTCAGTCCTGTCATTCTAACGCAAACATCATCACCACTGCCCAAGGTCCCTCCACATGGCTACATGTCCACACACTCTGGCTTCAGCAATGTAATTACGATTTGGGGTCATCGTCACCGAACACCATGTTCTTGCCTGAAAACTGTCTTTGATCACAACTGAGTAACATTCAATGGCACTGACCCCACAAACACACTTTTCCCCGAGGTTGGGTATTGTGGCTCTCACGAGTGTGGTAGATGATGAGGTTTTGCAAAGAACATAAGCCAAGGTCATTTCATGCCACAGTTGTTTGAGGTGAGATCCATGGATTTCTCTAATCTTATAGAAAAGGTATGCAGGCAAAGGGCCTTCACGCCCCTGTTCCGTACGTGCTAGGATGGCCCCCGAACACTCCTACTTTTGTTCATCCATCTATCCCGTGAAGCATGTGTGTGCAGTCTCCAGACAAGCAAAAGGGTTATTCAGATGTCATCTTTTTCATTTCCACCAACACATTATCTACTCTGACACCAATGGAGTACCTTAATAAAACTCCAAAGACTCGCATCGAAAGCATGTAAGTGATTTTCAAGGAAAATGAACCTGAGATAGTTCAGTGACACAGAGCTACAATAGATCACAGCCGACTGCTCACTACCGAGGCGGAAAATCACATAATAAACATAATCCCAATGATCGTTACCCTCGTAGGACGGCACCGCGTTTTGCCGTCGCTAAGGGGGATCTTTGTATAGGGAAGATCACGCACTAAATTCTCCCCTCTCTCTTCTTCCCAGTGTGGAGCTGGACTTTAAGCAGCAAGAAGACAAGCTCCGGCCAGTTCTGAGGAAACTCCATCCTTTTGAGGAAACTCAGGTTGTACCTTCGCCTTACTCTCAGGAGCCCTACTCCGCAACTCCCAAGCAAAAATCCAAACCCGAATCTAAAAAGCATGGAAGATGGAAACTCTGGTTTCTTTAAAACTCATGGTGTTTGGAGTCTAAAGGCCGTCTTGAAAACCCACTGGAGTTAAGTAAATCCTTTTCCAAAACGAATAGGATGGAGCGAGCCTTGGCCGGCTCAGCACTTCCCACTTCCCACCCTGCTTACCAAAAAGGCCTTTTGTACGAACAGATAATTAACAGAAGCAAGGTTGTACACGTCACACCTTGCCAGCTGTTGTCTGCAATTCGTGGATGTGGGAGGTAAGCTCTGAAATGAAGTTTATGTAGTCAAAGGGGATAGGTAAAAAAATTCTGTGCCCCCGCCCCAGATCGGCAAGTATTACGTCATCAGCCTGCGAGACGATGGGCTATCACTCCGTACACAGCTAAAACTCATAATTATTTTCAAGCCTTTCTTTCTTTTTTTTTCTTTCTTTTTTTTTTTTTTTTTTTTTGATAATGAGAAGAAAAAGCAAGCCTTATGTTTGCAAAGGACTTCATTTTTATGTTTAATTTTGCAAATAAGCAGGGGGCGAGTGCAATTTTCAGCACATCAAATTCCGGAGAAAGCACAATTTTTTCAAGTGGTCGGAGACCATAAATAATCTCTCAAATGTGACTATATGTATATTTGCCTTCATGTGCTGTAGCGCTAAGCCAAGTGACCACATCTCAGTGTCAGGTTGACACCTCAAACTTAGCATTCTGTTCATCTTCAGACCTGCCACATGTTTACTGCTCATTTTCCAAACGGCCAGCAGCCAGGAGTCCCCCAAAGTCAGGACATGCCTTTAATCACTGCAGTTGACAGGGTCAGAGCTATGGGACACTAAGCTTTCTTAGATCTCATTTTTAATCTTTGGGTACCCAAAGGCCAAACGATAAATTCTGGCAAGAATCTGAAAACACACATAGAGATACACGGCGGATAGTACAGTCACCAATAAATCACGGGTGTTCTCTGCCACCGGAAAGCGTTTCTGTGGATCAATCTCTGAGACACCGTTCGTCACCCAAAGCGCAGCCAGACGTTTTATACAATCCGTTACGCTCTGTAACGAGTGTGGAAGACCTGACCATCTCAAAGAGAAACCGCGTGTTTAGTTTAGCTGCTGCCAACTGACAAACTTAGCGTCGCCTGCATCGAACCTATTAGTCAGTTGTACTAAATGACATACCTAGGGGAAAGCTGTGAATCAAATGTTTTTAGGTATTTTTTAAATAAACAGTGACACTGAGAGTCCTCTCTTGATTACACATTGCAATACGAATCTTAGTTCCTTTATTTTTTCACTCATTATTTTGCACCTTTGCAAGTATCTTTTTTATAGAAATCAAAAGCCCCTAGTCTAGGAATGACTGGTCTGTCAATTTTCTGCTTTTCACAAGAGGAAGTAGGGATCTTATTTTGCCTTTTTTTGTACAATGGAACTTTGGAATGGTTGTGTGAACGTACAAGAAAACCTAGTCTTCAAGTTTCTGTCCAGAAGTTTCCCATCCGATCTAATGCTGGCATGCACACCTCATTGATTAGATGCCAAAAACAAAGCGGCGACCCTTGGTAAGAGATCTCTACCTGCATTTCTCACGGGAGCTGTTTCTTGCTGTGCATTTTCCTCCTGATTCAACAGCAAATTTATTTTAGTTCTAAGTGTTTCGATTCTACAGGGACCTAGTGATCAGCAATCAGACCTGGACCGGGTAACAATGAAGCGTGTGTCACGTAAGCATTCTTTGGGATTGCTCACACTATACTGCGGAGGTAGCCTTTAAAAAAAACACACGCATCTCTCGTGGAAACATTATGTGAGGGTGGAAATCCTTGAGTACCGGTAAACAGAATTGAGAAATATTTTTGTGCAAGGAAATGGACAGGCACGTTGATCCCGTACCATGAAGGAAGCATAATTGTTTCATGTAGACAAAAACTTAAAAAAAAAAAAAAATGTGTTTCATGTATTTTATACTGTTTTTAACTAAAGTTATAAAAATGTTTGCAACAAGTTATACCCCCTTGTGTTTTACGAATCCCGACTATCTCGGGGAACTGAAATAAGGGTGTTAGTGGCTTTCTGACGAGTGTTATAAATCCATCTCAACAAGAGGGCATCCTAGTAAACAGAATGACATCACTGTTTGAAAGCAGTCTAGACCAAAAAAGAAAAAAAAAATTAAAATGTTCAGAGTCAAGAAGGAAATTGAAGATAAACCCTATTTAAAAATAAAACTATCTTCAGAAGAGAAAGAAATATTTTCAAAATCATTTCATAGTTTAATTGCAATGTGTCACTACCAGATGCTGGTTCCTCTCTTAGAAAGAGTTAAGTAAAAACTTTGATACAAAACCAAGGTAAAAAGTACAGTGTTCCCTCATATGTAGATGTACACACGGCATTACGTATAGAGATTAAATTATTATACTTGTCACTAAGTTCTTTATTAATTTTTAAATAAAAAAAATCAAAGGTAATGTTTTGTGTGGATATTGAACTTATTTCATGGTCTCAGTAATTTGGGAAAATAGAAGTAATCCATGAAAATAACAATAAGGGAAGGATGCTGGGGCTGCAAAAAACTTCCTCTAGCCTTCAGGAAGGGAGACAATCATCGGGCAAGTGCAGGCTCCCCAGGCCTGGCTGGGAGGGGGCAGGGCGGACGTGTAGCTCGGGCTGGGCTTTCCAGATCATGGACTCTGGCGGGGGCTTCAGCCACCAGAAGAACAGGAAGACTTTTTAAGGGCACAAAGCACCTCCCGGTAGGATCTGACTAACTCGTGTCTAATTTTTAAAACACCTCAGAGAGACCAGTGAACTCATCGGTCTTTCCATGCCAAATCCTGCAACGGTCCCATGGAGACAGCTTCTCTCCAAATCAGCCACCAAGCAGTTCCCTAGTCCCAGGGGATCGGCCATCTCCTTCTTTTCCTCTTCTCGGGGGGTCGGTGAAAGATCTCCACCTCGCCGCCCTGGCAGAGACACAAGGGAGAGGTCCCCACCCTTTTCCCGCTGTCTATAAGGGCAGCGGCCACCGGCAAGGACGGTAGGACCCCTGCAGGCTGAGACGGGGGCCCCGCTGCCCTCACACACTCACCAGCGAAAAGAAAGGATGGGTGGGACCCACGTGCGTGTGAAGGAAGACACGGTGCACCAGCCAGGAGCACCTGGGGAGACGCTTCGGGTCACACTCTTCAACCATTCAAACCACACCCTTTAACTGGGGTTGCCACAGAGGTCCCCTCTTACAAACAAGCACATACAGCAAAGGATGTTCTGCCTCACAGGTACTTCCAGAGTGACTGGTGTGTGACCGGCCTCCAGGGAGAGGTCCTGGGGCCCCTGCCTCTGCTCTTTGGATCCCAAGCCCTCCCCCCGCCCCAGCAGAGTGTAAATGGAGAGGAAATCAAGGTGTGGGAAAACCCTTTTCCTCTGCAAAGGGTGGAGGATGTGGGCAGGAGTTTCCCACACTTCCGTGGGGCTCCCGAGGTGTCCGTTGCTGTGGAGACCTGAGGTGGGGCGTAAATGCTGTCTGAGCTCCTAAACCAGCGCAGGCTGCCTCCAATCTCAGAAGCAACCATGCGCGTGCCCTGCAAAGCCATTCTCCCTCTGCTAGGATCGGAGACAGAACTGAGGTACACAACCCTGCATTACAACTCAGACCACGCACACTCAAAACCAGGTGCCTGCTTCGTGCCTTTCGTAGAAGAGAGCAAGAACGAACCAACGAGAACCAGGTCGTGAATGTCTCCATCCCACGCCATCTGTGACAGCGCAGTGTGTTTATAAAGCCCACCGCGGGGGGAACGGACTCTTAGGGAGCGTTGTTATCAGCTGCTAAAATTTGACTTGATTACTAAGCAAGGCAGGCTTCACAGGCGCAGCGTCACCTAAAGATCACAGAGGCTGCTTTCCACACTAATATGTCTTCTTTGATCGGGAAAAACTCTGTCACCGGCACATTTGGCATGAGATAGGTGTGTGACCAATCTCTTTCCCGGAGAAGCTACAAGATTCAGAAATCGAGTTCCGTTTTGTGAACTGGGGTTAACTGATGCTAACGCTATAGTCGTGCTACAATGTGCAGCACACGTTCCGGGAGGCGAGAAGGCCTTGCGAAAGCCGCATACGGCCTTGTAACTGTACATACTGACTTAAGACACCTTCGTGGTTTAGTACGATATGCAAAAGAGAGCACAGCATATTTTATCCAGGCAGTGGTGTGGCGTTTGTCTCCTCCCCAATACATCCAGGCAGTGACCAACCTGGAAAACACACTAGAAATGTGAGAAAGGCAGAAAGAACTCCTGTGCCGATTCCGAAGGAAAACAAATATATACATTAAGCCGTCGTGGCTCACATGCGCAAGCACGTTAGGCCGTGCCTGTGCTAAAAGCCACAGGTCTTTCAAGTAGACTGATCAGCACACATACAATTAGAGACCCTTTTTACGACACTCGTATAGAAGAGCCAGACACTCTCCATTTGAAACTTTTATAATGTTATTACTTTCTTTTGAAGAATAGAATTCTTCAAAAAGCACACCGACACAACTCCATTAGAATAAACATCGCAAAAACGAATGTTCATGCATGGACACATAACACATCTCGGTGCAAATATTTGGTCAGGAGTCTTGGTCAAAGGGCTCTCTTGGCTGGCAGGCCAGTTCCATTCTTCTCTTTTCCAAGTAAAGAAGCATGTCAGGTCAGAGAAAGCGCTGGCTTCTCACTACCAACATCTTCCCCACCAGCGACGCCGCCCTCGTGATGCAACGCACCCCCGCCCCATCGGCGTCCCCCAAGGCTGGCGCTCAGCGTGGAGACAGCAGAACGTCCTCACTTGAGTGTAGTGAGTCAGGAGGTGCTGGTCAAAGGAGCAAGCAGACGATGGAGATGGCCTCTTTCCCTTTCCTAAGCCTACATGGAGAATTTTCCAAGGGAATCCTTCTTGAGGAGAGGCACATTTTCATTTTAGTGAATGAGTGATTCCCGGTCTTCTGGTGGGTATCCAGGCTGCAGACAAATCCTTAAAAGTCCTTCTCACTCAATTACATTTTTAAAGGCCCCATTAACAGAATGTAAATCTTATCACATGGTAGAGGCACCTAACATCACAGGAGAAGGCACAACTGATCTTCTCTCAACCCAGCTTTGCGTACAAGTGCTTCTTCCAGCAGAGACACATGCGTATGGGGGGAGGGGACGGGGGGGGGGGGTAGCAGGTCACCCCCCAGCAGGCTGGCCATGCCATCTGCCCATGGGACAAGAGCACCGAACCCAGCATGACTCCGAACCTGCTCCGAACCACATACCATGACTAAGAACACCACCTAACACTAAGGGCCTCAGGAATTTCCAAAAAGGAAGAGAAAACCCAAATCTGAAATCAGACACTATAAAACTAAGCATTTCACTCAATTATTCCACAGTATCAGGGGCACCTGGGGGGTGCAGTCAGGTGAGCGTCTGACTTCTGCTCAGGATCTCAAGGTTCATGAGTTCGAGCCCCACATCGGGCTCTCTGCTGTCAGCACGGAGCCCACTTCAGGTCCTCTGTCCCTCTCTCTCTGTCCCTCCCCTGCTTGCACGCTCTCTCGCGCTCTCAAAAATAAACACTAAAAAAAAATTATTCTACGGTGGCAGACCACATTGGAATAACGATAAAATGGGATCTTCCTTCTGTGGCATGGTGACTACAAGCCTTCTGGGTTAGGACCTGTTTCCGGCATCCGTAAGATCTACAATTCTATACTCGCCAGATGCAATTTTATTTGTTAAAAAAGTATGACGCTTAGGGTCAGGGCACATCTGTGTGTGAGATGTGTTCCAACAGTTCATTTCACATCGAATGCTGAAAGGTATAAAATGAACTAAAATAAATGATACACAATCAGCTGTACGGTGTTGAGCAAATACCACAGACACGGATAAAAGAAAAGGCTCACACTGCGCGTCTCTGCTTATCCAGTTACGCAGGGAGTTCTGCATTTCTCAAGTCCGCACATAAACAGATGGGAAAATGGTCAGCCTGCAACAGCATTCCCAACTAACAACACTCCGACGCGAACAGAGGCCACGTTCTCGGTATTACTGTTGACGATGCTGTGGAATAAACCATGAGGTGAAGCATAACTATTCATTAATTTTTAAATCCATTTCCAGTGATTATTCAGAATCTTGAAGCTAATTCCTAGTTGCACGGTTTCCATTCCATTTATGCAAACCTAAGTAGCAAGTGCATAAGGACGGAAATGTCTGTGTTATGGTGGGAGGTTACAGCTGACACGCAACAGATCTGTAGACCACTGTCTGCTCTCCTTCTCTGCAAGGTCCACTGCTGATGTTTTTTGCCCCCCTCGCCAGGGACATTTTTCCCCCCAGATCTTCCTCTAATCTAAATTCACAGGGCAACAACACTGACATTAAGAAGTTAATGCATAAATCTACATCTGAGCAAATTGGAAAAGCAAGGTCGGGCTCTCTGAGCAGGGCAGCATCTCTGTCTTCCCCCTCTGTGGACAGCACAAGGGCTCCTGGTTCCTGGAAGACTTCAAGATCCTTCTAGGGGTGCCTGGGAGGGGCTCAGTCAGTCGAGCATCCAACTTCAGTTCAGGTCACGATCTCACAGTTTGTGAGTTTGAGCCCCGTGTCGGGCTCTCTGCTGTCACCACAGAGCCTGCTTGAGATCCTCTGTCCTCCTCTCTCTCTGTCCCTCCCCGCTCGCTCTCTCTCTCTCAAAACTAAATAAACAGTACAAAAAAGATCCTTCTCAACGACTCATTTTAAAAGGTCAGTGTCCTTCACGAAAACATCTCGATGCTGCTGTCACTCACCAAGTAATTACAGCTTATTCAGAATCTATTTTTTCGTTTGAGAGTCTTTCCCCTCACAGCCTAGTTGGTTTTACAAAAGGGATCTCTGGATGCCTTTGATAGATACTGAAGATGTAGGAATTGGGAGGAGTCAGCTTAGGACCTAAGTCCCCTTCCTGCTTCTAGACACTTCTGTAGGAGAAAGTGGGATGGTGGGGAACGGGCCTGGATGTGGGCGGTTTGCTCTGCACCCCCATTCCCAGAGAGTGCCTTGAACCCCTCCTGAGTGCTCAGCAGGAACAGGACCCCAGCTGGGTAAGACGGCACAAGGCCCTCCCTGTCAGCCCTTCTCAGAACACGCAGGGGCTCTTCCTAAGGAACACTCGAGGGTTCCTCAGAACACACAGGTCCCTCCATGCCCTTCGGGGAAAGGGCTCAACCCTCCCTTCCACCTCCAGGAGATCCTAGCATTTGACCCAAAGAAATGACTGAAAGATGCTAAGTGGAGAGGTGCTTCCTCTGCTGAGCAGCTGCCTCCCTAACCTGGACGAAGACCTAGAAGCAACTCGTAGTCCCCTGAGATGCCCTCTGGCCACCACTGGGGTCAGCCCCACGAGTACCATTCTTACAGGACACACTAAGAGGACCAGCTGCGGCACCAAACCAGGGCACCAAATTACAGCTGCCACGCCAGCCACAGGATCTAGAACACTCCTTGTGTCTTTGCAGGACATTTTCTGCAGTGAGGTTGAGAAGTAAGTGAGAATCTCCCCACTGATTACACAGTGGCTGGCAGAGAAATACAGTAAAGCTTTGGATTGCAGATAACTTGTTCTGTGAGTGTTTCACAAGACGGGCAAACATTCCTAGTAAATTTTAACTTGATAAATGTGCAACGTCTTGCAATATGAGTAGGACATGGCACCGAACATCACATGATCACAAGTGATCCGACGGTTCTTGAAATTTGCTTTGATACACGGGTGCTTTGGATTACAAGCGTGTTCCCAGAACAAATTATGCTCGCAAACCAAGGTCTTACTGTAAGTGCTCAGTAACATGCCTCTATCACAAACACCACGATGAGCATTGTGCCTGAGATCAGAACTCCCCCAGAGGCATTGGGCCCACATGGTCTGGGAGAAGATGCGCATGCCACGGCCTCTGTTCTACCCTCGCTAGATCCGTTGGTTGAGCACGCCTCACAATCTCTCCACATTCCAAGTACTGTCCAAACTTGTATGAGTCCCTCCTTGCCCTCGTCATCCCAGGTTAACTGCCTGCCAGTGGGCAATGACCCAAATGAACACCCTGCTGGAGTCAGGGCCCTAACTCTAGACAGAACTACGTCCTCTGCTCACCGGTCCCCACACCGGCCATCTCGCCCCTCTGCCCATCGCCACTGCCCATCACTCACTCCCTGCAGCCCCACACTGCCATCACATCACCCCCACCTCTGTACTCCAGCCCATTCCAATATGGGTCACCTTAGGAAATGGCACCAAACTTGATTCAACTTCAGGCCACACAGGACCCATCCTGCTTCAGGGCCCCTCAGAGTCCCACAACATGAGAGTGTTCCAAGGACACCCATGGCACAGTGCCAAGAAGACAGGAGCACCAGCCCACGGTGGGGGGTGGGGGTGGGGGCCCTGGAGTCACCTCACGTCTACTCCATGGGGCTCAGTCTCCACCCTCCTACACAAAGGTATTAAGAGTACAGAAAAGAATGTGATAAGGGAGACACACGTACTATTACGGAGTAATGGATAAGTCCACTGCAAATAAAGCCAACTTAGAAGAAATATTTTCCTTCCTACTTCATACATGTGATCAGTCAATACCTTGCAAAGGAAAATCTGACCATGACACGTGCTGAACTCTGAAGCACAAGCTAGGCTGATGGAAACAGACTAAGACAGCAATTGCCCCACTTCGGTGCTACCCATCTGTGATGTCAGATGCGAAACCGCAGCCTTTCTTGGTGTGAGCCACAGAAACCAGAGCAGGTCCAGCCCTCCGCGCATTCTGGCCTTGCTGCCCAAGGAGCATGTGTTAACTTGTTCCCCTCCTGGGATACGCAGAAAGAACTATGGTCACACAAGGAAGGACAACGTATCTCCTCTGGTTGCCAGCGAGAACCCTAACTGGACGTTGTGTTCCTGGATTCGAAAAGTTCTTAGCATTTTTTCTGAAATGCCATCCACCAAACTTAGTAAAATGGTAACAGGTGCTAGAAATGAAGGAAAATAAATGGGACCTCTGTGAGCATCTTTCGCCTAAGAAACCAAACTTAAGAATAATGGTAGTGAGGGAGGGTGGTAAGCTCCGGAGGGGGAAAGAAAAAATGAAAAACTGTCTAAATTATTGTTAAAACTTTCTTGAAAAAAAAAATCATAGATAGTATTGCATGCCTCAGTCACCTGTAGAAGAGAGACATCTACGATACGTCAGGGTAGACAATAAAATGGCTGGGTTAGAGCACCTCATTTACTTTTTAAGGTCCGTCATAAAATTTTATTAATGGCATCTTAAATGTAAATACGTAGAAAGAAAGTGCCAGAAGAGTAAGAACTTAAGAAGAAAATCCATATCCTTTGCTAGAAGTAAATAATGAGTAACTGGAAGCAGATGCTTCTGTCTCTAACATGTTAGTTTGCTGACCCTTCAACTTTGACACCTGCTTCTAGAATCATGGAAAATCAGCATATATTATATACCAGACTGTAAATAAATGCTTCTCTGCTGTTCACTACAATGTAGTAAAATAAGCTTACGCTCAAAAGGCAGCTGGGAAAGGGCCAGATGGATTTTCGAGGCTGGGAATAAGTGACACGCCTGGGGAAGGGCCCCCCCCCCCCCCCGCCACAATTACGCGCCCAAGCATTCACCGCGGAGCACTTACAATGAGCTCGGAATCCCGCCCCATGGAAATGACAGTTCGGTTCACTGTCCGCAGAAGCTTCTCCATGATGATCTGGACATGCCTCTGAGTTGGCCCCTGGAGGAAGACACAGCAGTGAAAACCAACACCTAAGACCATCATTAACATGCAAGCCTCGGCAGTTGTCACTGAATCCATTTACCCTGTAAAGAGTAAATCAATTATAACCCTTAACGAGATGAAGAATGGCCCTTGTCAAAGGCAAAAGCCTTCACAAAGAAAACGCAACGCATCTTATTAATTATAGTCCATTAGTGATAATTTGTTATATAATCATAGTAATTGAATTTAAGCAAACCTTAAAAATAAAAGCAAATCTGTTTAAACAATATAATGTTTATGATCCCTGATTAGCCCACCAATTAGTTTTCTAGAGACCCTTGGCCATTTGTAAGTGGAAAGCAGGCAGATAACAGCCATAGATTGCTCTGCCTGTCAAGTTCGAATAACCTGGGCATCCAGCACCTGGAATTCAATGTATTTATTTTAGCACATTATCTAAAATCCATAATGTGCCATGGATTCTTCCATCGGGAAAAACGTGCTCTTGTATTTTGTGTGTGATGGGATGAACTTGGCCTGAACTTGGAACTTGTTTAAATACGTTCTCGCGGTGCTCACACACAAGGCCAGGGCAGGAATCACCTTTGAGGCTGGGCCATACATACACTTCACTCCCAACCTTCTCCCCTTTAAGACAAAGGCAGGCCCTGGAAGGGGGCCTAGAAGCTGGCCATTGGATTAAGGCTTCTAGAAGCTTCCAAAGGCAACTCCCCTGGAAGAGCTGATATAGCCACCCTTGCTATGAAGTGATTCAATCTGATCTCTTTCTTCAAAGGCACTCACCAGGCTCCGAGAGAACGAATCCCTGCAGGAAGGAAGTGGGCAGGACGGGTATGTGTGTGTTGACTGGGAAGGTGTCCAGGGGTCACAGGGGAGAGAGCAAAGACTAAGCCCTGCTGACCTTGAAACCCTGGCCCATCTGTCCCCTGCTGGAGGCACATGGATGGACACGGACCTGTACAGGCACAACCGGAGAGCTGGCGAGTTCGCGCATGTGCACATCCGTGCACAGCTGTGTATGGTGGGTGTGTTGGCGATGGGGAGGCACAGGGTCAGCCTTCTGCACGTGTGCTTGCACCCACTTCTGATTTCAAAAAAAGGTCCACAGACTAAGCAAACAATTTACAAATACAAAAAGAAAAACCATTTAAAAAGACAAAGACTAGCTAAGAAGGCACAGAAGGAAATGACTGGTGGGTTGTGGAATCTGGGGAAGGAGGCATGGGGCTGTTCTTCTCAAAACTCTAGGAAACACCAATGACTTAAAAAAAACCCACTATGTGCATGTATTACTTTATTAAAAATAAGAATTGGGGCGCCTGGGTGGCTCAATCGGTTGGGCATCTGACTTCGGCTCAGGTCATGATCTCGCGGTTCGTGAGTTCGAGCCCCACGTCGGGCTCTGTGCTGACAGCTCGGAGCCTGGAGCCTGCTTCCGATTCTGTGTCTCCCTCTCTCTCTGCCCTTTCCCTACTCTCACCTTGTCTCTCTCTCTCTCTCTCAAAAATAAAGAAACGTTAAAAAAATTTTTTTTAAATAAGAATTAAGAAAAAGGAATGTAGATAATAGCCTCCATCTGTGCATTTCCAGTTTCCTTTTTAATGTTTATTTTGAGAGAAAGAGAGTGCGAGCGGGGGAGGGGCAGAGAGAGAGGGAGACACAGAATCGGAACCAGGCATCAGGCCCCGAGCTGTCAGCACAGAGCGTGAACTCAGGAACCACGAGATCATGACCTGAGCCGAAGTCAAATACTTAACCCACGGAGCCACCCAGGTCCCCCGTCCAGTTTTTAACATCAAAGTCATTTTCTGACCTTAAGAGTCAAAATCAAAAATCAGTCTTGGGGAGGCATTCGCCTGAGAAGTGACAGGAAGTAAACTTAGAATAAAAAAAAAAAAAAAGATGTTTTTACATTATTATCATACTTCGTGCATAAAGAAAAATCCCTGAAGGGTACCACTCAACAGAGAGAAACAGGCTAACCCGTAAAAGTAAAGGAATCAAATGCGCCTTCCGTGAGGCGGGGGCTCGCTTCCCGCCGTGGCCATTACTCACCACATCCTTCCTGTACAGAACCTCCAAAATGTTGCTGAGCAGGTGGCAGCAGGCCTCCAGGTCTTCTTGTCTCTCCAGATGGTACTTGAGCTGATCCGTCATCATGGGAAGCAGGATCTCTCTGCAGTCTGCAGGGGACACGGGGCTGCCAGTCAGCAGGGGACCCACCAAGATGCAACTCTATTTGCTAGAAGCTTGTTTTCGTAGCATGTTACATTGTTTCCAGCATGTTACATTTACTTTCTCGCATGTGTGAAACTGACATCTGGAGCCGGTCAGATGGCTGGATGCGGGGAGAAATCGTGTCTACCGCTATGGAAATAATTTACACACAAACACACGCGCACACATCTATGGCTGTGTCTCCTTGTAAATGCACAATAAATAACCCACAAACATATATAAGCACATTTTCACGTACATCCCATGGTGTGCACACAGATCTAAACACAGACACACATGCTGGGGGTTTTGACTGGTTTTCTGTGCTGAAGTATAAATTCATTGATTCACAACTTTAAAAGAAATACTCCTCACAACAAATATTTTTTGAATTGCAGCTATGCTTACTTTTTCCTAGGAGGACCAAAGCGTGGTTTCCTTCTACTCCCTTATGCCTCATAAATGTTTCTGAGCTAGGCCAGGTCATCAACTTACTAAATTCCCCGCTTGATCTTTGCTCATTCTGGGCAACCTTCTGCTGGGCTCACACCTGCACCGGGACAGTCTGCGGGGGTGCTGAGAGCTCAGGCTCTGGAGAGAGGCCGTCTCCTCCCTTCCTGGCAGGGACATCTTGGGCAGCTCCTGATACCCCTGAGACTCGGCTTCCTCATCTCTTAACAAGGACACGATGGCTCTAGCTACTCACAGGTTTGGGGTACGGGTACTTCCTCCCACGAGGATAAGGACGAAGGCTTAGGCCTGGTTAGATGCTTAGGACAAGGTGCCCGCTCCTATGACTTACGATAGATCCAGGAGATGAGCCACAGCCTCTCTCTGGCCTCCCAGACCCCTGAGCTAATGCACAGGCAAGTGAAAGAGAGAGAAGTGAGGGAGTAGGCACTGGCTTGGAGATGAGAGTCAGGGAGGCCTCCTTTAGGAGGCAGGACCTTCACCTGCTGGCAAGAGGAATGGCAATTTCCCACATGGGGCAGGCAATCAAGGAATGAGAAACCTGGACACAGAGTCAGGCAGGCAGGAGCATATGACACATTCAAGAGACACATGCACAGGTGGAGGGTGGGGAGAGGAGGAAAGGGCTAAAAGGCCAGACAGGCAGCTGGATACCAGCATGCACATGATGGGTAAGGTCAAGAAAGTTGGGAAAACCAACATGCTGACGGGGGCGGGGAGAGATGTGATCAGAGCAAAAGGCGAGAGTCCCTCTGGCATGGCGCACGGGTAGGGCAGCGGAGACAGGAGGGAGAGAAACCGTCATTTAGCCACTGCAATCGGCCAGGCAAGAAACAGTAAAGGCCTGACCTCCGGCTGCAGTGGTGAGTTTGAAAGAGGCCTTGAGGAAGAGAAAACTGGAGGCAGGCTGGACCCGGTGCTCGGTGACGGAAGGTGGCAGATAAAGGAGAGTCAAACACAACGCTCCAAGTCCTGGTAATGATGTGTCATCCAAGGAGCCACGTGATGCCATCCAAAGAGAGGAATGTGAGGAAAGAAGGGTATTTTTAAAAGGAGGGAGAAAAGGACAAGGGTTCAGTTTTGGACAAGTGGAGTCTGAGTTGCCTGTTGGACACCCAAGTGGCCCCATCTACTAGGCAAATGGAGAGAGGGTTCTAGACATTATTTCTGGTTTAGAAACACAGATGAAAGGATCGCCAGCCTCTAGGCAGCAACGAAAGCCACTAAGACCATCAAAGGGAATATGCAAAAAGAGCAGAAAACTGACCAACATCAGGATGTAGGTGTTAGAACAGGAGATGCGCAGGACACAAAGGTGGACAGAGCCAGGATGCGGGAGGAGGCAGACAAGTGATGTCACCCAAACAAGGGAGCACAGTGATCAAGGTGGCCAAATACGGTGGCAAGAATGGGTGGAACAGAACAAGCTTGGGGCGTGACAGTGAGAGGCACACAGAGCCCCCTGAGGCAGCTTCCTGGAATGGCTGGGCAGGGACGAAAAATGGAAAACAGCTCCCGGGAGCACGGCCGTGTAATGGAGGGACACTGGGGTGTAGGGACAAAAGAACATCTGGATTTTCCTTTGTGCTTCAGATGGGAGCAGAGAAAAGGATGTTCAGAAAATTAAGGAACAATAAGGACACGAACGTGAAGGAGACTGAGCATGAAACGTAACTACTCCTCCAGGTGGGAGAGCCCAGTTAACTCTGGTACCGTCCTGCCCTCCCAACAGGAGCGACGGGTTTCCACCACCCCAGTTCTGCTTGTGAAACCAGCCCAGCCACCGCCGTCCCCTTTAAAATGCAGAGCACGACAGAACAGACGGCAGTGCTCCCAAACATTAGATATACTTAGCTTGTCTCAGGATTTCACATGGTGGGCTTATGTTAGTGATGCATAAAAGCATGTTTCGCACTAATGTTTCCTGAACTCTTTTAACAGAAGAAAAAAAGGAGCATGCAGCGTTGAAATGGTTCCCGTAAGTATGCTGTGACCCACGTAGAAGACTTTCCCAGGAGTACACGGTCATGAAGGCTCAGGGGTGCAGGTGGGAGTGGGGTGCAGGCGGGAAGCATCAAGCACACAGAAACAGCACAAACCCTGCTGTTCCACCTCCTTCCAGGGAACTGCACGTACGAAGCTCAGGCTCAGGCTTTTGCAAATCCCGTTACGATTTATCCCCTTGAAAAGGACTAACAGCTACTCCATTTTTCCAGAAAGTGTTTTGCCCAGTGATTATATGATTTCACTTGTCGACTTCACAATAAGAGTAATCAATACTTAATGTACGAGGTGCTAACGTGCTGTGCATCTTCGGGGCAGCAGCCAGGCTCACCTTACTGGCTATAATGACAGGACTCACCAGAGGTCAGGCAGTGAGACACATGGCACGCGAAGAAGGCGCTATCCTGTGGGGACCATGACAGTCCTTCCACGTCTGTGTTCGCGGATGTCGGGGCCCTCCCCTTCTCAGCCAACCTTCCCTGTGATGTCAGCAGATGAAGTCACCAAGGAGACCATCTCCCAAATACCAGAGCCCCGTAAACTCACAGGGGAAGTGCTCCAAAGAGCCGAGACCTTCTGTCAGTGCAGAAGCCTGCACGGGTGTCCGAGAGCTGCCCAAGGACCAAGCCAGTGCAAGGGAAACGCGACAAGAAAACCACCCGTGGCAGTGAACCCAGATTGAAGATGCATCGGCCCCAAATGCTGACCCACTGAACACACGCATCCCGCAAGCACTCCAAAGCCCAGGGTCTTTCCTACAGAACCTCAATGCTCACGAATGACAACCACCTTCGGTAGCCCTTGACGTGCTGACCTCAATCACGATACCACATCCAGGGTAAAGACTACACGGCAACCTCCTA
The DNA here is from genome assembly GCF_027475565.1 of Acinonyx jubatus. Lineage (NCBI taxonomy): Eukaryota > Metazoa > Chordata > Mammalia > Carnivora > Felidae > Acinonyx > Acinonyx jubatus. The sequence goes on along the minus strand of NC_069393.1, from coordinate 80,639,484 downwards.
GAACCCAACAGACTGGAAGGTCTCCTGGCAAACCCGTCCAGGTCCAGCCCTGTTGGCGGCCATCTTCACAGCCCCTGGCAAGACGTCACCAGGATGATGGCTTCGTTCCCTTCAGCCTGAAACCCATCACCCAGCTTAACCGCCCTCACCAGGGGGCCAAGCCCTTGGTCGCCCCTGTCCATCCGGGCATCTCTATCGCTGCCACCATCTCGGAGATCTCCAAGACATCTGAGGGAGAAGCTGCGGCCGGGAATCCCCGGACTCTGACAACATGATTAAGGAAAACAAATGACTTTCAGCTAAACCAAACAAGCTGAGGAGGAACCCAACAGAGGGAGACGACCGGCCCAGGTTGGGAGGAGGAGTGTGTCTGTGAACAGTCTTAGAAAATCAGAGGAACACAGCTCTGGCCCCAGAGATGGCCGAAATGGCCCACCAGCCTCCGGTACCCGGATGCCCCGGCCGAGTTCCATCTCTTCCCACCCCATTTATCTGTCATGCTGGACAGGCAGTTGTTGACTCCACCGTTCTCAGAGGTAATTGAGTGTGTGAGTGTCATTTGTCAGAATTACTCCGGGGTGAAGAAGTGACGGCAGCCCTGTTCATCTTCGACAGGAGATGCTGTCACCATCTTCAGCTCCCTGGTGCTGGGCACGCCCACCTGCTACCCAAACCTGGGGTCTGCGTGTCAGCTGCGTTCCTTTGTCATCCAGCCCCTCTTGATGAGAAACCACCAAACTTTTGGAAACGTCACTGCCATTTTGTCACGTCGAAGACATTTCACTCTCTTAGCCCCAAGAACATAAAACCCCCTTTGTTAGAATCCTTCTGATGGACCCATAACCGCAAGCTGGATGTTTCCGCAGCTCGTCAGTCCTTCGTCACCCGCTGCACCCATGGGAGCTTAGGAGAAAGGGGAGACAGGGGAGCGGGGAGAATGAAAGGAGCCAATGCTCGCAGAAGGACCTCAGGAAGGCTTCCGACACGCCAGCCCCAGGACAGAGCTCTGGAGACAGGTGCCTGGGCACCCGGGCTGTCCTCAGAGGCCACAATGACCTCAGCAGGCATCTGATGCAGGCCTCCAAGGACATAGGGTCACAGGACAGCAGCATCCTCCAGAAACACGTCCCAGGCCCCCAGGAAGGACCATGCCCGAGAGACCTTCAGAGGCCGGGGGGACCAAAGCTGGAGGCAAAGCAATCGGCACGTCCCTTTGTGACCTGTGATCTGTAGGCCCCGGCAGGACTCACTGACAGACCTGGGCACGGGTGCCCGGCGTGTGGACCGCTGTGACACCTGGGTCAGCCATCTTTTGTCCGTGCCGGAATGCAATCTCCGTGAGAAGGGGTTCTGTTCTCACCAAGGGGAGCCCCCCCCCCCCCCGCCACACGCATACACATAAACTAGGACCTGAGTGTGCGTGCTTCTCCTTGGAGGCCAGCTGTCACACTATCCTTGGTTCTTTATCTGTAAACCACAGTGCCCGGCTCCCGTTCAGGGGTGACGAGGGACCTGCGGTGCGAGCCGCCCTGTCCTGTCCTCGGAAGACGTCATCGTAACAAGATCTCTCCCCACTTTCTGGTGACCCAGTTTCACTGGACAGTGTCCAAGGCTGTCAGGACAGGAGTGTGCAGACACACATGTGCGTGTGCGAGCGCATGTGCGAGAACTGGTGGGGGCCACGTGCAACTATAGGCACACAGTATCTGAGGACAGGTGTGCACTGAGAAGCCAGTCCCCTCCCAGTGTGACACCACCCCCCCCCCCACCAAAGCACACCCACACTGGCCTCCCAACACTCGTCTTCCAGAGGGAGACAGTCCCCAAGAGGGACCACTTGGTCCACGTTTCGGTCAACTGTTGGGTCTCTTCCAGAAGCGGTGGGCGCACGCCCTACCTAACACCCACGCCTCTCAGCTTCTACCCCGACGTCAAGTCCAAAACTCAAGAGCACAGAGGACAGTACAGCACACACACGCTCACACACACCGCACAATATACGCACTCACACCACACTCACTACACACACCCACACACTACACACCCACACGCACACCATACGCGCCCACCCACACACTATATGCACACACACCCACACGCACTCATGCTTTCGATGAACAATTTTAAAGCATCAGATGCAGTCTCTGGCAGCTGAGAAACAGGGATCTCCTGTCATATTCTGAATGTCCCAACTCAGTGTCCTGAATACCCTTCCCCCTGAACTAAGTGCCATTTCTGTCCCATGATTCATGCCAACAGTCCAATTAGGTCCAAGGCAGATGGCCTGGGAAACTGGCAAACCCCCCACAAACAAATAAACTCTTGTATTTTTAACAGAAAACACATTTTAAATAAACTACCCACAACTAATCACTTGGAAAACAGCTACAATAAATATTTGACTAGAAGCTTAGGGACCAGGGTCACTCTTCAATTTTGGGACACCGGACTCTCTTCAAGGTCCAGTTTCCCCACACATATCAAGAAACAATAAAATCCACCCTGCTCACTCTCTGCTTTGGGTCTTGGGCAAGTTACTTAACACTCTCTAAGCCTTGGAGTGCTTGGGTGGCTCAGTCAGTTAAGCATCTGACCTCGACTCAGGTCATGATCTCACAGCTCGCGGGTTCGAGCCCTGTGTCCGGCTCTGTGCCGACAGCTCAGAGCCTGGAGCCTGCTTTAGATTCTGTGTCTCCCTCTCTCTCTGCCTCTCTCTCACACTCTCAAAACTAAATAAACATTTTAAAAATAAAAAAAAATACTCTCTAAGCCTTAATTTTTCTTTTTTATTAAATTTTTTTTTCAACGTTTATTTATTTTTGGGACAGAGAGAGACAGAGCATGAACGGGGGAGGGGCAGAGAGAGAGGGAGACACAGAATCGGAAACAGGCTCCAGGCTCTGAGCCATCAGCCCGGAGCCTGACGCGGGGCTCGAACTCACGGACCGCGAGATCGTGACCTGGCTGAAGTCGGACGCTTCACCGACTGAGCTACCCAGGCGCCCCTTGCCTTAATTTTTCTTATCTGCAAAATGGGGCTGTTTACCTGTGAGGTTCATGGTGAGAATCATATGGTATAATGTGTGCATTTGGCAAATAGGAACATTTAATAAATGACAGCTGCCGATACAAGTGCTAGAAATAAAATCATCATACAAAGTCAGTCTTTTCAACAAAAAGTACACAAAGACTAACGCCTTCGAGCTGCCCTATCCAAGAGGGGAGCTGGTGACCACTTGAAATACAGCTGGCAGCACTGAGAGATGGAATTTTCCATTTCAGTTAATTTTTAAGTAATTTAGATGTAAATGAAAAAAATGACACTTGCTTATCGGAAACAATGGTATGGAACACCTGGAACAAGTTGGGTGTGTGAATTCACTTCTCAGCGGTAAATTTTATTAAATGTGAAAAATGCAGATTAAGGATCCGTGATGAAAATCTAGCATCCAAATTGAGATGGGCTGTAGGCGTCAAAAACCACACTGGATTTCAGAGACCCAGTGTGGAAGAAAGGAATGGAAAACTATGTCATTAGTAACATTTAGATTGAAGTCATGTTCAGATGGTGTTTTAGATAAATCATTAAAATTAATTTCAGCAACTGTGTTGTACTTTTTTTTTTTTTAATGTGGCCTCTAGAAAGTTATAAATTGCATATGTGGCTCACATTCTATTTGTGTTGGACAGCAGGGTCTCAGAGCATGCTAGGAGGCAGATGTTACAGACCTCCTGTGTGATTTCCCGTCTTAATGAACTGGTGTTCGTCAACGGAAGGAGAATCAAGGCCACAGCAGATTTCTATCAGATCTGCCTTCACGTGTATGTGACCGCAGGGTTGCTACTGCCCGTTAGGCTGAGTCGAGGCAGAGATATGACCCACAGGGAGGCCAGAACTAGCTGGCACGGCTCTCCTGATCTTCCCCACCGTAAGAGGGGAGCGCAGTCAGCCCAGCGCAGACTGCCAGGAAGGGGCAGGCAAGCCCGGTGGACCCAGACTTCACACCAATCAGCGGTGGGGATCAGAGGTCCCAGCCACGCTGCTCCACCCGCCTTTCCCAGTGTGATCCACTATGATTACTGACAGCAATAATTCGACATCTGTTCGCCCTCAGCTGTGCAGGCTGAAGCCATGATGATTAATGCTCTGGTAATGGGCACAAAGTAAAAAATATTAATCTTTATAAAAGGTATTCAAAAGGCATCATCAGCTTATAAATGTCCAAGTAGCATATCTGCCTATAACCCCATTACAGCTCTACATTAAGGCAAGATGCAAATTCGAGAATGAATTTGTCCATTTAAAACATTCGTTTTATGAACACTGAGTAATGTGCTGCTTAATTTTTAGTTTGGTCACATTAAACAAATGATCCATAAAGTGCATTTAATAACCTTGAGCCTTTTACATAGAACTGAGATCCAGATTAACACTTTTAATGAGAATTAAACAGTAGGAGCTATATAAATGGGGGATGCTGGTTACTCATTTGTTACAGACACTCATCTTATTTTCCAACTCTCTAAGAACTCTGTGCCCTCGTGATTCAATTGGTTCAAATGATTTTCTCCCTCCATATAAGTCTTCAAACAACAGAAATGCAGAAAATGGAGCCATCAACAGAAGGGATCACGGGAGCCATCTACTTATGTCCAGATTGACAGATGGGGTGCCAGGAGCCAGAGTAAAGGGACATGCGGGGATTGCACCACTAAGCAGCTGAGCCAGAATTAGGTGTCTGATCCCGGAGATAGAGCTCCTTAGAATAAATGATCCATACATGTGCACGTGCACGTAAACATGTGTGGCTCGGGTATCTTTTACATGTCAAGTGCAGATTACGTTTTTCCAAGCATCATTTTAAGGCAGCAAGCCATAAACATTGGTAGTATGAGGAGAATCCATTCACACGGAGTAACTCTAAGTATGTCACTCTTCCTTTCTGAGCTGTAGTTTCTTTGTCAGTGTTTTGGTCAGAAGCTCCTCAGCACCACTCACCTGAGGGCTGGAACTATCAGAAATAAGATAATCTGCATGTGAACTTTCTGCCCAATGTCACAGCATCTTAACTGAGAAGATGACATAGAAATTAAAAGAATTTAATTTATTGAAAATTGGAAGGAGGACGTGGCAGCATAGAGACTGTATAACAATGGGAAAAGAAGCTGATCAAAGATGTCTTCTGGATGAAATCACTAGACATAATAAAAAATGTGTCATAAGGGTGCCTGGGTGGTTCAGTCAGCTAAGTGCCCAAATCTTGGTTTTGGCTCAGGTCATGATCTCATGGTCATGAGACTGAGCTGCTCTGGGTTCCACATTGGGCATGGAGTCTGCTTAAGAGTCTCTCTCTCCCTCTGCCCCCCACCCCCGTTCAATTGCATGCATGCAAGCTCTCTTGTCACTCTGTCAGATACATAGATAGTCTGCTTAAGAGTCTCTCTCTCCCTCTGCCCCCCACCCCGTTCAATTGCATGCATGCAAGCTCTCTTGTCACTCTGTCAGATAGACAGGAAGGAAGGAAGGAAGGAAGGAAGGAAGGAAGGAGAAAAGAAAAGAGAAGAGAAGAAAAGAAAAGAAAAGAGAGAAAGAGAAAGAAAGAAAGAAAGAAAGAAAGAAAGAAAGAAAGAAAGAAAGAAAGAAAGAAAGAAAGAAAGAAAGAGTCATCTTTTTGGAAGAAGGAATAGGGCAGCAGATATTTTAGATCCCTCAGTTTTGAGAAGTTTAGTAATAGGGGTTAAACATTCATTAGTATTGCAGTAATAAATAATTTTTCAGAAGGAATGAAAGAACCACCAACAGAGAAAAATCACAAATGATTCCCATATACAAGTAGATGAAAAAGTTAAAAGATTACGTTGGAAGTACCAGTCATAGTGTCGAAACCGTAAGGTCTGATCCACTCCATCCTCAAGGACAGTCTATGTACTCAGGGAAGGGTTTATGCAACAAAAATAAAATGGGGTCTTAAAGGAAAACCTGGGAGTGGACAGGCTGACCTGGACTCCTCCAACTGTTACAGACAAGTTGCTGTAGGTACCATATCACACAGGCACAGAGCTAATCTCATAGGGCTTGGAAGGAACCATGAACTGCAGAGACTCAGAGGCATGCCATCGTGGTGCCTTCTGTGAGCATTTCTAGATATCAGAGAATCAAGGCAGCCTCTTCTAAGATTGCTCTCCTTGTTCCCAACATCAAACAACAGGGAAAGGAGCCCACTCAGAGGGTGGGTGCAGGACAGAGAATCAACTGTGATAAAGGTTGGACCAACTACACCATGAGGAACTGTTGGCACCACCAATCTGATCACAGATAAGAGTCCCTACCGCGAAAAAGAAGAAAAAAGTATGAAAATTCCACAAGCACAGTACTGTGTTTCTACTTGTTTGTTTATGCGTAGTTTACATTTATTTATGTGTTCATCTATTCATGTATTTGTGTTTTGTCTTGTTCCATATGGCATCTGAAGTAAATTCGGTATTCAGAATGTATTACTCATATAGTGGGTGTGAAATAGTTTGAGTGGGTGATGGATTTTTAATAAGACAACCCCTTAATCAGCACCAGAGTGGTGGACAGCTCCCTGACTGGGATTTTGCTTACAGATTTGGATTTGTGGTTTAACTCCTGCGCCCTTCCTTATCTGTAAATTAGGAGAATTACTCTTTTCCAATTATACATTTTTAAGCTGATGGCTCTGAAGCCTTTCAGAGGAATCAAACTTGCTATCCAACAGTGCTGAGCACATGGTAGGTGTTCAGCAAATTATAATTAAGAAATTGAGTTGACCCTCCTAGGTTGTGCTGTTTTAACAAACAGTCTTTTCAAATGCTCATATAATGAATGATACACAGTGATATATAGAATAAGATATGAAAAAGGTATAGTACTTTACGGATAAGGATTAAAATATTCTCAAAAACAGAAGAGAAGAAAATGATTTCACATTCCACTATTATTTCAAGAACCAGTCTTTGGGGTTCAAAGCCAGTAACATTCCTTAGAAGTCAGCCAGCACAACTACCTAGTTAAGTATTCTGGACTGCTCTATGCGTGGTACGTTATGTGACTATGGTACATGATAGCTGCAACCCCAATTTTTCTTTCTGTCCAACATCCCTCAAGTTAACAAAACTACTATAGAGTAGCTCTGGGTTTAAGATCCCTTCAATAAAGAGAAATATCTCTCCATTTTCCACAGTGGAGAAGCTCAAGAGATTTTTCGTTTATGGATCAAAAGCATTAAGAAGGTATATTTTATTATAAATCTATATTAAACATATAGCTATTCTTTCTACAATTTAAGGCAAAAGAAATTGATTAATAGAGTGGTTTTAAGAAATATGAATTTTATAACTGGGATTAATCACAACAAAAATAGTCTAGAAATCTGACTTCAATATTTCCTAATAGCTGGTCCCAACAGGTATCTGAGCCTTTGCCCTCAGATTTCAAAGGGCTGCTGTAACTAATGTTTCTACTATTAAAAAGGAGAGTTTCACTCTGCTTGATAACTGGAAGAATCATTCACCTTGAAAATAAGAATGAGGAAGACAATTTAAGTTCTTTAGGCCTACATTTTGAAGAAGCGCTGTATTGTTCAAAAATGAAACACAAATGAAGTTTTATGAGGCTGATGAACACGGTCTAAAAGGAGCCTGTTCACTATATTGAAAGAAACAGCCATGGGAATGGCCAGAAAATAAGGGACTGGCACGTTTCCCATTCCTACTCACTACCAGATTCCAACCATCAGGGGGAAAAAAACAAACCCCAAAATGAAAAACAAACAGAGGGGTGCCAGTGAATAGAGAGCTCAAAACAACATAATCCAGCAAGAGTATTAAACTACTGTCAAGACCATAAGGGGATTATCTCTCCACTAAATCTTTAAATCTCTACTCTTCCAATCTTGCACTACCCTCTAAAAATGAATTTAAGACACAATGGTAAATTCGCAGTAAACTCTAAAGAAAATCTCTCCATTGGTTTGGTCGCTTTCAATATGGGAATATGGAAGGGCTAGCTCCTGAAAGATGAAGAAAATGATGTGGTGATAATTGGAATGAACTTTCCCAAAGGTCTCTGGTTCAGATCCACGGCGGAGAGGAACCCATGTGGGTAAGGACGTGCATTTCAGAAGCTCCCTCACCTTAACACAAAGGCACCTTGCAAATACGTCCAATGCTCTTGACTAATTTGAAAGTTAATGCTATCTGGTTGATTCCTTTTTTCCTCACTGCTTTAACATTAATGTAAAACATTTTTGTGAGCAGAAATCCCAAACCTTGGTGTCTTAGTGTTTATTTTAATTTAATTACATTGAAACTTTTCATTTCTATAATAGGATTGAAGCTTTAATTTTCACAGCTTTTGTCAGATATGTGGGCAACAATGTAATCACAGGGGAACAAAGCTACAAATGCACAAATTATGAAGCTCTGACCTTTCCGTCTCTTTGTATCTTGCTTTGAAAATCTGCTCACTCCACACCACAGATTATATGCAAGAGTCATCTTTTTGTGAAGCACATAATCTATTTAACCAGCTTTCAAGTAGTCAAGTCACATCGCGAGACAACGCTTGGAAGCCATTACTGCCCATTCATTGACTCCCGTGCACAGCATGCTGAGGAGTCCGACGCCCTTCGCCTCCACTCGGGAGCAGGAGTGGGGACATCCAAGGTGGAGTTGAGACACCGGCCCGGGAACCAGCCCGTCTGCACACCCTGCCTTTCCCGAAACAAAGTCATTTGCTCTCTGAATACCACCATGCTTTTGAAAAAGACATCCTAATGACATGCTATGGTGGCTGGGATTTGCCTCAGAATATGTGGGGGAGGAGCACAGAGACAAAAACAAGACTGAACGGGACTTGAGACCTTCGGAAGCCCAGTGAGGAGTGCACACAGGCGTTTGTGACCCTCTTCTCTCCATGCTTCTACAGGACTAAGCATTTCTATAATGCGAACAAAAAGCTATCTTGAATCCAGAAGCAGAGTTGAAGTGTCCCTTCTCCCACCTCCCATTTCCACAGAACCGAGGAAGTGCTCAATCAGAAGCAAAACAGATGATCTTCATTTTACAAAACTGCTCACAGATGACCCTCTACATCTTCAGTCACTCACGAGTCTTCCTTTCCCGTGTCTCCCGATGTTACTCGTCCTCAAGACAACTCCTTCCTGCTCCATGATCAATCCATGCAGAGCCAAGGCTAGCAGACACAGCCAGCTTCCCCGAGCAAACACAAAACCTCTCCTCCCCCTACTCCGAGTGAATTGCAAATGTATGCAGCTGGTCATGCTTCCTTCTCTGTGCTGCTCCCTGAGAAAAGAAGCGCACGATTGGGATATTCATGTCCGTTTCTGTTCAGGCAATAAATACGCACTGCAGGTGCGCCTGGGGCCAGGCACTGTCCTAGGAGCCAGCGATTGGGCAGTAACAGCATGAACAGGCAGGCCATGCTCGGGGAGCTCTCACTCTAGGGAAAGACCACAGATAACAAAAAAGCCAAGAAGAAAAATGTGCACTCATTTCCCATGGTGGAGAGTGGCAGAAGCAGGCCTGGAGGAGAGCGCCTGGGGGTGTTCCATGCAGGGGCGTTGGAGCACCTCTCAGAGCAAGCTCTCTGTAGTCCCTCTTGATTTTTTGTTGGTCCAGGTCTACTGGCTCTTGGCTCATATTTGACATGACGATGGCCCTCCCCCATGAGGGCAGGATCTCATCTGCCATTTTTCGACTGAACCCTCCACAAACATGAGAGACACGGCTAACGGCGATTGTGCCTGAAACGTGAGAGGTCAACTCAGCACCATGCACACTTTCATCTTCAGAGGGTATGATTTAGGCAACAAGAGCGAAGCAGGGGAGGAAGCTGAAGCCACGTCACTTCTCGAAAGTCCCTGACTTAGCAGGCAGGAGAGGCAGGATTTGAACCCGAGCGGTCTGATCAGAAAGCCCACACACTGAGCCCTCTTGCAGACCGCCCACCCTCATCACAGAGAGGCCTTCAGAAATCCACAGTTCTTTATTGATGAGGAAGTAAAAGCGTTTGTAGGAGACATGGTGCAAACCGTCACTCATGGTTTTGCAAATCGAAGTTGAAGGAGAGAGCCGTGCACTCGGAGTAAAGGCCGATGATGGTGTGGACATGCAGCCGTGCGCTGCGAGCAGTCGAGTCTCCAGAGGGCCTGGTGCAGCACTGGCTTTCTCAGCCGACCGTGTGGCAGACCCCCGCCATGGCCACCGGTGTGGACACATGTAGTGTGGACTACAGCTCCTGAAAAGCCTTCTTATACTTGGGGGAGGTCTCGACATGGTGAGCAGTGCCTCCCCCGTACAGAAGTCAGAACAAATCCACCGCCACTCTTACAACTGTAATGCAGACTATTCCCGGATTCTGCCAACGAGCCATGAAGCAACGGGAAACGGGCGGTGGGAGGGCCAGCTCTGGGAAGATCTCCCATTTCCTTCCACCAGGGTGGCAGCTGCAGAAACAGCAGGAACCACAAGGCCCCGACCCAGAGGGAGCACTGCAGCCGGGGCACCTGGGAGTGGGCAGTGACCGTGACGGCAGCTGCTGCGTCCACACCGGTTGGGGCCAAACAACCCTCTTTGCCAGAAGACACATCTCCTGCTGGAGTCTAGCAGACTCAGCTGGGTGTGTCCTCAGTCTCCGTGTCCTTTACAGGATAGAGAAGCAGCGGCTGGGGAAGCAAGACTGAAACAACAGGGCACTGTGAGCCTCCGTCTCCCAGGACCCACACGTGGCCCCGAAGGCCTCCGTGCAGAGAAGCAATTCTAGTGGCGGTATTCACCGCGGGCCTTGCCGTACGCGGATCAGCTGGTCACTCCCAACGAAGGGGGACTCTTATAACCATGGCACGTATTTGCTATCGGGGGGAGGAGGAAAGCGGTGTTTTAGAGCAAAGCAACGGAGTCAACACACGTGCTGGTGAGCAAAGACACGCCGTGGAGCCCCCACCAGGAAACCTGGTGGAGCCACACACTGGTGCACTCTGACCACATCCCCAAGAGAATGTTTCCAAAGGGCTAACACACCCAGGGACCTGTCCGGCTAACTCTAGTTACACCCAGTTCTAGAACTCTGGACCCGTGGTCTGACTGGTTCCACTGGGAGCAGGAAGCCCACACAGACAAAGACCATTGTCACAAATTAACAAGAAGTGGAACAAAGCAGGAAAATCAGGGCCATCATATCTCATCAAAAATTACTTTGGCTTTAACTGTTTATGCCAAACGTGGCACACAGTGTCTTGCAAAAGTAATGCCACCTTTGTAAGAACAGACCAACCGGAAGACTTCCACCGATAAGTCTTTCCTGACGAGGATGTAAGACGGCTACAGGTCTGCTCTGAAGAAGCTGGGAGCTTGCAGATGAGGAAAATCCAGGTTATCTTGGCCAAGAATCTTTTCAGAAAGATTCTTAACACTCAAAGCCTGTAAGCGAGCCCTCTTTTTTTCTTTTTTGTTAATGTTTATTTATGCCTTTTTGAGAGAGAGAGAGAGAGAGAGAGAGAGAGAACAAGCAGGGAAGGGGCAGAGAGAGAGGGAGACACAGAATGAGAAGAAGGCTCCAGGCTCCGAGCTGTCAGCACAGAGCCTTGACGCGCGGCTTGAACTCATGGACTGTGAGATCACGACCTGAGCTGAAGTCAGATGCTTAACAGACTAAGCCACCCAGGCTCCCCCAAGAAGGGCCTTTTTCACATTGGACGACACATTCTGAAACACTTTGGGGACAGCCCATGAGCATCAGGGAGGGTGTTTGGATTGCCAATGGTGGCTTAAACGAGGTCTACTGACTGGGGAGCTGGGGAGCCACTTCTAAGACACGAGACTTTGGGTTAACTGTGGCTCATGTGGTGCACGACCATTCCAGATTCACATGTTTCACTCAACCTCATTTTCTATGTTGGGTGCAACCTGCTACGAAAATTAAGTTCCTAACTTCGTACTTAAAAAGATTCTAGGTTAATAATTAATTGCATGCTGCAAAGGCTTCCAAAACAGGACTTGAGGCAGTCCGTGATAAAAGACTTACGGAACAAGAGTGAAAACAGAAACAGGGCACAGTAAAGAAGAGAAACACAATTACCAAACACCTAGGCTGACACAATTACCAAAAATAAAGAAGAGTCCCTTCAAGCTTTCTACTAGCTAAGTTCCAACAGAAGAAAACATTCCCTTGAAATGTATTCTTTTTTAAAAAAAAATTTTTTTAACGTTTATTTATTTTTGAGACAGAGAGAGACAGAGCATGAACGGGGGAGGGTCAGAGAGAGGGGGACACAGAATCTGAAACAGGCTCCAGGCTCCAAGCTGTCAGCACAGAGCCCGACGCGGGGCTCGAACTCACAGACGGTGAGATCGTGACCTGAGCCGAAGTCGGCCGCTTAACCGACTGAGCCACCCAGGCGCCCCCCTTGAAATGTATTCTTAAAAGAATTCCCATTTTAAAGGTTTTTGACTGAACCATTTATGTTTCAGGTCCTTATCCAAAGAGAGCCAAGGGATATGCGGAAAAAGTTCTGCGATAGAAATTACGAATGAAATAGAGGGAAGAAAGTCTTCCCTGTATCAACAGTCAATAGAAGTCAAGTACAATCAATTGTTGACGATCGTTACTAATGTTAATTGGTAATTCAGTGAACCGGTCTACCTCAGTGGTGGTGATGGCGGCAGTGTGTGTGTGTGTGTGTGTGTGTGTGTGTGTGTGTGTCTGTCTGTCTGTGTGTCTTCGGGCTGGATGGTCAGGAGAAGGGACGTCAGTAACCTCCCTAATATGATCCAAATAGAAAACTTCTGGGGGATTTTATTTGCTCTGGTGTAAAGTGTAGTCAGTGTGGAAGGAAAACAAAGCAGGTGTCCCCACCCATCACCCCCACCCTCAAGCCTTCCTTGAAGGCCATATTTCACCAAGCTTTAGAAGACACCTGGAGGATGTGAATAATGCAAGGCCCAGCCCTCCAATGAGACCCTGAAGAATGGACAGTCGAGATTAGTCTCTAAATAAAGGAGATTCATGTGCTTTGAATCCCAAACAAGGGCGACAGACCTGATTTTCATTTGCCCAAGTGAGAAACGGGCGTGTGGCCCACAGAAAGACATGTGGAAGGCTGCAGAAACCCACTCGTTTGTTGGTTTGGTGTTTTCTTTCACAAAGAACACTTGATCTCAAATGAAGTCTGAACATATTCTCTCAACATAAGCCTTCACTGTAAATGTAGACTCCGGTGCCTTTATAAAGTTCAATCCAGAAATAAGGTTAAAACCAGCAGGAAAGCAGAGGGTCCAGTAGTCCAGAAGGTACGAGGGACTAATCTGGACACGCACTGAGTTCTCAGTGCAGCCAGCAGCTCAAGGGGAGACCCCAGGCCAGGACCGCACCGTCCCTGAAACCCCACACATGAGGACAACAGAAAACAAACGGACCAGCCACATGTCTGGACACAAATAGAATAGTGTAAATCCGTGCCTCTCAGTCAGAATGTCACTCAACAGTCTGTACATGTGCCTCCAATAAATGAGGAAGGTTGCGGAATTGTGCAAAGGTTTTAGGCCTTCAATAAAACTGCTTGACAAGTGTAAAATATTAATTCAATCTGTCCAAATAGAAAGAAAATGATTAATAAAAAGGGTAGGGAGATAACATGAGGAAATATAAGGTGTTCCTCAGGATAAATGAGTTGAGGAATCATTAAAATTCTTATTACTTTGAGCAGGGTTTGAAGAAACCCTATCAAAGAAAGCAAAGTTCAGGAGAAGACAGAACCATTATTTCTAAATTTAAAGAAAACTTGACATTTTTCTTTGCAATCATCTGAATGGAAGCAGGTGATTGCCTCCCCAGGATAGACGATCACATGTCTTAAAGGCTACAATGTATGCTGATTATCTTAGGGCTTTGGTGTAGACCTAAATTACAAACTACAAGGTTTTCCCTTCATCTCTCAATGATCTATCACCTACACTGTGTGTCAATTACCATTCTCTTGTACGGGCTAAATCTTCCTGTCTTGTGATGGAGCTGTTTTAATTGGTTGCAACCTCCACTCCTTTTGGCATGGAGGAGAGAATTCAGAAGGGACAAGGTCTATAGACAATGAATAATGTGACAATTTAACGATTCTCTGGCTTCTACTCACCATGCTGTGTGAAGAGGTCACTGTGAATGATTTCAATCAAGCAGTACAGCTTCTGAATGGTCAGCAAACCCATGGGAACATTTAGGATGAAATCAGTAAACATTTTGCTATAATGAAAAACACAAGTGAAAGAGTTTAGGGATACACAGCAAAATGATCCACTGTGTTCAAGACAGTACCTAGATGCAGGGTCATTAAATGGTCATTAAGCTCTACTAGAATATTGGATAATGCCCATTCTACAATACGGGCCAACATCTCATCCAACAAAATGATGCTTTAAAATGTTGTTTCTCGCTTCGTACCCACTCAAATGGCTAGAATCCCAAGGAAAGACAACAAAAAGTGTTGGCCAGGATATGAAGAAATGGGAGCCCCCATATCATGCTGGTCGGAATGTAAATCGGTACAGCCACTTTGAAAAACTGCCTGGCATTTCCTGAAAATATTAAACACAGTTACCATATGATCCAGCATTTCTACTCCCAGGTATATACCCAAGATAAATGAATATATATATATGTGTGTATATATATACATATATATATATATATATATATATATATATCTCCAACACAAAACCTTGTGTGTGAATCATAGCAACACTATCCCTAAAACTCTAACAGGGGAAAAACCCAGATGCCCATCACCTGCTGAGGGGATAAACAACATATAAGATAGCCATAAAAGTCATCCATAGCAAGGAATGAAACTCTGACCCATGCTACAGCATCGATAAACCTTGAAAACATTATACCAAGTAAAAGCAGCCAGGCACAAGAGGCCAAATATTGTACAATCTCCTCCACATAAAATGCCTGGAAAAGGCCAACCTATAGACACAGAAAGGAGATTCGTGGTTGCCTAGGGCTGGGGTGGGGACACAAAACGACTGTTAATGAGCACCAGGGAGCTTACAGGGGTGATCAAACTTCTAAAATTGCACTATGATGATGGTCACACAACTCTGTGAAGACACTGAACACCATTTAATTAAACACTCTGAACCTGGCGAACTTCATAGTACAGGTATTGTATCTCACTAGAGATATTCTTCTAAAAATTTACTTTTACAGGGGCACCTGGGTGGCTCAGTCAGTTAAGCACCTGACTCTTGATTTCAGCTCCAGTCACGATCTCACGGTTCACGGGATTGAGCCCCACACTGGCTCTGCGGGCTAAAAGTGCACAGCCTGCTTGAGATTCTCTCTCTCCTCTCTCTCCGCCCCTCCCCCAACTGTGCATACACATGCTTTCTTGCTCGCTCTCAAAATAAATAAACATTTTTTTTTAATTTACTTTTACAAATAGTCAATAAAACTATGAAGAAGTCTTAGAAGGAGGGTTCTTGTCAGTAACAAAGAAATGCCGTTCACCAGTCGTATCAGCAAGGTTCTGTAAAGGAATAATTCCAAGTACTGGCAAAGTTTGGGAAGACAGACACCAACATGCTTTGGTAGAAGGTTGCTTTGACTCTTCGAGGACAACTGGATACTATTTGTTTGAAATCTTCTAAGAAAACACAAAAAAGAAACCGAAAAAAAAGAGAGAAAATGTAAAACCTGGTAAATCCATTTCACTGTTTATCCTACTGACCTAAATAAGGACAAGATACTACAATTAACCTACCAAAAAACTTGTCCTAGTGTGTTGTATAATAATAAAAACTGAACAGAATCCACTACCCATCGGTATAGCACAGTGGCATGTTCTTTGTAATTAAAAACCCAGGTTGGTCTCAAAGTACTGCTACCGACCAGCTAAGTTATCATGGACGAGTTACTTAGCATAAAAGTGGGTGAATAACAGAATCCAAGATTAACAAGGCATGGAAAGGCTTTGTGTAAAGCCTCTTCTGTGTGGAGAAATCACATAATCGATGTCAGTACCTACGGTTGCTACCTCAGTAAATGACGGGGGAGCATAGGATACAACACCGTGGAGGTTGTAAAAAAGTATGTTGCAGAAGACTATCGCACCATGTGAGAAAACAAGATGTTACGCACAGAAGCTGACTGTAAAATAAAGAATATAACTGTTCATTTTTTTTTTTTTGCTAATGTTTATTGATTTTGAGAGAGAGAGAGAGAGAGAGAGAGAGAGAACAAGCAGAGGAGGGGCAGAGAGAGAGGAGAGAGAGAGAACCCCAAGCTGAAAGCACGGAGCCCGACACGGCTCGATCTCATGAACCATGAGATCATGACTTGAGCCAAAATCAAGAGTCGGACGCTTAACAAACTGAGCCACGCAGGCGCCCCACCTGTGTTGAATTTTTTAGGGGAGTACATGTGTACTTATGTATGTGTATATATGTGCATGTGTGCAAATCCAGATCCTTCTAGTTATTTTTAGGTAGTAGAATTAAGTTTCACTTATTCTTCTCGGTGATCTCTTCTGTTTCATCGAAACATGAATCATTTTCTAAATAGGAAAAAATTCGCACATGATTTACAAGGTCATTTTTTTCAAGAAGTTAGTAGATTCGGTGTCGAAGAGGCACACAGGCATGTGTAAAGAGCCAAGTGACCACGAACAGACTGGACTGGCCCTGGAGAGGGGGTTCTTCCTGGGATCCCCAAGCACCGGTACAAGCACCCACCGTGAACGCTGCCCTGCGGATGGGTTAGGGTCTGATCCCCGTCCCCCGTGAGGACAGGCTGAGAGCGTGGCCATGGCCCATCCAGCCGCAGCCTCCCTCACTGCCTCTGTTCCCTAGATCCGAAACTCTCAGTAAGAATCTTCACCAGAAGCACCCGGAAGATTCGTTAAAACCGAATGTCTGGGGCCCACCCCACATTTCTAACTCAGAAGATCTGGGAAGGACCCCAAGAGTCGTCATTTTTCTAACAAGTCCCCAGGGGCTGCTGATACCGTCTGTGCTGCAGGGACAGGACGATCCAAAGACCCAGGGCAGACGTGCTGCCAGTGGGCCCCTTCACTCCTTTCCTCGTTTAGGGAATGCTAAGCTGTGAGCAGTGTTTTCAGTGTGTGGGAGCAGGAAATAAAGGTGTCCGTGCAGGACGCTGAATCCTAGGCACACCAGAAACCTGGGGATTTGTGGAGGAGACCTCCCGGAAAGACCCCGGCCCCTCACTGTCCGGGCATGAGTAACCTACCATGGATGTAAAGAACGGAAAGGGTGACCATTTTTTACTCAGTGTAACCACTCAGGGGACACACGGACCTTGACTCATGTTTAGAGGGGCATTTGGGGCTGCTAAAAACGATGCCAATCCCCTGCAGGTAGTTTACAGTGTCAAATGTTAAATCAAAACCAAAATCAAAAGCAGACAAGGGCTGTGCTTTAGATGTCTGGGGCTAAAAAGGCTGCGTGTCCCAGTGGCTCACAACAGTCTTGTAGAACGCAGGCTTCCTTAAGACGGCACACGTAGGACTGGGCAGGAAACACAGGTGGAAGAAGGAAGGATTAGGTCCCAGCCTCACTCCTTGGTCTGAAAGCCCAACAACCAGCTTCCTCGAGGTTCGGTTTGATTTGGTTGATATTATCTTAGGTGACGACACCCAGACCTCAGTTAAGAGCTCACAAAGAAGCCGAGTGTGTTGGGCAGGGTGGGGCAGTGAACAGAAAACCTCCTGTGTCAGGTATTTTAGCGGCTGAAAACACAACCAAAGCCCAACCACCACAGTGAAATTCAAATTCAAAGGAATAGAAAAAGCCAAATCTGTATGATCTACCCATATTGGGCTACAAACAATCTTCTAAACAAAATACTCTGTGGGGTGATGGGGTGATGGATGATGTCTTTTCCATGTAAAGTCATGATGTAAAAGACATCATGACCAGCATCTGTTCTAGAATGATCCAGGGCACTGACCCCTGGCAACATGAGACTGAACCTCGAGCCTCCCATAACTTCGATGCACAGAAAGGGGGCAAGATGAAGGACGCGGGAAGACCGCACCTTGGGTGCTTCCTTACCTGAGCTCTTTGGGATCGAACACCAATTTCACATCGTTGACAATGGTTGGCAAGTATTTCAACGCTGCCCCCTGCAAACCAAGAGCAGAGACTGCTGAGCCTCACGTAGTTTGGCAAAGGTTAATACAAATCTGTAATTACTCTGAAGAACCACACACATCCCAAGAGGAGAAAGATCACTTTCTAGGTGAGGAGAGGAGACGGTCGAACACAACAAAAACAGAGCAAACACGTCTAATCCACCAACAGTGGAGATCTGTCACATGGTTATCTTGGCACATAATAATTTAACAGAGGTCAACATTTATTGCCTGCCGACAAAACGCCTATACTGTGTGCAGCTTTTGCACGATTTCCTCCTTCACCCTCACGAAGCTATGGCAAATGAAGACGCGTGTCCCTCCGAAGAACGCTCTGTCATTCAAATCACTGCAAATCCATCATATTCAACATTTAAAACGATTGCCTTTGTTCCGTTCCAAAACTGTTTTCTGTTTATCTGTGTATCCCTTAATTAGGAATCTTTATTTCTTTTCCTTTAGTAACCTATCTCTTGTATTCATATTTTTTATCTTCTGGACAACCCACACTCTCAAAAACCAGAGTGATAGTAATCGTGATAGACTCTACCACATGCTCTGTGCTGTGCTAGAACCTTTGTATATTTTATCCTTAATTCCGACGGAGCTCCGACAGGGAGCTGGCTGTGTTGGACGGCAAGCAAACTGCCAGTGGAGATGCCAATTACTTTGCCCCCGATCACACAGCTAGAGCTGAAGAGAGAAGTACAATTCAGTTCAGTGGGAAGCCAGAGCCTTAGCCCCCTCAGCTGTGACCTGACGGGAAAAGTTCTTGGATTTTCAGTCTGACCGTGGTTGCCCCACCTCTATCTGTGACTCTATGTAACTCCTTGTACCGGGCTGGGCTCCACCTCCCAGAATGAAATGGGGGAAATAATACGCATGCCAAGTACATCCTGAGGTGGCATTAAAGTTCAAAATAAGGGGCGCCTGGGTGGCGCAGTCGGTTAAGCGTCCGACTTCAGCCAGGTCACGATCTCGCGGTCCGTGAGTTCGAGCCCCGCGTCAGGCTCTAGGCTGATGGCTCGGAGCCTGGAGCCTGTTTCCGATTCTGTGTCTCCCTCTCTCTCTGCCCCTCCCCCGTTCATGCTCTGTCTCTCTCTGTCCCAAAAATAAAAAAAAAAAAAATAAAAGTAAATAAAAAAATAAATAAAGTTCAAAATAAAATGAAAAGAGAAGAGGGTAACACTTTAAACACTGGAAAATACTACACTTAAGGCACAAACGATTCTTAGCATTATTTTCCGAAAGCAAAAAGGTAGTGTTTAAAAAAAAAAAAAGTCAAAATGGAGTCACTTGTGCTAAGTAAGCCCCATGTCAGCACCAAGAATTCATACCTAAACTAACTGCAGTTTTGGCCTCTCCCAGGAATATAATCTTAAACTAGTCAATCTGAAATTTCCTGGTCAGCACAATAGAGGTTATCCACCTGTTAGACCCTTTCCATCCTTCAGAGAAAAGATCAAGGAAGGCTGCTCTTTCCTTTTGCCTATAACAGTCTCATTTTGTACAGCTCTTCAGGGCTCCTTTCTACTTGCTAGATGGGTTGCTGCCCGATTCACAAATTGCAGAATAAAGCCAATTAGCTCTTCAAATTTACTCAGTTGAATTTTGGTCTTTAACAGCAAAAGCCCACTTTAACATACTACACTGAATATATATGGTCAGCCGATCTGCAACAAAGAACACAAGCACCTCCCCCTCAGCACCAAATGAAACTCATCCCACACCTCACACCCTATACAAAAATTAACTTTAAATGTATCACAAATCTCAAACATAAAACTTAAAACTACACAACGTCTAGAAGGCACTTAGAAAGGACACCAAAAGCACAATCTATGAACGAGAAAGCGGGGCACCTGGGTGGCTCAATCGGTTAAGCGTCCAACTTCAGCTCAGGTCATGATCTCACAGTTCATGGGTTCAAGCTCCACATCTGTGCTGACAGCTCAGAGCCTGGAGCCTGTTTCGGATTCTGTGTCTCCCTCTCTCTCAGCCCCTCCCCCACTCGCACTCCTCTCTCTCAAGAACATTAAAAAAATGAAAGCCAAAGAAAAGAAAAAGAAAAATTAAAGTTCACCAAAATAAAAACTTCTGCTCTGTAAAACGCAACGCTAAGATAATGAAAGATGAGTCACACTCCGGGAGAAACTAACTGCGGATCGCATATCTGATCAGGATCTGAATCCAGCACAAACAAAGAACACTTAAAACTCAATCATGAAAAAAAAATCTACCCCCCAAATAGGCCAAAGATTTGAAAAGACACTTTTCCAAAGAAGATATATGGATGGCACAAAAGCACTTGAAAAGATGCTCAACATCACCAGTCACCAGGGAAATGCAAATTAAAACCACAGTGAAATATCATTACCACCTACTAGAATCGCTGAAACACACACACACACACACACACACACACACACACACACACACGCACACACACACACGCCTGACAATACCAAGTGCCATTGCATATGCTGCTGGGCTACATGCAAAACCAGGTCAGCAACTGCGGAAAAGCACGTGGCAGGTTCTCACGAGGTCAGACACACACTCTCCGTCCAACCCAGCAAATGTACTCCAGGGTCCTGACCCGAAGAAATGAAACTTCACGCTCACACAAAACCCTGCGCGGGAATGTTTACAGTAGCTTTATAGGTAAGCATCAAAAGCTAGAAACAACTCACAGTGCCCTCCCTCAAGAGGTGAACCCATGCAATGGAACACCACTGGGTAATAAAAGAGAGAAGTCGAGCCCCTGATACACACGACGTGGATGCATCTCAAATGCACTCTGAGAAGGAAAACCAAAAGGCTACGCAGCACGTGATTCCATTTTTAAAACAATCCAGAAAAGGCACACCTAGAGGGATGGAGAACACCCCAGTGGGTGGAAAGGGAGGGCAGGGCTAGTCTACACTGGGGGATGGGGTTGATCCAGTCTACTATACAACTGTATGCAAACCGTACCTTACTTTTCAAAATGAATAAAAGCATATTACCTGGACAGACAGGCATGAGAAACACCTGAGAGAATGTTCCTGGATGTCAACACTGCTACCCTAAGAGGTAAGTGGTCGGATTCCAGTCACTTCAAATGAGTTCGAGTTTCTTAATCTGTAGCCTGGGAATATTCTGTACATGCCTGAGACTCATGTAAGTGCTCAACTCTCCTGACACAGTACATCCTCGGGACAACGTGTGTGCAAGATCTGTTATCCCCTTGCACAGATGAGAAAGTAGAGGCATCCAGGGAAGTCACGTGCCCAGATTCACACTGCTGGGATCTGGAGTGAGGCCGTGCAAGTCCACGGTGAGCGTGAAGCCAGCACACTCAACTGTCAGCCCTCCTCTCGGCACTCCACGGTCCAGATGAGACAGGACCGGAAGGCAGTGCACTGGAGAATCTCCCAGGCTTGTCTTCTCGGTGTGAACCCTGTCTTTCAACACCAGCCGCATCAAGGGATCCCAACTAGCTCCTCTGGAATTCAACTTTTGAAAAGAGCATCAAACAGAAACAATTTCATTCTGGTCTCAAGAGTTCTGCCTCAACTACCTCAGTGCCGCTTTGAAAAACTAAAAACAAAATATTCACCGAGAGGTGTAATAAACAGCCGTTTGCACAGGCTGACTGCTAGGGCCCTAAGGTGTCGGGTTTACTTGGTGGCGTCCCGAGGGGAGAAACACATGAGCTTCCTGCATTTTATCCTCCACCAACAAAGCAAACCCTGCCGGCAGCAACTTGATAAATTCCATTTCACGAGGAGGACGACATAGACAGCGACAAGTAAGACAGGTCTTCATGGCCACCTTCCACTTGCCGCCCTGGGGCTGCGTTAACCAGGCAGGCTGAGCGCCAGAGCGGGGCTGGGGCTCCCCAGGGCTGCCCCCCACAACCCGAGGTCACAGCAACGCCCACGGAGAGGGGCGCACACCCACTGGGATCCAAAATGCTGTCCAGCGCAGAATTCTGCCTAACAGACCGAGATCCTACGGAGTGTGTCTTATGGTTCCCGGCGTTTGGAAAGAACAGAGATGTACCACCCACTGGCCTTCAGCCCCTCCACCCCCCGGATTAAGTAACAAAGGACAGAGGGAACAAGGAGAAAGGGACCAGCATGCGCACCTGGTGCCTATCCCTGTTCACTCTCCGCCTTCCCCCGGGGCTATTTCTCCTCAAGCCTGGGACCCCCTCACCCCACCCCGCCTCACCCATCTCACCTCCTACTTCAGAGAAAGACAAAAGCCGCCAGGAGAAAGAGCAGAGCCTCAGGAGTCCATCTGTCCAGGCAGAAGAGGCGGGGTGCCTGCCTCCAAGGCACCGAATCCTGCCCCTGGGCTCGGCAAGAGGCCCCCTCGGTCTCCCCTTCTCCCTCCAGGACACCCAGTCCTCACCCCAGCTGGTTCCTCTTCCCTCCGCAGGTGAGCCCACGTGGGTCTCTCATGATAAATGCCCGGAGAGCCCCAGGCACCTCCCGCCTCTCGTGCACAGGCAGCGCCCAGGCCTACAAGGTGCCCGCTGCCCGGCCCTCTCTCACCTCTGCCCTCGCAGCCCGGCCTCCGCCCCACCTCGTCTCCATTCCTGCCAAGGCCACAGGGGCTTCAGGCCTCTTCTCAGGTGACCCTTCCCATGATACTGCTGCGACCCCTCGCCTGCTGCGGCATCCATGGCCTCACCCCCAGGACCACCGCCTTCCTGGGCACTCGCGCCTCCCCAGCTCTCTCTGTGCGGGGCCCTGTCCGCACCATCTCTTCAAGGTGGGTGTCCATTCTAGACCTTTCTCCTTCCTCCACATACCCCTCAAAACCCCACCTTCTGCCAAGCTACGGAATCCTAGTGCCAACTGTCCGGGCTCACCTTTCTCCTGAGCGGTGGCCACCACACTCCTGCACACGGCCGTCCCACAGACGCTGCAGGCCCCACCTGTCACGCCCGCCACCCTACCTTGCCGGGGCACCCGGGCTCAGGGCACCACAGGGCAGAGTCCCCAGGTCACAGCCTCCCCGGGATGCTCCCTCTGCTTCACAGCACTTCTGACCAACCACAGAGCACGGCGGTATCCTCACTATGAAGCGCCCCTGGTCCTACGACCTTCTCCCCTTCTACAGGTTCTACTCCCTGGTCCCAGCCACTCGTGTCTCTGGCACTGTCCTGGCTGACACCCGACCCCCTCCGGCTCACACCTGGGTCAGAATCTAACGGATACTGTGGTGGCATCGCCCAACCGCCCAGCACCCTCAGGGGCCCTGGCCCTTCCTCCCCGGTGTCCCCACTCAGTGGCCTCCACCTCCACCTGCAGGACTCTGTCTCTTCCGGTTTCCCCCACGTACCAGGCCCTCCCTCTGCCAGCCGACAGGCCTGTGCACGCACGTCCCTTCTTCCCGGGCCCCCCGCCCACCACTCAGCTGTTGCCCCAAAACACTCAAGAGTTAACCCCTGATTAGTCCTCAGTCCTGCGCTTAGACATCATTTCCTTCAAGACCCGTGGCTTCCGGGTTCGGTGTCTGGAGACACTCCTGCTCTGGGCTGTAACAGAAGCTTGGCGTGTCTGTGTTCCCCGGACCAGTGCCCCACAGGCATGGCGGGGCTGTCCCTTCTCTCTGGGCTCCCTCAGGCCCTGCCGAGGCTCCTAGACGCGGCAGGCGCTCCATGACGCCCCGACTGACAGAGCCCTGAATAAAATCACCTCTTAGTTCTCAAGAGACACTCTACGTCTTTGCACTGGACCCACAGAAATCCCCAAGGGAAATAACTCCATCCACTCCAGTTTGATGAGACAGCCAGGAGAGGCAGGGACTCTGAGGTCCAGGCTGCCGCTGGCTCTAACTTTCCCGACCAAAGACTAGCTTTGCCCGTTTCTAATACTGGTTATTTGTCAAGAACCTCAAGTGTTTTGGTTTCCACCCCTGCTTTCGGCAAAAGGCTTCACTTCCCCTGACTGCAGTCAGGTCTCTTCCAGGTGGGAGGAGCAGGTGTTCAAGAGCTGCCCGAGACGTAGAGCTGAAGACAGAGAAGGTGGGGGGCTGCCGCGCGGAGGACGGAGCGTGCTGGTCGAGTCTCATCTACAGAAAGACACCTCCAGGATGGAAGGTCCCGGCTGCAGGTGAGAGAACCCACGACTGCATGGTGCGCAGGGGGCAGAGCCATCAGGGGGCAGAGCCGTATAGGGGACGCGGACACAGGTTCCTGGGCCAAGCTGACTGCGGGCAAAGTATGCCTCCACCATTTGCCATGTGAACGTAGGAAGATGGCATTTCCTGTCGGTAGTTCTCATCGGTAAAACGTACCGGTGAATAGCGCCTGCGTCCAGAGACTGTTGGCAGAAGGGAAGGATGATGCGTGCATGATACGCTCAGCACAGTCCCAAACACATCGCTGGTGCTCAACAGACGGTGGCCAACATGGCCACCAGTAACGGGGCAGGACAGCACATGACTTGGGCAAACACTGGCCTGGAGACCCTCTTTAACATGCAAAACTCTCAAACGTGACTCTACATCCAGAGTAAACTTTCATTTATAAAGTCCTATATAATGAGTAGAATAATTTGCCAGATCATAGAATTCAGGATAATAGAAATAGGAGGCATTTGAGGTTTTTTTCTTTTTTCTTTTTTGTCTTACTTATATTATTTTTTAAAAATTGGTTCGTTAACTTTTTTTAATACTTATTTATTTTGAGAGAGAGAGGATGAGTGGGGCTAGGACAGAGAGAAGGAGAGAGAGAATCCCAAGCAGGCTCTGTGCTGTCAGCACAGAGCCCAACACCGGGCTCAGTCCCATGAAACGTGAGACCGTGACCCAAGCCAAAATCAAGAGTCAGACATTCAACCAACTGAGCCACCCAAGCACCCCAGAATGTTTTTTTTTAAATTTTAATGTTTTCTTTTAATTTGTTTAATGTTTATTCATTTTTGAAAGACAGAGACAGGCAGAGCACAAGCAGGGGTGGGGCGGAGAGAGAGGGAGACACAGAATCCGAAGCAGGCTCCAGGCTCCGAGCTGTCAGCACAGAGCCCGACGGGGGGCTCGAACTCACGAACTGCGAGATCATGACCTGAGCCAAAGTTGGACACTCAACCAACTGAGCCATCCAGGCGCCCCATTTTAATGTTTATTTTTGAGAGAGACAGAGACATGGTGGGGAGGGGCAGAGAGAGAGAGAGACACAGAATCCGAAGCAGGCTCCAGGCTCCGAGCTGTCAGCCCAGAGCCCAACGTGGGGCTTGAACTCACAGACCGTGAGATCATGACCTGAGCCAAAGTCAGATGCTAAACTGGCTAGGCCACCCAGGTGCCCCCAAACTGGTTCTTTTTAAAAACTCTTGCTCAGAATATGCGGAGGCCAGCACGTCAGCAGCCCAAGCCCACAGTGCCCTGCCTGGGTTCCCTGCAAAGGGGGACACCCACCAATCAGCTCACTGGGGTGTTGCCCGGGGGACTGGATTGGGAAAGGCATAAACTCACAGCATGCGCCAAGAGACAGAGCTGGGTGCGGAGTGGAACCTCTTTCCTCAGCCCTCGTGGGGCCACGAGCCACAGGCCACAGAACCCGTGAGAGCATCCCCTTCTGACAAAGCCCAGCCCGGAAGAGAACAGTACAATGCAGGAATTTAGATGATTTCACTGTTGTTAGCTTTGTTGATTCATCTCCTGTTTTTTTTTAAGACATGGTTGCACTAATCAAATCAATGTTTGCTTTCTGGGAAAGTTATTTCTTCAGGTTTGACTTTAAACCTAAGCAAATTGACGTAACGGCATTTTAAGTCCTAGCTTCCTCTTCTCTTTGAACTTGGCAAAGCTTCCATCTGCCCACCTGAGAAAGGACATGCCCAATTCTAAATGCACTTGGGCCTCAAGGCGATTGACACGTGTGCACTGGCATGCTGGGAACACAATCTTGAGACCCAGCACGCCCAGGCACACGGAGGCTGTAGGTAGAGCTGAAATTACTACCAAATACAATAGAGCTCTCCACCACCGCGCATTGATCGAAAGCCAGCAAGCCACGGAAAGAACCAGAAACAAAATCAGAAAGAACCATGGCCGGTGGTAAAGCTATTTCTATTTCTATTAAAAGACAGGCAAGTTGCTGGGGACCCCTCCTAAAACGGAGTCCATTGCTTAATAACCTGGCAATCAAGAACTCGTGGAATCCAGCAAATGCAGCTCCGGGGAAGGAAAGTGAAGTCGGACCCGAATCAAAAGGAGAAGAAACATATTGAAGGCCAAGTTTTAGAGGGAAAAAAATTGAATACATAAAAGGGAATAGGAAATGGCAGAAAATGCTAAGTTTCCTAACTGCTGAAATAGTTCAGGTTCAAGAAATTAAATAAATTTTATACTCTTCTCTAAGCAAATTTCTTTGTCATGCAGCTCATGAGAATGCCAACTTAATCCAAATCGTAAAACAAAACAAAAAAAATGCACCTTCTACTCTGTCTCAGTTTAATGTTGTAAGTGCCTCTCTGGCTAAAACTGTTACTACTGATGATGATTAATAGACACTATTTTAGGGTAAAGTTCAGGCTACATTATTCAGTATAATTATTTTAATTAAATCCATTAGCATATCTTTATATAAGATTACAAGAGCTATCGGTGATACAAAATAAGTTTTCCTTGAATAATGTATGAAGCAATTATTAATTTACATATTTCTCAAGAAAACGCATATTAAAATGATTCCATTCGGAGGTTTTGAGCTAAAATATATAGGGCCCACAGATTCTTCTTTCAGACCTAAGAGTTCCATCTTTGGAAGATTTAGGGCATAGCCAAACAGCCTCAGAAAAAACAGAGCATTCTAATACAGGAAAATGCAGCCAGACCAGTTCAGCCAACAGGTGCCCTAGACGTGAGTTGCGCCTTTCATGAGGAATGGATGAAACAGAGCAGATGGCGACAAAAACAGAGCACTTTGGAGAGAGTCACCCTGCTCTATGTGTCTAAAGAATCCAGGACAACAACAAAAGAGACAATGACAGTGATTGTTTCTATTACTTATACTCTATTATTAAGTAAGGCCTCCCTGCATCTAATGTGTCTTACACCTAAAAATAACTGTTCGCTTTATAATCAAGCTTTCTTTAGGCAGATATTGGTCTTTAAAATAGCATTCCCCATCCCTACCGCCAACGCTGGTTCATTCAATCCCAACTGACAGCTTAGCAACTGAAAGAAACCATTCCTAGGAGTAGTTTGATGTTTCAATATCACAGAGTCCAAAAAAAAATAACGAAAGAAGTACATATTTACTGATATCCTCCAATAAATCTACTGTAAGCGCCTACACTTAAAAATCAATGTTAGGGCCAACAAATATATGGGAAGATGGTGAACAATCATTAACACAAATCAAAAGCACAGTGAGATAGCATCTCACATCCATTAAGATAGTTGCTAGAAAGAAAGAAAGAAAGAAAGAAAGAAAGAAAGAAAGAAAGAAAGAAAGAAAGAAAGAAAGAAAAAGAAGAAAGAAAGAAAGAAAGAAAGAAAGAAAGAAAGAAAGAAAGAGAGAGAGAGAGAGAAAGGGAGAAAGAAAGAAAGAAAGAAAGAAAGCCAGACAAGATGAGACTAGACAAGAGCAGGTGTTGACAAAGACATGAAGAAAATGGAACCCTTGTATGCTGTTGATGGGAATGTTAACTGGTACAACCACCAAGGAAAAACAATATGGAGGTTCCTCAAAAATTAAAAACACAATTATCATATGATCTAGCAATCCTACTTTTGGGAATACACCCAAAAGCAATGGAGGCAGGATCTTGAAAGTGAGGTCCACACCCGTGTTCATCATAGCACTATTCACAATAGCCAAGAGGTAAAAGCAACCCAGTGCCCGACAAGGATGGTTCAATAAAGAAAAGGTGGTATATACATCCAATGGAATGTAATTCAGCCTTTACAAAGAAAGAAATTCTGGCATATTCTGTAGTACAGATGAACCTTAAGGACATTATGATCAGTAAAATAAGCCAGTCATAAAAAGACACATTCTACATGATTCCACTTATACAAGATATCTAAAATAGTCACATTCATAGACACAGAAAGCAGAATGGAGGCTGCGAGGGGCCGGGGATATCAGGGAATGGGATGTTGTTGTTCAATGGGGACAGAGTTTAAGTTGTGCAAGATGAAAAGTTCTAGAGATGTTTCACAACAATGTGAATACAATTAATACCACGGAACTATAAAAACTATTTAAGGAATTTTGCATTATGTGGCTTTTACCAGGATTAAAAAAAACAAACAGATAAACAAAAACCCAAACAATTTGTTACCCCTTCCTTGGAGAATGCCAACATCATGTAAAAGGTCTCACCATGCTTCTCAGGGAAGGGATATTGTTTTCACCGGGCAGGACTACTCTTAAGACAGCTGTATCGCTGGCCCCTGCCCATTAAATGTCAGAAATAACCCCCCTGCACACAATACACAAACACACACACACAGTCATGATTACGAGCAAATGATGCCCTGATATTCCCAAACACTCTCTGGCTGAGAACCACCAGGTCAGGTAAGAACTTTCCTTGCTGGACAGCTTTGTCACAAACAGGTCCCCAGCAGGCAGAAGCCCTCACTCAGCCCTTGGGTCAGCCTGGCCTGACCTGGGCTGTTGGTCCACTCTGGCCCCAAGAAGCCACAGTAATCGGCAATGAGTGGTCTACATGTGCTGCCGTATGAAAACAGTGGGGAAGCCCCCTGCCTTGCTCTCAGCCCCCTGCTCTCTCAGTAAAATAAGCCAGTCACATTCAGAGGGTGTCTGGTCAGGAATGGGATGAATCATAAGACAATAAAGGGCTAGGGTGGAGGGGAGCTTGGATGGCTCAGTCAGTTAAACCTCCGACTTCATCTCAGGTCACGATCTCACAGTTCGTGGGTTCCAGCCCCATGTCGGGCTCTGTGCTAACAGCTCGGAGCCTGGAGCCTGGAGCCTACTTGGGATTGTGAGTCTCCCTCTCTGCCCCTCCACTGTTCATTCATTCTCATTCTCTCTCTCTCTCTCTCTCTCTCTCTCTCTCTCTCTCGAGCCTGGAGCCTGCTTGGGATTGTGGGTCTCCCTCTCTGCCCCTCCACTGTTCATTCTCTCTCTCTCCCTCCCTCCCTCCCTCCCTCTCAAAAATAAATAAACATGTAAAAAAAAGGCACAGGGTTGAGGAGCGGGGGCAGGTAGAGCCGCCATGACTTAGGGATGGAGGACACAACACAGGTTTGGGGCTGAATAGCAGCACCGAGTTGCAAAAGGTGCAAGGTGACAGAATGAGAAGGGGGCAAATGACACACACGAGACACACACGAGAATAAACCCTCCTCTCTGGAGCCACTGTGCTCTCCGTAACCTCTGAAAATCCATCTGCCAGGAATTAAGTCATGCTAAAAAGGGGTATTAACCGTAATCTAGGCAAGCACAAATTTGAATTAAATTACTAACTTTCTTTGTTTTCCCCCCCTGCATTTTACCAACACAGCCATGTAGCTAAGGAGGCCCAGGGAGATGGCAAGAAGGGAAGCGATCCTTTGAACAGGCCTCCACAGCTCCAAATTGGCGAAAATTGGCTACCTGTCTAGACAGCTTCCAAGAGCAAAGCATAATTTACAAATAATGGTGATTTTCTAAAACTCACTTAAAATTCAGAAGTCGATATACAGGAAAATGGTCCAGTTCAGAAGCATCTTAAGGGCCTGAACCGCAGTAAAGCGCTTTTGAAAACAGCAACTAGAGAATACAACACATCACACTTGTGTTTTCCTCATGGGCTGAACAATTTCTTGAAACAGAGCCTCTGAGGAACACAAATGGGTGAGAGAGGGGCCCCTACAGTGGAGGGGAGGACGAGATACAGCAGGAGGAGGAGGGAACCATAGGTAGGCCTCTGCCCCCCATCACTTCCCACTGCCCACCTCGCTGCAGCCCATGCCAACCCTGAGGCAAAGCACTGGAGATGAAGGTCAAGGGAAAAGACACTCCACAGACAGAGGCAGCTGAACAGGGTGAAGAAGGGCTCTCTGGGGAGAGAAGCATCGAAATCAGAGGGGGACCCAGCCCTCCCACTCTCACCCCAACTCCAAGCCATGGGCACAGTGGCTACCCTGCATCCCATATGCACAAACCCACCCAGAGTGGGTGGAGCTGTTTCCCCCAAACTGTGCCCAAGTCCTAACTCCAGGTACCCGTGAACATGAACTTAATTGGAAAGAGGGTCTTTGCAGATGAAATCAAATTAAGAGGAGGTCAGGGGCACCTGGGTGGCTCAGTCGGGTGAGCGTCCGACTCTTGGTTTTGGCTCAGGTCATGATTTCAAGGTTCGCAAGAACGGGCCCCATGTTGGGCTCTGTGCTCATAGGATGGAGCCTGATTGGGATTCGCTCTCTCCCTACCCCTCTTCAAAATAAATTAATAAACTTTAGGAAAAAAATTAATTGCAGGTCCTACTAGATGAGGGTGGGCCTTAAACCCAGTGCCAGTGGCTTTATAAAGAACGGAAGGGGACTGTGCATGGAGCACACACATGTGAAGGCAGAGGCAGGGGGCAAGCCAAGGAAGCCAAGGCTTGCCAGCAGCCATCAGGAGCTGGAAGAGACAGAAAACGATCCTTCCCTGGAACCTTCAGAGAGGGCACAGCTCTGCCAACGCCACAAGAGCACAGAGAGAATAAGCACCTGACGTTTGAAGCCATCTAGATTGTGTTCATGTCTTACACCAGCCCTGGGGGACACTACCCCGTCCCAAGCCCAAAAGGCAAGGAAGGAATTCCCACTATCTGCAGTGAGAGCTGAAATTCTGCTTTCACTTTCAATCTCTTTCCAACCAAAAACTTTATAAATACAATAAAAATGAGTTTTGAGTAAACTGAAATGCCATTGAAGGCAATGTGGTGTCAAATTACTACGTAAGCTGCTAAGCTCTTACTGTCCACGCCTGTCTTGACCTCACTAGGAAGTAAGAAGCATCCTTGCATAGGCACAGGACAGAGCCCACCTGCTTGGACAGGGTACAAAGTGCAGCGGTCCCAGGCCTGTGGCTGAGGCACGTGGGGGAGGCCCATGGGGCAAGGAATATACCTCCCTTCAGCAGCAACAACAGAACTGAATTCGGATTCCACCCTACCAGAATCAGATCCTGACACAGCTTTCCCCACCCAGATCCCCCTCTCCGACCCTCTTTCCCAGGGCATCCACAGCACTGCTGTGGTCACGCCAGTATTTATGGTCTGGCCAGCACCCTATCCTGCAGAACCATCTGCACTCACAGCAACATTCTGTCCAGTAGAGTGGCCCCTCAGGACTTGTGTCTGCTGAGCACTTGAAATATGGCTAAGGGTTTTGATTTGTATTTCCCTGATGAGGAGTGACGTTGAGCATCTTTTCATGTGCCTGTTGGCCATCTGGATGGCTTCTTTAGAAAAGTGTCTATTCACGTCTTCTGCTCATTTCTTCACTGGATTATTTGTTTTTTGGGTGTGGAGTTTGGTAAGTTCCTTATAGATTTTGGATACTAGCCCTTTATCCGATATGTCATTTGCAAATATCTTTTCCCATTCTGTCGGTTGCCTTTTAGTTTTGTTGATTGTTTCCTTTGCAGTGCAGAAGCTTTTTATCTTGATGAGGTCCCAATAGTCCATTTTTGCTTTTAATTCCCTTGCCTTTGGAGAAGTGTCAAGTAAGAAACTGCTGAGGCTGAAGTCAGAGAGGTTTTTTCCTGCTTTCTCCTCTAGGGCTCTGGAAAACAGTGTGGAGGTTCCTCAAAAAATTAAAAATAGATTTACCCTATGACCCAGCAATAGCACTGCCAGGAATTTACCCAAGGGATACAGGAGTGTTGACGCATAGGGGCACTTGTACCCCAGTGTTTATAGCAGCACTTTCAACAATAGCCAAATTATGGAAAGAGCCTAAATGTCCATCAACTGACGAATGGATAAAGAAGATGTGGTTCATATATACAATGGAATACTACTTGCCAATGAGAAAGAATGAAATCTGGTCATTTGTAGCAACATTTGGAGGGTATTACGATAAGTGAAATAAGTCAGGCAGAGAAAGACAGATACCATATGTTTTCACTCATATGTGGATCCTGAGAAACTTAACAGAAGACAAGGGGGGAAGGGAAGGAGGAAAAAAGTTACAGAGAGGGAGGGAGGCAAACCATAAGAGACTCTTAAATACAGAGAACAAACTGAGGGCTGATGGGGGGTGGGGGAGAGGGGAAAATGGGTGATGGGCATGGAGGAGGGCACCTGTTGGGATGAGCACTGGGGGTTGTATGGAAACCAATTTGACAATAAATTACATATTAAAAAAAAAAGAAATATGGCTAAGGGGACACAGGAGTAGGAATTTTAGCTTTATTTAATTGGAAAGGACTTAAATTTAAGTAGGGTAATGCAGGTCTAGAAGATTCACCATAGCAGCATCCCTCAGTTTGCTCATTTTAACCCAAAGGTAGTCCCTGACTCCTCGGGTGCACTGGCAATGATTTCTCCATTTCTGTCAGAGGATGTGTCTTGTGAGAATTAACTGGGACACTGCAGGGACCACGGTCGGTGGTCAATCATTTCCTGGAGGACAGAGTCAGGGTCCTCATGGCCAGCCTGAGACTCTTCCCTGTCACAGGCTCAACAGTTCAGTAAGTTACAAACAAATCCTGATTTTCCTAAATTAGGAATGCTGTGTTTAGACATGAAATCCTCCTGGAAAACGTGTCTATCTCCCACGGTTCCTAAAATCTCAAGATGGGGGCACTGGGGGCTCAGTCAGTCAAGCGTCCAACACTTGATTTCAGCTCAGGTCATGATCTCACGGTTCCTGGGTTTGAGCCCCACGTCTGGCTCTGCACTGAGAGCACAGAGCCTACATGGGATTCTCTCTGCTTTTCTCTTTGCCCCCTCCCCCACTCATGTGCATGCTCACTTTCTCTCTCTCTCTCTCAAAATAAATAAATGAGCATTTAAAAAATTTTTAAATCTCAACATGAATTTGCCATCCCAGGACTCTGATGATAAGTGCTCCTCTCTTCCTGTCATACAGCCCTGTCTCCTGATCAGGAAATACCATAGCACGAGCTCAGATTTCTTGAGTTGTAACTCGGGGAAGACACTATATATCTGAAACTGTAACGCATAACCCCACAACTGCCCTACAGAGAAAGGTTTAATATGTAAAGGGGGGATGGGAATCTCTACAGACCGACTTTCATGTGCAATTCAGGAATCCGTGCAAATAGAACAAAAAGAATGCCTATTCTTCAGTAAAATAAAGGAAATAGATACATGACACCCCCCCCCCCCCCCCCGCCGCCCAACCTCCCAGTTCCGGTCCTAGGTCTTTACGCAAACAAATGAAAGCCGGTGTTCAAAGAAAAACTCAGATGCAATGTTCACACAGCATTATTGACGAACGTGGGAACGTCTCAAATGGATTCCATTCAAAAGAATGGAGTATGTCCATACAATGGAATATGATTCCCCATAAAACAGTCCATACAATGGAACATGATTCCTGGTAACACAGAAACAAGAACCGCTACACAGTACAACATGCATGAACCTTGAAAATGTGCTAAGAGAAGCCAGACACAAAAGGTCATGTATCTCGTGCCGTCACATATATGATACACCCAAGACAGGATATATCCAAGACAGATATGATATCTTGGATATGATATATCCAAGACAGAAACAGGAAACATATTAATGAGGCCAGAG
The DNA here is from genome assembly GCF_027475565.1 of Acinonyx jubatus. NCBI lineage: Eukaryota > Metazoa > Chordata > Mammalia > Carnivora > Felidae > Acinonyx > Acinonyx jubatus. Next base: position 80,605,571 of record NC_069393.1, on the reverse strand, counting down.
GCTATAGGAGGGAGGTAACGGGCAGGTACTGTAATGGGAACAGGGCCTCCCTCTGGGATCCTGAAAATGTTCTGGAACCAGATAGCGGTGACGGTCGCACAATATCATGAACGAACTAAACTGTTACTTTACAATGATTAAAATGGTGAATTTTATGTATGTGTCTTTCACCACAAAAATTTAATTAATTTAAAAAGGAATGTCCTTCCCTCACCTATAAAATGGCACTTTGCATTAAAATAATCCCAGGGGGCACCTGGATGGCTCAGTCGGTTGTGCATCTGACTTTGGCTCAAGTCATGATCTCATCATGAATTCAAGCCCCACATCAGCCTCTGTGCTGACAGCCTGGAGCCTGGAACTTGCTTTGGATTCCGTGTCTCCCTCTCTCTCTGCCCCTCCCCTGCTCATGCTCGCTCTCTCTCTCTCTCTTTCTCTCTCTCTCTCAAAAATAAATATTTAAAAAAATTTTTTTTTAAATCATAATAATCCGAGACTATTCCTAGTGACTCAGAATCCCTGTCATTAGAGCTGTAACACATATGACTGACCTGCACGATGGTTTCTAGCAGTGACAGACAAACACCTTGGAAACAGCCTGGTGCCTCAAACTATTTCTAAAATGAGGCATGAAATTAGTCACCATAATAATAATTCCAATGTCACTGGTTCACTGGGACAGCTACGTCTCGCCTGAAGCAAGCCGCTATCAATGCCAATGTTTTAATTAAGCAAGATGTAACACAATGTACACCAAGGTAGAAATCCAAGGAAACCAGAGAAGAGAGCTATCCCAATGTCCCAACACTCGTCATTGTCCCAAATGCCACCCCTGAACCCCCTTTCATATTCTGCTATAGTTGTATCTCCAATTCGTGTCTCGGCATTTACATTTTTTAATGTGTATTAATTTTCGAGAAAGAAACAGAGCGTGAGTGGGGAAAAGGAGCCCCAGGGAAGGGCTCCAAGCACACACAGGGAAGAGACCCGGGGGAAGAAGCCACAGAGACTGTCACAGGTGACCTGAGACCATAAAGAAAGTGCCAGTAGGGCTGAGTCACCAGGGGAGGCCAAGGACTAGGGACTCCATGGAGGTCTGGCCACCCAGCAAGGTCCCCTTTCCTGGGAGACAGGCAAATCAGGAGATGAGAACAGGTAAGGCCAGGAAATAAAACCCAAGCTTAGACAACATGGTGGGTTTTGTTGAGTAGCAGGGTGTGCATGAGCCTGCCGGGGATTCTGCAGCACCCACAGACCAGGCGGCTTCTAGAAGCCCGCGATTGAGGCAGCAACAGGGTCGGTTCCTTCTGAGTCTTCTCCTGCCTTGTGGATGGCTTCCCTCTCTCTGGGTCCCCACATGGTCTCTCCTCCGTCCTCTGAGTCTGTATCCTAACATCCTTCTTACAAGGACACCCATCAGACAGGATCAATGCCCTCTCTAATGACCTCACATAACCTTAACTGCCTCTTAAAAAGCCTCATCTCCACACAGTCACATTCTGAAGGACTCGGGTTAGGGCAACAGAGGAATCTGGGGGACACAATTCAATCCATAACACAGCTGTTCCCTCTTCTCCCTCCTTTATGCAAATGCATTTATTAATAAAAAAGACGTGTTTCTTGTACTTAATGGCATTCTCATTGTCACAAACCGTTGCAACACAGAGCACTGAAAAGGGGTCCCTTGAACGAAATGCAAGCAGAATTAGGGGAAGTTCAAAATCTGCCAAAAAAACTTCTTTCAAAAGTTCCTCCTCCAGACGTCCCCACACCAGCCACAGAGACCGCCAGCTCCCGCGAGGACGGCACACGGACACCCTCCCGACCTGACCACAGGCAATGACTCTCCTCAGGACGATCCAGGGAATCAGCACTTGGCGACTTCACCCCACCGGTTGAGAGAGGGGCGCCTGGGTGGCTCAGTCGGTCAAGTGTCCGACTTCGGCTCAGGTCGCGCACTCGCGACTTGTGAGTTCGAGCCCTGCGTCGGGTTCCGTGCTGACAGCTCGGAGCCGGGAGCCCGCTTCGGATTCTGTGTCTCCCTCTTTCTCTCTGCCCCTCCCCTGTTCACGCACTGTCTCTATCTCTCAAACATGAATAAATGTTAAAACACTTTTAAAAACAAAACAAAACAAATTAAAATAAAATAAAATAAAATAAAATAAAATAAAATAAAATAAAATAAAATAAAATAAAATAAATAAAATAAAAAAGTAAAACCCACTGTTTGTGAGAGGTTAGATTCCGTGTCCTGAGGGCAGAGAACTGGCTCCTATCCAGGACCCTTCCTGCCACACCGTCCCTGGCACCCGGCCGGCAGGAAAGGTCAACACACACTTGCGGAATGAATCGGAAAAGCCTATCACGTTGGGTGTTTTGTTCAGCTTTTGGTGGCTGCTGGAGAAGGAGGGAATGAAGCCCAGGGCGTGGTGACAGCAAGCTAAACTCCAAGAGAACGACACATTCCCATTTACAAGCGGCGACTCAAGGCACCCGATGCACAGGCCCCATGGGATGGCTCTTGCGTTCTTGCTCTGGGGCAGCACGCACAGCAGGCCCACCATGGATGGGGCCGCCCTGCAGACAATGAGAGGGGCGACCGGGGAAAACAGACTCTGTGCACACACTCGGCCGCCCCTACTTAGGCTCAGCCCACCATGTTCCCCGTAGGTTTCCCCTCTGCCCTCCAGGCTAGCGCACGAACCCCATGAGCTGACCCGAGCTTCGTTCGAAGCCCACCTCCTCTTGTGCCCAAGGCCACCTCCCCACTGGGCACACTGCTTCCAGGCGGGAGGATTCCCCCCCCCCCACGCTCCTTTGCCATCAACGCCCCCAGTTGCTCACTGTGTCTTCTGCCGGACGTCACCCAAGCCCGGCAGCGCTCGTCCATGGTGCAGAAGTGGGTGTTTCTCCTGGGAAACAGGGAGCAGGTGCTACACTTTCTTTCCCACACAGCCCTCAAGGCCTGGCAGTACTCCCTGCACAGAAACCCACCTGGCAAGCCGGTCCAGCCCACTCACATTCACTGCTGAGGGCCTCCAGGGATCACAACCGCAAGAGGTCCAAGTCCCCCCGTGTCTTTCACCGACACGTGGGACCATCCACAGCCTGGCCACTCTCCGCCAACTTCTCCACCTCCCAAAGCTACGCTCTATTTCCTTCTAGATTTCTGAGGAAGCCAGGTGGCCCCCCTCCTCCCCCTCTGCTGTGCTCCCTAACTCCTTCCCTAGATGCCCTGCACTGGGACTCCACCGGTCCCCTCTTCTGTTACACACAGACGCACCCCCAAGACGGAGGTGGGGGCGAGTGTGACCACAACCTGCTGTCACCTTTTTGTATCAACTTGGCTCGGCTATCACAGCCAGCTGTTCAATCAAACATTAGTCTAGACGTTGCTCGGAAGGTAATTTGTCCATGTGATTAATATCGACACTCAAGTGACTTGATAAAAAGGAGAACACCCCGGGTGAGCTGGGTGGGCCTGATTCCATCAGCTGAATGAGGTGAAGGAAAGAACTGGGGTTTCCCTGAGGAAGAAAAACTTCCACCTGAAGCCTGCAGGGGCAGCTCAGTTTTCAGCCCAGGCTGCATGTTTCAGACCGGCCCCTGGCAGCCACACAGTCTCGCAAACCAGTCCCTTGCGATAAATATACATCCCGTGTCCTAGTGGACACCACAGAGCGGTATGCCTTCCGTGAACCATCGCAGCCCTAAGTGGGCTTACCTGCCCCCCTCACCCCCGCACAAGCACACCTGGAGGGGGAGGGCATCACCTAGCTCTGCGGTGTCCTCCCGGCCCTGCCGATCTCTGGCAAGACACTTGGGGAAGAGCCGTGGGACAGAATGCGCGGGTGCTTAGGAATCGCACACGGAATTCACAAAGGGGGAAAACCAGCAAGTGCTTGGGACACCTTCAAAGGCAAGAAGCCCTCCCCCTGCAGGATTTAGCGCTTTGTTCATTAACTCACCCACCGACTCCACCAACTGCATTGATTAACCGAAAAGACAGGCCAGATCCCAAAGAGGGCAGCTGAGCAAGCTTACTGAATCTTCCGTAAGAAACCTTCCAGATACAAGGGTTTTCTTCTTTTTTTTTTTCTAAATTTATTTATTTGTTTATTTTGAGAGAGAGAGAGAGAGAGAGAGAGAGAGAGAGAGAGAGAGAAGCATGAGTGACAAAGAGAGAGCCCCTCTTCTTCTTTTTAATAAAAGTTTTGGGGCGCCTGGGTGGCTCAATGGGTTGAGTGTCCAGCTCTTGGTTTCGGCTCAGGTGAAGATCTCATGGTTCATGGGTTCGAGCTCCACATCGGACTTGGTGCTCTCAGAGCAAGGCCTACTTGAGATTCCTTCTCCCCCCCTCTCTCTCTGCCCCTCCCCTGCTCGTTCTCTCTCTCTCTCTCTCTCAAAATAAATAAGCTTAAAAAAAAAAAAGTTCTGACACTAAGGGAGGTGCATCATTGGCCACTGGGCAGACAGTGGATTCTCAGTCTCCTCCAGGCCTGAGTGCCTCAAGAGTATGCCCCAAGCCTACATGAGATTCATGGAAAAGGCAACATAAATTCATTTAAATTGGCTTCTCCCAAAACGTGGCTTCAAACATGTTTTTTCCAGTAACACTAAAAGAAAGAAAATACACCTTTCATGTTTCCTTTCCTAGATACAACTCATATAAATAGTGAGCTTTCTGGAAAGAGCCATCATACTTATTTTCAGATGCAATACCAGAAATGATACGTTAATTTTAACTAAAACAAGAGCTCATATCAAGATGTAAAGCCAGAGTAAATTAAAACAACAACAACAATGTTGAGGGATCTACCGCGCGCAAAAACAGTCAAGCTAATACCTTTTGACAATTTCTGACGTGTATGTCTAACACAGACACAAGAGCGAACACTGTTTGCAATCTGGGGGTTGGCGGGGGGGATGGTATTTTACTCCAGAAGAAGTCAAAGCTGCTCCCCCAATTGCCTGAAGGATCGAGCAAATGCCAGAGGAAATGACAGTACACAGCACAGTAATAAGCAAAAAGGACAAAAGCACCCACTTCCAATTTATAAAAGGTGTGTTATTTGAGACTCCACAGTGTGCCCGAGCACATGACAAAGGGAAATCTGAGGCACTGGATGGCGGCTAACTGGTTATCAAGTTAAATAAACTTCGGAGTAAGGTTTACACTTCTAATCACTACCATCAAACCTGAAAACCGGCCAGCTTTCATTCTGTGTCTGTAAAAGGTGATTCAGAGTGAGGTGGAGAAAACTCTGAGATCATGAAAGCAACAGCAGGAAAATAATTCTATTTATTGGAAAATGAAATGACGTGATCGTCCAAGAATATTCAATAATGCAGCTCAGGGTCTTGGAAAGTCTAGAACTTCACAAACACAGCAGCATAGAAAAGTAAACTATGAAGAAAAAGCTCAGGGGAAATGCTATTGCACTGTATGTTAACTAGCTGGCATTTAAATAAAAAAAAAAAAAACATAGAAAACCCGAGATTCCTCATTAATGTCCAACATTTACATTTGTATGAAGCATCATTTATCTCTTTATTAATTTTTTTTAAGTTTATTTAAGAGAGAGAGAGAAAGAGAGAGACAGAGACAGAGCATGAACAGGGGAGGGGCGGAGAGAGAAGGAGACACAGAATCCGAAGCAGGCTCCAGGCTCCGAGCTGTCAGCACAGAGCCCGACGCGGGGCTCAAACTCGCAGACCGCGAGATCATGACCTGAGCCGAAGTTGGATGCCTAACCAACTGAGGCACCCACATGCCCCTATAAAGCACCATTTATCTCTGAAGACCAATACCAACATTGTTTCGCTTCTACTTTATATAGATGGCCATAAAGGATGCAAATTCCTAGCTCTGTAGGGCTCTATGCATTTCATCAGCGTAACCTCGAAAAGGCTTCTGCAATCAAACCACACAGAACGCTTGAGAAACAGCGGTGACATGCCATGTTTCTTGAGGATGAAGTCTGTGAATGAACTAACTTTCTTTCAATGTCCTCACACTTAAGAAGTCCCCATTCCCACCCAAAGTTAGCCCTGGACTAGTTCCTGAAAGAGTGTCCAGGATTTCTCAAAGACCCCCTGGACCACAATCCGTCCCAATAGCTCCAGGGATCACCACCACCCACACTCAGTAGTCTCCCCAGGATGGGGCCAGATGGCACTCCCTACTCTCCTACCGCATGACATGGACTGAGCCCAGCATGAATTTCCAGAACTTGGTCAACATCAGGTTAAATCTTATACAGCAATGACCCATCTATCTTACTCGTTGCTCTAAACCCAGTAGAAATTCTCAGCATCCACTTGAGAAGTCAATGTGTCATACGCTGCTTGGAAAATTACAAGCCCGTATTCTGAAAACTCATTACTGTTACGAGTGTGGTGTGAATCTAAGTACACATGTAGCATGAACAAAGGTCCTTGTGCAATGGATAGTGCTGTAAGTACAAGCTGCAGAGTGCCTTTCCTTCTGACCAAACCCGATCATGTACCTTCACCTTCTGGAACATCCTGGAACTTTCTGGAGCCCATCACAAATGCCTCTTGCCACATCCACTCCTACATACCTAGTTGTCTTTTGTCTAAAAAGTCAGGTGACCCGGATATAAGGGAGTCCCTCATTTGTCTAATGAGAGAATTTTATATTCCGTGTACTTCAAATATATTTACTTTTTTGGATACAGATAAAAACCAACAGTCCACTTATAATACTTCATTAATGTAACTATGTGTTCCCATCTAACATCATAGTGTATGAATATTAATTTAGAAATATTTTTGTCCACGCTCACATTTCCTGAAACTGTTTTATGCTAACTTTTTACTCACATCTTTCATAGAAGTATCTTAATCACCACCAACACCCATTTTTTGGCCATCATTTTACAACAATCTAAAATGTTGACATGATGGCACTTTTTATGAACCCTAGTAAATTATTTCCCAAGCCACAAGTCCCCATTTATGTAATATTAGCAGGGTTTTACTTTACCTTAGGTTCATATTCATGATCGTTCATGATCTCAGCAATGTGACCAGTTATTCTATTTAAAATGACCTTGGAAGGGTGTATTATAATGACATCTAACCCTTGGGTTTGTGCAAGCAGGAAATTGTCAAAGGTATGTTAAATTTCTTTGGCCCCTTTTCATCAAACCTGCTAGGTAACCTCTAAAATCATGGCAAACCCAACATCGCATTCTCAAGCTAATGTGTTTTAGTGGGGTTTAACAAAAAGTAATAGAGAAAGTTGTCATAGGGACTCAAAGAGAAGGCTACTTAGCTTTGGGGGCCTACTGTGGGAGGCAATCATGGGGTGAGCAGGAACTGGGGCCATTCCCTCGTGGAGTCCAGGTGGAGTCTCTGTTCCTTCACATGGAACATCCCTCCAAGATGGTAGGACATGACAACAATTTCTGCCAACTTCCGAAGGCCCCAGGACTGAGGGGCCCCGCGTTCCTCTCACTGGTGTCCTCTTACGTCCCCTCCCTTGGGACCTCCCCAAGAGCTGAGATTAGTTATCTTTCCACATTCACAGCACCTCGAGAGTATCTGGCTTGAGTTGGTGCTGGGAAACACTTGTGGAATGAATCACGTCTGAATGAAATCACTAAATGAAGTAGGGGAGGCACAGCACCCAGAGGTGAAATTTGGGGAACACAAAGCCATGGGTCCTAATTACCTGGGTGCAACCTGGGATGACCGACTGTGTGAAATAAGAAACATGGAGGATAGGATGTACTTCTGTAGCAGCCAGCAGTTTTAAAAATTTAGACCCGTTCCCTGTTATGAGATTGGGGCCCTCTTACTCTAAGAAAGTAGGAGAGGCAGTTCTTAAATAACATGATAGTGACAAAAAACGGCAGTTGCTTTTTATTGTCATGTATCACTAATGGATGGGTGACATAGCACTCCGCTATGTCCATGACAGAACATAACCTCGGCTTATACACCCCCCGCCCCACTCTCTGACCACTGACAGATCTCCACGCCTAGAACAGTGCCTGGCAAATGTACAGTGGCGTATTTAAGGAATACCATTTTGGTGGCGGTGGTGGCCTTTGTTGTCACTGGCCCGTGAGCTCCACTGAAGGCTGTGTAAGTAGACCCGGGAAGCCCATGCAGTACAGATGCCAAGGGCTCTTACCCTCCCTTCCCCAAAGTCCAGACACAAGGCCTCTCCAAGCTGCACAGGCCAGCGTTCGAAGGGGTAAGAACCAGGTTTGGGGAGGATGACAGGCTAAACTCCAGAGACTGGGGGTGCCTGGGTGGTTCAGTCAGTTAAAAACATCCAACTCTCGATTTCGGCTCAGGTCACGATCCCACAGTTCGAGAATTCAAGCCCTGCGTAGGCTCCGTGCTGTCAGCGCAGAGCCTGCTTTGGATTCTGTCTCTCTGCCATCTCCCTGCTCACGCTCTGTGTCTCTGAAGAATAAATAACTTAAAAACAAAAAGATTTAAAAAATAAAAAAAAATGAAATGAAATAATAAAGTAAAATACAATACAATAAAAATAAAATAAAATAAAATAAAAATCCAGAGACTGGAACGGAGGGTGATACACAAACCAGGAATCAAAAGGCAGTGGATTCTAGTCTTGTATCCCAGACAGACCACAGAGCAACCATAAGGCACTGCCCTACCCCCGGCTCACTTTTGCAAGATTCTGTTCCACCCGTGGTGGGTGTCCCAGCTACCCTGGGGGCACATGTACTTTGCACAGAGTCTACTGTAATGTTTGAGCTCTATTCCTTGAATATAGAATTCCTCATGGAAACTCATTGAAAGATATAGCTAACTAGGATTTCATTGAGACAGTAACTTGTGTTTTGTTCTCATTGACAAGTGGCACAGGAAATGGCAGAGGGTATCGCTGCCCACCCCCTCCCACCCGCCATGTCAGGAAGGCAGTCCTGCTCTGTTGGATAGAACACCGCACCCAAGGGGGCCTCAGCGACATTTCTGTTTCCATTTGGGCTCCCAAGGAGAAGCTGCTAGACTCCGAGAGGATGGCTCCAACCCCATTACAGCTCAGAAGCCCATCTACGGAGAGGTTCTCCTACACCACAATTCAATTTAACGTCTCGCCATGCTAGTGAGAGAGAGGCTGTGAACCAGGTCTCCATATTTAACAAAAATAAAACAGGAGACGATTATAATGAGGCAATCAGACGCCTCTGGAACCCAAGTGCGGTGGAGAACACACACACGTTTAGCTTACAATGGCTTTATAGATTAGCTTCCCTATTGCAATGTGTACCAATCACTCACCAATGAAGAATTAATTAATTTCGAGTCATGAAACACCCATGATATGGCCAGGAGATTGTTGGAGGAAGGATGTGAGGATAAAGAAGATTAAAAAAAAATAGCACCCTTTATTCTTCAAATGGAGGGACAATATTAACTAAGGAGATTTAGAAAGATTTAAATTCATTAAGAATACTAATATTTTAGGGGCAATACAATAATAGAGGGAAAAGTATAAATATCTGTTAAAGCAAAAAATCTCATCATTCTTGGGGCATCTGGGTGGCTCAGTGTTGAGCATCTTGATTTTGGCTCAGGTCATGATCCCAGGGTCATGGGATCGAGCCCTTCATCGGGCACCACACTTAGCATGAAGCCTGCTTGAGATTCTCCCTCCTTCTGCCCCTGTCCTGCTCACTCTCTCTCTGAAATAAAAATATAAATAAAATCTCATCATTATTATGACAAGAGCCAGCAGCTCCATATCGTGATCAGAAGAACATCTAGCGATTCTGACCCCAGGTTAACAAGGCACAGCAAGATGGTTGCCGAGAATCTATTTTCTCAGTGTTGTAACGCAATGAGGGACAGAAAAATTACTCCGTTCTAAAGCTTTTAAAAGCTTCTTAAAGACTTTAAAGTAACTTTTAATGGGTTTTTCTTTCTCTTCTATGTTTCACAGGTATTTGTTTGGAAGATTAAGAAATCACCTTAGGAAAAACAGAAAACAGAACTCACTAATCATCTTCCATTTAGCCTTTTATACAGGTAAATAGGGAAATCATTTACAATCACATCCATTATAAAGAATTCAAATTATTCCACTCTGTTTTATTATCTGCCATCAGGAAGCACACTTCCTCACCAGGACGTTCAGTGAGTGCATCTCCTGTAGCATTAAGTCCTATTTTAACAGCCAGAGAGTTGCTCCCATCTAAACAATCAAGTCAGGGATGCACACCAAAGGCGTCATGGCGAGGGGAGAAGGCAGGCACCGGGGCCCCGCGAGGAGGAAGCACCACTGGGGACCGGCGGGGCCCAGCCAACTGGGAGGCATCCTGGACAGTCATGGCACCAGGTGTTTGATCTCTCCTTAAATGTCAGTGGCAGGTGCATTTTCAGAGTCATTTTCTGATCTCCGGTTCACATATCCATTTGCTCGTAAGGTGACGGCGCCCGTGGCACGCCAGGCCAGGGGCCCAATGGCCAGTTTTCAACTGCTGGAGAAATGGGTGTGCAGAGGGGAATCGCCAATGCACCTGCTCTCTGCGGTTCAACAAAAACGGAGTCCATTGCCGAGGACTCCTGGAGGCAACAGCATAGAGCCCAGGATGCCAGGGCAAACTGGAGCGAGCAGCTTCCACACCGCGTTTCGGAGGTGACTGGCAGGCCCCTGGAGAGAGGAGGGGGGCGTGCATCCCAGGGAGAGAGACCGTCCCACACAAAGACTCGAAGACAGGCAAGAGCTGGCACGGACACGAAATGAGCAGCCCCTTCCGGGACCACGTGCACAGACAGGAGGGAGCAAAGGGGAAGGAAGGGGGCAGGGTAGCTGCCAGGTGCTCGGAGCCAGCCAGGAGGGGACATGCGTGGGGAAGGGGACAGAAGCCCAGGGCTCGTCCTGGCCCCTTCTGCATCTGTCAGACACACGGTGTCATGTTTTTGTTTTTTTTTTCTTAAGATATTTTTTTTTTTTTTTTTGAGACACAAAGCGAGCAAGCAAGCACGACTCAGGGAGAGCAGAGAGAGGAAGAGAGAAATCCAAGCAGGCTCTACACAGCGCACAGCACAACATGGGACTCGATCTTATGACCATGACATCATGACCTGAGCCGAAATCAAGAGTCAGACGCTTAACCAATTGAGCCACCCAGGCACCCCCACACTGTCACGTCTTATTGTTCCACTTAGGCCTGTATTTGTCCTCTCCCCTGTGAGCAGACCCACATAGACACCAACTGTCCGGGCCTGGAAGGGCTGAGTACGACTTACTATCTCCCTGTCCTGCGGAAGGAGGAAACGAACGTGAGAAAGGCAGGCTCTTGTGCCTGGGGTGAGAAATGATACCTGGTGGGACCCCTTCTCCTCATTACTACAATTAGCCTCCACTGGCCTCAGGAATCAGCATCCGGCACAGCAATGGAGAGCAGAGGAAATAAAACAGCGAAACCCTGTGGCTTAGATGAGGCTCGCAGCAGAAGCCAAAGGGAAGAGAGATCAGGGCCCTGGGCCGCCCCGTGTGGGTTCAGCTGCGTTCCTGTGAACAAGCGTCCCGTGCACAAGCGTTGGGGGCCAGCCAAAGGGCTGGTGGGGGCTGTGAGATGTGCAGACGCTGGGCTGTGGGGTGATGAGCAGGTCACACACTCAAAGGCTGCCCTTATAAAGCTCAATAAACTTGATTTTGAAAAGAACCCACAGGGATCTTGATTCCGCTTCTCCACAGCAGAGCAGAACTGAAGAGATTACCGAAAATTCCAAACCGGGACCCAGGTGTTCTCCCCCCCCACCCCCCCGTCTTGGATTGAGGCCAGGACATTTGTGGCTGCAGCGGCGGCCCTCACGGGGAGGTGGCAACCAAAGCTAGCCCTAGGTCACAGCACAGAGACCTATCGGAAAAGAGAAGAAAGCAGCACACAGGCAGTGAAGTCAGGAGGGCACCAAAAGGCGCGCTGACCCCCTGGGTTCAGCCTGGTATCGGGACAGACTTGGGGCCTACGGAGCATCACGCAGCGGGAAAGGTCATGATCTACTCCTCAGGTAGGGGTCTTGAACGAAATGCCCCCACACTTGGGTCCACGCAAGTGCAAATCAGTAAGCTAGAACTGTCACACACACACACACGGACCGCAGAACTGCCGAGAAGGTGAACGTCAGCTGAAGGTTACGTGGTTATAAAACCATGATGTCTCCTAATAAAAGGAAATACAAATGGATGGGTTTTTAATTCTCTGAAAACAGTATTTATTTTCCAAAAGACGGCACCATGGGTTCAGGAATATTTCAGAAAGAGACGACATCTTTAATTCATAGAGATAGCAAAACCTCACTTAACTACCTTGGGGGGGTCACAAAGGGTTGAGACTGAGCTCACAGCAGACTCGGAGAAGGTTATGAAAACAATTAGGAGCTAATGAGTAGACACTGGAAAAGCGAGAGGCCAAATTGCCGGCTGGCTAACTCTCTCCTCACTCATGACAAGTAAAAAATCAAAGGTGTCGTTTAAAAAATATTAAATTATTGGGTGGGAAACTCCAAATTCAGACACAGAGTAAATAAAAGCAATTTTTAATAGCCTGGCATTAATGACGGGCTGGTAGAGACAGACTCTGTCGACTGTGATACACATTTGGACGTTCCCATTTAGGGTTCCTTCCACGAAGAATATGCATGTTCAGCTCTGGGAGATGCCGGCAGCCAGAGACACCAGAAAAAAACTCAGAGGAGAAGCACAGCAATCCCCAGCACCTCCAGATGCCGCGACATTCCCAGACATTCCCGCGTCCAGTGGAAAGAGGCTACAGTGAAGAAAACCTCAGGATGGGCAGGATCTTAAGTAGTAATTATAATGCAAGAGTAATCACCAATCAGACCCTGGAATGGGGGGGAGGGGCGGGGAGGGACACGATTAGCAGAAAGTCTGTGAAGTCAGAGCCATACATTCTCAAAAAATGAAATGCTGTCACTTTCAAGTTTTCAAAGGAAATTAACAACCCAGCTTAGCATGATATTGGCAAGAACTCAGAATTTCTGAGCTGGAGGGGGACTTTGGGAATTCATCACTCCTAAACTCCTTGGACGCGACCTGGGAGAAACGAGGCTTGAGAAGGAGGCCTATCTTCGAGGATACCTGGAGAGGTTATTCTCTTATGAGGTCTAAGCGCCAGCAATGACTTCACCCCGCTTACGCTATGTATTTGCCTGGCAAAGCCTCGTTTTCCTAACCAGAGAGGTGAATGGCAGCCCAGCCACTACGATAATTATCCTAAATTATAAATAAGTGGGGGTGTGAATGACACTATGCGCTCCACTGAACTTAACACAGTGTCAAAAAAAAAAAAATGAACTAGAGAAAAGATTTGAAATATCACACAGCTGGCATGCTAATTTTGGGAGCTACAATTAGTTTAAAACACAAAGACACATCACTTTTAAAGGACTGACTACTGCATTACACACTCAGTGGGTTACTTGTACAGATCCAGGGGTGCCTAGGTGGCTCAGTCGTGATCTCACGGTTCATGGGATCGAGCCCCGTGTCAGGCTCTCTGCTGTCAGCACACAGCCTGCTTCAGATCCTCTGTCCCCCTCTCTCTGCCCCTTCCCCTCTCATTCTCTCTCTCTCTCTCTCTCAAAAATAAACATTAAAAAGAATCTGTCTCTGTGCACACTTTAAATTTTTTTTTATGTTTATTTATTTTGGAAAGAGAAAGAGAGACAGAGTGTGGCACAGGGAGGGGCAGAGAAAGACAGTGACACAGAATCCGAAGCAGGCTTCAGGCTCTGAGCTGCCAGCACAGAGGCCGACACAGGGCTCGAACCCACGAACCGCAAGATCATGATCTGAGCCAACATCAGACGCTTAACCAACTGAGCCACCCAGGCGCCCCTCTGCGCACACTTTAAAAAAATTACTTCCCAATGCAAGCAAATGATGGCATTTTGTCCTTTTCAGCCTATGCAAAGTTTCCTTTGCTGTTCATTATCTATTTTAAAGAGGTGACCGTTTCATTTCTAGAGAGTAGATCACAGAGCGTAAATGCAGAGGGAACCTCAGAACACAGCCTAACCCTTTCCTTTATTTCACAGGTAGGAATAAGAAAACTCAGTGGAGTGGAAAGTTTCTGTCTGAAGGAACTGAGATTCAGAGACTCAGATTCCAGACAGAAGAACAGAAGAGGGGTACCCCACAACCCAACGCCCAGGGACAGGCAATGGGCACGATCTACACTTTGATGGGGGTGTGGGTGCATGATGTAAGCATCTGATAAAACTGAGTAAGCCACACGCATCCCATTTGTGCATTGCAATGTCTATAAATTATACCTCAATTTAAAATTCAGCTTTTTGAGACAGGGATCTTAAAGAAAACTTTTTAAAGTAAGTAGATTAAATACTCCCAATAAAAGAGGAAGGTCGTCAGCTCAGGAAAAACAGCAACGATATGCTGCTTACGATTTGCTGTCTTTAAACGAAAGAATGATGAAACGCTGAAAATAAAGTAGGAAAGCAACGCTTCATGCAAACACTAGCACGCTGAAAGCAGGTGACTGTAGCATGTCAGAAGCAATCAAAATCTTCACGTCCCGGGGTACCTGGGTGGCTTAGTTGGTTAAGCGTCTGACTTTGGCTCAGGTCATGATCTCACGGTTCGTGAGTTCAAGCCCCACATCGGGCTCGCTGCTGTCAGCCCACAACCCGCTTCAGATCCTTGCCCCCCCCCTCTCTGCCCCTCCCCTGCTCATGCTCTCTCAAACAAAAATCTTCACCCCGCAAAAACACAGCCTGCACACATTTTCCAGATGCTACACTGAGGAAGGGGTTGTTTGCCCAGTGTCTCCCATGCCCTGATCCACTGCTCCTTCCGCCCTGCCGAGAAGGAAGGTTGGCATGGTGGAAGGAGTTGGTGCATACGGAGAGCTGGAATGCCCACAGGGCAGGTTAAAGAGCAATGAGAATCCCACACGGGAAGGGAAGGCAAGAAACAATGCAGGAGACGGAGTCGTCTTCATGTCAGACAATGACTCAGGACACATCACATCCTCTATCGAAAGTGATGGACACACCCGGAAAATGATCACTGTTTTCTACAAATTCCTTTCTCACACGCAGCACGTCACCTTCATGTTTTAACACCCCTGCAGCTGACCACGGTGCCCTGCGCGACAACAGGTGTCAGCCCCACCAATCTCCCAAGTGGCATCCTGGGGACAGATCCTCAGGAATCCCTGACAGGGCACCCACCAGCCATGAGCCCCAAGAAGGGGCTCCTGACGACAGCCACAAAACTCCAAAAGGCGGCCCGCCAGATTCCAGGAGAACTTTTTTCAATTAAAAACATATTTTACTTAAAATGTAAATGAAAAAAGTTATCCCATGATAAAAATAAAAGAACTAATAAGGAACATCACAAGATAAAATTTCTAAGAACTCATGTAATTTTCATACTGAGAGATCCCCGGGGGAAAAGTCCATTTTTTCCCCCTAGTTCTTTCCTGGGAGATGCTGTCCTTTTCTGAAAATGTAATTTTAGATTAAAAAACTAAGGGGCGCCTGGGTAGCTCAGTCGGTTGGGCGTCCGACTCCGGCTCAGGTCATGATATCGCGGCTCATGAGTTTGAGCCCCACATCGGGCTCTGGACGCTGACAGCTCGGAGCCTGGAGCCTGCTTGGGATTCTGTGTCTCCCTCTCTCTGCCCTTCTCTCTCTCTCAAATAAATAAAAGCTTAAAAAAAATTTTTTTAAAATAAACCCATATGTCAATTCTCAGTGAGTCAGTTCAGGATCTCAGATATTGTACCTGATTATTGGAACACATCATGTTCCCCTTCTCGGCTCCGAGGACATGGGGTGGGACCAGGACCGCCCCCACCTCACGCTTCCTGCTCCTCATGCGAGTCTCTACTCCAGCCCCTGGGTTCCTGTCTTCCAAAAAACCAATGGATTCCTGCCACCCTCACCCTCTCCTTTTCTTTCTTCCTGCTGTGCCCACCCTCCCCTCCCTTTGCCCCCTCCCTGGAATGGGCCCCATCTCAGCTCCCTCCCACCCCTCAGAGCTCAAAGCCAGGCCTCCCTGCTCCCACCGACCCTTATCGAATGATTTCAATCCACCAGCCACCTTCTGGGGGTCCTCATCTTGCCTGAAGTCTCACATGCGGATGCCCCAAGATGTCATGATGTAACAACTCATCTGGTATCTATTTTGGGGACCGAATACCTGGTTTCCTCTCCTGCAGATGGAAGGCTACGCCTTCCTCTGTATATTCCTAATGGCCTCAGGCCAGTACGACTCCACAGCCTGCACCAAATGGACACATAACATGCTATAAAGTCAAGGATTCCGATCCACATTATCTCTGCATACATGTTAAGCACAGATATATTAAAATGCTAAACTTGACAATAACATCCACAAAGATTTCATCATCTGAAGCAGACCTGGGCAAGCACTTATGGTTGATACCTTGGAAGGAACTTAATAAACATCAGCCAGGGACACCTGGGTGGCTCAGTCAGTTAAGCGTCGGACTTGGGCTCAGGTCATGATCTCACGGTTCGTGAGTTCGAGCCCCACGTCGGGCTCTGTGCCAACAGCTCAGAGCCTGGAGCCTGCTTCAGATTCTGTGTCTCCCTCTCTCTCTCTGCCCCTCCCCCATTCACACTCTGTCTCTCTCTCTCCTTCAAAAATAAACATTAAAAAAATTTTTTTTAATAAACATCAGCCAAACTGACTGCACGAAGTCTAAGTTACTACTTTTTCTTTTTTTTTTTTTTTTTAATTCAAGAAGAATCCTTCTGGCCACTCCCACAGAAGCAGCAGGTCCCTACGTACTGTGAACACACAGGCTTCGGGCACCTGCCTGCCTTCAGAAGGCCAGGAGGAAAGGGCCAGAGACGCCGCTCAAGTTCTGTGCGCAAAGAGAAACAAGGGGGAGAAATCCAGCTTCGGAAGTGCCAGCTGGAAGAATAAAGCAGCAGGCCCTGGAAGAAGATAAGGAAGCTGGCTCGTGGGTAGAGGGCAAAGGGGAAGCTGGGCCCAGCCCGGAAGAGAGCCCGGCATTGGCTGGAGAAGACCCAAGACATAGGTCCATCCCAGGGCGGAAGAGGACAACAAGGAGGAATGGAAAGGACTCTGGAGGACTAGAGCCGTAAGGAGAGCCAGGGATGCTTCAGAGTCGCCGTCCACACCCTGCAGACCCCTCCCCACACCGTCAGGAGCTCTGCCTTAGGTCTTGAATTCCAACGTTCCCACTGAGGCTGACACCATGACCCCTGCTTTCTGGTTGTTTCTCCTTAATGTATCTCTGCTGATTGGTTTGGTTGAGCTTTTGGTGTCAATGGATGTCAAGGAGCTCTCAACTGATCATTTCATTGGATGCTGATTTCACCCAACAGCAAGTTTCTCTGTGTCAGTAAGGAGGCATCACCTATGCACGTGGAAAGATGGTCACGCACATGGCATGGGGAGACCGAGGACAGGACAACACCTGCCATGTATTTATCACTGGCTCATTTTAAAACATATATAGGGGTGCCTGGGGCGGCTCAGTTCGTTAAGTATCTGACTTCAGCTCAGGTCATGATCTCGCGGTTCGTGAGTTCGAGCCCCACGTCGGGCTCTGTGCCGACAGCTCAGACCTGGAGCCTGTTTCGGATTCTGTGTCTCCCTCTCTCTCTGTTCCTTCCCCGCTCACGCTGTCTCACTCAAAAAAATAAATAAACATTTAAGAAAAATGTTACAAATAAATAAATAAAAACACACATACAATCCATACAGCATCGCTCATAACCAACGGGCTGACAGAAAGTAATCTCTGAGTGGTAGATTTACGTGGGCTTTTTTCAACTGTACTTTATTCTTTTCTGTCACCTGTCTTTGAGAAGCACTCAAAGTAAAGAAATGGAAATCTCACTTGAAAACAGTCCTCCCCCAGTTTTTGCTGGCTCAGGCCAAGTTTTAATAAGAAACGACAAAGAACACTCGGCACCCACCCAGCTCACTACCACACAAGGTCACCAACCGCTCCGAGGGTACCTGTGGCTGCAGCAGGAAGGTGGAACGCTAAGTGGCTGACACATACTAAGATACACGCAAAGGGGAAAGGTCAAGGAATCGTGTAACCTGGAGCAAACCTCCGTGCTGCTGAGCCAGCCATTGTGTCATCACGTCCGCTGCGTGGACCTGGAAAAACTCCGGCAGCAGAAAGGAGAACGGGCCCACTGGTAGACCGTGTAAATCAGCAAGGTGTCTTCTGGGGGAACAGATCCACAGAGCCGCTCCTCGGAAGGATGCACCGAGGGCACCGTATCAACAGTGTGATGGCCCACCCGGGAACTATCGGAAGAAGACCGGACTGACAAACGGCAGGAGCGAGAGTATTTTCTTGATCCTCTACAAGGATCCTTGATCCTTTTCTTTACAAGGAAAACAACGAGAGGACTTGGCCGACACCTCTTTTCTCAGACGCAGCAACTTGGCGTTTCACCTTGA
Source organism: Acinonyx jubatus (assembly GCF_027475565.1). Lineage (NCBI taxonomy): Eukaryota > Metazoa > Chordata > Mammalia > Carnivora > Felidae > Acinonyx > Acinonyx jubatus. Next base: position 80,587,096 of record NC_069393.1, on the reverse strand, counting down.
GTGCTGACCACGCAGAATGCAGAAGGTCACAATGATCTGAAGTGCTATGAAAATACCCTCTTCGCAATTTAATCCCGCTTTTGTTATGTTTTGACCCAACCAGACGATGAGGACCTCGTTCTTCCTCAGTTGTTACAACTGGAGAGAAGACAATTTATGCTAAAAACAAAATTAGGGCCTGACTAAGAATCAATCACGGTGTCTAAAGGTTACACAGGCAAGAATAAAACCTACTTTGTTTTAATAAGATACACCTTTTATAGCTTTGTTCCCCCTTTACCTCTTCCCTAATTCAATGCACCATATTGGATGCATAGGATTTCCCAAGGGAAAAATAATTCTGCTTGAATTATAAAAGTGTCACATTCACAGTTCATAGAGAATAATACTGCTCAGCTTCTCATCAAAATTATACTGCCTGGCGCAGGATTCTAAATAAAGCCGGTGTAATGTACAAACTTATTATCTGACTTAGGATGTCACGGGAAAAGCAACGGGCTGAGGGATGGAGAACTACAGGCTGACCCTCCCTCACAGGACCACTCGGTTCATAGATACATTACTGAGAAAACTCTGGATGTGACTTTCCCACTCCCCAGCTCTCCGATTCCCCAGAGTTAACTACGTGGATGCTTTTGAAATCTGGCTCCACGGAAAGTCCATGATTCCATCAGTACGTGCACAAAAGTAATTTATTCTGCCATAAAGTTCTGTACGATGGTTTTAATGAAATTTTTCATTATTCTCTATAATAGACCTGAGGATTCTTTTAAGTGCACGTAGGACATATTCCTTTTTCACACTTGCTTATGCGACAGTACCTGCCGGCATGTTCCTCAGTATGATTCTTCCTGGGCCTACTTAAGGTCTGGTTTCTTCTTGGGCCTCAGCTTGGGCTAGGTGGCGTGCCGGCTGGAACACCAATCCTAAATGAAGGATTTAACCACCCCTTTCCGTCAGCCAGCAGACAAGTCCAGAAATGTGCCGCAGGGACCATGTCCCAAAGTCACGAACGGGCAGCGGCTTTCAGCTACGCTAACAAACGTTACGCGGGCCCTCCTTCTGGCTCTCTCTCCACGCTCTCTGCACCACAAAGCTGCACTCTCTCTTTCCAACGCCCCCCGCGTCATTCCCTTTCAGGGATGGTCACTCTCGTACACCACAAAGGTTGACAAGGGTTCGTTCTGAGGGTTGTTACGCACACGAAAAGAGAAACGGTCCCCCTGTGTCCTCTAGGAATATAAAGCGTAAGAAAATACAAGCCTCTGGCTACTGGTGGCCATTCTTCCCTCGAACAGAGAGAGACAGACGACCGAGCTGAGGAGGGTATCTTCTAAGCCCCGGTCATGGTCATTCCTGTCTAATGCCTCGGACGCCCTAGCTCCATGAATCAATTCTCTTCCTGCCTCCTGGACCGATCGGAGTTGGGCTCATGCAATGAGATTACTGCAGCTTTACAGGAAGACCTGGCGTCTTCCTGTAGCGTCGTGCCTGACTTCTCCCTCCACAGTGGGCTTTCCACACCAACTTCAGAATGGGCTGTCAATACCCGCAGAGACATGTACGGAGATTTTGACTTAGACTACACTGAATCTATCCCTCAAGTTGGGAAGCACTGACATCTTCACATTATTGAGTCCTTTTTTCCATCCACTGGAGTATCTTCCCATGTATTTACCTCCTGTTGGAGACTGACGCGATACGCCATCAAAAGAGGCTTTGCTCCACAGAAACACAAAATACAGAAACGAATCTACAAAAACCTACAGCAAATGCATTTAGAAATACCGCTCCACAAGTCAGTTGCGCGCAAGCTGGAAAGGGGCCCCACAGGACAGCGGAAACTGAGAGATCCCAGAGAAGAACCAGTGGATGTGGGATGTAAACGTTTCCGTCAACAATGCAGCCATCAAAATGCGGACTTTCTACATGATTATGTTCTCCGCCCATCCCTTTAGAGAGCCTTTCCAAGATTACTTCTAATGGACACCACGGTGTCTGCGAGGAGGATCAGAGAGACGGCGTGTATCCAAAGGATTTGACACGTAAGAGCGCCACACGCATACGAGGGATTAGGGTTATTTCACGCTCCACGATCCGGCTGGACAGAAGCAGCAGATGAATTCTCTCCAAACCATATGGGAGTCTGGGCTCGGAATCTCCATCCACGGTGTTACAGAACCAAGCATCCGGCAGCGACGAGCCCTGCATCTGCCCAAATGCCCACAGCCGAAGGACCAATAGCACCGCTAAGCAGACACTGGACGATGGGTAGAAGCAGGATGCTGTCCAAAGAGGAGGAGAGGATAGGAGAAGCCAGACCTGAAAGACCGCAGTGCAGCCAGAAACAGCAGGTGGACGCACATGCAGAGGACATCCAGAACACGCCACAGGAAGTAAATGAGGACGTATCAGCACACGACGGCTGCACAGAGCCAGGCTTCCCATGACGGAGGGAGCAGAGTCACGAACACAGCAATTCCCGGAAAGCGGTAACTTCCCAGCAGGGCCTCGGGAGAACCCCGCCCCCAAAGCCCACACATTCCACAGCCTCCACCTGCTGCTTCACGCTTCTCCATCACGCATGGGCTTGGGCCAAAGACTGGGTAGGCGACGATGACACCTCCCTTCCTCGTCCTCACCTCGCACATCAGGTCTCCCACCACAGCCTGCAGACTGTCCTGGCACGTCTCCATTTGCTACTCCAACCTGTTCACCAGGACTGCAGCCACACAGTTCTCACCCAGGGGTAACTTTGCCCTCCCAACCCCAGGAGCTGGCTGGAGACGTGGCTGGTTGTCCACGCTAGGGCAGGTATCCCGTGCGTAGATGCTGGGGACGCTGCTACACGTCTTACATTGCACAAGACAGCCACCCGGGACCGAGAGTTTTCGGCCCCGAATGCCGTCCATAGTGCCTAGCTGGAGAACTATGCTCGGGCCCCAGCACCGCGGTCTGTCACCTGGATTCCATGACAGCCTTTCACCCCACTATCTCCTCTCTCAGCTGCTCTAATTTATCCTGCAGGCAGCAGCCCAAGTGACCCACTGAAAAGCCAAGTCTGACCTGACCGGGCCCTTCCCAAATAACTTGACCGTGTGGCCTTCTGGATCTTTACGAGGTGCACAGGCGTCCAGGTGCACCCTTCCATTCTCTCCCTGTAGTCCTGACCTTCTCCTTGCCGCTCTGTCCAGCCACGGCCACGGATCATCTCGAATTTCATGAGAGCAACACATACCTTCCTGTCCGCTGCCTCGACCTGGAACTCTCCCACCTCCTTTAACCAGCTCTTCCTTGGAACCTTCCTTGAACCCCCAAACTACTTCCAATCCCCCATACCCCCGATATACCTGGTCATCCTATCCCTTACATTTCCTTAAAAGGACTCATTATGATCTAAAATTAGGGAATTTGGGGCGCCTGGGTGGCGCGGTCGGTTAAGCGTCCGACTTCAGCCAGGTCACGATCTCGCGGTCCGTGAGTTCGAGCCCCGCGTCAGGCCCTGGGCTGATGGCTCAGAGCCTGGAGCCTGTTTCCGATTCTGTGTCTCCCTCTCTCTCTGCCCCTCCCCCGTTCATGCTCTGTCTCTCTCTGTCCCAAAAATAAATAAACGTTGAAAAAAAAAAATTTTAAATTAGGGAATTAGGTCTTTGATGTGCTTAAAATCAAGTATTATAATCTATAACTATATATGGATGGGTTTAGTTATTGGGTTAATTTCCAGCTCCCTCTTAAATGCAATCACCATGAGTATTAAAGCCACTTCGATGTTATTTGTACCCAATGCCTGGCACACAGAATGAACATATTCAACACATTTTAAAAGTAAATGACCCTGGGGTGCCTGGGTGGTTCCCTTGGTTGAGCGTCTGTCTGGCTCTTGATTTCAGCTCAGGTCATGATCCCAGGTTGTGGGATTAAGTCCCACGTCAGGCTCCACACTGACTATGGAGCCTACTTAAGATCGTCTCTCTCTCGGGGCGCCTGGGTGGCTCAGTCGGTTAAGCATCTGACTTCAGCTCAGGTCACGATCTCAAGGTTCAAGAGTTCGAGCCCCACGTTGGCCTCCGTGCTGACAGCTTAGAGCCTGGAGCCTGCTTCGGATTCTGTGTCTCCCTCTCTCTGCCCCTCACTCACTCACTCTCTCCCTCTCTCTCTCAAAAATAAATAAACATTAAAAAAAATTTTTTTAAAGATTCTCTCTCTCTCTGTCCCTTACCCACTCACACACTCTCTCTAAAATAAGTGAATAAACAAATAAATAATAAAAATGAATGACCAAATAAGTGAAGGATGAGGTGCAAGCCATAAACCTGTGTATGAGGCCTGCTCACGCTCCTAGGAACACTGAATAAACCCCAACCGTGATGGAAGGAGGAGGCTGGATGACACCTTGCCCACTGGTGGAGGGTGGAGGGACCAGAGGCAGAGGGCACACACGTGGGAGGGGAGCTCAGGGCAGAGACGTTTGAAGGCCAAGGTCAGGGGCAGAGAGAAGGAAATCACGAGAGCCACAAATTCAAAGGAGTTCTTTCCCCCAGTGAGCATCATGGCAGAGGGCAGGACGGCGGAGATGGCTGGGAAACACCTGGAATTCTGCAATCCAAAATTAAATTTTTTTAAGGTTTATTTATTTTTGATGGAGAGAGGGAGAGTGTGAGCGGAGGAGGAGCTGAGAAAGAGGGAGACACAGAATCCGAAGCAGGCTCCAGGCTCCCAGCTGTCAGCACAGAGCCAGATGCAGGGCTTGAACACACGAGTCGTGAGATCACGACCTGAGCTGAAGCCGATCGCTTAATCGCCTGAGCCACCCAGGCGCTCCTCTGCAGTCCCAAATTAAAGCCTTGTCTTCTGACCCAGGTGCGAACATGGGGATAATCTGCACGAAGGAAACCTACCACGAAATTGTAAAAAGACAAATGCCACCAACTAATCAATGGAATCATTCACTGCAGGCTTAAAATGCGAAAAGCAAACTCGTCATGTTCAACAATGGAAAGAATTAATATGATGAAAAATCACTTGATTAAGTAAATGAATGCACATCAATTCAGGGGCACGTTCTGAACGGGCACACAGCCATCACAATTACAATTATGACTGCTCACTGATATGGAAAGGTGCTTGTGATAGAATGACGAAGAAGCAGTAAACCGAATAGTATCTATGATGGACCATAAACATACTCATGCCCAAGCACCCTAACTGGTGGAAAAGCAACACAGACGGTCGGTTTCCTGGAGGAGAACGGCGACAGCAAGGACTTTCATTTCTGCCACTGCCGCGGCGGGCTGTAAGGTTCCAGTGGGCGGGGGGAGGCGGTCAAGGCAGCAAGCCTATCCAGACAGGCAGCTTCATTTCACGTCTTGAGCACACGGGTAGTACCTCACGCATCCCGGGGCAGCAGCCAAGAGGACTGTGGAGCCCCCCTGAAAGGCACTGTGGCCAGAAGAGAGGTCCAGAAACCCAGGGCTGGGCAACTGCTCTCCAAACTATCAGTCTGGTAGAAGCTGGAAGCGTGGGGTCTGATACGTTCAAATCCCTCTGCCAGACTGTGGAACTCTCTGCAGAGTCTGGAAACCACAGGCCAGAAAGCTGTGTGAGGAAATCGGAAGCACTCGGAGCTAAAGGCTTACTAAGCGCAAGTCATAAAATATTTTCTTCACCTTCCTGTGGTTCTGTTTTGGCTGTTTCTTCTTTGTTGATGTGAGTCATGACTTCACCTCCAAGTGTCTCGTCTTCTGCATTATCAGGAAAACTTGGGAAATCAGAATAGCCCAGAATGCCAGGCATGTGGGGGCTGGGAGCCCGGGTGGAGCCAGCCCTGAAGAGAAACCTGCCCGAGGCTGGACCCCCATGCCCTCCTCCCTCCTGCTGGTGCTGACACAGAAGCCAGAACGTTCTCTACACTAGGTGAGCCCTGGCCACTTCCCATTCCAAGTGTTAACCCAGGGATCAAGACCATCAGCATTAAGCGGGCACCAATTAGACATGAGAAGTCTTGGGTCCCCTCCCCAGAATTACCGAGTGAGAATCTGCCTTTTGACAAGACCTCCAGGTGATCTGTGTGCGCACACTGAGGTCTGGGCTCCTGACGCCGGGTGCCCTGCCCCACCCCGCCGCCCCGCCCCGGCCCTTCCTCACCCACGTGGAGTCCACAAGGACTGCCACTGTAGGTTGAACTGTGTCCCAGAAGAAGATCTGTTCCAATCTTCACCCCTAGTACCTGTGAAAGTGACCTTATCTTAGAAATAGTCTTTGCAGACAGACTCAAGTTAACACAAGGTCATGCAGAAATAGGGTAGGCCCTAAATTCAAGAGGCCTGGTGTCCCTAGAAGAAGAAAAGGGACTCAAAACCTCAGACACGTAGGGGAACATGGTGTGAAGAGGGAAACAAGAGACGGGGGTGATGGTCTACCAGCCAGGGACCGACCACGACTGCCAGCCACCGAAGAGCTGGGGGAAGGGCACACCTCAGACTCTCTCTGAGAGCACTGTTATGTCTGAGTGTTTGTGTCCCCCCGCCCTGCCCCACATTCATATGTCGAAACCCTGCACCCCAGTGCAATGGTATCAGGAGCTGGGACTTCGGGGAGGTGGTTAAGATGAGATGTGGCCATAAGGGTAGAGCCCCGTGACGGGATTAGTGCCCTGATAAGAATCACCGGAGAGAAATCTTCTCTCCACCCCGTCAGGGGGAAACCAGTCTAGAATACTCCGTGACAGCTGCCCAGACTCAGACAAGCACCAGGAGGAGCTTTGAGAGAATAAGGTTCTTATTAGGAGGCCACGTTCGCAGCACGTTGGTACATCAGCCCTAGGAGGCTGACGCCGCTTCCAGCCGTGGCTTGTCCCCGCAGCTCCTGCGTCTGGGCCCTCCCTCTCCTCTCGGGTCAGCAGGAGAACACTCCGGAAGTGCTGGCCTGTCACAGATTCTCAATCAGGTGCAGCTCTTCCCTTCATGCCGGCTTCTCCTGAGCCTCAGACCCTCAGCGGCGGGTGTTCTGGTTCAACGGGGTCTCCCCCAACATGACCTGGAAGGTGGCCATTCAAACCACCCCCTCCGTGTCCACACGGGTGATGAGAGACAGACAAGCGAAGCCCTAACATACATCGATGGGATTAGTAAACACGATCCGCGACCGCCCCTCAACCTCAAAACAGAGCAAGAAACCGTTTAACTGTTTGTTGTTGGTGCCCCATCTCCAGCCTCATCTCCCTGGCTGGTTCCCTTGGGACCCAGAACCACCCAGGGCAAAGGAGGAGGACGACACAGCTCTCACCTCCTTGCCTGACGTAGCCACTAACCCCGGACCAAGAGATGCCACGGGAGCAGATGGCTTCTCAGGACGGAATGGCTCTTCAGCCACACAACTCTGAACTTGAGAGGCTGGGCCCCACCAGGTGGGCAGTAAGGTGGAATCGCACTGAACACAACCATGCAGACCAGAGGCGCACACACTTGTAATCTGGGGGCGCGTCCGCACGGCTCTGAGGACGGCTTTCACAGGACTCGGCAGCATGTGGAAATCTGGCTGCCTCCCAGCAAACCAGGGGGAACAAGGGCTTTGCGGCCCAGAGAGCGCCGGCCACAGAGGCTTCCTAAACCACCGTAATTGGAGACGAGAGCTAGGATCAATCTCAGTTCCCAAACACAGAAAACCGAGTCCTTAAGTTATGACGTAACCGTGAGGTCACGAGCACACTGTGCACACTGTATGTTAGCCAATTTGACAATAAATTATATTTAAAAAAAAAAACATGTTCTTGAAAAACACTACAGGATACAGGGAAATATACATGGAAAAAAATAAAAGTTGTAAAAGTACATGTATATACACGTATATATACATACACGTGAATATACACGTATATGCAGATCATATATACCACATACCCTCATATATATCTGATGATGCCATGGAGAAAAAGCGCGCCATCATAAAAACAAAACCACGAACAGTGTAATTAATCTATGGGAGGCGAATGAAAAACGAGTCTTATTTTTCTTAATCAACGTTTTGGCATGTTCCATTTTTCTAACAAGATCACAGTTACATTTATAACTGAGGCCAAGGACACAATAAACACCCACATGGCTTAAGAGAACCGTTAAGACTTCACATCCTTCCGCAATCTCAAACACAGCACAAGAAGCACAAAATAGGAGGGCTCCGGAGGCAGGGGCAGAGCGGGCAGCAGCTATTTCTGTAAATGAGGCCCCCGGTAGGTCGAGAGTCACCTGTGAGCCTTGTCTCCTCACCCGCAAGGGAGCCCTATGACTTCGGATCCTTATTTGTCACCATCGCTAATACCGTGTGATCGTTTTCCTAAACTTCCAAATCTGTGGCAGGCAGTGTGGACCCCAGATGCGAGCTTAGAAACAGAAAAAAAGCAGAGCACCCATGTGGTTCAGTCAGTTAAGTGTCCAGCTCTTGATTTAGGCTCAGGTCATGACCTTGCAGTTTGTGAGATCGAGCCCCATGTCACGCTCTGTGCTGACAGTGTGGGGCCTGCTTGGGATTCTCTCTCTCTCTGCCCCTCCTTCTGCTCATGCTCTCTCTCTCTCTCTCTCTCTCTCTCTTTCTCTCAATAAATAAATCAACATTAGAACTAAAGAAATGGACAAAAAGCAACAAAATCTTCTGATAAGGAAGAATTTTGGATAAGCCATACGGCAAGTGAATGCGGCTCATTTCAAGCCAGGATATGGTTTTTAAGGAAATGAAACAGCTTCTCAGAGGACAAAACTCACCCAAAATGGCATTTACCGCTATCACGGCGCAACTTATTCCCAACACAATCCCTTCCAGAAGCGGCCAGACAGAAACGACACTGTGAATGGTTAAAAGGAAGCCTGTACCCAGGGGGAGCCCCGGGAAGGAAGACAAAGCCCCCCACATCCGTGAGCCAACCTCAGCTTGGGGGCCTCAAATTCAATTACTCTTCACCCCCCTCCAAACCACACACCGTGAGGCAAAGTCGCTGAGCCGCGGGGGCCTCCAGCTTTGTGAGACAATGGGAGACACACAGAAAACGAATCATATTCTCATGCTAAACCGAAGAGAAGGAACACCAGAAGAAACCTCAAGAATGGTGAGAAGCAGGATTTTTCAAATGTGGGGTGAGACGTGCGAGCCATTCAGGAAAAGAACTGAGTGCTTGTCAACGAGCAATTTGGTTTTTGTGTATTTGTGGGTTTTTTTAGAGAAATACATTAATTCAGAACAGACTAAAGGGTACCAGACAAGAATAGAAGATGCCAGAGGGAAGCACATAGGATAAGGGTAAGAACCTTTTCATGAAACATTTTCCAGCTTCAGAGACACATACCCCCAAAATCTATTTCTTACTGTGGATCACGGTCAAAGTTCCCCTCTAGAGAAAGTTCTGGAATTCGCAGCCACAGACACACAAGCAGACTATGCTGAGGAGGCAGGATATTCTTTTCTAGGATCATCCCACACAGCTAATATGTTAGTAATATTTTTGGAATTCAGGGAGAGCAGCAATTCCTGTGCTCACTCTGATTGCAAGGCTCCACCGCCCCAGGTCCAGCACCGCAATCCACGAGGGGTCGAGAAAGAGAACCACCTACTGCCAACAAAGGGGGTCCAAGCCCGAGATTCGGTCCTCCAAGAAGCCTTTGTGACCAGCCCCATCAAACTCCCTTTACTCCCCTGCAGACACACCCATCTGGGGGCATGCAGTCAAAGTATTTTTAATTGCTTCACGAGTGACCATAGAATATGTCCACTTGGATGGAAAGGCCCACCAGAAATGCTGTTTATGCCTTTACAGTCTCAAAGCCTCGGACACAGAGCTGTTGTCCACTGCTGCGGATGGCAGGTATGGGCCCTGTTTCTGAAAATCACTGGATGGCCGGCGCTTAGCAGTGTCCTCCTGGGGAACTGAATAGAAAAGTATGGCTCTTGAGGGGCACCTGGGTGGCTCAGTCCGTTGAGCATCCGACTTCGGCTCAGGTCACGATCTCACGGTTCATGAGTTCAAGCCCCGCGTCGGGCTCTGTGCTGACAGCTCAGAGCCTGGAGCTTACTTTGGATTCTGTGTCTTCCTCTCTCTCTGCCCCTCCCCTGCTCGTTTGTTCTCTCTCTCTTTCTCTCTCAAAAATAAATAAACATTAAAACATTTTTTTAAAAAATGGAAAAAAAAGAAGTGTGGCTCTTGAGGGGCACCTGGGTGGCTCAGTCCGTTGAGCATCCGACTTCGGCTCAGGTCATGATCTCACGGTTCATGAGTTCAAGCCCCGCGTCAGGTTCTCTCTGCTGTCAGTGCAGAGCCCACGCCGGAGCCTCTGTCTCCATCTCTCTGCCCCACCCCCCACTCTCAAAAATAAACAAACATAAAAAAAAAAGGGGGGCGCCTGGGTGGCTCAGTCGGTTGGGCATCCAACTTTGGCTCCGGTCATGATCTAACGGTTTGTGGGTTCGAGCCCTGCATCGAGCACTGTGCTAATGGCTCGGAGCCTGGAGCCTGCTTTGGATTCTGTGTCTCCCTCTCTCTCTGCCTCTCCCCTGCTCGTGTTCTCTCTCATTCTCTCTCTCTCTCTCTCTCTCTCTCTCTCTGAAAAATAAATAAACGTTAAAAAAAAATTTTTTTAATGGAAAAAAAAGAGAAGTGTGGCTCTTGGAACCAGGCAAGCCAGACTTAAGTCATCACTGTGCCTCACACGAGCCATGTGGCCTTGGGCAAGTTAGTTACCGTCTCTGAAACCTGAAACCGATGGTAGTACCTATTTAATAGTATAACCATAGACATCTAATAAGAGGATCCATGTCAAGCACTTAAAACAGAAAGCGATCAATGAATGTCGGCTGTTGCAATTCCAGCACGTGGAGCTCCAGATTCCATCAACCACTGGAATTAATGCGGGGAGATTTCCCAACGTCCAGATGTTTGATGTTCTCTAGGGGAGGGACTCTACTTGTGTCTCTAAGAATTAAAGGCTAGGAGGGCTGGCGGGATCGGCTATGGAGATTTCTGAATGGCGGGAACCGGCAGCTGACCCATTTCTCCGGGCAGCTGGAAAGCATCACGGCTTTCTGAGAAAAACAAGGCTGTCGCCAGATGTGAGTTTTAGGAAAACACTGAAATACAGTCAGGAAACAAGACAGGGCAGGTGCCGCACTGAGGGTGTAGGGAGTTAAGACGCTTTCTGCACAAATTTATCAAGAAAAGCTGAGGACGTGAACGAACACAGATCTGTGCTACCAGAGCAAAGGTGGGCAAAGGGAAGACAAGGCCGTGGAAGAGCATGGCCGTGTCGGGCTAGGAGAGGCCGCATCTGAGGGCCACTGGGTCATACTCGGGAGAGAGGCAGACCACGATCGCGCAGGGGAGAGCAGAGAGCAGAACCGGAGGGCACTGGCAATGGACACAAGGACCCTCTCATGGGACAGAAAAAAGAGGGCAGCGTGATGGCAGACAAGGATCCCACCAGCACCTGCTGAGTGTCGAGAATGTCTGGCCATGATTATAGACGAGGTGAAAGGGGCCATCTGATATACACGCAGAACATTCTAGACTGAGAGGAAGGGTAAGGGACTGATCGGAAGCCCAGGGGCAGGGGCGGGGCGGGGAGACCTGCACAGGTAGGTTACTTTCAGGTAGCAGGACGGCAAGCGAGAGAGGAAAGGTGATGCCAGACAGATCCTGGCGGAGTCACAGCAGAGCAGACAGGCTGGCGCCACTTGCCGCACAGAGGTGGTGGCAGGGGGGTGAGGACGAGCCACAAGCTTGAGAGGGTCCCAGAACTAGCTGGCAAGGTAAATTCGCTGAGGAATTTCAAATTTCAATTTTTTTTTTTTTTTAGGAAAATGGTACAGTTGCTATGGAAAAGCATACGGCAATTCCTCAGAAAGTTAAACATAGTATTACCATACGACCGAGCATGTCCACATGCGATACATACCCAAAACAAGGGAGAGCGGAGACTTGAACAGTTGTTTGTAAACTGACGTTCAGAGCGTTACTCGCCATGGCCCAAAGGTGTAAACAACCCAGGCGTCCACGGGTAGACGCGTAAATAAACAAAAACGGACACACAGTCAAGAGAATACCGTTCCGCCTCAAAAAGGAAGGAAATTCCGACAGCCGCTACACCGAGGATGAACCCCGAAGACGTTCCCCGGGCGAAACAAGCCGGTCACGGAGGGACGAATGCTGTGTGATTCCACGTGCGTGGGGAACGTGGAATAGAAACGTTTCTAGAGACAGAACACAGGATGGTGGGTGCCAGGAGCTGGGGCAGGGAAAGAACAAGAGTCACGCTTTACCGGGGACAGAGCTCCTCTGTGGGGAGAAGAATGAAGTTCTGGAGACGGACGGTGGCAGTGGGTGCACCACCGTGTGAACGCACTTAGTGCCACACGACCGAACCCTTGACAGCGGTTAAGATGGCGGGCGCCTGGTGGCCCAGGTGGTTAAGCATCTGACTCTCAACTTTGGCTCAGGTCACAATTTCAGGGTTGGGAGACATGAGTCCTACCTCGGGATCTTCGCCCGGGGCAGCGACTGCTTGAGATTCTGGGGGCACCTGGGTGGCTCAGTCGGTTAAGCCTCCGACTCTTGGTTTCGGCTCGGGTCGTGATCTCATGGTTGGTGGGTTCAAGCCCCGTGTCGGGCTCTGTGCTGACAGTGCACGGCCTGTTTGGGATTCTCTCTCTCTCTCTGCCCCTCCCACGTGCTCGCTCTCTCAAATAAGTAAACTTTAAAAAAAAAAAGAAGAAGAAGAGATTCTCTCTCCCTCTCTCTGCCCCTCCCCTTCCCCACTCGTGCACGCACGCGTGCTCTCTCTAAATAAATAAATAAGTTGTTAAGGTCATACATCAGTATGTTAACTACCATAATAAAATTTTTTTCAGGACCTGGGAGCAGCCCTAAGGTTCGGGGCATTAACTGAAGGACAGCAAAGCAGCACAAAGGTGAGTCTGTCTTCAGAAACACATGGGTGCCCCAGAGCAGGACCTAGAAGTGGGGGCAACCCAGGCCACCTGGCAGAGAAGTGAATAACGTTCAGTCCACACGTTGGCTGTAGTGGCCTCTCCCACTACACAAAACATACCCAAGCATTCTCGAATTTGTGTGCGTGCTTGCGTACGTGAAACGCCCCTAGTAAAAAGTCTGTCACGGAGTCAAATGGAAGCCAGGAATGTTGACAACATCTGATGCCACATTTATACGGCAGCTACTTATTTCCCCAAACTCCTATTTTCTTTCTTAATTTTTTTTAATGTTTATTTATTTTTGAGAGACAGAGAGAGAGAGGCAGAGCGCGAGCGGGAGAGGGGCAGAGAGAGAAGGAGACACAGAATCCGAAGCAGTCTCCAGGCTCTGAGCCGTCCACACAGAGCCCGACGCGGGGCTCGAACCCACAAACTGTGAGATCATGACCTGAGCCGAAGTCGGACGCTTAACCACCTGAGCCACTCAGGCGTACCCCTCCCCAAAGTCTTCTTGACACTGTCTTCCTTGAGGCATAAATGCTGGGGCTGAGTCTACAATCTGCAAGGTGGATGGGGGAGGGGGGGCAGCTGTAGCTCTGAGTGACTGCAGGGTGCAGGCTCCAGCGGACAAAGCAGCCCGCCCCCCCACCCCAGCCTCCAACCCCATCAGCTTACCGCCCACAATGCCAGGAACGCACGAGAACATGTGGTCTTCCCAGTCATAGATGAGGGCACCCAGATCATCTCAAAAATCGCAACGGCCACCAAGGGCCACCCTTTGGGAGACAACAGGTAACCCTTACGAAACGCCATGGTCTTCTTCATATCCTCTCTACAGAACGTGATTCACAAGTGCGTTTCCATTTCCACAGAGCAAAACCTAAAGAGCCAGAACAATGCAAAAACCAGGGTCCTGGGATGGAAGTCTTTAAATCTCACATGCAGAGAGAGCACCTAATGTGCAAAAACACAAGGTACAAAATTAGCAGTGAGGGAGTCAACGCTGCAAATAAAGCTCGGTCGCCGGTCGCGCAGATGGAAAGGCGGAATCCATGCGTGAACATCACTGACTTCGCTCCCGTCTTAAAATAAAACACCCACCACCAGAGGAAGGTCTTGCAAGACTCCAGTCACTAAATAACTTGACATAGAGGGAGGTGGGCAGACAAAAGTCAAGCCCAATCAAATTTAATAATGTAAGAGTACATTTAGGAATCTAAAATGACTTCTGGGCTCAAACTTCTGCAATTTTTATCTATTCTTACGCCAGCCGCACCTGTTTTTCTGAAATGCCACAGGATGTAGTAGTAAATGTACTGAACGCATGGCTAATTTTAACCCTGGAACAATAAGGAAGCTTTAGGCAAGATCAAGTTGCCAAAATAGTTCCCCGAAAACTTCAAAATACCCACCACGTCGCTTTCTCTATAGATCACTAGTCTTTTTATGCCAAATTCACATAAAGATCAAGAAATTACATGGAAGGATCCAACGGCGCGGCCAGAGAGCTGCACCCCGTCTGAGATCACAGGGCCACTGCGGCTCTATCCACGTCGAGCTGCGCCGGTGCCCGTGGTCACAGCACCCGCGACACACATCTGACGCACATACGCCTTTGTTCCGGGCTCAATGGTAGACTTCAAAGTAGGTAAGTCACTTTCTAAAACACGAGTTAATCCAGAAGAGTCTTGTTCTCTGAAGGAATCGGCCTGGGCAGCAAACTGCAAACCGCACCTCCTTCTGCAGTAGGTCAGCCCCACGGAAACTGCCAGAACAGGGGAGCCCAAGAGTGTGCGGGCCCTGAGGCTCCTCCACGGACCCTCCCTGTGCTCTGCCTCCCGGCACCTCCACACCAGAAGCGTCCCACAGACCAGAGGTGAAGGCATCTTTCTTCCAAAGGGCAACAAGGCAAGAACAAATAATTAAAGGTGGTCGGTGAGACCCCTGGGACCTGGGACCGCTGGATTCCTCACTCTTCTACGCAAGCAAAAGACACGCTGTAGGGCGAAGACGTATCCCCATTCCCACAGCAAGGCTTGCGGTCCGACTGAGGCCTGGGACATCTACAACGTCTTCCTGGCCCCCAAGATATCCTGACAAGTGACACGCAAACATGACTCTCTTCAACATCCTCATATTTCCATAAAGGAAATTGAGAACATCTCCTTGCCGAGGGGCAGAGAGAGAGCAATGACAGTATTTAACAGCCTCGAAAGAAGAAGGAAAAAAAAAAAGAATGTTAATGCCCAGGGAGCAGGATTACGCGCACAACAGATGCCACCCCTGGGCCTTTACTCCTGTTCACGCTCTGCAGGAGGGACAGGCACCGGCTCTCGCCCCACCCGGGAGCCCTGCGGCTAACGGTGCCCCCTGAGGACGGCCGGTCCTCCTGCACACGAGGGCCTACCTTCACCCGGACGGTCTGGTCCGACTCGCCCCTCATCATGTCGCTGATGGATCGGAAGAGCTGTAGCAGGGACTCCATGAAGTCGGCCTCTCCTTTGTCTTCGTACAGTCTGCAAAGGAGCACACACAAGTCTGTGGGGCCTGGCAGACCGGGCCTCCCCACGGTCCGCTCCTGCCCCAACAGCCTCGACGGGTGCTGCCTGAGTGGCTGGGGAGAACGGGAGGAACGTCCTCCACACCCGGGGAACACAGGAGGCAGTTCGGAAACGGGGTTCGTCTGCAAGACCCAGCTGGAGAGGCAAGTCTCCACACTGAGCGAGCTGGTTTTTAACCACACCGATTATCGCTTTTTTTTCAGTGTAACATAAGACATCTTCTCAATCTGAAACACACAGATGTACGGATAGGGAGGGAAGGAGAGAAAGAGAGAGGAAGGAACAGAAGAAGGAGGAAGAGAGAAATTCCGCTTTAATTCTACCCTACAGAGAGGACACCAGTAATATGTTGGCGTGTTTCCTGCCAGTGTTTTATAAACCCACAATGTCCCATAATTAACATAAATTTAATTTCCTGAATTTAACCCGATCTCGTAACCATTTGCAAATGGCATTATGATAGTAAATTCAAAATTACTTTATTTCAGAGTGATGACACTACACAAATTCATTCATCACAGAACTGGTAATGGGAAAATGCTTAGGAGGTGGAGTATATTCAATAAACGGATAATAAAGACGTACATTGGCTACATGTATGCAAATACACGTTACTAATAATAAATAAGCTTCATCTATATATCATTGATTAGCAGTGACTTCAAATTGCTGTGTTACTAAAAAGCAATGCATCTGCATTTTCAAATGTCGCCATGCAGATGTTTTCTTAACATAGACTAGTTTTCTGCCTAATTAAAAGTAGACCATACCTGAAAACTTGAGTACAAAGGGAAATTTTGTAAGCTAAGTGGTAATTAATTACCCTAGAGGTAATCTTATATTTAAATGAGTTCCATTGGAAAGCAACAAATTCTGTCTAAAATGGGAAACTGCAACCTGGTGTATCTATCGGTTTTGCAAAGGATTTTATTCAATAGGAGTTTGTTTAAACGGTGTATGGCAAACAAAAGTATAGAGTCATGAACTTCTGCTAGCGGTAACACCACCAAACAACACGGCAACGTTTTAGAGAGTAGTACAAACACTTGGGGAGGCTTCAGGCGTGTAGTCATTCTCGTCCACAGGACATCTGTCAATTCCTAGAGCTGCATGGGGCAGAAGACTAAAAACCACACTGAAAACCTCTGCAGAGTTTTTATTAGCCTCCAAAGACAATGAATGATAATGACCTAGAAAATGCCAGGGGGCAGGGTCCCAGATGTCCCAGCAGACCCTCAGCCGAAAACCCTGAAGAACCAGAAGCAAATGGAGACAGAGGATTTACCAAGGCTACACGCAGCCTTGACCCCGTACAGCATGTGTAGAGTACAAGGTCATTCCCACTGTCTCTGCCTACAGAGGGAAAGGAGGAATCATGTCTGGAAGAAGAGCACATTATCCTGAGCTACATTAAAATAAAGCTTAACTAAACATAGCAAAAGAACAGATCACATGGCCAAATCACAAAAAAAAAAAAAAAAAAAGGAAGAAGACAACAGAAACAGAACCACAGGTAGTCAAGATATTGCAATTAGCAGGACACCTGGGTGTCTCAGTTGATTAAGTGTCCAACTCTTGATTTCAGCTCAGGTCATGATCTCACGGTTCATGAGATCGAGGCCCATGTCGGGCTGTACACTCCACAGCACAGAGCCCGTTTGAGATTCTCTCTGGCCCCTTCCCTGCTCGTGCTCGCTCGCTCACTCTCTTAAAATAAATAAACCTAAAAAATATGTATTGCAGTTAGCTAGCAAAAATGTCAACATAAATATAATTATCATATTTTAAAACAAAAAATGAAGAAAGTAAAAAGATGGAAATATGAAAAATAGAAAGATGAGAAAACAGAAGGTAAGATGGGAAAGTTTAGTACAGAAATTAATCTATAGCAAAGAATCAAATGAAAACTTTGAAACTAAAAATAGAATATCCAAAATTAAGAATTCATTATATGGGTTAAATTGAAATTAGACAAAGTAAAAGGCAGAATTAGTGAAATGGAAGATGCTCAACATGAAAATAAGCACAGAGACAAAAATATAGAAAAGCGTACTAGAGATTGTAGGGTATAATAAGGGGGTCTAATATATATGTAATTGAAGAACATAAACAGGTGGGTAAAAGAGGGGGGCCTGGTGGCTCAGTTAAGCAGATGACTCTTGATTTCAGTTCAGGTCATGATCTCATGGTTTCATGAGTTCAAGCCCCACATCAGGCTCCATGCTGTTAGTGCAGTACCTGCTTGGGATTCCCTGTCTCCCTCTCTCTCTGCCCCTCCCCCACTCTCTCTTTCTTGCAAAACAAATAAACTTAAAAAATAATAATAAAACAGATGGATAAAAGAGAAAGTCAACAAAAAGACAGTAAATATACACCCAACATATTACTCAATTACAACATATGTAAATAAACTACCTGCTCAGTTAAAAGGATTTTCACACTTTAAGAAATAAAGCTATAGCTATGTGTTGTGTGCAAGACACAGACCTTAAATATAAGGACACAGAAAGGTTAAAAGTAAAAAAAAAAAAAAAAAAAAAAAAGAGGGAGGCAAGGTAGATATTCCATGCAAATAAATATTAACCAAAAGATAAAGGGAATGTTTTCATATTTATTAAGGGATACAGTTACACCTCAAAGACACTACAGGCTCAGTTTCCAGACCATCACAATAAAATAAAATAAAATAAAATAAAATAAAATAAAATAAAATAAAATAAAATAAAATAAAATAAAGAGACTCAAAGCTAAGTTTTTGGTTTCCCAGTGCATATGAAAAATAGGTTTACACTACAGTGCCGTCTGTTAAATGTGCGACAGCGTCATACCTTAAATAAATGTGCATACCTTAATTTAAAAAATATTGTTGGGGCACCTGGGTGGCTCAGTCGGTTAAGCGTCCAACTTCAGCTCAGGTCATGATCTCACGGTCTGTGAGTTCAAGCCCCGCGTCGGGCCCTGCACTGACAGCTCAGAGCCTGGAGCCTGCTTCGGATTCTGTGTCTCCCTCTCTCTCTGCCTCTCCCCTGCTCATGCTCTGTCTCTCTCTCTCTCAAAAACAAATAAAAACATTAAAAAAAATTCTTTTTGAATATTGTTAAAAATGTTAATGATCATCTGGGGTTTCAGCCATTTATAACACCATAACAAATATAATAGTAATGAAAAGTTTGAAATATTGCAAGAATTGACAAAATGTGACACAGATATGAAGTGAGCAAATGCTTTTAGGAAAATGGCACCAATACACTTGCCTAACACAGGGTTGCCGCAAACCTTCGATTTCTAAAACTCACAGTATCTGCAAAGTGCAATAAAGCAGGTTGTGCCTGTAAATCCACAAGAGAGAGATTACAATTCTGTATCTGTATGCCCCCAATAACACAGCTTCAAAATCTGGAAGGTATAATTAATGAGTCTCTATTATATTTAAAATTCTAGCAGGAATCCCTCTGGTGAAAATTTAAGTATTAGTTTCTCTGCTTCCACTCAAGATGTTTCAAACACCAAAATGGTTAGTATTTTCCAGCAATCCCACTGATGCATCTTTCTGTAGTGAAAGGGAGGCCTCTAGAGTCTCACCTCTGTGTTTTATGAAATGAACCAAGAAGAGTCCCTTGCATGACCCACCTTGAGGTGGAGGAAGGGGTGAGAGGAAAGAACTCAGAGGGCTATCAGTAGATAGGCAGAAAACAGAGTAAGACCTAGTGATCATTCCTTGCTCTATTTATACGTTGTATAAGTATTCATTATCAAGGAATGACAAAATTGTTGTCTATTAACTACATTCTATTTTTGTGACCCAGGAAATGAGAACAGAATGAGAGGCAACAACTGATTCATGATCAATAACTCATTATTCACAAAGCTAACGCCAGATGACAGGCAGAGCCGCCACAAAGCACCGGAAAGACAGAAGAGGAACACGGCGATAACTAGCTTTAGTAAATTGCTTCAGAAGATCTGATGCAGGATGTGTCTGTTTTCTGGCTTCCTAGTTAATGTGATCCACCCACACAGAAAACACAGACAAACAAAAACCAGCAGAGAAGTGCCCCCGGCTGTCAGGAATCCTTCTGTGGGTTCTGAACCAAATGTCTTTGGGCCAGAGTTTTAAAACGGCTGTTCTCACTTCAAAACAAAACGAGCTTTCTCAACAAAACAGAAAAAGCACAGATTCGCACAGTGAGGAAGGTAGTGGGATAATCTTCTGTATCTTCCTCTCCAAAGTTTCACCTCTTTGTTCTTTGGAAGAATAATGACTATCAATTAGCCGGGAATTTTACAAACGTAGGACAATACCCGAAAACACAGCCGACCATTTTGAAAGAAGGAGAAAAATAAAGGACCCCTAAGGTTTATTCCAACTGCAAAGAGAAAAACACTCTTGTCGCCTCCAGCTGTGAGTACAACTGTCTTTCTCCCAAGGTAACAAACGTGGTGCAGGTAAGAAAATGGGAACCCTGGTTTGCTTGCTCCCCCAGCTCTGAAAACACCCCACCAGAGAGCTGCTCACATCTCATCATGCAGCACATGCTCCCGATACCTGCGTAGGACACGGGCCTGCTTTCTCTTTAAGCGGCCTGTACAAAACAGGAATATGAAGACCTCCTGAAATGTACAGTGGGGTGATGGGGGTGGGGGTGGGGAGAGCGAGACCCTCTTCAAGTCCTTAGTCCCGCGGTCCACGGTTTGAAGACCGTGCCCTTGTTCCTTCCCACAGAATCTTGAGTTCTCAGCAGTTTCAGACTATAGGTTTGAATCTCAGGAATCTGATCTTATCTACATAATGTGGCTACAACCGGGTTCTAAGTTTTGAAAGGAACGTATTGTTGCTCTCTGCCCTCAGGGGTACAGTCGGGGCTCCAGAGCCCATTACGTACTTAAAAGAGGGAGGAGGAAAAGGCAGAGGAGGGAAGGCAGGAGGGAAGGCAGGAGGGAAGGACCTCGTCGTCAAAACCTTCGTGTTAGCTACAGTATTCGGATGAGGTCCGGGATGCCCAGACAAGGGCCTTGGGAGCCTTAGAAAGTCTCACGGCCTTTTGGCAACTGCCGCTGCTCGCCTTGCGACCTCTCTGCTCTTTTGTCCTGAACAGTCCCAGCTCTTCACAAACAAGTCATCCAAGCAAAGAAACTCCTTTGGGATCAGGCCTGGCCCCCTGCTGGGGCCACTCCAGGACAAAGGCCGGCAGAGGGATCACGGTCAATGCCAATACCACGCTGCCAAGCGCCAAAACAAAGGCACTCCTAAGGATATGGAACCGAAAACCCTCTCCCGGGTCACAGGCAAGGACCTGCTGAGCATTTCGCTCCACTTCTGCAGAGACAGTAAGACTGAATCACATCTGTGCGTCATGCAGGGCTCCGGTGATTTAAAGCCAAGGAGGTACTAGTGACAGGAGTCTCTGAGACTGACCCCCAAACTAAAAGGGAGAACAGCTCTCAGGGGCCTAATTAAGTAGAACTTAGTAACTCAGAGTAAGTTAGGGGCGTTCTTAGCTGTCAGGCAACAGAAATTCAGGTTAAAAGCAGGAGGAAGAGAATGTTAATCACCTACCCGATATACACATCTGCCTTACTCCTGCACTGAAACAACCCTGGTTTTGTGGAAAGCATCAATAACTCCACCTAAAAATCTATTCCAGGCACACCTGGGTGGCTCCGTTAGTTAAGTGCGTGACTCTTGGTTTCGGCTCAGGTCACGATCTCACGGTTCATGACTGGGACCCCACATCGGGCTCTGTGCTGGAGGTGAGGAGCTTGCTTGGGATTCTCTCTCCCTCTCTCTCTGCCTCTTCTCCCACCCTCCAAATAAATAAACTTAGAAAAAAAATAAAAATCTTTTCCAACCTCCCTTGCATCTAGGGTGGTCATGTGACATAGTTCTGGCCACTCAGATGAAAGCACGTGACACTTTGTAGGGGGTGGGAAAGTTCTTTAAAAAGGAGAGTGACTAGGAGGCTGTTTATGCCACGCCTTCCCCTCTCTGCTGTTTAGAATGCAGGTCTGATGCCAGGAGGGGCAGGAGCCACCTCAGGACCACAGGACAAAGAGACAGACTCTAAGGATGCAGAGCAGAAAGGCAAACGGAGCCAAGGACATGGGGAAACCAGGGAACAAGTGCATGAGTTCCGGAATCTTCCTCTGGGCTAGATGTTGTGTATGGAGTTAGGGAGAAGTAAAGCTCATCTGGTGAAGCCACGTTAAGCTAGGCTTTCCTGTAACACAAAGCCAATCATATTCCTAACCTCTAGGAAGACTGATCAAATTCAACACTGATGGGCCATGGTTCTAAGATATCATGCCATTTGTATTTGGAGATTGAAAGAGATTAAGAGAAAGAAATAACTTTGCCAAAGGTTCACTTGGGTGACCCCAATCTTTTCCAGCTGCATTATTTTGTACAAGATTATGGCACTTACTACAATAGCAGAAACACACTGATTATCAATGCACGTTCCTTTTGATTCCTAATCTCTGAATGAGAAGGAAAGTCAGCAGTGTGTTTGGGAAGGAAATGAGCATCACCAAACCCCTGACTCGATGTCATGTTGATTACAAATTGTACAAGGTTAAATTTCTTTCAAATAAAACATGACAAAACCTATACATATCACCTATTCCATTCTCTCAAGTTCATGCTCTCACCTTAGTGCAGATTTTGGTTTAGGGTAATTAAGGATTTAAATTTAGTGGGGAAAAATACAAAAGCAAGAGAGAGGGTGACAAGAAGTTCATTTTCACAGAATTAATTTTATTAAGTTATTACATTTAATAATAAAATTAAATTAAACAAAATTAAAATAAAATAAAATAAAATAAAATAAAATAAAATAAAATAAAATAAAATAAAATAAAATGCAGGAAGACAAAGCCTACTTTACTTGGTCATCTTTCACAGCTGATGGCAGTAAAATCGTCAATGGCCTTGTCTCTTAAGAGAAAGCTCAGTCTACAGCAAGATTCATACCTACCTATAATTAGCACAAAGAGCAGGCCTTTGATATCTTAGTTGAGGATGACAGCATGAGGGCCTCAAACTGTGTGTCTTCATACATTCAAATGGCAGTGTAGACAATGTTGTCTATATCACGTCAACTCCAGAGAGAACACAAGCACAATAATCCTTAACCAATAACACGGGCGGTTTAACCACTGATCACCACTCTAATCAATGGTGGGTCCCACCCTGTGTATCACTTTTCCAGGTCTATGCATAGTCAATAACTTGCTCCTCTGGCTTTATTTGCACCATGGTGTGCACAAGATTGGATTCGGAATACCATCCGTTTCTCCTGGGCCCTTCTGAAGGAGCCTACCTCAGGCCAACGAAGATAAAATGAAGAGAAATAGAAAGGGACTAATTTGGGTCTACAATGGTCCAATTCCCAGTTTTCAATCGTACATTCACAAAGCACTGTGCTTTTAAAAGATGGGGCGCCTGGGTGGCTCAATTGGTTAAGCGACCGACTTTGGCTCAAGTCATGATCTCATGGCTTGTGAGTTCAAGCCCCACGTTGGGCTCTGTGCTGACAGCTCAGAGCCTAGAGCCTGCTTCAGATTCTGTCTCCGTCTCCCTCTGTCCCTCTCCCACTTGCACATTCTTTCTCTCTCTCTCTCTCTCTCTCTCTCTCTCTCTCTCTCTCTCCCAAATATAAATAAACCTTAAGAAAATTTTTTTTCTTCAAGGTGATGTGTGTTCTCTAAATCAAAGGAACATCAGTTTGTGAAACTCCTGTCTGAGTGTAGAACTCACAACAAGAACGTCAACCTTGAATAATCAACAGGAACCATCATCACTCACAGTAGGTCACCCAAAGCAGCCATCCTCCCAAAGAAACAAGCACAGAGAGCCCACTTCAACACTCAACGCTCAGTCTACCCCTTTCGCACATCTCTTCAGTCACACAGTCCCATATCGTGGGCTAACTGGGAAACTCTGGCTTGAGCACAGCTCTTAATCACAGACACTTGGAAAAGGATTACTGCTCTCTATGAAAAAAGAAAGTCACGAACACCCCCAATCCACTCTAAGGTTCAAAAACGATGCACACATTCATCCACAAAGTATGAGAAACAGGTCATTGACCTCAATACCTGAAAGCCCATTCACCTGGAAGTTCCACACGTGAGAATCTCTCTCCAGAAGCCAAATATTATTGTGGTTGAAGGAAAGAAAGAGCCGAAGCTCCAGTCTTCCCAAGGGAGGCAATTTAACTTGGTTTTAGCCTTCTGACGTTTTAACTGTTTGCTCTCTTGAGGCATTTTTTCTATCGAAGGATACACTGGCACGAACTTCAGAGCCCTTTGTGTATACCCTGCACTACCTCTGATAAACTCGGAATACATCAGCGGTCAGTATTTCACTCACACGCACACATTTCAGACTTGGGAACAGAGCTTGCTGTTCAAACCTGTGCTCGCATTTCACAGCGTGGGGAGCAGTTGTCCTAAGAGTGGGCGACCCCAACCCGGCATGGCTATCTATTACTGCTCTGTCATGCTAGAAAGCAAAGAAAGGGAGGAAGAAGGAGAGAGAAGGGAAAGAAGAGGGAAAAGAGAGAGGGGAACAGAGAAGGAGAAGAAAGGAAGTAAAAGATCGCCTAAAATTCCCTAGGAGGGCCAACACGGGTGACACTTACTGATTGAACAGGATCCTGGAGCGCACGATGAACTTGAAGATGTACTCCAAGGCCTTCATAGCTTTGTACAGCTGGTCATTTATTCCCGGCTTTTCCGCATTGTCCACATAGTTTCTTAAAACTTTTGTCAGCTTCCTATTCATAATAGAATCACAAATCAATTAACGCGTTCAGAAAATTACAACACCTCAATTCCTAATTGGGACAGAAACACATAAGTGGGCCATTCTTCTTTTGGTTCACACTTATCCGTAGATGCCTATTTATAAAATGCATTCGAAACAGATTAAAAGTGAGCCATAAAATAACACTCAGAGGAGCGAGATCTGAACAAAAAACCAGCCTTTTTTTCTAAGTTTTAGAGGTTTTTCTAAGCATTAAATGTATTATGTAACTTAATCTTCACAAAAGCCCAATAAGGCAAGTATTATTTTAGGGTATAATAATAATAATTGGGTATAATAGCAGGTATATTACCCTTAACGTATAAGGGAAGAAGCCCAGGCTTAGATAGATATACTAGCTTCCCCAATGCTAAATAAAATTGAAGAGGTTTTCTTCATAGCCACATATGTTTTTGTAATGCTTTTTGTAATGTTTCTTTTTTTAACACGGAGCATGCATTTATTTTCAAATGATAGAGGCAGTCGTGGCAACGGTGAATTTTTAATTCTGCCCCCAACTTCTACATTTTCTACTACTACTGGCCCATAAACTAATAATCACTGCTCACTGATCAGAAGGCTGACCCTGAAGCAATGCTTCTGAATCATAAAAGAACAGCTAGCTCAACTTCAACGTGGTTTCTGGTTTTGGTGTATTGGGCCGCACTATGATTCAAAAACTAGCCACAAATGTGCAGTCTGTCCAACAACCATCGGCCAAACTTCTATGAGCCCCAACTTCCCATGTCATCAACAAGAATTCACTGTGACCTTTTACATACTCATTATGCTCATAAAGATAACCTGGTAGGGCACGGACAGCATTTCCAGCTAAGTTGTGAGCCCGTACACACCCAGACTGTTAGCTGAGATTATTGTAAGATACCCGTAAGAGCAACTGTAACTTGCATTAAGGATGACCTCAGAATAGCCCTAAGAGTAACCACTGTCCTGATAAACCACAATAAAAAGCTTTCAAGGGGCGCCCGGGTAGCTCAGTCGGTTAAGTGGCCGATTTCGGCTCAGATCGTGATCTCATGGTTCGTGGATTCGAGCCCTGCATCAGCCTCTGCTGTCAGCACAGAGCCTTATTCACTTCCTCTCTCTCCCTCTCTCTCTGCCCCTCCCCACTCTTGCTCACGAGCTCTCTCTCTCTCTCAAAAATAAACATTTAAGGAGCGGGGAGGGGGAAGCTTTCTGGGTGACCAAGCAGATGGGAAGTCATTTCTAAGTCTCATCAGGTTGCAGAACCCTAGTAAAGAAACTTGAGAGTTTCTTCACTCTCCAAGTAGGAGAGGGGCACCTGAGCAAGGTGTTAGGAAGAATCTGGGCCGGAGAGGTCCTCTCCCCAGTGGCTCCCTGGCTCCCACGGTGGGAGGGTAGCTCACCACACGTGTCTTCCGGTGGCCCTCGAGGCACAGCAGAAGACATCTAGGGTCCTGCCAGAAAATCCGTTTCACCTGATTTAACTTACTTTTTCAAGCTTATTGGCCAGACTACCTTTTCTTATTAAACCCATTGATACCTCAAGAAAGAAATAGAAATTCCACAGAACACATTTTGGGAATTTTCCCAACAGATAATTAATTAATTAATTAATTAATGGAATGATCTGCAAAAAGAAAGACCCAGAACCAGAAAGTAAATGAGGAAGGATGTCAAAAGAGCCACATCCGCATGAGCGAGGCCATCTGTAATGGCACAAAGATGGAGCCCCCTTGGTACTCGCTGAGAGGCGCAGACCACATGCAGCATCCGCTGAGCAGAGGCAAGACCTGGACCAGCTCCGGGAAAAGTAGCTCTGCGGCCAGAAAGAAGCTCTGCTAGTTTCCTGGAGGACCAGTCCGCCCTCATCGCCTGCCCCATCAGCATCACCGGTGACTCTGCGGGGCTCCCGCACCCAGACTATGCCCGCGGTGGAGGCGGGGCACTGAGAGGTCCTCTGCTGCAGTCACCTTTCGCTTCTTGTCTTGGGGTTCTTTGCGGAGAGGGCTGAAGATCTCCACGTTACCAAAGGGAAGAGGTAAAGGAACTATCTGGGAGAGAGTCTAAGCTCCATCTGTGCCTGCCCAGCCTTCTAGAGGGGCAGTGGCTGGGAGACCCTCCGTGAGGATACCCAGTGCCAGAATTTCCCCTGGCCCAGAGACCATTAACGCAGAGAGAACTTTCCATGATTCACGCTAGAACTGCGTGAATCACAGTTACCTCCTTTGGTATTTCAGGCTTAAATTCTCAAATTCGAACTAAGAAACCACTTGGGATTGCTTCTTTACCAAAATGGCAAGAGGGGCGCCTGGGTGGCTCAGTCGGTTAAGCGACTAACTTCGGCTCCCGGTCCGTGGGTTCGAGCCCCACATCGGACTCTGTGCTGACAGCTCAGAGCCTGGAGCCTGCTTCGGAATCTGTGACTCCCTGTCTCTCTGCCCCTCCCCGGCTCACACTCTCTCTGTCTCTCAAAAAATAAATAAACGCTTAAAAATCAAAAACCAAAACAAAACATAAGAACACTTATTTTCCAAAATGAATCTGCTTTTCAGCATATTACAGGGGCTGGATGGGAGGATACCGATTCTCAACTCCGTCCCATCATCTCTTAAAGATAAAATGGTACTTCTGTTTCTCCAAAGACTCCCTGACTTTCACTTGGCCTCCTATGGCAAAGGCACAGAATGGGCGATGCCAACAGAAGATCTGGAACACAGCGTGGCAAGCTCACTCACTGAGCTGATTTCCTGAAATTCCAATACAAAAGCTAATCCGAGAAGAGCCATTTGGTCCTAATTCCACGAAGAAGCAGGAGTGTGAACGTGACGCGTAGGGAGATCCCGCCCCATGAGGAGCAGCTCATAGGCCACTTCCACTTCCGTAAACCCTGCTTGGTCCGCCCTAGCAAGATGGCCCCGCTCAGTCACCAGCAAGATGGCCCCGCTCGGTCAGCCCTCCTCACGGTCTGAAAGGGACTGCCCAAAGCACAAAATGGACATCTCCACTAAGAGAACAAACCGTCTGAAACGCACATTTATCAGCAAGCACAAAGGACGTGTCACAGCTGGTTCTGTGTACGTGAGGATGTGGCAGCTCTCTGCCCACTTGGGGCTCTGCCCACCGCCTTGCAATAGACATGCACTCACGGCAGACACGAAAGGCCCAAGGGACAGAATGACTGACGTCATACAAAGAGCCAGCATCAGACCTCCGGCCTTGTGTTCATGGCTGCATGCAGGCAAGGAAACAGATACGCTCCAGACACACGAGAGCTTTGACTGAAGTTATTGGCACTAAAGACGATCATCTCTAGTGATTCTACGGTGGGGAATTTTCTTAAAGAAATTATTTAAATTTTTTTTAATTGCAACTCACACAATTAAAAGTTTAAATAAATGCCAACAAATCCCCTGGTAAGAGAGACGGAGTAACTCCTCAGAAGTATTATAATAATAATGAAACCTAAATATTGCTTAGTGCTTTCTAAGCACCAAGGATTACTCCAAACATTTAACATGGAATAACTCATTGAAATTCTCAAGAAACCCTAAGATGTGCCTGTTTTACTGATAAGAAAGCTGAGGCCCAAAGAGGTTAAGAAATTTAAACTTTCAGCACGCCAGGGTGGCTCAGTCGGTTAAGCGTCTGACTCTTGATTTCGGCTCAGGTCATGATCCCGCAGTTTGTGAGCTGGAGCCCGCGTCGGGCTCTGCACAGAGGGCGGAGCCTGCTTGGGATTCTCTCTCCCCTTCTCTCCACCCCTCTCTCCCACTCTCTCTCTCTGCCCCTCTCCCCTCCACCTTCTCAAAATAAATAAATAAGCTAGAAAGAAAGAAAGAAAGAAAGAAAGAAAGAAAGAAAGAAAGAAAGAAAGAAAGAAGAAAGAGAAGAAAGAAAGAAAGAAAGAAAGAAAGAAAGAAAGAAAGAAAGAAAGAAAGAAAGAAATGTAAACTTGGAAGTGACAGTGCTGTGGGTTAAGCAGGGTTCCTAGACTGTGCTGGTCAACACCCAGTGAGCCACCTCTCAGGCCGGGATATCACACATTTGCTCTGTCTGCTTACTAGGCACCCAGAGGGGCAGGTATGGGGACATGGCGGGAGGGTTAACAGCAGCTAGGCTGGCAGTCAGAACCCAAGCCCATTACAGCTGAAGCATCTGGAACAAAAAGGAAGGCCCTCTTTGAAGAGCAAAAAGATCTACTGAGAACTGAGTTGTATCCACATTAGACAACCAATCATCTCAAACCAGGAACACATCCATCTATTCATTCGCCAAAAGCTGGTCAGGAAGCCACGGTGAGGCAGGCACTCCGCATCCATAGATCAGTTTCATCGAACATAAACTGAAAATTTCAAAGACAAATGGAAGGTATGGAGGAGAACCAGAATTTATTCCAGAACGTTATGGTAATTTATCGCGTATCTTCTTTCAACAAGATGTTTAGGTCTGTTATAAGGGAAACAGTAATAAAAATTATCCCAGGAAATTCAGTTGGGGGGGGCAGGGGGGAGAGGGATGTACAATCACAGACAAAAGCATATGAAAAAGACACTGAACGATAAACATACAAAAATGAACTCACGTGTAGGCTAATGTTGCACTAAAGTGTTTCTTAATGTAGGTTTCCAGAACAGGATTAAAATGTTGAAATTTTCTATCAGCAATTAGTCCAATGATAAATACCTGTTAAATTCATCAATATTTTCATTAGCAAGATAACGTGAGCCATTCTGGAATCCTCGTCTGAATTACCTGCGCTGTGGTGGGAATCAATGAACAAGAACATCTTCGCAAGTTACCTCTTCTTATTCCAGAAATGATATTGGCCTAACTATAACGTTCTGCTGAAAGCTACTCCCCGCCTCTCAAACCCAATGCCTTGATGGGATTTACAACAGAAAACACTTCTCAGATCGCTGCCCTCCCCCAGCTTCAAAGGCTGCAGCATGAAAGCCTCCCTAACATTGGAACAGATGGAAAATAGAGGCTCCTTACCAGAGCGTCAAACACTAACGTATCGAAGGTCTCGCTCTCGGAGTTCTCCATCATGATGTTGAAGAGGGCATCCAAGGTGTCCTGGAGGAACTGGAGATACACCAAATCTCAGCAGACCAAGTAAACTCACGCAGCTTTCCCCCAACCTAGAATAGCTACCATCTATACGCAAACACCCATCTCCCGCAGATGTCACCAAAGAAGCTGTGCACTCCGGGGACTTTTCCGAGCCACTCAAGGCACAAGACAAAAATCTGAGATGAGTGAACGCACAGCAAAGACAGGGCAGCCTGAGCCAAGCAGAGGAGGCCTGCCAACAGGGACATGCCTGACAGTCCCCACCCCTTCGGTCTTCACCCTTTTTCCTGGTCTTCACCAGGCTGGCGACAAAGAACTCAACACCAGCTCTGCGAAGACTGGGTCGGCCTCGTCCCGGACTCTGAGTGCAGGACCGGGGCTAGGGAGGGGGCAGAAGTCACCGAGAGACACGCTTCCAGCTGAGAGTAATAAAGGACCTTCCAGAGGCCCAGATGCCCAAGGACAGAAGAGGTGTGAGACTCTAAAACTGGGGCGCCAAGAAGCACGTCTTATTCAAGAGCAACTTGGAAATTCCTTTTATAGCCTACTAGAATTCACCAGGTAAATATCAGAGCATAGAATGACAAACCATCATCAATTAATTAAGGGAAGAAAAAAAATCGCACGATTCCAAAGTTATGTCACACTGGACATTGTCTTCCAAGCCCATCACCATCCTCCCCCGAGAGAAGCGTCAAACGGACCAGGAAAAGCCATCTTGGAGGTAATGAGTTCCCTGTTTGTGGACGAGTTCAAGAACAGGCAGTGTGCCACATGACAGAATATTGGCGTAAAAGAGAATAAAATATAGATACATCATCATTAGTCACTAGGGGCATGCAAATCGCACTTGATCTTAGCCAAAAGGCCGAGAAGCGACAGGGACATGCAAATCGAAACCACAGGCAGCTAGCACTGCACACCCACCGAGAATGCTACCATCGAGACATGAGCAATCCTGGAAGTATGGGGCGGGCAACGAAGCGGAGGAAACGGACACCTCGCACATCACTGGTGGCAACGTACAACTGCACGATGGTTTTGGAAAACGCTTAGACAGCGCCTCCAAGGGTTAAACGTATATTCGCCACGGGAACCTCTTCATTCGTAGGCTTGTATCCAAGTGAATGGAACACACCCGTCCACACAAAAACCTGTACACAAATATTCGCAGCAGCACCCCTCCTAGACATCAAAATGGGGAAACCACCCGAATGTCCACCAGCTGATAACTGAGGGAACAACTGGGGCATAGCCATACTTTGGGATGGTTCTTATTCAGCCATAAAAAGGAATGAAGGGCTCAGTCGGTGAAGCGTCCGACTTCGGCTCAGGTCATGAGCTCGCAGCGTGTGGGTTCGAGCCCTGCGTCGGGCTCTGTGCTGACAGCTCAGAGACTGGAGAATGCTTCAGATGCTCTCTCTCCCCCCCATCTGTCCCTCCCCAGCTTGCTGTCTCTGTCTCTCTCAAAATAAGTAAACTTAAAAAAGTGCATCGTATGGTATATGAATTATATCTCAATGAAGCTGTTATTAAAAACCAAAGAACAGGTGAGACAGCCCCATAGCAAGGGTGTCAGAAGGATGGCTGAATGGGATGTCTGGGCCACATTCTTCCCGGATGGCTCAGCCCATGCATAGAACACACAGAACCACAAGGGCCTTCAGGTCCTCACGGAGGGTCTCAAATGGGTTGAGCACTCAGGCTGAGGAACCCAACCACTCGGACCTGCTCCCCAAACCAGTGCCTGCCCCACTGCTCCCCCTTACGCTGTGAAACGTTGCAACAGCCCCAAACCCAACACTACGTATCTCCCTCAGGAAAGGGGACATCCTCCCAAACCTAGTAAGAGATCTGAGACCCACCAGTGCATAAACCCTCATTATATTCTGCTGTGCTGCACCCCCCAACCCCCACACACACCGATTTCATCGCAGGAAGTGGGATGAAACAGCAGGGGAAGCAAACCACCTTGCTGCCCAAGAGGTGTTCTGGTCCAGCCATCAAAGGCTTTACCAACCCTGCAATTATGGAGGAGCCCACATCACCTCATTACTTTAGTATTATTTCCCATCATTTTCAGTTCATAAAATCGTTGCAAAGGTCAAAACTTCACGCCATCTGGTAACAGCCCAATGTTGCTGCCAATGGACTCACCAGCTCGTGAGTTCACTGTGGCTCGTCTCGGTTCACATAGCATCCCTGCAATAGCTCTACCCATCCTACCCAGACAAATGACAGGTTCAGTGGCACGGAAACATGGCAGCAGAGAGCCGGAGTCTTGTTTTTCTGGCTGTCGAGCTGCAGAGGTACAGGGATACCAGCATCCTGAAGGAAGTCCCGCACATGGAGCCATGAACACGCTTCTTCTGACACCGACCTTCTCTCTAAGACTATCCACTGGAGGCCCCAAGTCACCATTTTCATCTCCCACCAAAATGAGCAACTGCATCTTTTAGCAAAGAAGCAAACACTGTTCTTAACCCGCCGTTCAATGTCATGTCCCTACGAGCAGTTATGAATGTACACAAGGTGGGGGGTGGTGGGGCTGGAATGAATGGAACGAACTCTGTCTATGACGTCCTCAAACAGAGTAAAAGGAGCCCCATGCAGGCTGGGAATCCGTCCAGCCCTGGCTCTCATTGACAGCCGCGTAGCTTAGACACGTCCGTTCACCTCTCCAGGCCTACAGGGTACTCAGGGTACAGGTACCGGCAATGGACGGACAGGTCACACGCACAGTACCGTGGTGCCAGCACACACAGGAAGGACAGGGGCTGGTGAAAACCACTTCCAGGGCTGAACACCAGGATTTGGTACTAGATTAGGTGAGGGGAGTGAAGGACAACAAGACAAGATGGTTCTAGATCATCTCCTTATGTGTAACAATAGGCCAACAGAAACACGGCTAATTCCTGATGTGATACAGGGATTTCAAAAGGAAAAAGCACAAAATTTCATTAACTGTGTGTCTCCTCGAGTTACATTCACTTATTCACCCAGCTTCCATCTGCATCGGGGAAGTTACAAGACCCAGAGAAGTTTCAAATGCAATTAGCATTGTCCAAGCCAGAGGTAGCAGACAAAAACCTAAAAAGATGATTAAAATTGGAAGGGTGGCGAGGATATGTTTCAACGGTTATACAATGAGTTTCAGAAAGTGGTGCAACCAAATTAATTTATAGTGAAGTTAACCACACTGCTGCTTAATTAAGGCCATTTTAAGTAATTAATTTTTACAGAGATAAGGCGGTCTCCTTCTGCAAGCACTTCTCACAGAGGGTGAAGGACTGAGCCAGGGACAGACAGACCCGGCGGCAGAGAGCTCGCTCACAGAACACCACCAGTGGGGACCAGCTGATCGTGTGCAGGCCAAATGGGGCAAACTGAACACGGAAACAGGTTTCCTTACATAAAAGGAAAAGTCACCGGGGCCAAAAAAAGGATAGAGCGCTCTAATATCAGAAGTAATAACAATTCTCTGATAAAAAAATTATTAAAAAAAAAAAAAGAATTATAGATTTGGATGACAAGCCTGGGTGGCTGAGTCTGTTAAGCGTCCGACTTCAGCTCAGGTCATGATCTCATGGTTCATGGGTTCAAGCCCCGCATCAGGCTCTGTGCTGACAGCTCAGAGCCTGGATCCTACTTCGGATTCTGTGTCTCCCTCTCTCTCTGCCCCTCCCCTGCTCACGCTCTCTCTCTCTCTCAGAAATAAATCAACATTAAAAAAAAGAAAAGAATTCTAGAATTGGAGCACTCCAACGATCTCGGATCACCCTAGTCTGACTGTCCTTTCTTGCAGATAAAGATTCAAGAGGGCACCTGACGTTTCTCCAGAGTTCTCTGGGAGGTTAAGAAATGAGTCCAAGATCACGCGGGAAGCAAACAGCCAAGACAAGGCTCTCAGTGCTCTGACCTCCTGAGCCAGAACACAAGACTGGGTTGAATCCAAAGCCCGTTTCCTTTCCCGTGAAGCCAGACCACCCTACCAACCAGAATCCAAGGTGGAGTCTGTCCACGTGCAGGTGCATGTCAACATCCACCGGAAGCCACCTGATGGAGGGATTCTGACGGAGTCGCATGCTACTGAGCAGGCAGTGCCTGGATCTGCCCACACATGGGAGAACACCACACCATGCCACCCCCGGGGTCTGTGTTACCTTCACCACTTCGCCACCATCGACCTTCATCAGCTGCCTCAAGTTCTGCTGCAGCAAGCTGGTGTTGGAACGCCACTTGAGCAGCCCCAGCAGGTCCACTGGAAGCAGAGAACGAACGAACATCAGATCTTCGCGGCAAGAACCTGGTCTCCCTTTGTCACACGTCCGCTGAGGTTCTCGATAGAACTTTGAAACAGAGCGATCAACCCTGCTTGGAAACCTCCTCCCGCTGAAAACTCCATTACTTTCTAGAACACACTTGACACGTCGAATGGCTGAATACATGACTTCCGACCACATTTACCATGAAATGATTCCAGGTCGAAGCTTAAAATTGCATTCGGTGTAGCACCTGGGTGGCTCGGTCGGTTAAGAGTCCGACTCTTGATTTCGGCTCAGGTCATGATCTCCTGGTTCATGAGTTTGAGCTCTGTGTCAGGCTCTGTGCTGACAGTGCAGAGCCTGCTTGGGATTCTCCCTCTCCCTCTCTCTCTGCCCCTCCCCAGCCCGTGCGCTCTCTCTTTCTCTCGCTCTCAAAATAAGTAAACTTAAAAAAAAAACGCATTCGGGAGCTTAAGAAAAAAGGGCTGAACTTTTCAACCTCCAAGAAGGTAGATTCAGACCAGCAGAGGGTCTGGAAGAAGGCTCCTGGCCCATCAAGTGCGGTCCTGAAATACCAAGTGGGTTTTTTCCTATCTGAGAACATGGCTTTTATTTATTTATTTTTTAATTAAATAACATAAAATAAGAAAGGCACATTCAGGTGCAGAAACTACAAGGTGACAGGAAGCCTGGACCATGGGGCAACCACTGCCCTCATCCTGGCCTGACCTACCATGGCTGTTTGTCTCCTATGGTTGAATTTTATCTGGTTTGTTTTCTCATAGAAAAACCACAGACTGAATGGATGCATTTTTACAGACTAAATGCGGAAGACAATGTCCGGAGATGATTTTGTTTAAGACAGCAAGATGTTCTTTAAGGCACGAAGACAGAATCCAAAGCATCTCTAGGAAAGAACATGTGCCCACACATTCTCCACTTGAAAGTATATTAATATCCCATTACGTGAAAAAAAACACAATTAGCAAAGTGCCTCCAAGTGACTGTTTATGCTCGTCGGGAAGAAACTTCAGCTACGCAAAGTATCTCCATTAAAAAAAAAAAACCTAGTTCATAATGAAAAGAAAAATACAATTTTGGCAATATAATTTTAGCATTTCAGGGGACATAAGACACTTGCTAAGGACTAAACCACACAAAAGGCATTCGTGTGATGATCACCAAAACATACATTCTCCTTTATTTGCCCTCCCCCCAAGGACAGCTGATGGGGGGGGGGGGAGCAGGGGGGGGAACAGTGACAATGAAGAGGGACGGTACCCAGGAGCACTGGGCAATGAGTAAGCTGTAGGCTCGAATGCCCGCTGGGCCACATCACCACCATATGACCTTGGGCAACTAACCTCACTCAATTTACCTATCTGAAGGATGGGTACGACGTTGCCCAACTGGAAGGCTGGTGCCAGGATTAAATGGTGTGATGTGGAGAAAGTGCTCAGCAAGCTACCCAGCATGAAGACAGACAGCAGTGGCTGTCCATCCACAAGATGATGAGGAAGTGAAAAATTTTAGCCATTCATCGTGAAAACTAACATGTTTTCATTTGTAAATGAAGGTGGAGTATGAGAAAGGCCACATCCTGCCCAGACATGCCTTAGGTGCCAGGGTTAAGGGAGATTTCCACCTCATGAGAGTTACCAGTGTTTTTTCAATGGAAACTAGTTACTTATCTGGATTCCATTCCCACAAAGTTAGCGGCACTTCCGGTGTGAGGGAGGCTTAGGCTGATGTCGGTATTTTAAATCTGAGAAAAGGTACAACCGGCCAGCCTAAGAACACCTCCAAGGAGGGAGAGCCTGCTTTAAGAAAACAGCTTGACCAGCCTCCCACTAGCCGGGTCAGACCAGCGCTCCCTGTCCAAGCCCTCATCCCCGGGAGCCACCGCGGCTTGGCCGTGATCACTTCTGTGTCTTGTGACTTCTAATTACATAGGAAGCTAATTGAGGAGAGGAATCACATCCTCAACTTCCCTTTTCATCCCCCACAGCATCCAGTAATGCTGAGAACAGAGATGTTTAATACAAACCTCGATGAATAATTCAGCCACTGCTTTTCCCTAAGTAACGGAACTTCGCAGGAACAAATCACGGCTGCAGAAAAATGACTCCCCGAATGAGACTCTGGGACGCAGAGCTCAGACGCCAAGTGGGGCAGCTCCATCTTGCACACCACCTGCCACACCACCATCCCGAAAAGAGGAATCATCGGCTGGTGTGCAGTGAAAGACAAAAGATGCCCCCTTTACTCTCAGTGAGCATCACGTCGGAATCTCCTCGTTGCCCGGCAACCGCTGCTGCCAATAGCGGGGTGCTCGCTCCCTCAGTTCCAGGGAAGGAATTACCCTGTGACTGATGACGGCCGAGGAGTCAGGAGGTGCGAGGAGAGGTCAACATCACCCCCCGGGGAGATGGCTGCCACTTAACCAACACCTTGGAGAGTTCTCGTTCACAGTCCCCTTCTCCAGCCACACGTGGCTTAGGAAGGATTCTGTGGGGGAGCCTCCCAACCTAACTGCTCTTCGGGACGTTGCTTGGATGGGGAAAACATGTTCAAGTTCCAAATAACAACTTCCAAACGTGCTTCTGGAACGTGACCCAAGCATAAGGCGGTGGCATCCTGTGTAGTGAAAATGACAATACACAGCAGCTCTCATTTTGTCCAGCACGTGATGGAAAGCTGAAGCGTCACATGCATGGGGCAGTGACTCCCCGGAGAGGCTGCCACTGCCCTGAGTTCAAGGAGGCCCTGGGCGGTGTAGCCATCAGACTAGTGAACTACCAGGGTGGTATCCAGAAAGGAACGTCTGACCCGTGGGGGCGGTCCCAAACCAGCACCTGCCTTGCTGACCATGTGCTCCCTGGGCACTAAACGCACAAGCCCCCCGTGTTTTCTGCAGCCCTCCCCATGTTTACACAGAACCCCGATGCCCAGTTAAGGCTTTACAATTGCTCACGGAGATTACTGACTACCACCAGCTTAGGGCAATGCTTAGGGCAAACCGTGATGATGAAGACATTAGAGAGACGTATCCCAATGGCCTTCGTGCATCCCCCACGTTACCCCGCACAGCTGACTCACGTGCCAAGCAGTGAGGAAGCACCTTCTAAACAGCGCAATACAACGGAGTGGAGAAGGCGGGCCCAGAAAGTTGGAACGGGGCCTGTACACCCGACTGCCCAGCCCTCTTTCCACTCCAATGCCATGACTTCCAGAGGAGGGGGTTACTCTGTCCCCTTTGATCCTGTTAAGGTCCAAACAGTGACTACCCCTCAGGCAAATCCGAGACTCCTGCCAAGATTTACAGACAATCCCCAGGGACACAATTCAAGATAGCAACAAACATTAATAATCAAAATCCATATTGGGTGGCTAAGAGGGCAAACTGGATTTTTCAGCTGAGTTTCAAGAGAGCATAAAGTCACCCTGCACAGCTGTGATATGCTCACATTTGGGGGATGCAATTTTTAAAGGTAGGAAGTATACAGAAGGGACTGCTGCGTCCAGTGTGCTGTGAGTAAGAGGTGCCCCTGGCCACACAGCCACGTTGCTGGGGACCCTGCAAGCGGTGGGGACAACTCGAGGCAGCCGGCGGGCCCAGCACAGGCACCACCTGACTCTGCATTTCAGTGTGCTTCATCAGCCGGTGCCTTATCTCACCGCCAGGGGAATTAGAAAGGCCACCAAAACCAACCTTTAAAAACAAAGGTAACTGAGGGAGCCTGGGTGGCTCCGTCGGTTGAGCGTCTGACTTCAGCATAGGTCATGATCTCACGGTTGGTGGGTTCGAGCCCTGCGTCGGTCTCTGTGCTGACAGCTCGGAGCCTGGAGCCCGCTTCGGATTATGTGTCCCCCTCTCTCTCTGCCCCACCACTGCTTGTGCTCTGTCTCTCTCTGCCTTTCAAAAATGAATAAACATAAAAAGAATTTTTTTAATAAAAACAAGAAAAAGAAAAAAAAACAGAGGGTGACTCTGTAGCTTAAAAAAGCTAAAGGGGTGCCTGGGTGGCTCAGTCGGTTGAGCATCCAACTTCGGCTCAGGTCATGATTTCACAGTTTGTGAGTTCGAGCCCCGCGTCGGGCTCTGTGCTGATAGCTCAGAGCCTGGAGCCTGCTTCCGATTCTGCGTCTCCCTCTCTCTCGGTCCCTCCCCAGCTCACACTCTGTCTCTGTCTCTCTCAAAAATAAATAAATGTTAAAAAAAAATTTTTTTTTAAAAAAGGTAACTGGTAATTATCTCAGTGAGTAGCTGGGAGACGGGAAGGTACACACAGAGTGGGCACCTCAGACCCTCCAGCTCACATAACCCCTGCCAGGCCCTTTGAGACAGACATTACACCTGCGTATGTGCCTAGATGAGGAAATGAGGTTCAGGCGGTGTCAGAGGCCCCCCCCGCCCCCCGTTCAAGGTCACTTCCAGGATTAGCACAGGGCAAGGGCTCAGAGGCACGTCTTTGCTCTGACTCCAAGTCTCGTGTTTTCTTCCCCTTACACTGTGCTGTGTTCCTTTGGCCAAAAACCTTTCTTTTAAAGCAAGCCCACTGGTTTATCTCTCTTTAAGGTTAATCCTTAGACCAAAACTATAGTGAAGTTTAAAGCGCAATGGATGTCACACTCCCTGCTAGTCCATGGATGCCCACACCGTCCATCCCAGAGGATGCGTGAATGACCCACGGACAGTGATCCTGCTCCTGCCGAAGCTTCCGCTGCTGAACGGGGAGCACGAGCAGGACTCGGGTGGGGGAGGGAAACCACGGGGTGACACGGGTCTGTCCCCAAACTCACCGTTCTGGGTAAGTTTCGTGGAACACACCAGTGTTGAGATCTGGAAGGAATCTTTGCTGATGGTGCAGCTTCCAAGACTCTGCATGCTCCTGCCCGTGGCAGAGTGCGCCTTTTCTTCCAGCTCCGCCTTCGTGGAGGGCAGGCTTAGGTACGTCGCGGCGTCCTCCAGCTTCTTTGCCTCCGCCTGTGGGTTTAATTACACGCATGTCGAACACGAGTCACAATGGACTGACACACGCATGTCGAACACGAGTCACAATGGACCAACACCTAATTCTTTCCTATCCCTTGCTATCTTCAATCCTTTTAACCATCATGATATTTGCTCTTTTTCATTTGCTAAACTATTTTAATGATTTCCCTTATTCCTGTAGATTAATTCATGTTAACATTTATCGTACATCATCTTCTCTCATCAGGAACAGCCAAAAGGCTGGTCATCTGCAATGTTCACTTAGATAACGAACTGTAGCCAGAGAGCAGCTTTCTCACAAAGAGAGGAAATGTCAGCTGAGGCCAGGAAGCCCAGAGACGGGTGAAAGAGCCCATACTAGCAATACGACACCAATAAAGTGGTATACCTTGTAGACGATGAGATCATGCTCCCCGTCCCTCAGAGTGGTCCCATCGTATCTCATCAGCTTTACAAATGCTAGTGCAAATATTTTCTCAGATTTATCCTTAGCTGCAAGAGAAACCAATCATCGTCATCAACTGCCGTCATGACAATCTAGCATCATAAAATGCTGCGAGGCCTACCTTCATGAAAACACTACAAAACCACATGGGATTACAGTAAACAGACAAATGGAGAAATGGACGAAGTTAACCAGAGGAAGGCTCCTCACTTGAGCTCAAATTAATCTTGTAAATTCAAAGTTATTGCGACCAAGATCTCATGCGGGACTTTCCTCGGCAAACCTGAAGCCTGATTCCCAAGGTCAAGGGTAGCACGATGATGTTGAAGAAGGCCATGGAGGCAAGCCTGCAATCCTAGCAACTGGGAGTGACCAGGAAATGCTAACAAGGAAGATGGTGTGGCTTCATTAACATCGGGACACTCAGACCAGTGTGAACCACAGGGTCTGGAGACACGAGGCAGATGACAGTCCAGAAAGGACAGACCGTTCCCTAGGAAAACTGGCAATCAATATGGAACAAGAGAATAGACTCCTACCCCACAGCATCCCCTAGTATAAATTCAGGTGGGGCGAACACACGGATGTGTAAATTTGTTCTCTTTGGCAAGAAAGCTCCCTCCCCACGTACCTGAGCATGAGACTCGTTCCCTCACTTCATTCAAATCTCTGAGGACGTACCACCTACTCCGAGGTGACCAGCCCTTCTAACAGAGTAAATTAGAAACTGGTCACACTCTCCCCTCCCCTGATGCACTTTCCTTCATAAGTGCTATGGACTGAATTGTGTACCCCCCCCCACCCCAGTCTGGGGCTAGAGCCCTAACCCTCCACCACGTGACTCCAGTGGAGATGTGTCCTGTAGGCAGGTGCTTGAGGCTAGTGAGGTCACTAGGGTGAAGCGCCGATCCTCCGGCACCAGTGCCCGTCAAAAAAGGAGAAAGAGACCCCAGAGCTCTCCTCCTCTGTGTGAGTTCACAACCCTGGAGAGGGTCCTCGCCACAACCCAGGGTGCTGTCACCCTGCTCTCAGACTCCCAGACTCCAGAACCCCATTCCTATTGTGGAAGCCCCCCAGTCTATTCTGTTACGGCTGCTGGAGCAAAGCGAGATAACAGTCCTCATCCCTGTCGGAGCTCCAGCCGTGTGTACGTGTGTGTGTGTGTGTGTGTGTGTGTGAGCTGTCGTTCAGCCTTCGTTTCACACGCTGGCCTTTGGAAGGCAAGCAACGCTGCATCCGCGTCACTGCTATCTCCCCAGCACCGAGGAGTGGTGCCTGCCACCTATCAGGTACTCGGTCCCCATCCGTTCTACTTGGAGAGGTGACAACGAACTGGTTCTCTCACTCGATGACAGTGACGTGGGATAGGGTAATGGCGGGAACAGTCCCGATGGGCTGGGTGGTTGGAAGAGGTCTCTGAGAAGAGGGACAACACGTGAGCCAAGACATAAACCTTCCAGAATAGACGTGGCCAAATGCTTAGTCCCCAAGTGGGCCCAGGCTTGGCCATTTTGGGGACGGAAAGCCAGGGGACCGGTGAGTAGTGGGTGGTGAGGGGGGCAGGGGCCAGCGCAGGAGGGACAGATGAGGAGTCTCTGCCGACGAAACAGATTCAGCA
The DNA here is from genome assembly GCF_027475565.1 of Acinonyx jubatus. Classification (NCBI taxonomy): domain Eukaryota; kingdom Metazoa; phylum Chordata; class Mammalia; order Carnivora; family Felidae; genus Acinonyx; species Acinonyx jubatus. Next base: position 80,546,381 of record NC_069393.1, on the reverse strand, counting down.
TGAGTTCTGCAAGATGCCAAGTGAGTACAGCATGGAAAACATTGAGTTTCAGAGCTATAATCTTTAAAATTATATATCCCAGATTCTCTTTTTAGAGATGAAAGGACAGAGGTCAACGAAGGAAGGAGCGCACATCCACCCCCGTCGAGTCAGGGGCTCAACATATTTACCCTAAGTCCCCACTGCACGAGATAGCGTGCCTCATTAATCTGTGCAGTCCTGGTGTCCATCAGTTCCTGGCACACAGTAGGTGCTCAATAAATGGTATACCTAATTTGATAAGTTAATGAATGACTGACTAACCACACTAAAGGGAGGGAAGAAGGTAAAAAATATGGACCCTAGGAATCAAAAAAAATATAACTTCGTGAATGGGCATCAGAAAACATAAAATATCTTAATGTTCAGGTGAGAAAGAACAGATGCTTCTAGCCTTGAGCTGACATGAAAACAATAAGGACATGCCTCCATGAAAGCAGCTGGGTTTCAAAGGGACACATGACCACCGCTGTCAGCCCACGGCTTCCCCCATCCTACTACAAAGCAGCACAAAGGAACAGTGCACACCTTTCATTAACACACTACACCTGGACGTCAAGGCCACGGACTGCACTTATTATGTGCTCGTCAGCAGCCATTGTGAGCAAGCAACAAACTTACAGGATGTCAAGGGCACGGGAGGCAGGGCTGCCCCACCCAACCATGCCCCCTATGAGCAAGGGGAACTCAGCCCCCAGCCGGCTGGACCCAGAGCTGCACAGCTGCTCATGTTCTGGTAAAACAGGAGCCAGTGCATCTGGAATTGCTAACACGTTGCTGGAGTATAGATCACCCAACCCCCAGGGACGGGTCCCATCCTGAGAAATCCCAGCTCTTATTTCCTTGGCTTGCCCACGTCCAGGGGAAAAGCGGCTGATAGGCCGGGGGGGGGGGGGGGGGGGGCAGGTGGCGGGACGGGGAGGAATTGTGGCCTCACTTCTTCCTGTCTCTGACCCCGTGTGTCCGAGATCGCGATCGCGGAGGCGACAGGGACCCCTGGCTACCGTCACTTTCATAGCGGACAGCTCAGGACTGCATCGGCATCACACTCTTGATGCTCAACACGGTTCCAAAACCGCACAAGCCGTGGCGCAGGGAGCCTCATTAATTACGCAAATGTGCGGTAGCAGGTTGGGTGACAGCATCTTGTCTATAATGAGTACTTAAAACTGTCTGGAAAAATAAGGATTTTGAAAATTAAAATGCTGGGCCCTGATGTAATTTATTAACGAGAGAGAACAAGCTCGTTACGAAGGGGGAGCTTACCTCGGAGACAAGCCCTCTATGGATTCCAGAACTGGGTCCTTGCCTTCCAGCGTGCCCCCCTTGTCCCTGCGGCCCACTCCCATCCCGGCCGATTCACTGATGCAGGGTGCTGAGCCCACGGCTCCCCGCACGCCTTGGCTGAGGACAGACCCGCCCTGGGTCCCCCATCCACGCGCCCCGGTCCATTCACCCCGCACCCCAGCCTTCTCCACAATAATCCCAGGATGATATTCAGAAAGAGGAGAACCTTCTCTGCGACGGGTAGACAGCAGGTGAAAAACTAAGACCAGGTGATGGATGTGGCCTCACCTCACCCCAAGGTGTGGGAATAGGACGCTCCAGCATAGGACTAAGTTTGAACCAGAATCGTCCCACTGACTAACTATGGTGACTTTGGGCCGCCGAGGGGGAGTCCGTGGGCCCCAGCTTCCTCAACCGTAACGGGCAGGGTGATGGCCACAGTGACAGAACACGGGGTTATTGTGAGGACCAGTCGAAACAGTACAGCAAAACTGCTCATGCCAGGAGCCCAGTAAAGGCACAATGCGTGTTCGCAAACGTTTATTACCAGTTGTTCTTCTCCCAAAGTTCTGGCCAGCAAGGAGTGCCATGCACCCCCTGCGGCCTGCCGGTCTGGATTTGGCCCCCGGGGCAAGTATGCAACGCTTGGGCACTGCGGGCCACGCTGCCCAGCCCCCACGACCCTGCTGTTCCACCCTGCTCGAACCCCGAGCCCCCTTTCCCTGCTCAGCCCAAACATGGGGATAGGATGAGAGAGAGGATGATGCCACAGGTCACTTCCGCCCGCCCCCTCCACATAGCCGCTGACCACGACAGGCCCCGTGCTGTCTGGACCCCTTGGTTCAACTGCCTCGGCCTCCGTACCCCACGCCCCCGTGTGTCTTCCGGCTGATATGCGTGCTCTCTACACACCAGCCCCGCGGACCACGTGAGCACACCTCGACACTTCTGAATAGCAGCGAGGCCCTGGGTCCTCACCGGCCCCACAGAGGGGTCTACGTCCCCCCAGCTTCAGACCCTTGCGCGTGTACCCGCTCTCCTGGACCACACTCCTAGGAAAGGGACCGGGTCAGGCAGAACCCCTTACAGGAACAGTAAGAAGGATGGGCACATCATCACGCAGCAGTGGCTCCTAAGGAGCACCTACCCCATGCCAGGCATTGTGCCAAAGGTTCGGCAGTCTCCATTGTGCTCGGTCTTGATGACCAAGTCTTCTTATCCTCCGGATGGCTGTGAGGGCGCCCGACAGCCAGGGCTGAGGACCCACAGGGTCGTCCATGCAACACAGGGCCCCCAGACCACCATTACCCTCAAATCTACAGCCCACAAAATGGAGCCAATCTCACTGTTTATTTATTGTTATTTTTTTAAATGTTTATTTATTTTTGAGAGAGAGACAGAGACAGAGTGCGAGCAGGGGAGGGGCAGAGAGAGAGGGAGACACAGGATCCGGAGCAGACTCCAGGCTCTGAGCCGTCAGCACAGAGCCCAACACAGGGCTCGAACTCACGAACTGTGAGATCATGACCTGAGCAGAAGTTGGACCCTCAGCCGACTGAGCCACCCAGGCGCCCCTCTTATTGTGAATTGTTTTCCCAAATCTGAGGTCACCACCCAGTGGGTACAGACACAGGACTTAATCTGCCTTTCGTAATATCTCAGCGTCTAGCACTGGGCTACATCCTTAGCAGACACTCAACGAATGTGACAAGGTGACCTTCAGTCATCAATAACTCTTTTGGAAGGGGAGACATTCAAGCCCCCATCCTGGTGCACCTGGGTGGCTCAGTCGGTCAAGCATCTGACTCTGGCTCAGGTCATGATCTCACCGTTCATGGTTCCGAGCCCCACGTGGGGCTATGGGCGGACAGCTCGGAGCCTGGAGCCTGCTTCGGATTCTGTGTCTCTCTCTCTCTCTCTCTCTCTCTCTCTCTCTCTCTCTCTGTCTCTCCTCAGCTTGTGTGTGTGCACGCTCTCTCAAAATTAAATAAACATAAAAAAAAAAAAAAAAAACCCAAGTCCCCCATTCTTTCCTCCCGGCATCTCGGCATCAGCCAGTGCTGTCCCAACATTTCCTGCGAGAGAAGCTCAGCCTGAATCCAGACACCAGGGGCCGCTCACAAAGACAAACGGTCTCCAGGGTTTCCGTTCCAGTGCAAAGGGCATGAAGAGCCAATTTTTGAAATCCACTTGTATCTCAGTGACTTTTCTGATGGATGGAACAGCATTACAAGTCACACGGAAGAGAGGAAACAGAAAGGAAGAACAGGAAGTAGCAGCTGGAACAACTCAAGAAAATTCATGTCTCCCTATGATCGGCTCAAGGAAAAAGAGTCGGTGACATTTTCTGGAAACAAGTCAACACGGAAATGAGTTAAAGGATTAATGTGGCACTGTGTTGGGATAACCGAGTTCTAGATCCAGAACTTCCGGAACAATCCAGAACAAGTGATGAGTACAGCCTACTAGGCTTTGCCCCTGTTCTCCCGTGAAAACCCCATGGGCTAAGGAAGGGATTACTCACAGTCCTGTGACGATCTGTGGCGGAAGGTAAACCGAAGGTGACTGCGGTTGACATCCTCAATGGGAATGGCCACCTGCAGAGTGGAAAACGGAACTTTCAGCACCTGTACCAGTATCTTCTCACATCAGTGGCCCTGTCCAACTGCAGATACGGTGCAACCACGCACAACTCGTCACTGCAGTGATGAAAACACTGGATACCTAATCCCCCGTACGACTTTCCAAAGCAAAACGCCTTCTGAAAATTTAAACTAGGTAATATTGCAAAGGACGCCAAGCCAACCCTGCGAGACAGCAGACGTTTTCGTAAACATTCAGATCCTCCCTGTCAAGAGTCTATGTTTACGAGTTGCCATTTCCCTTGGCAGCCCTTCTGGGAGGTGCCCACGCATCCTCCACGGCCGCGGGGACCTGCCCTCGGCGGCAGGAGCGAAGCTGGCTTGTCAGGACTTCCAGTCCAAGGAGACCCAACACGTGCTGCCTTTGGGCAAAGACTGTCCCTAAAAACTCTCGTATCTGACATCTGTGTTGTAGAGCCAACCCTTGGCCGGGGTCTCAAGTATTCAAGCCCTTGGCACGTGGGCTGGGGGAGTGCCACGCTGGGCGGCCGTGGTGACGTCAGCGTGCCGCGTGAGGAAAGCAGAGTACGACACCACGGAAGGGGATTCGTCTCCCCAGCGATTCCCTCCATACGCTGTCACCACTATTTTTTTCCATTTGGTGTAAAGACAGCAGGCCACACATCAAACAGACCTGAGAAGAGAAAGATAATAGCTATCTTTAAAGGACCCTGTCATTTGTCTCCATGAAAGTCCTATTTTTATGTCCAAGAGGAGATGAGAGTAAATGTATTCCAAGAAATGCCAGCGTGGTTCCTTAGCAACCTTGAACGACTTTGTTGCAAGAGCGCCTCTGCCTGTTTGGGGTGGCCGCTGGCGAGCAGCCCCGGCTTGGGCGGGAGGTGGGGACTTCCTTGGGATACAAATGAGCATTTCATCATCAACCCCGTGGGATACAATGACCATGTAAATGATACCTTAACGGTCTCAAACCAACGCGGCTGCTTGACTTGGTAGTAAATCACAGACTTGTACTCTGAAATCCCTTCGTCGCCGGCACCCGGGAAAATCACATGCTTTAAAAGAAGGCATAAAGAGTTCACATCAGACCTCATAGAGCTTGACACCGCATACATCTCCCCATCTCCTGCCCCCATTAGATGAGCTAAGCAGAGCACTACAGGAATGCCAATAAACCCGGCACGAATGGAATGTGCTCCCGGCAATGGGAGGACAGATCCATCTGGAGCCAGTGCAGCCAGCGAAAGATCTTGCTCTCAGCCATTTAAGCATCTTGATGGTTATCAGCACAGAGATGCTATATCATCCTCCGTCCCCCGTCCCCTCACCCCTAACAGCCTCAACATTAAGTCTGAAGGAAGTTGCCTGAGTCACTCAGTAGGTCTAGAATAAAGAGCTTCGGACCAAAAAGGAGATGGCGACACTCCTTCCTGTTCCGCCAGCTGTCAACACTGACTACCTGACTTCGGCGGAAGTCACACCGTGAAGGCCCCGGTGGCAAGGGCAGCGCTGCCTGGCAGTGACACTGGACGTGGGCCACCCACCCCTCCCAGCACAGCTGAGCCTCAGGTGAGCACAGTGGCATTGCCCTCTGCCACGTGGGCCCAGGGGAGCCCAGCCCTCCACCCGTGGTCCAGAGTGGGAGGCGGCAGGGACATGTGCTCTGGGTTGGCCTCCGGTCATCCGAGGAGGCCACCGTCTCCGAGCACTGCCCCAGCTCGCGAGTCCTGCCGGCCGCTGCGACCACGCAGGAGGAGGTCTCGGGAACCACCACCACCAGCCAGCAGAGCAAGAGGTCGGATGCCCGGATCCAGACCCCAGTCCTACCTCCCGCTAGCTCTCTGACCCTGAACAAGACTTGTCTGGGCCTCAGTTTCCGCATCTCTCACACAGTGACCAGAACAGTGCCTGACCCGCTACCGTGCTGGGCAAGACCTCTGAGCCTTGGGTTTACACTGGCAAGTGAGGCATTGTGACACGGCCGGGGAACAAAGGCGGTCGGGACCCCCTGGTCGGGACTGCCAGGCCCCCGTGCACACCAGGCCTCTGTAGCGAGCTGGAGAAAGAGGGGAAAGAGTAAACTCTCATCCCTAGAAAGGGGGTCACACAGCCCCAGCCACGTCTTTTTCTATCGTGCAGCAGAGCCAAAGAGACACTTGGAAGGAAAATAAAGCCTCCACGCTACAGATTAAGCTTGGCCACAATATATACCTCCAACCGTTTTCCGTCCTCGTCATAAACAGACACGGTAACCTCCACATTCTTCGCTGTCGTTTTGCTTCCTTTATCAAAATCGCCTTGAACTAAAGTTACGTAGATATCATTTCGAACATCACCTGGGGGAGAAATTATACCTTTAAAGCCAATCCATTATTCACAATGTAACCGAGAATCCTGCACAACTGCCTTAACTTGCTACCTCCCCTAGCAGCGCATTCAAAACACTGTATTGGATGATTATGCAATATTTTCTACAAAACAGCCTCGCATTTTAAGGCATGACAAAAGCAGTTTTCAGCATCGTCAGCATAAGATGACGAGAAAGGGGAAAATTTCAAGGTCTTTAATGATCTGCGTGGTTCTTCACCTCGGGAGGCAGCCCACACACACAGCGGCTTCAATGCTGTCGATGGGTTTGCAATGACTGTCCCTCTCCAGAGTCTACGGCCCACTGTGACTCACATTACTATCTTGAGGTGGACCACTGGCTGCGTGCTCTGAGTCTGGGCAGCCAAAGAAAATCACATTAAGTGACAACTAGCAATATTGGCTTCCTCTACATTTTTCTAAGGACTTAAATGAAAAGCTGACTGAGAACCAGAACCCCAAACCAACGTTCTGAGTTGATGTCTGGGATCAGGGACTAGGAGTGGGTCAAGAGACAGCTTTCTGCATGGATCTTGTCTCCTCCGGTGGGCAGCGGTCAGGAACCTGAAGAAGGTCCACAGGGAGCAGAACGAAACAGATCTGTGCATTGTAAAGTGAGTCAGGCCATAAGTTGTGCAAAACAGAAGCAGGAACAAAAGACAAAACCCCACACACGACAAACGAGCTCAAAACGCTTCTTCCTACCGGGAGCACACGAGGCCCCTGGTAATGGGCCGACTGGGAAAACTTAGCGAGCTTCGTTAGCATCATGATTTAGAGCACGTAACACTACCCGGCGACTGCACCCCTGCTGTCTGTCTGGCCACCTCCCACGCCAGACCCACCTGCTCTCCCACAGGGATGTGAGGAGGATGTTCACCACGGGCAGTGAACGGCCCACTGTGTGCAAAGAACAAGGATCCCTTAAGAAAAAAATCCCCTTGCTTTATTGTTTTGTTGTGGCGGGGGGGGGGGGGGGGGGGGAGGTTGGTTTTTTTGGTTTCTGTTTTGTTTTTTGTTTTTTTACTGCTTTATGCTGGCTTTTAATGTATCCAACTATTAAATTAAGCCTTCATTTAAAAGTCGTTATTATAATAATCCCAGTGGGTTGCAACCACAGCCACCGGAGCTGCTGGGAGACGAAACAGGAGTGCAGTCCGTGATATCGACCGAGCGAGAAGCTAAGAGTGACAGAGCGTGGGGCCAAGGGCAGGAGGCAGAGCCTCCAGGCCAACACCTGCCGCTAATCCCTGAGTGACCACCAACACGTCACTTAACCTCCCCTGCCACCCACCGCTAAACAGCCTCATCAATAAGGCAGGGCAGTCTGAGTGATCCCTCAGCCTGTAAATTCTACCAAAGCACAAAAGCCATAATCAAAAGGGGCTACAAGAGCTTTCTACAGGCCTCATCAGACAGACGGCCGTCACACGCTGGGGGCAGGGGGGCGGTGAGTCTCACTCTCCTCTTGGCCTAGACATCCATACTCAGGGCCACCCACAAATGGGGTGTACAGGAGATAAACTCCACACACGGGCACTCACAAGCCTGCCCTCGGAGAAGGCCTCCAGGGCCACAGGATTCTCGTTCTGGGGAGGAAGGAGCTGGAAGCAGACGTGAGCGGACTCCACGAGAACTCTCCCTTCGCCACATGCAAGCCTCTGGCCACCTTCCCAGCTCAGAGAAAAACTCTGCTCCCCGCCAGGATCCTTCGGACAAACTGCAGGCTTTCCCGAGGCTCACAAACAGGTAGAAGACCCAACAACAGTAGGCTCCCCCACTGTGCAAAGGAGACACACATCTCTGTGAAGGTATCTCCATAAGATGGGGCAAGAGGGGACAACGCACACACTCTACCGAGCTAATGGCCAGGGATCCGAGAGAAAACACCCCATGCCATCTCTCCCCCAAGGGGCCTGGGGAAGCGCCCACGGCCCGTCAGTGATTCCTCGGCCATGGAGAGAACGTGGTGACTCATTCTAGCTAGAATCCCACACGACGGGAGCCCTGACTAGCAACTTAACACACAGAACCTGCCGGAACAACAGTCACCTGTATGGCTGCCCCAAGAATCTATTAGTAGATTCTTTTAGTGGTCTTAGCTTTTTCAGTTGAACAATTATAAAGGGAAACATGATCAGTATGAGTTCCAAGTTTTCTGGGTCTCGCTCTCAACATGAGGCCATCCTAAGACCACCCAAGATCAATGCACAACGTCATCCTAATCTATAAATTTCGTCTCAAATACACATGCAGGCGATACATCCCCTGTGAACTCCAAATCGATTTGCTGCTTACAGACTTGACTCATACCCGCAGTAGGTAGTCCTCGGTTTTATAATATGGTCCTGGATGTCATACTTTCTTCCTGTACGGTGAGCCACTGTGATCCAGCCTAACCAATTTGAGATGACTTTCACACTCATTTACCAGCTGGAGTACACAATGACCCACAACAGCCCCAAAAGACAGAGGTAGCAGAAATAATAGGTCCCAGGGGTGCCTGGGTGGCTCAGTCAGTTAAACGCCCAACTTCAGCTCCATTCACGATCTCACAGTCTGTGAGTTCGAGCCCCGTGTCGGGCTCTGTCCTGACAGCTCAGAGCCTGGAGCCTACTTTGGATTCTGTGTCTCCCTCTCTCTCTCTGTCACTCCCACTCACACTCTGTGTCTCTCTCAAAAACAAACATTAAAAAAGAAAGAAAGAAAGAACATGTCCCTAAATGCCCTAAAATAACCAAAACAAGATCTCTGATAGCATGCACAATGAGTGGATAGCTCTCCCTGCGAATGTACAGCAAGGCCCTTTTAAAGGGACACCACAGGGAATCTTTGAATGTGAGGAGGTTTGGCCCCATTTCTACTGCTCATTAGCTATATAACTTCAGGCTGCGGCTGAATCTTGATTCTCAATTAGCTCAACGCCAATTTGTCGGCTTTCAAGATCCTCAGATGGATCAAGCCAAATTATTAACGTGAGCATTATCTGCAAACCAAAGAAGTATCCCACGGACGTAAAGGATCTTCCCCAAGATCTCGTGAGGATCAAATCATGTTACTACTGTGAATGTTTTTGGAAACTGAAAAGTAAACATGAGATTAATTTTTACACGGGAGTCCATCATTGGTTTCGTAAGCTTAGAATCCATGACCGGGCCTGAGCAATCTTCAGTATCATGAGTAACACGTGTCATGAGTAACACGAACTAAGCAGGTGCCAGGTGTACACGTTCACGTCTGCCCCTCCTTATTCTGATCAGATGTCTCTCCAAACATCTGTCGGGTGTTCACGTCTCCCCCACACGACCCCTGCCGTCGGAAGGAGCTGACCTCACCAAAGCTCTAGGTGGCTAAGGTGCCTGTTCCGTCACCCAGCCCATCACTGTCCAGGGGGCCGCAGAGCAGGGAACTGAGTGAGCCAGTCTGAATGCAGCTCAGAACATCACTGCTGGGAAACACTGGGTCAAAAGCATGCCATCTTCCTCAGGTCACTGGGGTCTGGGAAGAAACGGGAGCCATGGGGGCCTGCTAGAGGACGAAGTCAACATGCAAAGAGGACAACTGGCAGAGGTTGCTACGGAGGGACGGAGCCAGTGCCCGGGCTGACTCCCAGGTCCGCGCTCAGGTGCGTGAGCCGATGAATATCCTCAGGCTTCGGCCGTGTGTCCTGGCCTTGTGCTTACTGTTACTTCCACCCTAGAGGAGCCCAACTCCCACCCGCCCTACAGGTAGGAATGATCATTACTCTCATTCTTCAGAGCCGCGGACCACAGCTGAGGGAGGTCAGGGCCTCACCCAGGGCCACAGAGCCAGGGACGAGCCGGAGCACAAAGGAAAAGCACAGACCAGATTCCAGGTCCTGCAATCTCACTTCTGGGGCTGAAGACTGGGGTCCGAGGCTCGGGAGCACTGTGGTGAGGACACATTTAACCGACAACCTACCCCGAGGACGAGGAACACAGTAGGGTCTGTTTATCTAAATTGGGCCCCCTTAAGTTTAACATGTTCCGGCTGATTCCAAAGCTGTTGCAGGATCATCACCGTGAACCCACGTTACCATCATAAAAGGGCAACCTTCATCCTAGAGTGAACCGTGAACCACCCACCACGATGGATCCATTGATCAGAACCCAAGGGGAATCCCGCGCGGCCCCGGAGAAAGCCCCATGACCCGCTGCCCTTATTACACTACACGTGTTACACAACCCAGCGCACGCAGTCCTTGCGGCCAGGCGGTGCAACATCTAACCTCCATTCTTCCTTTTCACCAGATGACGTGGGGCAGAGACAAACCACAAGGCATCTGGATTAAGGGTAACACTGGAATACGGGACGGTAAAGGGTTTGCTTACAACAACGACGTTCGCTCCAGCTGGTGGTAGAAACCCATCTCAAGTTCTCAGGGCTGGGTTCTGGAAATGCTCGTTTCGCCTGCTTGTCCCTATTATGATACTGTCAGAAGTCGCTCTCCTAGCCTTCATAGGTTATTACAACCAAGAGAAGCCGCCTCCCCTCGGTCTGAACCTAGGTGGTCGGCGCTCACTCTGGCCACGGCTCCTGCCTGCGGGAATGATCCCTGCGGGAATGTGACCACCCTGGGGTTTACACATCACCCACCACCAGCTCAACCCTCTGCATGCCGGTCACCGTCCTCGCACTGCTCTTTGTGGCCAGCGATACAAACGCCCCAAACGCCGGCCACATCCACACTGCACCCAGAGGCACGCAAGGAACCCGTTCTTACCAGGCATGATTATCTCCGGAAACCCCGTCTTCCGAGCCACCGCTGTGGTCCTGTCCACTAAATGAGGAAATTCTTTTCTAATCTGATGGATATCTCCAGGAAGTAATTTCAATGTTACCCACAAACCTAGAAAAGCAATGGATGCGTGAGTCATGTTTTAGCTGATACATTTCTGAAAGATTTCAGGACACCAAGCACCTGGGCTTCCGAGAAGGCGGGCAGCGAGCCACCCCGCACGGCCAAGGCAGCCCGGTCCCTCCGTCTCACAACATCACAGCAAAGGACGAACAAATGCTCCAGCCGCCACTTGCTCTCCCCTCCAAGGGGGGTGGGGACAGGGCAGGAAGGCTCTGAAACCCTCTGAACAGGACGGAAGGGATGCCGTGGGGAGGACAGAGTGAACTTGCTAGGGCCTGGGAGCCGAGAGTGCGTGTGCCAGCCTCTCCCTCCGCAAAGCTGATGCAGAGTCGCACTCTGGAGAAAATACCCTCGTGCAGCAAGCAAACAGAAGGCAAAAATAAGAGGGAGTAGAGCAGACACGGGGTAATGAAATCAAAGGCAGAACACGAGTCAGTTGCGTGGCTCTCTCAGAAATTTTCAAAGACAGGGCCTTTCTCCCAAGTGGGAAAGGAGGCCATCACCATCAGCTGTCACGTTCAGGTCTCCATCTCGGGGACCTCAGAGGCCTGGCCTGCTTGCTCCCTGGCCATTCAGCCCAGCAGGACCCAAATCCACATCAGAATATAAAGGCATCTGCTCTCACTCACGCTACTCTTTTGTGTGTCTGTCTGTCTGTCAGTCTGTCCAGCTATTCCTCCCCTAGATGCATGCTTCCAGGGAGCAGGGACAATTCATCACTGCTTAGCTCAGCACGCTGCCTTCAGTAGCAGGCAGACGGGAAAACTGAGACCCCATCCACAAATGATGTGCATTCCAGGCAGGCCCGGGAGACGCCTGGCGTTCCCACACAAGGCGTGCTCACCTGAGGCTGCTTCTACCGAGAGCTGCTCGGCTTGATGAAACCCCACACCTCACACCGTTCTCCTCGAGCTTCCTGTCTGCTAGCAGCTGGCCTGGAGACATCTGTCCTCCGCAAAGACGTATGTCACTTGTGGTTGAGAAAGCCCACAGTCACTGATGACATTCTGTTCTCTGCCAGGTGAACCCCTCTCCTCCTGCCAACTAGACGGTGTCTCTGATCTACTCAAAGCTGTCTAATAAGCACCTACTGTGTGCCCGACACACACTGGGCACTGTAGACACAGAGCAAACACTCACTATATCCCCGCCAGGGACTTAGATTCTATTCCAGGAGTCAAGCCCTAAACTCATAGCCTCGGTGAAATCTGCAACAGCAAAGAACTCTCTAAGGAAAAGTCCAGGGCACCTGGAAACTGGGTCCCCAAGGCTGCGGTCCTGGGGCTCACAGAGGCTCACCTGAGGAAGAGACATCACAAGAGATCAGAAGATCTCCCCCCACCCCCACCCCGCCCCCAGGCGCCTGGAGTCCCGAGCCTCAGGGGGAGAGGCAAGAGATGAAGCTAGGAAGGGCAGCAGGGACCCTGCCAGCCATGGTGGGAACTGTCCCATCGGAAGGCGAGGGCAGGCTGGCAAGAGGGGCAAGTACCAGAACTCTGGTGGCCATGTGGGCATGGCCCACAGACAGGCGGGAGGGTGGGAGTTCAGAGCCACGTGAGGAACCCCGGCAGAGGAGCCACTGCAGGAACCCAGGACACATCCCACTGCCGGCAGGAATGGAGCCACCCGCATGAAGGTCAGACCAGAACCGGAGGGAGAAGGGGCAGCTCTGCAGAGATGGGGACAGCTGTGGGCACGGCCAATAGGAGGAGCGGGGATGCCACTCCCGGAGCCAGGAAACCCCGTATCCTGGGGACGCCCGGAAGAGGAAGGGCAGGGGCAAGAAGAGGAAGAAGATCCTCTACGATGCACAGAACTCCCGACACTTATAGCTCACAAAGGACCTCAGAGGCCAGAGCAAGCAGGGAAAACCCAGGGGGGTAGCAGCAAGGTGGTGAGCGGCACAAGACGCAGCCCAAGCAACAAGGGCAGTGTCCACGGCACTGAGCACCCAGGGTGTTCCAGAGGTCCTCAGCAAGTGCACCCCTGGTGAAGACGGGAGGGGGCAACGCCGACGGGAGGGCAAAGAAGGAACACAGATGAAGGTCAGAGGGAGGAGATACAAGCCTCTCTGTTGAGAAACTCGGAGAGAGCGAGCCAATACACAGAGACAGACATGTTTTCTAAGGTAGACTGTTCTATGCATGGTGTTTTCCTTTTCTTTCCTTTCCTGTTGTTTTCCCTTCTGTTTAAAATATAAAACTCCAAATCATGAGAGGGAGAGTTTGAAGAAAGAGGAGGAAAGCATAACCCATAAAAGGAGGTCCCTAAAGAGATGTCAGGGGGTGACACCCACATAGGGACAGAGGTATCCTTGCTCAGGATGTGCACTGCACAAGGCCCTGGCAAAGAAAGTCAAGTGGGGAGCTAAACCCAGCCCACACTCTGCTCATCAAGCTGGGTGCCCAAGCACTGCCTGCATCTTCCGACTCACTGAGAAGATGGACGCCCTATTTCTAATTCACACAAAAGGACCACAGGTTGGTGTTCCTGTGGACCTTCAGGAGAGGTCTCTTGAAAGGAGAGCAGACAGGCCCCTGAGGGGGCCGTGTCCTCCAGTGGAGCAGAGCAAGTCAAGGGACACGTGTCTAAGTGCAAGGGGAGATCATCACTGCAGGTGACAGAGACGCGATCCCTACTGGGGACACCAAGGTGCAGCTTCGAGGCTCTCAAATCTCTGGTCCCAAAACCTCCCAAAGGCATGAGTGTCCCCAGCAGGAATCCCACTCAATGACATTCGTCAAGGACTCGCAGGACATGGTGAGGTAATCATTTACGGAGGTCCGAGGCAGAGAAATGTTTGACAACACCATTCTCGAATCCGGCCGCCTCCCAAACACCTTTCATTCGCACAAAGGCGAGCTTGCTCAAAGACCTTAGTTCATCAACTAGTTACTTAATGACACAATTCAATTTGTTATAACACGATTTAAACACAGAGATTAAGCTTTCCTGATTACATTGGGTTTAAAGCACTTTCCTCAAAGGAGAAAATGAGGCCAATTTTCAACGAACAAGTGTCCTGGAGGTTGACTTTTGCTTAACCAGAGTGGCTAAAAACAAAAGAAATTAGCATACATTCTAACTCCAACAGTAGGAGCAGCTGGGGGGGGAGGGGGCTTACTGTCCACGTCAAACCCCTGCAGCCCTGGGTTCAGGGTTCAGAATAATTGGGGCTAAATATAAAAAATGTCAATCGTGACAAGTAAACATGTGGATGTAAACCTAAAATAGGCCAAAGCCGAGGGAGGAGCCGGGGAAGGATGAGCGTGGGCAACTCTGGCTGACAAGCCTGCGGTGGCTGGAGGGACATCGCCGGGGTGCGCTGGGTCACCACCACCGCTGAAAGCACGCGGCTCCACCGGGCCAGCCCCACACACCTCGCAGCGAGTTCTGTGCTGCATTCCCTGGGCTGCAGCTGTCTCTGGTCTCCCTGGAATGCACTGAAGCTGGCTGGCCAGGGAGCCCGGAGAAATGGTCACTTTAGTTAGCTTCAAAGAAAAAAAAAAAAAAAAAGCTAGCGACATTGCCCACTTCCCTGCAGGAAAAAAACAATGCTCTTTTCTCTCAGTTCTCACTGGGACCTAAAAACACCGCTCCTTCTCTGTTTCACAGAATAGGGCCCCCCTGGTATCAGCCCAACGGGCCTCTGGTGACACAGATATGGACCACGATATCAGTGAGATTGATGGAGGCAGGCCGTGGGTCCTCCTTCTGAGGAGTTTCCCGCCGGTCTAACACTAATCTCCACTTTTCCTGTGTGACTCTGGGACAGAAGTTTATCACAATCTGATGGCTCTGGAAGAGAAACTCAATCCGACAGGAGCCTGGGGTCTGGGCACTGGAGCTCCCAGTCTGAGGGTGGCTCCAATCAAAACAACTTTAATTGGATCTCCCTGTGGTTTTCAATTAACGTGCAAATCAGAGAGCCGGTAATTGATGAGAAGGTGGATCCTGGGTCAGCTTAAACCACTCTGTCTACAGAGGCCACGGTTCATTAACACTTTGGGGTTGGGGTTTTTGCTTTGCTTTGCTTTGCTTTGCTTTGGGGGTTGTGGTTTGCCAGGGAAGGGGCTGGCTAGTTCACGCCAAAGAAAGCCAAAGGCTTCCCATTCCTCCAGAAAACTCATCACACTCAATTCATACTCTCCTTTATAACAACGGGAAACGAATCACGAGAACTGTTTCTTAAAAGGCTGGCGACAGAGGTAACTAGACAATGAAAGAGGTCTATCCACCTAAGCTCCACGGAGTTTATGGTAAGTCTGCATCTAATCGAGGAGTGAAAAGTGGGTTCTCCCACCGGTGCTAAAAGCAGCCTTAGGTAAGGGCTCTGAAGGTGACTTCCCCTTGAGCTGGAGGCGAGGCCTCAGTAAACAGCTGTTTTCTGGCAGCGGTCCTGGCCAGCCCGCGTGCCAACTGTCACCAGCCCGGGGTGATTGATTCATTGCCTCTGCCTCCAGAAGGTCAGCTGCTGGGAAACTTGTCAGCGTGGGATTAAAAACGATGAGTGCAAGACGCGGTGTCAGGAGAAGACCCTTCCATTACAAAACTGAAGAGAAATCTGTCTGCAAAATGAAGCCACTTCCTCAGAGGGAGGAAGGGGAGCCCCAGGAAACAACGTGCCAGCAATTAGCGCGCGACACGGGCAAGGAAAACAGAGAAGAGCACACGCAGAGCTGTGTGGTGCTGAATGTCTCCACGTCTCTCCGAGCAGCAAAGGGGAAGTGAACAGCCAGTGGACAACTACTGTATTCTCTTGTGAGGTCGTTTGAGTGTTTTCAAAAATGGCTAGGATGAGAGGACAGGGCTGAAGAAGACTCAGGAAAGCAGAGTTGCTTCCAGGCTCATCAACTCTGGACTCATTGCAAACATTTAATTGTGTCCCACTCAGCCTTCCCCACTCACCCAGGAGGCTGGCTCTTAGCAATGCTTACACGGGTGATCAGCAAGAAAACCTTCACATGCTGTACCTACACTGTGCATACATTGTATGAGCACATCCTGATCCAACACTGCCAGCGTCATCGTCAGCACTACCATCATCACCATCATCCTCATCACCATCACCAACACCATCATCCTCATCACCATCACCAACACCATCATCACCATCATCACCACCTTCATCACCATCACCAACATCATCACCATCACCACCATCATCACCACCATCACCATCATCCTCATTACCATCACCATCATCACCATCATCCTCATCACCAACACCATCATCACCATCACCAACATCACCAACATCATCATCACCATCATCACCATCTCCATCACCATCACCAACATCCTCATCACCATCACCATCACCCTCATTACCATCACCATCATCACCATCATCATCACCACCATCATCACCATCATCCTCATTACCATCACCACCATCCTCATTCTCATCATCACCATCATCCTCATCACCATCATCCTCATCACCAACATCCTCATCACCATCATCCTCATCACCATCACCAACACCATCATCACCATCATCTTCATCACCTACACCATCATCACCATCACCATCATCCTCATCACCATCACCATCATCCTCATCACCATCACCACCACCATCAATATCACCACCACCACCATCCTCGTTCTCATCATCACCATCATCCTCATCACCATCATCACCATCTTCATCACCATCACCGTCATCATCACCATCATCACCATCATCATCACCATCACCCTCATTACCATCACCATCTTCATCATCACCATCATCTTCATCATCACCATCACCATCACCCTCATCACCATCACCACCATCATCGTCACCATCATCGCCATCATCCTCATCACCATCACCAACATCATCATCACCATCACCATCATCACCATCATCCTCATCACCATTACCACCACCATCAACATCACCACCACCATCCTCCTTCTCATCATCACCACCATCATCATCATCAAACTAAAATGCAAACCATACAGCATTGTCCCAAGTTCATGTAATAAACGAACATTTGTAGAAACAAAACAACAGAATACATACCCTGGCCCTTGTGGTTGACTTCTTTGGCAGCAATGACTTTGTTTATAACAGTCTGAAGGAAGTCATTCTCCCCTGCCACCCTGGGTGAAAAACGGGATGACATGTTCAGCGGCTTGTGTCGAATGGCGTCGTCCAACGCGAGCCTGGAGGGCACGGGACGACCAAGACCACAGGAGACAAAGGGGCACAGAGACCCAGAGGTCACGGTAACAAGGGAACACAAGAGATCATCGTCACCGAGTGCGAGAGAGTCATCATGAGTCAACGCACGACAAAGGACAGGATAGGTGACAAGAGAGACAGGGAAGAGCATTGATCAGGAAAATGCTGAAACACAAGAGAAGTAAAGCAAACAAGGTCAACCCTATCCCCAGGAAATAAACATCCACCACGACTCCGCTCCATTTCTAATAGATAATAAAAAAAAAAGGGGGGGGGGCGGGAGGGACTTATCTGAAAATAATGTGGATAGCATTTAATCGCAAGGAATGTTCATGTCCCTTTCTTCAATTTCAGTAATTCCTGACCATAGCTTAGGTCAAGGGGCAGGTGGTTCGAAGGGAAAAGCAAAATCAAGATCAAAAAACAATCCCTACAACCTAATTGCTTGGAGAACTTGGGTGAAAACCACCCACTCCATCAGACTGTGTACCCAGTGTAGCCTCAGATAATTAAGTGTGAAAAGAATGGCACAGTCTTTGGAGAACATAACTACCATGTCTGAAAAGTGACACTGTGATGTGATTATGAATGCAAACCATCACCCTTTGGGGGTCCCGTGGATCATGAGTTTTTAATAGAAGCTACGCTAAGACCAAGAGATAAGTACAAACAGGCAACATGTGCAAAGAGAAATACCATGTAGCACAGCAAAGCACAATATGCAATGAGCAAGAAAATATACGTCATGTACGTAATGTTTAAAATCATTTCCAGAACCAAGGACAAGTGTTATTCATCATTTGAGCCCACATTACTCAAGAGAGCCGAGGACTTTTAATTTACTTCACCAAGTTAAAAAAGACAGAGAGAGAAAGATGTACACTGTGCTTCCTTCCCTAAAACTTACCCTGTGATATAATAAATCAGTTTTAGTGGAGCAACAAACGGTTTCATTAGCATGGCATTTCCCAAAGAACTGGTTTCATTGCTTAGTTTGCTATTAAAATCATGCTGCTCTTTTGTTTCAAACACTAGAAATATTAGTCTTTCTTTAAGGGAGCAAGGAGTCACAAATTACAGCAAGAGTCGAACACGTAATAATAATTTTTTAAATGGGTGTTTTGCTCTAAGACAGAAAAAGATGGCAGCAACATGGCTGTAACACATCCCAGTGAAATTCGGACTTGTGGGTCTTAAACTCGTAACCTCCCTAACTTTTCAAACAATGACCCACAGTTTTTTTTCCCTTGACTTTTCCCAGAAGACACTAGCAGACAAAAGGTAGTTTCAACTCAGGGGTACATTAAGACATCAAGAAACTCTGAGGTCTAATATGTAAAACAGCATTCAAAACAGCACTGGGCTGCATTATTTCTCATGGGCAAAAGCAGCAACTTAGTATCATCATTTTATAAGGGCATATTTTATTTATTACCTCAATATCTGCCTATGTTCAAAGACGATGTTTCCCTTGTTTACTGAGGAAACTTCCAGATTCTGCAGAACCACGCTCCCTTTGTAACTATCCTCACTGGATGTGATTCCAAGGCGGCACTACCCAACAGGACGTTCTGTAATGACGGGAATGTTCTAGACCTGTGTTGCCAAATATGGTAGCCACCAGCTACCAGTGGGACTGAACACTCTCAACGGGACTTTGGGAACTTTCAATGGGAACACTTTTAATGTGATTAAAGAAGTATTTCATTTGATTTAATCTTCAGTAATTGAAACAGCCACATGTAGCTCATGGTTACCATATTGGACAGAGGAGTGACACTAACGGAATGAAGCCACAAAAGACCTTTGCCTCCACTTGTGTGTGGTGAAAACCCATTTTAAGCTGGTTAATGCACGGTTCTCTGTTATTCTCACACTGGGAAGACTGCAAAAATTTCCACTGAGCCATGCTTTAGGATGCTGTCTGACTAGATCACCTGCCTGCAAAGAAAACCATCATAACCCCATCTTGAACAAATGGTTCTCAAGCCCGGGGCTGAGTGAGGGGATCCGTCACGCAAGAATGGGCAGTGCAATGGGAAGCCAAACTCACAGCTCCTGCCCACCCTGCCCCCAAAGAGACTCCTTCAGCTACCTGCTGGGCATCACCAGACTCCAAACCTCCTCAGCCAATACCTGAACACAGATTTCTAAAATAAAATTTATTTCAAGCCTGGAACCACTTAAGTAAGAACAGAAATAAGGAGAAAAGGCAGAAGGCAGAACACTATGGAGGTCATTCTAACACGCCTTATGGTCTACCCTTCTAAGATTTCACACCCTCAGGAGGAAGCTGTCTCTTCTGATTAACCTAAACCACTCTAATCCCTCTTCCTTTCTCTCTCCACGGCCGTCTGAGATGAAGAAGCGCCCGGTGAAGTGGCCACAGATCATTATGTAGCTACTCTCTCGCAAGGAAAGGACACCAATCCTTTCGACCTTTTCCACGGGATCTACCTTCCATTCAGAGAATCAATTTAACAAATCTCCTCCAAGTGTTTTTCCAAGCTTCCCACACCTCTCCACACACTTGGCTTCAGAACTACAATAAACCCTAAGAAAGGTGAGCACAGACTCAGTCTGCTTGAAGCAGCAACAGAGACAGAAAAGCAGCAGCATGATTATTTGTTTCAAGCGTTTCACTTTACAAAAGAATTCATCACTATTTTGTTTGGTTTTCCATTTGAAAAACAGCAGCCTCCCATGATGAATGTGGAAATGCTGCATTTTGAATATGTACAGCTACTAGAATGAATCAATTACATAAAGGAACATTCATGCTCACGGTGGACTGGTAATTCTGCGTGTCCTATGCGACACGGCGATTCCCCCGAATCACCCGGAAAATCTTCTACGTGCAAGACCACGAGGCAACTTTAACCCAAGACTTGCGGGGCTACAGAAATGCCATGCACTACCGCCGTGACTACACAGATCTTTCATTATTACAAAATAATCAATCTCTATTTGTGCTGAATTTATAAACTTAACTTTGAAGAGAATTATTACAAACACACGTTTTCCATCTTGTATCTGGCTGAGTGCTTTGATTGCTCCATACTTACGGCTGAAAGGGGATGAAATGCTGCTTATCTTCATCATCTACTTTTCCATTTATTATATCTGTTACATCCATCACTGGGGACAAGAAAAGAACGGGGATTGTTTTAAGTGCTATAATCAGAGAAAATAAACAAATAAAGCAACATCAGATTGTCTTCTGACCAACAGCGGCATAAACCACACGGTGGCATTTTTTTTTTTTTTTTAATATTCAAGTTCAGAGCATTTTCATGTTCCAAAGACAAATGAAGTTATCTGAGAACATCGACCCAAATGGGGTTGGGGCCCAAATGGCAGAGTTCTGCTCAATAAATTCCTTTGCCCAGGATGCAACCTGACACTCTGGAGCTGCCCTGTCCAAACAAATGTTGTGTGATGATGGAATGTTCCGGAACAACAAGCACCTGAAATGTGGCAAATGTGATGGTGGTACTGAATTTTTACTTTGATTTCATTCATAAAAGCCACATGTGGCAAGGGCCGACCACGCTGATGGGCACTGCCCCGGGGCATCCATAAGTTCTTGCATTCCCCCAAAAATAAAGTAACTACCATCCATCTACCCATTCCACACCAGCATCCGTGGACACTATTTCAAGGGGCATTCGATAGCTGATCCTCAAAATTACCAACTGCACAACTGAGGAAATGGAGGCTCAAGGACACCAATGAATGACCTTGCCCAAAGTCAGAGAGCTAGAAAGTCTCCGATGCTCAAGCTCTGACCATTGCAGCCAGAGACCAACGACAGCCCCGGGCGCTTTCTCTGTCTCTGCTCGATCCCCATACTTCAGGTAACTAGGCAACATAGCTCACTGATTTTCTTTTCACAATCCCTTCCCTGAGGATTACGACCATGGACTGACAATGTGGACAATTTCCATCTCTACCACTTGCTCCTCCCCCAACAAAAAGGGGGACGACTCTGTAAGGACGAGAAGAGAAGCATCGTCACATGCTGGTTGCCTCAGTGGAGCCCACAGAGCTTCCACAGTGTGTCCTGAGGGAAAACAGCCCACACTCTGCTGAACCACTGCTCCTCTTGGAGCGAAGAGCCCACACATGTGTCCAGAGATACGGGTCAAAGCATCACAAGTGAACTAGATCATCAGGTTGTGGATGCCCCGAAGGCATATGGCCCAGACGGCAGTCTCCACCTACCAGAAGACGCCCCTAGCTTTAAGCATCCTTGGGGGCAACGGATTGGCATTAGATGCACCTATTGAGACCCTCAGATGCCCAAGACCGTACTTTCACCGCCAACTGAGAACCGTGTGGCGCTGGGCCACAGCGGGGAGAGCCTGGGCCTCGCAGACCACCTGCCACACGCAGTCCACAAGGCACAGCCCACCTGTGTGTCCACAGCCCTCTCTCCTCCCGCCGCTGAGTGCGTCTCCCTAGTCATACAACCTGGCCACTGCTCTGGGGCGTCCGTAAGTTCTCGCATTGCCCCCAATGATACCACAATGCCAAAACCCAGGCATCAGGCCGGGGAACACATCAGGAGCCCAGCGAAGTTTTGCAGGAAGGAAGCAAGAGAGTGAGCCATGAGACTTGCGTGTGACACCAGTCAGGTGAAGGCAGCCTTAGTCTTCCACGTCCTGGGAGTGACAGCCCTTTCAGTGGCGCCTGTCCCAAGCCCCGGAGGAGTAGGCTGTGACAGCACAGACCTTGTTCGCAAGGAATCTCCATCACCGCGGCTCGCCCGCACGCTGGCCCATACCACGGAGGTTCGCGCTCTGGTTGGGGCTTTGGTACAACCCCGGCTACACAGAATTATGAGTGACTTATGTTTTACTTACGCTTTTTGTCTTTTCGTAAGTTCTATATCACTTTTACACTACATTACAAAAGAAACACGACATAGCATTTCCCATAGAAGGCTAAGAACCGGAGGCTTAAAGGTCCGTGAACATATCGCTCACCCAGGCTCTGTCGACACAAACATGCAGAAGTTATTCTGGATAAAATCTTAAAATTAAGTTCATGTGTGGGAACTGGAGTTGCACAGGTATGAACAGAAGCGGATGACCAAAAAGGTGATCCACCTTCTCAGGCGGAGAAGTGTCCTTTCTTAACCAGAAAGAGAACAGGAGGTCAGAGGATGTCCTGAGCAGGTTAGGGGTGTGCACTAGTTTAGGACAGCGCCACTGGGGGTGCTGAATGCCATGTGACGAGGGAGGCAAGGCAGTCTGATGGCAGCGTTCCACTGGGTGCCTCACACCCGTAGTGGCTCATAGGTGACTTGGGTTAAAGAAGGAATTCTCATTTAATTGGCAGGATGTGGGGCCTGGGCAAGAATGTGTATATATTTTTTAAGTTTATTTATTTATTTAGAGAGAGAGGGAGAGGGAGCGCGCATGCGGTGGGGAGGGGCAGAGACAGGGGCGGGGGGGGGGGGGGGCATGGAGACAGAGAGAGAGGGAGAGAATCCCAGGCTCTGTACTGTCAGCACAGAAACCCATGCAGGCCTCAAATTCACAAACCATGAGATCATGACTTGAGCCGAAATCAAGAGTCGGACACTTAACCAACCGAGCCACCCACCCAGGTGCTCAAAAATACATTTTTTAATAGTGCCCCAAACCGTTCCCAAACACAGTTAGGGCTGAGAATCACTCCATTAAAATATTTAACCTTCTGCACCAAAAAGATATGGCTATCTTCATCTCTCCCCAAAAGACAGGGGACACCGTCAGCTTTCCCTAGCAGAGGTGACTAATCAGTCCCTCTTCTTGAGCGGTCACCGAAATAACGGAACACAAATATGGAGGACAGACAGAACCTATTCCAAGATAACTGGGTCCTCCTCATGCTCCGGTCTCCTCCTACCCCATCATCACTTTGACTATTCACTGTGAATTTCCTCCTGAATCAATCAATCACCAGCTCCAGAAACCGTGAAGCCGTCCAATGACTGGCTTTCCTCCAGGCTGAGAATGTGGGTCAGGGTCTCCCTCAGGAGATGTGATCTGCTTTAAAACCAAATATATGATTTACATCGGAAACTTGCGACTGAAGCATCGCGAGCTGCCGGTCCACAGAAACCACACAGAAAAGAGCTAAGAGATTTTTTTTCCCCTCTCTCTCTAACAGAAGAGCTTATAAATCAAAGCAGTCCACCGTCCAGTATTGAGCAGCAGCTCTTACTCAGGATGAACGTGACGGTCTAGAAACTCTAAGGAAAGCAGAGAAATGGATTACCAGCCACTCCAAAAGGCCGCCGCAGGCCCGAGGTCAGTTTCCTGGTATTGTTGTCCCTCAGCTCCATGCGACCCACTCGTACGATCTGACAAACGAAACTGATTTTGTCCCTTTTCAGGTCTTTGCTTCCGAGGTCCTGGAAATATTAATTTCCATAAATTATTTGGGAGAACCATTACTCAATGCAGGTGCAACTGAAACAGAGAGTAAAAAGATGGACTGGGACTCTCTTCTCTGACCAGTTTTCAGCATTTTAATAAGTTGTTCACATAACAAAAAGGAGCTGGATAACAAGAGTCAATTAACATTAAGCAAACTTCAGATGCAGGGTTAAGAGAGTGCTGGGGCAAATCTCCGTCATGGGGATCCTAAGGGAAGCTAGAGACCCCTGAACAGCTCTGGGAAGGTATCTTATTATCACTGCATTCACACGGGTTACAAGCATCCCAAGGATCCATGCTCTAGTGTAGACACAAGTCAGAGGGCAATCATTAAAGATAATCACTGGAATGGTGAATGATTCAAATGAACCTCTTTGGTTGTACTTACAGTAAAAACAGCTCGCAAATTATGTAATCTGTCTATGTCTTTAGGCAATCCTGAACTTGACCAGCGAACCAGGTAGTTTTCACTTGAGAAGAAAGAAAGAAAGAAAGAAAGAAAGAAAGAAAGAAAGAAAGAAAGAAAGAAAGAGAAAAACAAATTCATTTTCTAAATTTAACAGGAAACTAAATAGACACCCACATTGATTTATAATTAATACCACATAAGTCCACAATGCAGACAACTATACGAGTTCAGAAATGTCAGCCATGCCGGAGACAACTGCTTTTCCATTAACACATAAGTAATTTCCCACACAAGGGAATAGTCGAGAATCTCTGAAAGGCTGTAATTTTGCAATGGAACTATATGCGAACGTCATTTCCAAGTTTATTATTTTAAAAGCATTATTCGTTTATTGAGATTGACTATGATCTAAAATTCACCATTCATTCATTTACAGTATAAAAGGAATACTGCACGTCTGTCTCAGAGCCTAAAACGACCAAATATGCCATACAGACAAATGGAATCCTACGACAAGACGAAATGGAGTCCGTATCATAAATAAGGATGAAATTCATCCATTTGTTCTGTTTTCTATCACATACCAACTTTTATAATTTTGAACAACACAAATGAAGATATTTGAGTTTTAAAGGTACGTGCATGAGCACACACACACTTCACACATAATTTAAATCATAATTTTTCCATCTGGACAAAGAGACAGTTATACTAAGAGACAAAAGCAAGAAGGAGGGAAAAGACCACATTAGAAATGACAGGGATGACAAAGACGAGATTTATAATATTTCATTCAACAATTATTAATTGAGAGCCTTTATATAGCAGGCAGCCATCTAGACACTGTATTCCAGCCAATCGTGTTGCAGAAATAACAATAGGTCAAAGGTCCAAAAGTGACATTCGCAAAAGACAAAAGTTTGACAACAGCAAGATTGAGACAAGAGTGACATTATCGGGGGGGGGTCTTGGAAACATAAAACCCTATGAAGACAACACAGGAGACAATGACTTCCATCTTTGGTTGGTTGCCACGTCCACGAAACAGTTCCAAGACGAACACTCTACATTCGAACACCCGTGTGCACGCAAGAGAGCTGACCCTGGACCAGAGCCCGGCAGTGCCATCACACCGTCCCAAACCGCCCTGGGCTCAGCTGCCGGGGGAAGTATGGCCAACTGGTCTCCCCAATGCTCTCTGAGAGACCTAGACGTCTGGTGGGCCCAGCGCCACTTTCCTAACGTTACCCGGAGAGGGAAGACAGCCGCAAGGGAATGTCACTGACCTGATGAATTTGGACTCCACAGGGTCATAAAGAGACATCAGCACTTCAGCATCTTCTCCGATTTTACAAACCACATTTTTGAGGTTGACGAACAAGGCCAGAGAAGGGGTGGAGGCAAACTTAGCTTGTCTGTTAATATCTATGTTCTGCTTTTGGGACTGTAAGTAGAAATAAAACAGAAAGTTGACAGTAGCAGGGTGCCTGGGGGGCTCAGTCAGTGAAGCGTCCTTGACCCTTGATTTCGGCTCAGGTCATATCTCCCAGTTCATGAGCCCGAGCCCCTCATCGGGTTCTGCACAGACCATTTGGAGCCTGCTTGGGATTCTCTATCTCCCTCTCTCTGCCCTTCCCCAACCCACACGCACACATGCTCTCACTTTCTCAAAATAAGTGAAAGAAAAGAAAAGAAAAGAAAAGAAAAGAAAAGAAAAGAAAAGAAAAGAAAAGAAGGAAGGAAGGAAGGAAGGAAGGAAGGAAGGAAGGAAGGAAGGAAGGAAAATTTAGTTGACATTAGCAATACTTACCACTAACCAACGTCGCACTTTCTTTATTGATGACAGAACAGAAAACTACATGCAACCGGTTAGCCTAACACAGCAAAGCCACTCTGCAGTCAGTTCCTTGTCCCACTCAACACATGCACGCACCCAGGGCAAAGGTCACAACCCCTTAACAGTTTGTACTGAACATGGTCTTCAAATACTGCAGTGTCTAAACAACGAATCACGGTGATGCTCACATGCAGAGCTGCTTAATTTCTGGTTCCCCCACTAGACTAAATCCTCCGAGAACACTTCTGTCTTATTCATCAGTACGTCCTCAGTTTGTGGTACACAGTAGGTGCTCAATAAATACTTGCTGAATGAACGGCTGACTCAATCAGTCAACTGACTCCTTACTATCTGCTATAGAGAAGACACCATTAGAGACCAGAGAAAATGCAGAAGATCAGTAAGACACATGTTCCCTGCCCTCATCAAGCTTAGAATATGTCACTCCTCTGGCTCCTATCAGAGAGGAAATGCAGAATCCAGTATTGTTTCCCATGAGATGAAAACACAGAGTCAATGTCGTTAAGACCTTGCCTCCTAAGACGTAGCACAGTGCTTACAACCCTCCCCCCGCCCCCACCAAGGGATGAAATCCTTCCTGGTCGTCAGCATATGTTTGGACACGGGGTTCCTTTCCATTCATCATTGTATGAAATATACTGTATAGTCGTGCCTTCTGAGTTTTCTAGTACAAATTCTGGGCCTCACTGGTGTTTTATTAATGTTGAAAACTGTTACTGAGAAAAGGTACTCTCAATGTAAATGGCACATTACAGACAGCCGAACTTACCTTTTCTTCTTGCAATCTTTCCTCCACTTGTTTAGAAGCGATTTCATGAGCTCTAAAGAGACTAATCGTGCTAGTTAGTTCTGGATCCAAAATGTTCCCATCTTCATCTCTCACCACCAAGTCCAGATCAAGAATTCTAGAACAAGAATTCAGAGCTTCATGGACACGGACCAAGGGCTTTGAATTCTCTGACACAACTTCAGTCCCAACAACTAGGCGCAGTTGAAAACATCATAGAAAGTCAGGGTCATCCATAATACTAGGGGACATAATTCTATCAGGTCACTTTCTTTAAAACACATTCCTTTGGAATTCAAAAAAATTACTCAGGGGCACCTGGGCTGGCTCAGTCAGTAGAGCATGAGGCTCTTGATCTTGGGGTTGTGAGTTTGAGCCCCATGTTGGGTACAGAGATTACTTAAAATCTAAAATCAGGGGTGCCTGGGTGACTTAGCTGGTTAACTGTCCGAATCCGGCTCAGGTCATGATCTTATGGTTTGTGAAATCGAGCCCCATGTTGGGCTCCGCATTGACCGGATGGAGACTGCTTGGGATTCTCTCTCTCCCTCTCCCTCTGTGCTCCTCCCCTGCTCCTGCTCTTTCTCTCAAAATACATAAACTTAAAAAAACAAATAAATAAAAGTAAAATCTTTAAAACAAATTATTCAATGTTTACTTCCATTGCAGTAGTGACTTTTTCTTCAAGTGCAAAATTTTACAGATCTGCACAGCCCAAATGAAGTGTGTGTTACTAATCACTATATAAACAGCATGGGCAGTTTAAAGCACACACATGATATAGATAGTTGGGGGAGGGGTATGTATGGGGCGTATAATATATATAGATAAATAGAGTGTATATAGGGTATGTAGTTATGTATAGAGTGTATATACATACATACTCCTGTGTGTGTGTGTGTGTGTGTGTGTGTGTGTGTGTATGCAGTGACATACAAACCCATGCACCCATATATTTAAAATTGGTGGTGGTGACATCATCACCAAGCTGGGGAGAAGAGGTAGGAAGAAGAGCGGGGGCAAAAGCACACCCACCATTCTATTCTCGTCAATTCTATCACACAGCTTTGCTTCTACCTACAGTCAGTTCTAATCCCGAAATTAGCTCATCAGAAGATCTTCGATAAAGATGTTCTACTGTGTTTCGACACCAAACATGTGGAAGTTATCCACAATAACATTAAGCAACTTTCTGGCCAGATGGCTAGACGTAGTAGCCAACTTAAAACATGAGCAGCATCTGTCTAATAAAGCTGTCCATCCATGTCTGGAAATGTTTTTTGGCAACCTTCTCTCTGTTTCCCCAAATCTGACGAAATTGTTAGGTGATTTTTAGCACAATTTTTATTTAAAGAATAAACAAAGACCATTATATAAAGAAAGAAACCAGTAGCTGCACCACGGCGACGTGTTCTGGCTTTCTTTTTAATAAGATATGAGGATCTTAACCACAGATGCCTTATACTTTTGCCTTTGGGATTTTCTTCCTGCTATTAACAAGTCTATGGAAGCAAGATTTTTTTTCTTTAACCATACGGCAAAGTAGAGTCTGCTGACAGAAAGATAAATCTCAATTAGATAATGACTGTAACAGTTACAATTTTAAGAGGAGAGGTGACTTGGGAAGAAAGACTCCAACGAGGCAAACTCATGCCCGACTTCTCTCCCTGAAGGTCACACACCTTAAAGCTGGAAAGGAGTCTGATAACGTGCGCCAATCAGGTTTCATTTTGAGAGGATGCTGGGCCACTGCACCATTTGGAAAGCAGTCACAAAGACCTCGTGCTCCCCTCTTAATATCTACTAAGCAAATCCACTGATGGCGAAGCAGGACCCACTGGGCCAGTCGGCAACATGACGGTAAACAGGCTTTTAAACAAATACTTAGAGGCTTTTCGCTCTGCATGAAAACAGCCTAGTAGTTGCAGGGATGGTGGGGTGCCTCACAAGGAACAGAAAGACATTTTTTTAAAAAGCCTTTCAGTCTCTCATCAGTTGTCTCTGTAATACGCTTCGCTAATGAGGAAAAGCCCCTTCTCTCCCAAACCCTGAGCCCACCCCTTGGGAGGAGTCAGTGCTGGTGTGGGTGGGGTCAGTTCTGGAGTGGGTGGGGCCAATGCTAATGAGGGGGGAGAGAATCCTCTCTCTTATGGGCTGCCCAGTGCTGGTGCCTGCAGAGTTACAAAGCATCTGGCTTTAGAGGACTGTGGCCAGAGGTCCCACAGGCCACACGGAACCAGGCTCCCTGGGGAGCAGAGGCCCAGGCCACGTACCAGCCTGCTGCATACACCCGGCCGTGTGCTCCTCGCCTCAGTCCAGCCAGGACAGATGGCCAGACCCGCTTCACAAAGGAAGAAACCTAAGCTCAGAGAAACATCCAGAAGAACCCTGAGCCTGGATTCTGAGCCAGAACCCTCTCATGGTAGAGTCCGTGCTCGTTCCAGAATGCCACATGGAAACTGGCGCAGGAAGTGGCTTGTCAGGGTTCTCTTCATGCCAACTCTTCTGTGTGTTTTTCTGAGCAGCCAGCGCTCAGGTGGGGTCTGAACCCACAGTGAGCTTCTGCTACGAAGGTGTGTCTGAGGACAGCAGGAGGGCAAAAAACTGTCTTATTAAGGGCTGTATTTCCTCTCAAAGCAGTAAATTATGTTTGGAAACACTTCCTTCCGTAACTCGATTGTTCCACGAAATAATGTACTTTCATTGCTTACCACAGCGAAACTAAGCAGGTGGTTCTGAACATAAGCTCAAAATACAATACTCCAAGAGAAAATAGAATCAAAGCTCCAAAAAGTGTCATTTTTTTTTTAAGCAGGTGCTCACAAAATGGGTTTCCCTAAAACGATATCTAATATCCTATACTCAGAAGTCTCTAACTTTCTGGGGCTTCTCCTGTAGACTTTTTTCTTTAATGTTTATTTATTTTTGAGAGAGATAGAGACAGAGTATGAGCAGGGGAGGGGAAGAGAGAGAGGGAGACACAGAACCCGAAGCAGGCTCCAGGCTCCCAGCTGTCAGCACAGAACGCGATGCAGGGCTCAAACCCACGAACCGCAAGATCATGACCTGAGCCGAAATCGGATGCTTAACCCACTGAGCCACCCAGGCGCCCCTCCTGTAGCCTTAATCCAAACCCTCCATCTAATAATGTTGCTAGAAACTTTTCACACTTGAAAGGATGAAATACTAGAAAACAAAATGATACTATAATTCTGATTTTGCAGAAAGGTTGAGTTTATACCCAGGGCACCTTTCAGCTAACTGGCTGGGGCAATCCTCTCCCATTCTCTGAGCTTACCATCCTAGTGTGTAAAATGAGGGGCTTGGTCCAACCCAGAAGTTGCCCGATCTGCTGTCCAGCGTGGTCCAAGTCTATTTTTAAAAACTGAAATTTCAGGCCAGCATGCCAGATATTAGAAATCAGAATCTTCAGGGGTAGGTCCCACGATTCTGTATTTTGTAAGTTCTCCAAGTGATTCTGATAAGGACCAGCATCTGAGAATCGTGTGACCAGATCATTTTTGAGGCCTCTTGCAGCTGTGACATTATAGGGACAACCAGTTACCCGGTGGGAAAGGGCGTGGCCTCCTTCCGGTTACAGACTTGGCAGACCCAGGAAGAAGCGGCTCACTGCCCCTCAGCATCAGAACCGCGAGCGAACACTAGAACACAGAGCTGTGCGGGAGGGAGCGCACGGCCGCTGAAAGCATTCAAGCACAACGGAGTGGAGGCTTGCTGTAGACGGGAACCTTTGCAAGAGCCATCCTTACAACAAAGCAAACTATTTGTTGTTTATCTGAAATTCAGATTTAGCTGGCTGTACTTTGGTTTGCCAAACCTGCCATCCCCCCGCACTGGTGCTAAGTTTCAAGGTGACCTGTGATGTCCCTTCCAACTCTCAGAACCTGGGGGGTCCACAAAGAAACCTGGTGCTTGTTATTGCCAGGGACCCCAGGTCTGGACTCAAAGTGAAGTACTGTGAGCAGAAAATAAAAGTCCCTTCTCGGCAGGACTCACGACAAGGTCCTCTATGGAAGAGTGCAACTGAGAGACCACCCAATCCCCTGCTTCTTGGAGACAAGAATAGGTTTCAACAATGACTCTGAAAACTCCTGATTTTTAGAACCCAACAGAAAATACCCTATCCTTTTTTTTTTTTTAAATCTTTAAAGTAATCATTCCACGCAACATGGGGCTCGAACTCACTACCCCAAAATCCAGAGTCACATGCTCTACCGACTGAGCCAGCCAGGCACCCCAAAAATACCCTATCCTTTCAAAAATGAAAACTAGGGGGACGCCCAGGTGGCTCAGTCAGTTGGGCGTCCGACTTCGGCTCAGGTCACGATCTCACAGTCTGTGAGTTCAAGCCCCACATCCGGCTCTGTGCTGACAGCTCAGAGCCTAGAGCCTGCTTCGGATTCTGTGTCTCCCACTCTCTCTCTGCTCCTCCCCTGCTCATGTTCTGTCTCTCTCTGTCTCAAAAATAAATAAAAACATTTAAAAAAATTTTTAAAAACTAAAAAATAAATGAAAACTAGGCCCTTATTTTGATGTTGGAAATTTTTTTATGATAACATGATCTTAGACTCCTCAAGGCTTACGGTAATGGTATTATATTGGATAATTTAAGCATGAAATCATCTTTGAAATAAACAAACCTGTTTCCATAATCAATTTTGGCAGTGACCTTCTTCTTCAGTTCTTTGAGCTCATCCTGCGGCAGAGTTCCAGAAAGGATCTGCGATCGCCATTCGATAAGGTCATAGATCATGTGCCGCACGCTTCGAAACATCTCCCTGTTGTCTTGCTGTACGGAGGAGAGAAAAGCCACATGTAAAGCTTTCGGTATAAAAGAGCCCTGTGGAGTGTTTTCCAAACACACATGTAGTCTATGCTTTATCTGATGCGATCCACTTAATGTCAAGTTAAAAGATGTTTTTAGCATGAAACAGGAACACATCATATGGAGTCTGGTTCCTCTGAGGCACTAAAGATCGAAAGGAGAAGCCGTAATGCACAATCCTCACTATTCCACCCAACCTTCCAGAGTATATGCCTCTCAATCAAGAGGTTCACCACAGCAGGATCGGGATGGGGAGCCTCAAAACCAGCCCACATGCTTCTAGCATGTGGCCCAGGGATGGGCAACCCCTGAACCTCCCTCAGGATCAGTGTGAGCTTGAAGATCTTGCCATCGAGTCTTCAACATTTTGAAGACGGCACCCTGAGCACTATTCTCGGCACCCCAGGCAACAGAACACCTGGGCCCGTCGTCAACCAGGCTGTAGGGAACAGCATCAGCCTGGGCCCCGGCGTGCTGCACCTTTTTCAGCGCACGCAGCTTCTATAAGCAGTGAAGTCCGAATCTACAAGCAGTCAGTGCATTTACATCAAACGGAAAACACACACAAAAAAATTCACATTTTTATCACTTTATACATATTTTGAAGGGTGTTGATGGTACAAAAAAAAAAGCATTTTGCATTGAGACCAAGACTACAATTCATCAAGGATGTTAGGGATTACGCCCCCGCCCCTAAAAGGAAGTGGGTGGTTCTTTCTATGAAATCTAGGAGACCTTTAATTTGATGAAATTCTAAACACGGTCCCTATAAACATTAAAACATGGCTACTACACACTTTTTTAAATAACTTCTGCTCTCCACATCTGAACCTCCCGTTCCCCGAGTTCTAGTATGTGACCTTTGTAGGAATTTCTAAGACCCTCCCCACCAACCTGTCAAAGAATGCCCTCAGAGACTATTCTGCACCCCACAAGCTACTTTTATAGCATCATCCTAATGTTAATTTTTTAACTAACAACTAAATGGTCAAAAGTAATGGTTTATTCCACAATTAGATTTGTTTCCTCTTACTAATTCATTTTTCTAAAGCCTTATCAAGTATCTAAACTTCGTAATATTTTGCTAACTTATCTACAGCCACAGAGCACAGCAAAACACAACTCGTACCAAAACGCTGTAAGGAAATTTCTACTAGCTTTGTATAAATCCAGCAATGCAAGTCCATCAGAGACAAACCCACATTCATAAAAAGGAAGCTAAGGTGCCCACTAGGCATGTCTACCCCGGGCGTGAACTAGACCCAAGCCCACGAACGTACCAGTCAGCATCAGCCCCTGTTTGTTTTCCTGCCATATTTTTGTTTAAAAATTGCTAAGTTGAACATGAAACACCGACTACAAAATTGCTCAGATTTACACAAAACATTCATGGCTAACTTTACGCTTTTTGGTTTTTGAGAACATTTGATGACCAATTACTGCAACTGCTTATTACTGTGCATTTACAAGAAGCCACTGTATAATCAAAAACAACAAGCCTGCCCAGAGAGCAGCTGTGGGACTTTTGCAAGTTTTCTGTGTTCCTAAGAAATCGATGCACTGACTTCCCTCCAGAGCCCTTGCTTTGTGCTGACAACATTAGCATACGAGAAATCAACACTCTGAATAGAAATACAGGCTTAACAAAAGGTAATCTTCTGCAAATATGAATTTATGTGCAAAGAAATGCCCTGAGGGAATAGGAAATGGAAGATGTCAGAGTCTCAGCCTCCCTGCGTTAATAAGGCTTCTTCCGTGATCGGGAGAACTGGACAGCTGCACACAGAGCCAGAATGTAAACGACTTCCCCACCTCTGGAACAAGCACACTTAAGTCTAGAAGACTATGTAGTTTAACTCAAATGATAAGAGACAGGCAATGGCAGAAAAAATAAACAGCAATTGTTCTGTACTGCGTCCGTAAAGAAGCACCCGTTAAAGCTTAAAAGCAGATTTCAGTTTTCAGGATCTAAATATCAACGTTGAGGGTACATCAATGCAGACTGCCTAGTCCTGTCTTCCAAAGCCTTCAAGCAGCCCGTCTCCCCTTTTGGCACAATGAAGGTGAAATCCTTGGCCGTTCCCTGTACCAATGCTTTTTCACAGGGAGCATGGCATTTACAAAGCGGGTCCAAGAGGACAATGGTCCCCCAGGGTGGAAAGAATAATGGGCCACGTTGCCTTCTTTGCCCTGAGTAGGACTTAGTCCTTAGTTCTGCTTTTGAGGTTCCCAGGGAAAGGAAAATCATCCCCTTGGTACATCAAGGTCCCACAAGACCCTTCTCTGTTTTGAAGCTTAGATTCAACATCCCATTTTCTCACCACGTAGAGCTGCCTCCAGATGGTGGACCACTCTCGGAGTGTCGTGGTGACTTCCTGTATGAGCGGGAGGTCGCCCGGGATGACCGTTTCATGTTGCCTAAGGGAAAGGAGAAAAGGACAGCCAAGTTCATGGCTTCATTAAAGTCTACAAGCTATACCTTGTAAATTCCAAATCGGGTCCACAGAATTAAATATTTAAGCAAATGGAGAGAAAATATACAAATAAGACTGTGTCCACACATATGAATACATACATCTCTGAGACTGACAGGTAATATTTGTACAGAACTTGACTGTGTTCCTACATTATCCTACATGTAAAGGCGTCTACCTCATATGTCAAGGTAAGATGAAGGAGGCAAATAATATCCCATTTAAAGTCTTCAGAACGTCAAGGTCTGAGAGTACATTCATAATATGTGTACCCATCTATCTTACAGACGGCCATAAATTATAGCCAATCTGTGTGGCATTAAAATGCAGGTTTGGGTTTAGATGATTTCTACATTTCCATCATGCATAAAATTCACTATATGATAATACATGAAGCACTTATCCCTGTCAAAATATGAATGAGGCCACAGCTCCCCAGTGTCCAGAGGTACTCTACCTGATCCCCAAACTCTGATGCATCCTCTCCTTTTCCCTGCACCCCAAAGGTTAACCCTTGACTTAGTCTTAACTTGCTATCTATTTGTGTGTGTGTGTGTGTGTGTGTGTGTGTTTTTAAATGGTATCAACCATGGTTTTTCCAGTCGCGTGCTCTGTGTCAGGCCCTGTGCTACACAGGACTCAGAATATTTGGGACTGAGTTAAGAGATGGAAGTGTGGCTCATGCAGTGAGGCCACCTCGCCCCAGACGTCCTGAACGGACAAGACTGCAACCAGCATGGAATATCCTGGGATCCCAAAATATGTCCCACCTACATATCTTGAGTTGGCTGGAGCCGAGATGGGCGGGCAGGATGCTTACTTTGGCTCGCAGTTGGGGTTCAGGGCTACAATGACCTACTGATGGTGGGTTAGGGTTAGGGTTAGACAATGGTGTCCCTGAGAGAAAACCAGTGTCTGCGGAGAGGTCTAGCCACGTGCACCCCTGGAACGACAGGGACCAGATGTCCGAGGCAGGGGTGTGTCTGAGACCACCATCCACAAAACTGCTTTTAGAAATCGCCCTTTGATGGGACATGATCAGTGTCTATTTCAGAATGTGGTTTTCACAGCAGCCCGGCCAGGTCTGTCACCAAGGTTCCCGGTAAAGATGTTGATGAAAATGTGGTTCATCGCACTCTGCAGTGCCCTTCTGAGAAGGCCCCACCCCGGGGGGGGGGGGGGGGGGGTTCTCTTCTCCCACGGGGTGAGCACATTTGGCAGCAACCTGGATGCTTCCACCTCCCAGATCCTGAGTTTCATGCTCAGTCCACTGGGCTCTTCCATTGGCTATCAGAAGCTTGGGGCTCAACTAGAACTCACTTTCACCACACGTAGAGGGCCTCGCTCTACGTACTGTGTCCTAGTCTCAGTTCTGGATCCTTCCCACTTCCTCCCTCTTCGTAGGCCTGATCTGTCTCTGAACTAACGTGCCAACTGGCTTTAATGGACTCGATCTGGCTGCACTGTAACTACCTCTTTGTAACCACCTCTTTACCCGCAAGGGGTCAGCCATGTCTGCCCCATAGGGTTGTCATTAAGACCTACAGAAAGAACATCACGCAGGGCTCATGGAAGAATGAGCGAGACACAGCAGACAGTCAATGGGGGTGGCTCCTTAGTTGGCGCTAAATGACACCAAGGGACGAGTCAGGGCTGAAGGCCCCAATCCAGGCATCACGCACAGAGAAGAAGCACAATGACACGGGCCACCCCAAACAGAGGGGCAACACAGGACTAGGAGAAGGACAAGGTGAGCACCCTGGGAGCAGCGGGCAGGGAAGGAAGTAGGTTAGGCAGCGTGAGAAACGGGGTATGAAAGCATCAGAACAAACGAGGAGCTTCATCCAGTGAAGGGGACAGCCACCAGTGCCCAGTGCTGCAGGAAAGTGCCAGAAGAACAGCCTTGAGAAGACACTAGAAGCTTGGAAATTAGGAGGCACTGGCAGCCATATGACCACGGGACGAGGGACAAGTGGGAACCGCCTCGGTTACGGGGTAAAGGTAGAGACCAGGTGGCAGCAGGCACGTGGCAGTGATGTGAGGATGAGGGGTGTCTGAGAGTGAATGGAGGCTGGTGTACAGAAAGAAGAAACCCGGCAAGAGAGACAGGGTAATGAACTTGGAAGCAGGGAGGCAGCAGGGGTGGGATGACAGAGTGGCCTGGGCTGGATAGGAGGAAGGACCATGGGGAGGGGAGGTCGATGTCCGCAGGTCTCCGGAAGAAAGGAGACTGGTCAAGTCTGAAGGCAGGAAGTCCTTTGCAACGAGGAAGGCACAGACAGCTGGGCTTGGGTGGGAGCAGCAGAGGGCAGCACGGGGAGCGAACACAGGGAGCCCCAAAGCCTCGGCAGGAAAACCATTTCTTTGCTGTTTATTTCCCGGGTGCACCATTCACTCGCTCACCCTGGGGCATCACAACCCGGGACCCAGTGTGTGTGTCTGTTTGTCTGTGTGGGTGTGGCTCTCCTCACCGAGAGTCAAAATAATCTCTTGTTCACTTTACTATTATGGTTCCTAATTACATTTTCCATATATTCTTTTATATATACCTCGCAGTGCTTTTTTACAAAAATTAATCACAGTCTGACGTCTATACTGTGATACAGACGGATATAAAATACATTAAATGCATACTTTATTTAATTATTTCCACCAGAGTCAAAACTTTCCTTCCCCCCACCCCTTTCCTTTTAAAACTTTGTGCACAAAACATTTTATCTGTATTAAAAAAAAAATACCGTATTACAGGTCGTCACCATTTATGCCTCTAAATTATTTTCTTCATTTTAATTATGCATCATGCAACCACAGAACCCGATTAGTCCTTTTCATATGTTAAAAGTACAGTGCTTGGAAAGGCAATTTTGTAATCAGCCAAAGAGATGTCATTATGCAGTAATCATATGATTAGTAATTTTATAATTTACATATTTAACGGAGGATGAAGATGTAGCAGAGACAAAAAAGGAAAACATTTTAATGCTGCTTCTTCGAAGTTCACACCTGGCTATTCATTTGCCATTCCTGCCTAATGGGTTCCCATTCTATAAAAGTCCTTTTAATGATCTTATACATCAGTTTTATGACCTCTAAGAAACATACATCACAATTAGACAAAATGTAAATTCACACATGTCCCAATTTACCAACTGTTGCTTTACCCTCAACTCCCTTTGCATCACAGCGTGCAAAGTCTTCCAGAAAAACGGACTCAGAGCTGGGGGGCTGGAACCTCCACCTGATGGGGTCACTCTCAGAGGAGCACAGAGCACTGGGCCCATGCTATCCCAAATCGACATCAGGTTCAAGGAACGTGACTGCAGGTACAGTTCTGACTTCAGACTTTTCAAAGGTCCAAAGCCACCCCAAGTTCCCTCCCTCTCTCCAAAACTCCCATCCCATCACGGTCGCTCACACCCACATTCACCCCCCACCCCCCTACAGGCACTGCCATTTGGATAAGCAGCAAAGCCAAGTACAAGCATTTCTTTGCTCGAACATCAAGACCAGACTCACCCTTTGCCTTCAACTATGGCTTCTTTAAGATGAATATACGAAGCAGGAAATATACCCTTTGGGGGAGGAAAAAAAAAACAGTAGTTTTTATTATCAACATGAATACCAACTGAAAATCAAACAACTATCCTGAAAGGGTGGAGGCAGGCATGGCTGGATAACACGAATTCTGCGAGTCTCATGGTAAATCTCACACACGACACAGCGAGGCAAACAGGAGGCATAAACTCAGTCTGCCTGTGTTTCACTGAGGCTGCAGGGGTCTCAGAAGAAAACAGAAGCGAACTGTCTGCAGGGAAAAAATTCCACAGGCCTTTCCTGTGTCTTCTCCACAGGTCGCTCCTTGCGTCCACCGCTGCCCTCGACGCGGGCAGATCCAGGGCCAAGCGATGCCTAAAAACAATCTCCGATGATGGTCTCTGACAGTTCCTTCCTTCAAAAAGCTAACGCTGCCATCAAAAGTTGGTTTCCACCATTGGTCATCACGTATGCATACAGGCCTGCTTACCTGACCCACGGATTTCCCAGCAACCTTCAAACAGAGAAAATACAGCAAGTGGACGAATTTCGCCCGATCCACACGACCGCTAGACACGGGTTTCTGTTAACACAGCGCCCTGCATCCGCAAAGTACGGCACGCGCCTAGCAGGACGGTGCGTGAGGGGAAGTTGTTCGGGAAGTTCAGTGTTAAGCGCAGTCGGTGAAATGCCAGGAGCTTTACCAAGACTTCGGCCGCGCATCTGAGCAAGCGAAACAGCTCCCCCACTGGTGTGAGGCAGAAATGAGCACCCGAAAGGGAGCAATGGGGCTGGAGGCGCTGGGGCGCGGGCAGCACAGCACAGCTAGTCAGGGTTCCTGCACTAGATCCAGCCCGCGCACCAGCAATCCACTCAGCGGCACTGGCCGTTTCCAGGCACCTGCCGTGTGAGCAGGATCGTGTTTCCCTGGCATCTGGCCCGCAAGGATTTACACGGGAGAACCAGAAACCACAACTACTGATCGTGTTTGGGAGGGGCATGGGTACCACTGATTCGTGTTCCTCCTGCCTATTAGGAAAGGCACCGAATTGCACAAAAAGAAGAACTATCACAGGGAGGGGAGCAGTCGGGCAGAAAGACAGTGGCCGAGCGACGAAGAGGACTGGAGGGCCCCTCCCCCAGGCCCCAGCCATTCAGGATGGGATGCCTCCAAGAGCACACATGATGTCAGCATGTGCTGTCGGATGGAGGGAGAAAAAACAACAAGGCAGCCTCGCCCGTGTCCACAGGCAATGATAGCCCTCAGTCTCCGTAAACCTGGTCTCGGGCACCACGGAGCCCCGGAAGGAGCAGTAGAAGGTACAGAGGGGCCACACGCAGAGGCTTGAAATGAGCAAACTGCACAGCAGGGGTCGTCCTAAACCAGCCCAAATGATCTACACCTGTGTAAACAACTATACAAAGGATGCTTCCAGAACACTTAGGAGTCAGGATTACTAGGGGCCACGTCCCTTCTCTGCACTGCCGGGAGGGACCCACTACGAAATCCTATTATCTTTCAACTGCCTCATCTTCCAGTGAGGATTTTAGATGGAAAACTAAATACAGCCCTGCCCAGCTCTACTGTAGCAATGAGCTGTAAAGGTCAGGGCACCCCAAAGAAGGGCAGGAAGGACAGCAGTTCAGGAAGGCACTGGGGGATGGGAAGCACTGGCGAAGGTGGTACCAAAAACCAAATAAGCATCAAAGGAAAGGGAACAGCTTGCCTGGGGCCTGCCCAGCACATGGCACATGAAGCTTCACCCCTGTTGTGTGGCTGTGGAGGGAGACGGTGGCCCATGATCCCAAGAACCCCAACTCTGTATAACAAAGTCCTCGGCTGTGGCTTTCTCACATGAAACTAGAGTTTCATCTGTAGGAATATTCTCTGGATTGTAGGAGGGCGGTCAAGTTTCCCTGGGAAATCTATCCCACCATCCACCTGCTTCGAACCCGCCATGTTCAAACGTCAAGGCACCAGGTCACTAGGTGTGTGAGACACGCAGCCCCGTCTGAGTCTGGCAGGACGGGGTAGGAGGTCCCCGCTCCTGTCTGCAGACTGGCCTCACCAACAGTACTATCTACGCCAGAGGAGGACAGCCCTGCTGTCCTCAACCCGGGCCCTTCCCGAGTCACAGCCACTAAGGACGAACAGCTCCCCACTGTCCAGCATGGCCTGTCTGCAGGGTCTCTAGGGGAAGCAGAGCAGGAATTTCCCTGCTCGAGCCGCTGGACTTGGAAAGCCTTAGTTACGGGCTCAGGACCGCTGGAGGAGCCCAGCCCAGTTAGGAGATAATGAGAGGCAAAGTTAAGAAACAGAAGTGAAATGAGCCATCTGCCAAGCGTAAGTAGATGTTAAAGTGTGTACGTTAACGTGGGCAGGGCCTAATCATAGCTTAGAATGGACGGGATTTCCAACTCGGAATAAAACAGAAGGGCCGTAATTAGGTTTTGTGAAGCTAAGAATGGAAAAGCCACAAGAGAACTGGGTGCGGGGGCGTCCACCACCAGGATCGGGGTGTGATGGCCCGTCTTCGCTTCAGAAGCTCACACTGCCACGCGAGCAGACTGCCCTGGGACACAGAAGCTCCCTCTGGCGAGCGCCTGATGCAGTTTAAGAAGAGTTACATGCAAGAGGCAAGCAAGCATGCGTGAGCTTTGCAAATCTGTTGTCATCACGGATAACGTAAGACTGACAATGACAAGCAGTGTTTTTTTCTTTCTGAAGTCATTACACCCAGATCATTCTCGTACACCTTCCTGCGCTTCAACAGGGTGCAACATTCCACCCAGAAGAGAGGATTCCGCCCCTCGTGACAGGTCAGCACTGCACCTCAGCCCAGCGATTCCGTCACGGAAGTGAAGCCAGCGTTTCTATAAGCGCATGTTGTTCCAAAGGCAAACAATGCAGGGTAGCCCATGTTTCAGCCTACACATTTTTTCAGCTCAGAGCAAGAGATATAGAAGGAAAACTTGTGGACACAAAAGGGGTAGGATTGACTTCCTCTCACCGGGTGATGTATGAAGGGACATGCACTGGGTTTCAGAAAGACGACTTACCTTCTTAGACTTTTTTCTCAAGGTGTAACCTCTGTACCACCCTAAACAAACAAAAGTTGAAATAGTTAGAACAAGGAGACATCCTAGGACCCTGACGATACCCTCCCGTCATACGGGATTCGTTACTTTGCAGAAGCAGGGAAATCAGTTTGCCACAAGAATCCAATAATCCCAACACCGTGGAAATATACTGGAAGGTTCCCGAGGGCGCGTCTCAAAGTCGCCAGGCTGGTGACCTTCCCGAACACACCACCAGCTCTTTTCATCTGCCACTCGAGACCTCGAGGCTATCACTTTGGGGTTAAGCAGCACAGCCCCATGAGGAAAAATCGTCCCTTTGACCACTCATCCCTGAGCAGGCTCCTTGGGTATACACCTCCCCATTGCTTCCTCTCCCTGATTTGGACAAGGGTCACAGCCAAGTGCACAAACCAGCATCCTCAGATCAAGAACTGCCCATAACAGAGACCCTATTGAGCATTAACTTCCTCCATCCGGAGACACTGTGCCCTGAAGCAGCCGTGATCTCACCACGTACGTCTGGGGCAAAGACTCAGCCCCCAACCGGAAGCGCCAGGCCCGGGAACAAGGGCCCACCCAGCCCCTGGGGTTTGGCCTTGACTCCAGTTCCCACGGAAGCCAAAGACGGGCACACTAGGACTGTCAGCACAGGGTACAAACAGAAGAGCCCTTTCGACAGCAACACAGCCCTGACCACACCCTTGGCCTCTCTGCTCAAGCCGAGGGTGGAAATGGTCCCTGCGGATGCCTCGGTGTCCACAGCCAGTCTCCAGCCTCCCAACAGCCTCACTTCGCACGACGTCCGTGGGTATCTGCTTACCCCAAAGGCTCTGAAGTCACTCTGGCCATGTTGCTCAGGGAAAGTAAATCCAAACTCAAATTCCAACTCTGCCCCACTGGGGCAAAAGGACCCGGTCAGAGAATCACGGGAGCCCGCAGAGAGTTATCCCGTAAGTTTCCAGACAATAACCAAATAATGGGCTCTTACACAGTATCAGAAATCAAAGCTCAGAAACTAGCGATGTCTGAGCGAGCTCAGAATATTGCCACAATGACGGCACCCTCTTACCAAACAGCAAGCATATTACCAACCAGAGGCAAGGAAGAAGATCACAGACCAGAAAGTGATGGGGTGGAAATGAGCAAAGTCCTCAAGGGATTAACAACAGATGCTTTCTAAGCACTCGCAACCAGAGATGGACATTCCCAGGATCCTCGCAAAGGATTTGCTAAGACCTAGTGGTGACCGCTTTGCTTTCTTGACAAAGGGACTCACCAGATGGACTGGGGACACAGCAGATGCAAAGTGTCCAGATTTCCGCCACACATGTGTGGGACTGTCTCCAGAAAGCCGTACTATCTACCTCACTGGTCGGTGCGTGGCGGTCCAGAACCTGTGCCCGTCGAGGGCAGCGTTCACACACAGTGAAATGGAAAAAGGGGGGCGGTCGATGCAGTCAGCAGCCTGCGTCTAGAACCGAAGAAAGGCTCTATTGGTTCAACTTTAAGGACAGGCCTCCACCCTTTCATTGTAGCCTTCATATTTTCATTATTAACACGCCCTTTCTTTCTCTGAAACTGACAAGGGGTAAATGCCCCAGAACCTATAAGGAAAATACTATAAAATGACAGGAAAAACACAGAAACTAAGCAGAACAGAGCAGCGCTTAACCACAGTGTATAGAAGAAGTCCAAGGACTTACCCCTGAGCGAAGAGAGGCTCAAACTTCATAATAATCAGACACAATTTTACTGCCCAAACTTTAGGGGTAAAAATTGTTATGCTGCACGATATGGGCAGCCCTGGGCACCGTGGGGAAGAGTACAGCCTACAGGAACCCAAGGGGAGCAACCTTCTCTACTTCTCCAAAGCATCTGTCCCCACGGCCTGCAACCGACAACCACCACCTGGGAAGGCGTCCCTGGGAAAGACACGCGCACACCCGCCCGTGCACACCCACAGGA
This sequence comes from Acinonyx jubatus, assembly GCF_027475565.1. Lineage (NCBI taxonomy): Eukaryota > Metazoa > Chordata > Mammalia > Carnivora > Felidae > Acinonyx > Acinonyx jubatus. The sequence goes on along the minus strand of NC_069393.1, from coordinate 80,503,640 downwards.
CAGATGCAGGATACCCATGCAGCGTGAATGTGGGGTGGTGTCAGTGGAGGGGATCTGAGTGCCCAGAGCTGGGAAGGCTGTTGATAAAACATGGGGAGCGCACACACAGCAGTGGGAGCTGTGAACTAAACAGAACGCTAAAAATAAACAGGTGTGCGTCTTAAAATGTAGCGCTGGGTAAAAGAGTAAAGAACAGAACGAGAGCTATGCTCACATTTATATACATGAAAAGTACATGCATGCCAAACAGGACAAGAACAGGAACATCCACTTCAAACATGGTGAAAGGGTTTTCCACGGGAAGAGGGGAAGAAAGGGGTGAGCCATGGGGATACAATGTAGGGAGTCTTGTCTTTTTGTAACGTTGAAACAATAGCTGGTAATAGTTTCTTAACTGCCTTCCTAAGCAAAATGAAAACCTATCATCTTCCTCCCCAGATTATTTGCATACATTATTCCTTCAACCAACTGAGCCCACACACTATGTATGTGCCAGAGACCACACCAGACAGAGCAAAATACAGAAAGAGAGGAGACCGAATTTCTGACGTGCGTGAGCTCGCAAATCGGAAGACCTCCTAAGGGAAGCAGGGGCCACACCGTGTTGCAGGACAGAGACTGTAGCTCGAAGGAGAGAAGACGTCCCTGCAAAGTCTTTTTTCAAGGAAGGGAGGAGATATAAGAGAATTAGGAGCAGGAGGTCCAGGGCCAGTAGTAGTAACGGGCTGATAAACTTCTCCCAGGCAGAGCTCACGAGTGGTCTCCTCTCCGTGGAGTCAACCAACCTGCTTCAAACAAGAGACACCCACCTCAGAGACAGGCAAATATGGGCAAGACACAGCCCCTAATCTCAGGGAGCACACAGTCCAGCACACGAAAATGGCAGCCGAGCCAGCGAGTACCACACAGTGTTCCCAGCAGAACAACAGGAGGAACACACTCGCTCAAGTCCAGGGGTCGTGCCGAGACGGGACGGTACCAGGCAGAGGAAAGGAGGTGGGAGGCAGACAGGAGGGAGCTTTTGCCCAGGCAGGATGTGCTCGGGTTGAGTCTTCAAGGACGCCCCATGGCCAGTCAGATGGAGGAGGGAGAAGGGGTGTTAGGCAGAGCAGCATGCGGAAAGGTGCCTTCACTGTGCCCTGAGAAGCCATCAGCATCAAGGACAGAACATGCATGCGGAAGAAGCTGGAGTCTCTTCAAGGGTGGGCAGGTGAGAACCACCGTCACCAAGGTTCTGGGATCGGCCCAGTGTCTAAGTAGCTGCCCGAAGATGGACAGGACATTCACTTATGTCAGGTGTATGGTGACCTGCCCCGAGTGCTGCACAAGAGAGTCAAAACCCAGATGTGACCAAATCGCGTCTGCATGGTCAGCATCCACGTGCACAACGGGCATTCTGCAGAAAGCACCAACCGGCGTCCCGCTGCATGGGGGCACAGTCAGCCCTGCGGCCGAAATCTCAGCGCACAAAATAATCATCCCCAGGAAGATGGTAACCACAGCTACGGCGCTCGGCCACTGGGCCAGGGCAGGTGGCCGGTCGCCTGGGACAACTTGCAAAGGATGTCTGCTGAGTGGAGGCTGGGCTGGACGGCTCAGTGGTCTTCTATGAGACAAGAGCCTTAGCAATGTGACTGCCTTCTCCAGTCTGCCACGGGTTAAACTGTGTCCCTCAAAATAGATGCTGAAGTCCTAACTCTATCCATAAACGTGACCTTATCTGGAAATAAGGTCTTTGCAAATGATTGAGTTAAAATGATCTCATTATACCGGGCCCTGGCGTCCTCATCAAAAGGAGAAGCAGACAGAAACACACACAAGACGCTGCCGTGTGAAGACGAAGCAGAAACCAGAGTGTTGTGTCTACAGTCTAAGAACACCAAAGACTATTGGCAAACCACAGAAGCCGGGGAGATGCACGGAACAGCTTCTCCCTCACAGCCCTCAGAGGAACCAGCACAGCCCACATCCTGATCTCGGACTACCAGGCTCCAGCGCTGGGAGAGAACACACCTCTGCTGTCTGTTTAAGCCACCCGGTGTGTGGTACTTTGCTATAAAGGCCCCAGGAAACTCCCACTGTCTCACAAGGCCTTCGACGGACACATGCTGATGGCCCAAAAAGGAGCTCATGTGTATTTGGGGAGAAAATATATTATTACCCCTGTAAAAATTTGAATATGTTCAGTCCCAGGATAGTGGTTTAAACAAAAGAATAATTTCCTAATCTTTGTACACAGCCTGCAACCTCCCTGGAGTACAGCATCCAGCCCCCAAGAGCCACATGGAAATGAGCAGGTAGCAGGACTGTTCACCGGAGAATCAATTAATAAACACGGGACCGTGGCTCACCTCTCCAGTCTGGTTGAGCCTGGGCACTGCTTAAAGGCAGAGGCATGCCTTCAATGAACCCTCCAAGTTCCTTCCACCTGCACAGTGACCTGTAAACTGCTTTTTCTTTGTTCTAAGCTCCAGGCCCTCATGAGCCCGAGAGAGAGAAATTAACCGCAACTTAAAGTAAATTTGTTCTTTGAACCTTACTATAAAGAGTGATCATCTAGAATGTATATTCTCTGCAGAAATCCAAGTCATATCCTGAAAAGGATCACACAGAAAAAGAAAATTAAATTTGACAAACAGAAATACATTTTCTTAGAGGAAATGTAGGAGGGGAGAGGAGGAAAGAAAAAAAAAAAATGCCGAACTCAAACACGACCCATGAAACTTACATAGAACAAATGGGAAGAACAGAAAAACAATTATGCCATTTTTATTTGATGAACAAAGACACCAAGTTTCCCAAAGCCAAAAGTACTTCCCCAGAAGCATTTCTCTGATCAGATTCTGATTGAAACCAAAACGACAGTTGTCACGAGAAAGGAATTTGTTTTGTGTGAAAGGGTCTTTACAAAGATTGGAGCATTTTAATCAGAATCTGGAAGACTGACTAGCCCAGAAACTGAATGCTCACTGAAGGATCCTTAAACACGATGCCTGCTAGCCAATTTTTTTTTTTAAGTCAAATGTACACCAAGGATCGCTGGCTCGTCATAGGATCCCACTGTTTGAAGAGTCCATTCTTCTTATGAAGCGAAGAACAAGAGGTAGCAATCTCTGCATGCCCAGACTGACCGGAAATTGCTATCTCTTTAGGAATGACGTCATCGCCCAGAGTTTATTAACCAGGATTTCAACTTCGGGGTCAAACATAAAAAAGATGTAGGAGCACTTTTGCCTTCAGATCAGTAAAGTGTCTGAGATGAGAGGTTTGATCCCTAACCTCTACTGAATTTCTCTCTGCTTCCTCTCCAACACTGGCAATAGATACCGAGAGCAGATACGGCAATCCAACTGTCAGCTATAAAAACTGAAAGCAAGCAGAAGGCACCCATCACAACTACTCATTCACTTAAGGACAGGGTCTGTTTTCACAGTTACATCTGCTTCCCGGCAGACGACACTAAAGCTGATTTTTTCTTTCCCCTACCAGGACGATTTTAGGGTTAAAGACGCAAAGGGACTAGAATTCTAAGCCCACGTGAGTCACAAGGGCAAACCAGGGACATGGCCTCGGGGGTATTCCTAGTGGCCTGGGAGGAACACTGGAGCAAGCCACAGCCTGCCTGGCGCACAGAGGCTCACGTCTGCTTCGCTCTTGTGCAAAGTGATTTCCTGAACGGAGTATGAAGCCCAGTTCACCGATTACGACCGGGTGACTTCAATCTCCTCTCTTACCCCCACCTCCTACTGGAAGGATTTAGCTAAACCCAATCTAAAAGCAATTTTTCTATTGAAATGATCGATTTTAATCAGTTCTTTTCATTCATCTGCTCTACGGGAGTCACCCCTTCAAGCAGGAAATAAAGCCACCAATGCTAAAACACAATTTTACAAAAACGTCCAGATCTGAGGAGTTTCAGACGTCCAGGCCATCGTTGCTCCCCTTTTGTGTGACAGTAACCTCAGAACAAGGCGGGGGGGGGGGGGGGGGGGGGCTTCTAATGATATGCATGACACTAAAGACAAAAACCAACTGTGTGTGGGGCGCCTGGGTGGCTCAGTAGGTTGAGCCTCCGACCTCGGCTCAGGTCATGATCTCACGGTCTGTGAGTTCGAGCCCCGTATCCGGCTCTGTGCTGACAGCTCAGAGCTTGGAGCCTGCTTCAGATTCTGTGTGTCCCTCTCTCTCTGCACCTCCCCTGCTCGCACTCTGTCTCTCTCTCTCCTCAAAATAAATAAACATTAAAAAAAAAAAAAAAACTGTGTGAAAAATCAAAGACATTTAAGAACCACTGTCACAAAAGTACATTTACAGGATTTCTAATCTATTGGGTAATGATTGCTTCACTGGACCATGTCCCACAGAGCTGTGACAAACTCCAATCACCTCTAAGAAAACAGGGTCAAAGAAAAAAAAAACAACAATCTTGGTTCCTTTGAGGGTGTTGTTAACAAATCTAAATGAGAACAGAAAAAGTCTTACTGGATACATCAAATACATCAAAACAATCACTTAAACGCTAAAATATCTTAAATATTTCTTTCCATTATTTTTTCAAGTGGTCAGTTATTCATAGTCAAGATTTATATACATTTGCAAAAAAGGAACCAAAGGGTTCTGTTGTTTTTAATGAAAACAGCTATTTCCCCAGAAATCTTTAGAGTCTAAAATCCAGAATTTTTAGTTTTGGGTTCATTGTAATAAAGTATCATTTAAATAACAAATAGCCTCATGACTACCCTCACCTGAAATGGCATCCATCATGCAAGAAAAGCCATCGTATGAGAAAAACTCGTGTTGACACGTATTTTGGAAACACTGAAAAAGTGTGCTAATTGCCCAAAACGGTAAGAGAAAAGACACCAGAAGCATACGCACCTTCATATGTTTCTAAGATGTGCACAGTGTCTCCTATTTGTAGGGAAAGTTCATCCGCTCCCCTGGCATCGTAGTTATAAAAAGCTGTGAAGAAAAAGGGATAAGAAGATATCAGCAGAGGTAGAAGGGACTTTGCTGCCTTGTTCCTGCTTGTTTTTCATGTTGAAACGCATCCAGTCCGTGCCTGGATCATCCTCCCGGACAGCCTCAAAAGTAGCCTTTTCTTTCAAGAGACAAATATAAAGAGTCGTCAAGTAGAAGAAACCCGTAACCCCACGCAACCGTAAGTGATTTTTCTTAGTGTGGTCCTACAAATCTCTAGTGATCGACGCAGTGTGGCAGTGGCACAAAAACAGACACACAGACCAACAGAACACTGTAGACAGCCCAGAAATACACCCACACTAACACGGTCAAGAAGGAGGATGTGAAATCTGCCGTTTTGACCACTTGTAAGTTCCGATACAAGGGCAACAGTGACGTCCGCGGTGCCGCACAATCATCACCACCAGCAACATCCACAACCTCTCCGTCGCTCCAAACACAAACTCCATACCCAGTAAGCGGTACCTCCGCGTTCCCCCTCCCCCAAGCCCCTGAGAACCTGTGGTCCTTCTCCATCCCTCAGAAGCGTGACTACTCCACCTGCCTCATCTACATGGAATCAACCAGGGGCGCCTGGGTGACTCAGTGGGTTGAGCGTCTGACTTCAGCGCCAGTCATGATCTCACGGTTTGTGGGTTCGAGCCCCACATCAGGCTCTGCGCTCTCAGCACAGAGCTCGCTTCTGATCCTCTGTCTCCGTCTCTCTCTGCCCCTCCCTCACTCGCGTCTCTTTCTCGCTCACAAAATAAATAACATTTAAAAATAAATAAATAAATAAAATCAAACAATACTGTCCTTTTTCTATCTGGCTTCTTCAACAGAATGTTTTAAGGCTCATGCATACTATCCCATGTATCAGAACTTTATCCCCTTTTATGGCTGAATGTTTGCAAGAGGAAGAACATTTTAATTATCATTTTAATTATCACTTGACATACTGTCTATATTTCCACTAATAGATATTTTAATTAAATAATTATTTCCTAACTATGAATCAATTACACATGGACTGAATATTCTTTAGAAACCAAACTGATTTTTTGTTTAATGGTTATTTTTGAGAGACAGAGAGAGAGAGAGACACAGAGCACTAGCGGGGGAGGGGCAGAGAGAGAGGGAGACACAGAATCCAAATCAGGCTCTAGGCTCCGAGCTGTCAGCACAGAGCCCGAGGTGGGGCTCGAATCCACCAGCCAAGAGATCATGATTCGAGCTGAAGTCAGCCGCCCAACCGACTGAGCCACCCAGGTGTCCCGCTAAACTGATTTTTTAAATTATTATATAACCAATGTTGATATTGAGCCAAAAAGTTGTTACAATTAAATGGGCAAAAATACGTTCAACATTAAGAAGAAATTCTTAAAAGTAGTAATACTCAACAAATCTCTGAAACCGTTGTCCATCTGGACATTCAGCAGTTCCTATTTCTCTTAGAGAAGCACCTAAAAAAGTCATACCATTAAATGCAGACCACAATTTTGCTCCAGCATGATGAGGTGAAGGTAACTATCACAGTGGAAAAAGGATATTAGAAAGTGTTAAAGACACAAAAAGTACAGGTAGCCCACTCTCCAAAAAAAAAAAAAAAAAAAAAAAGGAAGAAGAAGAAAGAAAGAAAACATATGGAAAGAAGTACAAAGTACCCAGATTTCAAACTATACTACAAAACTGTAAAATCAAAACAGTATGGTTTTGGCACAAAACAGACAAATCGATCAGTAGAACAGAATAGATAGCCCCAAAATACACCCATGCTTATACGGTCAATTAAGTAACAACAAAGGAAGCAACAATTTACAACAGGGAAAAGACAGTTTGTTCAACAAATGGCGTTGGGAGAACCTGACAGCTACGTGCAAAAGAATGAAACTGGACCACTTTCTTACACGTCACACAAAAAGAAACTCAAGATGGATTAAGGACCTACATGTGAAATCTGAAACCATAAATCTCCTAGAAGAAAACACAGGCAGTAATTTCTCTGACATCATCCACTGAAATACTTTTCTAGATATGTTTCCTCAGGCAGAGACACAAAAGCGAAAATAAACTATTGAGACTGTAGCAAAATAAAAAGCTTTTGCATAGAGAAGGAAACCATCAACAAAACAAAAGGACAAACTACTGAATAGGAGAAGATATTTGCAAATGATACATCTGATGAGAGGGTAGTATCCAAAGTACACAATGAACGTATACAACTCAACACCAACACAAAACAATCCAATTAAAAAATAGGTCGGGCTTTAACAAATGGTGTTGGGAAAACTGGACAGCAACATGCAGAATGAAACTGGACCACTTTCTTATACCATACACACACAAAAATTCAAAATGGATGAAAAAACCTAAATGAGACAGGAAACCATCAAAATCCTAAAGGAGAACACAGGCAGCAACCTCTCTGACCTCAGCCACAGCAACTTCTTACTAGACACGTCACCAGAGGCAAGGGAAACAAAAGCAAACATGAACTATCGGGACTTCATCAAGATAAAAGGCTTCTGCACAGCAAAGGAAACAATCAACAAAACTAAAAGGCAGCCTACAGAATGGGAGAAGATATTTGCAAAGGACATTATCTGATGAAGGGTTAGTATCCAAAATACATAAAGAACTTACCAAACTCAACACCCAAAAAACAAATAACCCAGTGAAGAAATGGGCAAAAGACATAAGCAGGCATTTTTCCAAAGAAGATTATCCAGATGGCTAACAGATACATGAAAAAATGTGTAACGTCAGTCATCATCAGGGAAATACAAGTCAAAACCACAATGAGATACCACCTCACACCTATCAGACTGACTAAAAGCAATGACACAAGAAACAACAGGTGCTGGCAATGATGCAGAGAAAGGGGAACCCTCATGCACTATTGGTGGGAATGCAAACTGGTGCAGCCACTCTGGAGAACAGTATGGAGGTTCCTCAAAAAACTAAAAAGTGAACTACCCTACGATCCAGCAATTGCACTAGTAGGTATTTACCCAAAGGATACAAAAATACAGATTCAAAGGGGTACATGCTCCCCAATATTTATAGCAGTATTATCAACAATGGCCAAATTACAGAGAGAGCCCAAATGTCCATCAGCTGATAAATGGATAAAGATGTGGCGTATGTATGTGTGCACACACACACACACACAAACACACACACACACACACACACACACACACACACACACACACTGGAATATTACCCAGCCATCAAAAATGAACTCTTGCCATTTGCAATGACATGGATGGAGCTAGAATATAATGTGCTATGAAAAATATAGCAGAGAAAGACAAACAGCATATTTCACTCATATGTGGAACTTAAGAAATAAAACAGATGAACATATGGGAAGGGGGGAAGAAAAGAAAGGGAAACAAACCACAGTGCTTATTTATTTATTTATTTTGGGAGAGAGAGAAAGCAGAGCAGGGGTGGGGGGGGGGGGGGGGAGAGAGAAAATCCCAAGCAGGCTCCATACTCAACACAGGGCTCAATCTCACGAACCTTGAGATCGTGATCTGAGCCCAAATCAAGAGTTGGACACTCAATGGACTTAGCCACCCAGGCACCTAAGACACAAGAGACTCTTAATGATAGAGAACAAACTGTGGGTGGAGGGAGGGAGGTAGATGGGGGATGGGCCAGATGGAGGATGGGCATGAAGGAGGGCACCTGTGATGAGCCCTGGGCGTTGTAAGTTTTGAATCACTAAAATCTACTCCTGAAACCAATATTGCACTGTATGTTCACTAACTAAAATTTAAATTTAAAACAATGGACAGAGAACTTAAATAGACACTTTCCCAAAGAGGACATACAGATGGCCAACAGACACATGAAAAGATGCTCAACATCGCTAATCACCAGGGAAGTGCAGATCAGACCCACAATTAAATAATAATCACCTAGAATCAAAAAGACGACATAACAAGTGGTCGCGAGGATGTGGAGAAAAAGGAACCCTCATGCACTGTTTATGGGGATGTAAATTATGCAGCCACTGTGGAAAATAGTATGGAGGGTCCTCAAAAAATTTAAAATATAAATATCATATGATCCAGCAATCCCTACTGGACATTTACCCAAAGAAAGTAAAAACACTAATTCCAAAAAATATCTGCACCCCTAGTTTACTGCAGCATTATTTACAATAGCCAAGAAATGGGAGCACATGAGTGGCTCAATCGGTTAAGCATCTGACTCTTGATATCAGCTCAGGTTGTGATCTCGCGGCCACGGGCTCAAGTCCTGCATCGTGCTGTGTGCCAAGCAGCGTGGAGCCTGCTTGGGGTTCTCTCTCTCCCCCTCTCTCTGCCCTTCCCCCACCTCTCAAAATAAATAAATATACATAACAAAAACAATAGCCAAGATTTGGAAGAACCCAAGTGTCCAGTGATAGACGAACGGATAAAGATGTGAGCACAACGGAACAGTGCTCATCCATAAAAAAGGAGGACACCCAGCCATTTTCAACAACATGGATGGACCCAGAGGGTATTATGCTAAGTGAAATAAGTAGGACAAAGACAAATACCGTATCATTTCACTTATATGTTGCATCTAAAAGACAGATGAACAAAAAAAAAAAAAACTAAAAAATAGACAAATACAGAGAACAAACTGGTGGGTGCCAAAGAGGAGTCAGATGCGGGATGTTGAAACAGGTAGAATTAAGAGGTACAAACTTCCAGTCACAGGTAGGAAGGAAGGAAGGAAAAAAGGAAGGACAGTGATACAGTGATGTTCGTCCTTTCCAATGGATCCTACCTGAAAACATAGCAGACTAAATGTAAAACTCATCTTCAAACTCCTGATCAATTTCTCATCCATCCATCCTGAACTCTCTGCCAGACCAGGCTATTCTCCGGTGGTATTTCACTGTGTCCATCTCTAAAATTCTCCTTGATCATATGTGCAAACTCTGGCAAGTATGGGAGGCCCTCCACCACCTGACCACGTCGCCTCTCCTTCCTCCAGCCACACACAGTATGGACCCCAGGAGGGGTTCCTATCCCTGCCTCTCCCTGAAAGACAGAAGCCAGCCTGTGCCACACCTGTGTGGACCAATCTACCCTCCCCGCCACCGATGGCGTTTTCCCAGCAGGTGCACCAGTATGTTTCTCTCTCAATCCCCTCTCCAAACATCCCCATCATGGCATACTTCCTGCTGTCCACTGCATTCCTGAGCTACCTGTAGCTGGCAAGGCCGGCCAGACCCAGGCGGACTCCCTGGCATTCCCACCCATGGTCCCTGGAGCCAAATGAAATGCACAGGGTAACGCCTCTACCCTTGAAGACCGGGGTGACCTCCAGCAAATGACCTACCTTCTCCATATTCAGCTTTCCCCATAAAATAAGGCTCTGGAAATCCACACCTCATAGGATTACGTGTGTATTTTGGGTCTTAAAATAATGCCACAGACGGATTTGGTGATTTGAACACCGGGTGTCCTGCAGTCAACACCTAAATGATAAAGGCTCTCGTGGTGGTTGGGAGTGTTTTGTTTTTACTGCAATAAAGACTTCTATCACTACCAGAATCCTTTTTAAAAAGCCAAAGCGAGCAGACTAACACATGATAACAAAAATCCTAAAACATCAAAAACCATATACATGAAGAAAATTCCATGTCCGTAGGCATTTTCCTGTATTTCCACCAAAATTCATAAAGTTTAAATGTCCTCAACTGGCATAAACGGTTATTAGTAGTTATTAAGTTTATTTAGCATTTTATGGCGAATCTTAACAAGAAATAACCGCATTAGGTAAAGGGAGCTCGGAGCTTATGCCCAGCCTTTCCTGGTTCTGCAGAACCATATTCCTAAGCCTTTAGGGGCCATAAATGCATTTGTCACAGCTCTTAACAGCATCCCTGCCAGCATGTCTATTCTGTTGGAAGACGTGGAAAAAATAAACACATCAAAAATAATAAAAATAAAATAAAGCGGACATGTCCACTATAAACACATTCAGGCCCGTGTGAATTTATAAGGCACACAGGCAAAACTCTTTAGGCATCTGCCCCTCCATCTCTGAAGCAGGCAGACAAAAGCAGTCGTGAGAAAAGAAACTTCAAATTTACTATGAAAGGGGCCTTAAAGACCCCTGATTTTATAGATGAAGGGGAAAAAGGACCTTTGAGCATTCATGCCTGTGGCCCCAATGACACAGCAGAGCTAAGACCACCACAGTGGCTGCCCAGCCCTCCTGGCCTTTGTTCTTAGTATCACAGCCTAAACAATCCCACATTTAAAGGCAAATTAAAAGACTCAACTATATAAGATTATTGGCCAAGGGAGTGGGAGGGAGGGGAAAGTGTGCTGGATGGAACGATCCCCCCCCCCACACCCCGCCAAAGACATCAACATCTGAGTTCCTGGAACCTGAAAGGATGTCACCACCTTACATGGCAAAGGGGTCTTTGCAGGGGCATCAGGGGTGAGATCTCCACTGGGGATACTAATCCTGGATTATCCAGGTGGAGCCAATACGATCTGAAGGTTCCACATGAGGCAGGAGGGCCAGACTCAGAGTCAGAAGACGGGACACAGCACAGATCGGAGTCATTCAAGGAAGGAGCCACACACCCTGGAATGCAGGTGACCCCCGTCAGCCAGAAAAGGTAGGGAAGTGGACTCCCCCCTCGAGCCTCCAGAAGGAACACAGCCCACACCTCGATTTCAGGACCTCTGGCCTCCAGAGCTGTAACATCGTAAGCAGGTGTTGTCTAAGCTACTGAGTTTGTGCCCATTGGTTACAGCGGCCATAGGAAGCATACAGGGAGGTATACGGACGACAACGCAAAAGGAGTGTTTTGAGGCTATTTATTTACTGCTGCAGGTGCACTGACACAGGCTCCCAACCGCGGGCATCTGAATCTGACCAGTCCGTCCGTGGCCGATGCTCCCCAATTCTTGGGCGATAGGACAATGAAGACAAGGCAATGAATTTTTCGTAACAAACCCAGAAGTATTCAATATAAGACACTATTCCTAATCTGGTGATCTGACCTTTCAGAGCCGCCCCTCTGTGAGGGGGGCGGAGAACAGCACGAGAAAGAGCAGAAACATCTTCTCCTTTATTAAGCTGATGATGACAGATGACATCTGCAACACGTCTTCACTTGGTAGAAGCACAAAGACAGCAGCCTCTTCGCAAGCTGCCCATTTGTCTTCTTTATTTTTCTGATCTGTCAGGACCCGGGAATGACTCCGCCAGAGAAAACAGTCAACCCGTGTCCGTTCACATCTTCGGATTCACCTCCGTCTGGCTGGTGGGCTGGATGCCTGATGCATTCCTCCTCCTCAAACCCATCTGCCTTTTTAATCGCCTGGCGAAAGGCGGGTGTCGACGGCTGGGTGCACGTGCGCATTCAGCTGCCCTTCTCAACCCTGGACGGCAGCTTGCCGCGCTGCCCGTGTGAAAAGTGAAATGAGAAGGATGCCGAGATGAACCCAGCATAAAGGTCCTTTCCCGGAATGCTGTTCATTCTTTTCCTGGAAGAGTCGGCAGCGGCCCAGAGTGAGTAGCACGGACCTTCTTTTCCCAGAAGAAAAAATGAACAGGCCGGTCCGTGCCTCACTCAGCTTATATGCATTGGAGACGAGAAACGGCAAAGCCATCCCCTCTGCTCGGTCTCCTGACGACCCTACAAAGGGCTGCCGGAGGATGCAGGGAAAGAACTGTGGCTTCGGATGAGACAAGAGGGCTTCTGCTTGCCCTTCCACTTCCTCCATTATTATTAATGTTGGAGGTGCTAAAGATAAAGCTACTGCTGCTGCTGATGGTGTAAGACTGGGATACCTTGGATGATGATAACGGTGACTACGGCAATGGTGGTGGCGGTGGTGGCAATGGTGATGATGGCCGTGGGGACAGTGGTGATGATGGCCGTGGGGACGGTGGTGGTAACGGTGGCGATGGCAGTGGGACGGTGGTGACACTGGTGGTGACAATGGTGATATGGCAGCGGGGCTACTGGCGATGGTCGTGGGGGTGATGGCTGTGGTGGTGGTGACGATGGTCACGGTGGCAGTGGGGACAGTGGTGATGGCAGTGGTGGTGACCATGCCGCTGATGATACTAGCTGACACTGACTGATCATACTCTGTGGGCTACACGGTGGACAGAGCTTCACACGTTCAGACTGATTTGACCCTCACAACAGTCCTCTGAGGGTGGATACAGAATTTGTTCCAACTCCTTTCCCAGAGTTTATAGCAGCTTGGAGTCTGCCATGGCTGAGCACCCACTGGAGGGGATGTAAGGCCAAGGCTGGCCTGAACGAAGGGCCTCAGCGCCAACCCCTTCCATAGACCCTTCCTCAAACCTTGGCCAGGGTCCACCACAGCCCTCCCTAGGCCTCAGACCAGCCTGCCGGTAGCTCCCCTGCAAAGCAAACAAGCAGCCTGGACTCCCCAGACAGGCAAACACGCCTGTGCATTTCCAAAGTCCACCAATGTCTAAACATCGCGCTGATGGACTTCTTCCTGACAGTGAAGAACTCAAGCTGAGGGAGTTCCAGGAATGCAAGGTTGGTGTAACATCCCAAAACCAATCAAGGTAATTCGCCACATTAACAGAGGAAAGGATGAAAAGTCCTAAGACCATCCCAATTGGTACAGAAAAAGCATTTGAGGAAACGGAACTCCTATTGAGGGAAAAACAAAAAAGCCACCTTGACTACTCTGACATTAGGGAAGAACCTACAGTAGTCCATCAACCAATTTAACAGATGAAAACACGGAACCCACGGAGGAGTTGTGACTTGCTCAAGGTGGTGCAAGGAGTTGATGACAGCTCCCAGGACCCCGTGGCGTCCCTTTCAGACCGTCTCCATCACCCCCCACTGAGTGACCCAAGGCTTCCCCACCTCTCACTGCAATGAAAACTAATATTTTTGCTGATCTCCTTGTATAAGCTCTCTCTTCTTCTATCCCCGGTTACCTTCCTGAAATCTTGTTCCAAAAAACTGCACTATTTCCCTGGGCTGTGCAAATAATGGGTAAAGCCTCCAGTACAGCATTCAAAGCCCTTTGGGCTGGGACTTGAACTCACCTTTCCAATCTCATCTCCCCCACACCCTTCCCGTTCTCCCCACTCCCCAGGCCTTCCGAAAGCTGTTCTGCCCCTGGAAATGCCTTCCTCCCTCCACTTCCAAAGGCCTCTTGTCTACAAGTCCATTTTTCATATCACACTCTTCTCCAGATCCTTCCTGAATTCTGACTTTCTCTTCTGCTCAAAAAAAGGTATGTGCATATCTGAATTAATTGCTTGCTCCACAACTTTTTCCTATAAACTGAAATCCCATGGCCTTGTAAGAGTGCTTATCTAAGTATCTGTCTCTCCCTTCAGACCATATTTCCTTGAAGGAAGTAAACATTTATTAATCATTGGATTTCCCACAGTAGTTAATACCATGCCTCGCAGGCACTCAATAAAAATTCACAGAATTAAACCAGATCACCAAGTATTCCTTCTTGTGTGGTCTGCCTCTGAGCAGAAGCAAAAACTATATCCTATATTCCATCCTCTTCTTCAAAATGACCCTGCCCTCTGCAGAAAAATCTAGGAGCCTGAGACTTATTCAATCAATAAGAAAGAGAGACACAACATTAGCTTTCCCATCTCTGTTTTGGGTCTCTTCCATCTAATGAGATAACCCACTGTCAGCACACGGGTTCAAAGCCTCCGTAAAGCATCGAAGATGCGGGCTGGACCGCACATTACTTCTTGAAATCTGCTCAGCTCTTCCTATCCCACACGCTGTCCCCTTGAAATATGACTTGAGGATTTCAAGTAGCAATTTAAAAGTTAATTAATTCCTTTAAGAAGTCAATTTGTGAAAATTAATTGCTCTGTTTGTGATCTCATTCCCTTTGTCTTGCCTTCAGTTGGAAAAAAAATGTTCCACGGCATGCATCTTCTCAGGGCTGGGGGAAACGCAGACCGTGTCCTTAAGGGGACCGGGGCAAGGGCCCTGTCTGTGTCTGCTACAGGACTCTGTTCTAAAGGGCCATCAACTGCTGTCGAGTCCATGCCGAACACATACACTCAGTATTGCCCAAGACTCTCAAGGGCTCCTGCTCTGCTCTAGTGCTGAGGGGGTGCTGGGGTTGGAAAGATGCACTAGGCCCCACACAGCCACAGGGACCAGCCACCCCAGAGCGCGGTCCTCTAAGAAACAACCCTTTCACACACTGGACCCCTTCAGAAAATACAGCGCAGAAAGAATCAGATTGTGTGTATGTGTGTGTGTGTGTGTGTGTGTGTGTGTGTGTGTGTGTGTATACGTGTGTGTGTGTATATATATATATATATATATCCTTTGAACTTTACTCTGGACAGAGACCAGTCCCACACCTCCACTCTGTATTGCAGTCGGGGGCTGGGTTTCCTAAATTCTGTCTCCAAAAAGAGACTGTCAGTCACACTACCACTAGCTTCCGTGGCCCATAACCCCGTCCTTCTCCTTCTCTGATTTGGAGGCATAACACTCAGCCTCCATCCCAGAGTCCTGAGCCATACTGAATCAGAGCATGGCTTCTGCCAATAGTTTCAATCTTCCCAAGCACCTAAGAGTAACCTGGCACACAGCAGGACCTTTAAAATGGATGGATGAATAGATGGAAGGGAGGGAGGGAGGGAAGAAAGAAGGAAGGGAGGGAGGCAAGGAAAGGGAGAGGACAGGAGAGAAGAAGGAAGGAAAAAAATTATGATCCTGATTCTCAAGATGCTACCAGAGGGGCACCAGAGTGGCTCAGCTGGTCAGCATCTGACTCTTGATTTCGGCTCATGATCTCAGGTCATGATCCCAGGGTCATGGAATTGAGCCCTGCATTGGGCTCCATGCTGAACACGCAGCCTGCCTAAGATTTTCTCTCTTCTCTTCTCTTCTCTTCTCTCTCTCTCTCCCCCACCCCACCCCTTTCCCTCACTCTCTCAAAAAAATAAATAATAAAAATAACAAAGATGCTACTACAAATGTCTCTAATATTTTTTAAAGATACAGTGAATAAAAACAACAAAATACTTCGGAATCAATTGAACCAAGGAGGCAAAAGACTTGCACACTGAACTCTATAAAACACAGCCGAAAGAAATTAAAGAACTTAAACAAATGTAAAGTCACCTCGTGTTCATGGACTGGAAGACTTAATACCGTTAAGATCTCAATGCTACCCAAAGAGATCTACAGATGCAGCGCAATGTCCGTCAAAACTGTAAAGACGCTTTTGCAGAACTAGAAAAAAAATCCATACCAAGGGACTTCAGATAGCCAAAACAATCTTGAGAAACAACAAAGTTGAAGGCCTCATACTTTCGGGCTTCAAAACTTACTACAAAGCTACAGTAATCAAAACCGTGTGGTATATACAGACATATGCACCAACAGAAGAGAAGAGAGAGCCCAGAATAAACTCTCACACATATGGATCAAATTATTTTGTCCAGAATCCAAAACCAGTCAGTGGGGAAAGGACGGTCTTTCCAACAAATGGTGTTGGACAAAGTGGGCATCTGTCTATAAAAGAATGAAGAATCATGCACAAAAATTAATTCAAAACAGACGAAAGACCTAAACACAAAAGCCACAACTATGAAACTCTTAGAAGAAAACATAGCAGTAAAATTTCGTGACACTGGACTTCACAACGATTTCTTGGATGTGACGCCAGAAGCCCAAGCAACAAGAGACAAAATAGATGTTGGACTTCATCAAATTGTTAAAGGTCTTTGCATGAAAGGAAACTATCAACAGAGTGAAAAGGCAGCCCACAGAAGGGGAGAAAATATGGATAAATCATATCTGATAAGGAACTGATCATCAAAATATATACGGAAGCCCTACAATTGAACAGCTATTACAAAAAACAAACAGCACAAGTTAAAAATGGGCAAAGGACCTGAACACACGTTGCTCCAAAGACAATCTACAAATGGCCAACAGGCACATGAAAAGATGCTCAACACCACTAGTCAAGTCAAAAACTACAATAAGATAGCACTTCACACTCGCTGGGTGACTATAATTAAGAAACAAGAAAGGGGGGCGCCTGGGTGGCGCAGTCAGTTAAGCGTCCGACTCTTGGTCAGGCCATGATCTCAAGGTTCGTGAGTTTGAGCCCTACGTCAGGCTCCGTGCTGATGGTGCAGAGACTGCTTGGGATTCTGTCTCTCCTTCTCTCTGCCCCTCCCCCACTGTTCTCTCTCTCTCTCTCTCTCTCTCTCTCTCTCTCTCTCTCAAACTAAAAAAAGAAACTTAAAAAAAAGAAAAGAAAAGGGGTGCCAGGGTGGCTCAGTTGGTTAAGCGTCCGACTTTTGACCTCAGCTCAGGTCTTGATCTCAGAGTTGTGAGTTGGGGCCCGGCATCGGGCTCCACACTGGGTGTGGAGCCTACTTAACAACAACAACAACAACAACAACAACAACAAAAGAAATGCTGGCAAAGCTGTAGGAAACTGGAAACCATGTATACTGCTGATAGGAATGTAAAATGGTACAGCTATTAGGAAAAACAGTTTAGCTGCTTCGCAAAAACTTAAACTTAGAATTACCAGATGATCCGGCAACTACACTTAGCAGGTATGGAGCCAAAGGAACTGAAAGCAAAAACCAGAAGAGATACGTGGACACCCATGTTCACAGCAGCACTACTCACAAGAGCTAAAGTGTGGAAGCAACCCGTGTCCACCCCAGGATGAATGGATAAGCAAATGTGGTCCATCCATACAACAGGGATATGATTCAGTCTTAAAAGGAAGCAAATCCTGGGGGCGTCTGGGTGGCTCAGTCAGTTGGGCGTCCGACTTCAGCTCAGGTCATGATCTCACGGTTCGTGGGTTCGAGCCCCGCGTCGGGCTCTGTGCTGACAGCTCAGAGCCTAGAGCCTGCTTTGAATTCTGTGTCTCCCTCTCTCTCTGCCCCTCCCCCACTTGTGCCCTCTCCTGCTCTCAAAAATAAATAATAAAATATTTTTTTAATTTGTTTTTAAAGGAGAAGGAAATTCTGGCACCCCCTATAGCATGGATGAACCTGGAGGGCTTAAGTCAAATAAGCCAAAGCCATACAGCAGGACAGATGTGGTATAATTCTACTTACATTGTTTCCTATAGCCGTCAAAGTAATAGAAACCAGAATGGTGGTTCCCAGGGACTGGGGGGGGGGGGGGGAACATTAGTGTTAATGAGTAGAGAGTTCCATTTGGGGAAGGCGGGAAAATTCTAGGGACGGATGGCGGGGACGGTTGCACAACAGTGTGAAATGTACTGAACGCCACAGAGCTGCACGACCAAAAATGGTTAAAATGGTAAATCTGGGTGATGTGTATTTTACCGCCATAGTTTCTTTTTTTTTTTTTAATTTTTTTTTTCAACGTTTTTTTATTTTTGGGACAGAGAGAGACAGAGCACGAACGGGGGAGGGGCAGAGAGAGAGGGAGACACAGAATCGGAAACAGGCTCCGAGCCATCAGCCCAGAGCCCGACGCGGGGCTCGAACTCACGGACCGCGAGATCGTGACCTGGCTGAGGTCGGACGCTTAACCGACTGCGCCACCCAGGCGCCCCTACCGCAATAGTTTTAAAAGATGTAAAGAATAAAAGGAAAGGCCGCTAGAGCGGGAAGGAAGACCCCCAGTGGATTCAGCATCCCCCATCACTCGCAGCTGTGAACTACTCAGCGGCCCCACATACAAGGGCCTGGCAGGTGTAGCCGCTTCCCTTACCTGGTGTGACACATCAGGTTCCAACCAGAAAGAAGAGGAAATTCGGGTTGATGGACTCAAGATCCAAGAACACCTCCAGGTGTGTGTGTATGAGAGAGACAGACAGAACACCCCCACTTCTAAAAAGGAGACCACTTTCGAAGTTTCAATGTCACAAATGTACTTCATTTGGACTCCTATCTTCCTTAGGAACAGAGATGGTTTCTCGGCCAATAAGCTCCCCGGTGGCAGGATTTCATGCGATGTTTGAATATCAGAATCAAAGAACTCATCTACACAATTACAAAACAGAGCCGGGGCACAGCAAGATAAAGGCACTGTCCTGCGTGAGCCGGTATTTCTTCTCTCCTTCTCGGATGGAGGCAGGCGGGAGGGATGGCGAAGACGTGTGAGAAGAAATGGACAAAGGAGTCTTTTCTCAGATCCCAATGGAGCCGACAGACACAATTCGAAGATACTTCTATCTTTCTTCAGAATGAAATGTCACCGTGTGCCTCACCCGCACCCAGCCAGCGACCGTCTCGCTTCTGCCTGGCCCAGAAGGTCACGGTGCCCACAACGGGCCGGCTTCTCTGGACACACACTGGGTCGCGGAGGGGAGCTGGCTCTTGTGCTTTTCCACGACAGGAGAAGTTAAGAGTCCGCTTTTCCACACTTTCGTCTTTCATAAACTCAGGGCTAGGAGAGAAAACCACAGACTTCCTCATGGACAGTGTTTGCAAATCCACCCACAAATAAGAAAAGACTTAGACGACCTGAAAATTATTTATTTTTGCATTTCATTTTGCTCAGCAGCAAAGAGAGGCAGAGACAAGAGAGGGGGAAAGACTGAATCATCCTTCTGCAAGGCAGAATGGTTATTGCCACTTAGGGAAATGCGAGCTAGGGAAACGGCCAGCCAGTTACACCCCTGGCCTGGGGGACTTCAGAGCGACCCCACCCCCCTGGGCAGGGCAAAGCGCACTGCTGGCCGCCCCCAGAGGCTCCCTGCAGACGGGCACTACAGACAGCCCGCCAGCCAAGCGGGACAGGAGCCCAGTGGACTCCACAATCAGGGGCCGGTCCCGGGGAGATTCCCGATGGGGACATGCGCAGCAGGACCCCGCCAGTGTTGGACTGGACGTAGGTCTCGGTTTCTGTGCTGCCGACCTGGCCAGACTTGCACTTCCCCCCACGCTGCCCAACAGGGTCCACCAAAGGGCACACTGAAAACGCACCCAGGCCCAAGGACCTCAGGCGTGGAGGCAAGCCCGGTCACCACCACTGCAGAGGCAATGGGAAAAAAGGAGGAATAGAAAAAAATGGGCTAAGACCTATTTCCTTGTGATACTAAATGATAACGTCGCCTTGTCGCATGCCCTTGGCACATCCCCAGGTTTTTCTTCCTGGGCTTCAGCGGGAAGTCTCAGGTGATTTCCTCCGTAGAATAAGGCCACTTCTCTCCTTTTCTCACTTCGTTCCGTCTAATATTAGTGGTGATAAAGAAAGAAATGGAAGGACGTAGGGAACATTCCAGAATGCTAATTTGTTTTTCCTAATGGCAAAAAATATATATGTATCTCTGTGAGTAAATACGTATTTCATACGCATTTACAAAGTTATATATATAAATATATCCTTATAGGTTATTTCATATCATATGTGAAATATACGTGAAAGTCACAAACAGGGGCACCTGGAGGCTCAATCAGTCAGGCATCCGACTTTGGCTCAGGTCATGATTTTGCAGTTCATGAGATCGAGCCCCGCGTCGAGCTCTGAGCTAACGGTGCAGAGCCTGCCTGGGATTCTCTCTCTCCCTCTCTCTCTGTCCCTCCCCTCTCTGCCACGTCTCTCTCTCTCTCTCTCTCTCTCTCTCTCTGTCTCTCTCTCTCTCTCTCCCTCTCAAAATAAACAAATAAACTTTTTTTAAAAGTCCCAAATAGAGCTAGCAATCGGCTTGGGGGAAGCCTCTGTCATTAGGTAAATGTAAGTGGAGGAGCTCCCACGCAATGGGACCACAGGCACCCGTGTGCCCAAGCCTCTGCCTAAAAGCTTGCTTCTGTCTGCAAATGCCCTTTCTTCCCCTCCTCGTGGGGCCTGGCTGTGCAGCTCACCCACACCTGCGTGAAGAGGTTCCGTCACTCCCACCCACCAGGCGGTTACGGGAGCACTGGGAGCCCCACGGCGCCCCGTCCCCCTGACAAAGGGCCAGCAGAGAAGTGCCCATTCACTACTTAATGCTGGTGGCACCCGTCGCATCACAGGTCCCCCGTGTCTGGCAAATGGACCACGAAGAGGCCTCCCTCCTCTAGCCTCCCCTTCTGCGACCCGTCCTAAGTCATCAGAGGCCGGTCCGCGCCTTCCGCTCTCTGCTCCCCGACCTGCCCGGCACCTCTTCCATCTCTGCACCCACGCTCCACGGCGCCCAGGGTGACACAAATGTCGACTGAGCGAATCACTTAACAAATCGACGTGGAATTCCAGGTGGCAAAAGTAGTGCTTGAATCTTAAACCTGCCGGAAAACACTGCAGCTGAGGGGCGCCTCCGTGGCCGTCTGGTAAAGCATCCGATTTCGGCTCAGGCCATGGTCTCAGGGTTCATGAGTTCAAGCCCCACATCCGGCTCCACCCTGACGGTAGGCTTAGGTTTGTGGAGCCTGCTTGGGATTCAATCTCTCTCTCTCTCTCTGTCTCTCTCTCTCTCTGTCCCTCCCCTGCTCATTCTCTCTCACTCAAAATAAATAAATAAACTTTAAAGAAAGAAAAGAAAACCCTGCAGTCGTGTTTTCACCTACTTCCCATTAGAAACTGAAGCCCAGACCAGGGTCTCAGCAGAATCAACCCGGAAGGCACGTCCTGGAGCTCCAGACATACACCCGGAATGAAGCAGATTCACTTGGGAAAATGGTGCCGGTGATCCCACACGGGGCACCGGCACACGCTCAGCCCCATCGGCAAACCACCCAAGCGTGATGGGCCCTGAGGGGCAGCAGAGACGAGAGGTCACCTGGGCTCTGAGCAGGGTTCTGGCTGGGAGAGACGCTACCTGGTCCCCCCGCCCATGGTCTCCCTTTCCCCGCCCACTCACAGGCGACCCTGCAGGCGAAGAGATCTTGTTGGAGGAGACCACAGGAGCTGAGCCTCCCCGCCCCCCGAGAATGGAAAACTACTAAAATCAGGAGGAAGTCACTGGCATCGTGTGACACATACTCCAGGGCACTAACACTCTGGTACCCAAATCACTCCAGCCTTCTAGAGAACTACTAACTACCAGCGTTTTCTACCAGGGCCCTGAATTTCCAGCCTCATTGGCCCACGCCCCATCTTCCTGTCTTGTAAGTCAAGACATCCTCGTCACCGTGATCAGTTTCCGCAGAGACGTGGAGAGACAGACACACTGTGCCAAAATGTCAAAAAAACAAAGCCCCAGAGTAACAACCTGTAATTGCCTTCAACTTGCTCTTCTGAAGCCACAGGGGTTTAAAGCCACTGGTAAAAGCAGCAATATCCCTGTGCATTGCATGAACACAGTGGCACCTCCTGTCTCTAAACACAGGAAAAAATGAACGTAGCAAAAGCCATACGACAGGCGAGAACTGTACGTATGCTCGCCTACATCTGCACATATACCCTCATGTTCATCTACACTGAAATGAAGGTGATAAAATGCACAACATTAGGTAATCAGTTCGATGAGCATCGCTCATTCTATACCCCATAAAAACCCAGAATAGCATTTCCAGAAAGTACTCTTGAGCCCCTCCCAAGCCGATTTTCCTTCCACAAAACCATCTCCTGATGTGTCTCGCCATGAATGAATTCTGTCAACTCCTGGATTTAACAGAAGCCAAAATTACCAACGACTTTGGTCAATTCTTGGATGTAAGTGCAATTAATTACATGACAGGTACTTCTTTCTCCTCACCTTCTTGGGCTCAACATTCTGAGACTGAGCCGCAGCACCCTATCTGAGCTTTGTTCTTTTTATTAGCCGCAGCACCCTATCTGAGCTTTGTTCTTTTTATTGGCATATAGTCTTCCACTGCGTCAACGTATCACAACGTATGGATCCGTCCTCCCGACGATGGACGTCTGGGTTTTTTATTTCCCACTTGGAGCTGTTTGCAAAAAAGGCTGCAAGGAACCTTCCCCCGTGAACCTTTTGGTGACCATGTTTTCCACCGGGGGGGGGAATTTCAGCCTTGATTACAGGTGTCCGCACTTTGCAAGAAGCTGCACAAGGCAGAAGCATCCAGTGCCTCCGAGCGGCCAGCCACCGTGGAGGCAGGGGCCCCGTCTGTGCTGGAACTCCCAGGACAAATGCATTCAGCACCAAGGAGACATTCGGTTCCTTAGCAGTTTGTTTATTTCCTCCTCCTGAGTGTTACATTACTTAGCTTTGATAAAATATAAAATTGAAGATTAAAAAACAATCAAGCGCTCTTGGAGGAAAAACAATAAAGCTGAGCACACACAGGGTGTCCACGAAGGAACCTCCCAGGCACCTCTGCGGGTGGGGGGGGTGGGGGGGAGCCCCCACAGCCCCGCATTCCCAGGCATGTGCTCTAGGGAAGAACCACCATCCGCCCCTCCCATGTAGGGGCATTCCAGGTGACAAAGCACTGTGTCCTCACTCTGTCCTCACTGTGCGCTCTGACCTACCCCTCCCACGAGGATGGCACAGCCAAGCGGCGCGACTGCCCCATCTCACAGATGAGAGCAGGAAGACAGGCGTACCTGTGTGACATACCTGAGAAGTGGAGGGGGGGCCCCTCCACACCTCCCGACCCAGGACTCCAGCCCCGGGGCGCCTCGCCCCCACTGCCCTGTTGCATAGGCCCGTCTTCGAGGCTAGTTGGTCCATCTGCACATCAGGTCGCGCTCTCTCGACCTCTGCAGACCAGTCAGGCATTCCCTCCGAGCAGGGCAGGCAGACTCCAGGGTCGAAACACAGGCTCAACTCCAAACCCAAGGTCAAACCCTTAGGCAAGAAACCCAAGTTCTCAGAGTCCCTGTTTCTCTCTCTCTCTCTCTCTCTCTGAAAGGGGGTGACGACACAGAAGGCAGCACCACATAGGTGTGCGTGAGATCGTGCGCTGGAAAACTACCCAGCCCCGGGCGAGCCCCTAGCACGTGCACGATAAATGCCAGCTTAACTTTCGAAAGGGTTCAGGTGCAAAGCAAGTATCCACTTTCCTCTGGCTGCAATGCACGAGGAGAACAAAACAAAGGCTCTCCGGCCATCCTCCAGGAGGGGTCTTTGCCATCCCCTCCCCCCTGCTCTCCCGCTCCTCTCCCGAGCCTTGCTCCTCTCACTGGATGAGCTGGGCCAGGACAGGGTCCAGTCAGCTCTGGAAGAGCACACAGAGGGGAGAGATGCGCGTGGCCGGCAGGCCTCAGCACAAGCTGCTCGCGGGGCGTAAAGTGAAGGATCAGCACCTAATTCCTCTCCCGGAGCAGTCCCAACCTTCCAGAAATCCCCGTCAAGGGCTGCACTCCGGAAGGAAGAGAGAAGCCTGCTCAGATGTGTTTGTACACCCCGGATGCTAACTGCTAATGAGCAGTCCCTCGGCCAGGCCGCCCAGACACAGCCCTCTTGTTCCCAGAGACGACGAGAAGCAACACTGGGCGGCTTGGCCCGGACGCACTGGCAAGGGGAAGCAGGGAAACGGGAAGGGAGCCCGTCCCAGCGTGGCCTTCAAGGATGGAGCCACAATCCTGACCCGGCCAGACCTGGGCCACCTGCCGGCCGTGTGTGCCTCACAAGGCGGGTGGACAAGTGTGCTCCAAGGGTCTCGCCTGGCATCCCTGTCTGCGTAAGTTCCCAGAGGACACAGACAAACCTTTCCTCAGTTAAGCTCTTGACAAACGCAGCTTCCGTGGGCAGGGCCCAGAGATGGAGAGGACGGCAGGTGTTTGCTGAGAAGCGCATTTGCAGGTGGACCGCCCTTCGCGGAGCTCCGCTCACAAACATCACGGGCCATGGACACCCAGGCCTGAGCACGGACCCAAGACGAAGTGTCGAACAATCCGACAAATGCTGACGGTCCCACCTTGCCTGCCAGTCCCCTGCTCAGAACGCTACTCTGCCCAGGCGCAGGCCAGCCGGGAACGCCTTTAGGCCTGAACAGCAGGAACCTCTCTCTTCCCCATCCGGTTGCTAAACCCACGCCTGGCCAGACCTTCACGCTCCTGAATGTGGCTGCGCATCCAGAGAATACCCGGCGAGACCAAGGCAGCATCAGTCCCCAGTAGGACTGGCTACATCATTTTTAGGGCCCAGTGCAAATACAAGTGCAAAATCCTCCATTCAAAAATTATTAAAAATTTCAGGATAATCAGAACGGCCATTATTTAAAAAAAAAAAAAACAGTGGAAAATAACAAGGCTGATAAGGATGTGGAAGAAGTGAACCCTCGTGCCCTGCTGATGGGAATGTGGAATGCTACAGCTGCTGTGGAAAACAGTCCGGTGGCCCCTCAAGAAGTATTAAATACATAATGAACACACAACCCAGCGATCCCACTTCTGGGTAGATACACCCGAAAGAATGGGTAGCAGGAACTCAAACAGATATTTGTATAGTCACGTTCACAGCAGGAGTATTCACAGAAGCCAAAAGCGGGGAGAAATCCAAGTGCCCATGGGTAGATGAATGGATAAAAACCAAATAGGTTCCAGCCGTACAATGGAATATTATTCGGCCTGAAAAAGGAAGGAAATTCTGATGCCTGCTGTAACACGGATCAGCCTTGAGGACCTCATGTGAAGGGAGCTAAGCCAATCACAAAAAGACACACTGGATGATTCCACTTTTATGAAGTACCTAGAATAGCCAAACTCACAGAGATGAAGGTGGAATCGTGGTGGCCAGAGGCCGGGGCGGGGCCCAGGGAGTTCGCGCTTCAGGGGGACAAAGTGTCAGTTTTGCACGATGAAACATGCTGGTGACGGCTGCACAGCAGTGTGATGTACTTAATGCCACTGGATACACGCCGAAAATGGCTAAAATGGCAAAGTTCACGTTCTATACATTTTACCATGGTTAAAAAAAAAAAAAAAAAGAGGGGTGCCTGGGTGGCTCAGTGGGTTAAGCATCTGACTCCTAATTTCAGCTCAGCTCACGATCTTATGGTTCATGGGCTTGAGCCCCGCACCAGGTGCTGTGCTGCTTGGGATTCCCTCTCTCCCTCTCTTTCTCTCTCTCTCTCTCTTGCTCTCGCTCTCTGCCCTTGGCCTGCTCACGTGCACAATCTCTCTCTCTCACTCTCTCTCTCAAAATAAATAAATAATCATTAAAAAAAAAAAAAAAAAAAAAGAAGTGCAGGGTCCTGTGTGACCACACAGGTCTCAGGCCCATAACCCCGGCTCTGGCTCCCAGAAGGTCTCTCTTCGCAGGCTGCCGCCCCATCTTCCAAGGGCAATGCTTCCCCAGCAGAGCTACTGTGAGCCTGACGAGCTATGTTATATTTTAATAGTCATTTCAATTGACTATAAAAATACAGCATCACATAACAAAATTGCTTTTGCACCGTGGTAGAAATACTTAGCAAGAGATGAGAAATACTTAGCAAGAGATGAGAAATACTTAGCAAGAGGCTATAAAAACCTATTTGCTTGCTTATAGAGCTGCTGCTGAACAGGACAAAAGCAGAAGAGGATGAAGGGAAGGCAGGAGAGAATCCATCCTAGAAAATGCATGCAACAGTGCGTCCGCCATGACACTCAATAGACAAGATCCACTCGGGATTTTTTTTTAACGCGCTAAGCAAATACTGGAATATTTCTCAACTATCTGTTTGTTCCATTTTTCACTTTTAGGAGCCTGACAGCGGAAAACACTGGTTTCCCTGTAATTCCCCGTTGCTCCATCTGACTCGCACGCAGCACGCCCTAGATGTTACTGCAGGTGACCACCGAGAAGCCACAAAAGCCTCCAACCCCAGCACATGTCGAAGGGGTTTCCTCCGCCAAACCAGTTTCCTGGGAAAAAGCCTAAGCACAAGCGAGGGATGTTCTTCTCACACTGTTCCAGTGAGGCCTTTGCCACAAAGGCATTCAGTGAGGAGGAGCGGGGGCTCGCCATCACCACCCAGCGTCACCAACAAGACCGACGACACCTCCACACCGTCGCCCTCGTCATCACCACCAACACCATCACCATCATCATGGTAATAATCACGGCTAACTTTCATTCTGCGCCCACTAAGACCAGACACTCCCCTGAAGACTTCATGCGTTGCCTCGTTTCATCCCATACTAGCCCTATGATGTGGCTCCTAACAGCATCCGTTCCTGCATAGAAAGCTCTGAGCAAAGACCAGGGGACGGAGGCTGAGCTGGCTGACCAGCCACAGGCATCATGTGACCTCTGGCTGGGGGAAGAGTCCCCCCAGGCTGCTCTGCCCCTCCCAGACAAAGAGCAACTATGCTGTGCTTCACAAACGAGGGCTTCAGAGAGCCTCCTCCAGAACCAGCGTCCTGTGCTTCACAAGGGCCGTAACAATAGTGCACAGTGTCAAAGGCCCCCGATCCCTTGCTGCAGAAGGCCCTTGAGACATAATGAAGTAACAATTCCATTAATCCCATGAAAGGAACCCCCGGCTACAGGAGAAATTGCCTTTCCGTGTCACATCTGGCCAAGCTGACCCCACAAGCAAGCGTTCGCCAGAGCCTCTAAGACCATCGGCCAATCCAGCCCAGCAAACGAGGAACATGTGCCTCCCAAGATCCCAGGTGAGCTCGGGTGAGCAGGTGGAGACTCGTGAGGCAAGATTCCTACACCCAAGACAGCTCACAGTCTCAAACAACCTGCCTCGGGCTAAAAGTAAGGGGGTGGGCCATGCACCCGGGTGGCTCGGTCAGTTAAGCGTCCGACTTCAGCTCAGGCCATGCTCTTCTCGTGGTTCACGAGTTCGAGTGCCGCGTCGGGCTCTGTGCTGACAGCTCAGAGCCTGGAGCCTGTTTCAGATTCTGTGTCTCCCTCTCTTTCTACCCCCTGCCCACGTGCACTCTGTCTCTGTCTCTCTCTCAAAAGTAGATAAACATTAAAAAAAAATTTTTTTAATGAGAGAGACAGATCTGATACAGATACGTGGCAAAAGGACTCTAACTGGAAGCCAGGTCTCCAAAGGACACCAGTAAAAAACCATGGACCAGCGACAGCTGCGTGCTTCTTGAGGACCAGCCAATGTAATTGTCACAAAACATTCCCGGGGACGGATGACCTCGGAGCATTCCTGTTGCACAGGTGAAGAATGGTAAGCTGCCTGCTCAAAGTTACAGGTCTGGAAGGCAGGGACTCTCACATTTGGGAGCCAGGTGTCCTAAGAGGAGTTGCTCCAAAACACCCAGCCCCAAATTCAAACAGGAGCCTCCACCGGCAGCTGGACTGGACGGGGCTCTTCCTCCCTGGCTCCTCTCCCTCTGGCGCTCCCTAAATGGCTCCCATAAAACCAGGCGGAAAGATGTCAAAACAAAAGTCACACAAAATATCATCTGATATCACACAAGGACTGTCACGAGCAAACCTTGTCACCAAGTCCTTTTTATGTGAAATATTCTCTACTAATACTTTTCCCCTGCAGATCCTTCCTGCATCTGTCAAACTCCCACATTTTCCTGTCTAACGTGAATTTATCGTTACTGCATGAAAAGGGCATTCAATACCCCGTGCTCCCGGAGCATGATCACACAGAGAAATCCATCCATGTCCCAGCTCTGCCCTGCTCCTCTGGAACAAAACAGGGAAATACTTATGCCCTGGGAGAGAAGGGTGGATCCCATCATGGAAACAAACCCCACCCACCTATGCTCAGGACTGTCATGGGCACACGGTAGGTTGCTGACTGTATAAAAAACACTCAGGGTCAAAGGGGCAAGTAGGAGCTGAAATCCAGCCCCCACCCATCCCTGTGCTTGCCAAGCAGTATGCCCACCCCAAGGGGGCACCTTTCTGCAATTTACAGAAGTACTGCATGGCTTAGGGCCTTCCTGAAGCTCCCACCTCCCTGTCTGGGGACAGGCCTACCTGAGCCTAGGAGGGAGGGGCTGTTAACCCTGTGTCCCTAGGGCCCAGCACACGGGGCGCATGTGACCATGACTCGGGGTTCCACTGGGATTGCTCAGCAAACAACCACAGGGAAGGACCCACTCAGGTGGACCCCTGGGTTGGGAAAGCCCTCCCTCCCCATCAGGACCTACACCACCACACGGTATAGATGGGCAGGATCCAGACGGGTGCCCAGGGCCCCAGGAGCAAAGGCTCCCCCGGTGCTCATCCTGGACCCCACCGCAAGAAGGAAAGGTTCAGTCTGTAGATCTCCCCATAGTTCTGAAGAATTAATAATGTAATATACCAAAACTTTGCAACTGCACACTTCCAATGAGTCAAAGGCATAGTACACGAAATAATGCCTCAATGAAGCTCCTTGAAAACAACAGAGAGCGTGTACGTGGCGGCCCCGTCCAGCAGGCGGCCTGGCCCTCCACGCAAAGCTTTATCAGCACTGAACACCACAGCCAAGCTCCCAAGTCCACGCACTTGACAAAATACCCAGGCGATCAAGAGACGCTGCAGGGAGTGCCTGAGGACTCCTTTGTGCTCAACCATCCCGACTCTGGGCTGCCCACACCAGCAAGCCACTACTGCTTCCAACAAACTGCCTCCCACAGCCAACAGAAAACAAACCACCACCAGCAACGGAGCCCCAGTCCACATCCGGGAGGATCTGACAAATACAGGCCTCTCAGGACCGGAAAAAAAGTTCAAGCGCAAAGGACCCAGTGCACAGCTCAGGAAGGCCGGGTCTAAAGAGTGTTTTACCCCCCTACGTTCATTTTCCTAGAGGACCCAAAAAGATACCATAATCTAAATATGATCGATTTGCTATTTGAGAGTACAGCCAAAAGAAAAAAAGAAAGGAAAAATTCTTGCCTTCAAAATTAAAGAGTTCTTTTCATTTCTGATCATGTCTTTGACCCATCCTGGGAGGAACATCCTCGGGGTTGGCCTACCTCTCTGCACGGAGGCAAGAGGGACCTTCCAGGTCACAGGACCTTCTGCCTCATCTTCTCGTGAAGTACAAGGGGTTCCCTGGCATGCTGGGCAGGGGCAAAGGGCCCTCACATGGCCATGTGGTCCTGACCCTAGGGCTCGGCACGACATATAGTGGGCAGAGCAGTGCCGGGGAGGGGGAGGTACACAGCCATGTACCTGGTGAGACATCACATCCCCAGCTGTGCGGGGCACCCTTCCCCCAGGTACCATGTTGCCATGAGATACCCAGGGGTCACGCCTAGCACGACCCACAGCCAGTGACTCACTGATACAAGGACACGGAAGGTCAGACTCCGTTCCTGGGGATGGGAACCAAATCCCAGACGCTCCTTCTACTGCAGATCTAGCGGTGGGGTCAGGCTGAGGGCCTTTTTCCTGTCCTGTGGCTTCTCACTGCCCCAGAGCTTTCTCCTGAGAGCCCCCTCGGTCCATCACTTGGACAAGGGCCCCGTCTCAGGCTCTGCTCCTTAAGCTACCAGCTTACAAGCGGGAATACTCCCGACAAAGAGGAAGGTCAACGAACATCAGCAAGGAAAATCCAACTTGTACAGATTCCCAGGGCAGGAGAAACATCAGCTATGGACGGAGGGGAAGGAGAGGGATGGAGAGAGGAGAAGAGGGAGACAGTGGATGGACAGAAGCAAGTCCACACAGGTTAAGCCACTTGTCTGAGGTCCCAGAGCTTAGAAGCAGCCATGTCAGGAAAGCAAAGCACTGACCACCACCCGTCCCCCCGTGACTCTGGAAGTTCCCCCCAAAATCTCGGTGAGCAAACTGTAACGTGGATAATAGAACACAACATGAAACTATAAATGGGTATCAATGACTGTCCGTGAAAAACATCCAAGGCATTTTATTGGCTCATTCCACAGGTCGGGAGTCAGCAGCCACCGCCTACGGGCCAATCTGGCCTGATGCCTGTTTTTTACAAATAAAGTTTTATTTAGTTACAATGTAACAGAACAGCTGAGTAGTTGCCCCAAGGTCCTCAAACCATGATTTTGGGAACATGCTCCAGGACTCCTAGAAGAGCTGACAGGCCCTGGGAACATCCCACACCTCCATCCTCAGGTGACAAGGAGTCCAGGGAGTGTCTCCACTCCTCCCCCACCCCACCCCACACCCTTCAGGGACCTGCCCACAAGTCAGGACAGATCACGTGCTCCAGATACACACGCCCAACTCAACCTGGAGCGAGGATGGCCTTCACCATCGCCTCATGAAGGATTAGCATTTCCCGCTCCCCAAATGTTAACCCCACTCAATACATGCCAGCTTATAAAAGACAGCCTGAACTCCATGATGCAGTATTTTCTTGTTCCAAAGGGGCATCTTTCAATCACAGCACCTATGAAGTTCAGGTCAGTGTTTGCCTGCACCTCTTCGGTGAGGGTCCCCAGCAGGGAACTAATGCTTCCTGTACAATCACCATGATGCGTGAAGGGCAGGTACCGGGAGCACCCGTGACAGCCAGATGGGGTGGGGTCGCCAGGACATCTCAAGGGGGAGGACACAAAACTCAAAGATTGGAGGGACAGACTTCCAAAATGGCAACTATGATCCCTGCCTCCTGGCGCCCAGGACCTGTGTGGTCCCCTCTCTTCAAGTGTGGGCTAGACCTACTGACTCATTTTCAGCCAAAAGAATACCACAGGGAATGGGATGTCACGTCCGTGATTAGGTTACGTGAAGGACGGACTCGTCTCTGTGTGTGTGTGTGTGTGTGTGTGTGTGTGTGTGTGCGCGCGCGCGTCTCTCTAGGAGCTTACTCATTTTGATAAAACCAACCGCCATGTTAGGAGCGGCCCTAAGGAGAGACGCACATGGCAAGGAAGTGCAGGTGGCCCTCAGCTAACGGCCACCAAGGAGTCCTGCCAACAAGCCAACAAGTGACCGCTGTCCCAGTTGCACGTTGACATGACCTTGCCTTAAACGCGGAGCCGGAAGCCCCAGAGAGCCATGCCCACATTCCTGACCCACCAAAACTATGAGGTGACAAACACCGTAAGTTTGGTGACATTAGTTACGCAGCAGGTGATAACTAATACAAACAGACGGGCACAGCTGGGATTCGTTCTGGGATTTCGTCAGCCCAGCAGCCTTCCACCTGGAGTCCCAAGGCTTCCTCCACACACACGCCTCCCTCCTGTGCTCAGCACTCTCTCTCTCTCTCTCTCTCTCTCCCTCTCCCCCCCACAGCCAGACCTCTGACCCCAACCCGCCCGCTCCGGCTCCAGCCCCCCTCGCCACTGAAACTGCCACACAGGATCACAGACGTCCCTGGCCAACAGACACTCAGAGTGTGGAAGCACGTCACTCTCTGCCTCTCCAAAGAGGGTGACGGCTCGTCGTTAACTGCAGTCGAGTCTTCCCAAATGTCTGCCACGGGGCAAGGCCCTGTGCCCTCACGGAGACCACCCTTCTCCAGGACTCCCCATCCCAGACTCCAGTGGCACTGTCCACCCTGTCTGAACGCTACCCTTGCTGCTCCCCCGTCACAGCACTGCACCATTCAGCCTCCCAACGTTCCTCAGATGCACTGGCTTCTCCAACTCCTACGGCCATCTCTTCCCCAGAGCGCTGCCAGAGCTGCCTAACCCCCCACACCCTGTCCTTCCTCCTTCCCGCTCCCCAAACTGCCCATGGGATCTTTCTAGAACAGAATCTGATGATGTTACTCTCCGGCTTGAAACCCTTTAGTAACGACTCCCTGATCTGAGGATAAAGTCAGATCCCTCAGTAAAGCACACGAACCAGATTAGCTATCCTACCCACCTTGCACTTGGCTCCATTCTCCACCCACCCTCAGGAGGATCCAGACTGAACTTCAACGTCCCAGGTACTCTCATGCCTCTGGGCCTTCAGATACATTTATGTTACTCCCACCTGCCTTTCTTCATCTCATTAATTCATACTAGTCTTCAAATCACCCACTCAGACGTTACGGAGTCCCTCGGACGTCACTTTCTCCCAGGAAGCCTTCGGTGACCATCCTTTCTCCCTCCTCCCACTCACCACTCTGTCGTATGCTTGTCTACTTACTTGCCAACCCTCCACACCTACCTCGGTCCACACTATCCCACAGCCTGGCCCAGTGACTGGCATTTTGTAGGCACTTGGTAACTATTTCCTGAATGTAGGACTCCAGCCAAAACCCACTCAATGACTGCAAACGTCAATAACCTTTAGTAGGAGCCTACCTATGCCAACTCACCTAACCATAGCCTCAACCCTATGCCAAGACCGCTATTATCATCTCCATTCTACAGAGAAAGAAACTGAGGCACACACAGGCAGACTCGCCTGAGGTCACCCAGCTAGTGGTGGCAGAGCCGGGATGGGATCCTGGACAGTCTGACCACAAAATCAAGAGCTTCTCAAAGAAAATGAGGCAGTAAGGTTCAAAGGAGGTCCTACACTTTTGTTGGTTCGTTTTAATGATCATGTCCAGATGGAAAAGGAAGGAAAATCAATATTTTTTAGGATAGTAATTAAAATCGCAAGTGCTCGTGAAAACTAAAAGAGCCTATATCGAGGTTGTGAAACATGTAACCTCTTTAAGTATTTTCTGGAAAGAAATGCCTTGTAAATAAATGCCCAGCCAGAGGAATCATCAGCTGGCCCCTCCTTCCCATTACAAGCTTCCCAAAAGGACAGATCATGGTTATCTCTTCATGAATTTCTGTAATGCTGAGTGTATTTACAGTAAAGACAACCAGGATGATATTTCTCTGCTTCATCATAGGTCCCAGGTTCCCAGAGCTCGCTGATCCCTGGAGACCAGTTCATTCCATTAAGGCAGCTTCCTGAAAATCAGAGAGGAGGAGGAGATTCATCTATTACCCTTTGATTCCCATGTTCGTGGGGCTTTCAAGATTTATTTCCACCGTAACATCAGGAGATCTGCTCCCCAGTGAATCCAGCGCGCAGTTCCAAGTGGAAACAAAAAGTGATCTTTGCTCCACTGAGAAACTACGGAGTGGGGCTGAGCCCACCTCTCGCTGCACCCATTGCTTAGGAAGCAGGAGAAACTAGGATAATGAGCAACCACCACAGAGGGCTAGCGTGCACCCAGGGACCTCCTGGCCCTCAGCTCCCCACCATGTGGGCTCCCCATCCACATCCTAGAATACTCCAAGCAAAGCAGCTTAAAAGACAGGCAGGCGGGAAAGAACAGGTGTCGGCAAGAATGTGGAGAAAAGGGAACCCTCATGCACTACAGGTGGGAATGCAAAGTGGTATAATTAGGATGGAAAAGAGTGTGAAGGTTCCTCAAAAATTTTAAATAGAACTACTGATAGAATCCAGCAGTTCCACTCATGGGTATTTATCCAAAGAAAATGAAAACACTACTTCAAAAAGATAGATGTACCCTATGTTCACTGCAGCGTTATTTACAGCAGCCACAGTGTCTATCGACTGACGAATGAGTAAATTAGATGTGTACATTACACATTTTATGTATGTAATCATATACACATACACATACAGAATGGAATATTAGTCAGCCTAAAAAAGGAATGAGATCTTGCCATTTGCAACAACATGGATGGACCTAGAGGGTATTACACTGAGTGAGGTAAGTCAGACAGAGAAAGACAAATACCGTATGACCTCACTTACACGCAGACTCTAAAAACAAAACAAATGAACAAACAAAACAGAAAGAGATTCACAGATACACAGAACAACACAGAAGATGCCAGAGGGGTGGGGGAGGGGGGAGATGAGCAAAAGAAGGGAAGGGGATTAAAAGATATAAGATTCCAGTTACAAAATAAATAAATCACAGAGATACAATGCAGAGCATAGGGAATATAGTTAATAACACCTAACAACTTTATAGAGTGACAGATGATTTATGGGGTGATCACTTGCCCATGTATACAAATGTTGAATCACTACGCTGCACACCTGAGGCTAACATAATAGTGTATGTCAACTACACTTCAATTAAAAAAGAAAAAGGATGTACAGAGAACCACAGGCAACAATATCTTCCCAAGGGATTTTGAACTCTTAGCACCCCACCTGCAAAGGCTGGGTGACAAAGGAGAACGCTCCCAGGAAAGGGTATTTATGCGTGACTCAGGTAAAATGCACAAATTCTATTTAACTATGACTTTACCAGGTTTTTGTTGTTGCATTGCTGTTGGCTGATTGATTTGCTTTGTGTTTATGTTTTAAAGGAGGACTAGAATCAAAACTGGCGCCAGAGAGTGAAAAAATTCATCAGGATTTAGGTATATACAATATATCCATTAAATGCCACCTCTTCTCTTTCTTTCGGGAGGACTTCTCTAAGCCATAGAGCATCTCTTTTCATAACCACAGAATGCACACCATCAAACTTTCTCCTCCTCTCTGCCCACTGAACACCTATACAAACATGAAGCTCCACACGGTTTCTGGGAGTTTGGACTGCTAACACGCCCTTTTATTAAATCTCTGGGCAGATAAATCAATCAAGCAATATTATAAAGACTATCCTTCCAGACAATGACCCAACAGACTACTCTGGGCCAGTGGGTCCTGAAATATTGTGATGGAAAAATGTAAATGTACAACTGATAATTACTTTGGTTGCTTATCCATCTGTTTGCTTTCTCATATCTATGGTTTCATGATTATATTTAATCACCCGCAAAAGGATTATCTTGGTGAGTTCACAGAGCAACATAATAGAGTCACCATAATTCAATGGACACTTTTGATTTCCCTGATAAGATAAAGAGTCAGCAATTACTGTTTGTTATCAAAACTCCAGTTCTTGTCAATACGATTCAAATTTTACTTGACACGCTAATTAAACAAACCCTGGCCAACTACAAAAGTTGGCACTCTGAATTATTTGGAGTGATGAGTTTGTTTACTGAAATAGGTACTTTGAAAAATTATATTGAGTATGAAATGCCCCAGATTCCCTCTGTTATCTAATTTGGAAAATCACCCTGGTTTGAAAGAAGAAGCAGAATGGTTGCATGGGTCTCCTCCTCCTAGGTCGGGTTTATTCCAAATCATTCTCAAGCAACTCCCAACAAATTAACCAAAATTATAAAGCAAAGCAAGACGCTGAGTCCTCAGATGCCCCGTGGTCTGCCACCATTCATATAAGCCATGCTTAATACGCTGCATAATTTCTTGTTGGTTACTGAAACTACACGGAAATGTATGATATTATTGCCTCTAATTTAGACGAGCAGACTTTGCAAAGGTTAGAAAGGCATTTGGGAGGAAACATAAATTGTGCCTATGTACTTCTCTCTCTTGCCCCTCCTCCAAATCTGTCTTCACCTGGAAGACACTGCCACTGCAGCCCTGACCCCCTGCTAGACATAACCCCCAGGAGACACAGGGTTCCAATAAGGCCATCCCCTTCACTCAGGAGCACCGCGCCACCAGGAGAGGGATCTAAATACGGAACAGCATAATACTATGAATTTTGGGTTTATGAGATGCCAAACCAAAGCATCCAGGAGGAAGGACAGCAGCTAAGCCAAATCCAGGTCCCTGAGTTCGGCTATCACAGAACACTAATCTGTAGATTAAGGGCAAATTATTACTGAATCAAGCCACTACCCGTGAGGAAAAATTAAAAGAAAAAAACATTTAAAATACAATAAGTAGAGGCACCTGGGTGGCTCAGTCGGTTAAGCATCCCACTTAGGCTGAGGTCATGACCTCACGGTTTGTGAGTTCAAACCACACATCAGGCTCTGTGTTGACATTGCAGAGCCTGCTTGGGATTCTCTCTCTCTCTCCCTCTCTCTCTTGTCCCTCCCACACTCCTTCTCTCTCTCTCTCTCAAAATAAAATAAATAAATTTTAAAATTTACAATAAATAGGGGAGCCTGGGTGGCTCAGTCGGTTGAGCGTCCGACTTCGGCTCAGGTCATGATCTCACAGTTCGTGGGTTCGAGCCCCACGTGGGGCCCTGTGTTGACAGCTCAGAGCCTGGAGCCTGCTTGGGATTCTGTGTCTCCCTCTCTCTCTGCCCCTCCCCCACTCACACTCTGTGTCTCTCTCTCAAAAATGAATAAACGTTAAATTTTTTTTTTAATTTGCAATAAATAAAAACATTGACGTCCTTTAAACTATCAGCGTAGGAGTCACAATGAAAGTCATCAGGTACGTGCAGAAATAGAAAACTTTATCCACAAATTCGTAAGGAATCTCGAGGCACCCAAGACAGCCAAAACAGTCTTGAAAAAGTACAAGGCTATAGGACTCACGTCTCCTGATTTGAAAACTTACTACAAAGCTACAAAAATCAAAACAGTGTGGATGGGATGCCAACTGGCTTAGTCAGGAGAGTGTGCAACTCCTGATCTCGGGGTCATGAGTTCGAGCCCCACATTAGGAATAAAGATTACTAAAACAAAATTTTTAAATAGTAATACTGTGATAATAATAAATTAATTAAAAACAAAAACAGTGTGAATGATCCCACCATAAAAACACAGATATAATCCCAACAGAACATAGAGTTCGAAAATAAACCCTTACACCTACGGTCAAATGATGAAGGGAACCAAACTATTCAATGGGGAAAAGACAGCCTTTTCAACAAATGCTGCTGGAAAAAGTGGATGTCCGCACACAAAACAATAAGGTTGGATCCTTACCTAACACCACATACAAAAGCTAACTCAAAATGAATCAAAGTTCCATTTACTGGGATAAAACACACATAAATCAAAATAAGTAAACAGGTATGCCAAGGAAAGTTTGGGGAATTCACCTGACCTGGTAGGTTTACTTTGATTTTACACTACTGGTTTTTAACCTTTTCAAGTGGGAATTCTGCCTTTGTCAGGAGACGATCTGAACGCAATCCTAATCTATAGTAACCACATACACCAGAGGTCTGCAAACTGTTCACATCCCCCAGCCAAATCTCACCCACCAGCAGTTTTTCTATGGCTATGACTCCAGAATAGTTGTAGGGGGCGCCTGGCTGACTCAGTCGGTTAAGTGTCCCCACTCTTGATTTTGGCTCAGGTCATGGTCTCAGGGTCATGGGATCAAGCCCCACATTGGGCTCCGCGCTGAGCATTTTTAAACAATTGGGGAAAAATCAAAACAAGAATATTTCATGACACGCAAAGGTGATACAGAATTCAAATTTCAGGGTCCAGAAAATACAGCTTCACTGAAATACCACACACTCACACGTCGATGGCTCATCTGTGGCTGCTTGGGGGCTACAACAGGACAGATGAGAAGCTGCAACGGAGCCCGTGTAGTCCACAAAGCCTAAAATGAGTACTTTCTGGCTTTCGGCAAAAAAATAAAAAGTTCGCCAACTCTTTTCTCAAACAGCGCCGATTCCAAACGTTCTGCAAGACCGCTCCCACAAATCATCAAAAGGTTTCCCGAACTTTAAACATTTCAATTCCATTCGTTCGACAAATATTGACCGAGCACCAGCTTTGTGCCAAGGACAGCAGCAGACCCCAGGGACACAAAGAAGGGCTGAGAAACGAAGTCCCTGCTCTCATGGAGTTTCTGGTTTGACGGCCCCTCAGTAACCAGAGGGTCACAACACAGCCTGCAACCTTGGACTCAGGTGCACTGGCTGTTGCAGGCAGCACACGATGGGGGCACCTTAACCGGACTGAAGGTCAGTGTCCAGGGGGCCCCTCAGCCTGAAAGAAGACCAGAGAGAAATCAGGCAGAGAGAGGAGTGGAGAGGGCAGAAGGAAGGAGGAGGCTGAGAGAACAGGATACCTTTGCTCACGGATGGCCGCAAGGGCAGGGCTCGGCCTGGCCGGAAAGCAAGGGGAAGGTGTGCCAGCAGCCAAGACGCCAGGCCGAGCCTGGAGAAGCCCGGTTGGCCCTTTAAAAAGCCTGCCACCAGCCTGCATCTCCCAGCAGGTCCTTCATCTACAAGGCAGCCAGAACTCCCCCGGGGCCACCCCGTCCCCATCTGCAGTAAAGCAATCACGAGCTCCAGCTTCCTGCCCTACTCCGGTGGGCTGCACCAGCCTACCACACACTGAGAATTTTCTAGATAAGACCACATGATCACTAATTGCAGTCCAATGAAATGTATTAATATGACAACACTCTTCAAACGTCATGACGTTCTCAGTAGAAAATTCTAGATCACAATCAGAAACCTCGCAACTTTTTCTGTGGCCACGGTGTAACAGTCCACATTTCAAAGGAAAAGGTTCGTGCTTTTCATAATCCTTACTGTCATCCTAGGCCTGTAAGAGCTCCACCAAGTAGACAAGACAGAAATCAAAAATAAAAACCCCAGGGGCGCCTGAGTGGCTCGGTCAGTTGAGCGTCTGACTCTTGGTTTTGGCTGAGGTCATGATCTCGCATTTTTTTGGGCTCTGTGCTGGCAGTGCAGGGCTTGCTTGGGATTCTCTGTCCCTCTCTCCCTCTCTGCTCCTCCCCCACTGGCGGTGTCTCTGCCTCTCTCAAAAATATATAAACTTTAAAATAAATAAATAAATAAATAAATAAATAAATAAATAAATAAATAAACAAACCCATAAATTCCAAATAGGCCATGGCTAGCCATGGTATTGCGCCACATACATGGTTTCACAGCAGGTGGGAAAATAAAGTTGACACCCATCTTTTAAGCAGGAATAAACCCCTAAAAACTGGGGTGCCCAGGTGGCTCAGTTGGTTAAGTGTCCGACTTTGGCTCAGGTCATGATCTCACAGTTTGTGGGTTCAAGCCCCACGTTGGGCTCTGTGCTGACAGCTCAGAGCCTGGGGTCCACTTCAGAGTCTGTGTCTCTCTCTGCCCTTCTCTGCTCGTGCTCTCTCTCTCTCTCTCTCTCTCTCTCAGAAATAAATAAACATTAGGGTGGCTCAGTCAGTTAAGCGTCCGACTTCAACTCAGGTCATGATCCCACAGTTCGTGAGTTCAAGCCCCACGTCGGGCTCTGTGCTGACAGCTCGGAGCCTGGAGCCTGCTTCAGATTCTGTGTCTCCTCCTCTCTCTGCCCCTCCCCTGCTCATGCTCTGTCTCTGTCTCCCAATAATAAATAAACGTTAAAAAATAAAAATTAAAAAAAATAATAAACATTAAAAAAAATTTTTTTTAAAAACCTAAAAACATGCAAAGTGGGTTTAAAGTGGTTGCCCAGGCTTGCTTCAATTTATTGCAACAGCTCAGGTAATAGCGATTTTTTTTTTAAGATAAAATTGAAACTCATCTTTGAGGATCTGCAGAATTTATCCCGCTCAGAACCTAAGCACAAAGGAAACGATTAGAAAAAAGTGAATTAAGTAGTGTATGGCTTCCTGGAGAGGGTGGGGGTGGGCCACAGAGCCACCTCGGTGTGGCCGGTGAGTCAGAACACACAGGAGGCCAGAGGTCACACTAAGGATCCGCAGTTGTCACACAAAGCCATTACCCTGACCTCCAATGAGGAGTGCACGTGACAAGGCCAGTACCAGGCTGTTAGTGTTGGGTTCTTGGCAGGGAAAAGCTAACTTTCATGAAGACTAAAAGATAATGGAAATGCTACCTATAAAACAATGAATGCCACGTGTTAAGAGGAAACAACTTCAAAGTCACGTATCCGAAGACTGCTGGAGAACTCGCGTCCTAGACGTTCAAGTTGCTCTGCAGCAAATGTCTGGCACAAGACGCCGTGAAATCTCAGAAGGAAGCGTAGCGAGTAAGCACACCCTCACTTATAGCTGGATAATATCACACATCTCCCTGCATTTCCGGCTCCCTGCTCCCCCACACCAATGCAGGGCGTCCCGGTAGGGAGGGGTGCCTGCTCCAGCCCTTTAATGCCCAACCCCAGGCCAGCGCCAGGACAGGGAGCCCTAGGAAACGCCACGTGCAAAACTTAGGAGGTCCAACAGTCTTCCCAGAGCAAGCACTGTATATAATTCAATCCTTGAAACATTTAACTCAAAATAGGCAGAAGCAACACTGCTCTGGGGGACGCTGACAGTCCTCTTGCCTGCCCTTCTGACAAGGCAAAAGACAAATGTTTAAAGAATACCGTCGCTTCTGCGGCTTAGCAATGCCTACGGGAATAGTTTCGCCCAACAGGTAAGGCCTTGGCCGTGAGATGGTGTTGGTGCTGGGGTCTACGGCGTCACAGCACCAACATGAACCACTTTCATCAGCTACATTTGCTTCCCCCAAATAAAGTCACTCTCCCACTTTGACATACCTTCAAGAGCCACAAATCTCAACATCAAGCCCCACCCCAGTATCCACCCCAACTGGGGTAAGTGGACACCAGCAGCAAGCACCTGGCACACAGGGCAACCTCCCAGAGGTCTATGCTGCCACCCACCAGTGCTATGTTGCCAAGCCCCTGGCCCCTGGGCATTCCAGTCCTCCATCCGTCCAAAGGCAAAGTCCTCACTGTCTGCCTCCACCAGCCAAAAAAAATGCCTACAGGCTCCCTCAGTATCCTGCCCAGTCAACCTATGGAAAACAGACGACAGGACAGGTGTTAGGTACACTAAAGGAGAAACGAGGGGTTGCCCACAAAAGAACGATGATATTGTAGAGTGACCTCACTCCTAGGCACCCGCTGTTATAGAAAGGTCCCCCAAGACCGGCAGTAACTGAAACGTAGTCCCATGAGGAAGAAACAGATACGATACGATGGGGCACGCCCGGGTGGCTCAGTCGGTTAAGCATCCGAGTTCGGCTCAGGTCATGATCTCGCAGTTTGTGAGTTCCAGCCCCTCATCGGGCTCTGTGCTGACATCTTAGAGCCTGGAGGTGGCTTTGGATTCTGTGTCTCCTTCTCTCTCTGCCCCTCCCCCACTTGTGCTCTGTCTCTATCAAAAATAAATAAAAGTTTTTAAACAATTAAAAAAAAAGAAACAGATCTGATTCCATCTCCCCAGGGGCCTTCTGGGTTCACACCCACCCCATGCATCAAAGTGTGCGCACATCCATGGCGGGTTCGTGGTACCCCAGGGGACAGTCCACCCCTTATCTGCCAGAACAGCTTCCTGGTATTTGGCACAAATCTTGCTCCTTCAACCTGCATCCCTGGGCCTTGTGTCTCCTGTGGTACCACAGACCCAGGCCCCATCTGCTCCTCCCGGACAGACTCGGTGCAAGGAATCGGCCACGGATCCTCACATCTTCTCTCCTCCAAACCTTCCTTCTAGCGGTGAATTGTTCATCTGCTTCTCCAGGACTGCATGGAATGCAGGGAATTTTGCTGTGCTAACAGTCTTGTCCCCCTGTTGGTTGAGTTCACTGAGAAGCAATCTCCAGGTCTCCCTGGGAGGCTACTTTTGAAGACACCACTCTGCTATCTTGCAGTTCATCTGCCAATTTGTGCCCTAAGTGTAAGACTCCACATTTGGCCCGGTGGACGTCCACCCAATGTCTTTAGGCCTGTGGCCTTAGACAATCAAGACCTCTGTGAATACTGATCTGTCACTCAGCTTGAACTACACTGGCTTCTAGAAGCCAACAGGGAGCATCTCCAGAGAATCACCATCTATCCACCAATACTCTAAAACTGGTCATTCCAGCCCCTAAGAATGTGCCCACACTTTTCCTCTATCTTGTTAGCAAAATTCTTAAGGCCATTTTAAGATCTGACAATCCCTTGTTAACTTGTCATAACTTTCTGAAAAGGCGCATGCAGTCTGAGCTGCCTTCACCAACAGGAATGCCAGCGGTTACGTATCGGGCACCACACTGAGTACTTTCCATCCGTTCTCTCCCTGAGTCCCCCACTGGCTAGGGGAGGCAGGGTCCATGTCCGTCATGACCTGAGAGATGAACACACTTCGGTTCCTGGAGAGGAAAGGAGAGTCTTTACTCCATGGCCTGAATGCATGAATTCTGTGCTGTACCACCTCCCACTTCAGGTTGATGTCCACAAACACACACACACACACACACACACACACACACACACACACACACACAGAAAAGTACAGCCCAAGAGAACTGCAGATAATCCCATTCAACAGATGAGGAACCAGAAACAGGAGTGCCCCGTTCCGGGACAAGGGCTTCTTCTCCCTTCGACTTCTATCCATGGCTTTCCAGGTTGGAGCCCAGCAGAGGCTTCCTGTGAAGACATACCACCGTCCTTCCCCCCAGGGTCATCTGGAAATACACTCTCTAGATCTTATTTCTGAGCAGCTCCAATCCCTCTGGGATCCCGGGACCTTCCAGGGCCCTTATTATCAGTTCATGCCTGTCTCATCCTTGACGTTGTTGAAATCCCGTTCCCGGAAACCCTGGTTGGCTTCTTGAGCTCGTACGACCTCTAACATGAAGGGCAATGATCTCCCAGGTCCCAGGCACACCCACTTTTGCTCTATTAGGATCCAAATAGCTGTTCTCCCTCACGGGCTCCCCTAACGTCGAGGAGCTTTAACTGTCAGCCCAGCAAGTCAAGAGTGAGGGAAGGAAGCTCGGCTCAGAAAAGGCTTCCAGCAGACGTCCAGATAAAGGAAGTCACTTGTCACTGCTCTATGCTGCCCAGGCTTGTCCCCTGGTATGCGTTAGGAAAGCGCGGTCACCAGGAAGCACATTATTCCCCCCAAGGCATCGGGGCTCGCCCAGGTCTGCAGCCTTCCACACGCTCTGCAGCCCTTGGTCAGATCTGTTTATTTTCAGGTATTCGTCATTAGAAGCTGCTGTAGGTGAAATTTTATCCCCCAAAAGGTACATTCAACTATCTAACGCCTGGTCCCTGTGAATGTGACCTTATAGAGTGTCTTTGCAGGTGTCATCAAGATTAGGGTAGTCCCTAATCCAATGACTAGTGTCCTTACAAGAAGAGGGAAATCTGGACACAGAGACTCAGAGACACAGAAAGCACACCAAGCCAGGGAGGAGGCAGAGATTAGAGTGTGGTGGCCACAAGTCAAGGATTCCCAGAAGCCACCTGAGGCCCAGAGAGAGGCAAAGAACAGACACTCCCTCTGAGCCTCCAGAAGGAACGAACCCGCAACACTTTGATGGCAGGCGTCCAGCCTCCAGGACCGATGGAAACACACTCCGGTTGTTTTAAGCCACCCAGTTTGCTACTATGGCAGGAAGCTAAGACAAGAGCCTCCATTAATCAATCACGCTTACCGTGTGGCAGGCGATGTCCCTGTACTTTACATCCATTAGCTTACATGGTCCCTACCGTGACCCTATGAGGCAGGTTCCTAATCACACCACCTAGAGATGAGGACACCGAGGCTTGTACCTCGCCCACAGTTACCTAGCTAGAGAATGGGGCAGGTGGGGCGCAGTCTTCCTCCCCTTCGCTGGCATCATCTTCTCTCTCTTACGGTCTGAGTGCTAGGGACACCTGCCTGGGAGACACCTGCCTCCTACCGAAAGGTGCACAGAACCCGGCTGACATACCCACTGTACGCAGCGGTGTG
The DNA here is from genome assembly GCF_027475565.1 of Acinonyx jubatus. Classification (NCBI taxonomy): domain Eukaryota; kingdom Metazoa; phylum Chordata; class Mammalia; order Carnivora; family Felidae; genus Acinonyx; species Acinonyx jubatus. The sequence continues at coordinate 80,459,529 of NC_069393.1, read as the reverse complement.
ACAACTGCCCTCATCCTTCTCCCAAGTCATTTTCCCCCTTCAACTAACCGGAAGCCACGGCCACTCCTGCCTCGCAGGGGATGCCACAGACGCTGACTCCCAGAGCACCCGGCAGAGCAGGGCTCCTGTACCACCTGCACGTGCAGGGCTCCAGCAAGACCCAAAGACCGCACTCAACAGGGTGTGTGTGCTAAGTGGACGAAAAGAACACCAAACTCCAAACCCGACCTCTGGGCTCTATGACTCCATGATGCCAGCAACGCATCCCTGCGAGAAGATCCACCTTTCTTGCTCAGCAAGCCTTCGCTGTGATGTCCCAGAACCACGCAACACGGTGAAACACGGAAAGTGAAACATGGAAATTACCACATGGCCCCCACAATGCCACTCCTAGGTCTGCACCCACACGAACTCAATCAGGGGTCCAAACAAATACTCATCCATGAACGTTCCCAGCACCACTACCCACAATACCCCACATGTGGAAACAATCCAAATTTCCATCGACAGCTGAGCGGATAAGTAAGTTGTGTGTAGGGGCGCCTGGGTGGCTCAGTCGGTTAAGCGTCCGACTTCGGCTCAGGTCACGATCTCGTGGTCTGTGAGTTCGAGCCCCGTGTCGGGCTCTGGGCTGATGGTTCGGAGCCTGGAGCCTGCTTCCGATTCTGTGTCTCCCTCTCTCTCTGCCCCTCCCCCGTTCATGCTCTATCTCTCTCTGTCTCAAAAATAAATAAAAACGTTAAAAAAATAATAAGTTGTGTGTATGTACACACGATGGAATATTATTCGGCCACAAAAAGGAGTGAAACACTGAACACATGCTACGCATCACGGAAGAACCTGGAAGACATTATGCTAAAGCAAAAGAAGCCAGACAACAAAGGCCATATGTTGTCTGATTCCATTCATGTGAAATATCCAGAAGGGATAAATCCATGGAGACAGAACACAGACTGGCAGTTGCCAGGGCCTCCCGAGAGGAAGCAGGGACAAACCACTCGATGGGCGGGAACTTTCCTCTGCAGTGACGTCAGGGCTCTGGAAACAGATGGGGGCAGCGGCCGCGCCTGGCCGTGCGTGTACCAAATGCCACCGAATGGTCCACCGTAGAACGCGCGATTGTGCGTTGCGTGCATGTCGCCTCAAAGCTTTACTTTTTTTAGCAAATTATACAAACTGGTTCGTTAACTTACCAATGTGCCAGAAAATGTCCCCTGCTCCACCCTGCAGTGGCTCCTCCCTCCTGGGGCTCTCTGGACAAAGGTCCCGCTCCCTAACTGGGCCTGCGAGCTCCGAGCTCCTGGCAGGGGGGACTGTCCTCTCTCCCTGCAGCAGCCCAGGCAGAGCCCCCTGGGGGCTCCTTGCCTCTCTGCTTCCCTCCCCATCCTTAGCATCCTCCCAGGCTCTCCAGGGGACTCCCTGGGGAACCCTCCCAGACAGCCCACCACGGACAACTGAGCCAGGACACCTGCTCAGTCCCCACACATGCACTGTGCGTCCCCAAGCCTGGAGGGTACTCTTCGCCACAAGACTCTTGACAGAGGCATATAACGAATAACATGCCCTGGGTGTCGACTTCCCATTCACGGCAGCACAAAGCCGCAGCAACTAGTATCCTCCACAGTTTATGGACGAGCAAACCACAGCATGGAGGATGAGGCTGATTCTAACTACCTCACAACGTGCGAGGGATACCGTCAGGACTCCCCGGCCAAGTTCAGTGCAACTGCAAACCATCCCTGAGCCCTCCAGGATCCAGGCCAGGGACTATCCAGCCCCTAACAGGACCTGACAACGAGCTGCAGAATCAATGCGGATGCATATAAACTTGCATGGATTTTCATCTGTACCTGATAGATCCGTATGTGGCTGCGAGCCCCGGTTCCCTCCGCCTCCCCAGGCAATGTCCCCTTTCGCGGTTAGCACATTTTCTTCGCTGCAGTCCTCCTGGACAGAGATGCTGTCCTCAAATAAGACATATGAAAATGCCTCAAGAGATTAAATGCCCATGGCCAAGCTTCTGAGAGTGACCTGATTAAATACTTAACCGTAATTCCAGTCTAGACTCAATACATCAGGCCTCTGGCTCAGGGCAACACTGCCTGTGCGGCAATTGCGCGAAATAACGTGTACAAATGGAAGCAAGAAAGCCCATTTCTCCTCAGTTTCTGCTAAATTGGGAGCCGGAGACTTAATAATGCCGGCCAAGTTTACAAGCCAGGCTGTGGGCTCTGCTGAGGCCCTCAGGGGACAGGGCCCAGCCATCAAACAAGGACACAGCTCTCCAGAATTAATCAGGGCTGAGAACCAGGGCGAAGCCTGCCACAGAGTAGGGCGCACCAGAGAAATGGGTCTGATGCTCCCTCGCTCTCCCTCAGCACACCCCCCCCCCCCCCAGGAAACCTGGAGGGCTCTCAATCCTTCATTTCACTCTGGTTTTATATTCAGAATCCAGGGACTCTTCACTCTATGCATGTTTTATTCTTTCAGGGCCTCCTCCAATAAGCCATTCATCTGAACTCCAAACCTCAGATGCACAGTTCCCTCTGCTGAGAGTCCCCCTGCCCCCCCCCCCCACACACTCCCCAGGCTATTTTCTGGGAGCCCCGCAGGTGTCTATAAACGATCCTTGCTCCGAACAGCGTTCCCAGACTGTCCGGCCCATGGGCAGATAACCCTCACCTGTATGGCAGGTGCACTCACTCTAAGAGAACACTCACTCCGAGCAATGTAACTACCCAGTCCCACGCCTGTCTTTCCCACTGGACTGTTGGCAACCCAAGGGCACATACCAAGTCTGCCTTGTTCTTCACTGGGGCCCCAGTGACAGGCAGAATGGGACCCAGTGACGCACCTAGGACATCAGCCACGCAGGCCTCTCTGACTCTGTGTCTGCCGGTGAATGCATGAAGGAGGGAAAGAAGTAACTCACCGATATACTCTTTGGAGGGAAAGAAAGAGACCATCTAGTCATCTACGAACCACAAAGTTAACTGCACCAAGAATCTCCAATGAACATCCCACTGCCTGACCCCTTTGGAGGGATGTTAATTAAGCAGTTAGTTAAGCATTTCCTGTCTACCCCTGGTTCTGGTCCATAAACTTCATATCGAATCCAAACTGAAGGAAAAGCATAGATCAAAGAAAGACCAACATCAACTAAGATTACCACATTTCTGGCACATGATTAACCACCTCAGTCTCCAGACAGTCCTCCAAGAAGACAACACAGGTGCCTGGGTGGCTCAGTCAGTTAAGGGTCCGACTCATGATCTCGGCTCAGGTCATTATCTTATGGTTCATGAGTTAGAGCCCTACATGCATGGAGATTCCCTCTCTCTCTCTCTCTCTCTCTCCCTCTGGCCCTCCCCCTGCTTGTGCACATGCACACTCTCTCTCTCAAAATAAATAAATACACTTTAATTTAAAAAATAATAATGGGGCACCTGGGTGGCTCAGTCGGTTAAGCACCTGACTTCAGCTCAGGTCATGATCTCACAGTTCGTGGGTCCGAGCCCACATCAGGCTCTCTCTCCACTGGCCTCACAGACCCTGCTTGGGATTGTCTCTCTCTCCCTCTCCCTCTCTGCCACTCCCCGACTCACACACTCTATCTCTCTCTCTCTCTCAAAATAAATAAACTTAAAATAATAATAATAATAAAATCTTCTAAAAAAACTAAAAAGATACTGGAACACAACCTGAGCATCAGGAGACCTCCTCACTGAATGGAGACACAGCACAGGGGTAGGATGCAGGGTCTCCTGGGCCACTAAAACCTCACAATCTTCTCTGTCCACTGGCCCTCGTCACCTGTCCCTCAAATGCATTTCTGTCCTAATCCTCTGTCCTCGGGCTGCTATGACAAATGACTGCTGAAGTGGTGGCTTATGACAACAGAAACTTATTCCCTCCCAGTGCTGGAGGCCAGAAGTCCAAAACCAGGGCACAGGCAAGGCCATGCTCCCCAGAAAGATCCTCTAGGAGATCTTTCCTAACCTCTTCCAGCTCCCGGTAGCCACAGGAGCGCCTGGGCCTCCGTGACTCATGGCAGGGTCTTAACTTCCACCTTCTGCCTGTGTCCTCACATGGCCTCCTTCTCAGGTGCCTCCTTCCTTCTTAAAAGGACAACAGTCCTACTGAAGTAAAGGCCTATTCCGATCCAGTATGACCTCATCTTAACTAGTCTATCTGCAGTGTCCCTAACTATCTAATAAGGTCACATTCTGAGGCACAGGGGTTGCAAGCTATCTTTTCGGGGGGGGGGGGGGGGGGGGTTGTAATTGAATCCAAAACATCTCCATTCTCCATCACAAAGTATTTATTAAGTGATCCAGTCAAGATTGGGTCATAAGGAACCCTGTTTCCCTTCAAGTTCATGTGTAAATGTATGCAAATACTTATGCAAAAATGTTTTTTCAAAGTTTCATTGTTTTTTTCTTTTGTTGACGTTTCCTGGATATCTAGATTCAGACTGGGGCTTGTGAGTAATTTTGAACCCTGAGAACGAATGTCAAGTAATTTATGTGGAAATCCAATGATTTCTACTCAAAAGCGCTCTAATCTTCAGATTTTTTCACGGGAGACGGATGTATACCACGTGGGTTGCTCTGGCACCAGGGGTGGCTTTTCAGGTCCCTGCTGTGGCCAGTGGTGGCGTTCAAGGGGTGACCGGGGGTCAGATGTCACACTAAACACAGCACACAGCATGTGGTTTATTTTTGTTTATTTTTTTTTTGTTATTTATTTTGAGAGAGATGGGGGGGGGGGGAGGGACAGAGACAGAGGGAGAGACAGAATCCCCAACAGGCTCCACACTGTCAGCACAGAGCGGGACAGACGCAGGGCTCCAACCCGTGAAAACGTGAGATCGTGACCTGAGCCGAAATCAAGAGTCAAGGCACTTAACCTGCTGAGCCACCCAGGCAGGCGCCTCCTATCATGTTGTTTAGTCTGCTGACACACGGCAGTCATCGCACCAGCCCTGAGCTGACACACCTCGGCCACCACACCAGCCTCGGCCGGGCTGGTTCCTCAGCAGCCCTTCACAGTCCCCTGGATGCCACCAGTCACTGATGAAACAGCCACGGTATTTTATGCCGGTCACAGAACTCCCCACGGGTGCCATCAGCCGGCCTGTGGCACAGTCACCACTCGAGGGCGAAATTGCCACCTGCGGGTGGCCAGGCCGCGCTCCTCAGGCGCCCTGCCTGCCGTGCTGAAGAGATGTTCATTTCACTCCCCAAGAGTGCCAATTAAGGAGGCTGATTCCATCGTCAAGGATCATCTCTACTTGACGTTCTAGGTATCCCCCTGCCTTCCTGTCTTCTCAGAGAAAGAAGCAACCGGAAGCTTCCATGCTCTAGATGCGTCACAAGAAAGGCTTTCTAATAGCGTGATTCCATCTGGGTCTCAGCTGTCCCCCAAGGTTAGGAATTTGTCCACACGGAGGCACCTGTGCACTCAGCAACCTGTGTACAGTGAACCTCCGTTTGCCAGCATAATTCGTTCCGGAAATACGCTTGTAATCCAAAGCGCTCGTATGTCAAAGCGAATTTCACGAACCTTGGGTCCAGTTGTGATCGTGTGACCTTCGGCCTCACATCCTGCTCGTATTGCAAGACATCGCTTGTCCGTCAAGTTAAAATTTAGTAGAAATGTTTGTTCATCTTACGGAACACTCACAGAACAAGTTCCTTCAACCTAAGTTTTACTGTATTTTTTTTTTTTACCATTTTTTTTAAGCAGGCTTCACACCCAACGTGGGGCTTGAACTCACAACTCTGAGATCAAGAGTCGCGTGCTCTACCAACTGAGCCAGCCAGGAGCCCCTGCAACGTGTGTATTTTAGAAACATCCCCAGGCATCCCCCGAGAGGTGAGAAGAGACATCAAGAAATCCAGTGGCTGAAGTGAAGAGACGGGAGTAAGCAATGCCAGGATCTTACCCACCTCTAACTACACGTGCACACACATACACAGAATTAAAAGCACTTTCGGACACGAGCAGAAGGCGAATTAGGCCTGCTGCCCAGCAAGGCGGGCTGTACGGAACGAGAAACGTGAATAAATAAGGCTCCACACCACTATCCCATTTCTTCGGGCCGGGGCTACCCTCCCAACCACGACCTGAATCATTACCAGGTCAGTGATAAAAACAGAAGCCCAGGGAAAATTCTATACGCTGCTGAAAAAGAAAGAAAAACTGTTGTAGGCTGACACGTTGAAAGAAAATCCGGGAAGCTACACCGCGCACCTGCGGGTAAGCAGCAAACTCTGCCGGGTAAATAAAACAGCGACTCGAAAAATAGGGGGTGCTAAGGCAATACTGTGTATGCCACGGTTATTAAAAGTTTGTCCTTAAGAAACACTTTCATCCAATCCTTCACGTCCAGGGACTTAGATTTTTCACTCTGAAGGCTCAATCCGCCCTAATCCCACCTTTAAGTGCCTGTCTATAATTCATAGAGATCAAAAGAGGGAAATCGTGCAGACAAATGTTAGAGCCCTTGACCACATCTGGTCCCCACTGCTGGTCAGATAAACTGCAAAATGGAAATTTTATTTTCTGTTCAACTGGAGGCAACACGGTTGAAGAGGCAGGAATCTTAAAGAATTGGATTTCTGTTAAATCACTTTTTTTTTTTTTTAACCTTTCACTGGACATTCGCTGCCCCTCCCCCACTCCAAGCATTTCAAAGGCCTCCCAAGTTCACGAACACTCTGGACTGGGTGCCAGAGAGGGTCCCGGCTCCCACCGCTCCCAACACCTCAATCAGAAAAGCCAGGCGGCTGAATGCCTTTTCAGCTTTAAGAGTCCATGAATCTCCCATTTTTCTGTCCACACTTGACACAGGCATAGAAATATGCTTGGAATGGTACATTATTTAGAGAAACCTAAGAGACCCTGACGTCTTCCTCCCTTTCACACAGCTTCCCTTCCTTTCTAATTGGTACATAATACTAGGACAGAATAGTCATTACTCTAAAATGAAAAGATCGTAAGACTCTAAGCCAGGGGCTGGCAAACCACGGCCCGCAGACCAAATCCCACCACAGTCTGGCATCGCGCTGCCCGTAAACGAAGAATGGTTTCCACCATTTGTTTTAATGAGGTAAAACCCACGTAACGTAAAATTAACCATTTTAAAGTCTACGATTTGGTGAAAGCAATGAGTTAAAAAAAAAAAAAATGCTATGCTTCAGTCTCCGTAAAATAGAGCTCAAAACTAGTGCTCGCTTCATAGAAATGTTGTAGGAATAAAATAAATGAATATATAAATAAAGGAAGTAAATGTACAATTTGGTAGCATTTAGTACATTTGCAACGTCGTGCAACCACCCATTCTATGGATTCCAGTGCTACAATATTTTCATCAGCCCCCAAAAGGAAACCCCATCCCCATTAACCTCCACCCACCTTCCCCCAGCCCCCGACAGCCAGTACAGTAAATCTGCTCTCTGTGTCTACGGATTTGCCTCTTCTGGATGTGCCCTATACAGGGCATCAAGGGATGTATGTCCGTCTGTGACTGGCTTCTTTCACTCTGCATCAAGTTTTCTAGGTTCATCCATATCGTACTGTGTGTCAGCACTTTGTTCATGTTCATGGCTGAACAGCCTTCCATTGTATGGAGGAGCCATATTTTATTTATGCGCCTGTCTGCTGACAGACAGGTGGACGGTCTCCACCTTTCAAGTACTGTAAATAATACCGTTGTGAACATTTACGTACAAGGATTTGTCAGAATGCCTGTTTTCAGTTCTTTGGGGAACAGAGATGGGAGTGGAATTCTTGAGTGATACGGTAGTTGTGTGTTTAAAACTTTTCAGGGGTGGGGCGCCTGAGTGGCTCAGTCGGTTAAGCATCCGACTTCAGCTCAGGTCATGATCTCGCAGTCCGTGAGTTCGAGCCCCGCATCGGGCTCTGTGCTGACAGCTCAGAGCCTGGAGCCTGTTTCGGATTCTGTGTCTCCCTCTCTCTGACCCTCCCCCGTTCATGCTCTGTCTCAAAAATAAATAAACGTTAAAAAAAAAAAAATTAAAAAAAAAAAACTTTTCGGGGTAAGGTGCCCCGGTGGAGCAGCCATTTGAGCGTTCGACTCTCAATTCTGACTCAGGTCATGATCCCATGTTCAAACCCCACATTGGGCTCTGTGCTGAGCATGCAGCCTGCTTGAGATTCTCTCTCTCTTTCCCTCTGCCCCTCTCCCCCACTTGTGCTCTCTCTAAAAAAAAAGGGGGATGCACCTGGGTGGCTCAGTCAATTAAGCATCCCCGACTCTTGATTTCGGCTCAGATCATGATTTGCAATTCCTGAGATCAAGCCTCAAGTCAAGCTCGGTGCTGACAGCGTGGAGCCTGCTTGGGATTCTCTCGGTCTCTCTCTCTCTCTCAAATTAAATAAGCAAATGTTAAAAAAAAAACAAAACTTTGAGGAACTGTCAAACTGTCTTCTAATTTTTACCCTTTTGGGTGGTTCCATTGCTTTTAATGGTTATATAAATAAATACCTATGTAGTTTCCTCTATTCTGCCTCCTGGCCTGCAAAGCCTAAGGTATTTGTATCTGGGCCCCTGCAGAAAAAGGCTACAGATCTCTGTTCTAAACAAAAATGTCTCAAAATAAATAAATGTTAAAAAAAAAAAAATTTTAAAGGGGCGCCTGGGTGGCTTGGTCAGTTAAGCGTCCGACTTCGGCTCAGGTCATGATCTCACAGTCCGTGAGTTCGAGCCCCGCGTCGGGCTCTGTGCTGACGGCTCGGAGCCTGGAACCTGCTTCCGATTCTGTGTCTCCCTCTCTCTGACCCTCCCCCGTTCATGCTCTGTCTCTCTCTGTCTCAAAAATAAATAAATGTTAAAAAAAATAAATAAATAAATAAACAAAAATGTCTCACTGTTCCTTTTGGCTGTTCACTGCTCTGTAATTACAAAGTACTTCAGTATATATGATCTACTTTGACTTCACTGGCATTTCATCACCATGTCGCAGGGCAGCAGAGCCTGACGGCAAGATGATCAGAGGCTGTCTGGGGTGCCACAACCACCAGGACCTGGAACCAGGACTGGCCCTGCCATCTCCCTTTGCAAACTGGGCTTTCCTTCCTCTTGCCTGTTTACCCCAGTCCCTGCACTGAACCCCAACGGCCAGACTGAGCATCACATCAAGAAGGACTTGAGGGGCAGCTGGGTGGCTCAGTCGATTAAGCTTCTGACTCGGGATTCTGGCTCAGGTCGTGATCCCAGGGTTGTGAGACTGAGCCCTGCGTCGGGCTCTGCACGGAGCGTGGAGCCCGCGTGCAATTCTCTCTCTCCCTCTCTCTCTCTCTGCCCCTCCCCTGCTCGTGCACACGCGCGCGCGCTCTCTCTCTCTCTCCCTCTCTCTAAAAATAAGTAAACAATAACAAAAAAGGAAAGACTCGAGAAGCAGCTTTGTATCAATGCTGAGAGGAGGGAAGCACGGGGGCGGGGGCAGGTTCTAGGAACAACAGAGTCACAAACATGCCAGCAATGACCACAGTGACCTGAGAATACATGACCACAGGTGTGCATAAGCTATCTGGTCACCAAGCTTGTCCACAGCACGGCACCGGACATCCACTTTTGTTCAGTTCAGAGCCCCTTTTTGGGGAGCCACCCACCGTCAGGGGTGAGGGGGCCGTAAGGCCATTTAACCCAATCGCACACCGGATCCCTGAGCGACTCCGCCACGCGTCCTGGAAGGGGCCGCACACCCGGGGATGGGACTCTCCACCGACAGATTTGCAGCTGTCACGTTAGCTCCCAACGCTTGGCTGAGACGGAATCCCTCTGTCCTGCCTTCATTCAAAAGGGACCACAGCAGGTGCAGGGAACAGAGAAAGGAACACAACTCAGCCCTTGTCCTCAGGGGCCCTCCGTCCGGGAGGGGACATGGATAAGGTGCACCCACTGCTCCCGTCACTGTATGTGGCGTGACTGCAGACAGCGGCGTGGGGGAGGGCCCTCATTCGGCCTGGTGAGTCAAGAAAGGTTCACACGTTGAGCCGAGCCTAGGAAAGCTTGGCAGGTGGAAGGTAAACAAAGGTTATTTGCAGGCAGAGACGAAAACATACGCAAAGGCACTGTGGCACCTGCCAGAATGCACAGGGCTGACTGTATCAGAGCTTGGGTGAATACCACCGGACATCACTTGCTCAGCCTGACTACGTCCCATCCCGTCTGTGGGCGGGAGTCCCCGGCATGGGTCCCCATCCCCACCTCTCCCTCCTTCGGCCTCTCCAGGCTGAACCTCAAAGCAACACTCCCTAAGGACAATCTGAAGAACCGTGGCAGCCTGGCCACGGTGCCTGGAGGACCAAGATGCTTTGGTGGCTTTGAAAAATGGGCAGTGGAACACACATGACGTTAGAAGGACGTGAAAATAAATCTTGTGAAGTTAATAGAAGCACAGCAATTTGGAAGAAAAATAATCACATTTCCCTCCTGCTAAATCATGATTTGCCCCTGGAAAAGTCAATTATATTAAAGAAAATAAGTTATTATTTTCAGGGGGGAAAAGGAGTCTTGATAAGTGCCTTCATTCCAGCAAACAGAACTCTGAGAACAAATGCCTGAGTTCCCAGATTTCTGGAGGCTTCAGGGAAGCCCAAATGGTATTCCTTAGAAAAAAGGTGGGGAGAGTCCGTAACTCCCCCGTAGTCTGCACGTCTGTCCCAGGACCTGACCCCAAAACTGCTGTTTGTCTCTCAGAAAGGAGAAGAGGGCGCCTGCGTGGTTCAGTCCGTTGAGCGCCCGACTTTGGCTCAGGTCATGATCTCGCGGTTCGTGAGTTCGAGCCCCAAATCAGGCTCTGCACTGGTGGTGTAGAGTCTGCTTGGGATTCCCCCTCTCTCTCCCTGTCTCTCTCTCTCAAAGTAAGTAAATACACTTTTTAAAAAGTAATAATTAAAAAAAAAAGAAAGGAGCAGAAACACAACTGACCCCCATGCACCCCTACCCTAGGTTTCCTCAGCCCCCCCACCCTTCCCCAACGCACACCCTTCAGGCACCAGTCCTGCAAGTTTCCAGCCTGCCCTCCCGGGTAACGCTGTCGTGACGCCACAGCAAACAGCCAGTGGGTGTTGCGTAAGGGTCAGGCTTCACCCCTGCACTCGAACCAGTGGCTCCCACAGAAGAGTCAGCAGCTCTCTGGGTTTTCAGAACCGAGCGATCTGGCGGGCGGTGGCCAGGGATTCTGCCAAGCACCCCAACACTGCCCAGCACGGCCCCCCGCGACCGGACGCTCTCCGACCCAGGAAGTCAGCAGTACACGGGGCCAGAAGCCCAGCTTTACGTGAATCAGCTCATCTAATCCTCGAGCAGCTCCGCGAGGCAACAACCAGCGCTCCCCACGGCCAACCGGCGAGCCAACCGGGGCCCAGAGGGGCTGCAGAGTCCCCCAGGCATGCACCCCGACCTGGCGCTAGTCCCGGCTGTGGCGGGGCAGCCGCCACAGGAGGTCACCTCCTGGCAGTGACGTCACGGAACAGTCACAGGTAGAAGGTCCTGAGCCTTAGACAGGTCACATCCTGGGCACTGCCAGCGCCACTGGGCAGAGCCGGGCAGGGCTCGTCCGGATTCAGGGACGGCAACTTGGGACCCTCGCGCACTACATCGGCCCAGAATCTGCCTGGGGACGCCGGGCTAATGCCATCAGGAAGGCACAACCACAGCGCCGTCAGCTCCCCTTGACCCCGACTCCCGACCCTGGGCTGCACCTGCCCCCCCGCCCGTGCTCTCTCCACCCCCCTCCCTTACGCCCCCTTCTGCCTCAGGCCTCCCAGGCCCTGGGGACGCAGGGCCATTCCCACTGGGCCCTCAGCCCTCACACACACTTGTCCCCACAGCCCGGCTTGGGAACAGAGGGGCCATGTCTTCTAGAAAGGGTCCGGAGACAGAGATGATGGAGGGTCAGACCCGCAACGCAGGGGCATAAATCCTAACGAGCTAAAGCAGGAATGGGCAAATCGCAGACTGTGACCTGAGACCAGCCAGGCACCCAGCTGGGTAGGAATAGAGGAGGAAACGAGGCCAGAAGGCGACGAAGGACAGCTTTTTAAAGGGTTTCTCAGCAGGCAGTGGTCACCACAGTCTGAGAACTCTGACCAGAGAACCCAAGAGCCCAGGACTGATAACACGCTCTGGGAGGACAAACACATTCCACGTGTTGATTTAGCCATGAAAAAATCAAACACATCCGTGTCCCTGCATCTCCCAAAGCTCCAAAACACAGAGTTTTCAGTAATTCACGTAATGGCAAAAACGGAGCCTGGGTGGAGAGAGGAGGTCGCCTCCTCTCACACCGTGATGCCCACACACTCCCTGCACCGTCGTCAACAGGTGTGACTGCGGGGTGTCGCCAGATCTGCCAGGGCGCGTTCCGCACACACGTTGAGCCCTGCGCAGGGGACGGTCTTCCTCTCCACACCGAGACAAACCTGAATTTTCCAAACACCGCCAGCCCCAAGAACTTCACGTAAGGGACTGCTGACTGTACCACAACATGTGCCCCAGGAGGACGGCTCCGCATCCCCAGGGTTCAGGAGCAAAGCTGGCAAGCAAACTGGGAGGGAGGAGGGAAGGGAGGAAGGAGGGAAGGAAGGCGGGAAGCAAGGGAGGAAGGAGGGAAGGAAGGGAGAGAGAAGGGAAGGGAGGAAGGAGGGAAGGAAGGGAGGAAGGAGGGAAGGAAGGAAAGGAGGGAGGGAGGCAGGGAGGGAGGGAGGGAGACTGGTTTGTTATTTGAAGGCATTGTTCTCTTTACCTCTAACTTCTTGGTGGCTCATAAGACCACACTGCTCCCCGATGCTGGGACACTCTCACCTTCATCACTATCCATCTCGCACATCCGTTCAACCGCCCAGCCTAGAGCTCACACAGAACCCTCAGCGGCTCACGATGTTCATTAATAACTAGACAGCCTGTCTAGTAGTAAAATAAAAACTAGAAAACTTGAGGAAAAGTAAAGCTCACGACGCCACCCTGCCCTTTTCCAAGGAGAAAGCGATTAAAACCATCACCAGAAATTGTGTTTTTTTCTCTGTTAACAAGTTGACATCAATAACAAGTACCAAGTGCAACTTTCTCCTCCTGGAAGAGAAAATGACAGAAAGTAGTACTTGGTCCTCCTGAAAGTTCTGGGGCAGACATCTCCTTGCTAGCTCCTCCAGGCCCAGCTAAGAGGGGAACAGAGAGCTCCTATTTCCCCGTCTCCAGGGGCCTGAGGCTGGGGATGGCAGATAAGGCCCAAGAGTGGCGCCCGGGCCTGGATTCCAGGCATTCTGACTCCTAGCCCAGTGCTCTTTTGCCCTACACCCTAATGGCCCCCCACCTAACTTCAAGTTACTGCAGCTGTGCCTTTATAGCTTTTTCAGTACCTGCTTAGTCATAAGGACAAGGGTTATTTCAAATTATAAACATTCCATTCTAATAAACAAAAAGCCAACACTTAGAAACCAAGACGTGGTTCTTATTATTAGCAGGCTTTAGTAACCCCGCCTTCTGAGGCCAAAAGAATTCAGAAGATACAGGAATGGGGTCTGGGGGGGGCTGCGTATGTTTTAGGATGGTGAACAGATGTGAAGAGAACTCGTCTGGAAGGCAGCCTCACTTATCCTCACGGGTCAACCTCCCCCTCCCCGTCAAGAGTGCTCTCTGGGCTCGGTCCACAGTGAAGGACCTCCTGAACGCTACAGGACGTAAATAGCAGAAAACAGGCCAAGGAAAAAGGCAGCACCTGTGGTCTTCGTGTCTCTTCGGGTCTTTGTAGGGGTCTGGACATCTGTTCTGGGACAAAACGATGTGACAACTTACAACCTTTGTCTTCAATGGCAATAATGCGAAAGGGCTCATCCTAACTCCTGACTGCTAGGACGGGGGTGTTGACAGCAGCATGTAGAGGAGATCCCCGACATGCACAACCTCTTCTCGCAGGGACACGGACTGCATTTCCACGCCCCGTGTGCTGTTGGGTCTGGCCAGGCACCGAGCTCCAGGCACAGGAACGTAAGTGCCGGGATGGGTGCCGCCCTCCGGCCGAGCAGGCAGGAAAAGCTCCTGTGAACTGTCCTCCATTTCTCCTGTCCCCGCCCACGAGCTGAAAGGCGAGCAGACCAGGAGCCTCGTGGAGGGCAGAGCCCCAGGACAGAAGGAGCCCGAGTCCTTGGACGACTAGAGGCAGCAGAGCCCCTGAGCCCTCCCCTTCGGCCACTTGGACCGTGACACAAATGAATAACAAACTCTCGTTGTATGAAGCCAAGGAAACGTTGGGGTTGTTTGTTACAGCAGCCAGCCAACCCTAATTCGGAAAAGAAACCACAACACTTACACTTACACCTAACAGTGTGTGCACCTCACATGTGCAAGGAAGTGAAACAGAATCACTCAAGATGGCACGCAGATTGGGCATCGCACTCCTGAGCAAAGGCACACTCCGACCAGAAACAGAAAACCCCACCAGGATAAGGACTCCCAGAGACGTTTTTGGTGAGAGACTGACCCGTGTAAGCCTCAGCGGGCTCCCTTCATCTGGTCCCTCTGGGGATCAGGCGGGACTCGGACCCCTGATACGACCTCAGAGCGAACACTAACATTCCAGGGAAACCACTCAGCACCTCTCCCCATCTTCACCCCCCCCCCCCTTACAACAAGCAGGGTCTGCAGAAGCAATATAGCCCATGTGGCTTTAGTGGCAGTCAGACTCGGGGGCTGCGGGGGAGCCTGAATAAAGCAGAGATTCAGTCTCAGGCAACGCAGTCAATAAAGGGTGAAAGAAACCGTTACCGGGCACAGACCAGGGGCCACGTCTGTGCAGGGCTATCTCTCTTTATCCCCAGAACCGCCCCAGCAGGATGGTATCATCCCCAATTCACAAGGGAGAAACTCAGGCTTACGGTAAGTAACTCACCCAAGGTCACTTGGCTAGCAAGACAGGGAGCTGAGATTCAGAGATGGACCTCTATGACCCCCAGTCTGTGACGTTCTGGGCACATGCCACACGCTGAAAGAAAACACCTCGTTCTCCTGGAGGCACCCACATTTCACAAGCTGACAGATAGCCGTCTGGGGAGAAACCATCTGGTTTTTAAAAAAGAAGGTGGGGCGCCTGGGTGGCTCCGTGGGTTGAGCGTCCGACTTCGGCTCAGGCCATGATCTCGCGGTTCGTGAGTTCGAGCCCCGCGTCGGGCCCTGTGCTGACAGCTCGGAGCCTGGAGCCTGTTTCGGATTCTCTCTCTCTCCCTCTCCCTCTCTCTCTCTCTCTCTCTCTCTGCCCCAACCCACTCGCATTCTGTCTCGGTCTCTCTCAAAAATAAACATTAAAAAAAAAAAAACAATTAAAAAAGGAGAGAGTGCCCGTGTGTAGGTGTTTCGGCATCTCACCTGCGTGCAGGTGAGCCGACGGCTGCCGAGCGCCCCACGAACACCGTGCTCACGGCCGATCATCAAGAAGCGTGGCATCTTTCATTTGTCCCCCTCCTCCCTCGGGAGTCAAAGCAGTCCCGTGACCGCCCAGGGCCTCTGCAGACTGCGCATGGCGTGCCTGGGTCGGGAGAGCCACCTGCGCGGCCTACAAAGCGAAGCGCTCCCCCTGGAGTTGTTCCCCT
This sequence comes from Acinonyx jubatus, assembly GCF_027475565.1. Taxonomy (NCBI): domain Eukaryota; kingdom Metazoa; phylum Chordata; class Mammalia; order Carnivora; family Felidae; genus Acinonyx; species Acinonyx jubatus. The sequence continues at coordinate 80,443,911 of NC_069393.1, read as the reverse complement.
GGGCCAACAGTGACTATGCAATGCCGGTACGAAAGGCGCTCCTTGCCATCACTGGACAACCGGCATGCCAGACCCACAGGGAGCCTGGCCATCCTACCCACATTCCGAAACGACAAACGATGAGAAACTAGAAATCCGTCCAAGCCTATGTCTCTGCCTCGAATGCTGAAGGCAGGTGAGCGCAAGCGGGCAGAGTGGGAGGAGACAGCCCCCGAGGAAGAGCTGTTCCCCTGTTCCCCAGGTGCACTCATGTGAATGACGACACTTGAAACCTGTTCAACTTCCCGTTCAGGTCTCAGATTACCTGATTGCATCATCCTGTCACTAATTCGATTACAAGAAATTTCCAGAGCTGAACCGAAACCGATTCAATTCCTTCAATTAGATTCTGGGAGCCCAGGGTGGGGGGGTGTCATATTGTGAGCTCCCAACACCCACCTCCCTCCTTCCAGGCATCCCCCGAGGAACTGGGACCCACGACCTTACAGAAAAAAAACATTCAGGTGGCGATGACCAAAACATCACGAAAATTCACAGGAAAAGCCTTACTTGTGATAATCACGTTATAGGTTATATCCCCCAAAATGCAAACACTGAAGTTCTACCCCCCCCCCATAACTCAGAATGTACTTGGATGCATTTGGAGATAGGGTCCTTAAAGTTTATTTATTTTGAGGTGGGAGAGGGGTAGAGAGAAAGGGAGAGAGAATCCCAAGCAGGCTCCATGTGCTGTGGGGGTTCAATCCCACAAGATCCCACCAACCCTGAGATCATGACCTGAGCCAAAATCGACAGAGCCACCGGCCTGCCCCTGGAGATGGGGTCTTTAAAGAGATGATTAAGGGGCACCTGGGTAGCTCAGTGGGTTAAGCGTCCGACTTTGGCTTAGGTCATGATCTCACAGTCCAGGAGTTCAAGCCCCGCTTTGGGCTCTGTGCTAACAGCTCAGAGGCTGGCACCTGCTTAGGATTCTGGGTCTCCGTCTCTCTCTGCCCCTCCTCTGCTCACACTGTCTCTGTCTCTGTCTCTCTCTCTCAAAAATAATAAAGAGATGACTAAGGGAATGAAGTCATGAGGGTGGGCCCTAATCCAATGGGAAGATGAAGACACAAACATAATGGAGGGCGAGGACACAGTGAGAGGACAGCCATCCATCCACACATCAACGAGAGGCCTCAGACGGAACCTGGCCGGCCGACACCTTGATCCTGGACTTCCAGCCTCCAGAACTGAGGAAGGAAACTCCTGCAAGTCTCAGCCGCTCGGGGTGCTACTCTGTTAAGGCAGCAAACTACCCCACATACGTTACATGGTGATTTGAGGGACGGTCCCAAAGCACTTTCCACCTCATTAATCAGATACCATATGTTTTCACTCTTATGTGGATCCTGAGAAACTTAACAGAAACCCATGCGGGAGGGGAAGGGAAAAAAAAAAAAAAAAAAGAGGTTAGAGTGGGAGAGAGCCAAAGCATAAGAGACTCTTAAAAACTGAGAACAAAGTGAGGGTTGATGGGGGGTGGGAAGGAGGGGAGGGTGGGTGATGGGTATCGAGGAGGGCACCTTTTGGGATGAGCACTGGGTGTTGTATGGAAACCAATTTGACAATAAATTTCATATATTGGAAAAAAAATCAAAGCAAACTCAGGTACAACAGCTACTGCTATTTGCATAAGCCATGTTACGAAAGTGCCTTAAGTCTTCAGTTCCTGTGAATCTCCCAAATCAGCCTGACCTTGTAGACAAGGCCAACCATTATCATCCACTTTGAAAACGTGGAACCAACTGAGAGAGGCTCAAAGACCTGCTCCGGGTCACATCAAAGATGAGTGGCCGCACCACGGCTAAGACTCCAAGTTCTGACCCTTCACCTGGTCCCATCCTCAGGGCTTACCTCCCAGATGACCTGAGGAAGAGTCTGAACGTGGTGGCCAGTGGGTCAGCCAGTGCGGTGTGGGGGGGAAAAAAATAATCCAAAAAGATTTCATACGATTCCATTTATGTAACATTCTTGAAATGATACAACTACAGAAATAGAGAACAGGTTACTGGCTGCCAGGGTTTATGCAGAAGGGAGGAGTGAGGTGGGTGTGGCTCTAAAAGGAACACAGGAGAGGTCCTTGGGGTGATGGCAATGCTCTGACCTGCATCCATGTCAACATCCTGGCTCTGGTAGGACACTGTAGTGTGGCCGGACGTCACCTTGAGGGAAACTGGTAATGAGTATGTGGGGTCTCTCTATATGATTTTTTTTAATTTATTTATTTTGCGGGGAGAGGAGGGGTGGGGGGGGGGGCATACACACAAGCAGGGCAGGGACGGGGGCAGAGAGAGAGAGGGAGAGAGAGAGTCCCAAGCAGGCTCTGCACTGCCCACTGTGGGGTTCAATCCCACGGACCGTGAGATCATGACCTGAGTTGAAATTAAGAGTCGGATGCTTAACCGACAGAGCCACTCAGGTACACCATCTCTGTATTGTTTCTTCCAACTGCATGTGCTTATAATTACCTGAAAATACAAAGTTTAATGCAGAAATAAAGAGGAGGAAAAAATAAAAATAAAAAACTAAAAAATAAAAAAAAGAAATTAAAAAAGGAAATAAAGAGGAGGAAAAAATAAAAATTAAAATCAAAAAATTAAATTAAATTAAAAAAAAAGAAAAAAGAGGAGGAAGGAAGGACTGAAGGAGGGAAGGAAGGAAGGTAACATGTGAAGGAATTATTCACAAACCCTAAGACAATCTGATAAGACGTGATATCCTAGCAAACACTGGCACAACAATAAATTTAAAATTTTTATGTTTCCAAAGTAAAATAAGATTTGTAGAAATATAATATGCCCTAATTTGGTTTTTCTGCAACTCCAGTGAATGAAAATGTCTGCATTTCTATTTACTTACAATCAAATCTAATTTTTCTTCCCCCAAGTAGCAGCTTGCTTACTCCTCTAGATAACAAAGGAGATCTCGCTGCAACCCCGGCTCCCAAATTTATTTAATGTTACACTATTCCTAGCAATTATCATCACTCAGAACTAATCTAAATACACACAAGTCATGTTCCCCAACACCAAGCGAATGTTGCTTTCCCCCAATACAGGGGCAAAACACACCATTAAGAAATCAACTTTGGCAGAAAAGTATTCTTCTAGCCACCGTGTCTGTCAAATCCAAACAGAAAACCACTACATTTCTGAACTGCACTTTATTAAATAAAATATAAAAGCAACACCCCATTGAGTGCTTGGCTTATCTCATACATGGTGCTGCCCCCTGCTCTGCTAACCTCATCTAAAAAGAATGTTCCTGGTCTTTGTGGTAGGCAGGCTTAGCTCCCCGCCCACCTTCCAGGTGGGGAAACAGAGGCTAAGGAAGGTGAGTAATTTGCTTAAGGGCCACTTATTTAACAAGAGCCAGGAGTTAGAGGTGTTTGCAGCCCGAATCCCCACATCCCCCGTGTGAGCTGTCCGTACAAAAGGCCAGAATGAAGTGCCCACACTTGGGTCCACTGGTGTCTAGTCTCCCAAACATAACACAGCTGAAGGCTCGAACGACAACCGTACTCTCCCCAAGAGCTCTCCGCCCCACCTCCTATAGTTTTCTGTCGCTGCCCTAGGGAACCACCCCACCCTCAGAATGGTCCACAGGGATAATCTCGCAGCTTTCCAGAATCAACCCAGCGACTCGTGGTCTCAAAGTCCAGCTGCTGGCCAGCGGGGCTCTCCCGGGAAGCTCAGGGAGGGATCTGTTTCCAGGCTCGTTTAGGGTGCTGGCAGCATCCAGGTGTGCCTACAGGCCTGAGGTCCCCGGCTCCTTGCTGGTGGCCACGTGGGGGGACGGGGGGAGAGGCGCTGAGGCTGAGCTCCCGGGCTTTCTCTGGCCCTTGCAAGTGGGGCCCTACGTCTCAGGGCCAGCAACTGTGCACGGAACCCTTCCCAGCCTGGGAACCTCTGACCCCGCTCTTCTGTGACCAGCCAGGGAAAGTTCTCTGCTTTGGGGGCCCACCGCTGCAAAGCCCTTTCTGCCATGTCACACATTTACAGGTTCTGGGGATTAGGGCATGGACCTTTTGGGGGGCCATTAGTCTGCCTCTCACACCGTCTTCGAGAAAGGTGAGCACACCACCCTCGGGTGTGATTCTAGAACATGCTGCATCTTTTCACCTCATCTCAGGAACAGGATCCCTAGGAACAGCTTGACCGGCACCAAGCCTAAGACTCTGCCTAGCTGGGGGAAGATGGAAAAGTTGATCCGGCCCAACCCCTCAGTGTGACTAGGTTGGATTTCACGCCTGTGTTAATAAACCAGATCCGTGAGCACTGACCCACCAAATTCAAGCCTAGGAGGAGACCTTAACAGGCTGGTAAATTTCCTGGAGGCAACCCCAAGCCCCACAGGAATAAAAGGGGGAGGTGGGGACAAACCAGCATAGCCCGCTTCGCGGAGCCAAGCAGCAGATCAGCTGTTTACCCTTTTCCCCATTTTTATAAAATAAACAAATAACCCAAGTGGCTCATTTGCAAACAATGCTTCTAACAGATTCCAAGTACTTGCAAACAATGAGCTGTGATTCATGTTTCCAAATGAGATGGAGTTTTATCATTTTCTTTCCCCTCGTGATTCATTCATCCCGCCAAGGCAGTGGCTGGAGTGAAAGCGAGGCCCACCCACGACCCGCCAGAGCCCTCCAAGGAAACACAGCCCTGTTGTTAGGCTCCCCCAAAAAACACTGTGGTTGGTAAGGGGGACGGCCAGTAATTTTCCCTTGGGAGGAAACAGCCAATTAGCTAATGGGAATGAATCCCTGCCCCGCAGCACATCTGTCTTCCCTTCCCCTGGGAACCAGTGGGACCCTCCACTGCCAACCCCTGGAACAGCGGACAGCCCGGGCTGACCTGGCTGTGCGCCTGCACACCCTTCCTTCTGCCCAGCATCCGGAGTTTGCCTGGAGGGGCTCTAGTTATTGAAAGCTCCTTGTAACGCTGAACAGGCTTCACCCGCTGAAACTAAGGAGCGCGGCCGCTTCCTCCTCCGCCTCACGGCCATTCCCACTGTTCCTAGAATTGCCTGGCGAAACCGTCCAGGACACCTTCCTTCCCTGGCAACTTTCCAACACAGACTTTTCTTAAAATCACAGATGAGCCAAAGGCGTGCAGGTAGAAGTCACCACAGTGAGGGCTAGGTAAGCTTCTGGAAAGTGTGTGAGTTAATGGGAAGGGACACAGCCACCTTCTGGCCACCACCGCAGCGAGGAGACCCTGCTCACTCGGTGGCTGGATGCTCCCTTTGATCTTCTCCAAACTAGACAGCCTAGCAACTCAACAGGTGCCGCCGTACAGTGTCCTCCCGGACACCGTGAGGTCACCCTGGTCACGCTGGGAGCCAACAAGAGGTGTCCAGGGATCTCAAAAAGTAGTGTTCCGAAGAGAAGCTCCTCCCCATCTCCTTGCGCTCGGTGGGACCACGGCGCGAACCCCAGAGCCAGGTTCCAACCCCAGATACGGCACTTACTAATGGTGCGAGCATGCATGTTCTCTCTGCCTCCGTCGGGTGGGAGGGACAAGAGAACCCCTGCCAGGACTGGGGGTGGATCACGGGTGGAGCTGTCCCCTGCCTCCACAGGGCCGTCGGTGGTCCTGCTCCCCTGCTGGCCTCCGGCCTGTCCCCAGGGCTCCAGCCCCTCCTCGATCTGGCCCCGGTGCGTTCCAGTCCTCAGTGCACTCCTCACGCACCGGCCGGCTCTCCACAGCCAGGACCCCCACGACCACCACCCCTGACGCAGTCCCAGCCAGAAAGTGCACCCCACACCTCCCTCGAGAACTGCAGGCAGACAGGGACGTTTCTATCAGGACACCTGCGAGGAAAGCACAGGGAGGCACCCAGGGTGCGGTCTCCACGCTCAGGTCCCAGGGCCCTTTAGCCCACCTCTGTCGTTGACCTCTGTGCCCACGGCTGAGCCCCGGCTTCCTCTTCTCTGAAAATGGGGTGGGAAGACACCTCAGCCACAGACAGTGGTCCTGAGGCAAGGAGGACCCCCCAGCCCTGCCTGTGGAACAAGACCAGTGTGGGCCAAGCGGACCTAGGACTGTCTCAGGGCTGTTCCCACTGCAGTGGTCCCGAAAGAGCTCCCCTGCCACACCACTGACATCTAGCAAAGGTGAGCCACTGGAATCACAAAAAAGAAAGAACGGTGAGGGCTAGGGCCACCCCCTGGTCTTCCCAAAGTCAAAGGGGGAGGTCTGGAGCAGACCAGCCGTGGGAGCCGGCACCGCACTGCGAAGGCTCAGGGGCAGCAAGGGGGCCTGCGGGCTGCGGGAGCCCCAGGAGGGCACAACCTGGCCCGCGGAGACGAGGCCAAGGTCACAAAAGGCCTTACAAGTCAGGCAGAGCCTAGCCTGGGTGACGGAGGCGGTAAAGGCGCAGGAGGAAAATCACCCTGAAAACCGGGAAGCTCCGGGGTCTGGGATCGCGGCGAGCAGCCTGGGCCCAGACTCCAGCCAGAGGTGGGCAAGAGCCCGGCAGCCAGGCTGCAAATCCCCGGTGAGCAGGGCAGCAGAGCGCAGCGGGGGCTGGGGTCCGTTGGTTCTGCCTTTAAGGAAAGCCTCGCTGTCTGGAATGTGTACTCACTCGGTCCGAAACGTAAACTTGCAACCCGACTCTCCCCCCCCCCCCACCCCCCGCATCACCACCACACTCCCCTCAGGAAACGACAAAGAGCGGCGGAGCCAACACAGTCCCGCCTTTCGCCTCCCGCTCCCCGAGCCCGGGGACGCCGAATCGCTCGGCCGGCCGCTCCGCTCCGAGGGTCCCGCACGCCCCGGGCCACAGGACCACCAAGCGGCGGGCAGGGCGCCCGGCCCGGCCGGGTCGCGCGCGCGCGCGCGCGCGCCACTTCCCACCGGGAGAGCACAACTCTTCGCCGGGATCGCTCACTGCAACTCGCAACCGCCCGGCCGCCCGCGGCTGCAGACCCCGCACCGCGCACGCAACTTCACCCCAGCGGCGGGAAGGCGCCGCAGAACAATGACCCCCGGGGCGGCCCGGCCCGCCCACCCCCGGGGCTTCGGGCCGCGGGCGGGACGCGCTCCGAGCTCGGGCGGCCCGGGAGGCTGGCAGGCTTCGCCACGGGGTGCCCGCCCGGGACCTGGATGGCGGGGCTCGGGTGGGGAGGGGGGGGGGCGACCCCGCTCGCCCGCGTGTCCCCGGCCCTGCTCGGCCCCGCGCTCCGGAGTGGGGGCGGGGGGGGAGGGACGCCGGGCGCTCGGGCCGGGCCGGCGGCAACAGGCTCCGGCGCCCCCGCCCGCCGCGCCCCGCCGGGCCCGCCGTCCCCCCCCCCCCACCTCCGGAGCGCGCGGCGCGGGCAGGCCGGGGGGGGGCGCGGCGCGAAGTGGGGTGCCGGAGCTCACCCACGCCGTATTTCTCCTCTCTCTTGGTGGGCACCCAGCGCGTCATGGCGCCGCCGCGAGAGCCGCCGCCGCCGCCGGGCCAGGAAACTCCGCGCCTAGGCCGCCATTTTCCATTCCTTTCGAGCCGCGACAGGATGGGGAGGAAAAAGTTTGCGGCGGAGGCGGTGTCATGTGGGACGGGGCGGGCGGAGCGTCGCGGGCCGGATGGGAAAGGCCGGGAGCGCCGGCGGGAGGCGGGCGGGCCCCGGGCCCGAGAGCACTGCCCCTGCGCGGGGGACCCGGCTCCGCCACCGCGCGCCGCAGCCCGGCTCCCGCGGACCCCCCCCCTCCCCCCCCCCCCCGGGGCGGCGCCGCGCCCTCTCCGCGGGGGACCCCGGATCCCGGGAACCCTCGCGGGGGCCCGGCTGTCACACGACTTGGGGGGGCGGGGGGGGCACGTGGGCCGCCCTGGGCGGAGGGGGACGAGGAGGGGGCGAGGGGGACCCGACGCGATTTACGAAGCTCGGGGTTGGCGCAGCGCGGCAGTTAGACCGCGGGCTCGGTGCCGCCCCCGGGGCGTCCTGGAGCGGAGCAAACCCGGAGGTTCCCTGGGAGGCGCCTTCCAGAGCACGTGGTCCTTTCATTCGGGCGCCAAACATTAACTGAGCACCTAGGGCGGCCTGGCCAAACCAGCCAGAACCCGGGGGAAGGAAAGTCACCAGGGGTGGCTGGCCTCGCTGGGGCTGGGGCTCCCAAGGCGGCCGGCGAGACGTGTGCGCGCTGCGGGGTCAGGGAGTGCTTCCCGGGGAGGTGGCCTCTTGCCTGGAGTGTTCGAGGAGTGCGGTTACCCAGGGAGGCCCAAAGACCTCATCCTCCTGGGGATCCCAGAAACTTCTAGTTCGGTAGGAGTCTGTGAAGGAGGGGAAGAGAGGAAGTGAGGAGAGGGGTGTGCCGGGGAAGGAGGGCTCAGTCTGGGCCCTGAGCAGGTGTGCAGGAGCTCTTAGGACTGTGGTCTGCACCCCGCAGGTGAGTTCTCAGGCTTTCAGGTTTTTCCACACCAGTAAAAGCCGGGGCTTCGGGTTTCTCCAAGGAAAAGCTTAAAACAACACACACATGGGGCGCCTGGGTGGCTCCGTGGATTAAGCATCGGACACCCGATTTCAGCGTAGGTCATGCTCGAGGTCCCCCGGTTGTGGGATGTGCGGCTCTGCTCCGAGTATGGGGCCTGCTTAAGAGTCTCTCTCTCCCTCTGCTCCCTCTGCCCCTCCCCTGCTCGCACTGTCTCTTAAATTAATTAAGTACATAATCACACAACACACATCCATTTATTTTTCCCATAATTTCAGAAAAGATGAAAACCAAGAAAAGGAGGAAGGAGAAATCCTCAGAATGCAGACAGCTCCGTAAGTGGAGTTAATTTGGAATATTAACCATCCGCCTTCCTGTCTCCTGCCCCCAAGAACCAGTGACAATGGCAGTGGGCCTGGGAGCCTTCAAGGATTGGAGGAAGGGAGGTGAAATGGATGGAAAGCTTCCTTCTCAGGGGTAGGAAGAGACCTGGGAGGCAGAGCTGGGCAGGGAGCTAGTGGGGCCTGGGGAAAGCCCAGTGGGCCACCATCCTGCTGTAGGGAATGCCCTTGCCTGCCCTTGGGGCCACCGGGGGGGGGGGATCTCAGCATCCCACCCAGAATGCGGATTAAATACACTTGGGAACGTCCTGGGAGCTTTTTGGTTTGCGTGAATAAGAAGATAACGTGACCTGAGAGCTCTTGGCATATCAACCGCAGACTCATAGAAAGTTACAGTCCTTACTCTAACTGACAAGGAAGTTAAATCCCGCAGAGGAAAAGGGCCTGGGCTCTAATCACATGTGAGGGAACAGCATGTACAAAGGCCCTGGGGTGGAACACAAATCCTTCAAGGAACTGAAAGACTGAAGCATAGAGAAAACGACAAAGGGACACAACATGAGTCTACAGACAAAGGGTCGCATTAGGAATTCACATTCTCCAAAGAAAACCTGGCAAACAAATGCTAATGATTCTTACCTTCTGTTTTAGGCCCAATTTCAGTTCTGCTCCTGTGGCTACTCTTTGGGGAAGATGGGTGTTGTAGTGAAAGGCCAGGGGCTTCAGTCACGCAGAGTCAGGGGGCCTGGCCTAGCCACTGCCAGCTGTGTGGCCGTTCTCCTATTGCTGGTCATTGTTCTAGAAGTTCTGAACCTTAGGGTTCTGATCTTCGTACATATAAATTAGGGGCAATAACACCAGCCTTGTGGGCCTTCTGAGGATCACAGGAGAATATGTGGTCGCACACATAAGATGCTGGAACCATGGTTGGCTTCCTCCTCCGATGCTGCCTCCAGGCTCTTTGTTTGATAACCTCATGGTTCACAATTTCTAGAACAATTGCCACTTTTGCTCTGATAAAGGTGACCCACGGAATATATAAATAGATTGATGTTTACATGCTTTTGTGAAACTGTCATATAAATGAATTTCTAAATCAGACCTTTTAAACTCCAGATGGACCATGGAACCACCTGTTTGAGACACAGAGGTTTTGGTCCCATTATCGCAAAGTGCGCCCGAGCTTGGCCGCGATGCTGTGCATGTGGCGAGCTCTCAGAAGGTTTGTCAGCATTGCCTGGCTGACCCCAGTAGTGGTCTCATCTTGTGGCTCTAGATCAAGTCCGTGGCCCTGGCTCCCTGCTCCGTGGTTACGTTAGCTCGGGACTGGCTACATGGCCAGAACCAGGAGCCCTGCGTGCTGTGGCCAGTTGGCATTTTTAACTCCTGAGTCTACATGTCTGGGCCACAGATCTCAGCCACACCTGCCAGGCCTCGTGCGGACTTGGGTCATGCTTGTAGGTGTAATCTACCCAAGAACACTGGAACTCCTAGCGCCCCAGTCCTAAGCATCAGTGGAAGTTCAGACTAGTGACCTCCTCCTAAGATACGGCAGAAACTTGAGATGGAGTCATAAAAAAGTGTAATCTGTGTTGCAGTTTTACATTTTGAAAATTAAATTGCAACTTTCTTAATTTGAAAAACGTTTCCATATTTACAGTACAAATGCAGGAAGTTACTCAGCAAAATGATGCCTGGTGGAGACTCCAGAAGGCTCAGGGATCACGGGGGGATGTTTATTTGCGGCAGGCAATACAGAAGAGAGCAGGACCTGGATGTTGGGGGTTTTACACACTTCCACAAGGGGCTGGACCACAGACTGCTTGTCACTTGAAAGGGGAGGAATGTGGTCTGGCAGTGAGGTGTCTAGTTGCTGCCCCTTTGACCCAGTGGCAGATCTCCGCATCGTAGTGGATGACCAGTCGTGGTCATGGTGCACAAGGTCACGTAGCACAAAAAAGGTCTACTCAAGACTTTACATGGGACGTTCAGTTCACAGAGAAGACAAGACACAAGTTAAATGACACTACATGAAAGACAGTCAGGCAAAGATAGAAGGTGAGACCTTCGGGGCACCTGGGTAGCTCAGGTCACGGTCTCACAGTTTGAGTTCTAGCCCCGCGTTGGGCTCCCTGCTATCAACGCAGAGCCTGCTTTGGATCCTCCGTGCCCCTCTCTCTACCCCTCCCCTGCTTGTGCTCTCTCAAACAAAATAAATAAAAGAAGGTGGGACCTTTTATAGGACACTGGTCTGGTGTCGTCAACAAGAAACTATATGGGAAAAGAATGGGTAGATGGGAAAGAACCATTCAAGATTTTGAAAGACTTAAATGTAATGTTCAAGGGAGCTCCCCTCTACCCCGTAGGTAGGCTGCTGCCTGATTCATGAATTGTTGAATAAAGTCGATTAGGTCTTCAAAACAAAACAGAAATGTGACATTCACATGCAAGGCACAGTCGTCAACTGCATACTATTAAAAAAACAACTCTGCGGCTCAGGTCATGATCTCGTGGTCCGTGAGTTCGAGCCCCGCATCGGGCTCTGTGCTGACAGCTCAGAGCCTGAAGCCTGTTTCAGATTCTGTGTCTCCCTCTCTCTGACCCTCCCTTGTTCATGCTCTGTCTCTCTCTGTCTCAAAAATAAGTAAACATTAAAAAAAAAAAGACAACTCTAAAAGATGTTAAGGAAAAGACAGGATTCTAACTATGATCCGGTCTTAGATACTAGTTTTAAATTTTTATTTATTTTGTTAGATGTGATCATAGTAATATTGTGGTTGTGTTGAAAACTGCCCTTGTATTTTTGAAATGTATGCTGAAGTGTTTAGAAGTGAACTGTCAGGGGCGCCTGGGTGGTTCAGTCAGTTAAGCGTCCGACTTCAGCTCAGGTCACAATCTCGCAATCCGTGAGTTCCAGCCCTGTGTCGGGCTCTGTGCTGACAGCTCAGAGACTGGAGCCTGCTTTGGATTCTGTGTCTCCCTCTCCCTCTGTCCCTCCCCTGCTCATGCTCTGTCTCTCTCTGTCAAAAATAAATAAACATTAAAAAAATAATTAAAAAATAAAAAGAAGTGAACTGTCATTGGGGCCCCTAGTGGACTCGGTTGGGTGTCTGACTCTTGATTTCAGCTCAGGTCATGATCCCAGGGTCATGGGATCAAGCCCTGCTTTGGGCTCTGTGCTAAATGTGAAGCCTGCTTAAGATTTTCTCTCTCTCTCTCTCTAAAATTAAAAAAAAATAAATAAAAGGGAACTGTCATGGTGTTAGTCATTGACTTTAAAATACTGCAACAAAAACAAAAACAAAAAAAGATGAAATTGTTCAATCTCAGTGATAGGTCTCTGAGTGTTTCATCTCTACTTTTATATATAGGTATGTATACACACACACACACACATGTATATACATATGAAATCTTTGGGGCGTCTGGGTGGCTAGGTTAAGCATCCAACTTCAGCTCAGGTTCTGATCTCATGGTTCATGGGTTCAAGCCCCACGTCGGGCTCTGTGCTGACAGCTCAGAGCCTGGAACCTGCTTCAGATTCTGTGTCTCCCTTTGTTTCTGCCCTCTCTCCCGCTCGTGCTCTCTATTTCTCTTCAAAAATAAACAATAACACATTTAAAAAAATTGTACATAAGTTTGAAATCTTTCTAAAATAAATTCAAAATGGGGGAAAGGACAGACTTGAGATTTAAAACCCTCCTTGAGAAACAGTAGCCTGGACTGGCCTTGCTCTGACAGCTCAGACTGGTTGCTCAGTCTCCCAGGTGCACTGCTCAGCATTCTGCCCGGAAATTATGAAGGCAGACCCTGGGTGTTAAACTTCAACCAGCTCTGTAGAGCAAATATGTTGTTTGGGAGAGGACGCTGCCTGCCCAACCAGTGAGCCTTGTGGGCAAATGTGACTATGAATATAAATACACAGCAAGCAGTCCTTCCCGCCCTGAGCACACAAGGAAATGAGCTCTGGAGCTGGGGGCCAGGACACCTGCAGGAGGTGGCATGTCCTGAACTCAAAGGAGCCCTGGGTCTGGATGGCAAGGCAGTCAAGGCCTTGCCTTGGAGGCTGGATGCCCTCACAGTCCCCCCACCCCATGAACCTCAAGTTCCTCCAGCAGTATGGGATAGTGGTCACCAGACATGGCGGCCAAGACCTTGGCAGCTGTCTCACTCTGGGAAAGTTACCCAGCCGTTCTAAGTTTCCTCATCTTCAAAATAGTCTGATTTGGGGGCGCCTGGGTGGCTGAGTCAGTTAAGCGTCTGACTCTGGCTCAGGTCGTGATCTCGCGGTTCGTGAGTTCAAACCCCATATCAGGCTCTGTGCTGACAGCTCAGAACCTGGAGCCTGCTTCAGATTCTGTGTCTCCTTCTCTCTCCGCCCTGCCCATGCTCAAGCTTGCTCTCTCTCTCTCTCTCTCTCTCCCCCTCCCAAAAATAAATAAACATTTAAAAAAAAATTTTTTTTAAATAAGAAAACAACTGAGACCATAAAGTCAGAGTAGGTACTCAGAAATGGGATCTGTTAGTATCATGGTGGCAGATATCTCTAAGGTACCTTATTCTAGCTGGGAAATTCTGGGATCCTTACAGACTCTTCCTTTTAAACTTATTCAAATGAGATCCTTCCTGTCTCTGGTTCTACACATGCTCATTGCTGTGGGCATGGGGCACGGGGCGTCTCAGCCACGTGAAGAGGTGGTCGGGAATCACAGTGGGCATCAGTTGGGTTTGTCTGCCCCCTTCCTTTTCTGGACAGCACCGTGCTGGTTATCTTTTGGAGACTCACTGTTTTGGCTGAATTGTGTCTCCAAAATTCATATGTTGAAGCCCTAACCCCCAGTACCTAAGAATGTGACTGTATTTGGAGATAGTGTTTAAAAATTTTTTAATGTCTTTTTATTTATTTTGACAGAGAGAGACAGAGTGTGAGCAGGGGAGGGGCAGAGAGAGACAGACACACAGAATCTGAAGCAGGCTCCCAGGCTCTGAGCTGTCGAACCCACAAACCGAGAGATCATGACCTAAGCCCAAGTTGGATGCTTAACCCACTGAACCACCCAGTCGCCCCTGTTTGAAAGATAGTCTTTAAAGAGGTGATTGAATCTTCAACAAATGGTGCTGAGAAAAACCAAACAACTAATGGCAAAGAATGAAACTGGGGGCGCCTGGGTGGCTCAGTTGGTTGAGTGTCTGACTTCGGCTCAGGTCATGATCCCGCAGTTCATGGGTTGGAACCCGTGTCGGGCTCTGTGCTGACAGCTCAGAGCCTGGAGCCTGCTTGGGATTCTGTGTCTCCCTCTCTCTCTGTCCCTCCCCTGCTCGTTCTCTCTCTCTCTCTCTCTCTCTCTCTCTCTCAAAAATAAATAAACATTAAAAAAAATTTAAAAACAAGAATGAAACTGGACCACTTTATTATACCATACACAAAAATAAACTCAAAATGGATTAAAGACCTAAATGTGAGACTTGAAACCATAAAAATCCTAGAAGAGAACACAGGCAGTAATTTCTCTGACATCAGCACTAGCAACATTTTTCTAGATATATCTCCTGAGGCAAGGGAAACAAAAGCAAAAATTAAACTATTGGGACTACACCGAAATAAAAAGCTTTTGCTCAGCAAAGGAAGCCATCAACAACACAAAAAGACAACTTACTGAGTGGAAAAAGATATTTGCAAATGACACATCCAATCAGGAGTTAATATCCAAAATATATAAAGAACTTCTGCAACTCAACAGCAAATAAAAAAAAGAGTGAAAAAAAAAAAACCAAAAACAAAACACTTCCATTACAAATGGTCAGAGAAAGGACCTGAATAGACTTTTTTTCCAAAGAAGACACACAGAGGACAGCAAACACATGAAAGGATGCTCAGTATCACTCATCATTAGGGAAATGCAAATCAAAACCACAATAAGATATCATCTCACACCTGTCAGAATGGCTAAAATCAAAAAGCCAAGAAATAACAAGTGTTGGCGAGGACGTGGAGAAAAAGAAACCCTCGTGCACTGTTGGTGGGAATGCAAACTGGTTCAGCCACTGTGGAAAACAGTGTGGAGTTTCTTCAAAAAAATTAAAAAAAGAACTACCATATGATCCAACAATTCTACTACGGGTATTTACCCAAAGAAAGTGAAAACACCAATTCGAAAAGATACATGCACCCATATGTGTATTGCAGCATTATTTACAATAGCCAAGATATGGAAGCAACCCAAATGTCCATTGACTGATGAAGGGCTAAAGAAGATATGGCATATATATCCAATGGAATAGTCTTCAGCCATAACCATTTGCAACATGAACAGATCTAGAGGATATAATGCTAAGCAAAATAAATCAGAGAAAGACAAACACCATATGATTTCATCCATACGTAGAATTTAAGAAACAAAACAAGGGAACCTGCCTGGTGCAGCTGGTGGAGTATGCGACTCCTTTTTTTTTTTTTTTTTAAGTTAATCCATTTATTTGAGAGGGACAGAGATAGCCCAACCAGAGAAGGAGCAGAGACAGAAGGAGAGAGAATCCCAAGCAGGCTCTGTACTGCCAGCACAGAGCCCTACATGGGGCTTGAACTCACAAAACTGTGAGATCATACCTGGGCAGAAACCGAAAGTCAGACACTCAGTGGACTGAGCCACCCACGTGCCCCAGAGCATGCGACTCTTGATCTTGGGGGTTGTAAGTTTGAGCTCCTACATTGGGTATAGATTACCTAAAAATAAAAATCTTAAAACACACACACACACACACACAAATTAAAAATAGACTAACAAAATACTCTTAAATACAGACAACAAACTGGTGATTGCCAGAGGGAAGATGGGTAGAGGAATGGGTGAAATACATAAAAGGGATTAAGACTATACTTCTCGGGACACCTGGGTGGCTCAGTCAGTTGGGCTTCTGACTTTGGCTCAGGTCATGATCTCACAGTTCACGGGTTTGAGCTCCACATCGGGCTCTGTGCTGATAGCTCAGAGCCTGGAGCCTGCTTCAGATTCTGTGTCTCCCTCTCTCTTTCCCTCCCCTGCTCATGCTCTGTCTCTCTTTGTCTCTCAAAAATAAATAAACATTAAACAAATTACAATAAAAAGAGTATACTCTCATGATTAACACTGAGAAATGTATAGAATTGTTGAATCACTATATTGTTCACCTGAATCTAATATAACACTGTATGTCAATTATACTCCAATCGATCAATCTATCTATGATTAAGTTAAATGAGATCATTAGGGATGGCCCCGATCCAACCAGACTGGTGTCCTCCCAGGAGGAGGAGATCTGGACACACAGACAGACATCAGGGATGCGTGTGCACAGAGGGAAGGCCAAGAAAGTGCCCATGGAGAAAAACCAACCTGCCGACAGCTTGATCTCAGATTTGCAGGCTGCAGGACCATGAGAATAAATGTCTCATCCTTGGCTTACAGCAGTTCCCTGCACAGCAGTGGCTGAAGCTTCCTACTGACTTACATCCTCACCCAGAGTCACCCGGAAAGCCAGGGACAGGATGTGGGCCGCAGCCCTGAGGGCCGGCCCTGCTCCAAGGTCTTGTTGTTGCCATCTGACCTTCAATCTGCAGAGGCAGCATGGCACTCTGTCTTAGGAGCCTCACAGCAGGATCCCTCGGCCCAGAGGTCCGTTCCCAGCTGCCCCGGAGGAATCTAGGTGAGCGCCAACCTGCAGAAGGCCCACCGTGGGCGGGCTCCAGGGACATCATTCCAGGGCTCAGACACACACACAAAATGCCACAGTCCTGCCTCCAGAGGCTTAGCGGTGTCTGGAAGGAAGAGAGAATTGTAGTACCTGGAAGAATCAGAGAAAGCAGACAAAGAAGTAACAATCCAGAGAGAGAGTGAGATAGGACGGCGACACATCCTTCCAGGCAAAAGAATCAGTGTGGGAAGGAACCCAGGCGGGGCAGGTGCTCAGCGCCAAGGACAGGAGGGTGAGGGTTGCAGGCAGAGTGGTGGCAGGATATGGGGTCAGCTGGGAAGGGCTGTGATGGCCAAGCCAAGGGGCCAGCACCATCCAAACCTGTGCCTTAGGGAGCTCACTCTGATGGCAGAGGGGACACAGACTGGGAAAGGGAGAACCCGGATCTAGGAAAGTTGGTGGAGGGGGGAAGTTGATGAATTTGGGAAGACTCTCAGACTTCTGACATTCACAAATTAAACACGTGCACAGTCACAGCCAATTCACTGAGAATATTCCCACTGAGGCACAGAGAGCATTTAGCCCCCGCCATAACCTGTGCGTCATGTGCTCTGGTTACCCCTGTCTTACAGATGAAGAAGTTGGCGCTCCTAAAGCTCCTTGGTAACTCGCCTGGTGTTCACCGCTAAATAGCCGTAGAGTCAAGACTAAACCCGATCATTTGAACATCAGACCCCAGGCTTCTACCCAACTCCGTGACCAACTACGGCAGCAAAGCTGTGTGGCTATGGCAGGTCTCGTTCTTATGCCTGCCGTGTAGACCAGGAGGTTGACAGGGGTGCTGGGGCTGCAGCCAGGCCCCCAGACTTCTAGTCCTCAGGGACCAGTGCCCCTTGGATCTCCCTGCCCCCAGGCCCTAGCAGCCCAAAGTGAGGCACACAGTGAGGCCGATGGACCCCCATCACCCAGACCACATAAGGGCCGCCTGGACCGCTACACCCAGTGGACATCCCCGTCCTCTTAGAAGGGGTTAGACACAGTTGCACGTGTCTTTTGAGTGAGATTCAAACTGCCCGAAGATGCAATCATCAGGGTCCCGATGCCATGACTGGATGGTGATCCAGGCCCTGCCGGGGCAGCTAGCTGGCTCTTCTCGGCGCGGTGTGGCCTGGGCCGGGGACAGCCCTGCTGGGGCCGCCTCCACACCCAGATTGTACCTCCCAGTTCACCACCCACCCCACGGGCACACCCCCAGCCCGCCTGCCCCCACATACGCACAGCGCTAACCAGGTGCTCTCAGCGTCCACCCTAATGTCCACCTGGCTCCAACCACACCTGCTGTCTCCGGGCCCCTGGACATCACAGCCTGCTCTGCCCTCCAGCACTGATAGAGTCCCCCTAAACTGAAGCCTTCCTAGGCCAGTACCGCACCTCCCCGCATTTCCTTTTCTGGCCACGGCTAATGCCATCCCACCCAGGTAAGAGGTCAGCCAGGTGAGGGTTTCCACCCTCAGGGCAGTTGGTCACTCCCTCCGGAGGGCACCCAGAAGCCCTTCCCTCTGAGACAGCATTTACTTGGACTGATCCGATCCTATAATTATCAGTGACTGCCCCGCGGGCTGAGAGGGAGCCTTATGCATCCTATCTGCAAAGCCCGGCACTTGGGGCTAATAATAGTGAGAGGAGAGTAATAATAATACAAACAGACAGCCGTTATTGAGCTGATGCATTATCTCACTTAATTACAGCCTCTCGTTTGCAGAGAACTGTGTGGGAAGCATGTTGTGCGTTGCCTGGAGATAGTATGCAGTAAATGTTAGCTACTATTATTAATCGCCGTTTGTTGAATGAGTGAATGAATGAATGAACGAATGAGTGAATATGGGGGTGACTCAGCCTCCCTTCTACAAGAGTCACCTACAGCACGGACTGTCAGAGCAATACAAGCTCAGGTCCCTGGCCTGTGCACCAACCGATCTGGCTTTTGCAAGGGTACAGCTGAGTGACAGCGGGGACAGGACCAATCCCAATTAACCTTTTCTTGAACCTGCACACGACACCTGAAGCTCAGCGTCACGGAAGGCCCGGTCCCAGACTGTCTCCCCAGAAGCAGACAAGCCTGAGCCTGCAAACACATTCAGCACTAAGTACTCTTCCCTCATGGGCCCTGGAACAGTCTCTGTGGAGCCCCCAGGAGAGCAGAATTCAGCGGTAGGGTGTGTAAGAGCCTCTAGGACAGGCCACAGCCAGATGCCGGCAGGCACACCCAAGGAACTTTGGCCATCACCCAAGGACCAGGACCACAATGAGGAAGTGGCTCTGGGCCCCGCCAGCTGTATCCTAGGCCCATGGGGGTCTGGGAGCACGCAGGGCTGAGCTCAGGGCAGGAAGTGTGCACAGTGCACCCAGTGCCTGCCAGACACAGTGCAGGTTCTGGGGACACAGCGATGGCCAAGAGAGATGTCCCCACTCGTCACAACCACACAGTCTGGAGGCTGACAGACTAGGAAACAGAGTCAAGAGAGGACGTAAACTGGGGCCGTGGGTCCCAAAATCACACCCTCTCCTGCCACCCTGAGGACTTTGTCCACACCCACCACCACTTGTGCTGTTATTTTCTTAATATTTAAAAAAAAATTAATATTTATTTTATTTTTTTAGATACAGAGAGACAGAGTGTGCATGGGCCAGGGGCAGAGAGACAGGGAGACACAGAATCCCAAGCAGGCTCCAGGCTCCGAGCTGTCAGCACAGAGCCTGACGCGGGGCTCGAACTCACAAACTGTGAGATCATGACCTGAGTCGAAGTCGGACGCTCAACCGACTGAGCCACCCAGGTGCCCCTAATGTTTATTAATTTTTGAGAGTGAGAGACAGCATGAGCAGAGGAGGGGCAGAGAGAGAGAGAGAGAGAGAATCCAAAACGGGCTCCAGGCTCTGAGCCATCACCACAGAGCCCGATGCAGGGCTCGAACTCACAAACCATGAGATTGTGACCTGAGCTGAAGTCGGACACTTAACCGACTGAACCACCCAGTTGCCCCCTTAATATTTTTTTAATCAAAAAATGTAAGAAAAAAAAATAAGACGTTTTGGAAGAGGAGAACCAGTATTATTTGCCATCAGTAGAAAGTAACTAAAAATTGGGGCACCTGGGTGGCTCAGCCGGTTGAGTGTCCGACTTCGGCTCAAGTCATGATCTCGCAGTTTGTGGGTTCGAGCCCCTAGTTGGGATCTGTCCTGACAGCTCGGAGCCTGGAGCCTGCTTTGTATTCTGTGTCTCCCCCTCTCTCTACCCCTCCCCTGCTCACGCTCTGTGTCTGTCTCTCAATAATAAATAAACGTTAGAAAAAAAAAAAAGTACCTAAAAACAAAAGCCTAACCACCTTGAGAAAGAAGTGTTCATTCGTGTGTCCACTTCAAACCCCCTCCTGTCCCACACTCTGGGACACCCGGTGTTCCCTTCAGGAGAACTTCAGGGGAGCTTCAGCTCCTGCCCCCCACAGAGAGGGGGCAAGGCTGATGGGCACAGGGGACAGGGGAAGGGTTTCCAGGAGCAGGAGGGGGACCCCCCTGCAGCAGAAATGGGGGCGGTGGAGGTAACAGATGAGTTAGAGAGAGAGAGCAGCTGTGGTAGGAAGAGATGAGTCTGCCAGCAGGGGAAGCAGAGGGCGCAGGGGCGGTGGGAAGCCTCTGGGGGCGAGGACGGGCGTCTGTGTGAGCTAAAAAACAACCTAGGACTCCCCAAGGGGAACTGTCTTAGTCTATTCGGCCTGCTATAACAGAATACCATAGACGGAGTGGCTTGTAAACAGCAGACACTATTTCCAAAGTTCTGGAGGCCGGCAGTCCAAGATCAAGGTGTTGGCAGACCTATCCGGGGAGGGCCTGCTTCCTGGTCCGTAGCATTGTCTGGCTGTGTCCTCACAGGGCAGAAGAGGTGCGGGAGCTCTCTGGGGTCTCTTCGTAGGGACACTAATCCCACTAATCACCTCCTAGAGGCTCCATCTCCTAATGCTATCATGTTGGGCACTAGGATTTAACAGTTAAAAGGGGGGGGGGGACACAAACATTCAGGCCCTAGCAGGAATGTTCACAGGGTGGGGGCTGTGTGGAGTCGTGCTCACCTCGAGGACGTCAGGAGCCCGCCTGGGACTCGGGGATTCTGTCTTACGAACAGGTGGAGCCGGGGAGAGTTTTCAATGGGGGGTGGTGTGCATGATAAGGTAGGAGTTAGAGAGCCGTTCTGCTTCCCTGGGGGGGCAGGGCCAGAAAGCGGGGCAGACTGCATCTGGAGGAGTGGGGTTTGCCCGAGGCCGAGGCTGGGCTGCCAGCTGCTGGGCCTGCCATGCCCAGCTCTCCCATCCTTCTCAGTACACAGAAGACAGCCAGCACCATGCTGCACCCCAGCACAACCCGGCATCTCTGGATATGGGGAGAAGACACCCTGAAGAAACAGTTGCTGGGCTCTCCTGGCCCCCAGCTCCCCCTCTGACCTGGCTGCAGGGGCCCCGGCAAGAGGCCAGTGTCCCAGATAGGAGGGAGACCAGGTAAGGTATGCTCACAGCAGGCCTTTGGGAAGGGTTCTGGCACCCACCACACTCCACTTGAACTCCAAGATGCAAAACACACCCCCTGCCCCCACCCCGGGCACCTCCCGACCACTGGTGGACACATGAATGTTTTCCGGCGTCAATCTGCCTGGTTTTTATCATGCCGTGTAAAATTAAAGCTTCAGGCTATTTTAATTGTATCATAGTTGCAATACGCATGAACTTCATATTCCGGATGAACGCAGCTTTCAAAGGCATCTTCGTTTTCTGAAGAAGACGATTCATTTGTAATCAGCAGGATAAACCTGTTTTAAGAAACAAGTGTTCCTGGGGCACCCGGGGGCTCAGTCAGTTAGGCGTCCGACTGCACCGTGGGTCATGGTCTCACGGTCTGTGGGTTCAAGCCCCGCACGGGGCTCTGCGCTGACAGCGTGAAGCCTGCTTGGGATTCTCTCTCTGCCTCTGCCCCTGCCCCGCCCTCTTGCTCTCGCACTGTCTCTCAAAATAAACAAGTAAATAAGTAAATAAATAAATAACTTAAAACAATAAGTTGTTAAAGGGTGCCTGTGTGGCTCAGCTGGTTCATCTTCCGACTCTTGGTTTTGGCTCAGGTGGTGATCTCGTGATTCGTGGGTGCAAGCCCCACATGGGGCACCACGCTGACAGTGCAGAGCCTGCTTGAGATTCTCTCTCTCTCTCTCTCTCTCTCTCTCTCCCCCTGCCCCTCCCCTGCTCACTCCCTGTCTCGCAAAATAAATAAATGTCCAACAATTTTTAAAAATAAAATAACTTGCTATTAAAAAAAGAAACAAGTGTTCTTAGCACATCTTAGGCGTGCGCTAGTCTCTTTCCTCGAGCACACGTAGTCATGGAGAAATCCTGCGGTCCAGCACCACTTGAAGGGGGGCCTCCTAAGGCTGTAAAATCTATAGCTGGGGCTCCCCCGCCACTTGTGAAAGGAACCGGTGAAGGAGGTGACACAGGCAGAGGCCCAGCAGGGGAAGAGGTCTCCCCCACCCCGCTCTCCATGCCACCCCGCGGTCACGGCCACGGACTCTGCGCGGCCAGCTTCTGCGGGCGTGGGGCCTGGCGGGAGGGCAGGATGGCAGCGGGCGCACCTACCCGAGAGCGACCGCACTGCGCGCTGGCTCCCACCGCCTGACCGTAGAGATGCGGCTGCGGGTTCTTCCCTGCGCGGTTCTCGCAGTGTCCGTTTAGGGGGCAGCGCTCAGGCCCTCTCCACAGTGCGCTGCCCCGGGGGGCTCTGGGGCAGGAAGCAGAGGCTGCTTTCAAGAGCCTGGTGACCCAACTGCAGTGGCTGTGAGTGGTGGCTGTCCCTTGGGAGCATTGCTGCCCCCTCCCCGGCCTCGTGGGAGCTCGGGAGCTGCACCCACACCCAGCTGATCTGGCGTTTGTGGGTTCGAGCCCTGCGTCGTGCTCCGTGCTGACAGCTCAGAGCCTGGCACCTGCTTTGGATTCTCTCTCTCTCTGCCCCTCTCCAGCCCTTGCTTTCTCTCTGTCTCTCTCTCTCAAAAGTAAATAAATGTTGAAGAAAAAAAAAAAAAAAAAGGAGGCCAGTGTCCTGGATAGGAAGGATCAAGGACAGAAGGGTGGTCCTCCAAACTGAGAAGAGACTTATGGGCACAGAGTTACCGGCATGAGGCTGCCTGTTCTGGGACACATTGCAGGCCCTGCCGGGTGAGGAGCGCTGACCTGGACAGCATGGTGGTCCCTACACGGCGATGGGGACACCGAAGTACGGGCACCACCCTCAACATCTGGGCCCCTGAATACTCTTGGAGTCAGGCAGTGTTCTGGATGTTCAGGATACTCGACTGACAAGGATTTGTGCTCCGAAGGGGCTTATAATTAGTGAGGGACAGCACATAAACCAGTAAGCAAACAAATCAGGTAGGTGACAGGCTTTTGGGAAAGCCTGTGGGACAGGTTGCTGTTTGAGCCAAGACCTGAATTCTTTTTTTTTTTTTGGCAGAAATCTGGGGGCAGAGTAGGTAGAATTGGGGAAACAGCAAGTACGAAGGTCTTGAGGCGGGAACACAACGGCTGGCTGCTAGGATCCAAAAAACCATGGAGTATGAGATTGAGACCAGATGGTAGAAGGTGGGGGCAGAGGTGGCGGGGAGGGGCAGGGGGCATAGTTCAGCTTTTAGTTGTTTCTTTTACGTGTGCGAGTCTCGTCAACCCAACATGCACCCCTGCCCAGGGCAGAAGCCCTAAAATTACGAAGTGGTAGGTATGATCATTTACTTATATGACTACATTATTAGCGTGCGTTATATACCTAATACAATATAAATATTTTTGTGTATTGTCATTCATGAGGCCCTCTGCCACGCGGGGCTTGTGCTGCAAGCTGGGGGGCCTGGGAGTGCAGGAAACCTGGGTTTTTCCGCTATCCGGAAGCTCCTAGAACCTGGCTCCCCAGCCTTGTTGAGGGGGCATCTTAAAGGTACAGTACCACTTTCTAGAAATCTTTATAGATGTCGTATTTAAAGTTGACGTCCACACTCACAGCAGCTGGGAAATGACTGCCCCGGCAGGTAAGGTCACCTGAATAGGTGCCACCGCGTCTGCCTGGATGAGTTTGGCTCAGCACAAATGCAGAAGGGGCTATGGACCAGGCAAACCTTTATCATGCCCTTCTGCTGGTTCCCTTTCCTTGAAAAAGGCACGGGGAAGTGTTCGACTTCTGCAGTGGGGTTACGGAGTCAAAGTTCAAGCCCAATATCCCAAGAGCCCCCGTGGCTGGCTTTGTTTGCTAAGTGACTGACTCTGGAATATGAACAAGGTGCCAATGAAAGTACCCAGTCTAAGGGCATGAGAGGGAGGCTCAGGCACAGCCAAGACATCCCCGGAATGCAGTCTCTGCTGGTAGCTGCCTAGGTGTTTATTCATTAGAGGCAGGGAGTCCTTGGCTAGCTCAAGTTCAAAGGGGCATGGGTGGCCATAAGTGCCCAAACCAGGCGATAGCTTTCTGAGGGAATTTTAGAATCTCAGACTGTCTCTCGGTGACCGTCAAGCAGGTAATAGAGAAGTACGTGTTTGTTCTAATGGGGAAGTGTGACTTAATCTCGTACTGGAAGCAGGAGTTGTGTGGGTCAGTTTCTCTATTCTGCAGGCTGCAAAAGCCACTCTGAGCCCTCGTGAAACTAAGCAAGAGGAAAATTCTGTGTTCATTCAGGTACTCGGTGCAAGTTCCTGGAGAGGGTTTATACATGTCTTCGCTTTATCAAAATAGTTAGCTCTTAGTGTACAGAGAAGAGACAAGTCAGATTTTAGCTTTCAAAAAGGAACGTGTCTTCATGGGCTAAGCTTCTGTCTTTGCTTTTAAAAATCCATTCATTGTAAAATAAATCACAAACCCAGAAAACTTCACAAATCAAATCCTTGGCTTAGCAAATTATTTCAAGGCAGATGCCATCAGGTTAAGAAATAGAGCTTTGGGGGCACCTGGGTGGCTCAGCTGGTTAAGCGTTCGACTCTTAATTTTGGCTCAGGTCATGATCTCACGGTTTGTGAGATTCAGCCCTGAGTCTGGCCGAGGGTGGAGCCTGCTTGGGATTCTCTCTCTCCCTCTCTCTGCCCCTCCTGTGCTCACTCTCAAAATAAATAAATTAACTTTAAAAAAAAGAAAGAAAGGAACAGGACTTTGCCAGTAACCCCGGAAGCCCCATCCAATTACCAGCCCCTGTCCTCCCCACAACCCTTCCTGTGGCCCCTAAAGTGACCATTATGTGGACTGTTATGGTAGTAACTTTCTTATGCTTTTTTTAGAGAACTGTGTGTGTGTGTGTGTGTGTGTGTGTGTGTATTTATCTTTGAGAGACAGAGCATGAGCGGGACAGGGGCAGAGAGAGGGAGACAGAATCCGAAGCAGGCTCCAGGCTCTGAGCTGTCAGCACAGAGCCCGACGCGGGGCTCGAACCCACAAACCGTGAGACCATGACCTGAGCCGAAGTCGGACGCTTAACCAACTGAGCCACCCAGGCGCCCTTCTTGTGCTTTTTTAAATGGATCTTTATCACCCAAACACGCATCCCTATCCACCATTAAAGGAAAACTGGTTTTCGTAATACTTCTGACATCAAATGTGCAGATCCTCCACATCAAGCTATTCTCCAATTCTCCGACTCCACCTGAGTGGCCTACAATTTAATTCAGTTCTGACCCCAATGACCCAGCGTTAGCGCCAACCTCACAGGTTGAGAGCTCGGTCCCACTAAAGTTACTCCTAACTTCAGATGCCAATTGCAAGCAGCGGGTCCCCAGGTTACCCACCCTTCTGCCTGATTGTCTCCAGTTTGAGTAATTTCCTTTATCCACTCACGGAGCTCAAAGACACGCTTTGTACACTGTTACCTGCTTATTATAAAGGGTTTAACGAGCGGTACAAATGAACAGCCAGAGGTACAGAGAGTGATGTCTGGGAGGGTCCCAAACACGGGAGCTGCTGTGCCCTTGGGATTTGGGATGTACCATCCTCCTGGCACGTGGATGGGTCAGCAAGCCAGAAGCTCTCCAAACCCCATCATTTAGGGGTTTCGTGAAGGTTCTGCTATGTAGGCACGATTGATTCCATCATTGGCCACGGTGATTGACTCAATCCCTAACCCTCCTGCCCTCCCTGGAGATTTGGTGGAGTGGTCGGGGTGGGAAGGAGGTGGGGGTTTGAAATTCCTACCCTCTAATCTGGCAACCAGCCCCCACACACTCCTAGCACTCGGGAGATTCCAAGACTCTTAGCTCTATGCCAGGAATGGGCACAGAGCAGATAACATATTTCTTGTTATGCCACAACTGTAGTCTTACATTAGGGGCGCCTGGGCGGCTTAGTTGGCTAAGCGTCCAGCTTCAGCTCTGGTCATGATCTCATGGTTCGTGAGTTTGAGCCCGCGTCGGGCTCCGTGCTGACAGCTCAGAGCCTGGAGCCTGCTTCGGGTTCTGGGTCTCCCTCTCTCTCTGCCCCTCTCCTGCTTTCTGTCTCTGTCTCTGTCTCTCCTTCTCCCTCTCTCTCTCTTTCTCTCTCTCTCTCTCTCTCACATATATAAACACTTTAAATTTTTTTTTTTTAAAAGTTTAGAGCACTTGGCTAGCTCAGCAGGTAGAGTGTACAACTCTTGATTTTGGGGTCGTGAGTTTGAGCCCCATGTTGGGTGTAGAGCTTACTTTAAAAAAGGTTTATCTTTAACGTCTCTTTTAATCTCTGGGTTCCTTTTCCATCCTTTTGTGCTGACAGCGTGGAGCCTGCTTGGGATTCACTCTCTCTCCCTCTTTCTTTCCCTCTCTCTCTCTGCCCCCACCCCCCAAAATAAAAAATAATAATAAAGGAAAAATAAAAGCAGTTGCCTTTATCTGTGTTGTTACAGCCCATCCTCATTACTTTGTCTGACCTCCTGCCCTTCCTCCTCACTTAGTTCTACAGGTAACAGTATATTCCAAGCTCACCACCTGTCCTTATGCTGATGACTCAATATTTGGTGGTCTGAAGTTCATTCTCTATTAAATTCCTCAGGAAGAGCTCATGAGAACATTATTCCTTGGTTCCTTCTGTGTCCATGATAATTTGTGTTTATATTTGAGAGTCAGTTTAGCTGGCTATAAAATCCTCGGCTTACCATCCCTTTCCTTGAGTTTCTTAAACGTATGCTCCATTTTCTTCTGGCAGGAAGTATTCCAGTTGAAAAGTCTGAAGATGATCTAATTTTCTTTTCCTTACAAATGCCATGTCCTTTTTTCTACATGCCCAAATTGGTTTTTTTTTTTCTTTTGTTTTTATTTTTTAAGCTCAGTAATTTTACTAAGCAGTATCTCGGTGTTGGTTATTGTAGGTCAGAAGTCTCAGGTGTGCGGTATGCTCTTTCAGTATGAATTCTCGTCTCCTTTTTTTAATTTCCAGAAATTTTTGTTGAATTATGTTTTTAATATTTTTCTTCCCTTGCTTCTTTTGTCTTCTTAATGGACTCTTCCTATCTGCATGTTTAATCTTCTTTGCCTATTTTCAATGTTTGCTATTTTTTTCTCAAACCTTTTTTTTGAATTTTTTTTATTTAAAGTTCTTTTTTCTTTAATCAGATATTTCTTTTCAGGCAATATTTTTGTCTATTCACTACTGTGTTCCTTCTAATTTAGACTTAATTTTGATAGAAACTTTTCTTTGACTTCTAATTGTTTTGTGAAGTCTGTTATCCCATTTCTGAGTTTTCCTAAATGTTCTTTACCCATATGTTATATCATTTTAGCTTATTTTGAGATAATAGGTTAATTCTGATCTGTTCTGTTGTCACATTTTTCTGGCATGCTTTGATAGTCTTTAGGAATGTTTATTCTGCTTCTTACTCTTTTCTTTACACTCATTTTGTATGCGATTTGACCTCAACATTTGTCTGTTAACTCTTCTTTTGTTTTCTTATGGCACACATCACAGATTTGCGTGTCTTCCTTGCGCAGAGGCAATGCTAATCTTCTCTGTATCATTCCACTTTTAGTATATGTGCTGCTAAAATGAGCATGTCTGTCACTTGTTTTTAAGTGGAATTCATTTTCCTAAACTTTCCAATTCAGGCAGTGTTCAGAAAAGCTTTTCTGGGGCACCTGGGTGGCTCAGTCGGTTGAGCTTTCGACTTTGGCTCAGGTCATGATCTCACCGTCTGTGAGTTCGAGCCCCGCGTCAGGCTCTGTGCTGACAGCTCAGAGCCTGGAGCCTGCTTTGGATTCTGTGTCTCCCTCTCTCTCTAACCCTCCCCCACTCATGCTCTGTCTCTGTCTCAAAAATAAAATAAAACATTAAAAAAAATTTAAAAAAAAAAAGAAAAGCTTTTCTAACCCCATAGAGCTCCCCACTCTGTTGTTTTTGTGTATTGTTAAAACATACAGCACCTTGCTGTGAGAAGTGAGATGATTCATTTCCAGAAATACCAAAAAGAAGCTGTACCGTCTACTTAACAACAGGTTTACAACCTATTGGAAATATGTAGGAACTCCCACCCACAATGGAGTCCCAAACCCTTGGACACTTCACTTCCTGATTCTTCTTCCCCTCTCCATTTTGGGGGCCTATTTTTTGTGGACTTTGCAAGGAGCATGCGTCAAATACCTGAAGTGTCTGCGTCACCTCAGGGAATGCACATTTGTTCCAGTCAGGCTGCTTTTTGCCTTACCTGGGCACGGAGGACTTCCGGGGAAGGCTGTAACCTCTGTAGCACTCAGCCAATGAGGGGCCAGGGGAGGGACTTACCTCTGTGGTGCTCAACCAATGAGGAACCAGGGGAGGGACTAGCATGCTAGGAGAGAAGTTGTCTGCTGTCATTGCCCCCAGGGTGCCTGCCCATAGGACGCCCACTCTTGCAAGAACATTGATTAAAGCCTCCCTTCCCTGTGCTCCCAGTATCTGCGTCCCTCCTTTGGTTGGGTTCGTGGGCTTATTTCTCACGTTGCTTTCTGAGCAAACTTTCTTGGATCCAGTCCCCTTCCCCACTGTGGTCTGGATCTTCTCTTACCTTTGTCTCTATTGCCCCTGTCCTGGTCAATTTTGATTCATTTCCTGAGGTTTCTCTTCTGTGTGTGCCCTGTTCTAGAAGCAAGCCTTGGCAGGGCCATTTTGAGAGTTCACAGGGCCCGCGCTGCTACTGCCCCTTTTGACCTTCTTCCCCAGAGCCCCTTGCAATCATTAGCTGTTGGAAGGGGCAAAACCACTCTGGTTTCAAATGCCGTTCTCAAAATTCCCCTATACCTTTGCTTTTTGATGGCTTTTAATTATGGCCCACTTCTTTCATTGTAGCCCTTCAGCTTGACATGGCAGGTCTCAGAAATTTTGTCAGTGCACTGCCACTTGTTATCACAGTTGGAGGAAAAATGAAGATCATACTCTAGGTGGCATAAACCAAGGGTGTTTGGCAACTGAACTTTTCCTAAAAATTAATGGTTTATAATGTGGTTGAATAAATACTCTAGATAAATAGTAGGTTGATTTTGTAATTATATCATGAGTTGAAGGGAATGATAAGTGTTTTAGTACTACATCTTAATTTGGAAATTTTTGACTTGATTATAATTTAGGTGCAATTAATATATTTTTTTTAGTTTTTCTCAATATCAATAATAAATATTTAATTCTAAGATAATAATTGAGTAAAAAGACAAAATCTTAAATCTTGAATTGGTCTGTTAGTCTCTGTATTACAACAGAAATTAACTGAAAGATGATTTTAAATATCACTACTTTTTCAGGGGCTGGTTTAACTTTAACAATTAATCTTTTTTTTTTTTTTTTTGAGAGAGAGAGTATCTACATGCACATGTGAGTGGGAGAGGAACAGAGGGATATAGAGAATCTTAAGCAGGCTTCATGCCCAGTGCAGAGCCTGACCCGGGGCTCAATCTCAGGACTGGGAGATGATGACCTGAGCCAAAATCAAGTCGGACACCTAACCAACGGAGCTACCCAGGTGCCCCTAAAAATTTATCTTTAAAATGAACTGAAAATTCATGTTTTGTGACAAGTGGGGAAAATCCAAGTTATGAATCACTTACAGTTCATGGTAAATGAAAACACTGGGGACAAAAAAGAACAATCTTTTCATGGAGTGTCATTTTTATTCTCCAGCTTCAGTTCCTGGGCTGAACACTGTGGGACCGGGAGCCCAGGGCAGTGATTGAACAAAGGTCATTGGCAGATTACTCCTCAAGGGGAATAAAAAAGAACCAAGTCTCGGACAATTAGCCATTTGTGGACCAATTTAGCTGATTGTGAATGTGGCCTCGAGGGATATGAGACCTCTTCCAAGGGCACGTGTGAACTCACGGGCACCCGCAGACAATTCCCAGCGCCTGACAACTTCCTACTTGGACTCTGGTTTCTCTCTCCTCCCCTCTGTTCGAAGGCTTTCTTTGGCACTTGAGATATGCATGGATGCCCACAGGCACAGCTTGGAGGTGCAGGGGATAGCCAATGCTTCCAGGGATAAACTGCAACCAGTGGAGAAAGGAATTGGTGGGTACATGCTCTACTGGACATGCTTCACCCACTGTCTCAGATGGACTCTAGTGGGGACCAAGGAACTGCCTTATCGTTGAGGAAACTTCATTGACTTTTCTCCCTTCCTTGGCTCACTTTCTTCATGTCTATGAAGACATGCTTCCGGGCATCACCTTCCAAAACACTATCCTCACCCAAGGCTTTGTTATGGTCTCTGCTTCTGGGAGTCCAGACTGTGACATCAACCAGTTTGGGAATTATAATCCCCTATGCCTGTTCTGAGGAAGGGAGAGGGGCCAGAAGAAGTGCAGGCAGAAAGCAAAAAAAAGGAAAAGAAAAAAAAGTCCATTCAAATACAAGTTTCTGATGGGTAGGTGAGACCCTACCTTACAGTGGAGACACGGGCATTCGTTGGTAGAGTCCCCTGGCCGTAGGCTTAGGGTCACCAAACCAGCAGCCTTTGCTGGACTCTGTGTTCCCCAGGGCCCTTCACTTGACATTGGAGCTTCCCTTGCGTTCTCTCCCTCGAGGGAGACAGATCTACAGACATGAGCCTCAGACGCTACTCAGCATTTTATTCCTTGCACTGCTCCCAACTATACATTCACTTCTTGGAAATTTTTGTTAACGTGAATTTTGTTCTTATGTCTGATCAACCCTAGATTCAGTTTCTGGACCTGCAAGGTTGATGTCCTGTACTTGGCACGTGGGGAGCTCAGCCAGAACATATCTGGCTCATGTCCCTTCAAGGTACAGTGGGTGCATGTGGTGGCCTCCTAGGTGATAGTTCTGGCCTGTCTTTGCTAGTGCAGCAGGGACTTGGAGAGGTCAGTGATTTGTTGATCCCCAGGATGGCACGAAGGCAAACTAGATGGATGGAGATTCCTCCTGTCACTCCTCCAGGGGGAAGCCCGTGCCCCAGCTCCCAGAGATGGATGCCTGCTCAAAGCAACTGCACTGAAGTGTCTCTGCATGTTTCCTCAGCAGTCATGTGTTGAGGGAACACATTGTTTAGTTACCTCAGGCCCCCTCCTTTCATTCTGTTATTATTATGATTATTATTATTTAAGTAGGCTTTGTGCCCAGCAGAGAGCCCAACGCGGGGCTTGAACTCACAACCCTGAGATCGAGATCCCAGCTGAGATTAGGAGTCGGACACCTAACAAGTGAGCCACCCAGGTGCCCCTTCAGTTACTATGTTTAAATACCAGATTTTGTTCTCAAATTCCTTTTCCAATCCTTTTGTTCGTTTCCGTTCATGGTGCCTTTGAGCAAACATCCATATTGGGAAAATTGTCCACCTCGTGAAAACCCGAGTTAGAGCCTCCCATGTTTGCATCACAAGGACAGTTTCTCCCATCAATTCATGTGGCCACCCCCATGATGGCCCTTACGAGCTAATCCACCTTCCCTTTAATGTTCTGTCTCAGGCTGGGACACTGGCTTCTCTTCTGGTTCCTCTTGGCCCAGGGGATAGGTGCTGGCATTTTTAAAAAAGCTTTGGGTGAAACTAAAAGAACAGGCCTGGTCCATCCATTCAGTCCATTCATCTACTCAACATTCATTCAATTAACATTATTGAATGATTGCTATGTGACAGAAAGCATCCCCCCCCTTTTTTTTGAGAGAGAGAGAGAGAGAGTGCATGAGCATGTGTGCAGGGGAGGGGCAGAAAGAGAGAATCCCAGGTAGGCTGTGTACTGTCAGCACAGAGCAGGACTCCATCCCATGAACTTCGAGATCATGACCTGAACCAAAATCAAGAGTTGGACACTTAACCGACTGAGCCACGCAGCCTCCCCTAAAAGCTCCCTGACCCTGCCCTCCAGGAGATCACAGTCGAGTGGGGTCAGTGGACCAGTAAATGGTTTATTGGAAACACATTGTATGCACTGGGGATGGTGGGCAGACCAAGGAGAGGCCAGGAGCCAAGTCTGAAGACCCAAAGGCTCACCAGCAGAGGTGACACGACCCTTTGGGGGAAAAGTAAAAGTGAGCTGGACAGGGGAGGAAACACCCTTCAAGAAGAGAAAACATGAATGTGAATAAAGCCGCTTAACCCTGAAGCCACCTGGGATCTAGCAGAGGTGGAGTGTGAAGTGAGCCAGAAGGGTGGGGGGGGGGGGAGGGGCCATGAACTAGAAAGGTGGAAGGGTAAAGGTCAGGTGGGCAAGGTGGCCATTATGGCGGATTCGGTACTTCACGCTAATGGCTTCCCCTGGATGCACCTCTCCGTGTTGAGTGAGTATCGCTGTGACTCGGTTTGTCCTTTAGAACAGAGGCAGGGGCTGCAGGGGGAAGGCTGGACCCAAGATGCCTGTCTGGAGGATGAGGAGTCTGGGCAGGAAAGCAGTGGAGTCTCACCAGGGGGGAAGTGCTGAAGACCTGACTCCGGGCAGGGAAGGATAGAAGTAGAACATACGGGAGGTGAGATAGGAGACCACAAAAGAGCGGAGGTGTGTCCACAGATCTCCCGCTGCTGACCAATGAAGGCCCTTAGGCAGGACTCACACAGGCGGGGGAGGGAGGGTGGCTCCATTCACCCCCCACCCCTACTTCACAGAACTAACCTCTAGAAGACAATGGTATTGAGAGATTGATTAGTAGAACTTAATATAACACAGATAATGTTATTTTCCTCAGGCTTTAAGCCAACACATTATAAAATGCATTCAGATTTTAAAATCAGAATTTTAATGTGAAAGTCTAACAATATGTTACATGGGGTCTGTGAGTGCCAACTGTTCCAAAGGGCAAGACTCACCTCTGGGGGACAGAGCCCTGCATATTTCACGTAATAAGCCCAGGCCTTCTTTCCTCATGATACTGCCTTCCTTTCATATCTGTGTGGACAAGGCTGGGGACACCTGGGACAAATCTGCCATGATGACTGCTCTGTGACCTGAAGCCTTCCGGAGCCCGGACTCCCCACCTCCCCTCCTCTTTTTGTCTAACCACACCCTTAAGTACACCCTTGGGCATAACATCCTTGATCTGCTCTGGAGATATGACTAAGACCCTGTACTCGCCAGCCTCTAGGGCCATAAAGACAGGTCTCACGCAAGGTGGGGTCACGGAGATTTACTGCTTTGACCTGTCCACAACACCCTCTGTTGTCTGCGTGTCCCCTTCATAAACCATCTTTTATCAAGCTGGACTTCTTGGCCTTTTCCTTCAGTCACATGGCTCTTTTGGTCTTCTGAGATCTTTTTGCATATACCTTCCTTTCACAGAACCACATCTAAAGAATTTGTCCATTTGGGGCACCTTTCGGCTCATTCTAACTGAGCGTCCAACTCTGGATTTCAGGTCAGGTCATGACCTCACGGTTCAGGAGTTTGATCCCAGTGTTGGTCTCTGGGCTCACAGAGTGGAGCCTGCTTGGGATTCTTTCTCTCCCTCTCTCTCTCTGGCCCTCTTCTGCTTGTGCTGTCTCTCTCTCTCTCTCTCTCACTCTCAAAAATAAATAAATAAATAAATAAATAAACAAACATTAAAAAAAAAGAATT
Source organism: Acinonyx jubatus (assembly GCF_027475565.1). NCBI lineage: Eukaryota > Metazoa > Chordata > Mammalia > Carnivora > Felidae > Acinonyx > Acinonyx jubatus. The sequence continues at coordinate 80,410,392 of NC_069393.1, read as the reverse complement.
TGCACATTTGAGCAGTGATAGCATTAAGGTTTCTTTGGGGGGGATAAGATTTTCTTGCTTAACATTTTTCAATATAATTTACTGTCCACTTGGCTTCCATACAACACCCAGTGCTCATTCAACAAGTGCCCTCCTCAGTGCCCATCACCCACTTTCCCCTTTCCCCATAGCCCCATAGCATTAAGTTTTGACTCTGCCTAGCTGTGGGCTGCTCTGGCTTCTAGATTTTTATCTGATAGAGGCTCACAAAACCTTTCTTGTGTGGGTGCATTTTTTAAATGTCTAAACTTAAGATCTATACTTTTGGCTTCAAACAGGTTTCTTTCCTGAAATATAATCCTGACATATAATTATAGAGAAATGACAGATCAGAATCCAAATCCCAGTGAAAGAGAACACAGGAGGTTGATCCATGGCAGGATTATAAAGCTATTACTCACTGCACAGCACCGAGAGGCCAGCTCCAAGAGTCAAGGGTGAATGTAGAAGTAACATTCTTTTGAAGTTCTGAGCCTGAGGGTCATACAAGGGGCCCATTTCTTCTTTGTTGTTCTTGGTGTCATTGACTTACCATCAAGCTCAGGTTGACTCTAATGTAAAATGTGCTAATTGCAATGATGTGATTGATTTAGAGGAGAATTAGAAAGAAGTGTCCTTGTTTGTCCGGACTTCTGGGCATGAATTTCATTTATTGCTGGTCTTTGGGGATCTGAAGAACGGTAATCTCATTGTTCTTGTAGGACGCTTAGTTCTCAGGAGACTTCTTGAGGATGCCCATTTTTGAAAGAGACTTCATAGCCTGGTTCCTCTTCTTTGGATCAATTCAAACGTTCACTCCGTTTTAACCACTCGAGTGCTTCTCAGGACCACCATGATCAGCGAGGGCAGAGATAGACCATGAACAGACAGAAACAAGAAAACAAGCAGATGGGTTCAGACCCTGAGGACAATGACAAAGTGGGGAGGTAAGAGAGACTGGAAGACCTTTAAGATGGGACCCCCTGATGCCTACACGGGGGAGCACATTCTGAGGACAGGGACTGGGGAGGGCCACGAGCCAGCGGGAAGGGTGGGCTTGGTGTGTTCAAGGAACAGGCAGCACCCTGTGGCTGGCGAAGCATCATCAATGGAGGATGGAGTAAATCAGGGCTGAAAGGGCGATGGGATGGGTTTTATTGTAAACACGGTGGCACGCCTTGTGCGTTTAGGCTGAGACTAGCAACAAATCTAGTGTGGCTTTTTGTTTGTTTGTTTGTTTGTTTGTTTGTTTAATCTGCCAGCTGCTCTGCTGGGAGTAGATTGAAGAGGGTCCAAGAGTCAAGGCAGGAAGACCCACTAGGAGGAGCTAAAGATCTCTGGGGACCAGGTGTCCCGGTCTACGCTGGTAGTGGGGGTACGGCAGGACCCAGTAATTGGCTGCCAGTGGGGAGTGAGGAACAGAGGGGACTCCCATGAGGACTCCTAGATTTTTTGGCTTGAAAATCTGGGTGAGGTGGGCTGGGTTATAAAGATGGGTGGGATGCCGGAAGGGAACCCTCTCATGGGAAGCAAATAGAAAATTCTGTCTGCCCTGTTAAGTCTGAGATAGCTCCTAGGCATCCAAGGAGCCTTGTCACTAAGTAGTCGGATCAAGGGGTCTGGAATTCCTTGAGGAGACGAGAGCAGGAGGTAGCGGGGCATCAAACACACAGCACTCAGAGCCTAGAGACAAGGTGCTGTTACCTGGGACAATGTGCAGAGAGAAAGAGAAGGGGGCCCAGAGCAGACCCTGGGTATGCTGTCAGGGTAAGAGGGAGGAGGAGCCAGGAGCTGGGAAGGAGCACCAGAAAGATCCAAAGGGCACCCCAGAAAAAGTGGGGCCCTGGGAGGCAGAGGAAGGTGGTGTTTCAGCAGGAAGGAGCAGCCCGCTGTGAAGGTCACTGAGAAGCTGGTAATGGAATAAAGGAGAGCCCATTTGTATGGCCATGTGGAGCTCTGCGTGACCTTGAAACAAATAACTCTACTGAACTCTCGGGGCCTGTTTGGAGTGAGGTCAGGAACAGGAGAGAGGGCGTAGACTTTTATTTTAAGTGCAGGTTTGCAGCCTGGTGGGGAAGAAAATGATGGAGTAGGAGAAGGGGTACAGGAGCCCAGCCCTTACTGTAACCAGGGGGCTGGGGTCCAGAGCAGGGGGGCTCTCACTGAGTTGATGCCTAGAAGGTGGCGTCCTAGGAGCAGTGTGAGCAGGAGGGGGTGGTGGCCGTGGGCTGGGATGCAGGATTGGATGGTTTAAGGTGGAGCCTTCGGGAATCCAGTACAACATCTGTAGGGGGCGGGGTGTCCCTCTCCTAGTCTGGGCACACACTCTCTGGCAGGGTCCTGTTTCGGAGCCTCCATGACTTGTCTCCATGGTACTTCGGGGGACCCAGCTCCTTCCAGAGCAACATGCTCCCAGCCGATGACGGTTAGGAAGTGAATCACTTGGGAAGTTTACCGTGGGTTTAAGGAGGAGGAAAGCGTGTAGGTCGGAATGTGTCCCAGGGGCCCCGACGTTCATCTGGAAGATGTTCCTCATGAGCAGCATGGGGTGAAGCCCCTGACCACAGCACCCATCCTGGCCCTGGCCCCTCAGGAGGAATAAGCCCTGGGAGCCGGATCGCAGACCCCTGGGATTAGCGGGGCTCCGAGGCCCTGGTCTAAAGCTCCCTCATTTCTTCCTACGTCCATTTGCCTCTTTAGGCTGCTTCATTGTCTTCTGAAGAGCTCTGCTGATTCTGCCTTGCCTCCCTCTCTAGTTTCTTGCTTCTGTTTCTTTCCTTTTGCCTATCACGACTCATGCCACCCCTTGGCCGGGTCCGGTTTCTTGTTGCCATGCTCAAATTCTTCAGGCCTGAAGCTGGCTGACTCAGCAGCATCCGGAGGGAATGAAAGACTTAAGATGTGCTGTTGGAGGCACTTAGGAAGTGCCTTCCCCAGGCTGCGGAGGGAAAGAGGCAGGGACTAGGAGCTGGGGCTTTGGAACAGACACGTGGGGGTTCCACACTGCCTACGCCTAGTAGTAGAATGCTTGGCAAGTAGCTTAACCTTGCCCATATAGGCCTCCTGAATGTGTTGCACAGGCTGCACACTGCACAACTCTAGAAGGCTCCGTTCATATAGAAGTCTGCATGAATAGCAACCCCTGGTGTGCTTGCACAACAGCCCATGGGCAGCGGCCCTGAGTCTGTTTCCTTCTCTGTAAAACAGCTGATGATCTCCCAGCACAGTCCTCTGGGGGAATTATGAATTATACCCTCCTGGTGTGATGCAGGGCACAGGCATGGCAATATTGTGTGATTGGATACCCAGATTGTGATTGGCCTTTGTCTTTGGGTGGGCTTGTATTGTATTTATTTATTTATTTATTTATTTAATTTTTTTAAGTGTTCATTTATTTGAGAGAGAGAGAGACAGAGCATGACCAGGAGAGGGGCAGAGAGAGAGGGAGACACAGGATCCGACGCAGGCTCCAGGCTCCGAGCTGTCGGCACAGCACAGAACTCAAGAACCACAAGATCATGATCCGAGTTGAAGTTGACACTTAACTGACGGAGTCCCCCAGGCACCCCTATTTTTTTAAGTTTATTGGGGGAGGGAGGGGCAGAGAGAGAGGGAGACAGAATCCCAAGCAGACTCCGCACTGTCAGCACAGAGCCTGACTTGGAGCTCGAATCCGTAACTATGAGATCATGACTGAGCCAAAATCAAGAGGCGGATGCTCAGCCGACTGAGCCACCCAGGTCCCCCGGATGGGTTTATGTTTTACCGTGAGAGGCAAGACAGACCCCTTATAAGTAGCCACTGGGAGGCGTGTGGCCTCGGTTGGGCACTGTGAGTGTCCCCGCCATGTCCCATCACCTTTCCGCCTCCAGTGCAGCCTGGCTAGAGTCCCAGGGCCAGCATGAGCTCTTCCCCAGCAGCCCCCGAGGGGTTCTGCTCGCCAGTGCGGCTGTCTGTCACCTGACAGGTGTGGCAGGTCCCAAGTGCCAGTGAGTAAAAGCCCTTGAGAGCGGATGCCTACATGCCCCGGCTGCCTCGTCCTCCCCGGGCGGGCCTTCTACACTGGCTCCTGTTCCCCAGCACCAGGAAGCACCTTCATCCCACGGCTGGGGGGGGGGAGAGGCGGGGGGGGGGGCTGGAGAATGCACACTCCCGGGTGCTTCCCCTCCCCTGACCTGTCCCCTGCTCTCCTAGCGGCATACTTTGCACCTCCCAAGTGGCTCCTTGCTAATTCCAGCCTCAAGGTCGGCTTCCAGATGCATCCAAACCGAGTGGCAATGCCCTGCTGTGCTCCGACAGAGCCCCAAGTGCATGCCTATCACTTCCCATCAGGGGGCTTCTCGTGACCTTGCAGCCCGACTGACACGTCATTGCCCCTGAAAGGGCGAGGCGGGCACCTTGTAGGCGGAGCTCACGTCTTATTGGCCGGTGTAACCCCAGAGCCCAGCACGGCACCTGGCGCAAGCCGGATCAACTAAACGTGTGCAGAGTGGGAAACACGGTGTGGGTTTCACTCACGTGGCACATGCCCACCGCTAGAATAATCTGAGGGAGTGTCTTTCCCCTCGTATCTGCTGCGGAATGTGACTGGTCTTTTTCACTGCAAGTCCTACTGAGTGATCGTGAAAAATGAAGTCTGTAATTTCAGGCAGGTCTCATTACAGACCTTGAAGGAGGGGCAGGTTGGGGATTCTGGCCAAGGGACTGCCTTCTCCTTGTCTCCGGGGATGTGGATGTCAACGAACCGCCGGGTCGGGACACCCGCTATGGGTCGCCAAGGTCTTGCCGGAGTGTGTGTGAGTGAACCCCCGGGGGCAGGAGCCTGCATAGTTGCTGTGTGTCATTAGGGCATCCTGTGTGCAGCCCGGGGTCTCCCTGCTCGGAACTCACTGTCTTGAGGTAGCAGCAGCCAGCCCATCTTGCTCCCACTTTCTCTACGGCCCCTTTATCGAAATATCAATCTAGCCTCTCATTAACACGAATGCTTGGCACCTGGATGGTATTTCGGTCCCAGCTTCTGACCATCTGCCTACAATCGCTGGCACATCCCCAGCATGTGTTTTTGCAGTGACCCAGCCTCCGGGTTGCGGCTCTTTATCTTGATGTATGATGGGTCCCGTCCAGTCTCCCCCTTTTTGTCCCTATCCAGACATCACACATCGTACCCGTGTGTGGGTACTACTGTTTGCATTCAGACTCCTTTCAAAGCCTTATTCCCCAGAGGTCTTGTATGAATCCTGCTGGACCCTCTGGGCAACCTTGGCTCCGAGATACTGATTTCTGATCAGCCCCAACCCCTTTACCCAGTTCCCACCCATTCTCCTCTCAAATCTCTGGGTGTACTTCTCACGCCTCCAAGGCACACCTGCCCCCATCCAGCTGGTTCCTCCTCACATCCCTAGCCTTGGGACAGGGTGGAGGCAGCCTAAGGATTGGGGAACTATGAAAACATCCTGGGGCCCATGTTGCACCCAATAACACCCCAAGATTGGGCCCAAAACACTAGCACTGAGAGCAGCCAACTACTCAGGAGGAGGAGGAATGGCCCAGGGACAACCGCTGGCCTAGCAGACCCTCAGCCCCCTCCTCCCTCCTGCCTTTGTGCCCAGATCCCAAACCCAGCCCTGTAATTAACATTCGCCATGGCCTGTCTCCAGTCCATCCTTCACCGGGATACACCCTCAAGCTTCTTCAATAGACGCTTTTATCACCGCGGCTGACATCTCTGTCACCCCTGGTCATATGCTCCTGCAATATTTATAGGCTTGTGGATTGCAGATCTCGATAAGGGGAGGAAGGCCATGGAGGTGCATTGGATGACAACAATGCAAAGTTGAGCTGGGCAGGGCTCAGCCCTCGTTAATGTCTCTGTAAATCATCCAATTGCTTCAGGATGCTCAATATTTTCTTATTCATCTCCATTTTTCAAGGGGAAAGTGTTCAATCTGTCAGGCCACTTCTTTATAAATGACTTGTCAGTTGTAGAGGCATCAGGTTGAGTCTCCATGGGCCCGTGATCACATCAAAGAGCTGGGAAGACTTGACCATCATGGTAGCATCCTACTTAGGGTCCTAATTGATCAGCAAACACTTGCCGAGCCCCGGCCGTGTGCAACCAACTGCATAGGGGCTGTGGCTACAGAGACCAAAGGAATCAGGCCATCCTCTTCCTAAAAGGTCCCTCATTTGCTGAAGGAAGCACCTCAGAAAGTAATTACATGGCGACAGTGCCTGTGCATCAATGGAAGTGTGTCCAGAGGACCTTGGGCAGATACGAGTGGAAGTGGATCACCCATGCGGGGACTCAAGGAAGACTTTGCAGAGGATGGGTTTGTTTGTTTGTTTGTTTGTTTCCAAATTGTGGTAAAATACACATAACAGAAAAACTGCCATCTTAAACATTTCTCAGTATACAGTTCAGTATTAAGTATATTCACATTGTTGTGCAATCAATCTGCAGAACTTTTTCATCTTCCTACATTGTACCCATTGAACAATAACTCGCCATTCTCTCCTCCTCCCCGGTGCCTGGCAACCATTCTACCTCTGTCTCTGTGGATTTGACTCCTCTAGGGACCTCATGGACATGGAATCATACAGGATTTGTCCTTAATGTCTGGCTTATTTCACTTAGTGTAATGTGTTCCACCTTCATCCATGTTGTGGCAGATGTCAGAATTTTCTTCCTTCTTAAGGCAGAATATTATTCCATTGTATGTAAGTACCACACTTTGTTTATCCACTCATCCTTGGATGGGCGTGTGCATTGTTTCCACCATTTGGCCATGGTGAGTATTACTGCTACAGACGTGAGTGTTGATTTTTTTTTTTTTAAATGAGTCTTGGGGTGCCTGGTTGGCTCAGTTGGTTAAGCATCTGACTCTTGATTTCAGCTCAGGTCATGATCTCATGGTTCGTGGGATTGAGCCCCATGTCAGGCTGTGCATTGACAGTGTGGAGCCAGCTTGGGATTCTCTCTCTCTGCCCGTCCCCCATTCGTGCTTCCTCTCTCTCTCTCAAAATAAATTAATTAATTAAAAAAATAAAGATGAGTCTGGAAGAAGTAAGATTTCACTGGTATAGCAGAGGAAAGCAGAGACCAGGAAACATGCCTGGCCTGTGCAGAGACACTATGACCATGTGGGGGGCTTAGGGATGGTGTGTGGGGGGGGGTCTATGTTGCTGGGACCCAGGCAGGCCATACAAAGTACGGTGTGATGAGGCTGGATAGCTGAGTGACCTGGGACAATGACAGGCCCATATGCTATAGAGAGGGCCCCCAGCCCCCAGACGTCACATTGTGAAGGTTGTACTTTGCTGCCATCTCATTCAAGAGTGGAACACATTAAAAGTTTTTTTGGATCTCAGTAGAGCATGCAGAAGTAAGAAATTTCTAGAGTTCCTGCTCACCAGTCATAGGGACCTAGCCAAGTGCACTCTCTGTTGGGCTGCTTATAAATCTGGTCAGGGGTTCCTGGGTGGCTCAGTCAGCTGAGTGTCCAACTCTTGATCTCTGCTCAGATCATGATCTCAGGGTTCACGAGTTCGAGCTCTGCATCGGGCCCTCTCTCTCTCTCTCTCTGCCCTTCCCCTGCTTGTGCCCTCTCTCTCAAAATAAATAAATTAAAAAAAAAAAAAAAGCTGATCTGAAGCCAAAGGAGGATTCAACGCCAAATTCCACTGTGTTGTTGGCAAAACTTTCCACAGCTGGTCAGTCCTAAGGATTCCTGCAAACTGGGATCCAGTCTAAAGCTCTGTGGTCTTGGGTGAGTTATTTGACTCCCCCTGGATCTCAGCGCTCTTGTTTGCTACATGAATGGGATGGATTATTTCTGAGAATCCTTAAAGGTCCCAGAAGTCTATGCATTCATAAATTCTACCAATGTTAGTGTTGAATATGCTGTTCTAACTCCCCTAACGGCCCTCGAAGAATAGATTCTACAAATCGTTACCTTAGACAAACTGCTTAATCTCTATGTCTTTGAGTCCCCATCTCTAAAAAGAAGTGTTAGACATCGTAGCTTCTGGGGCACCTGGATGGCTCAGTCAGTTAAGCATCTCACTTCGGCTCAGGTCATGGTCTCAGGGTTTGTGAATTCAAGCCCTGCGTCGGGCTCTGTGCTGACAGCACGGAGCCTGCTTGAAATCCTTTGTCTCCCTCTCTCTCTGCCCCTCCCCAGCTTGTGCACTCTCTCTCTCCCAAAAAGAAAAAAGTTAAAAAGAAATAATGCCTGCCATCTTTTCTTGCAGGTCATTGTATGTATCCACATGGAACTTATAAAGGGAAGCATGAGAATTAGATGTTAATGTTGTTTACACAGTTTATCTCATCAGGTAAGTTTTCCCACTGCTCAGACATCCATAGTCAGTACGTATAATTTCTCTGAGCTCTTTTTGTTTTTCTTTTCTTTTTCTTTCTTTCTTTTTTTTTTTGGCACATCGTGGCTCAGCCTCAGCAGACTCTCCGTCGTCTTTAGGCATTCCCTGCCTTCTTGTCTTTGCCCGTGTCTGTCCCTTCAGGTGGAATGCCCTCCCGTCTTCGGCCACCAGTCATCCTTTCCATCCTTCACACTGCAGATAAAATTTACCTCCCCTTCCCCCCACGGACGAGACCAACCTGACCATCCAGCAGGAAGGCACTTTTCTCTCTCCTTTGCGTGAGGATCACTCGTGCTTCGTCTTCTCATGATCTACGAAGTGGCGTTGCTTTTCCTCTGTCTTAGGTCAAGTTCTGAGAAACAGATCCTATGAAGGAGATTTGTGCGCGGCAAGTTTTGAATCCTTCAGATCCACCTCCTGCAGGGTGGGGGGTGGGGGAGGGCAGAGGGAAGGAAGCAAGATTTGGCAAAGGAAGGTGCTGATCTGCGATACAGTCTCCACCCTGGCCTCAGCCCCGTCACATGGGGGGCTGGAGCTGGGTGACGCCTTCAGCTGGACCTTCACACACCATCACCCATCACGGACTGGTCGTTGGATGCATCTGTCTCCGGGTGGGATGCATGATCTTGATGCCTGGCGACAGCTCTTGTGATGCTTGGAGGGACTCCGCTGAGAGCCACCATCTCCAGTAGTTGGGAGAAAGGGTGACGTGGTTCCAGAGGGGGCCCGGGCGGTGTACCTGGCCTCCGGCCTCCAGCCTCCAGCCTCTCATCTGCGAGGAGGGAGGGAGCGCGTCTACGCCTGCGTGTTTGCCTGCGGGCTGCCTCCGGCAGGTGGCGCACCCTCAGTAAATAGCTGTTAAAGGAGTGAATAAATCAACAAAGGAGCAGCGCAGAGCAACTGGGTCATTCTGCACTTTTATTTGCCAATAATTTCTTAGTCCCAACGTTTTTGTTCCCTTCTTAAAGAATATTGCGTATTAATGCGGAAAGTTATTCTAGGTCTTTGCTAGCCTCTCCACCTAGGGCTTCCTGGGACGGTCCTGGGAGGAGTACTATTTTTTTTTCTTCATGACTACGATGGAGAACGCACAACATAAAATATTCCTTTAATTATGTTAAGTGTGTAGTTCAGTAGCTTCAGTCACGTTCATATGGTTTTTCAGCCATCACCAACGTTCACGTTCAGAACTTTTCCATCCCCAGTTAAATCTCTGCACCCATTAAACCATTACTCTTCCTTTTCTCTTTCCCCCCAGCTCCGGGGGACCTGTATTCTACTTTTTGTTTCTATAAATTTGCTTATTTCAGGCACAGCATACAAGTGCAATCGTGTAATATTTGATCTTCTGTGTCTGGTTTATATTTCACCTGGCATCACAGTTTGAAGGGTCAACCAGCCATGTTATAGCCTGTGTCACAATTTCATTCCTGGTTAAGGCTGAATAATATTCCATTGTGTGGATAGACCACATTTTGTTCACCCATTCATCTGTCGATGGACATTTCGATTGCTCACTTGTAACCTTTTGGCTATTGTGAATAATGCTGTGAACGCTGGTGGACAAGGCCGAGCCTTTGCTTTTAATTGTTTAAGGCAGATACCTAGGCACACTTTTTAAAAAGTTTTTTTATTAATTAAAAACAAATTTTTAACATTTTTATTTATTTTTGAAAGACAGAGGGAGACAGAGCACAAGCAGGGGAGGGGCAGAGACAGAGAGGGAGACAGAGAATCCAAAGCAGGCTCCAGGCTCTGAGCTGTCAGCAAAGAGTCCGACATGGGGCTCGAACCCACCAACTGTGAGATCATGACCTGAGCCGAAGTGGGACGCTTAACTGACTGAGCCACCCAGGCGCCCCATATTTTTATTAATTTTTTAGAAAGAGAGAGATGAGCTTGGGAGGGGCAGAGAGGGAGAGAGAGAACCCTAGCAGGCTCTGAGCTGTCGGCACAGAGTCCGATGTGGGGCTTGATCTCAGGAACTAGAGAGATCATGACCTGAGCTGAAATCAAGAGTCAGACGCTCAACCACCTGAGCCGCCCAGGTGCCCCTGGATCCGTTTTAGAAAAAGAGATTTCTTCCCTTCTTTTCCAGAGGTGAAAACTTTGGCCTGAGGGAAAACAAGCCTTCCATTTTATATTTGCAATTTTTGCTTATGGGACACGTTCGTTAGTAGGACAAAAAACCTTCTTGAAATCGGGTCTTTGCTTCCTGCTATACACTGGAGGAAACTGCAGCAGGCTTGACATCATGGCAGGTTCCTAATGATGGCAAATTTTTATGCGTACGTGTTTATGTTCTTTGGGCGTGGGGGCATCCATGCCTCTCATGGGATCTTCACCTTTGATGTCAATGGCCGGTTGAGTCTTTCCAACTTTCTGACACTGACTCACTTATAAGAGCACTTATGACTCTAATGGGATCACCTGGATGATCCAGAATAATCTCCCTAATTTAAAATCAGTTGATTAGCAGCTTTAATTCCACCTGCAACCTTAATTCCCCCTTGCCATGAAACATAATGCCTTTGTAGGATCTGGGGACACAGACACAGACATCTTTGGGGGGGTCTATTAATTTCCTAGAGTGGCTCTCACAAAGTACCAAAAATTGGGTGGTTTAGAACAAGAGAAATTTATTCTCTCACAGTTCCGGAGACTAGAGGGTGTCCCTAGGGCTATGCTCCCTCCAAAGTTTCTAGGGAAGAATCCTTTCCTGTTTCTTCCAGTTTGGGGAAGCTCCAGCGGTCTTTGCTGTTCCTTGCTTGTAGCTTTATCCCTTCAAGTTTTGCCAGCGTCTTCACGTGGCTACCCTCTCTCCTGTGTCCTTTCTTCTTATAAAGACCCCGGTCACTGGGGCACCTGGGTGGCTCAGTCAGTTAAGCGTCCATCCAACTTTTGATTTTTGGCTCAGGTCATGATCTCACGGTTCGTGGGATCGAGCCCTCCATTGGGCTCTGCACTGGCAGTGTGGAGGCTGCTTGGGAATCTCTCTCTCTCTGCCCGTCCTCCGCTTGTGCTCCCTCTCTCTCAAAAATAAACATTTAAAATAAAAAAGACACCAGTCATTGGCATTAAGGACCACCTCGCCCCTGTGTGATCTTATCTTAACTTCATCTGCTGAGACCCTATTTCCAAATAGTCTCATTCTGAGTTTCAGGGTAGACATGGATTTTGCGGGGGTTTTATTTAACTCACTCCGGGGGCCATTATTCTGCCTGCCACAGATACGACAGAGGCCCCCAAAGTCCGAGGTGACTTAGATCTAAGATCGAAGGCTACTTAGATCATCCCACTGCTGGGCCTCAACACCACCCACAGAGGAATTTGAGGGAAACCCTAAGAGGCTCACGTGCCCCTGCTAAACCCACACTCCCAGCTACGATTTCTACAAGCTGTGCATCTTAGCTCCACCAAATCCCCGGGAGACTAGCCCAAGAAAGCATCTGTAATTAGAATTGGATTTCTTTGCTCTGTAGCTCTGTGGAGACTTCAGCAGCCACCTAAACGATCACCCCGACAGCTCATTCTCATGGCTCTTTACCTCCTCCTTCTCACCGTATCCACCCCTGCCCTGATAGAATTGTTTGGAGAGCTTTTAAAATGTACTGATGCTGGCACCCAGAGGTTCTGATCAGTCATCTGGGGAGGACCCAGGCGTCGATATTATCAAAACTCTCCTGGGCTGTTTTCACCACACACCCGGGTTCCTGGCCACTTGCTGGAACTCTTCTAAATGTATATATATTTTTAAACCCCTGGTCAGTTATAGATTTGCAAACATCCAATCTGTCTCATCTCTTAATTTTGCCCATGGGTGCCGTGTTTTTCAGAAATGTTAAACTGGGATGTGCAGCTCTTCGGGAGAGTGCTCTCATTCTTTCCTCACCTGTTTGTAGCTCACTTCCCGCCCAGGACTAGTGACACCTAAGTCCTCTGCCTGCTCTCTGGTCATCCGCAGTTCGCTTGTGCCCCTTGTTCCATGGCTGAGATTCACGGACCGCTGTTACCATCCCCATCTTGTGCACCCCCTCGTCTGAGCACAGGAATGACACAATTTGATGTAAAATTTTAAATCTGATTCCAGAGTCTGCATGGGATACAGATTGTAAGGCAGGATTCGCAGCAGGGAGACCAGTAATCCCGGTAACTTGGAGGTACCTGCAGTGACCGAGGACAGAGGGGAAGTATGAGGAGCCTTGCAGGGATGGAAGGGGTCATCCAGGGGTACGTGGGAAAGGTAGCCCATTCAGGACTGGCCGATGGACCACACGTTGGTTTTGAGGGAAAGAATAGAATCAAGACGAAGACATGCTTTTTTGTCTGAGCACCTGGGTATAGTGTGCCATTAGTTGACTTGAGAATAACACATTGGGCACGAGGAGGTGGAGGGAACTTGAGTGCAGTCGTGAACTTGTCAAATTCAAGAGTCTTATTAGAACCCAAAGGGAATTGGGGCGCCTGGATGGCTCAGTCGGGTAAGCGTCCGACTTTGGCCCAGGTCATGATCTCACAGTTTGTGGGTTTGAGCCCTGTGTCAGAAGCCTGGAGCCTGTTTTGGATTCTGTGTCTCCCTCTCTCTCTGCCCCTCCCCTGCTCTCTCTCTCTCTCAAAAATAAACATTAAAAAAAAAAGAATTCAAAGGGAATTTTCTGAGTCCACAAGCTCAGAGGAGAGGTAAGACTGGGAATATAGTTTTGGGCATCATCAGTAAACAGGTAACGTCCTACCACATAGGACCAAATGAGGTCACCTGGGGAGTCAGTGCAGATAAAGATTTGTGTCTTGAGGTACACAGTGGTCAAGGGGAAGGACGGGATTTAGTTAGAGGGATTGGGAAGGAGCCACCAATAAAATAAGGGGAAAACCAAGAAATCCTGGCATCCTAAAAGCTAAAGAAGAAGTTCCACAAAGGAAAGAATGATCAGTTGGTCAGATGTATCAGAGACATCAGGGCACAGGAGGGCTGAGACTTGAGCACTAGATGTGGCACCATGATCACAGGTGACTTAGCAGGAGCAGGACACTTGGAGATAAAGGTCCAACTGGAGTGGGTTCTGGAAGAAAGATGCAAGATGGGGTTGGCAGGATAATGATCTTCCAAAGATGTCCACACAGGAATCCCTGGAGCCTGTGAGTATGTTACCCTACAGGGCAAAAGGTGCCACTGCGGATGTGATTAAGTGAACGGTTTTTGTTTTTGTTTTTTTAAATTTATTTACAGAGAGAGGACGTGAGCCGGAGGGGGGCAGAGAGAGAGAGAGATAGAGAGAGAGAATCCCAAGCAGTCTCCACAGTGTCAGCGAGGAGCCCGAGGCGGGGCTCAGAGTTACAAACTGTAAGATCATGACCTGAGCCGAAATCCAGAATCGGATGCTTCACCGACTGAGCCACCCAGGCGCCCAAGTTAAGGATTTTGAGATGGGGATCTTGTCCAGGCTTATCTGGGTGGGCCCACAGTAATCACAGGGTCTTTGTAGGGAGAGACAAAAGGTCAGTCAGAGAGAGATTTGAACACGATACATTGCTGGCTTTGAAGATGGAAGAAAAGACCATGAACCAAGGAATATAAGCAGCCTGTTGAAGCTGAAAAGGGGAAGGAAACGGATTCTTCCCAGGAGCCTCCCAAGGAATGCAACTCCTGACACTTTAATCTTTACCCAGTAAAACCCATTTTGGACTTCTGATCCGGGAATTGTAAGATAATAAATTGGCGTTGCTTTAAGCCACCAAGTTCGCGGTAACTTGTCATAGCAGGCATAGCAGATGGGTACAGGAAGGAAGCAGCATGTTTGCACGGGGTTGGGGTGACCTGGATCCAGTAGAGATCTGGGGGTTCAGGAGGGCAAGGGGGTTCTAGGAGCAACGTCCCCGAGGAGCAGAGAGGTCAGCCCCGAGGGGAAGGGCGGAACTTTGCCTGTTCTGATGGCTTCTGCTGGTTCAGTGAAACACCGAGGGCAGGGTACCGGCTGAGATGAAGAAGAGGAAGAAGAGAAGGAAGAAGAAAGGAGAAATTAGCAAATGATCACTTACCGAGTGGGTTTAAGATGTAGTTCTACTTCTTACAACTTTTCTAAAAGGAATGAACAGAGGCGCGTGACGTTTGACCCTTAAGAATGTCCCCGACGATATTTTTTAAAATAGTAAAGAATTGGCAACAGCCAACACGGTTGGCGAAAGGTGATTAATTGAAGAAAGATGTTCTATCCATGATGGATTGCTCTGCAGTCATCATAAACCAGGCTTTAGAAGACCATTTAATTAAATATGAAATGTGCTATCTTGTTAAGTGAGAGTGGTTACAAAACAAATATGTACAGAATGAAACCAATTTTGCAGAAATATGTGTGTAAATATGTGTGTTAACAAAGACTGTAAGGGAAATACATCAACATCTAAATAATAATTATATCTGGGTGAGGAAATTACAGATATTTTAATTTGCTTCTTTTATTTGTCTTCATTTTTATATTAAACGACAATTATTTTTATATTATAAGGCGTTATGTGTGTGGGAAGAATGAAAGGCAGACAGAAAGGGAAGGACTCGGGAGGTAACGTTTATCTGTTAGCCCCGACATGCCCAATATGTATATTATCTAACACTCGAAACAACCCAAGGAGTAGGCATTATGTTTACACATGATTAATGAGGAAATTAAGGCTCAAAAGTGAAGTAACTCAAAGTCACCTGTAAGAAGCATGCTGTACAATCAGTTCTGGTTCTCTGTTCTACTGTGTCACGTCTGCTGACGCGCCCAGAGTTCGGCCAACTAGCTCAAGGGCCGCCCACCTGGGATGTGCCACGTCTCTGTGTCGGGGGCCTGCCCTTTGGTTAACGAAGGGAAGTTTCTCCTGAACGTTAAGGGCAGACACTGGCCTGGCACCACCCCCTTTGCCACAAACAGGACACTCACACGATGGGAAAAACACTGCAGTGGAAAACACACGTGCACACACATGCAAATGAGGTCAAAGATAGTCAGAGGTGAAGCCATACCTGGCCTGGAATGTTCTACTGTGGGGAAGGGATTCTGTCCCAACGGTGGTTGGAATCTCTTATGGGTTCAATCGTGTCCCCCTCCAAAAGATACGCTGAAGTCCTGTTACCTGGGAATTAGACCTTTCTTGGGTACAAAAGATCTTTGCAGGTGAAATTAAGATGAGAGTATACGAGTTAGGGTGGGCCCCAAACCAATTTCTCGTGTCCGTGTGAGAAAAGAGAAGTTTGGACACAGAGACACAGAGAGACACAGGCAGGCGAATGCCACGTGAAGGCGGGAGGTGGGAGCAGCAATCGGAGCGCTTCGGCCACAAGCCAGGGAACACGGAGCATGTGCAGAAGCTGCTGGAGGCTGGAAGGGAGGCGCGGAACAGAGTCTCCCTCTGAGCGCTCAAGATGCCAACCTTGCCGGCACCTTGATTTCAAACTGCTGGCCTCCTGGGGAGAATCAGTTTCTGCTGTTTGAAGCCACCCATTTGTGGCGCTGTGTCAGGGCGGCGCGGGGACGTGAGGGCAAGAGCTGGGCCGTGTCTGTCGGGGTGGGCACGAGCCCTCGCGCTTGGGATGGCTTCTGAGTAAGATGCGTGGTGATGCCAGTGGCGGCTCCCCAGGCCCTCGCTGTGCATTCAGGCCACCGCACCTGTTCTCTGCCTGCGGGGATCTGTGGGTGGTGCAGAAGAGGAGCTCAGCCCCCAGACTGGAGACTGGATGCTGGGACAGTGGCAGGAGGCTTGTGACAATGGCTTTGCCTGACTGTGTGGTGGCCGAGGGGGGTCGGGCCCGCTCAGCAGGGATGGAGGGAATGGGACAGGAGTCCACACCCTGCTCTTAGCCTATGGCCCTTATCAGTGAGGCAGGAATGCAGTTTATTATAGCGATGGTTTGGGGAACAGTTTCTAAGCTAATGAATCTGCCGGGCAGGTAAACTCAGTCACATCATTGCTGATGCATATGCATGTAGCCCCCCCCCCTTTTTTTTCATTTAAATTCAAGTTAGTTAACGTACAGTATAGTCTTGGCTCCAGGAGTAGAACCCAGTGATTCATCTCGTACATACAACACCCAGGGCTCCTGCCAACAAGTGCCCTTCATGCCCATCACCCATCTAGCCCATCCCCCCCACCTCCCCTCCAGCAACCCTCAGTTTGCTTTCTGCTTTTTGCTTTTAATATTTATTTCTTTTTGAGAGAGAGAGAGAAAGCCCCGCATGCAAGGAGCAGAAAGAGAAAGAGAGAGAGAGAGAGAGAGAGAGAGAGAGAGAGAGAGAGACAGGGGATCTGAAACAGGCTTTGTGCTGACAGCAGAGAGCCCGATGCGGGGCTCAAATTCATGAACCTTGAGATCATGACCCGAGCCTAAGTCAGACACTCAACTGACTGAGCCACCCAGGTGTCCCTGTTCTCTGTGTTTAAGAGTCTTTCATGTGGAGAAACGGGAGCCCTCTTTGCACCGTTGGTGGGAACGCAAACTGGTGCAGCCACTCTGGAAAACAGTGTGAAGTTTCCTCAAACAATTAAAAATAGATCTACCCTATGACCCAGCAATGGCACTGCTACAAATTTACCCAAGGGATACAGGAGTGTTGAAGCATAGGGGCACTTGTACCCCAGTGTTTATAGCAGCACTTTCAACAATAGCCAAATTATGGAAAGAGCCTAAATGTCCATCAGCTGATGAATGGATAAGTAAATTGTGGTTTATATACACAATGGAATACTACATGGCAATGAGAAAGAATGAAATATGGCCTTTTGTAGCAACGTGGATGGAACTGGAGAGTATTATGCTAAGTGAAATAAGTCATTCAGAGAAAGATACCATATGTTTTCACTCTTATGTGGATCCTGAGAAACTTAACAAAAGACCATGGGGGAGGGGAAGGGGAAAAAAAGTTACAGAGAGGGAGGGAGGCAAACCATAAGAGACTCTTAAAAACTGAGAACAAACTGAGGGTTGATGGGGAGTGGGAGGGAGGGGAAAGTGGGTGATGGGCATTGAGGAGGGCACCTGTTGGGATGAGCACTGGGTGTTGTATGGAAAACAATTTGACAATAAATTTCATATTGAAAAAAAAAAAGAGTCTCTTATGGTTCGACTCTATCTCTGTTTTTATCTTATTTTTCCTTCCCTTCCCCTATGTTCATCCCGTAGGCCTTTTTAAGTGACAGTCAAGAGCTCAGCGTCCAGCTTGGTAGCCAATAACCACTGTAGCAATTAAATCCTTAAAATTTTAATTTTAATTTTGCATACAATAAACATACTAAATGCAATGCAATGTTTTTGGTGTATGCTTCCTTTGCTTTGACAACTGCATAAAGTCAAGAGACCACCACCACAGTCAAGACCCAGAAGAGTTCATTCATTTAAAAATGTCCCCTTGGGCGGCACCTGGGTGGCTCAGTTGGTTAAGCATCCAATTCTTGATTTTAGCTCAGGTCATGATCTCAGGGTGGTGGGATCGAGCCCCATGTTGGTCTCTGTGCTGAGCGTGGAGCCTGCTTGGGATTCTCTCCCTCTCTCACTTCCCCACCCCAGTTCACGGTCTCTCTCTCTCTCTCTCTCTCTCTCTCTCTCTGTCAAAATAAATACATGAACATTAAAAAATAAATAAAACGAGATATCCCCCCACATTGCTCCTTCATGGTCAATCTTCTCCCAACACCTAGTCCCTGGTAACCACTGATCTGTTTTGTATTTCTCTAATTTTGCCTTTTAGAATTTAAATCAAAAATTAAACAAAATACAAAATTCATTTGTCGGTTGCACTAGCCACATTTCATGCACTCAGTAGCGGTATGTCATGGCTAATGGCTAACATTCTGGACAGTGCAGATAGAAAACATTCCCATCATTCCAGAAAGTTCTATCAGCACCAGTAAAGGTACATTTACTCAGTGGTTCTTACATGTTTGGGGATCATATTCCTTCTATCAACCCTCATCCTAGAAAAGGCACACAATATATACATACAGAAAAAGTCTGGTACACATTTGGGGGCATCCATTGATCCCTCTAAGCCCCTTTCTTGGGGTTAAGACTCCCACATTCGATGTAAACAGGAAAATCTAAAAGCATTTCCCTCCAGCCTAGTTTTCTGCTTTGTGCCTTCAAGTTAGAAATCAGACCAAAGCCTTGTCTCGTAAGCTTGCTGTTTCTCTTTAATATGCGATGCTGACAGGCAATTATTCACGGAGACTGCTGCACACACAGTGACGCCTGCTGAGTCTCCTGCTCTCAGCTGCAGGAATGAGCTTTTGGAAATCATCATTATTAGTAAATATGAATCGGGGGTGTTTGAAATGACTTAATGGAAGTTTAGCTTCTCTCACATCAAATATTCTTTGTTGAAATGTAATGGTAAAGTAGTTTCGGAATAAGCTTAGCATTTTAAAAAAGGTGGCTCGTTCCTTAAAACAGTGTGCTCGGTAATTGTAGCCCAGATCAATTTCATTCTGAAAGTTACTTCCTTCCATTTCACAATTTAAGGGCAATAATTGTGTTGGCTTTACTGACGCTATCTTGTTCACAATTTCTGTCTGATGCTGGCTTCTGCTCAGCTCCCCCAAAGGCTTGGGAAAACCTTCCTTTATTGCCCCCATCCTTTGCTTATAAAATGCTCCGGGCAAATGGGAACAAAGGGTCTGGCTTACTGGGTGCTCATGTATAGACCCTGGATTGCTACAACATTATTATGAGAGGAAAACATTTTATTCTCTTGCCTCCACTCACCTTTCTTAGAGTAAATCCTAACACCTGAAGAGGGTATCCGGTCCACATTTTAATGTCTCCACCAATAACAAGACCTATTCCTTTGTAACTCACGGCCTCTAGACCCCATGGCATTTGGATAATAGTGACTCAAATACCCCGGAAATCAAACGCCTGCCCTTAGATTTCTGCAAATGGTCCATGGCTTGCTTTCTCCTGAGGAAGTCAGACCAGAATTCTTGATTTCCTGCCTTAAAGAATTCTCCTTCCAGATTCTTCCTTCTGTGGTTTTTCTTTATCTGCTCCATATGCTGAGCCCAACTGTGACACCCCCTCTTCTGGATCCATCACCCATCTTCCAACTACCATGAATATAGGCTGCTTCCATGAGGTAGAGCTTCCTCCGAATGTATTTGGGTCACAGCGAGCCTTCACTTTCCCAGAATGCAGCAAACGTTCGGAAATCTCCATCATGTCCTGCTGTTCTTGAGAGGACACTGGACCCTCTGCAGGTTTACCCAGGGTGGTACCCTGCCTTCTGCCCTCTTCCTGGCTCCTTTCATTTTTCTTTTCTTTTCTTTTCTTTCTCTTCTCTCCTCTCCTCTTCTCTCTCTTCTCTTCTCTTCTCTTTTTCTTTTCTTTCTCTTCTTTTCTCTCCTCTCCTCTTCTTTCTCTTCTCTTCTCTCCTCTCCTCTTCTTTCTCTTCTCTTCTCTTCTCTTCTCTTCTCTTCTCTTCTCTTCTCTTCCCTTCCTTAGAGGTGTGAATAGATACTGCTAATGAGTATTTCTAGTACAGAACAGCTTGGCCCTGCCTTTGGTGCCCTTGGCTCTTGCTAGCACCCACATCCTGGGGACCTCATTCCTATTCCATATTCATTAGGACTTTTGGGTTGCAAACATCAGAAACCCAACTTAAATTAGCTTAAGGGGAAAAAAAAGAGAGTATTCTCTTGACTCAAAGAACTCAGGTGGAAATAGCAGGGGAGGCTTCTCTGGAGGCTTGGAGCAAAGTTCTCTCCACGTTCTTCCTCTCAGCCTCCCAGCTTCTGGGATTTTCACGAAAACAGCTTCCTTTAGGTAGTGAAGACAGGGCTTCAGGTATCACGGAGCCCCATCTTTGCCACCACAAAGGGAACAAGGGCCTTTCCCCAACACCTTCAGGTAGAACACTCTGGGCAAAGCTCTGACTGACCTGCCTCAGGCTACACACGCAACTCCAGACCAGTCACAGTAGACAGGGGATAGGGGATGGCAACCTGGGCTGGGTGCCCTCCCCTGCAATTAGGGAAGCAGATTTCACATCCAGGCGCAGGGGAGAGAATGTCACTGGGATGAAAGTGACAGCTGATACACACCAGGCAGCTCACTAAAGCGCTTGCCTCCACAGAGACAGCTCTGGACAAGAAACTGGGGCTTAGAGACCCAGACGTGTTGCAGGTGCCATGATTCACCCACCATAGACGTGGGGCCAGGGCCAGATACCCCCCCCCGCCCCCCACCTTTCTGCCTCTAGGAAGGGTCTCTGCAATCCAGACAGTAAGAATGTTTTGGACGCCTAGAAATTATGCGTGCTCTTGCAAGAGGCACTTTTAGTACAACAGATCACTCTGGAAGGCATTTCAGAGAGATCACCTCTCTCGTCCTGCATCCGCCGTTTGGACCGCTTCGAAACTGGCCTGGACCCTTAGCAGCTGGCGTCCCTGAATCGTTTCCAAAAGGTGATGCTATGGTCTCTCCACAGCCAGTATTTAATAACCTTATGCATCTGGAAATCCTTCCTTATTTTCCAACCTAAATCCTTCCTGATGCAATTGAAAGTCATTTCCTCTCCGTGCTCAGGAAAGGGAAACCAGATGGTCAGTATCCCATATGAAATAACTTTTAATAAACTTGCCGGAATTAGTGACCCATCATGTAGTCTGTTTCTTTCCTGGGTTAAATTGTCCTAATCCCATCAACTGTTTTCCTCTTAGGTCGTATTTTCTAGCTCTGAAATTACCCGAGCTTCTTTTCTCCAGAAGAGACTCAAGTTTTGCATTCATTCAATGTGTGCTAATGTGGGGGATAGTATTAAATACTAGTTAGGCAGGAAAGAATCAGCAAAGAAATTTCCAGGGCTAAAAGAACCCAACACCAGAGTTGGGTTTTTAAATTTAAAAGATTTTAATTTTTAAACTTAAATTCAACTTAGTTAACTTCTAGTGTAGTATTGGTTTCAGGAGTGGAATTCAGTGATTCATCACTTACATACATCACCCAGTGCTCATCCCAACAAGTGCCCTCCTCAATGCCCACCCCCCATTTAGCCCATCACCCCAGCCAACTCCCTCCATCAACCCTCGGTTTGTTCTCTGTACTTAAGAGTCTCTTATAGTTTGCCTCCCTCTCAGTTTTTACCTTATTTTATTTTTCCTTCCCTTCCCCTATGTTCACCTGTTGTGTTTCTTAAATTCCACATGAGTGGGATCATACGATAGCCGTCTTTCTCTGACTTATTTCGCTTACCATTATACTCTCTAGATCCATCCACATCATTGCAAATGGTGAGATTTCCTTCTTTTTGGTCACCACGTAATACTCCATTGTATTGTATGTTCCACATCTTCTTTATCCAGTCATCAGTCGATGAACATTTGGGCTCTTTCCATAATTTAGCTATTGTTGGTAGTGCTGTTATACACATTGGGGTACATGTGCTCCTTTGAATCAGCATTTTTGTATCCTTTAGATAAATATTTAGTAGTATAACTGTTGGGTCATAGGGTCATTCTACTTTTATTTTTTAAAGTTTTTTTAATGTTTATTTATTTTTGAGACACAGAGAGAGGCAGAGCATGAGTGGGAGAGGGGCAAAGAGAGGAGACACAGAATCCAACGCAGGCTCCAGGCTCTGAGCTGTCAGCACAGAGCCCGATGCAGAGATTGAACCCATGAACCGTGAGATTATGATCTGAGCCGAAGTCAGAGGATGCTCAACCGACTGAGCCACCCAGGCACCCCGGGTCATTTTACTTTTGACTTTTTTTTTTTAATGTTTTTATTTATTTTTGAGAGAAAGAGAGAGAGAGAGAGCTAGTGGAGGAGGAGCAGAGAGAAGGGGAGACACAGAATCCGAAGCAGGCTCCAGGCTCTGAGCTGTCAGCACAGAGCCCAACGTGGGACTTGAACTCACCAACCGGGAGATCATGACCTGAGCCAAAGTCGGATGCTCAACTGACTGAGCCACCCAGGACCCCCCTTCGTTTTTAACTTTTTGAGGAACCTTGAAACTGTTCTCCAGAGTGGCTGCACCAGTTGACATTCCCACCAACTGTACAAAAGGGTTCCTCTTTCTTTGCATCCTCGCCAACATCTGTTTTCAGAGTTGTCAATTTTAGCCACTCTGACAGGTGTGAGGTGGTATCTCATTGTGGTTTTGATTTGCATTTCCCTGATGATGAGTGATGTTGAGAATCTTTTCATGTGTCTGTTGGCATCTGGAGGTCTTCTTTGGAAAAGTGTCTATTCATGTCTTTTGCCCATGTATTCTCTGGATTATTTGGGGGTTTTTTTGGGTATTGAGTTTGTAAGTTCTTTATAGATTTTGGATAATAACCCTTTATCTGATATGTCATTTGCAAATATCTTCTTCAAGGAGATATTCTAAGTATTGCAAACTTTGGTAGCTCCAGAGTCTATCCATACCCAAGTGGACAGTTTAAAAGCCATAACAGGTGCCAACTCATTGCTTATTCATTTCTATTTTATTTGTGAGAGATTTTTTTGTCAGCTCTAATCATTTGTTGGAATGAAATTGGTTTTGCTGGGCCTAAAATGGGAGCACGCTTCATGGAGCTGTTCTAGCTTATTAGCCTGAACAGCTCTCAAGAAACCATTTCATGTTCTCCCGGGTAGAGTTAGTAACCCATCGCACATGATAGGGGAGGGGCTGGTTGAGCCTCTTCTCAAATACAAATCCCAAACCGGCAAAAATAACCTTCCTGGTTGTTAGAAGGCAACACAGGTTCCAACTCACAAACCCTGGGGTCAAAGAAAGATGCACCCAGGGGCAGGAACACGGGATGAAAAACCTTTGGCTTGCTGGGGAGGTCACGGATCCCTGAGTGAGAGCAGGCCTAGGGGTTGTGATCTCTGATAGATGCTGGAATGTACCCGAATCCCTGGGGGATGCACAACTTTAAGAGCTGAATGAATAAACAAGTGAATGAGTGAATGAATGAATCGAAGGTGGTTCTGATTGCTAAAGAGTCCTTTTCTTTTTTTTAATAATTGGAAGTTTGTACCTTCTTTCCTTTTTTTTTTTTTTTTGAGAGAGAGAGTGTGCAAGTGGGGGAGGGAGCACAGGGAGAGAGAGAGAGAGAGAGAGAGAGAGAGAGAGAGAGAGAGAATCTTAAGCAGACTCCATGCCCAGTGGGAAGCCAATGTGATGCTCAATCCCACGACCCTGGGATCATGACCTGAGCCAAAATCAAGAGTCGGACGCTCAACCTGAACCACACAGGTGCCCTGGAAGTAACTTCCTTCACTCATTTCACACCCTGCTTCCTGCCTCTGACAACACCAATTGTTCTCTCTCTCTATGAGTTTTTTTTTTAAGTTATTTTTTAACGTTTATTTTTGAGACAGAGAGAGACAGAGCATGACTGGGGGAGGGACAGAGAGAGAGGGAGACACAGAATCCGAAGCAGGCTCCAGGCCTTGAGCTATCAGCACCGAGCCCGATGTGGGGCTCGAACTCACAGACCGCAGATCATGACCTGGTCCGAAGTCAGCCGCTTAACTGACTGAGCCACCCAGGCACCCTGTGTTTTGGGTTTTTTTTTTGTAAAACTCTACACACAAGTGAGATCATATGGTATTTGTCTTTCCCTGTCTGCCTTATTTCATGCAGCATAATGCCCTCAAGGCCCATTCATGTTGTTGCAAATAGCAAGAGTTTATTCTTCATAGCTGAATAATATTCCAGTGTGTGTGTGTGTGTGTGTGTGTGTGTGTATACACATATGTATATATACAACTTCTGTATCTATTCATCCATCAATGGACACTCAGGCTGTTTCACTTTCTTGGCATTGTAAATAATGCTGCAGTGAACATGGGGTGCGTGTGCCTTTTAGTGTCAGTGTTTTTGTTTTCCTCAGAATTATACCCAGAAATAGGATTGCTGGATCATATGACAGTCTTATTTTTTAATTTTTTGAGGAATGTCCATACTGTTTTCCATAGAGGCTGCACCAATTTATAGTCCCACCAAGAGTGCACAAGAGTTTAGAGATTTTTATTTTTGTTTGAAATAGGAATTCAAGTTTGCTTTCCTTCTTGGCTGTGTTCTTCGGGGGCACACAGGTGGATTCTGCTTCTCCCTCAAGGTGATGTCTCATCAACTTGCAGCTGTATGGGCTGTGCACTATGAAGCTCCCAGAGTACCTTTTATGTCACTGCTTATGTCGGAGGGGGTCTCCTGCATTTGTTCAGTACACAACCTACATGGCTGTCCATGGCAGCCCCAGCAGTCTCAAGTCCCATAGACCCTCTCATCAAATCATTTTACCCATCTGTGAGTGGGCTCAATGCCACCCACTACACAAACAGTGGGTATATGCAGGGGAGTGCTTCTCTGAGTGTAATATACAAAATACAAATTTTGACAGAGTTCTGTTCAATTTCTGTTGGTATTTGTAGACATCTACTGCCTCATAAACTTTGTTTTCAATTATGTATGCTCACAAGCTGTTCCGGTTTTGATATATTTAGGAAAAGTTCAGTCACATTTTCCGAATTGTAATGATTTCCCATAAAACATCTGATTCTGAAAATTTGTATCTATACAGTACAAATAACATAATGGCAAGCAAATCATGCTACATAGTACCTTCCTTTATGCTGTAGTTAAAGTTATTATAGCTTTCCAAACAGTTTGCTTTTCAATATCGTAAATAAAGATCCTTGGGTACGGGCTTTTAAAAAAATATGCGTAACTTGGAGACCCCGTATCTACTTATCTTTCCAATGCACGTCATTTGGTTTCTTCAATGATATTTGTATGAAGATGAAATTAACCAAATGCTGTCTCACCCAAGGGTCTAGTTCGCCTGGAAAAGGTGGGCAGATCTGGGGTGAACTCACAGTACAGAGGCTTAGCTGACAGAGAACTGTGTGCATCTCCATGGACCCCGCTTTGATGAGCCAAAGCAATATGGGTTTCTACTTATCTAAAGGAGTGTGGTCAAGGAGGAGTGAATGAGGAAGGTTTGACATGACTAGGGTCTTCTGTTCTAATAATCTTTGCAAAAGTTGGTGTTAGAGAAGGCCTCTATCCTTAGGAATAAGATGGGGGGAGCCTGGGTGGCTCAGTCAGTTAAAGGTCCGACTCTTGGTTTAGACTCAGGTCATGATCTCACAGTTCGTGAGTTCGAGCCCCGCATGGGGCCCCACGCTGACAGTATGGAACCTACTTGGGATTTTCTCTCTCCCTCGGCCTGAGCCCTTCCCTCACTTGCTCTCTCTGCCTTTCAAAATAAATAAATAAACTTCAAAACAAAAAACCTCTTAAAAGGAATATGATGAGGAGGACGAAGAGGGTGTGGAGGGAGAATGCCAGAAGGCCGGCTGCAAGAGGCAGATGCCCAGTGACATGTGGGCAGGAGTCCCAGAGTCACCTTCATATCATTTTCTTTGAATGCTGGAGGTTTCCAGGGCCGTGGCCAGCTGTGCTCCCTATGGGCTGCGGGAGCAGCAGGACGGTGAAAGCTGGCCTTCCCTCAAGCATTTGTTCGTGCCTTCATTTGTTCATTATCCATACATTCATCTAATTGCTTTGCCACCAACAACTTGTCCAGAATCTTTTTTGAAATAAGGCAGGTTTGAAATCAGGCCGAGAGATAGGCAGCGGAGGTAGTATGCATCCCAACAGCACCTGGGGAACCTACATCTGGCACAAACCTGGTCTGCAAGATGCCAACAGATGGCGGGAAGGGGAGACTCAGGAGGATAGAGACGCTGAGCCACAAGGTTGAAAGGAATCTTCCTAAACAGAGAATGGAAGAAACGAGGAGGGGTCTGGAAGGGGGTAATCTGACTTCCAGCTGGACGGTGGGGTGGGTTTTTTTTCCAGCTCTCATCTTTCTTGCAAGACCTTCAGAGACCAAATCTCTGACCATCTCACGCCTATGCTTGGAAACCATCAATGGCTCCCTATTGCCTGCAGAATGCAGTACTTGCGCCTTGGCGATGCATTCGAGGGTGTTCAGAAGTGACCCTGTTCTCTTTGTAGAATGACGTCACACCCTCTCCCTCTTACCATTTCCTCCCCGACCTTGTGGTCTCACTGTCCATTTCCTGAACGTTAGTGTTCTCTTCCTCTCCTCTTCCCAGAAACTGGCGTGGGGACACCCTTGTCGTGAAACACCAGTAGAGGAGGGATGACATACTGGGTCCGCATGGGGAATCTTGGGAGCCAATGGGTCCAAGAAGACAGAGAACCAAGACGTCCAGAGGACACGGCCCCCGGCATCATCTGGGGACAGAAGAGGAGGTGCCATCAGAGCAGAGTGTACAGGATGGTGGGATTTAGGTAGAGAGAAGACTCAACGACCCAGACCATGTGTGTGGCCACTTATTCAAGCAAGTTTGATTGCTGGCTTTCAGAAATATCAATGAATCAGGGCGCCTGGGTGGCTCAGTTGGTTAAGCGTCCCACTCTTGATTTCAGCTCAGGTCATGATCTCGCGGTTCGTGGGATGGAGTCCCACGTCGGGCTCGGCGCTGAGCGTGGAACCTGCTTGGGATCCTCTCTCTCCCTCTCTCTCTGACTCCCCCGCTCTCAAGCTCTCTCTCTCTCTCTCTCAAAATAAATGAATAAACTTAAAAAAAAAGAGAGAGAAATACCAATGAACCAAAGGAAATGTGTAGTGAAAATTTGGGGGTTGATGGATTCCAGTGCCTTCATAGCTAAATGGTACTGTGGTAAAAATTGTTATCATATCTTTGTGAACTCAAATGACAAATGTTTCAATAAGCAATTTAAAAAGGGATTGTGTCCCCATGACAGCAATGCTTTAGATGCTTTTAAATAAAACCTTCAAGATTTTTATATGCAAATGAAACATTAGAGGAAGTATGTGAATATATGCTGGTTTCCCTGGGCAGACAATATATGTCAATGCTGGGGGGGGGGGGGGACACGATAATGTCCACATACCATTGCCACTTCTAACAGGTCCTCTGAAAAATCCTTCCTACGCACACTTTCACACACAATTATCAACGGTCACGAGAATCCCTAAAGTGAATTCATATGTGGTAGACTGAGAAATTTCCTAGTGAGACCCCAGCCGGTCCCTCCCTCCCCTGTGACTGCAGTGGCTTAGCTCTTGGGACCTAGGACTTTCTGCCCAACTGCCTTCCTCTTTCCCTGCACCAGTGGTATCTAGAGACCCTACTCACCCTCAAGCCCTGGTCATTTCCTCCCGGGAGCCCCCACCCAGAGCCGAATCCAGCATCAGTCAGTCCTGGCTTAAACCAGGTTGCATTTTAATGATCTGAAAAATACCACCTAACAATTTCTTAGAGGACTGTGTATAAATTAGTTATTGATTTTAAAGCACCTTGGAAATGTAATGCGGGAGGCAGTGCGGCATACGGGCCTGAATAATTAACAAGAAAAGAAGAGGTGGGAGCTCTGGTTCCATTGCTCTACCAACCCTGTTATCTGGGAACTCAGTCCTTAATCCCCAGAAAGGGAGGCTGCAGGGAGGCGTGGGGCCTTGGACTCCTCTGAGGCACAGACCCCAAGGCCCTTCAGGTTTGGGAAAGCCTCCTGGCCACACAGATGTCCCCAGAACCCTCTTTTCAGGAAAACCAGATATAGCAATCTAAGCTGGCTGTGGGCAGAGAGTGACTAGAGATCCCCTTCTCTTAGAGTAAAAAAGCTTTATGATTTCTTTATACAATAAAAGTGTTATTATATGCTCACCATAGAAAATCTCGTAAGTATGGACGGGAATGCAAATTGGTGCAGCCACTCTAGAAAACAGTGTGGAGGTTCCTCAAAAAATTAAAAATAGAACTACCCTATGGCCCAGCAATTGCACTACTAGGCATTTATCCAAAGGATACAGGAGTGCTAATGAGAAGGGACACGTGCACCCCCATGTTTATAGCAGCACAATCAACAATAGCCAAAGTATGGAAAGAGCCCAAATGTCCATCGACTGATGGACGGATAAAGAAGATGTGCTCTCTGTGTACGGTGGAGTATTACTCGACGACGAAAAAGAATGAAATCTTGCCATTTGCAGCAACGTGGATAGACCTAGAGTGTACTATGCTAAGTGAACTAAGTCAGTGAAAGACAACTATCATACTATTTCACTCATATGTGGAATTTAAGACAAAAAACAGATGAACATAAGGGAAGGGAAACAAAAATAATATAGAAAGGGAGAGGGAGACAAACCATAAGAGACTCCTAAATACAGAGAACAAAGTGAGGGTTGCTGGAGGAGTGTTGGGTGGGGGATGGGCTGAAGGGGCGAGGGGCATTAAGGAGGGCACTGGTCAGAATGAGTACTGGATGTTCTATGGAAGTGATGAATCACTAAATTCTATTCCTGAAAAAAAATGTTGATAAAAAAAAAAAAGAAAACCTGGTGAGTACGGAGAAGCAGAAAGGGGGAGGAAGCATCATAGACTCATCACCCATTCTTTCCATTTTTGTCTGGTATCATATTAGAATTCTCTGATTTAAAAAAAAATGCATTTGCCATAATAGTCATCGTATAACATTATGTGGCACAGACTATTTTGTTTCCTATTAATATCAGATCACAAACCGTTTCTCGTGTTATTGTAAGTGCCGTATAAACATCATTTTAAATAGTAACTTCGTGCCCTGCAGTTCTATTATTTCCTCAACTGTCTCTCAGTTGCTGGACATTTAAGCTACAGGTCATTTGTTTTTGGCAATAACAAGCGAGTCAACGAACAGAACCCCCAGATGATGCGCTTAAGAAATTAACACACGGCCCGCCACAGGAAAGGCCCTTCTCTTCTCAGCCTCCGGGGGCAGCGGCTCGGGAGCCAGGATGGTTTCCACGTGGCCGATCACAGCCTGGTGTCATGGATCAATATTAATCCACGTGCCTCGTGAGGTCACAGAGGAGGGCCTACAAGCATTTGTTAAATTGTCACTCATTCATTCATTCCACAGTGATTGTGCACATCTTTGCACTGAGCAGTGTGCGGCTTTGAGGATACACTGGCCCAGCACGCTGAGGGAGGCCGGTCACCCAGGGCCATGCTGGCTTTCGAGCTGGTGACGGCCAACGGGCAGCTGGAAGATCCTGGGTAGGGGGCCTGATGTCCTGGGGAGGTCCCCAGGTCCTGCAGGATGGGGGGCAGGTGGTCAGCACATCCCCTCCCCAGCCTTGTTCGGGGATTAGACGAACAGGAACTGTGGCAAATGGACCCGTGCGCGTGGCTGATGCATAATGCTGTCACTCCAAGGTGTAATTAAAGAGATGTATGCTAATTTTTAACTTGGTTAAGGGATATTAACTCAGACAAATGAACCTCTCCTTTCCCAATAATTAGATATCCAAACAAACACACACTTTTCTCCCCAATTAAATGAATGGAAACTTTAAACTATGGAGCCCGATTTCAATATGCCCTATTTGTTACTGGTTTCCACTTCGCTGCTTTCTTTAACTTCACAAAAGCAAACGACGCTATAAAGTGGCATAATAAAATCATAACAGCAAAAATATCCTTTTGATTTTTGCAGGACATAAAATCCTCATTCACAATTGAAAAAAAAAAAGGCACTGTGTGCATCTCAAATGTCATGTTGTTTCCAAGACAATATAGTTTAAAGGGCTTAGGGGAGGGTGGCATCCAGGTGGCACATTTCAAAATTATATTTAATTTAAAGCAGTAATGTCTATCCCTTTGGTTTATAAAGGATGGATCGTACCAAGCAAAGTTGATTACTTTTTTTTTTATTAAATTACAAAATTAGCAGAAGAAGCAATGCTTTTAGGTTGCATGAAGACGAGTACCTTTTATTCCTCAGGTTGGTGGCGGTAACGCACGTGTGAGGAGAGCTGGCCGCTCCTGGCGTCACAGACTATGAACAGGATGAGAACAGGGGCCCAGACACTTTGGCCCCTGTTCCCAAGGTTTTGGAGTTGAGAGAAATTCCCAGCATGAGAGTCGCTGAGCTTGGGACTGGTCACCCCGCTACTGTCCAGGACTCAACACAGGATGGACAGGGCTGCAATGTGCCATGAAGTCCAGGGCCAGTGAATCTACTCAAGTAAAAACAAAGTGAGAAGTCAAAAAAAAACAACCCCAGGTATATTTAGGGGTGTGTGGGTGGCTCTGTCAGTTAAGTGTCCAACTTCAGCTCAGGTCGTAATCCCACAGTTCATGGGTTCGAGCCCGTCGTCGGGCTCTGTGCTGACAGCTCACAGCCTGGAGCCTGCTTCAGATTCTGTGTGTCCCTCGTCTCTGTCCCTCTCTGCTCATGTTCTCTCTCTCTCTCTCTCTCTCTCTCTCTCTCTCTCTCCATCAGTCCACGTGGAATTATGATGGTGAGCATCTATCTACGTGTGCAGCTTACCAGGAGCTGCGGTAAGAATCCTGCTCAGAGTCAGAACCTGGTCTGCAGAAACCGTGCTCTTGGACGGAACCCTACCTATAAGCGGAGCCCCTAAAGAACAAGCCCAGTGGCCCTCAGGCCTGTGTCTCAGATTCCACCGCTAGTTATCGTCCGGATTCAGACAGCAGAGGCCCCGCCGGGTGAAGAAGTGTAAATGTGCCCACCGGGAGGCTTACTGAAGCGACACAGGGCTCCGCGGGGTCATGCTGGTGCTCCTACGTGTGAAAACCAGGACCCCGGACGGGTAGAGGGTGATGGGAGAGGTGTAGGGCATTTTGGCCAGGAGAGCAGAGGCCCACCTGGAAGCAAAGTGGGATAAGATGGGGGGTTCAGCAGAAGCAGAAACACTGAGTGACCCGACTGTTGGATGCCTCGTCCTCCAAGATGATTCCGGTTTTCTTGGGCCCTGGGAGCCCCCTCCCACCGCAGCGGGGCACTACAGCCCAGGAGACTTTAGGATGGATCCGAAAGGCCAATGATGGGTTCCCCCCGGGAGGGGACCCGATGTTGTGATGACAAGTCACACGACAGATTCCGAGTCGGGCCGCACGAGGTGGTTCATGATGATGGCAGAGTCAGGGCTCCCTTTCCATGGGGGGGGTGCAGGATGCTGCAGGAGTTCACCCAGCACCGTTAACGAAATCCAACCCAGCCCGAGCACAGAACGTCTTTTGCGTAGGGCCGGAATGCTCTCGATCATCCAATCCTTCCCAGACGAGATAGGGATGCTGTCACTCCTGTTTCATATGCGGGGACCCGGAGGCCCTGAGAGGTTCAAAGAAAGACGTGTCTGCGGTCACACAACAGGTGCCAGTGGAAGGGGGCTTCAGCCTCCGGGTCCCGCCCCGGCCTGCCAGCCGGCCTTCGGCAACAGTGACAGGGGGCAGAGAAAAGGCCGGCGTGGCTGGGAGACGCTCGCACGGAAGCCGTTGTGAGGTCTCCCCCAACTTCTGGGTCCCTGTGCCGGTGTCTCCCTTCTCTACACGGCGCTGGGCTTCAACAGGCGCACCACAACACGACAAGACACACAGCGTCACGCTCGAGGGAGTGGCAGGCAGACCGGGGCAGGATTCCAGAAAGTGCTCTTGACTCTGCGACTGTGGGCACACGGTCCACTTGTCTGCGCCTTGCTTTCCATGTGGAAATTAAAGCTCTTCCCCTGCCTCGCAAGGACCTGGACGACCAAATGTTCTGAGGTGCAGGCGCCGGGGAAGCACCTCCTTCCGTACAAATCAGCTCCTGCGCCCCATGAGGTCAGCAGAGTTAGTTGTCTGTTTCTCCGGGGGGACCCCTTGAGGACGGGGCCAGGCTGTGCATTCCTCTGCCTAACTCAGCCGCGGGCTGGTGTGACCCTGGCCTCGAGACCTAAGTGGACCCCAATCCCCTATCCTACATCCAGGCTGTTTGCGCCGTTTCCCAGCGGCCTCTGGGTCCCTGGCCTTGCCAGGCGCCCCACCCCCTTCCTGCATCTCTTCCGGAAACACTCACGAGAGACAGATCTACTCGAGGTCTGTCCAGGGACGAGGGAGTTGGTGGCACAAGGGGAACGGCACAGCGTTGATGTGTTGAGACATCTTTGTCCTTCAGAGCCTGCTGGCCACGGTGCCCTGGACGCGCCCCATTAGCCTCCACTGTCTGTCCTCCCAGCTCGCCCTCCCCTGCCGCGCCCCCTCTGCCCGACCGATCTGCTTTTCTAGAGCGTGGTTGGCAACTTCTCTGTTCTGCTGCCTCTTCCTAAACCAGAGATCACAGGCTGGTGGCCTGCAGGCCAGACATGTTCAGCGGACGCGGGTGCTTTGTTTGGATCACAGCATTTAAAATTTTTGATTAAGAGTCCAATATTCAACGTGTGGCACACTGCCAAAATTTTAGTTTCTTTTGACAACTTGGACAATCAGGCAAAATGGGGACCCCTTCCTGGGTAAAGCAGTCTGTCCCTTGAAGGGGGTCCTTGCTGTTCAGTTGGCTAGAGTGCTGTCACCCTGCCACCTTGCAGGAGCCAGCTAGAGAATCCCCTGCAGGCTGACCCTGTGGCCTTTGGGACTCACCTTGCACAACCCAACAGGCTAATCCAATTATCCTCCTAAGACAGGGTGGTTCTGATGGCAGCTGTCAGTGTCTATCATCTATCTATCTATCTATCTATCAATCATCTATCTATCCCTCAATCTATTCATTATCTCACCATCCAACTATTATCTGTGTATATATCTATCTATCCATCTAGCTAGCTAGCTACCTATCTACAAATCCATCATCCATATATGTTTTTTGCCTCTACTACGTTTGTTTCTATAGCACTTAGAACCGTACTTCGTACCTAGTGGATATTCAATAAATATTTGTCAGACCAACTAACAAATATAGGATACATGATGCAGCCAAGGCTCAAAGGGACTGAGTTACCGGGTTGTCATAGGGCTCACAGAGGGCAGAGCCAAACCCTGTTGCCAACTTCTCTGGAGACTCCTTGGCTCTCTCACCTCTGGGTCAGGTTTGGGTTAGGGCTTGTCCTGGCCACTCTAGGCCCTCTCTTCCCTTGCCCTACTTTCCGGCGTGTCCCAGGTAGCTGCTGGATGCTTTAGTGTGGCTTCCTGGTGACCCCGGTGTAGGCATCTCACCGGCCACAAAGCCCCTGCCGTTGGGGCACCACAGAGAGACCCCACTCTCCTCTGAAGAGTCCATATTCTCATTGGTGTTTAATAAATGGGGGCCTATTTCCTGACTGCAGCATCTTGGTCTTACCTGAACTTGGCTTCCATTGGCTTAATTAACTAGGCAGGCCTCATACCCGATGTGGGGCTCAAACTCATGACCCTGAGATCATGAATCTCGTGCTCTACCGACTGAGCCAGCCAGGTGCCCCTCCATTAGATGTGACAACAACAATAACCACCGCCATTTATTGGTCACTTACTAAGGCAGAGATTTGTGTCCTTTCGTCTCCCCTTGGCAGCCGCCCTTTGAGGCAGGCAGGGAGAGGTTAAATGGGTCGGTTAATACCACACAGTCAGACACACAGCCAGGACTTGACCTCAACCTTGTGCTTGACCTCTAGATGAGGTCAGACAACGGCCCCTGGGCCAAATCCAGCTTGCTGCCTGTTTCCTGTTTTTTTGTATGGCCTATGCGATAAGAACTTCTACATTTTGAGATGGTTGGAAAAAATCAAAAGAGGAACAATATTTTGTAATACATGAAAGCTATATGAAATTCAAATTTCAGTGCCCAGAAATAAAGTTTTGTTGGAATGTGGCCATGCCTATTGGCTTACATATTGTCTATGGCTGGTTTTAAGCAACTCGGGTTAAGAAGTTGCACAACCGAGACTGTGTGGCCCACAGAGTCTAAAATATTAGCCATGTGGCCCTCTCCTGAAAAAGCTTGTCCATTCCTTCTCTACACTGTGACCCCAACATCCAGGTTCCAGGGGCTAAGCATCAGCACCAAGGCATTTCCAGAGAGAAGTGGGGGGTCAGGAGAGTCTGGGGCAAGAGGGCTGTGCTCAGCATGGCCATTGGGGGTGAGGGAGGCTAGGTGTGGAGGTGGAGGGGGTAGGATTGGGGAGGGCTTAGGGTTATTACAGCACAAACAGGTGCGTCATGTCTTGGCCAGCAACCCTTCTGTCAACCCACCAGCATCTATTGGCCTAGACCACGCTGTGGCGGGACCAAGGAGGCAGGACAGTTGTCACCTTGCCCTCAGGCACAGGGTCAGGGTGCATCTCAAGGTCAGACAGCCGTTGTCATGGTGTTATGATTGGTGCAGCCAGCTCAGGGCTAAATTACGAGCTTTATACTTGCACCCGCTGGTTACCTGGGAGGACGGATGAAAAACCTTACATTATTCAGTGTGTTTCCAAGGGGAGAGGGAGTGGGAAGTCAGCCAGGGGCTAAAAGTAAACCACAGCCTCCCTTTCCCACAACAAACACCTGTGCCCCAGCAGGCGCGAGCACACGCACCCCAGGGACCAAAAGTGCCTTAAATATCACGCAGCATGGTGCTTTTCAAACTTTCACCAGCACACGATCGACCTGGAGAATCTAGTTAAATTGTGGATCCTGAATCAACATGTCTGGGGCGGGTCTGAGAGTCTGCCTTTCTAACAGGGCCCCAGGTGGACCCGCCTGTGCGGCTTGGCTCCAGCACGGTGCTCTCCTCGGGTGGGTCCTGGGCTCTCCGCGCGTGGGTTCTGGGCTCTCCGCGGGTGGGTCCTGGGCCGGCAGCAGCACCTGGGGACTCATTAGAACCACAGATACTCAGGCCCCCTGGCACATCCTCAGGTCAGGGTCGCTGGGGGGTGCAGGCCTGCCGTCTGTGATCAGACTATCTCACCGCTGATTGGGATGTTCCCTTAAGTCTGAGAACTGAGGTTCTAGTCCCTTCTCCAAGGCTTCTTCCCCTGTCCCGAATCTCTTCCCATCTGCGCAGAGGGCAGCCGGGCTTCCTGCCATGACTTGAGAGAATCATTAACTATCCTCTGATACCTAAATCCCTGAGGCCTGTCACCCGAAGCAGGTGATGTCACTCACGTTGCCCTCGGGAGAAGCGGCTTGATTAGGAGCGAGTGTCCACAATCTGGAGCGTCTGCCTGGGTACGTTTCCATTCGGGGGCTCATTTTTGAAACTACCGCTTGCTCTCCCTGTCTACAGTGCCTCTGTATGTGGGCTTGTGGCTCCCTTGGGTGAGGATCACGTGGGATGTGCTGGGGGGCCGGTCTCAGCTGCACCGGGACGCCTGCCAGGTTGAGGTGAACCCACCAGGAGCCCCCAGAAACATTGCATAAACCGGACCCTTGTATTTTATCTTCCGCGGTCCCAAACCTCTCCTCCCAATTTTGTAATAATCTGTTCAAGCGTTTTTGTGTGATGCAGCAATCAGAGAGAGAAATATAATTTAATCTTTAATAAAAGCACAAATTACATGTTTTGATGAGTAGAAAATTATTGCAGAGATAAAGTGTTAGTTTTCTAGGAACCTAGCTGAAAAGCCTCTTTCCATAGAGTGAGAAAGTTAACCTAAACCCACTGAAGTTTATATATTTGTGCTGTTGGTTCCTATTATAAGAATAGTAAATTTTTATTTTCATGAGGGTTTTAGTTTATAAAACTGCCCTTGCATTAGCAGGCAGAACTCTGGGATTCTGGGGACCTTATTTTGACTTTTTGGCTTTTAAATAAATGAAGCTTTAAAAATGTTGAGAGTGATACTCAAATAGAATGTAGTTAGATTTCACAGTGACTTTAATGGTGATTACAATTATATGACTGTAATGATACAAAAGACACATTATCTTTATAATTTATGATCCTCCTGGACCAAACGCAACTTCTTAAAAATGCAACATTTCAGTACCATCTGGGAGATTTGCCCAACAAAATTATGTATAAACAAAGTTCTTTATTGACTCACTGAGATCCAAGTGGAATCAATTATACATTATTGTTGTCTTTGTCGGCATGCAAAGTGTAAGACAGCTAAAGACCCACGTTCTATAAATCACCCAAGTGTAATTTCCCGAGGGGCTACGTTTTGTGTGGAAACAAGGCATCGTTGGTGTTTCCTGTTTAGACTTTTTGACCATATTCAGAGCGCGAGTCTCTCCATTTCCCTTGAGATCCCCAGTGAATTTTGTCAGTTCAGCAAACTTGGCATTGAGTCCCGCTCCGGAGGCTCAGATCCCTGGAGCACGTGGTGGGCGTGTGGAGAAGGGGAGGTAGGTTCAGGGGATTGCAGGTAAAGCTGTGGCCTTTGCATCGTTTTCACTTGTGGTGAACGCTCCACATCAAAATTCTGAGAGGTCCATGTTTTGTGGTCTCAGTGAGAAAGACTGTACTGAAATATAAGCCACTGAAGGGAAAGTCACTTGGTTTCGTAAATGTGGCCAAAAAGCAAAAGCCAAAACCAACCTCAAATCCTGGGGGCCCAGAATATGTATTATATTGTCCTACGGGTGCTTATTTCAGACCTCATGAGGAAGGAGCATCTGAAATACACAGTGTACCTACATGGAAAATATGAGGGCTGTATTCATCTCAAAGGAAGTAGTTGGACGTGTTTTGCCTCACGTGCAGGGATTTTCCATCCTGCAGACTGGGTCTCCCCATCCTTTGCTGTAAGATGTAGTTTCACGTCCTCAAGGTAACCTACCCAGCCTCCAGCATTCTCCTTACTCCCTCCCCTGGGATGCAGACCAGGGCCCCTGCTCTCTAGGTCCTGGGATGGAAAGGTCTGGCTTCTCCAGGGCCGTGGCCCAGTTTTCTTCAAGACCCTGAATGTCAGGGCGCCTGAGTGGCTCAGTTGGCTAAGCATCCGACTCTCGATTTTGACTCAGGTCATGATCCCAGGGTCTTGGGATCAAGCCCCGCGTTGGGTTCCATGCTGAGCATGGAACCTTCTTAAGATTCTCCCTCTTTCCCTCTGCTCCTCTCCCCTGCTCACACTCTCTCTTTCTCTCTCTAAAATTAGAAGAAAAATTAAGACCATGACTGTCCAGAATTGTTCCTTGGCTTGTAGAAAGCACTCGGTAACTGTTTGCTGTTATGTTTATTACATGCTTTTATCAATGATAATGTTATTAGGCCTATTATAGGTGCCCAGTACACGTTTGCTGAATATTTGAGCATTCTCAAATGAGGATTGTGCTAATTGTGATAAATTGTGGCTTAATAATTTCCTTTGGGACGAGGAAGTGTTTTAGTTAGGGATTTTTCTCTTTGTGAACTGCTATGTCTTAGTAAAGATGTTCATCTCTTTCTAGCTTGTCAAATGAGACAATTACAAGAAATCATGTATCCTGGATTCTTTGCCCTTTGAGTAGGTGAAACTGACACCTGATGAAGAATGTTCTCTTTCTCTCTTTCTCTCTCTGTTTTGTGCCATGCGGAGGGCCGACAGATAATGAAGTCATGCTCTGATATTGAGAAATTCTCAAGCCCAAGAAAGGCTTTGCAAGGAGCAGGAAATTCAGCTGCCAGGAAATCCTCCACTTAGTGACAAGCTGATATTATGTTCTCAACTTTTTTCAAGCGTCACTGTGAGAATCGTTCCCCAAAAGAAGGTCTCTGTTCCTTCCAAGATAGCCCCAAACATACCATTCATTAGGAAATTGTTGGTCTCCTGTGTGTATCAGCATGGCATATTCCCCCAAGGACAGAGTTTCTTTCCGAAAGAAACGTTAAGCTTTCTCTTATTAAATATATAAATTGTGGTTCTCCCTTGTGACTAGATATCCAGGAAGCTCAGAGCTATGCCTGGTAGACTGCGGCGATGGTGAAGTGCCAAGAATTGTGACTAACATCGTGTTTCTTTCATGTTTATAGCAGGCGCCTTGTGCATTCAGTTTCCAACTGGGTTCTTTTAACATTGCGGCAAGGGCAATGCTAGCATTACCCCCACTTTACAGATGAGAAATAGAGGCTGGGACGAATTTATTGGGTCCTCTACGATCCCACAGCTGGTGAATGATAATGCTGACCGAGAATCCTGGAATCATCCTCTCCTCCTTTCTCTGCTTGCTTCTTCATGCTGGTAGCTCCAGAGACACCAGGGCAGGGTGACGTGTCCTTAGTAACTAAGAACAGCGTAGGAAACCTAGCAAATAACAATAGGAACTATGCCTGGAAGTGTTGCTTACAATATACACTGGAATCCTTACAACCAATACATATTTATGTAAACACAGCTCCTACTAAAGATTTAGATGTTCTTTGCAAAGGCTGTTACTAAAAGTTAATAACTCTGAATAATTCTTATTGCATTAAAACTGTGTATTAGGAGATCCAGGCTGAATAGACCAGGGAGATGTAAGTATTTACTCTGTGCTCTGGGGGAGATGTGCGTTACAGTTTGACAGGTCGTCGTAGAGACCCTACTGTGTGTTGGGCTGAGCAGGAAGCACATGATCAATAACACATGGTCCATGGCATGTCTCATTCACCTTAACCAGGTAGCAAGAGAAATGCCAGCTCACCATCGGGGGTGGAGGCCAGCTAAGAGGGCTGCTGTATGGAGAGAGGGAGAGGAATCAGGGGATTATCACAGGTCATCCAACCAAACCCTCATGGAACTCTTCCAAGTGGGGGTGGCTGTCTCTATTTCACAGAAGGGAAATTAAGGAGCTTATCCAAGGTCATGTAGCGAATGGAAAGCAGAGCTGGGATTCAAAGTCTGGTGGGAAAGTCCAAGCACTTTCTAGGACACCATGGGCCTCCATATACCCTTCTGGTGTCATTAGGAGAGGTGTCAGGTATAATCTGTGTGGAAAGGCAGATACGGGCACAGTTTAGGGAGACTGAGGGGTGTGGGGATGGGGCGGGAGTGCAGCAGTGTCTTGGGGGAGAGATATGAGGCCTGTGAGCGTTATTTTGAAGGAGGATTGGCTGTCCACAGACTGAGGGGGCGTGGCATTTTTGCTGAGAGAACCACAGAAACAACAAGATAGAGGCAGGGAAGTGTGGGATGCTGCTAGGAAGTGAGATGTAATAACAGGAAGTGGGGCTAAGCAGCGGCTCTTGGGTGGAGGTGAAGGTCCCCATGTTGGAATCAGAGCAGCTTGGGTCTGACTGCTGGCTCTGGCACTAGTAATGACTGTGACCGGGTGGGAGGAGCCATGCCAGAGAAGCACTTAGCACCGTGGCTACCTAGCACCCAACAAGCTCTCAGTGAACAGTAACCATGTGGTGCTAGACACGTGTCAAGAAATGGGAAGCGTTTGGGGGTTTTGGAGACAAGGAGGGGCGTGACCTATGCTGTTGGGGTCCTCAGTTTCAGGAACCTGTTGGTTCTGAGCCTTGAGGGAGCTAACCTATTTTTTTTTTTAAGTATTAATCCATTTTATTTTTGCTTACAAGGCCTCCTTCTCTCCACTGTGAGTGAGAGTTGGCCATAGTGACTCCGTGAAAAAACATGGAAAATGATCTTTAATTCTTTAGGATTGTTGCCTCCAAACTGGTGCACTTTTCGATCTTTCAAAAAAAAAAAAGTGGGCAGAAATTGTTGGGTTTTCTTTTTTCATTGTTTTAGATGTTAACTTATCTAAAGAGAGGTCGCCTCTTACAATCATGAGGGTCGTGGACTTGAACCAAATACCAGACTTTCCCCTTGGCTTCCGTTGGGGTATCACCATTTTGTTACTGTCTCCAAGAATGTTCACGCCTTCCAAAATGCCCCATTTGTACTAACAATGATTATAACCAGCAATTACCTCGCTTTCCTTCTTTCCAAGTGTTTATTTACTTTAATTTTATTTATTTTCTTTTTCAGATTTTTATTTAAATTCGAGTTAGTTAACATACAGTGCATTATTGGTTTCTGGAGTAGAATTCAGTGATTCATCACTTGCATACAGTACCCAGTGCTCATCCCAACAAGTGCCCTCCTCAATGGCCATCACCCATTTAGCCCATCCCCCACCCGCCTCCCCCCAGCAACCCTCAGTTTGTTCTCTGTCTTTAAGAGTCTCTCATGGTGGGGCGCCTGGGTGGCTCAGTCAATTGAGCGACCGACTTCAGCTCAGGTCATGATCTCATGGTTTGTGAGTTCGAGCCCCCCGTCGGGCTCTGTGCTGACAGCTCAGAGCCTGGAGTCTACTTCAGATTCTGTGTCTCCCTCTCTCTCTGCCCCTCCCCCGCTCATGCTCTGTCTCTCCCTGTCTCAGCAATAAATAAACATTAAAAAAAAAGAGCCTCTCATGGTTTGTTTCCCTCTCTCTTCCCCCCCATATGTGCATCTGTTTTGTTTCTTTAAATGGCACATATGAGTGAAATCATATGGTGTTTGTCTTTCTCGGACTTATTTCACTTAGCATAATACACTCTTGTTCCATCCACTTCATTGCAAATGACAAGATTTCATTCTTTTTGATGGCTGAGTAATATTCCATGTATCTGTGTGTGTATAGATATATAGACCAATCTTCTTTACCCATTCATCAGATGATGGACATTTGGACTCTCTCCATAGCTTGGCTATTGTTGATAATGTGTTTATTTAATTTTACAAAATTAAGGGAAGGGGGATGGAAGGGGCCATCATTCATTATTCTAAAGCAGTATTTTTAGGTTGTTTCCTGGGCACTAGGTCTTGGGCTGAGGGCTTTAGGTGCTACAGAAAGTGTAACAAAATTCCGAGCCCTGAGGTTGGGCATTCTTGTGATCAAATCTCCACCCTTTACTGCCCTAAGCCTTATGCAGGGAGATGGATGACAATACACGTAAGGAGAGCGCTAGCTTTCACTGAGTGATTCTGCTGTGCCAGCCATGGGCGAAATGCTCATACACATTCTCCATTTTGTTTTTAACACCTCTAATAAGTATGTGACATTATTATTCGCATTTCGTAGAAGAAACTGGGGCTTGTCCAAGGTCACACGGCTAAGTTAATATTTGTCTTGTAGCATTTTCTTTCTTTCTTTATGAATATTTTTAAAATATAATTTATTGACAAGTTAGCTAACAGACAGTGTATACAGTGTGCTCTTGGTTTTGGGGGTAGATTCCCGTAATTCATCGCTTACCTACAACACCCAGTGCTCATCCCAACAAGTGCCCTCCTCAATGCCCATCCCCCATTTTCCCCTCTCCCCCACCCCCCCATCAACCCTCAGTTTGTTCTCTATATTTCAGAGTCTCTTATGGTTTGCCTCTCTCTGTGTTTGAAACTATTTTTTCTCCTTCCCTTCCCCCATGGTCCTCTGTTAAGTTTCTCAAGATCCACATAGGAGTGAAAACATAATATGTGTCTTTCTCTGACTGACTTAGTTCACTTAGCATAATACCCTCCAGTTCCATCCATGTTGTTGTAAATGGCAGGAGTTCATCCTTTCTCATTGCCAAGTAGTATTCCATCATATATATAAACCACATCTTCTTTCTCCATTCATCAGTTGATGGACATTTAGGCTCTTTCCATAATTTGGCTATTGTTGAAAGCGCTGCTATAAACATTGGGGTGCATGTGCCCCTATGCATCAGCACTCCTGTATCCTTTGGATAAATTCCTAGCAGTACTATTGCTGGGTCATAGGGTAGACCTATTTTTAATTTTTTGAGGAAGCTCCACACTGTTTTCCAGAGTGGCTGAACCAGTTTGCATTCCCACCAGCAGTGCAAGAGGGTTCCCCTTTCTCCACATCCCCACCGACATCCGTTGTTTCCTGAGTTGTTAATTTTAGCCACTCTGACCAGTGTGTCTTGTATCATTTTAGATCAATCTCTTGTGAACAGAGCACAGATATTTGAGTTAACGAATGAGTCAGGGTTGTCTCAGAAAAATATATTTTTCTGATTCTTAGAAGTGAAGCCATGTAGACATATTTGAAAGTCATGAGATCAGCTGGATTTCAGAAAACTCCAGAGCGTCCTTCTACTCTTTGTACTCATTACAGAAAAAGACATTTCAAAAATAGTGTTACAATTCATGGAAAGATCCCCAGTCGATTGGTATTTAATGGGAAAGATGTATCTGTGGGAGCAAATAACAATTCTGGCAAAGCCCCACGGAAGAGCAGACCCATCCATTATGTAACAGTACTTGTCTCGACTTGGATTTACACATGCCACCAGGCAACATGTCTTGCAAACCTTAACCACATGTTCTAAAGTCTGGCTTTGCCCTTGTCAAGAATTCAGGCTGCGTTTAAGGACATATCATTGAGTGGCCAAGGGAGGACCATGTCTTGTCAGAAGCGGGTTGGAGGTGGTGGGGGGGGGGGCGTGTGGGGATCCAAAAGCAAAGCTTGGAGCTAAAGAGAACTAGCTGGAAGAAACCCAGCAGTATGCATGAGGCCTGGAACAGGAAGCTACTCAATAGTTCTTGGAAAAGGTGATGAGCAAAGTGGTTGGGTTTTAGAGATTGGATAATGAGACTGTATTACAGTAAAGGGAAGCCCTTGCATCCGGAGGAGGAAGGTTCCAGAATAAAAGTGGGGCTACATGGTCCACCTAGAGCCGTCAGTGACAGAAGCCCAGGCCGCTGGCACCTGCCATGGCGGGAGGCTGCATGTCAACCTTCTGAGCTGGCTTCAGCCTTGTTCTTTGACCTCTGTCGCTGAGTAGATGGCCTGGAACTAGAACCCTCGGTGGACCAGCTTTCCAGTGGTTGGTCAGTGGATCTCCTGCTCCCCTCCTGCTCACTCCCTTTCCCATGCCCCAGAGCAGAAAGGAGTATGGTGGAGCCACTCCTGAAAGTCTC
The DNA here is from genome assembly GCF_027475565.1 of Acinonyx jubatus. Classification (NCBI taxonomy): domain Eukaryota; kingdom Metazoa; phylum Chordata; class Mammalia; order Carnivora; family Felidae; genus Acinonyx; species Acinonyx jubatus. The sequence continues at coordinate 80,367,426 of NC_069393.1, read as the reverse complement.
AGGGCCTTGCTCTGAGCCAATCACCCCCTTCTGGTAGAATCACCACGTTCAGCCCTTTCTCCCAGGCCCATGGGAAGTTACAGATCCAAGACTTCTGTTTTTTTTTATTTTATTTTATTTTATTTTATTTTTATTTTTATTTTAGAGGGAGCGAGAGAGAGCATGCAAGCAGGAGAGAGGGGCAGAGGGAGAGGGAGAAAGAATCTTAAGCAGGCTCCATGCCAAGCACAGAGCCTGACTCAGGGCTCAATCTCATGACCATGAGATCATGACCTGATCTGAAAGCAAGAGTCGGTCACTGAACTGACTGAGCCACCCGGGTGCCCCCAAGACTTTTATTTTAATAGCTTTGTTGTCACAGATGTCACATACCACATTTCACATTCACCCATCTAAAGCCCTTGTATAATTCAGTGGCTGTTAGCATGTTTCTGAGTTGTGCTGCCATCACCAGAGTCAATTTAGAACGCTCCCGTCACCCCACAAAGAAATTTCCACTCCCTTTGCCATCACTCTCCCCTGTAGTCCCCTCATTCCCTCAGCCCCTGGAAACCACTAGTCTGCTTTCTATCTTGCTGTTTTCACGGTTCACCCATGTTGTAGCACGTATCAGCATTTTGTTCCATTCTATGGCCACATAATATTCCAATATATGGAGATACCACATTTGGTTTATCTGCAGTGTTTCCGCTTTCTGACCACGATAAGGCTGCTAACTCCTGTGCAAGTTTTTGTGTGAACAAAAGGTTTCATTTCTCGCTGGGGTAACATAGGAGTGGAATTGGTGGGTCAAATTGTAGCTGCATTTTTAACCTGCTGCTGTTTTCCAAAGCGGCCATACTACATTTTGGGGCGCCTGGCTGGCTCAGTCAGAAGAACGTGCAATTCTTGATCTTGGGGGTTGTGAGTTCGAGCCCCACTTTGGACGCCGAGATTACTTAAATAAAAACTTAAAGAAATGAAAACAAAGTAGCTGTACCATTTTAAGTTCACACCGCTATTTTGTTTGTTTAAAGAAACCCCCGTGGGCATTGCCTACACTTAATGAATATAATCTTCAGAGGAGCAGATATATTGAAAGGTTGAACTGTGCTGCAGCAGATGTGGGTTCTCAGCCCAGCTCTGTTCTAACTACCTCCGAGACTTTGGACAGATGACTGAAATTCCTGAGTTCCAGTTGCCTTATTCTTTACCTCAAGTCAATGGGTTTGTTCTAGAATATTCTGTAAGTTCTTCCAGCTAAACTGTTTGTGACAAAATTCACTCAACTTTTAAAACTTGTGAAAATAGAACATACGTCGAATAAGAAAAACAATTAAGAGTTTGCGACGAGAAGTCTCTATTGTACATCGATCGTAGCCCCCATTCCCCCAAAGTAACCATTTTGTTACAGGTATACTTTTCTATATATCCTGGTGGAATATATATATATATATATATATATATATATAGTGTGTGTGTGTGTGTATGAAATCATTTTATATATTCCAGAATATGCAAACATGAGATATTTTATATAATCATATATATATATATATCTTAATCATATACATGTATATCTTTTCTTTTTTATTCAAGAATGATTATATTCTAAAAACGGCCTGTACTTTGCTTTTCTTCAGTTAATAATATATTTGGGGGATCTTTGCATAGCGTTCCATTTTACGTCTGTTTCGTAATTTATTTAACCATTCTCCTATCGGTAAAGTGATTTCTAGTTGTGTTTTAATTAGTTCCGCGCTTCAGTGACTCTCCGTCCGCATTCACTCTGCAGCTGTGGGAATATCAGCAGGACAGCGTCAGGAGCCGATTCTGGACGTGTGGCTGTCCTCGCTGTCATCTCCACGGAGGCTCGGCAGAGCCTTTGGACACAGTGCTCAGTGCTTCGGGTTCCACGAACCTGTGCCTGAGTAGGGAGGGATGGTGAAGGTCCATCTCAGGAAAGCCCTCCTCAGCAGATTGACCTCCTGAGACCAAAGTCAGCCTGTCATCTACCGTGTTCTACAGCGCCCCTTGCTGGTCAGGCCCAGCGAGTGATAATTTATAATCCAAGAGCTACTGGCCTCCCTTCTTCCTTAAATTGGGCTGGAATTCGATTCCTCCCTGGAGGTTGGTTGGAGGCAGTGATACTCAATGGGTCAAGTACCCTTAAGGGTCTCGTGGCAACTGGCTGGCTGAGTTGGTAAAGTGTGTGACTCTTGAGTTCGAGCCCCATGTTGCGTGTAGAGATTCCTTTAAAAAAAGAAATTCCCTCAGGGGTCTAAGATGTGCCAGGTGGCGCATTCAATTATATGATGGATAAAAAGATGAATGATTGGGGGGGGACATAGGTCTTCATATTCAGGAATCTTGGCTCATGCACTAGTAGGGGAAATAGAATCCATTTAAGGGAAAAGTTGCATCATGAGGTCCAATGCATTGTATTTAGCCAATACCTATGTGCACAAACGGCCTGAACTGGGTAATATTATAAGGGTTGTTAGAAGGGTTACTGCCCAATGAGCACTCTAGCAAAACGGAGGAGAAAATGTGCAAAAGACCCTTTGGACAAAGAAAGATTTCAGTACCATTCCCTACCGCTTGTGATGGGATGTGGCTTAAAGTGATGGGCTGAAAAAGGGAAACATCAGAGTGGGTTTGCCCTTTCTCCACTTAAATCTATCGATGTTTGCTTCATATGATGTAAGCTTTGTTTTTCTTTTTCTTTTTCTTTTTTTTTATTTGAGAGAGAGAGAGAGAGGGAGAGAGAGAGAGAGAGAGAGGGAGACCGTGCTTGCGAGCAGGTGAGAGGGACAGAGGGGGAGAGAGAGGGAATCTTAAGCAGGCTCTGCACTCAGCTCAGAGCCTGACCCAGGGCTCAATCCTACAATCCTGGGATCACGACCTGAGCCAAAATCAAGAGTTGGACGCTCAACTGAATGAACCACCCAGATGCCCCTTAAGCTTCGTTTTTAAGTGCATACAGTTTTTCAGATTGTCATGGCTTTTTGATGAATTGGCTTCTTTATGATTTTGAAATGTCTCTCTCTGTCTCTGGTTATCCTTCTTGGTTCGAGGTCCGCCATTAATAGAGCTCTGCCGCCTTTCGTATAGGTAACGTATGCCTGGATGTTTTCCCACCCTCTTACTTTCAATCTCTGTGTTTTTATGTTTAAAGATGGGAGGAAAAATAGTTTCAAACAGAGAGGGAGGCAAACCATAAGAGACTATTAAATATAAAGAACAAACTGAGGGCTGATGGGGGCGGGGGCGAGGAAGAGCGGAAAATGGGTAATGGGCATTGAGGAGGGCACCTTTTGGGATGAGCACTGGTGTTATACGTAAGCAATGAATCATGGGAATCTACTCCCGAAGCCAAGACCACACTGTATACGCTGTCTGTTAGCTAACTTGACAATAAATTATTTAAAAAAAAAAATAGAGTTGGTCTCTTATAACATATTGTGGAGTCTTGCTTTGTGATCAGTCTAATTATCTGCTTTTTACTTAGAACACTTAATTAGTGTTTAATGTGTTAACTGATATAATTGAGTTTAAATCTACAAATTATCTACTTATTTTCTATTTGTTGATTCTGTTCTTTCCACTTTAGTTCCTCTTTACCATCTTTTTTTTTTTTTTTTGGTATTTATAGAACATTCATTAAAATTCTACCTCCTTCTATTGGCTTTTCAGCTATTCCTCTATCTAGAAAAGTGTGGTTTTGTGTGGTTGTTCTAGGGAATACCATAGGCAGTGTTAACTGACCATACCACTTCAGATATAATGGAGAACCTCAAAACAGTATAATTATATAACTATTAATCTTTTGTGTACTGAGATAATATGGTCATTTATTTTACTTCTACCTATGTTAAAAATCCCCCAATGCATTATTTTAATTTTTGTTATAAATACCAAATTAACTTTTAAATAATTGAAGGAAAATACAAAAAGAGTTTTTTATAGTTGCCTATGTAATACTGCCTCCAGTAGTCTGTATTCCTGACTAACGTTCTGAATTTCTCTTTGGTTTCATTTCCTTTTAGTCTCTTTATTTAGTATTTCTGGGAGGAATGCTATTGACAAGTTTCCTCAATTTTTCCTCATCTGAAAAAGTTTTTATATTAACCTTCATTTCAAAACTTTTTTTAATGTTTATTTATTTTTGACAGAGAGAGGGAGAGACAGAACATGAGCAGGGGAGGGGCAGAGAGAGAGGGAGACACAGAATCCGAAGCAGGCTCCAGGCTCTGAGCCATCAGCACAGAGCCCGACGCGGGGCTCGAACTCACGAACCACGAGATCGTGAGCCGGCGTCAGACGCTCAACCGACTGAGCCACCCAGGCACCCCTTAACCTTCATTTCAGAAGGATATTTCCACTGGACATAGAATTCTAGGTTGAGAGATTGTTTTTCCTGTCAGCTCTTTAAAGATGTCATTCCAATGTATTCTGGCCTCCATTAATTCTGAAAAGCTGTCATTGTTATCATTTTTCCCCTGTATATAATAGGTCTTTTTTCTTTACCTTCTCTTAAGATTAAAAAAAAATTAGGGATGCCTGGGTGGCTCGGTTGGTTGACTATCCAACTCTTGATTTTGGCTCAGGTTGTGATCTTGAGGTTTGTGATTCAAGCCTGAGTCGAATCCCCTGCCTGGGATATTTTCTCTCCCTCTCTCTGCCCTTCCCTCCCTCCCTCTCTCTCTCTACCTACACTCCCTCCCCCCGCCTCTCTCAAAAATAAATAAATAAATAAACTTTGAAAACAAAACCTTTGAGATTAAAAACATTTTTATTTATGGTTTTCAGTAGTTTGTGACTTTGCTTAAGAGTAGTTTTCTTTGTATTCACCGTGTTTGGGATTCACTGAATTTCCTGGATTGGCAAATTGCTGTTTTTGATCAGACCTCGAAAAATTTCAGTGAGTATGGTCCTAACCCACAGGTCACTGAAGCTCTGGTCATTTTTTGCAATTTTGTTCTCTCTTTGTGTTTTAGGTTAGGTGATCTTAGTCTCCATATCTAAATTTACGGATACTTTTAAGTATATACTGTCATATCCTGTTTATATATAAAAACCCCTGTTTCTAGGTATGTAAAATATAAATTATATAGAAACATCCTTATCATAGCTTTTTTGAGCCCCTTTTCTGCTAATTCCAACCTTTGAGCTTTGGTGCAGTTTTTTTTTTTTTTTTAATGTTTATTTATTTAATTTGAGAGAGAGAGGGACAGGGAGCGCAAGTGAGAGAATTTATGAGCCGGGGAGAAGCAGACAGAGAAGGGGAGAGGGAATCCCAAGCAACCTCCACACTTAGCACGGAGCTGGACTTGGGGCTCGAATTCACGACTGTGAGATCATGCTCTGAGCCAATATCAAGGGTCGGACGCTCAACCACCTGTGCCGCCCGGATGCCCCATGTGCAGATTCTATTCACTGATTTTTTTCTCTTCTAACTGTGAATCACATTTCTTGTACCTATGCATGTCTACTGAATTTTTACTCACATTGGACACCGTGATTTGCATGTGATAGAGAGGCTGGGTTCTCCTTTCTCTGAAGGGTGCTGGCTTTTGCGACAGCAGGCAGTTAGATTCCTGACAGACCACCTAGAACTTGTACAGGCTTGATTTTAGATTTTGTTAGAGCAAATCATTTCAGTTTTACCCTTAGTCTAAGAGCAAATCTCTTAGTCCTGGGATAAGGACTTTACCCTCCTGGGAGGGGGAGTCTTTCTGGGGTTTCAGTGGAAAGCCAGGTGGTTAGTCTTCCTAACTTGGTGACTCCAGTTCCAAGCTGTCTCCCTGAGGGATGGTGGCAGCAGAAATCTCTTCTCTGCTCTTTAGAGTCCTGTTGTCCCCCTCAACTTCCTTGGCACGTTACTGGTTGTTCAGGGCCAGTCAGTGTTTTGGAGGGGAGATTAGTCACAGATGCCAGGGCTCCTTCCTTGTGCCTCCCTCCTTTATTGAATTTCCTCCTTAATTTCTAGTCACCCTGGCAGCCCCCAATTTCTCCTCTGATTCCTTCTGCCAATAGGACCGCCTCTCCTCGAGATCTACATGACCCTCACCATGCCTAGCGGAGTGTTCTAGAAGGAAAAGCAATTAAGCAGGGATTACACCTGGCGATTCCTTTCTTTCAAGGGTTGAATTACTTCCAGTTTCTGCTTGAATTTGGTTGTGCTCCAATGCCCTCGAACATTATTTCTTAAAGATTTTGTCCAGAGTTCATAATTCCTATAACCAGCATGAGGCTTGGTTTGACAAGTTTACAGCTCGACTTTTTGCATTTTGTTTTGCCCCTGCTATGTTTCTGAACAATAATTTTGGTTGTTTCCGGTACATTTGAATGATTACATGCTTTTAAAAGGATTTTTCTTAGATCTTGCAATTTGCTTATCTTTCTCTGATGCCTTAGTGTATCTGTTTTGAATCTTTGCGCCTCTTTTTGGAACTCTTTTCAAGGTTGCCTATTGTTCTAGTCCATTTGAGCTGCCATTACAAAAATACCATAGACTGGGTGGCTTATAGGCAACAAACATCTATTTCTGACAGTTTTGGAGGCCGGGAGTCCAAGATCATGGTGGGGCAGTTCAGGGAGGGGGCAAACCCACTTTCTGGGTCACTGATGGTGACTTCTCCCGTGTCCTCATGTGGTGAAAGGAACTTGCGGGCTCCCTGGGGCCTCTTTTATAAAAACATTAATCCGCCTTGTGAGGGTTCCACCCTTATGTCCCCAGCATCTCCCAAAGGCCCCACCTGCTGATACCACTACCTTAGGGATTAGACGTCAACACCTGAATTCGGCTGGGGGAAGGGGGGGACAGAAACACTCGGTTCATTGCAGCTGTGATATATTTGAGATGAAGGAAGAATAATGTCTAAATTGTCAGCAACCAAAAAATCATTAGAGCTTTTATAAAGTCCTCAGTCCTCGCCTCTGTTTTGTGACCTGGCCATGGCTTCCTCCCCTTCCCCTTTTTCTCTGGCAATTGACCTCTTCTGATCATTGATCAGCTTGCTTCTCCCACAGCCTGTCCTATTCACAGATCTAATCAAAGGCTGATGACCGGAGTGGCCTTTCAGGCCCGTGACACTAACCATTATGGACATCTGTGACTAGCTTCACATCTAAAGATAGGTCTTATTATCTCTTGGCAGTTTCGCTCTTCTGCACCACGTTTCACAGATACTTTGGAGTTATGGCTCTTTTTCTGTCCCTTTGAGGGTGACGTTTTCCTTCCATTTTCCTGTGATTGGGGTAGCTTTGAAAGAGCGACAGAAGTAGGCTTACTCACCTGCCTTCAATCGGACAGAAAGCAATGGCTCCCAATTCTAAGGAGCCACAAGTCAGTAAGCAGGAAAGCAGACATCCTTGATTTTGCGTGGCCCCACCTGCATGTACTTCAATTACACGGCACCACGCAAAGCGAGGACTGCCTGTACATTCTGGGAAGTTTTTAAAATGAGAACGGTAAGTGTATTCCGTATTTTCCCTTACATTTTGTATCTTTTTTTAAGGCATGAAGGGATCACAGTAAAAATGCCTCTTTCTGGGGTGCCTCGGTGGCTCAGTGGGTTGAGCATCCAACTCTTGACCTCAGCTCAGGTCTTGATCTCAGGTTTGTGAGTTCAAGCTCCGCGCTGGGCGTGAAGCCTCCTTAAAAAAAAACAATGTTTCTGCGGCACCTGGGTGGCTCAGTAGGTTAAGTGTCTGGCTCTCGATTTTGGCTCAGGTCACGATCTCACGGTTCATGGAATCGAGCCCCACGTCAGGCCCTGGGCTGACTGCACAGAACCTGCTTGGGATTCTCTCTCTTCTCTCTCTCTCCCTCCCCCACTTGTGTGAGCACTCTCTCCCTTTATCAAAATAAATAAATAAACTCAAAGAAATTTTTTAAAAATGTTTCTTTCTTTCTCTGGGTACTATTATTGTTGTCTCCAAAAGCTAAGTGGAGGCTGAAGACCATCCATGAACGAAGGGCGCTCTCCAAACATGTTTGGAAAAGCCTGATGCGTAGGTCAGTTTCAGAAGTTAGAATGATCAGTATTTTATGATCCCATGTGGAATGTTTTATATTATCAGAAAAGAAATGGAGGCTTCAAACTGTTTCGACCAAAGCTTAGCTGTCCCAGAAAGTAGAAGGGGAAACTCGGAAATGGAAAGCAAGAAGGATGGGAACTCTGAGACATGTCCTGGCCATCTCTTTCCTGCTCTTTCCCCCCACCCCCCACAACCATTGAGGGCACCCCCCTCCATTCCCTAGCTGTGGCGTGGGCACTAGGAAGCAGTAGCTTCCTGTTCCTCGTTAACCCCTACATGGCAACCTCCCCCCTGCAGTGTCAATGGAAGGGAGCTATCTTGGCCTAAGGGTGTGCCTTCCCGGTGTGTTTGCCAAAACAAAACTCCACCTTTCTACCCAGAATGTGGAGATTCTGACAATTTTTAGTTTGTGTCCATTTTTTGAACTACTACATTTAATGTTTGAACTATTAGATTTGATGAAGAAAGTTAAATCTGCTGGATAATATATGCTGTCAGGTGAGTGTCACGGAAAGTTAAGGGCAACAACCCCGCAGGATGAAGTGGGCTGAGTGGGTGGAGAAGTCCCTGGGGGGCAGTATGATGGCATCAGTCATGGCGGCCTTCAACCACGTGGAGGAGAAGGGGAGATTGGGGGAATGATACGGAGAACCCTATGGAAGTGGCCTTGTGCCTGGTGTGCCTAGAGGGTGAGAAGGTCTGAAGAGACACACAGAACAATAAAGGCATGTGCCACTGTTCCCTGGATGTGCTATTGCTGTGGAACCACCATCAGAGACAGTGTGTGTGTGTGTGTGTGTGTGTGTGTGTGTGTGTGTGTGTGAAGTTAAAAAAATTGTCCATAGGAGTGCCTGGGTGGCTCAGTTGGGTAAGCCTCCGACTTCAGCTCAGGTCATAACCTCACGGTCCGTGAGTCTGAGCCCCGGGTCACTGATAGCTTGGAGCCTGGAGCCTGCTTCGGATTCTGTGTCTCCCTCTCTCTCTGCCCTTTCTCTGCTCTCTCTCTCTCTCTCAAAAATAAATAAACATTAAAAAATTCTTTTTCATTGTCCATGAAAGACCATATATCCTGACCTAAACTTACATTTTAGCTTTTACTATGCTAAATTTTAAATGCATACAGAGTACACAGAACTGTGGCGTGAACCAGCCATATACCCATCCATCACCTGGTTTCAACGATTGTGAACATTCATCCATAATTGTTCTCATTAGTAGTTCCACTCACTCTCCATCACCCCACTCTCCTCTTACTTATTTTTACAATTTTCTTCTGAGGTAAAATTTATAAACTTTGCAGCACACAAATCTTCACTGTGTGATTTGGCCAAGGGATAGACCAATAATGGCAGCATGCCTAACACGATGTCGAATATTTCTGTCTGCCTGGAACATTCCCCTGGGCCCCTTTCCAGTCAGTCCCTCCCCTGCCCCCCCAGAGACAGCTGTGTTCTGATTTATTTCCCCACCTTAAATTACTTTTGCCTCTTGTATAACTTCCTAAAGATGGACTCGTGTATGTAATCTTTTGTACCTAGTTTCTTTCTGTCAACATCATGTAGGACAGATTCACATACCTTGTTTTATGTCAGTTTGTTCTTTCTTATTGCCGAATAGTGCGACTAAACCACCGTAGTATAATATACAATTTATAATTATAATTAGTATTATATCCCCAATGATTTTATTATTTGTTAAATGATTATACTTAAAATTGTCATGTAATATAGTAACAAAATTACTACGCTATATGATTATATATAACAATATTGGGGCACCTGGGTGGCCAGTCGGTTAAGTGCCTGACTTCAGCCAAGGACGTGATCTCACAGTTCATGAGTTTGAGCCCCGCTTCGGGCTCTGTGCTGACAGCTCGGAGCCTGGAGCCTGCTTCGGATTCTTTGTCTCCCTCTCTCTCTGTTCCTTCCCTGCTCACATTCTGTGTCTCTCTCTCTCTCTAAAAAATAAAGATAAAAAAAACCCCACAATATTACATATACCATAATTATATTACACATATGAATTCCAACATATGACATATTATGATAATATCTACAGATTCTATATTTATATTTGTAATTACATATCATCATTATATTACATGCTATCTTATATAGCAATATACAATGATTTGTATGTTTACTTTGATTTGCTAATATTTTATTAAGAATTCTTGCCTCTATGTTTGTGAGGAAAATTGTGCTATAAATTTCTTTTCTTACGATGTCTTTGTTAGGGTTCAGAATCAAAATTATGCTTATCTTACTAAGTGAATTGGAAAGTGGGCCACCTGGGTGGCTCAGTCGGTTGAGCGTCTGACTTTGGCTCAGGTATCGATCTCACAGTTCATGAGTTCGAGCCCTGAGTCAGGTTCTGTGCTGACAGTTCAGGGCCTGGATTCTGTGTCTCTCTCTCTTTGCCCCTCCCCTGTTTGTACTCTGTCTCTCTCTTTGAAAAAGATAAAAAAAAAAAAAAAAGAAAGTGTACCTTATTTTTGTATTTTCTGAAAGAACGCATGTAAAATTGGTATTATTTCATCTTTAATGTTTGGTGGAATTCACCAGTGAAAACATCTGGGCAAACATTTTCTTTTTGGTGAGTTTTTATTTTTATTTTTTTTAATTTTTTTTTCAACGTTTATTTTATTTTGGGGACAGAGAGAGACAGAGCATGAACGGGGGAGGGGCAGAGAGAGAGGGAGACACAGAATCAGAAACAGGCTCCAGGCTCCGAGCCATCAGCCCAGAGCCTGACGCGGGGCTCGAACTCACTGACTGCGAGATCGTGACCTGGCTGAAGTCGGACGCTTAACCAACTGCGCCACCCAGGCGTCCCATTGGTGAGTTTTTAAAGAAACAAATGTAATTTTCTTGACTAGATAAAAGCTAATCACTGTTTTGAAACAGAGAAAGTGGATGCTGTTATTATTTGTTGTTCTATCTGTTTTCCACAGTAGAGATAAACTTTTAGTATCATATTTGGCCTATAGTAGATATTCAGTAAATGATTATTGAATGAAAAAAAGCTAATCACATTTTATGTTTCATGTAATTTCAGTTTTAATCAATTCTGTTTTTCAAGGAATTTTCCCATTTCTTCTAAGCTGTTAAATTTATTGATATAATTTGTTCACAACTTCTTATTGCTCTTTTCATGTCCTTAGGAGTCACAGTGATATTATTTCTTTTATTTCTGTCGCCTGCGATTGGCTTTCTCTCTTTTTTCTCTCTGTAGTCTTACTAGGGATTTATCAACCTGATATGTCTTTTCAAAGAACCAAGTTTTGACTTTAAAATTTTCCCCGTTGTTTTCTCTCTCTCTCTCTCTTTTTTTAATGTTTATTTATTTTGGGGAGAGACAGAGACAGAGTGTGAATGGGGAAGGGGCAGAGAGAGAGGGAGACACAGAATCCAAAGCAGGCTCCAGGCTCCGAGCCATCAGCGCAGAGCCCGATGTGGGGCTTGAACTCACAAACCGAGAGATCATGACCTGAGCCAAAGTTGGATGCTTAACCAACTGAGCCACCCAGGTGCCCCTGTTTTTTCTCTTTTATTGGATTTTACTTTTCTTTGTTATGTCCTTTGTCTACTTACTTTGGGTTTACTCATCTTAAGTGAAAACTTAAGTAATTAATATAAGCATTCCAGTTTATTATCAGATTAGTAGTTTGTTTAGAAGTTTATTGTTTAATTTCCTACACTTGGAACTTATGTACGTATCTTATTGATTTATAATTTACTTCAATTTGGCCAGGACACATACTCTCTAAGATTACCATTTTTTTTTTTTTTACCATTTAGGGAGACTTGTTTTATAGCCAGCATATGGTCTACAGCATGAACATTCCATGTACCTCTAAAAAGGATGCGTGTTCTGTAGCTATTAGCTGCTGTATTCTGTAAACATCCATTAGGTTAGGGGTTTTATGGTGTCATTCAATTCTTCTGTATCATTGCTAATTTTTTTCTAAGTGTTCTATCCATTATTTCGAGAAGGGTATTAAAATCTCCAGCTCTGTGGCTTTGTGTATTTCCCCTTTATTTCTATCAGTTTTTGCCTCATGGATTTTTGAAGCTCTATTATTAGGGACACAGTTATAAATATGTCATGCCTCCCTGCATGTTGACTTTGTTTTATCGTCATAAAATATCTCGTTCTATCTTTGGTAATACTTTTTGTCCTAAAATCTATTTTGTTGGATTTTAATGTGGCCACTCTAGTTTTGTTATGATTAGTGTTTGCATGGTATATCCTTTTTCATTTTTTTCTTTTCTTTTTTTTTAATGTTTATTTATTTATTTTGAGGGAGAGAGAAAGAGCAGGGGAGGGGCAAAGAGAGAAGAGAGAGAGTCCCAAGCAGGCTCCTTGCTGTCAACACAGAGTCTGACGCAGGGCTCGGTTCCACCAACCATGAGATCATGATGTGACCCCAAACCGGGAGTCAGATGCTTAACTGACGGGGCCACCCAGGTGCCCTGTCATCTTTTTATTTTTGACCTGTTTGTATCTTTTTAAAATATTAAATTTACTCTTTGTAGACAGCATATACTTGGGTCTCAGCTTTTTTTTTTTTTAATTCAGTCTGAAAATCTATGTTTTTTGATTAGAGTCTTTAGTTCATTTAATAATCACGTTTGTATCAGTGTAATAATTATTGATACGTTTGGATTTAGCTGTGCCATTTTGCTGTTGTTTTCTCTGTGTCTCATCTGCTTTTGGTTTCTCTGTTTCTCCTTTCTTGCCTTCTTGTGAGTTAGTTCAATATTTCCTTTGGTGCTTCCTTAGGCTTTTTTTGTAATCTATTTGAGTTATTTTTTTAGTGGTTCCTGTAGGGATTACATTATGTGTCTTTAACCTACCATAGTCAGCTTCGACTTAACATTTTACTACCTTACGTATAACACAGGAATGTTATAACAGCATCCTAGTTCCATGAATCTACTGTTCTATGGCTGCAAGCTATAACTTACCTTTCCTTTTTTCTCTTTTAAATCAGACAGTAAAATTCGTTGTTTTTCTTTGGTGTCGGCTTTTATGAGTTTTGACGTGTGCATATCTTCTAGTGACCACTGGCACAATCGGGATATGGAACAGTCCCATTACCCGCCAAGTGCCCTCATGCCGTCCTTCCACGGTGACACCGTCCCCTCATCTGTGTTTCCTGGCAACCACTCATCTGTTTTCCACAACTATAGTATCATCTTTTTGAGAATGTTGAAGAAATGGAATTGTATGTTAGCCTTTGGGGGTGGCTTCCTTTGCTCAGCGTGTCGCAATCCATCCAAGCTGTTCCATGTATAAGTAAGTTCTTCCTTTTCTTTTTTACTGATGAGTGATAGTCCCTTGTATGGATGTACCACACTTTATTTATCAGTTCACTTACTGAACGATATTTGGACTGTTTCCAGCATTTGGCTGTCACATAAAAAGCTATTATGAATATTTGTGCACAGGTTCTTTTTTTTTAAATTTGTATTCATTTTGAGAGAGAGCACGAGTCGGTGAGGGGCAGAGAAAGAGGGGGAGAGAGAATCCCAAGCAGGGGCTCGATCCCACGACCCTGGGGTCATGGCCTGAGCAGGAGTCAAGAGTCGGGTGCCCAACAGACTGAGCCACCCAGTGCCCCTTGTGTACAAGCTTTTATGTGACTCTAAGTTTGTTTTCTCTCTATTTTTTTCCCTCGGACAAATACCCAGGAATGGGATTGCTGGGTCATATGATAAGTGAATATTTAACTTGATAACAAATTGCCTAACTGGTTTCCAAAGTGCCCATACCTATCTGTATTCCTATTGTCAATATATGAGAGTTTGAGTTTTTCTACATCTTGGCCAGCTTTTGGTATGGTCAGCATTTAAAAATTTTTCAGTTATACTAATAGGCTTATAGTGGTATTTTATCATGTTTTTAATTTGCATTTCCCTCAAAGGCTAATGATGTTAAATATCTGTTCATGGCTTATTTACCATCCTCCTATAGTCTCTGGTGAAGCATCTCTTCAAATGCTTTTCTCATTGGACAACTTGGGTCCTTGCTTTCTTATTGTTGAGTTTTGAGAGTTCTTTATATATTCTGGATACAAGTCCTTTATCAAATATGTGATTTGTAAATATTTTCTTCTAATTTGTAGCTTGTCTCTTTATTCTCTTGATAGCATCCTTGGATGAGCAACAGCCTTAAATTTTAGTGAAATCCAACTTGCTAATTTTTAAAAATTTTTCTCTGTGGATTCCTGCCAAATTATTGTTGCTCAGGGTGATAAGGGCATGAGACCTCCAATTCCAGCATCTGCTGATGTCCTATCAATTAGTTTTTTAACAGATCATGCTTTGGGTTATTTCTAGAAACTGTCTGTCTAATGCAGGCTTTGATGGTTTTCCTCTAAAAAGTGTTATCATCTGTATTTTATATTTACCTCTCTGGTTCATTTTGCATTAATCTTTATATAGGTCAAGTTTTATTTTTTTGCGTACGGATGCAAAATTGTTCTAACATCATTCATAGGAACATCCTTCTCTTTTAAAAAATGCAAATCTCTCTCTCTAAAAAGAATATCATGGTTCTGCAAAAATGTACAGACTATGCAGTAAAAAAGCATATCTCTTTCACCATAGTACCCTAGTTCTCTAGTTACCTCCCTAGAGAAAACACCTGTTACATATTTCTAGTGGGTTCTTCCTGTGAAATTGTGTGCACCTGTAAGTATAAGGCTATGTGTCTCCTTTCACAAAAGCCTCCACACACTGCAGCGCCCTCTACCCACTCTTCATGGTCCTGCATCTTTCAGTTAATAATAGTATCGGAGAATGTTCTGTATCAATCTCGGAACTGCCTCCTTCTTTTAGACAGCTTTGTGGCAAATGCCATCATTTGTGTAGCTAGTTCACGCTGATACATCCTTACGAGGTCTCGATTCATTCGCTCTTCGTTTGTGTCCTTCTAATTATCTTATTCCGCAGACTTTCTGGTCCCTAGGAAAGTCCAAAGCGAGAGATGGCTTCCCCCATGTGTAGAAAGAATGGCACACCATGGCCAGGCTTCTGGCCTGCTCTTCTTTCAATGAAGAACAAAGAAACATCCTGCAAGTGCAAAAGAATTATCTCCAAAGAAAATTTAGACGGAAATACATCAAGAATGTCTCTCACAATGAAGCTCCCCCCCGCCCCCCGCCACCTCTCCCCCCTCTCCCCCCTCCCCCGCTACCTCCCCCCCACCAAGAGCAGGAAGGCAGTAACTCTTACAGTGCAGCCTAACTAACAATGGGATTAAATGGCCTCATTTCTTTTCACAAAGCGCCCTGCTTGAAGCCATTTCCGACAAGGGCTTCTGTTTCTATCTTCTGGCTGTGAGTGCTGCTCACATGTCAAGCAGACCTATAAACGTGGACACGGAGACCTTCTTAAAGTCGCAGATTTACCTGTTCTGTCCCAGCTGATGCAGAGCAGGAAAGGACAGGACGGTGGCAGCCTGTTGGAGCTCAGGGAGGGGCCGCACCCATGATTGCCGTGAATTGCTGTGACCGGATATTTCGACTACTTGCCCAGATGTCAGACATACAAGAATGATGAAAATGCATGATGCAATTTGGGCACCTTGTCATTTTACCCCAGGTTACAAGAACCTGAGACTAAATATTTAAAATGAGAGCAGAGACGCTGATGTCAAGGGCAGAAAGCACCATCCTTCCTTACCATCCGTGCAATGTGGTTCTAGGGCAGGGAAGGTTAATTAATAATGCCTCGTAATTATTATCACCCTGTGACTGAACACTGAGGAGACCCTTTTCTCCCTGAATTCAAAGTATTTGGCCCAATATATTTGAAATCTTCCAAGCTACAAGCTCCGTAAAGGTGAACACATATTGTCTTGGGTCACGGCTGTGCCATGATTTTTAGGTTTAGACCCCACAGTGTGAGGGACAAGAGCTTCTAGAGAGGAGATTCCTTGTCTTGATTAAGCTGGCTGGGTCGTGAGGTCTCTATTACGCTCGTAGAAATCAGCTATGGTAGAAAGCAAACCCTTGTCTTTATGGCCTGAGAACTCTTTCAGCTAAATGGAAATGAGGATATTAGTACAGTGACACAATTACCCTATTTGGTTCTGGGAGCAAATATGGAATTGGTCCCTGACGTGTTTAAATTGCTCATGCAACTTTATGGAATTTTTAAGAGTTGGTAGTAGTTATACACATTCCTTGCTGCACAGATAAACTTGCCTACCATTTTCTGCCATTACCATTCCCTGGGTATTTGACGGCTGCTTGGGGTAGAGCATCAGTCTATTCCGAATTCTTCTTCGCATAATTTGAAACTTTCTATTCCGAAGTGTAGTTAGAGGCAGCGACAAAGGCTCCAGATGCCAACGGTACGAATGACAGTTACCATTTATTAGGCACTTACTGTATGCTGGGCTTCATTAATAGACACAATAATAAGAAATCAACATTTGTTAGCATCTACTGAATACATGCTTTGTGCTACGCGCTATTCTGAATGCTTTACATAACATTATCCCTTTGATCCTCACGAAAGCCCTGTGAAGGATGGCTTATTTTTATCCTCCTTTTACAGACAAAGAGGACAGAGGAGTTAGGTAAATGCCTACGCAATTCAGCTTGTTAGTGATGGGGAAAGGAAGCGAACCCAGGTTCTGAAGCTTACAACCCCAGCCACTCTGATAACCGACCTCCTAGATGGTACAAGTGCCTGGACACACAGGTGTTCCCCGGGCCCCCTCCCTGGGGAGGCCCCTGGGCTTGTTGTGCCATGACATGTGAAACCAGGTGTGTGCCACTGTGTCCGCCACTGTGGAGCTGGGTGGTTTCACTCACTCAACAGGTAATTGTTGGGCTCCATGCCTATCTGGGACACTAAACACACAGTCAGCTGCTGAAAAATCTAAGCATTCGGGAATACGACAAACTGGGTGTTACAGGAGTCAGAAGGAGACACAATGGCTTCCGATGACTTTGAAGGCTCCCGAAAGACTGTGTGGTGTGGGTGGGGGTTGAGCAGACCCCTGGAGAATGTATCAGACCAGGGCATTCAAGGTGGGGAGGGAGGGGATTTCCACGGAAGGGGAACGATGACCGTAAGCGAGCCACTTGAATACGTTGTCCCTTGGTTCCTTTTTAGGAAAACAGCGGGCAACTGAGAAAGTTAAATTCGATGACCTCTAAGGTTGCTTCTATCTTTGAAATTCTGTGATTCTCTTGACCTAAGCCTCATGGGCACTGATTCACGAACCTGACAGTATACTCAAGAATTCGACAAGAAATGTATTTAATTGTATCTTAGCTACATTCACTCCAGAAAATCATCTGCCAGCTGTCATCTGCTAGGAGACGGCTCTTAAGCTTTTTCTTTCCATGGATCCCCTCCCCGAGTCTCTAACTCATTTGCTCGCTCACAAGTCCACAAAACATTCCCCAAAGTATAGTCCTTCTGCCGGGGCAGATCATTTAATGTCTTCAAACGTCCATTAAATGTTCCACATATTAGACACTCATTGTGACTAATTAATTAATGGACACTTAAACATATTTAGTCTTCTTAATTAATCAATTAACAATAAACCTTTGTTGCATATCTATGAGGCATTGAGAACTGTGCTAATAACAGAGAATATAGCAGCGAGCAAATCGATCTCAGTTGCTGGTGTCTTGGAGCTTATACCTTAGCGTATTACAGCATTACCGTAGAATCAGAACTCAGATGCCCATCCTGGCCCCATCACTTGCGAGCTATGTGAGTCTGAGCAAGTTACTTAGCCTCTCTGGGTATCTGTTTCCTCCCAGGTAAATGGAGGATAATAACAGAGCTGACCTCAGAGGATTGTTAAGAGGGTTCAGTAGTTATTTGTGAAGGCTTGGGACATACTTGACCCAGGAAGATATCAAGTAAGTAAATTACTTCACTGATGGCTACATGCTTTCTCTGCATGTTGACACAGCATGTCTCACTGTCCTTCCAAACATCACCGAGGTTTTCTCTTTAGCTCAGTGTATAACCTCTGCAGTGGCAGAACTACTCATGGCATCGACTCCAGAATTGCTTTTCCAGACAGACTAAAACCATGAGGCTGAAATCATGACAGGCAGAGATACAAAGCTCTGCCATTTTTGACACTTCACTCTCTAATCCACCCCAAACCTCCAATTTCTGGCCAAGAACCATCATTGCTTAGATGCTTTACTTCCATCACCAGTGTCGATGTTCCTTCTGGTGTTATTTTCCCCCAAAGAAACAATATTTAAAAAGGATAACTTTTGGAGAGCCGTTGCCTGAGAGATGGCCCGTAGGGAAGAAGAAGGCTCTGTGGGTGTAAGACTCCTAGGCTCAGGGTGAAGGTGCTCAGCGTGTCCAAGCTCCGGGTGGTTTTGGCCGGATGCTCCGGGCAGAGGAGATAGACAGTACGAGGGCCTGGGGTGAAAGACAGCAGGCACGTGTGCCTGTCACGTGGCAGGACGGAAGTACGGACACAGCCAAGGAGATAAACAGCTTCCAGATCTTAAAGAGGTTCCCAAAGGTTTGGTGGTACCATGAGGGCCGTGGAGGACCAGTGAGGAATTCGGTAGGGCCGTGTAGTATAGAATTTAACCCTGCCCATGGGGCGCCTGGGTGGCTCAGTCAGTTAAGCGTCCGACATCGGCTCAGGTCATGATCTGGCGGTTCATAAGTTCAAGCCCCGCGTCAGGCTCTGTGCTGATGGCTCAGAGCCTGGAACCTGTTTCCGATTCTGTGTCTCCCTCTCTCTCTGACCCTCCCCCGTTCATGCTCTGTCTCTCTCTGTCTCAAAAATAAATAAGCGTTAAAAAAAAATTTTTTTTTGAATTCAACCCTGCCCCAAAGGAGGTCTGGCCTTTGTTCTCAACTCTCGGGAGGTAATCTCTAAGCCCTGGGGACGTCCTGCCTGATGGGGGTGTCTTTGTTTTCCCAGGGAGGGGGCGCTTCCGGCCAAGCAGGATGGTAACAATGCAGTGGAAGGTGGGGACTCAGGGTCACACGGTATCAGTTGGCCTCTGGAGGGGCTGGTGACCAGTCAACTCCAACTGCTGTCAATCACGGCTACCTCGTGGCACCCCAGCGCAAGCTTGGACACTGAGACTCTGGTGGGCGTCCCTTGTTGGCAACACTGTGCTTATTGTCACACACTGATGCGGGGAAAGCCATGCTGTCCGCAGGGGGAGGACCACGGAAGCTCTCCATTTGGTATCTTCCTGGATTCTGCTCACAAGCCTCTTCCCGTGGCTGATGTTAATTTGCATCCTTTCCTTGTAATAAACTGTAACCTCGAGTATGAGTTTTCAGTGAGTCCTGTGAATCATCCTAGTGAGTAATCAGACCTGAAGGTGGTTTGGGGAACTCGCCCCACTGAACTTGCAGTCGGTGTCAGAAGCGAGGGCGGACAGTGCGCCCTCCAATTTGGCAGCTGGCTAGTCCTTCCAGGAGTGGTTAAAATTTTCACTGGACGACACTCTCAAAAAGAAAGTTGAGTGGTTATAAATGTAATAGTTTTCATTGTTAAAATCACAGAGAATTTAAAATGTATGAAAGTGAAAATCACCCATGACCACAGTTCTCTCTCATAGCAAGCACGCACAAGCACACACACAGAGTTGTTATTTTTTCTTCTAGCCCAGGTACCTAGCTTATTTCCTAAGGCTTTCCTGGGAATGGCAACCACAGGGAAGCACCAATAAAGGAAAGGGAAGGAGACAGAGAAGGAGAAAAACCAAACGTCAAGTAGTGCATTTTTAAACTTTTTTAAAATGTTTATTTATTTTTGAGAGAGAGAGAGAGAGAGAAAGCATGAGCAGGGGAGGGGCAGAGAGAGAGGGAGACACAGAATTCCAAGCAGGCTCCAGGCTCTGAGCTGTCAGCACAGAACCTGACACAGGGCTTGAACTCACCGACCGTGAGACCGTGGTCTGAGCTAAAGTCAGACACTTAACCGACTGAGCCACCCAGGCGCCCCTTACTGAGCTATCAAGAGCTTCCTAAGAAAACAGAGCTGGCTGTCTGCCATGTCGCAGAAGAATCTGTTAGGTTTGGAAAGGAGAGGTGTTTAATTGAGGGCTCCTTCTAGCCTCTTGCCCCCCACTGGGGAAATTATGCCCCATGGGACATCAACTTCCCGGCATCTCTGTGCTTTGTTACCAGGCTCTACAGGTAGCCATTGGAGAAAGCAAGTCCCACCCCACAGCTCAGGGCCTGGCAGTGGCGGGAGATGCGATGGCCCACGTGGGTTTTTGATTTGGACCCGGAGGCTAGAGCAACAGGGCCTGAGCCCAAGCCCATGCCCAGCTCTGGCCTGGGGAGACTGAGGCAGGCAGGGTCAGGAGAATAAGTCATAGTGGCAGCAGCCAAAGTCCCAAGGGTGAAGGGAGATCAGGGGACCAAGTAAACGGGGTCCATTGCAAGCTGATGTTTAATTTTCTCACCAAACTTTATGCCATTAATAGGTTAGTAAACAAATATGTGCTTAGAGCATACACACAATTTTTAAAGACTATATAGTTTCTCACTATTAATTATATATTAATGCTGTATAACTAGACAATTATATTGTTACCAAGTTTTTGGTATTTAAATCAGTGCTATGATGAATATTATACAATTTTTTTTTTTTGGACCACGTTTCCTTGGGATATGTTTCTAGAAATAGAAAAGTGAGGTCAGAGGAAAATTGTGCTTTCAAAGTTACATAAATGAGGTTTCTGAATCTTGGGCTCTTGAATGTGTCTCTTGATCACCTGAAGGGTTCTCTTGGTCTGGGAGGCAGACTTGGGGCCAAGCCCTGCCCCCCTGAAATGGCTGAAGTCTCCAGTTGGCCACTGACACTGTGTCACAGAGAAGTCACTGGTCAAAGAGGCAGGAGACCTGATTGAAGTCACAGAATAAAGTGTCCATGGGATCCAGCTGACCCCTGAGGGAATCTGGCGGGGATGAGTCAGTGGGTGGTGATCAAAAGGCGGACGAAGCATTTTTGAAAAAATTTTAACATTTATTCAGTTTTGAGAGAGAGAGAGAGAGAGAGAGAGCGAGCATGCGCGCGCGCATGAGTGGGGGGAGGGGCAGAGAGAGAGGGAGACACAGAATCTGAAACAGGCTCCAGGCTTTGAACTGTCAGCACAGAGCCTGACACGGGGCTTGAACTCACAGACCGGGAGATCATGACCCGAGCTGAAGTTGGAGGCTTAACCGACTGAGCCACCCAGAGGGCCCCAGACAATGTATTTTTGAATGGCCAGCTCCCCCAACTGAATGCAAACCAAAAACAAGATTTGTGTGGAGGGCCAAGAAAATGACGTTACCCATGGTTCTTGCCCCTCAACGTGGCACTCGCCCCCCCCCCCCCCCCCCAACATTCCAGGGCCTCAGCCACAGGACATCTTCCAGGACTTTTCCTCCCCACTTTGGGAAAGACTTTGCGGACAAAGCACATTTAGCAGGTCAATACCACCACAAGGAGTTGTTAGGAAACCAACCAAAGCCATTTTAAAAATGAATATTTTAATGAGTGACTGTAGCCTTAACCAGAGAAGCACGCGGGAAACAGACCAGACCTCTGTTACCACCTTGTCCGACTCCGACTCCGGCCCAGCGGGAACCACTAGGTGGGAAGCGCCAGAGCGCAGAGGTGTCTGCGGCTTTGCATTTATTTGGTGACAATAGGGAGCCTGGCTTCTGGGAGCTGCCCTGGCTGGTTTCCTCTCTCCAGCAGTAACTAGCCCCGCAGTGGTTCTGCCCCGTCCACCGCTCAGCAGGGCGAGGTGGCTGCGCCCCGCCGGTGAGGTGGACCTCGGGTGCTGGAGCGGGGTCGGGGCGCACGTGCTGCGTGTATGCTGGCTTTGGCTTCCACCGCCTGGGCGCCCTACCTGCGCTGCACCCCCCAGCCCCTCCTTGGGGAGGGAAGAATCTTCAACAGCTTTGCCAGAGTTGCAAACTCAGCTCTGGGAGGCGAAGGAATCTGCCTGAGGCTGTGTGGCTACTGCAGAAATGCAAGGATCTGAAGCCGGGCTGGCAGATGCCATCCGCTTTCCGGTGGATGTCGGGCAGAGTCAGGGAAGGCTCCATGGAGGAGGTGTGAGAGGCGCCTGGGACTTTCCCAAGTAACCAAGGAGAGAGCGGGGAGACGCGTCGGATAAAAATGGATCTGGATTTAGGTTTGGGGAAGCTTTGCTTGAAAGGATTACTGCGATGGGGGCGGGGAGGGGGCCATGGCTGTAAAGGAGAACACTGGACCCTGAGATCTGCAAGCTTTCCAAGGTCCCTGTGAAAAGATTTTCCTTTCGGAGGGACGAAGAAACAGGCTGGAAACAACAGGACTCAGAGGAGAGGGGGTCCAGACAGTGGATCAGGGGATAGTTTTTTTCCCTTGAGGTCGGCTGATGCTCAGGAGGGGCCCCCGAGTAGCTGTGCATTGTCCCAATGCTCAGGGACAAATGCAGGAGCCTAGGGAAGGGGAGGTTAGCAGGTGTTTTTTTGTTTGTTTGTTTTTGTTTTTTAACGTTTATTTATTTTTGAGACAGAGAGAGACAGAGCATGAACGGGGGAGGGGCAGAGAGAGAGGGAGACACAGAATCGGAAACAGGCTCCAGGCTCCCAGCCATCAGCCCAGAGGCCGACGCGGGGCTCGAACTCACCGACCGCGAGATCGTGACCCGAGCCGAAGTCGGACGCTTAACCGACTGCGCCACCCAGGCGCCCCAGCAGGTGTTTTTGTCCAGATTGGTCCCTGCGAGGAATAGTTGGGCCAATCATGTAGGAGGCAAAGAAGGGGAATTGAGGGGGAGGAGAGGAGTCATCAGCTGGCCTTGTTGTAGGTAACAAGGGGTCTTCTGGGAGTTGTGAATATTAATAAGGGGCGCCCTCACCGTCCTCAATTGCAAATCCAAGAGGAAGAGGGGGGCCTTGCACTTGGTGACAAGTTTACCTCCGCAGCAGCAAAGGAAGGCTTTCTCCCCGCCTCCCAACTGCCCAGCCAATGAGAGACTTCGCAAGTCAGCCAATGAAAAGCCACCATTCTTAGAACTCCCAGTTTACCCCGGGGGACTCGTTGTTTAGGGACAGCCCACCCAACCCTCCCAACATCCCGTTTTCCTCTAGAAGGGATCCTGCCTCTCTGTTGTAGGAACCTGCCTATGGTTTTGCCTGTTCCAGATTGCAATTCTCTGCTATTCCCGAATAAACCCATATTCCGGAATGAAAAGACCATTTTTGCTGGTAAAAGAGCTGCAGTTTTATTCTGAAGGTTATTTAAGCCCTTTTGGGGGTTCTCTGGTCGGAATTCTCTGGTGGTTCTCTGCAGGAAGCCACTCTGCGAACACTGAAGGGTGGCGGGAGCCGGATGGAACCATCGCTGTCTTGCAGAACGCAGGGCTCAGGAACATTCCGCCACGAGCAGACACAGGGAAAGCGCTGCAGCGGGGAAGGGCCGGCCGTGAACCTGGGCTGGAGGACTTAGCCAGCCGCGCACCAGGTAAGCGGCAGGTCGTCGGTGGGTGTTTGTGGTCTTGCTGTCCTGTCACCTGTGCACGTGGCTTCGGTGACCGGACCTCTGCTGTCTGGAGCCCTTCTCTCCAGAACCGTGGTCCTAGGCCCAGTATCGTCCGAGAACAAAGCAAGAAGGCGTGGCACTCGAAGGAAAGCCCCAAAGTTAGGCAGATAGGATCACCTTGTGGCTCGCTTAGGGGTCCTTCAGCTGTCCGGTTACCGCATTTCATGGTGACAGTCGAACCTGCAGCTGCGGGCTTTGGCACAGATCAGGTGGAAATGCTCGGTCTGTTTGGTTAAGTTGCAGGTTTCAATTAGAAGCATGTGCTTAAGTATAATTTTCTGACTCACCGGTTGGTCTTTGCCTTGAAAGATCCGCTTAATTATCTTTGCTTAAAACCTACAGGGTGTAAATAGAAGCATCTGTAGAGGAAGACTACTAAAAAAAAATAACACGTTTTGGGCAAAAAACGAATTTCCTTCCTTTTTTGGTTGACCAAGAAATATTTCACGGGTGCTCTTGGATGCAGGCCGGCTGAGAATGTGGTTGCGAGGTTCCTGGAATGCCTTGGGGTGCCTTTGGAGAGGAGCCCTGGGAGGCTCGTGGCTGGTAGTGGTGGTGATAGTTGTGGGTGCACCTGCTTCCGGGGCTGGGCTAGTTCTTGCCTGTTCAGCCCTGGGGGGACATCCAGGGACAGGGCAGGGAGGCTCCAATGCCCTGCTCTCCATTTGTTAAGCTCCAGGCTCAGGGGAATGTTTCTTTTACCGTGGGACAATCATTGAATTCAATATAGAACTTTATTCTGACTTCCTGTAATTCTGTAAGGGAGGCACTGGTCTCATCCACAGTTTATAGACGCCACTGGAATAAAAACTCGGTGAGGGCAGGGGGTTTTGTCTGTGTTATTCACTTTCAGATCCTTCGTCCCCCAAATACCGGCTGGCACTGGGTAATGTGTCTGAGAACAGAGCCAGAGTTTAGAGCCGGCAGTGCCTTGTCTTTCTGTTTGTCACTTTATAGAACTGTCAGGAACGTTTCCACCTTCTGCGGGAGTAGCTATGTGGCTGCATTAGATAGGTGTCAAGGCCCCCCTCCAGGTGGATTCTAGGGCCCTGTGAAGAATCACATCTAAGGTGGAATTATTTTTGCTCTGATTTTTGCATAGGCTCTTTTGCACAGCGGGCCCCGGAGGCTGGGGAGGGTACTTCCTACCTTTCCCTCGAACTGACCTGACGTTTCTGGCACATCCTGACTGCCCTTGTCTCACTGAAAGGCGGCTCAGGAGCAGAACCCACCTGGGTACCTGGCAAGCGTCCTTTAGCTCGGAGTAGACAGGTGTGCCTGCTCAGACCTGGCCTCTCCCCGCTTTTCTGATGCTCCTTTGGGCTGGACGGTGCTGTCTGTGACCTTCTGTCCTCCACCGTCTCCCAAACCTCCCCGCGGCGGTTCTGATTCAGGCTCTGGGCTGCTCCCTGACGTTCCCCAAGTGGAACCCCATCCATACCTTTGATCCAGGCCTACCTAGAGCTCAGGTGGCCAAGTCTCACTGCTGCTTGCGGCCTTCTCACTGACCCTCTAGCTCACATGACCTCTTGTGTTTTCTTCCTTCTTTGTTTTTCTCTTACTGTCTGGACCCAATTACTTTCGCCTCCTTCTACTGATCCTATTTTCTATCGTGTCTCTCCATGTTTACGTGGACACAAAATCCTCTCGTCTTGGTGAGGCCATCCCCTACTTCCCTACTTCTGTACAGAGAGCTCCCTCCCACTATTTGTTGACAAGGTGGCCCCTGCCAGACTGATTTTCTTGCAGTAGGTGCAATATATCGCTTTTCTTGATTGTGCAGGTGTCAGACTAGCGCTGGGCACATAGAAGATGCTTGAATGAATGTTTCTGGTGGGGTGCAGGGACTTGCCACCTTCAGTGGAGACTCTCCCAGCAAGGAGGCTGTTCCCAGGAACCCTTCGAGCAGTGGACTGATGTCCAAGAAAGATGAGCCGAAATGGCCTCTGGCTGGTAGGTGGTGCTGGTCATAAGGCTCAAGGAAAGAGTGGGCCTTGTGTGTTTGGGGCAGAGCCCCAGGAATGTCCCCTGACTGGGGGAGCCCCCTCTCTGGAGCAGAGAGCAGCCAACCGGATTGGGGGAGCGGCGGCACTCATTTGGCTGTGTGCCAAGCCTGGTACCTGACGGAATCTGGGAGAGAAGGGAAAGACTCTTCACTGGAAGAGTCAGACACATGGAAATCAGAATGTCATGTTTCCCGATGATAAAGAGTAAGAGGGCAGGCTCAGGCGTGCGGCCACACGGAGCTCCCCACGTCTGCTGTATGGACATCGTCCGGTCTTCTCCCCACCCCAGAAGTGCTGCCCTGTCACACTTACTTCTTGAGAGAGCAGAGCAAAGGAGACCGGAAGACTGCCCCTCCCCTGCTCTGCCCCAGGGACTTCCCGATCCTGGAACACGCTGTCTGCAGCCCAACAATAACTCAGGTCTTTAGACCCCTCCCCGTGGGGCTTTGTATGTAGCGGGGCTTACTTTGGGACACTTACTCTACAGGGGACAACCTCTTTGGGTGGTTGAGAGCACAGGCTCAGGAAGCGTGCAGCTCGGGGTAGGGTCCTGGCTTTGCCATCAGCTGCCTGGGGGCCTCAAGAAAGTGCCTTAAGTTCTTTGATCATCCCCTTCCTCATCTGTAAAGTGGGGGTAATACCGATTCCTCCCTTGGAGGGTGTCGTGGGGACTAAATGAGACCATGCATCAAAGAAGCTTGGTGCATGGTAAGCACTCAAGAAATGCTGTTGGTTATTTTTATTTTTTGAAAATAATGGTGTTAAGGGGCACCTGGGTGGCTTAGTCGGTTGAGCGTCCGATGTTGGCTCAGGTCATGATCTCACTGGCTGGTGGGTTCGAGCCCCGCGTCGGGCTCTGTGCTGACGGCTCGGAGCCTGGAGCCTGCTTCAGACTCTGTCTCCCTCGCTCTCTGCCCCTCCCCTGCTCATGCTCATGCTCTCCCTCCCTCTCTCTCTCTCTCAAAAATAAAAATAAAACCTAAGAAAATTGAAAAAGAAAGTAATGGTGTTAAGCTATGTCAGCTACCAGTGACCTCTGGTGCTCCCATCATCATGAGTCATAAAATTTTCCGACACTGGGTTTCACGAGACCTTTCCAACTCTCGTGTTCTGTGGCTTGCTTTGTGCGTGCTCAGTTATGAAAACCACCTTCTCATTTGGCAAGAATTTTAAGAGACTGGAATCCCTTAGCTCCCTGTTCTTTGGGAAAAGCTGGCCCCACATCCATGCCTCCCCAGCTTCCCGGAGGACCAGAGAGTTGACCTTCCAGAGGAGGAGAGCCACTGACTCGTCGCACCTGTATACCCAGAAGAGGCACATGCTCTCTGTTTAACACACCATGTTCATATCGCATTTGATCTTTCACTGCTTGATTTCTTTTGGCATTTTTAAGCATCTCGTTCCCTGAGACTTTATCTGGGTTTGGGATTATTTTTCCCAGATGCTTTACCTGGCATTTATCCAGCTGGAATCTCATTTTCTTATTTTCTGGCTCTGTTTATAATCTCCTTAGGGCCATTTTTATTATTTGTCTTTCTTCCCTGGTGCTCTTCAAACTGCCCAATTTAGTTATAAGGATGCCACAAATGAGCAGCCCAGTGTTTGAGATTCCATTTGCCCATCTCTGTGTGGATTTAGCCAGCATGCAGGTCTGGTTTTTCATGCTCTGATTTAGCATTTTAAAAAATAAGCCACTCATTCTATTAAGATATTATCCCCAGCCCATCCGACTCTTGAATAGTTTGGTAGGTATCTGAATCTTGCCTATAATTGGATATAATTCAATTAGCTTAGCCCAGAACCGAGTTAGATTAACCAATGATATTGTTATGATGGACATTTTGGTAGACTTTAAATTATTATTTTCCAAATAGGTGCCTGGATTTCAGAGTTTTAAGAGTGTTTTCAACTTTGATCTCTGCTTCCTATCCCTTTGATTCTTTTAGAAATCAACTTTTATAGTAAGTTTTAGATTTATAGAATTATTGCCAGAATAATGTAGAGAATTCCCAAATACCCATGGCAGTACCCCCTGTTGTTGATAATGTGGCATCTTAGTACGGTATATTTGTCACAATTCATGCACCAATGCTGCTACATTATTATTGGTTAAAAGTCATAGTTTATTAGTTAGATTTCCTTAGTGTTTACCTAATGCCCTTCCCTTGCTCCAGGATTCCATCCGTGACCCCATGTCACGTCTAGTCATTCTCCGTCTTCGGGTTCCTCTTGGCTGTGGCGGTTTCTCAGACTTTCGTTGTTTTCGATGACCTTCACGGCTTTGAGGAGTACTGTCTGTATGTTTCTCAGAATGTCCTTGGATTGGGATTTGTATGATATTTTTCTGATGATCAGGCCGGGGCCATGGGTTTGTGGGAGGAAGACTGCAGAGGTGAAGTGCTGTTCTCATCATGTCATATCGAGGGTACACGCTCTCCACAGGACTTGTCGCTGTGGGTGTTGACCTTGACCACCTGGCTGAGGTCATGCTGGCTGTCTCTGCACTGTAAAGTTAGGTTCTATTTCTCCCTTTCCCTACTGTGCTCTTCGGAAGAAAGTCACCATATGCAGCCCACATTTGGGGTGGGGAGGGGCTGTGCTCCCCCTTCTTAAAGGTGGAATAGTTACATGAATTATTTGCAATTCTTTTGCATGGAAGATTTGTCTACTTTTTGTTATTTACTCATTTACTAATTTATTTTTATCCATATGGACTCCACATATTTATCTTCTACTTCCGGTTATAATCTAATACTACTTTATTTTGTCACTCAGATTTTTCCAGTTTTGGCCTTTGGGAGCTCTTTCAGTTGGCTCCTGTATCCCTTTGATGTGCTCCATCATTTCTTTATTTTGTTTCAATTAAAAAACATTTTTTTAATTTTAAAAATTGTTATTTGTTGACTTACATCCAAGTTAGTTTGCAAAGAGTGAGTGCCATGATGATTTCAGCAGTAGAATCCAGTGATTCATCCCCTAAGTGTAATGCCCAGTGCTCATCCCAACAAGCGTCCTCCTTAATGCCCCTCACCCATTTAGTCCATTCCCCCAGCCACAACCCCTCCAGCAACCCTCAATATGTTCTCTAGGTTTAAGAGTCTCTTATGTTTTGTCCCCCCCATTTTTATATTATTTTTGCTTCCCTTCCCTTATGTTCATCTGTTTTGTATCTTAAATTCCACATGAATGAAGTCATATATTTGTCTTTCTCTGACTAATTTTGCTTAGCATAACACCCTCTAATTCCATCCACATTGTTGCACATGGCGAGATTTTATTCTTTCTGATTGCCAGGTAATACTCCATTGTGTATATATAGCACATCTTTTTCTGTAATGTTTATTTATGTTTGAGAGACAGAGAGAGACAGAGTGTGAGTGGGTGAGGGACCAAGAGAGAGGGAGACACAGAATCCGAAGCAGGCTCCAGGCTCCGAGCTGTCAGCACAGAGCCCGACGCGGGGCTCGAACTCACGAACTGTGAGATCACGACCTGAGTGAAGTCAGACGCTTAACTGGCTGAGCCACCCAGGCGCCCCTACCACATCTTCTTTATCCATTCATCTGTCAATGACACTTGGGCTCTTCCGTACTTTGGCTGTTGTCGATACGGCTGCTGTAAACATCGGCGTGCACGTGTCTCTTCAGAACAGCACACCTGTATCCTTTGGGTAACTACCTGGTAATACAATTACTGGTTTCCAGAGGGGCCACACCAGTTCGCATTTCCAGGAGATGGTCGATTTCCTGTCCTAGTCCAAGAATCAGCCATCTCTCTAAGGAGCCCTGTGTTCTTGTATTGGAGAATGGTTTTAGAAACCAACATCTGGGTGCTAGGTGTGCTCGTTGCTACTGGGCTTTCTTTTAGATCCTCCCAGCGGACAGAGCAGCAGATATAAGTGTGTATGCTAACCCATGCCCACACACACAGCAATAAATATCTGTGTAACCATCTGCATCAAGCTGAACGCTGTCTCCAGCCTTAATTATTCCCACAGGGACAGTGGCCGCCTTTCGTTGCTCACCTGTAGCCCCCACCTCCACTCCCACTTGAGAAACCTGACTCCTGCCACTTGTTAACTGCTTATACAAATGTGTAATGGGATTGTTCACACACACCTTCATGGCAAACAGCTTTATCAGCTTAGGTGCTTATGTATGGTTGCCTTTGTCTTTGGTCTTCAGCCTCTACTCATTTCCAGGCTTTTCTAGATCCATACCTTATTGTTCACCCCATTCGGTGTGCTTGCTTCGTGTATATTTTTAAATGCTTATTTATTTATTTTGAGAGGGGAGGGGCAGAGAGAGAGAGGGAGAATCCCACCAAGCAGGCTCTGAACTGTCAGCACAGAGCCCGATGCGGAGCTCAACCTCACGAACTGTGAGATCACAACCTGAGCTGAAATCAAGAGTCGGATGCTCAACCGACTGAGCCACCCAGGTGCCCCACATTTCATATATTTTTAATACATTTAGATTCTTCAGTCACATTCTGCCTTCCACCCTGGATACCCCAACATCCTGTGATTTTTTTTTTTTTTATAATTTTGCCCAATTGCATACATTAAGATTTACTCTTTGTGCTGTCCAGTTTATGGGTTTGGCAAGTGTTTATTGTCTTGTACTCCCCATGACAGTGTCAGACAGCATAGTTTTGCTGCCATAAAAATCCTGTGTGTTCTATCTTCTCAACCCTCGCACCCCCACCCGGCACCCCTAGCAACCATAGATCTCTTTAGTGTGTCTATAGTTTGCCTTTTCCAGAATATCATATGGATATTATATGCCTTTTCCAGAATATCATATAGATATAGATAGAATCATATAGAATGTAGCCTTTTCAGATTAGCGTCTTTCACTTAGCAGTATGCATTTAGAATTAATTCATGTCTTTTCATGATTCGATAGGTCTGAATAATATTCCTTTGCAATGACGTACCACAGTTTGTTTATCCATGTACCTATTAGTGGACTTTTTGGTTACTTTCTGTTTTTGGCAATTGTGAGTGAACCTGCCGTAAGCACATGTCTGCAGTTTTTTTGTTCGAACACAAGTTTTCAGAACATTTGGGTAAATACTTATGAGTGCAGTTGTTAGGTGTTCTGGCAAGACAATGTTTAGTTTGTAAGAAACTGCCTTCCGGAGGGTGGTACCATTCTACACTTCCAACAGCAAGGAGTGACAGTTCCTGTTGTCCTGAATTGTTTCCGGTAGTTGGTCTTGTCATTTTTTTTTGGGATTTTAGCCACTCAAATAGGTATGCACATAGGTTATTGTTTTACCTTGCAATTCCCTGAGGACAGATGATATTGAGCACCTATTTATACACTCATCTGCTCTCTGTATATCATTTTTGTTGAGGTGTCAGTTCAGATCTTTGGCCCAATTTTATTTTATTTTATTTTTTTAATGTTTTATTTATTTTTGAGACTGAGAGAGACAGAGCATGAGCAGGGGAGGGGCAGAGAGAGAGGGAGACATAGACTCCGAAGCGGGCTCCAGGCTCTGAGCTGTCAGCACAGAGCCCAACGCGGGGCTTGAACTCACAAACCGCGAGATCATGACCTGAGCCGAAGCCGGACGCTTAACCGACTGAGCCACCCAGGCGCCCCTATTTGGCCCAATTTTAATTGGGTTGTTTGTTTTCTTAGTGTTGGGTTTCACCAGTTCTTTGCATATTTGGATACACATCCTCTATCAGATGTGTGTTTTGAAAATAATTCCTCCCAGTTGGTGGCTTGATCTTTTCACTCTCTTAACAGTGTCTTCTGCAGAGCATGTTTTAATTAAAATAAAGTCCAACTTACCACTTTTTCTCTTGCACAGATCATTCCCCTGGCGTTGTATTTCAAAACTCGGCACCAGACCCAAAGTCATGTAGATGTTCTCCTATGTGTTCTCAAGAAGTTGAATTAGTTCTGCATTTTGTGTTTAGGTCCATGATGCATTTTTAGTCCATTTTTGTGTAAAGTGTAAGGTCTGTGTCTGGGTTATTATTTTTGCACACAGTATTGAAAATATCATGTTTTTCCACTAAATTGTCTCTGCTTCTTTGTCAAAGATCTGTTTGACTCTATTTGCGTGGGTCTGTCTCTGGGCTTTTCGTTTTTAATGTTTAATTTTGAGACAGAGAGAGAGAGAGAGAGAGAGAATGAGAATGAGTGGGGGAGGGGCAGAGAGAAAGAGGGAGACACAGAATCTCAAGTAGGGTCCAGGCTCTGAGCTGTCAGCACAGATCCCAATATGGGACTCGAACTCACAAGCCATGAGATCGTGACCTGAGCCAAAGTTGGACACTCAACTGACTGAGCCACCCCGGCGCCCTGCTGGGCTTTTAATTTTGTTCTACTGATCATATATGCCTATTCGTTCACCAATACCACGCTGTCTTGATTACTGTAGCCGTAAAGTAGCTCTTGAAATCAAGTAGTGTGACTCTTCCAACTTTGTGCTCCTTCAATATTGTGTATGCTATTCTAGGTCTTTTGCTTTTTTCTATAAACTGTACGATTATTTTGTTGATATCTACAAACTCGCTTGCTGATATTTTGATTGGGATTAATCAGAATTTGTAGATCCCATTGGGAAGAATTTATGTCGTAACAATGCTAAGTCTTCTGTTGCACGAATGTGGAATCTCTCTAATTGGATGGATCTTTGATTTTCATCACAAAATCTGTAGGTTTCCACATATCGATCCTATACATATTTTGTTAGATTTATACCTAAGTATTCCATTCTGGGAATGCTATTGTAAATTATCTTGCTTTTCATCTCAAATTCCAATTGTTTGTTGCTGGTATAAGGAGAGGAATTGACTTTGGTATATTAACCTTGTGTCTTGTAATGTTGCTGTACTCTCTTATTCATGCCAAGAGTTGTTTGGTTTTTTTTGTTTTGTTTTGTTTGTTTAGTTGTTTCGCATTTTCTACTGAGAACAGAGAGTTTTATTTCTTCCTTTCTAATCTGCATACCATTTACTTCCTTCTCTTATTTCATTTTGCTAGTTTGTACTTCCAGTGTGAAGTACAGGTGAGAGAGAACATCCTTGTCTTATTCCTGGTTTAGAGAGAAATTGGTCAGTTTCACAACATTAAGTATGATATTAACTGTAGGGTTTTTGTAGATGTTCTTTACCAGACTGAGGAACTTTCCTACTATTCCTTGTTTGCCGAGAGGTTGTTGTTGTCGTTGAATCATGAATGTGTTTTGGATTTTGTTAAATGCATTATTGGTGTCAATTGATAAAATGATATGATTTTTCTTCTTTAGTTTGTTAATGTGGTGGATTACATTGATTGAGTTTCAGATGTTGAACCAGCTTTGCATTCCTGCGATAAATACCACTGGGTGGTGGAATAGAATACTTTTATGCCTTGTTGGGTCTGATTTTCTAGTGTTTTTTGAGGATTTTTGAGTCTATGTTTAAGAAAGATATTAGTCTGTAATTCCCCTTTCTTGTAATGTCTTTATTTGATTTTGCTATTAGGGTAATGCTGGTCTCATAAAATGAATTTGGGGATGTTTCCACTGCTTTTATTTTCTGGAAGATACTGTGCAGAAGTGGCACCAGTTCTTACTTAAATACTTAGTAAAGTTCACCCATAAAGCTATGTGGATCTGATGCTTCTTTTTTGGAAGGGTATTAATTATTAATTCAATTTCTTTAAAAGATATAAGGCTATTCAGGTTGTTTATATCTCCTTGTGTGAGTTTGTGTCTTTCAAGGGATTGCCACATTTTATCTAAATTATCAAATTTGTAGGCATACAGAGTCTTTTATTTCTTCTTTTATTTTAATGTCTATGGGATCAGTAGTGATAAATCTTTTGAACACATTATACTGATAATTTGTTTTTTTTTTAAATTTTTTTTAACGTTTATTTATTTTTGAGACAGAGAGAGACAGAGCATGAACAGGGGAGGGTCAGAGAGAGAGGGAGACACAGAATCTGAAACAGGCTCCAGGCTCTGAGCAGTCAGCACAGAGCCCGACGCGGGGTTTGAACTCACGGACCGTGAGATCATGACCTGAGCTGAAGTCGGACGCTCAACTGACTGAGCCACCCAGGCGCCCCTATACTGATAATTTGTATTTTCTCTTTGTTCCTTGATTAGCTTGCCTAGAGCTTGAGCAATTTTATTTTATTTTATTTTATTTTTTATTTATTTTATTTATTTTTTTTCAGTAGAAACCATTGAAGTTTGTTGGGGGTCACAATGCTTA
Source organism: Acinonyx jubatus (assembly GCF_027475565.1). NCBI lineage: Eukaryota > Metazoa > Chordata > Mammalia > Carnivora > Felidae > Acinonyx > Acinonyx jubatus. The sequence goes on along the minus strand of NC_069393.1, from coordinate 80,333,607 downwards.
CACTGTATGCAGCAAACACCCTTACAAGTCTATCCGCAACCTGATCACGCAAGAAAGGATTCACCACACAGTCGCCAGAGGAGAAGGAAACAAAAACTAACAGGCTTGTTTCTGGGGGTAGAGGAGAGAAATAAAGATAAAACCTAATTGATGCGTTTCCCATGGTCAAGAGCTGAACTAGAGATGCATACAACTTGCAGCAGCAGCAGCAGCAGCAGCAATTGTGGAAACAGTACAAGGCAAATAGCTTTCTCCATTAATTTTCTTCTGTAGGTTAATTTTTTAAATATCCAAAACATTTATTATGGTTTTTATTTTATAAAAATGTATATTTTTATTTATTTATTTATTTAAAAAAATTTTTTTTTCTTAATTTTTAATGTTTATTTATTTTTGAGAGACAGAGAGAGACAGCATGAGCAGGGGAAGGGCAGAGAGAGAGGGAGACACAGACTATGAAGCAGGCTCCAGGCTCCGAGCCATCAGCACAGAGCCCGTCGCAGGGCTCGAACTCACAAACCACGAGATCATGACCTGAGCCGAAGACGGACGCTTAACCGACTGAGCCACCCAGGGGCCACCTAAAAATGTATATTTTTAAAGGGTGAGAGATTGTTAAATACTTCATGCGAGGCAGACCTTGTTATTAAGAACCCCTCCACTGTAGTAACTTCCTCCAGTTCATACATTCACGAGTGCAGGCTACATATATAAATATGCACGTGCACACATCCACACACACTGCCTCAAGGGCTGGGGAAGACTCAGAGTTGTGGGCCATACAATCAGGCCTCTGGTGGACTCATCCAAATCGCTCAACAGGAGAGCAACTGGCTCAGTTCCTTCTCCCTGGTCTCTACCTTTACAGAGACCGAGAACCCTAAATCATAGAGTTACATCCGACTTACAAAAGCAAGAGGCATCTGTCTGAGGATGAGGATGAGCAAAGTGGGAAAAAGGATGAAGCTAAGAACACCAAACACTTTTAGCTGGAGTTGTCTGTCACTGCAAGAGGCCAGCGGACCTAGGGCAGCATCTACGGTTGAAGGGGAGGGATGCTACTCCACATGGCTTAGAGTTCCCAATAACAAGGGTAATACAGTAACAGGAAGCGATAATTTTGGGGGCAAGGAAAGGGCACTAAGAAAAAAATATACATTTGGAATTTTTGCCTTTTTTTTTTTTTTTTTGCCTCTCTACACTGTGTCACTAAATGTATCTCTGCATGTTCACACATCCTCGTCTAGTAAAGCTTCAGGCCACCAGAATACACACTTTTTTCTCACTCGCATACACAACCCCTCACATCAGCACTGGTGCACTAGACCCTGTAAAAATGTTTCAGCCACACTTTTTGTTTTTTATTTTATTTATTTAATTAATTTATTTATTTATTTTTGGGACAGAGAGAGACAGAGCTTGAACGGGGGAGGGGCAGAGAGAGAGGGAGACACAGAATCGGAAACAGGCTCCAGGCTCTGAGCCATCAGCCCAGAGCCTGACGCGGGGCTCGAACTCCCGGACCGCGAGAGCGTGACCTGGCTGAAGTCGGACGCTTAACCGACTGCGCCACCCAGGCGCCCCATACTTTTTGTTTTTAAACTTGAGTCAATATGAACCTTGTTCAAAACGTTATGAAAAAATGTACATGCTTATACAAGGCAGGTTGTGGCAGGACACTGGGGGTTCCTCCCCCACCCCCTGGGGTGGCCCCTGGAGGAGGGGCTGCAGTCTCACACATTTGCGTCTCTATCTCCTCCCACCACCATTCCCACCCAACCCCTCCCCCGCAACTAACCAGCAGCACCCTGCCCCCTAGTGAGTGCAGGCACATCCCTATTCCCTGGGGAAGTAGCCAGTTGACCTTTGCCATTTTTCCCACACCCTTGGAGGAGGGGGCCAGGAAAGCTTGAGCAATTTTATTGGTCTTTTGGATTATAGATTTTTTTGTCTTATTTTTCTGTTTCCAATTTTATGGATTTCTGCCCTATTTTTTATTATTTCTTTTCCTGCTTTAGGATTAACTAGCTCTTCATTTTCTGGGTTTTTTTTTTTTTACTTTATTATTATTTTTTATTTTAGAGAGAGAGCATGTGAGCAGGGGAGAGGGGCAGAGGGAGAGAGAGAATCCCAAATAGACTCCATGCTCAGCGCGGAGGCCTAAATGGGGCTTGATCCTATGACCCTGGGATCACGACCTGAGCCGAAGTCAGGAGTTGAATGTTCAACTGACTGAGCCACCCAGGCGCCCCCTCTAGTAGGTTTGTTTGTTTGTTTGTTTGTTTTAAGATGAATGGATAGATTATTGCTATTATGGTTTTCTTCTTTTCCAATAAGTACAGTTCAGGGCTGTGTATTTTTCTCTAAGCACTGATTTCACTGTATCCCACAAATCTTGATAAGTTGTATTGTCAGTTCAGTTCAAAACATTATTACATTTAGGGGCGCCTGGGTGGCTCAGTCGGGCAGCCGACTACAGCTGAAGTCATGATCTCGTGGTCTGTGAGTTCGAACCCTGCGTCAGGCTCTGTCCTGAGCGCTCAGAGCCTGGAGCCTGCTTCTGATTCTGTGTCTCCCTCTCTCTCTCTCTCTGCCCCTTCCCTGCTTGCTCTCTCTCTGTCTCTCTCTCTCTCTCTCTCTCAAAAATAAGAAACAATAAAAAAAATTAAAAAAATATTTTTATATTTCTCTTGACATTTCTTCTGGGATGCATTTATTATTTAAAAGTGTGTTGCTTAAATTTCAAATTTTTGAGAATTTCCAGTTATATTTGTTATTGATTTCCAGTTAAATTCCTTTGTGGCCTGTGATTTTTATTCTTTTAAGTTTATTAAGATGTGTTTGGTGGCCCGGAATGTGGTCCACCTTGCTGAATATTCTACACAACCTTGGGAAGAGTGTCCATACTGCTGTTGTGGGATATAAATGGCAATTAGATCAAGCTGATTGATGGTATTAGTCAGGTCTATTATATCCTTATTGATTTTATGTCCACTTTGGTCTATCAGTTACTGACAGGGAAGTGTTTAGCTCTAACTTTAACAGTGGATTTGTGTGTTTCTCCGTTCAGTTGTTTCAAATGTTGCCTCATGTATTTTGATGCTGTTAAGTGCATAAATCTTTAGGACTGTTGTGTCTTCTTAGAGAATTAACTCCTATGTCATTATGTAGTTCCCCTGGTAATTTTCCTTGTTTTAACATCTGCTTTGTTTGAAATTAATATAGCTATTAACTTGAATTAATATAGCTTTTTTTTTAGAATAGTTGTTTCTTTTTTTTTTTTTTTTTAATATTTTGTTTTAGAGAGAGCAGAGTGGAGGAGAGGGGCCAAGGGGGAGAGAGAGATAATCTTAAGTAGGTTCCACACTCACCACAGAGCCCAAAGTGGGGCTCAATCCCATGATCCTGGGATTATGACCTGAGCTGAAATCAGGAGTTGGACACTCAATGGACTGAGCCACCAGGCACCCCTAGAATAGTGATTAATGTGGTCTTTTTATCCATTCTTTTCCATTGAACTTTATAGTTAGTTTCACATGTATTTGGGTCTAATTTTCCTGTGACAACCTCTGTCTTCAATTATAGTATTTAAACAATTCGTATTTAATGTGATTATTGATGTATTTGGGTTAATATTAATATCTACTGTGTTTGTAACTGTTTCCCACTCATTGTCACAGCCTTTTTTTCTTATCTGAGCATGTCAAGTGATTATACTTTATCTACTCTCTTAGTGTATCAATTATAGTTCTCTTAAAAATTTTAATGGTTGGGGCACCTGGGTGGTTCAGTTGGTTGAGCGTCCAACTTTGGCTCAGGTCATGATCTCGTGGCTTGTGGGTTCGAGCCCCGCATCAGGCTCATTGCTGTCAGCACAGAGCCCACTTCAGATCCTCTGCCCCCTTCTCTCTGCCCCTCCCCAACTTGTGCTCTCTGTCTCAAAAATGAACATTAAAATTTTTTTAATGGTTGCTTTAAGAGGTTACAGTATTCTCTCTTTTTTTAATACAGCATTTGTTGTTAAACAATTGAAGTCTACCTGCAAGTAACATGATTCCACTTTATGTATATTGAGGTTATTTTATAAAAGGGAATTCCCAGGATCTCCCTCTCATCCTGTGACATCGCTGTCACCCGTTTTACTTATCCATTTGTGGCAATCACCCTACTTCAAGCAAATAGTTGTCTCTTAGATCAATTAAGAATAATAAAAAAGATTTTGCTTTGCCTTCATTTATTCCTTCTCCAGTGCACTTCTGTGTGTAGATACATGTTTTTGACCTACGTCATCTTCTTCTGTGTGAGAAATCTCTTAACGTGTTTTACTGGACAGGTGATGAATTTCCTCAGGTTATGTTGATCCGAGAAGATCTTTCACTTTACTTTTGAGGAGTAATTTCTCTGATTACAGAATTCCAGATTGGTGTTTTTTGTTCTTTTAACAGAAAATGTTTCGCTTCATTGTCTCATTCTTGCATGGATTCTGATGAAATGGCTGCTCAAATTCTTGGTTTGGGCCATCTGTTGGTGAGGTGGTTGTTTCTCTTCCTCTGGATTCTTCCAAGAGTTTTCTCTTTCATTGGTTTTCTCCAGTTTGAATATGACATGACTATTTATGTGTAGCTTTTTGGTGTTTATTCTACGTAATGTTCTCTGAAATTCTGGAACCGTGCTTTGGTATCTGTTATTAATTTTGGTAAGTTCTTCACCATCATTATTCAAATGTTCTATTCCGTCCCCTCTTTCTGAGGATGTTTTAATTACACATGTGTTACACCTTTTGAAATTGTGCTGTCACTCTTGGATGTTGTGTTTATCTCATTCTGCATTTTAGTTTGGAAAGCTACTGACCTGTTTTTTTTTAAGATTGTTTTTAAGTTTATTTATTTTGAGACAGAGAGAGAGAGAGAGAGAGAGCAGGGGAAGGGCAGAGAGAGAGAAAGAGAGAGAGAGAGAGAGAGAGAGAGAGCAGGGGAAGGGCAGAGAGAGAGAGAGAGAGTGAGAGAATCCCAAGCAGGCTCCACACTGTCAGTGCAGAGCTGGATGTGGGGCTTGGACTCATGAACTGTGAGATCATGACCTGAGTGGAAACCAAGAGTTGAATGCTTAACCAACTGAGCCACCCAGGCACCCCATTACTGACCTATTTCTCAGCTCACTGATTCTTTTCTTGGCCACGTCCATTCTGCTGATGAACCCATCAAAGACATTCTTCATTTCTGTTACAATTTTTGATTTCTTATATCACCTTTCAATTTTTCTCAGAATTTCTATTTCGCTGCTTACATTTCCCATCTGTGCTTGTATGTTGTCCACTTTTTCCCTTAGAACCCTTAAATATTGATGGTAACTGCTTTACATTCTTTGCTAACTCCAGCTTCTGTGTTACACCGGAATCTGGTTCTGATACTTGCTTTTTCTCTTCAGGCTGTGTTTTTTTCTTGGTGTTGTCTTTGCCTTGTAATTTTTTTTTCAAGTGTAACCATTTTAAAGCGTATAATTCCGCGGCAGGACATGCGTTCATGATGTTGTGCGGCCGTCACTGGGTACGAACAGGGTGGCATTTGCAGGATACTGGACAAAGGTGACATAAACAAGGCAGGAGCGAGCCTGGTGGGCTCCACACCGCATCTCAGGGCCCAGCAGAGTCCAACAGAGTGGTAGCCAACTGAGTCTTGAGTGAATAAATGGAGAGAAGCACACCTGGTTTGCTTTTCTTTGTTGGAGGAGGCTGCATTTGGCTTTAACTTTTTCCGGACTAGCGCCGTGAGCCTTGTTACTTAGCCTAGGGCATCTCGAACGTCAGCGAGCACCGGAGCCCTTGGAGTTGTGAAAACTGACTGTGCCTGTCTGGACCGGATTCGGAGGCTCTACGTTTATTTATTTATTTTATTTTTTTAAGTTTATTTATTTTGCGAGGGACAGAGACAGCGCGAGTGGGGGAGGTGCGGAGAGAGGGGGAGACGGAGAATCCCAAGCAGGCTCTGTGCTGTCGGTGCAGAGCCCGATGTGGGGCTCGAACTCACAAAACTGTGAGATCGTGAGCTGAGCCGGAACCAACACGTTGGATGCTCAACTGACTGAGCCACCCAGGTGCCCCTGAGACCCTGTGTTTCCAACTACCGCCCAGGCGATACTGATGCTGGCCTGCACTTGGCATGGCTCCGACTATGCCCGTTCTCCAGCTTTGTATTTAATGCCCTCAAGAACTGGTGGGTTTCCTGGGTGAAGCAGCAGCCTGGTGTCTGGTGAGTAAGCTCTTCCGGGTACAGGTGCGTTGCAGCTGGAGCAGCAGGAGGACAAGGCATGTATCCCCTTTGGGCCACAGTGGCTCCCTTAGGCCCCCCCGGGGGTTGTTAAAACCACGTGTATAAGTGACTGGCACTCCTGAGGGGGCTTCCACTGCGAGTCAGGTCTCCCCAAGGTCAGGATGATGTAAAGCCAGATGAGGACATCTGTGAGGCTGTGACTCTCTCCACACCCCAGAAGGACCAGCAAAGGAACAGTCACTCTGTGGACTTTGGAACCTACGTTGTCCTAAGAAGCAGCCTGGAGTCAGGGCATCATGTTTTCACACTTCTTCTTCTGAAAATCCCCCTCAACACAAGTCTTCCAAAAGGAAGATGTCTATTTTAGATTATTAGTCTCAGAGGTTCGGTATCAGCCTCTCTTCCTGGTACAGACAGGGACCTGGAAATGGCATTTGGTGCTAGAGAGTCTTCTGGGTGAGAAGTTCCGCTTCCCGTAAGTTATTATTTGAATAGAACGCAGCCATTATCATCAGATGCTCATACCTGTAGATCTTTTTAGAGCAGGATGTGAGCCGGGGGCTGTAGCATTAGTTATCCTCAGCTCTTTGCCCCTGGCACAATCACAGTTGGTGCTCGGAAGACTTAAGATTCAAACGATGCTGCTGGCTGCCTCCATTTTCTTCCCTGGGTGAGAGGCCAAAGCGTCACACGTGTTGGCGAGAGGAGTTCCGATCGGGAGCACAAGTCACTGGGGCTGAAAATGCGTTTGGAAAAGTAGACCAGCCTCCCTTCTGTCAAACGTGGCCATTGCATCCAATGTGGACTGTGGGACTTTCGCTCCCATTGTCATCGAATGAATGTTCGGACAGATACAATTCTCTCTCTGTTCACGGTGGTCTTGTAAGTGGTGAAAACCTTCACGCCCTAAGATCTCATGCTCCAAAGAAAGAATTGCAACTCCTAACGTATATTTTGTTGACCTCAGAAATAGAGCATGTGAACTTGTAGACTCCGGGCATTTATTGGACACATCGCTGAGTTCTTATATATGGTCCCAAAGAGGAATGAAACCTGATATTTCAGCTGGGCGCCAGCTTCCTCCCCATCCTGTACAGGTGGGTGGACACCATTAATGCAGGCGGTGCAGAGAATTCCAAGGGTGGGGCTGACTGGGGCCACTGGTCTTCTGTGATAGAGGAGTTTCCATGCAGCTCTAGGATGCCTCACCTGTCCCAGATTCTCCTCTCCAGCTGCAGCCTGGAGTCCCCCCGGGTATCTGGCAGAGGGTGATGGTCTCATTCCTCTTTGGGAGGGCCACAGGCTCACCACCACACAGGGTCTGAAAGTCCCTTCATCTTTCCCAAGAGCCCATGGGACTCCCAGTTCCAAATGCTTTTGCCTAGAAAGATCACGATTCACCTGAATGCCTCTTCCCTGGAGTCCAGGGGCCCTAGGACCCCAGGCTTCAGTTTATTCTAGAAGATTTAAAATGTCACAGCTCTTCTTCACGGGATTGAAAATCATTTTATGTTTGAGTCAGGTTCAGAAACTTGCTCTGTTTTAGAAAGCTGATGACCCTTCTTGCCCTCAGCCCTGAGCTGTTAAATTTACCGTTTCTCCTTTCCTGTAGGTGTCAAGGAATACATTAGCATACAGCTCTCTGCTAATTGCTTGATTCCAGCTAATCCCCTTTGGGTGTCTGAGCAGGGTCTTTTATGTTTGAAAGATTGATGGTGGAAACAAATGGGGTGGCTGTTTGGTATTTAAAAAAAAACACTCCTTGGTGCCGTGGGGGTCCAGAAATACCCTATCGCTGTCCATCAGCGTGGACCATCACTGAGTCGCTGGGGTTCTACGTTTAGGAAACCTAATGTGATTGGTTGTCTAGGATACTGTGGGGATGTCCTATCCAATATGGAACCCAGCAGGTCCTGTGTGGCTGTCAGCACTGGAAATGAGGCTTCTCCCCTCCCCATAGCTGTGCTGTAAGTATAAAATATACTCCAGATTTAAAAGACTTAGTAGGAAAAGAATTTAAAAATATGTCATTAAGATTGCTTATGTTGATTATATGCTTTAAGAATAACACTTTGGATATGATAGGTGAAAAACAGTATATCATTAAAATTAACTTGCCCTGTTTCTTTTTATTGTTAAGTGTGGCTACCTGAAAATTTATAACTGTGTGACTGAGATTACTTCTGTTGGACAGGGATGGTCTAGACTATTCAGGTCATTGTTCAATTCAAGCAACACTCTACACTCTTCAGAACTGATGTCAAATCATCCTGGGGCTTGCTCACACTTCTGGCTGTCCACCGCGTAGGGAAGCTTCCATGCTGCAGCAGTTTACTTGAAGCTCTTTTTAATGCCTAGCCTGTAATGCTGTTTGAAGAGTTCTAGCATTTTACAAAAGACCTCTGGGAATTTTTTTTTAATGTTTGTTTATTTTTGAGAAAGAGAGAGAGAGAGAGAGAGAGAGAGAGAGAGAGAGAGAGACACACAAAGCACCAGCCGGGGAGGAGCAGAGAGGGAGGGAGACACAGAATCCTAAGGAGGCTCCAGGTTCTGAGCTGTCAGCATGGAGCTCGACGCGAGGCTCGAACTCATGAGCTGTGAGGTCTTGACCTGAGCTGAGGTTGGACGCTTAAACAACTGAGCTCCAGATGCCACTAAACACGCTAAACGCCTGAGGTCCGGTGCCACTGACCTCTGGGAACTTTCTGATGCATAAAGAATATAACTGCTTATGGTGTTAGCTTGACTTCATGTCTTGAAGGAACTTTAATATTCGTGAGTTTGACTCAGTGAGCCACACATCTGCGTATTGAAGGTGACAGGTAGAGTCTCTGCTTTATGAAAACAAAAACCGTAATTTGATATGTTGGTTGGAATAACTTTTGTTTAACGTTTATTTATTTTTGAGAGAGAGTGTGTGTGTGCATGCGTGAGCAGGGGAGGGGCAGAGAAAGAGGGGTACAGAGGATCCAAAGAGGGCTCTGTGCTGACCTGGGGCTTGAACTCACGAACTGTACCATCATGACCTGAGCCGGAATCAGATGCTTAACTGACTGAGCCATCCAGGCGCCCCAGAATAACATTTTTAAATACGTATTTATTACCTGGGAAAAACTGGCCAAGTTTCAAAAATGTAGAAAATCTACATTAGAAAAGATAATAAAATTAAGATCAGGGAAGTATTAATGTGGAAATAAGAAAGTGTTAAGGGGGTTCTGATTGTAATTTATAAAATCAATGAGTTCTGTACAGACTGTAATTGCAATAGCAAACCTCTCTGAGGGCATCATTGTAGGACATTAGCTCCCTCAAAGTACTTTCCCTTCCAGATGCCGTGAAACTACTTCTGTGAGTTCCTCAAGGGTTTTTAGATTTAGCGAATGAAAATACAGGCTGCCCAGTTAAATGTGAATATCAGATAAACAATGAATAATTTTTAGTGTAAGTGTGTTCGATGAAACATTTGGGTTTTGCCTTTACTAAAAATGATTTGTTGTTAATCTGAAAGAAAGAATGTTGGGGAGCCCTCCCTGACCTTCCACCCCTGGTCTCCTGCAACTTGGGCCCCCGCTGCCCCCACCCCTGGTGGCGCTGTACCCGTGAGTGGGCTCCTAAGCTGGGCAGAGAGCTGTTGCTGTTTACTCAGGTCCCGGGAAGAAGGCTGTGGTCGGCTGAATGGTGCCCCTAAGGCTCGTGCTGCCTTCGTCCCTGGAACCTGGGAACATGTTCTCTTATGTGGCAAAAGGGACTTTGCTGATGTGATTAAGTTGCTTTCCGTGGGGGCACCCGTTGGCTCGGTTGGTTAAGCATCGGACTGCAGCTCATGTCACGATCTCACCGTCGGTGGGTTTGAGCCCTGCATCAGGCAGTGTCCGCTTGGGATCCCCTGTCTGCATTACTCTCTGCCCCTCCCCTGCTTGTGCTCTCTCTCAAAACTAAAAACACAAGAAAGACTCAACCATGGGGAGCTTCCCCTGGAGAAACCGGGTGGGCTTAGTGTACTCACAAGGGAAGTCCCCAATGGGTCTTAGGGAACTAAAATCTAGGCTGGTGCTTCTTCCGGAGGCTCGGGGGGAGGGGGGTGGGAGATCTGTTTCATCACCTTTTCTACCTTCTAGAAGGCTCCTTGGCTGCATCACATCTGCTTCTCTGACCTTCAGGTTCTGTGTCTACCTCTCTCTCTGCCCCTCCCCTGCTCACACTCTGTCTCTCTCTCAAAAATGAATAAATATTTAAAAAAAAAAGAGAATATTCCATAGGATTCCATAGGGCTGGGACATCTGACACCTTGTAGTTCATACTGAGAAAGTGAGAGAAACACCCGACAGAAGAAGCAGGGACTTCATTGTTCGTTCTTTATGTGCCTTGCCCAAAGCAAAGCCTTTCAGGAGACAGGGTAGGGATCGTGGGGTGGGGGGGCTAGTGAGATGCTCTGTTGAGAGTCATGGCAAATCTCCCAAATCAGGAAAAAATTCGTATGGGAAAAATCTCCTAGGGAAAAGCAGTTTCTTTTTGAAAATTAATGGTGGGGCACTTGAGTGGCTCAATTGGTTAAGCGTCCAGCTTCAGCTCAGGTCATGATCTCATGGTTCATGCATTTGAGCCTGGCATCAGGTTCTCTGCTGTCAGCCCAGAACCTGCTTTGGACCCTCTGTCCCGCCCCCCACATCTCTTTCTGCCCCTCCCCCACTTGTGCTCACTGGCTCTCTTTCTAAGAAACAAACATTTAAAAAAAAAAAACAAGAAAAAGAAAACTAATGGTCATGCCAAAAAAGAGACTTAAATTTTTTCATGTTTATTTACTTTTGAGAAAGAAGAGAGACAGAGCGTGAGTGGGGCAGGGCAGAGAGGGAGACACAGAATCGGAAGCAGGCTCCAGGCTCCAAGCTGTCAGCACAGAGCCCCATGCGGGGCTTGAACTCACGAACCGTGAGATCATGACCTGAGCTGACGTCGGACACTTAACTGACTCAGCCACCCAGGCGCCCCCAAAATAGAGACTCGTAAATGAAGCACATCCCCAGGTGCCACCGAGGGGTCCACCATGCTCCCTCTTATAGTGCACCCGTGATTTGGGTAAATTCCTGCTGGGAACATTCAGCTTCTGCTTCTGTCAGACCCACGGTCTGTCTGCCACCCCGAGTGGATAGCTGCCCCTTCCCTTGGTTTCTGCACATGAGGCATTTGTGTGGGCGGTAGGCTTGAAGGCAAGTTGAGGGGCAGGCACAGATTTGCGGATCACAATTAAGTGTCACCTGCTGTGTTCTTAAAAGCCTCTGGGAGCCTCTGCTTCAGTCTTTCTGTCTCCTCTCCTTGGCCCCCAAATGCAGAGCAGTTTCACCGCAACTTTCGTTGACTTGTTTCCAGCCCCGGGGGAGAGTTCTGCCTTTGAGCCTCATCAGTGTATTATCAGGGTATCTTCCTAAATAAACGGAACAGCCGCTCTCCCTAAAAGAATGTTGGTGTTTCCATTAAGACAGTTTTTAAAACCTCACTGTATAAATAAATGCAGATATCTGCGCTTTAAAATTATTTATGATAAAATACATTTTTTTGGTAACATGTCTGAAAATTCAAGCTTAGGCTAGTAACAAATTAATATTTTTCTATAATTAAAATAATCGATTGAGAAGATTCAATGAGAAAGTGCAGCAGTGCATGTGATAATCTTATTATCTTCGTTAAATATTTCCTGAGAAAGCGATAATTACTGTAGTCAAATCGTCAAAGCCGAAATGAGCCACAAGACAAATATTGTAGTTAAACCCTATAGTTCCTCCAGTGTAGGCATTTGCCTACAAAATATAGGTTTCTTCGTTCTTCTAATTAACAGAGGAGTTCTTTCTTAGGTGTGATAGAAATATGATCCCTTACCAAGGTACTCCATTTAAGAAAACTCTCAAGTTGTGGTTATAAACTATTTATGGTCATGTAATACCATCTTCTAAAAGGGAATTAGAAACATACTTCAGAAAACCAGCAGCTGCATAATTTGCAGTTAAGACGTGCCACCCTGGAGTATTTGTAAGCCTACTCATTAGCATATATGCCAGAGACATTTGCATATTAGAATTTTTAATTGGTCTGGTGATTCCGCATGGAAACCTTTAGTTGAAAATTTTCACGGGAGGTTCTACTTCCCGTTCTTTGAGACCGAAAAAAATGTCCAAAAATGCCTTCAGAGACTGGCTGGCAGGAGAGAAAAGTATCCTGTGTCATCTTTTCCTGCAAAGATGGGACTTTTTCTGCTAGAACATGCATTCTCCTCCCTGCCAATCAAGTGACCTTGGACATGTGGTGCCTCGCTGATGTCACCACCTTCCTGGTGTTTCTTTGTCCGCTGCTCCTCTGACCTCAGAGGCTCCAGGCCAGGACCAGCCTCATAATTTGTGGGGCTCGTTGTTGAAAAACAAGGAACGGCAAGATGGCTAGAGCAGTGCTTATTTATGCGCCAGCCCAGGGTTCTGGGCGCGGGGCTCTGCATGGCTGCTGGAGTGCACCCCCCTGAAGTCGGAACAGTTCAGACCCCGTTTTGGCTCCCTCTGCCCTGTCAACCTTTCCAGGCTTGCCAAATCTCCTTCCAAAAATCTTCTGTTTCAGCCGCGGAAACAAAATGTGTCTCCCCTCCTGGCCGTGGAAAGCAGCCCCCGCTCAAGCTTTCCAGGAGTTGAGAAATCAGGAGTGACTTTCCTTCTATTGGCTTCAGTTTTCTTACGTCGCTGCTAATTAAATATTCAAGCAATACTTCTTTCTTCTTTGGGCATTTTTGTACTTCGTAGACACAGACCCTTATGTAGCGTTCTTCCGTTATTCCGTGAGAATTGGATGCCTGCTCTTTCACAAGTTTCGAGATTAGCGTTGTGGTTGCCGGCTGAGCAAATCTATCTCGATGATTCAAAAGAGAAACCTCAAGTCGAAGAAAAGGTTTCTGAACATTTCAAGAGGATGAAGACATCAGAAGGCAACCAGGTTCCTTTCAAAGGAGGTATTGAATCCACTGCTGGGGAATTTATTTTAACAAATGGATTTATCACAGCAAATAAGTATCGCATGCTACTGTGGATAGATGCTGTGTGGCATTCATCAATGAGCGAGTCTGCTCTCTAAAGGAATTTATGATCTAGCAGAGAGGATTGGTATGTAAGCCCATGGTTCTAATAAAGGCAGCAGAAAATCAGGGATCTGGGAGAGTTTCCTGACAGGTGGATTGCAGCTGGGGCTCAAGTGATTTTTCCAAGGGGAGATGGGAGGTGGGGAAGGTGTTCCAGGAAGGAGAGCCAGTGTGAGCAAAGGCCCAGAGTGGAGAAAGCCCAGGCCGTGCTTGGGTAGTGGCAGATACTCTGGTTATGGGGGGATATGAAGTACAAGTGAGAGAGGACTGGGAAACAGAGCTGCCAGTGCTGGCCAGGACGAAGCCAGAAAGGGGCTCAAAGGCCACATTGAGGGGACTGAACTCTATGGAAAGCGATGTGAGAGGTGGGCTTGGGAGCTGGAGCCTTTTACATTTGGGGTTGCATGCTGTAACTTAGGGAGACCACTGGGCACTTGTGCTAGGGAGAGGAGGTGTTTGGCGGGGGGCCGGGCAGGGGGGAGGCTCGTGTCTGGGAGAAACGCAATAATGACTTGAGAGAAGGTGGCAGCAGAAAGGATGGAGAGGGCTTATAGGGGCTGGCAGGGAAGAGGAGGAAGCATTCAAGGGTGATGCCAAGGTTTCCAGTCTGGATGACTGGACTGGTTGAGTTACAGGACTTTGAAGTAGAAGGTGGTTTGAGAAGGGAGGTGAAGATTTTGTTGGGTCTGGAGTGAACAGGACGGTCTGCTGGGACATTCAGGTGAGGATATCCCATAGACAGTGACAACATGGGCCCAGTACCCGGGAGAGGGGGGCCTCTGGAGTCACAGGGAGGGGTTAGCTGCACCCAGGTCATGCAGAAAGTAAAGGAGAGAGGGTATGGGCAGATGGGAAAGACATGGGTCAGGAGCTGGATCTTCACTAGGAGACAGGAGAGAAGACCCTTCCGCTTGGAGGTATGGGGCTGGGGGAGGCAGAGAGAAGAAAACCCTCTGCTTGGAAGACCACACAGTAGGAGGAAGTATTTTCTGCTCTGGGAGGTCTAAGTGCTTCTGCGGCTGGGAGCTAGGAGGAAAGAACATACGCGTGTGAATGGGAGATCCATGGTGGAGCAGAAAGCAAAAGCAGGTGGGAGAAGATGCCGGTGAGAAGGCCACATCTATCTGAGTGACTGAATAAACACTCTTTTCTTTGCTGTACACATGCCACAGATGTCATCTCCTGGAGATGTGGGTTGAATTAATGTGTGCTAAGATGATAAGGCTTTGCGGTGTGTGGCTGTGTCTAACCAATAGACCTACCTGGTGATGCCGTCAGCCCCAGGTAGAGTGGAAGGCCCTCATCATTGAGGGGAAAGTCGGGCATTGCATTCCACCTGGAGACTGGACACATTCCCTTCACCCATTTTACCTTCTTAATATTTATTTTTTTAAATGCCTATTTACTTTATTCTGGGAGAGAGAGGGACAGAGAGAATCCCATGCAGGCTCCACACCATAAGCGCAGAGCCCAATGCGGGGCTCGAACTCAGGAACCTTGTTGAGATCATGACCTGAGCTGAAATCAAGAGATGGACGCTTAACCAACTGAGCCAGCCAGGCGTCCCCCATTTTACGTTCTTTTTTGCTCTGATGCCTCGTATCTTTTTAACTACTGCCTTAGCATCTAAATATCGGTATTTTTTTGTGTGTTGGAAACTGATTTGCATTCATAGTTCTTCCACATGTTATTTATTTGCTCCTCGCTATGACTGTATGAGGGGGTCAGGGCAGTTACTGTCTCTACTGGTCTGACCAGTGGCCTGAACCTGGGACATTGAGTGATTGACCACAGTCACACAGGGACTGAGCTGGGGCCAGGAATGGACTCTTGATGTAATTCTCTTTCTGTAACATGAGTCGCGCGATTAGATGTCACACTCGATATCTTTCTGGTGCTCAGGTTTGAGACAGGAGAATCCAGGCCTTCGGGTTGAGGTTAGGATTTGGGGTCAGGCCTGCAGCAGCCAGGCTGAGTATGTTCTCTTACTAATTACTCTGAAGAGTGGGACTTTTGTTTTGTCAGGTGTTATGCTCACGACGGCATTGGGCAGGTTTTGCGACCATGTACATGACTGGACTCATATACAGGGTCACACAAATCCACCGTCTGATGAAGAAGTGCCCACAAATAAGGGGAAGGCAGAGCAGAGGGAGGTAAATTGTGCCAAACGTGTACTTAGCATTACAATGGGGGCAGTGCCACAAGCGAGTCAATCCAATCTAATTTTCTGATAAATAGCTGTTACTGTTGTCATTGTGCGACATCAGGTCCCCTTCATGCCTCCATTCCTTTGGTAAGGAATCCATTAGTCTTGCGTGAATCTTCAATTATCCCACAGTCTGTGGGAAGCAAAGTTATTTCAGCCGATGGCAAATCTCCTTTTTACTCTCCTATTTAGATAGGAATAAGACCCTAGAACACTAATAATCTTTTCTAACATCACATAAAATATTGAAAATCTTCTGTGGATTTTCTGTACCATCAGCACGTTGATGCCTGTGTGCAGGATCCATCCGTGTCCACTCACTCATTCCAAAAACTTCTGCAGAGCACCTACCACATGCCAGGAACCAGGGTAAATCCTGGGTACGTTGGCCTGTCTGGCAAGGGGTGCAACTACCTTGTTGAAGAGATTGGACACGGTTAGGGCGATCGATCAACCCCAACAAGAAGAGTGTTACTAATAATACCATTGTCAAGTTGCCTCTACGGATGACAAGCCCACCAAAGAGCTTAGAGTTTTTTAAATGTTTAACTTAAAAAATTTTTAAATAATTACAAAGTTGTGCAGAAGTTGCAAGAATACAAAGAACATTGGTTTCCTGGACCATTTGAGAAGAAATTGTTGAGTTGATGCTCATTTTCCCTGAATAATTAGGGGAATTCTTTATAGAGGAGGCAGCATTGACCTGTATCTTAAGAAATGAGAACACTTTGGATATCTGGAGTGGGCAAAAGGGAATCCCAGAGAAAGGGATTCATTTGGACAAAACCAAGTACTTGGAAAATTATGAAGCACAAATAAATGACAGTACAATGAAAAGATCAGATCGTGTGTCACTTAAGACTCTTGGTTGGAAGTGGCAAAGTCCAATAGTCAGCTAAGGATAAGAGAGACCTATTGTTTCACTCAAGGGAAAAGTCAGGGTACCTTTAGACACAGCTCAAAAGGGGCGCCTGGGTGGCTCAGTCGGTTGAGCATCCGACTCCAGCTCAGGTCATGGTCTCACGGTCCGTGAGTTCGAGCCCCACGTCAGGCTCTGGGCTGATGGCTCAGAGCCTGGAGCCTGCTTCCGATTCTGTGTCTTCCTCTCTCTCTGCCCCTCCCCCGTTCATGCTCTGTCTCTCTCTGTCTCAAAAATAAATAAATGTTAAAAAAATTTTAGACACAGCTCAAAAATATGGCCCAACCCTATTTCTCTACATGTTGTCACTTGGCTTCATTTACAGGCTTCCTCCCAGAGAGGCCTTCTTTTCATGATTACAGAAGGGCTGCAACATCTCCAGACCTCACATTTTGCAGCAGAACATAGTGTGTCCTTCCTGGGATATTCCCAAAAAGTCTCATCGCATCTCATTGCCTCTGACCGGTCACGTGCATATCCTTGGACCATCCAGTGCATCAAAGGGAATGTGACTTACGCACTGATTGCCTCAGATCTTGTTCACGTGCTTCACCATCGAAGCTTATCCTCTGGGAGGAGGCCGGGTCTTGTCCAACAACAAGGAGCGAGAGATTGGTAGAGGTGGTTTCCCAGAGGGAAGTGAAAGTATGGATGGAAAGGAAAGCAGAATAGATGTCAGGAGGTCACGTCAAAAGGGCTGATTGTGTATAACAGGATATGCCAGGATAGGCTCACTCGGGATGTCTTGAGGTCGGCTTTGATGTCTGTTCAGGGTGGTGGTGGTGATGATGATGATTTTCTGTGCTAGACATTGTCCCGTGCCCTTTACTCACACAGAACTAATTTTTTGTATGTACCCAGCACAGTCCCCAGCTGGGCCGACATTGACCACTCGATAAAATCCACGGATTTTGCCACTGTTTGAAGATGCTCAAAGACACAGCCCCAAGGACCGAGTGGCCATCAGGCATATAGGGAATCATTCCTGGGGTGTATTATATGTTTTTTTAAAATGTTTAATTTTTTTTGAGAGAGAGAGAATGAACAGGGGAGGGGCAGAGAGAGAGAGTGGGAGACAGAGAATCCTAAGCAGGCTGCATACCCAGCTCAGAGCCCAATGTGGGGCTTGATCTCTCGACCATGCCATCATCACCTGGGCCAAAATTAAGAGCTATTTACTTAACTGGCTGAGCTACCCGGGAGCCCCATCTCCCATTTAAAATGTTTGAAGCTCCTAAGAGACAGCCCTTGACCATCATGCCTTGAATAATTCAGGATGCAGGGGATTTGGATAAATCCTGCAGGACAGGACTTTTCAGTTAATAGCAGCTTACTGGGGCTCCTGGGTGGCTCATGAGCGTCTGCCTCTTGATTTCCATCCAGCTCAGGTTGTGATCTCATGGTTGGTGAGATCGATCCCCACGTCAGGCTCTGAGATGATCGTGCGGAGCCTGCTTGGGATTCTCTCTCTCCCTCTCTTTCTCTGCCTCTCCCTCACTCATACTCGCTCTCAAAATAAATAAACATTTTTTTTTAAAGTAGCTCACTGAACAGAAATTAGAATTATTAACTTTGATGACCTTAGTTGATAATTCCAAAGTTAGTTACCTTCTTGGTATTAACTGGGAGTAAAATGATACAATTTCAAATTAGATGCTTAGGAGAAGCATGGGAGTGGGAAGAAGGGCCTGCTAGCTAATTTTGATACTGTTTGTAGCAGGGGGTCAATAGACAAGAGGTCTAAGTGAGGAGGAATTAAAAATTATATAACGATATTGGTATAAAAGTAACTACTTTTGCAAAAACACAAGCCTTCCTAATTTCCAAAAGATAAAGAATAGAAAGATTAAAAAAAATGGAGAGACCACATATTGAAAGACCATTATATATATTTCAATACACGTGTCTATGTGTATATAGGGGTATATATACACGTGGGTAAATGCACAAATACACAATATGAAGAAGAGGCAAAATATGTTGATTATAATGTAAATGGGTTTAGCCTATTAAAAGAAGGCTTTATAGTTCTGGCTGCCAAAGGAGAATCTAACACTGTGCCCCTATAAGAGACACTCCTAAAATAGAGAGAGAGAGAAGAGATTAGGGAGGTTAGCAATTAAAGAAGGGACAAACATTTAGTATGCAAAATCATGATTAAGGAAAATAAAAAGGATAAAAATGCAAGAAAGAAACCTGGGTGTCTGGGAAGGTAGCATCCAGATCAGAAAGCATGATAAACGACCAAGAAGACAGGTTATGATGTCAAGGCTGCAGTTCACGATGAAGATACTATAGTTACTAGTATTTAGGTCTCAAGTAACACGGCAACTATCTTTAGAATTTTCTTTTTAAGTTTATGTATTGAGAGAGAGAGAGAGGTAGACGGAGAGGGAGAGAGAATCCAAAGCAAGCTCCACGCTGTCAGCGCAGAGCCCAACATGGGGCTCAGTGTCATGAACTGTGAGATCAGGACCTGAGCCAAAATCAAGAGTTGGACACTTAACCGACTGAGCCACCCAGGTGCTGCACAGCAACAATCTTATAACGTAGAATCTATGAAAGATTGTAAGAGAAGTCGTCAAAGATGTTAACATTAGACTTAACACACTTCTCTCCACTGAAGGAATACCATGTAGACAAAAACTCAGTAAGACTGTAGAAGACCCAATCAGCATGATCATTGAGGTACATCTTACGTATGACCTAAAGAACAAGGTAAAAGAAGATGCCTTCCTTTAAAGTACACATGGAAGAGGCACCTGAGTGGCTTAGATGGTTGAACATCAGACTTTAGCTCAGGTCATGATTTCGTGGTTCCTGAGTTGGAGCCCCACATCAGGCTCTGTGCTGACAGCTCAGAGACTGGAGCCTGCTTCCGATTCTGTGTCTCCCTCTCTCTCTGCCCCTCCCCTGCCCACACTCTGTCTTTCTGTCTCTGTCTCTCTCTCTCTTAAGAGTAAACATTAAAAAAAAATGAAAGTACACATGGAAAATTAAGAGAATTGACTCTTAGCCCATAAAGAAGATCTCAATGAATTTAGAGGAATAGGAATAATGCAAGATTCTCTGACCACAAAAAGCCAGAAGTTGACAGCATTAACAAACCAAAACATCCTTCCATGACAAGCACTGGCAGGAAAAGCTACAGTCAACACGTGAGACTGCACTGAACTAAAGACCTTCTGCACAGCGAAGGAAACAAATTGAAACAGCATCCTCCAGAATGGGAGAAAATACTTGCAAACCATAGTCTCTGATAATGGGTTAATAAGCAAAATAACTGGAACAACAACATCAACAAAAACCCCACCATCGTCACCAAAACAACAATCAAAAGGTCCTCTGTTAAACAACTCTTCGGTCAAAGGGAAAATGCAAAATGAAATCGGAGACATTCTTAAAGGTAAGTACAGGTACAATTATGACCTGTTCAAGTCTATGGGACATAGCAAAAATAGTTACCAGCGGAAACTTGTTGCATTAAGTCCATATGGCAGTAGTAATAAAAAAAATCTTTTATCAAAAAAATGTTTATTTATTGAGAGAGAGACAGAGAACACGTGCGCACATGTGCATGCCAGTAGGGGAGGGGCAGAGGGAGCAAGAGCGAGGATCCCCAGCAGGCTTCTTGCTCAGCATGGAGCCCAATGCAGGGCTTGATCTCAAGACCCTGGGATCATGACCTCAGCTGGAATCAAGAGCCAGATGCTTAAACAACTGAGCATGGCAATAAATAAGTTAGGCACCAACGCAAAAAGCTAGAAAAAGAACAGACTAAAAGAGAGGGGAAGGTAGGGTTTGATAAACATAAAGAAGTTAGTACATCAGGAAATGGAAAAGCAATAGAAATCATGAGGGAATCCAAAAGTGGGTTTCGTTAAGTAAAAACCAACAAAATGGACAAACCACCCACTTACCAACTTAAGAAAAGGATGGAGAAAACAGAAATTTACAACCTAGGAGTGACAAAGGGTGAAACTCAAAAATAAAAAAATTGAGAATACTTCTTACAAGTCGAGGGGAATAAATATGAAAACATAAATAAAATGTGAAAATCTGTAGAAAAATGCAACTTCTTGAAATTGAACCTAGGAAAGACACTAAATCTCAACAGAATGATTACCACAGAAGAAATAGAAAAATAAAGAATTATCTTCCCCAAGAAGCACCAGGTGTCAGAAGCACCTTGCAAGTTCACATAATCCCAATACCTCCCTAATGGTTCTAGGGGGTAAAAAATGAAGAAAACCTTGTTGTAAAGTGAGCCTGTCATTAATCCTCAAATGTGAAAAGATTTCGTTGAAAAATAAAACTTCTGATTTGATCTTGCTTATAACTTTTTTTTAACGTTTATTTTTGAGACAGAGAGAGAGCATGAATGGGGGGAGGGTCAGGGAGAGAGGGAGACACAGACTCCGAAGTGGGCTCCAGGCTCTGAGCTGTCAGCCCAGAGCCCGACGTGGGGCTCGAACTCACAGTCCGCGAGATTGTGACCTGAGCCGAAGTTGGACGCTTAACCGACTGAGCCACCCAGGTGCCCCTGATCTTGCTTATAAATAGTGATGATAAAGTTTTTAAATAAAAGGTATCCAAAAGAACCCAATAGCACATTAAAGGAACGATGTGTTAAGAACAGAGGAGATTCATTCCAGAATGCAAGGAAGGTCCGGTATTGGGAAATATATTGATATGCCATACTGGCCATAGAGCTAAGGGGCTAAAGCATATGACCATCTCCGTAGATATGGAGGAGGCACTGGTCAAAACTCAATACCTGTGGTAGCTTCTACAGGTGTCACAACAAAGGACCATGGTCTGGGTAGTTACCTCCTCATACTTACAGATGCTGGAAGTTCAAGGTCAAGGTGTTGGCAGAGGGGGTTTCTTCTGAAGCCTCCTCCCTTAGCTGGTACATGTTGTCCTCCTTGTTGCCTCATATCACCTTCCCTACATGTGCATACACTTCTGGTGCCTCTTGGTGTGTCCAAGTTTCTTCCTCTTGTAAGGACAACAGTCAGATTGCGTTAGGACCCACCCTCATGGCTTCTTTTTAACTTAGTCACCCCTTTAAAAGTTTTTTTTTTCCTCCAAATATGGTCCCATTCCGATGTACTGAGTTACGGCTTCAACATATGAATTTGGGGGGCCATGATTCAGCACATAAAATACTCCTTTGCTTTATCAGCAATTATTCCTATGGTCATATAGCCACTGATGGATGCTTTCATCACAGGTAAGACATATATGCCTCAGACCAAAGTTAGCTTCCTACTTAATGGGAAAACACTTGGGGCTTTGCTGCCAAAGGTTGAAACAAGAAATAACGTCCATTGTCTTTACTGTCTAATATTGTTATTAGCCAATGCGATCAGACAAAGCAAAGCACTCGCAGCATGGATATTAGGAATAGAAAAATATTTTCATTTATAAATAATATGGTTATGTGACAACCTGAAGAGCCAATGAGAAGCTGCTATAAAATTGTAAGAAAATTTAGTAAATTAACAAGGGATAAAATCACACAAATCAACAGATGTCTCGTATGTAAACAAAAACCAACTTGAGGGCATAACGGAAGATAAGACTGCGTTTACAATGGCAAGAAAGACAATGAAATGTGTAGATGTACACCTAGTGAGAAATGTCCAAAACCTGTATGGAGGGTATAAACCCTGTTGGCGGATACTAAAGGGGCCATGAGCAAATGAGAAAATGTCCCATGATTTGGATGGGAAGACTCATTTCCACTAATATGTCAGTTCCTCACAGGTCAATTTGTAAGGCAAAGGTAATCTCAGAAAACTCAGTGATGATTTTTTGAACTGGACCGAGACAGGTCATGTATGAAGTTTATTTAGAGCAACAAATGAGGAACATTCACTAGAACTGGTGGAAGGTGAGTTCTAGGGGTGAGGACCAGAGGTTAAACACGCTATGAAGCTTCTAGAATTAAAAGACTTAGACATGATATAAAGCTTCTATACCCAAAACAGAGTGGGGTTGGCACATTCATAGATGAATGGAACAGAGTAGAAAAATCTGGAAATAGGCCCACTAGCATATGAAAATTTAGTGCTTGAGAAAGATGGGATTTCACGCCAGAGTCCTCAGAACTTGTTAGTTCTTTGGTCAGAGGAGTTTGCGATTACAGGGTGTTTCAGATTGGATACTGTTCCCCCAAATTTCATGCCCTTCCCCAAACCTCACAGTGTGATGTTATTTGGAGATAGGGTCATTGCAGATGTAATTCGTTGAGATGAGAGCCTATGGATTACGGTAGGCCCTTAAGTGAACATGACCGGTATCCTTGTGTGAAGGCATGCAGAGACACACGGGAGAGAGGGCCGTGTGACAATGGAGGCAGAAGTTGGGTGATGTGTCTGCAAACCAGGGACACCAAGGATGGCCAGCAACCCCCAGAGGATGGAAGAGGCAAGGAAGGATTCTTCCTTTAGAGCCTTCAGAGAGACGGTGGCCCTGCCAACTCTTTGACTTTAGGTTTGTTGCTTCCAGAACTTGGGGAGGCTGTCAGTCATTATAAGCCACTTGCTGTGTGACGGTTTCGTTACAGTGGCCTCAGCACAGGAATACACAGGGTGTTGAAGACAGAAAGGCTACTCCACAAGAGCTGGGACCTGCCAGCCTGTGGGGACCTTGGGAGGCAGGGAGTCAGGGGCATAAATACTTTGATCCTGTTCCCTTCCCCTGCTCGCTTTGAGCTATCTAGTATGGTGGCCATTGCCACGTGCAGCTAATGTGCACTTGAAATGTGTTTAGTGCGGACTGACATGCACTGTGAGTGTAACATACACCCTGGGTTGTGAAGACTTAGGAAAAAAAGATTGTAAAATACGTCATCAGCATTTTTTAAAAATATTGATTGCAAGTTGACATGGTAATGTTTTAGGTATATTGTCTTAAATAAAATATATTCTTAAAATGAAGGTCACCCATTTATTTTCACTTTTTAAAAATTGTGTCTTATTTGTGAGTTTTATTTTTAAAAATATGGCTACTAGAAAACTTTAAATGACACCTGGCCCACGTTGGTGGCTTAACTTATTTCTGTGGAACAGCACTGCTGAAAAAGGCAGAGAGCAGGCCGTTCTGCTGAGATTGTCCATCATGACAGCTTCCTGGGCCCAGGACAAAGGGACTGGGAGCAGGAGGAAGGCGGATCCAAAGAGGCAGACACAAGATATCGGACACAAGTACCTACTCTGTGCCAGGAATGGTTTTAGAGGCTGAGAATAAAGCAGTGAAAAATCCAGATGAAAGATGGTAGTGCCTTGGGGTGGGAGCAGGGGATGGGGAGAGAAGGACAGATTTAAGAAGTAGCTGGGAAGCAGAATTGATGGAACTTGGAAATTATCCTGGGAAAGACAGAGGAGCCAGGTTTGTAGACTGTGTAAGTAAACAGCGACGCCGTTTCCCGAGGCTGGAGTAGCTACAAGGAGCAAGCGTGGTGCGCGAGAGGAGGGGTGGTTTCTATTTTGGAAGCGATGAGTTTGTTTGTGAAACCTGGTTGAGTACATGGAACCGGAGCTTAGGAAAAAATATGGGCTAGAGATTCTGATTTGGAAATTATGAGCAGATGTTACAAACCGTTGCATGTTTAACAGTTTTGACAGCAGTTATTTGAGACACAGACACAGGGGCCACAAGCTGCCCCATTCCACCTTTCCAGTCGACGAAACACTTGTAATAATCACAAAATTTCACTGTTTAAAGACATTCTGAGATTATTTATATAATAACAAAATACACATATTTATGATTATATAATTATCTATAATATCTCACAAAACTTAGCGATAGGTGTCTGAGGGGTTCATATTTGTACCATTGCACGTTGTCCTAAATCTGAGCACTGGAAAATTATGGGCCAAAAATGCTATGGGTGCTAATAGGCATCTCATTATATAGCAAACCAAATAGCTTGTAAGAAATTAAAGTGATAATGATGAACTCAAACTAATAAAGATTTCTAATTAAAATGGAATAATAGCAACTACCGACCACAACAACTCAAGGCAGTGTTGACAATACATTAATGACAAAGCATTGTCCCTGAAAATTCCAAGGGCTCATTTGCACAGGAAGAGGGAAAGAAGCAATACTGTTAGGCAAAATCCTCAGTAAATTGTAATACAGGGCTGATTTAGTTTAAGAACTCCAAATTTAGAAACACATTTCATGGGTACCTCTTTGTCCTATAAAAATAAAAGACTTTGGAACTGCCTGCCATTTGCCTGTTAGAAAAGAAAGTGATTTGTACAAAACCATTTGCACAAAAGTATTTTCAACCTGTCCTGTCCCCTTCCAAGAGGGATCCTGATGTTTTGTTTGTGGGTCTTTGCTGTGTTCGTCTGTGTTGTGAGTGGAGAAGGAGGGAGGAAAGCTAGATTGATTATATAAGAAAATGGGAGAGAGATTTGTGGAGGAAAGGAGGAAAGGTGGATGCTTAAAGCCAAGATGGGCTGGAAGGGTTTTTAGGGGGAAGGTGGGGGGGCGCAGGATGCACAGGACAAATTAGAGGAAGGGGAGAGATTTAGAGGATGCAGCCACCCAGAGGGGCGGGACTTGGAAGGAATTCAAATCCTCCCAGTCAGAGCTAGGCAATGTGGTTCCCTTATTTGCACTGCACTTGGGAGCCTTCACTAACCACCAAAATGGCTTTTCAGGTTTTGGCTGTCGTTTTGTTGCTGTTACATCTCTACTGGGGTAACTGGAAGAGATCTCACAGCCTCTCAGAGATAGGGTGAGACATTCTGCTGTGGACGGTGGTTGGATGTCCGTGAGTTGACGACACAGCTCCAGGTGAGGACACAGCCTAGGGATCTCATGCTCGCCAAATGCTCCAGCCACCAATCCTTGAGGACCTGCTGTCAGTGACTCTGCGGAGCCTGCATCTTTGGGAAGATCCTTGTTCTCTCCGTGGCTTGATCGAAGTGCTTTGATGTGTATCTTCTCGTGTTCTGCACTGACTCAGAAAAAGCAAAGC
This sequence comes from Acinonyx jubatus, assembly GCF_027475565.1. Classification (NCBI taxonomy): domain Eukaryota; kingdom Metazoa; phylum Chordata; class Mammalia; order Carnivora; family Felidae; genus Acinonyx; species Acinonyx jubatus. The sequence goes on along the minus strand of NC_069393.1, from coordinate 80,308,092 downwards.
CCATGTGGCATGAAATCTGTAAAGGCTACCACCTTGTTTTCAGGATCCCAAGTTCGTCAAGCACCCAGCTTACTTCTGCTCCCTTTTGCTGTTGAGGAGTGAGAGCTAGAGCCTCATGTGATAGACTTGGCTGACGCCTATGAGGAAAACCTGACTTACACAGGTAAATAGCTGGAAAAAAGATGACTATTCTAATAGTCTTTACAAGTAATTGGGGCAATTCTTCTATATCAAAACTTGAAGGTAGTTTCTCAAAAGCTAGTTGCAGTGTGGGATGTGGAATGATATCAATGAACTGTTCATTCTCTGTTATATTAAAATCCATTTTTCTATCTTGTACTTTAAATGGATCTTTTACCCATACATGATTTTGTAACACGGTGCACTGGTCACTTGGAAAATGTTGGCTCACCTAGTTAGACGATTCTTCTGGATGTTGATATATTTCATTAGACACTATCAAGAATTACATTTATTAATATCAGCACCAATCACATCAGAAGAGTGTTTAAATATATTGGAAGGCTCTCCATCTCATGGTGGCATATGCACGTTTTCCAAAATGTAATTTTCACTTGAAAGCTTGAATGTTATTATTGGCAACAAAGAGTATCAGTTGTTTTCCTTGAAGTGACAGGTGTATTTCATTCACCCCAGAGAAAATATCCGTCAGTTACCCAAGTCTGAACGATCATAGTCTGTTAGAAGCTCTTTCAAGTAGAAACAGTGTTCCATGAAAAAAAAAATGGCTAGTTCAGCATGCAGCTCAAATAATTATTTGAGAACTTTTATTCAAGACAACTATTATCCTTGGGGATATATAGTTCCCACATTTTCCCCAAGGGATATTTAAAGATGTGTTTTTACAGGGAAAGACGAAATTAATCATCTTTACTGTTTCAAGAACATTTTTGGGTGAAACTGGCTAACTTTTTTCTTTGAGTGCTGCTGGTGACCAACACAGTGCCGAGTGGTGGTGTTTGGTGCCATGTGACCACTGGTTGCTGACACACCAATAGTTTTACTCCCACTGTTTGCACCATCAGCGCAAATGTCAACAGAGAGGAAGACGTAAATGGTATCTTGGTAGTACTTTGAAAATTGTTTTACTCTCACAGACTCTCTGAAAGAACCTCAGCACGCCCAGGGGTCCACAGACCCCACTGGGTGAGGTGCTGGTGGAGTTGGTCTTTGTTATTCATGGCTTCAGTATTTGTGAGTTCATCTACATACTGAGATTTAACTCCCAGCCAGTACTCACGGCATGTTTGTGGCTGTTTGTGGACAAGCACGTGCCCATAGTGGCTTCAATATGAGTGACTCGATGTGCGCATTCCCAGCTGAGGCGGGACAAGGTGGACACTCTGCCTTCTTGTTTTGGGGCTTATACCATAAACAGGGATCCCCTATGCAATTAATTTAGTTCTATTCTTTTAGTTTTGTGCTCTTTGTTGTTAGTTTCACTGTTTAAAATGGCCCCCAAGTGTAGTGCTAAAGTATGGTCTTGTGTTTCCGAGCACAAGTAGGCTGTGATGTGCTTTTTGGAGAAAATATGTATGTTAGATAAGTTTTGTTCGGGCATGAAATAAAGTGCTTTGCCCAGGAGTTCAATGTTAGTGAGTTAACTATATATATATATATTAAATGAGGTATCTTTAAACAGAAACGCACATAAAGCAAGGTTACATAATGATCAGTTGATGAGAATATTGCGGCCAGAGAGGCCAGTTACCTGTTTGTAATTTAAAATAAAATTGGTGGGCACGTTGTTGATGATCTCGATTCCTTGACAGACTTTGGATCACCTTGAGCAAGTACGGCTGTTTAAGAACTCTCTGACTTGGAAGTAATTTGTGAGAGATTTTAAAGACTTACTGAGGTCTGCTCGTTTTGAGGGACAAGAAGCAGTGGGGAAACTGAGGAAGGAAAAGTGCAGAACATCCGTGATTGTTCAGCTCAGATTCTTCATAGTTTTTGGCTCCATCTTTGGAGGAGAGAGGCCACAACTTATAACATTTGTGACTTAAAGACGTCCCTTGTCTCCTGCAATCTCATCAGATTGCGTGAAGAACCTAACACAAACACGCATTAGTAACACTTGCCATGGTGGGACCACACTGTGACGTAAGCCATGATGCATACTGTCTTGTTGGCTTGGACGCTAACCTCGTGAGGTAGGATGTCTTCTCCCCATTTCATAGATAGCAAACTGATGAGCAAACTGTAGAAGCTAAATGACTTGCCCTATGTTACTCATCCTGTAAGTGACCAGGCAGCATCCCACACCCAGCTTCTTTGACCCCCAAGTTTGTGTTCTTCCATTGGACAGTGTTGGGAACAGTTTCCCAGCAGATCTGGAGAGGCCAGCAGAACTTACAGAGCCTATTGACTCGCCTAAGGTGCCAGCACTCAGTATGGCACCCAGGAGCCAGACTTGGACCTACCATTCCCATTTCGACATGTTGGTTGCTTTACTTTCAATGTCACGTACTCTTCCACTGGGCCTCCCATTTTCCAGTGCCATCAGTGAACAGAGTTACCTTGTTCTTGGGTGGGGCCAACCAGAGAAGTTGGCCAGTGCGCAGCGCAGGAAAAAGCAGCCACCACCAGAGGGCACTGTGACCCTTAGTGGTTGGTACCTGAAGGACAAATGGCCCCAGCCACTCTCGCAACAGAGAAAGGTGATTTCTCTGAGATTTACATTCTCTTTTGGCCCAGACGTTGCCTTATGAGGATAAATCACAGTGGTTGCTGCATGTTATAGAATCCTTATGCGCTCTGCTGGTATATTGCAGTTGAAAGGATACGAGCCACGTTGACGCATTTTCCCCTTCCACCTACCAATGATGGATGAGGATGGCTGAGGCTGCCTTTTCCCAAAGCACAAATGCATTCAGGGGCTCTCTTTAGAATCCGCCGTTCAACTGATTCCAACACTAAAATATAATAAGTGGTCTCAGAGAAAGGTCCCAAGATTGCTTGGGATCAGAGGCAAAACCCTAGGCTATCCTGGCCTTTGTTGATTTTAATTAAATATAGTGTTCAAGTATCAGAAGCTCAGTCGACTAGAAGGGGAGTTAGAGCCCAAGACGGGGAAAGCAAAGATTCCTTTATGTAATGGGAACTACCATCACCTCTCGTATCAAGCAGCCCCTATGTAACTGGCTTAAATTCTTCTGACCAAGAAGGGATTAGAGACTCTGATGTTTAAAATTATAATGTGATTTGAACGTTATGGAAAGGAAGACAGGGGATGGGTAACGGGCCAGTTCAGCCAAAATTCGGTCCATTGTTTTTCACACTCTGTTCATGGGCAACATCTTTGAGGAAGGAAAATCTTGGCAAAGACATCACACAAGATGACTGGCACTGGCCAGTGGTATGTCATTGTCCATCCAAGAACAGAGGCAATGCCGTTGGGCAACACTCCACCAGTCCTGCCGTTTGACACGTGATGCTCTGGTCTGTCGGTGGGGAATTGCCCTGAATAGGGCACCCTCACCATGTGGATTCTGCCTGGGCTGCACCACTCCCTTTCTTGTCAAAAACCCTTGGGCTAATTCTTAGCAGATTATATAATAAATGCTCCCTCCCATGGCTCACCAAGTTTCCAGTCAAGGTACTGGACTTCAGCATGGGATGACCCTTTCCATAGAGATCTGCATTTTAATAGGAGATTTAGGAATTTTCAAAATTGTAAAATTAGTCCATTCTAATAAAATTGTCAATCTCCTTTATTATCCCCTACCTGTCAATTATATTCTCCAGGTATAATCACTATTCATAGTTTAGTGTGTATTCTTCCAGAACATTTTCTGTGCACATAGAAACATCTATTATGCATTGGCACATATTCTTTTAATTTTTGTTTTTTAACAAAGTTGTGTATAAATTCTCTATAGTGGTTCCCCCCTCGCCCAATAACCAGGCATGGGTGCCCATCCAAGTGAGAGAAACAGCTACCTTGTTCGTTTTAACTGCTGCATGGAGTTCCATAGCATGGGGGGGGGTATCATAATTCATGGACCAGTTTTTATGGGTGGGCTTTTAGGAGGTCTCCAGTTTTTTTGCCGTTGTAAACAAAACAAATACTTTTGGCTGCATGGAGTTGCTGTGCTTTGTTACTGGTATGAGGCCTTACCAAAACAGTCCCAATGTATTCTCAGTAGAGGAATTTTGAAGAGGAGAAGTTTTAATGCCAAGAAAAGTGACTGTGAAGCAGTGGGTTGGGCTTGCTGAGTGCCAGGCTAGGGGAGGCTGGTCCTACTGGCAAAGCAGGAAAATGGTGGCCTCTTGGCCTGCTAGGGTAAGTAAGGGTGTCTGTTCAGCCATAACGGTGGAATCTGCAGTGTGCTCCCTTTGCTTATGATGGGAACCATTACATGTCCACGGACCCATCTTCCACCCCCTTGATTGCAAAAGATTCACTAGGGGGTGCCTGGTTGGCTCAGTTGGTAGAGCATGTGACTCTTGATCTTGGGGTTGTGACATCACACATCCTATCTTACACCTCATAAAAGGCCTGAATAATCTCACACTTGCACATTTTTGTAATTGTAAGACCTGATGCCACATTTCCAGTGAACTAAAATGGCTTTCCAAGATGGCACCTTCTAATGGCATGACACCAACAGGAAAAGTTGAAGGCAGAGCAGTCAGTTTCAATGGTATCTGGCAAAGCTTAATTAGTTGATGTGTCGATGAAACCATTTATAGGGTGCCTACTAAGGGCCACACATGGTGAAGTGCTCAGTATACAGAGATGGTGAAGACAGTCTGTGTTCTCAGAGCTGAAAAATATGCCATTGGAGCAATGTGGTCCTGTAGCTAGGTGAGGTCCATCCAGCTCTCCCTGCCCATAGGTGAACTCACCTATATGGAGACCACCATTGAAGATGGCATTTATCTTTGCATCTGCTGAGAACATCTCCTAGTGCAGAACATTGATGAGACCCCCACTGGCTGCTCCAGTGGAATCAGTGCATCCCTGGGCTGGGCCTTAAAGTTAATAAAGTGCACGAGAACCACCCAGTGAGGTCAATGTCAAGTGGACACTTAGTACATCATGGCTGACTGGCCACAGACTAGCAGTGACTAACTGGGAAGCCAAGTTGTGCATACAGGTGAGCAGTCTCTGGCCTCTGGTGGGGCCTCCGTGCTTGACCCCTCTGGCCTCTGGTGGGACCTCCAGACTTGACCCCTCTGCATAGTGTTCATCCAAATTTGACAAACGGCAGGATTCTTGCATCTGAATCTCCCAGGGAAACTTGTTAAACATGAGGACTCCTGGGCCCCAACCACAAGGCTTGTGGTTTAGTGGTTCTGGGATGGAGTCTAGGAATCCATGTCTTTAACGTGTCAGGTCATTCTTATTACCAGTGGGCTGGGGTGGGGATGTCCCAGGTTGACGACTGGCCAAGGGGCTGCTTGTGACCTCCTGACATGTTCTTTCCCCCTTACCTTCCAAAGAATATAATAAAATTTGAGTTAGTTACCAACTTTTAAAGATCAGGATTTTGTTTTCCTGAGTCTTAAAGTGCATAAGGGTGTAAAGTGACTTAGAGAAATAGCCAAAGTGCTCCTAAGGGACCCTTTGATGCTCAGGACTGGAAGAGCTGAGGCTCTGAGAGGGGCAGGGTGGGATATTGGGATTGACTGAGAGCAGTTGGATCCATGGAGAGCTAGGAAATTCATTCTCTAAAGAAGCTGGGATGGAAAATATCTAGGCTGCAGACAGCAGGGCTGAGGCACAGAGCTGGCCATCAGGGATTATGTGAAAGTCTATGTCTGGAGCTTTCTCTGGAATATTGCAGCCAGGCTGTGTCCCCAGAGAGGACACTAGAGGATTCTACTGTAGGGGTGTAGGAAGAGCTCCAGAGAAAAGACCCTGATCCCCTGGGCTGAAGCCCACCGGTCAACAATCACAAGCCTTAGGTATAGCCTTTTCAGGCCTTCCTCTTGGATATGAACAAACAGCAGAGGACGACCAGAACTTGAGGAAGAAATCCTGCACCATGAAAGTGAGAGAAACCAGCAAACAAGTAGAAGAAAGAGATCCCAAGGAAACATGATTGTAGGAATCAGCAAACAATTTCACGATTTACTTACTATTCTCAGATCAGAGACACACTGCATCCAGAAACCAGGAGCAGGGGCTAATGGGAAAGGAACACTCAGGGAGATAGAATGAGCTCTTGGAAACTGAAAATATGGTAGCCATCAGTGAGCTCAGAGGAAGTGGACAATAAAGAATCCAGGAAATATCTCCCAAGGTAAAATACTACTAAGAAAAGAGTAATGGAGGGGCGTCTGGGTGGCTCAGTTGGTTAAGTGTCCAACTTCAGCTCAGGTCATGATCTTGTGGTCTGTGGGTTCGAGCCCTGCATTGGGTTCTGTGCTGACAGCTCACAGCCTGGAGCCTGCTTCAGATTCTGTCTCCCTCTCTCTCTGCCCCTCCTCCACTCACACTCTGTCTCTCAAAAATAAATGTTAAAAAAAATTTAAAAAAAGTAATGGAAAATATGTAAGAGTGGGGGCAGGAGAGAGTGGGGCTAGGAGTCCAATATCTGATTCATAGGAATTCCAGGAAAAAAGAAGAGAGAAAATGGAGGGAGGGAATTCCTGAAGATATAACTCAAGAAACAGATTTGAAGGACATGAACCGCTCTACTAAAAAACCAAAGCAGAATCAGGAGTGATGACGATACTATCAATAGTCATAAAACCCAATATTTATTGATTTTGCACTATGTGCCAAGTGCTGTTCTGAGGGCTCTGATGTATTATCTCATTAATCTGCACAACCGCCTTGCAAGAAGGACACTCATGCCTGTTTTAAGAAACACACTATTAAGTTACGTGCCCAGGATCACATGGTTCATAAATGGCATTGTGGGGTTTTGGGCCCCAGTGTTCTAAACAACATCTGCCTGTGTCACCATAACATGTCAGGACACCGTGCCTGAAAAGAAGACCCTAACATTTGCAGGAAGAGACAGAGAAGTGGGACACAGCCAAAGGCATATGAATTGGAGAGTATCGGATTTATCTAACACAGTCTTAGAAATGGGAAGATGATGGAGAGATGCCTTCAAAATTCTGAGGGAATATGATTTTCAAGGCAGAAATCTATACCAGCCAAATTCCCAATTGAGTGTGACAGTAGAAGAGAGACATCTCAAGCATGTGAGGCTCAAACAGTTTACCTCTCAAGCACCCTTTTTAGGAAACAGTCAGAAATATGCTTCAGCAGAACAACAACCGAGAAAAACATGGAACCCCAAAACAGGGAACCCAGCCCAGGAGGAGGCCTGGGGGTGCCATGGGGGGAGACCGAGATCACTGAAAAAGGATGTGGCCATGTGGGGAGAGGTTGGGTGCTGTGAGAGCTAAAAAAAAAAAAAAAAAAATCCTCAACCTCTGTGAATGCAGTAAATAATGAAACTAGAAAACAGCTGAATAAGCATACTTTTCAGTAATATGGAAGAATCTACCAGAAGAAATAGTTAAAAGTGGTGGTCATGGAATGGGAATGGTGGTTGCAGGGGCCACGACAGGGGCTGCTGTTGTTATAAGCCTTTGATTTTTTTGAGTTTTTCTTTACTTTTGATTTTTTAATTTATTTTTTATTCTTTAAAAGAGATTTTATTTTAAAGAGAGAGACAGTGTGTGCAAGTGGGGAAGGGGCAAAGAGAGAGGGAGAGAGGATCTTAAGCAGGCTGCACGCTCAGTGTGGAGCCCGACATGGGGCTCGATCATCCCACGACCCTGGGATCATGTCATGAGCTGAAATCAAGAGTCGGAGGCTCAACCGACTGAGCCATGCAGGCACCCCACTTTTGATTTTTTTAGAATAGTTTTAGGTTCACAGCAAATCTGAGCAGAAGGTTCAGAGATTTCCTACATACCCTCCACCCTCACATATTCCTCCACAATCTACGTCCCCCACCAGGTGGTATATACGTAACACCTGATGATCCTGCATGGACCCGTCCTAGTCACCTGCAGTCCGTGGTTGACATTAGGGTTCACTCTTGGTGTTGTGCATTCTAAGGGTTTGGACAAATGTGTGGTGACATGTATCCACCATTATGATGTCATAGAGAGTAGCTTCCCTGCCCTGCCAATCCGCTGGGCTCTGCCTGTTCAACTCCCACTCCTCTCCCCTGGGAACTAATCTTTTCATTGCCTCTGTAGTTTTTAAGTCTTTGATTTTCCAACTATAGGCATGCATTAAGTTGATTAAGAAAAATGCAGTGGCTTTCACCTAAAACACGGACATCTGGCTTCTTTCGAAATACCAGCTCAGGGCTGTCACCGTGCCTGGGAGCTTTGGATGAAGCTCCATAGCTGGGCATCCTTTTGGATAAGAGTTGTCCTTCTGAGTTTGCTATTGCCCCAAACAGGTCAGCTTTCTTCATTTATTTTACTTCTGTGCCTTGTAGGCTTTGGGTATGTGCCTTGTAGTCGAGTGAATCTCCTCTATACCCTGCTCAGCTGTCAACCTGCCCAGGAGTAAGTGTGTGGAAGGTTCATTAGGGACAGGTTCTTAAGTGCCACTGCTGAGGCTGACACCAGTAGTTCCCCCCCACACAGGGGTCCCATTCCGTATCCCAGAACAGCTTGCTAAATCACGCTGTTTCCAGAAAGCCCCGGTAGTGGATTACATAAGTGGGATTAATGCTGATTCAGTGAAATCCCACTTTGAGAGACTCATCTTGCAGGCAAATGCATTCAAGCCCAATACCCTTAATGGGGGTTGTCTCCACTGAGCAGATGGCAGGTGGCCCATCCGTTCTGCTTTCAGGAGCTTCTCCTACAGCAAATCCACCAGGATGACAAGGACGAAATCGTCTAGTTGGAATGTTGTCAGTAGGAATTATGAAAAGTGTGTTTCATGCCCCCAGGAGTCGACACTCTGGTTTTAGTGGAGTGCTACACAGATCTTTGATCTTCTGGTATGTTGTTTAAAGGATGATTGTCATTCTCGCAAGAGGGACAAGAACTCATGGGGCCCTAGATCAAGGTGGTCCTGACATTCAAAGAGAGCAGTAGGGATTCCTTTTGGTTAAGACAGTGAGAAAGGCAGAGTGCACAAAAAAGCAGCTGTAGCAGAAGCCCGTTCAGTGTGTGTGAATCTCCATCTTGAGAGGTAGCAGCTTAGGAGCTGGTGGGTTAATTTTTCCTCTTAAATCCTCTGTCAACAACACCAAGAAAGTTTCAGACTAGAGGCAACTTTGATGGGCTTTTCAAAACTGCACACTCTTCTTATAGTAACCGTGTTGCAACCAACCACTCTACATGGACATCAGTTTCATTTAAAAACGTGTCAAGGACAAGAGCCACTATGGGGAAGACATCTAAAGGTTAGTGATGGGAACCCACAGCCTTGGGCGTCCCAACAGTGAGTCACCGACAAAGCAAAGATTTGAGCGCAAGTTTCTCTGGGCCCCCAACAGAAATGTATTACGTTAACGTGCTCGGGAGATACTAACAAATGACAAAGCACAACCAAAGGATTTGTCAAACTCCATACACTTCAAGTACACTTTTCTACAATTATAAATTATATTGCTGATTTAATATTTGAGACAGTGGCTGATCACATCGGCTTGGGAAATTTTCCAACCCGAAATTTCCCCACTTTTGAGCCGTGACCCCCCACCCTCCCCAGAGTGGTAGATGTGACGGGTGCCCAAATTCAGCTTCACCTTGGATGTGCTTTGGACCTGCTAATTGTCACTCTCCTTCATATGTTCTCAAGCCAGACCAGGAGGCAAACATTATGGTTTAGCCACACAATGAGTGATTTACTAAAATTAGTTCACTTCTGTTCTGAAGTGCTGATAAGGAATTTGTATGGGGATGAAATAAATAGATGTGTATGATATTAATCTAATACGTCAAGTCCTGTGTAATGACGTATGGGGCAAGGAAGATAATAGCAATGTTCAAAACCTGGAAAGAGCTGATGCTCTTGAGTTCTCTTTGTGTTGGGGTTGTTTTCTTTATAAATCAATCATAAGTATGAAAGGTTTCTTTTGAAAAAAATACTTAAACATTTTTTTAAATGTTTTTATTTATTTTTGAGACAGAGCATGAGCAGGGGAGGGGCAGAGAGAGGGGGAGACACAGAATCTGAAACAGCCTCCAGGCTCTGAGCAGTCAGCACAGAGCCCGATGCGGGGCTCAAACTCACGGAGTGTGAGATCGTGACCTGAGCTGAAGTCAGACGCTCAACCGACCGAGCCACCCAGGCGGCCCCCAAAATACTTTTTTTTGATAGAGAGCGAGTGAGGGAGAGGGGCAGAGAGAGAGAGAGAGAGAGAGAGAGAGAGAGAGAGAATCTTAAGCAGGCTCCACGCTCAGCATGGAGCCTGATGCAGGGCTCGATCCCATGACCCTGGGATCATGACCTGAGCTGATATCAAGAGTCAGATGCTCAACTGACTGAGCCACCCAGAGGCCCCATGAAATGTTTCTAAGGCACTGATCATGCAGGGTGGGTGAAGAGAACCCCTAACTAGAAAATGCCTCCCTCCATTACTCAGTATTTTCCTAAGTATTTTCTGTGGGCCATCCATATCAGCATTACATACAGAACTCGTTAAATAAGTAGATTCTGGGGGCTACCTCCTGCCCCCAGGCCTAATGAAAGAGGGTTTCTGGGGGAGAACCGGGGAGTGGGCATCTTGTAGCAAACCTCCCAGATGATTCTCAAGTACGTTAAAGTTTAGGAATCTGGATATTTCCAAAGGCCCCACATGGTGTGTGGTGCTATAGATTGTGGGAATGAGACGAGATAATAGCAAGTTTGGAGTATTCAGCATCCAGTCTGATGGACAGGGTCACAAGGTCAGCGTGTCACCAAAGGCTAAATGATTCAAACCCTGAGGACATTTAAGTGGTGAAAAACACGTATTTGTTTCTAGTGAATGCCTCATGTTTCAGCTTCACCTCGAATGACATCGAACAGGTTGTTTAATCTACTTCAAACCCAATTTTGTTTTTCTCATTAAAGAAAGCAGTGGCGGAAAGAGGTGAATTTTAATCCTCACCTGCATTTAGTATGAAGGCCAAGGACAAGAGGGTCACTATAAAAGATGAACATTTTGCTAAGGTGTAGATAATTTGAATGCAAATGCATGGCAACCTTTTGAGAAGAGAAACTCAGGTAGAAGCTGGGACTTCAGTGGGAAAATGGATAAAATCTGAAGATATCCACAACAATGAATAAAAATGTCAGAATGATGGGAACAACTCAAAATTCTACCCCCACCCCCACCCCCACCCCCGTTCCCTACCAACCCTTAATTCTTCCCTGAAACACTGGCATTTTGGAGGATAAATTTTGGAAGCGGGAAGGGTAGTACAAGATGGAAGGAAGGAAGTGTGGGAGGAGTTAAGGCGGAGAAAAAGAGGCAGGTATCCGCAGGGCACAAAGCTCATTCCTCCAGAAAAGTGAGTGGGAGTTATGTGGTGGAAAAAAACCAAAGTCCTCCCATCCTCAGGCCATCGTCCTTCTGGCCCTGAGTACTGATGAGATGGTACTGTCCCAAACGTCTTCACTCGGCTTTATTGCCTGCTTTGTCTACGTTGGGCTGCTCTCCTTTAAGACAAAATTGGATGCATGGAAACCCTTTGCTCAGGATGAAAGAAAACCCACTTCCTTAGAATCCGAGTTCTTAGACCAGCTTCAGCTTAACCCAGGGAGACTTTGTTCGTGAGTAGACATCTGTGCTTTTGCTGGATAGGTTCTTGCTTTTCCATTTTATTTATGTATTCTTTCCCACCAAAGAGTATAAAATACTTAAAAATTGACCAGGAATGTGGTAAATGTGAGCTTCATATCCGGGATGTTCCTACAATGGATGGAGGCACTTACAAAATTTTGGGAGCAGTGGTAATAATGATTGGCTAAGGCCATTTAGGAAAATAAATATGATTTGCATGTTGGATTTTTTTTTTAATAAGCAGGTTGTTTAGCAGGAATTTCAGGAAAATGTGTGTAATTAGTAGTTACAACAAGCTTAAGACAATTATTTTTAATAATACATTTATACAACTAAAACTCTTTTACTTAACACATGAATACAAGTAATAATTGCTCTTGCTGGAATATGTCATAATGATTTTGTAGAGTACATTATTAACCTCCATGACAGCATGGGAAGTGATTATCATTCTAACCATTTTTGCAGATGAGAGAATGAGTAATAGGGATCAAATGACTTGCTAGTTTCAGAAGCAAGCTGGTTATACCAATCTTGAGACTGTTTCTATCCTACCCATCACATGTCTAGGAAGAAAATCATTAAAAACCAGTACAGGGAAGTTCTTTATTTTGATCAAGTTACTATGGCTAAAACAATTGTCTTGGGGAAACTTGAAAATGCAGTAATGCATGTGGTTGTTTATTGTGTATCATTGATTTTATCTTGCTATCTCCTGCCTAGTATTGAGAAAAATCTAGGTCAGAAGAAAGACCTACATCATTCTGAATATTAATCCCCTGAGATCCTTACCTAATTGAGGGAGAACACATAATGAAGTGTGCCTGATCTTTTTTCTTTCTTTTCCATAATGAGTTCTCATGATTCCTTAAAATAGAAGAGAAATGTCTCTTAGATTGAATGTGTAGATAATGGTGTGTGTAATAGGGTATCATCAGGGACCCAGGACAAGTTTGATTTCCCGAGAAGAAAGACGTCACTGTCCAGGTCTAATTCCGTCCATTTCTCATGCTCCATTACTGGGCTGAGAAGATAGGCATTTCCAGGTTAATAGTCTTGTACCCTAAATTGGGATTCAATATGGCGGTCGCTTTGTCAATGCTAAGTGTAAGCAGTGAGTCCTGGTGAGTAAGGGCTTCAAACACATAGAGTCCAACTCTGAGCCTTTGCTGCCTTCCCAGGTATGTGGCTTGGACCCTCTTTACAAATGTGGTGCTTCACGAGGGGGCTCCTTGTTTTCCTTTCCAAGCTCAGGTCTCTTGGATTCCTGAGGAATCCTATGTTTCCGCTCATGATGCTGACAACCTTAGGGTCTGGTTGCACCATCCACTGTTCATCTCCTTGTCCCCAGGCACCGGTGTGGTGAACGGGCATGAAGTCAGCGCACAGACATGTCTGCTGAAACATGACCACATCCCTGTTTCTCTGTCCCCAAAGCCTCCCGTGCCTGCCCACATACTGCTGGTGCTGCTGATATCTTTAGATATCACACCGTTCTGCCCTCTCCATGCCTTTCCTGGGTTCAAGCTTGTGTTAGCTCTCGCTTGAACGTAACCATTGCATAGCATCTTTGAGCACCTACTGTTTCGTTTCTAGACACTGACGATGTCCGGGCACAGTACGGATGAAGTTCGAATCGTAGCAGCATTAGGACAGGTGACGATGTTTTCCTGAAACTGATTCGTTGATGTTAGGTTGCCCCATCAAAAGTGCATTTTTTATATTTTTCTGTTTGTTGTCTAATTGCTCTAACGTTTTTTTTTTCCTTTGAGCCAAATGGGTCTCTTCCCACCCCCATCCATGGAGACCTGGATAGCATGTGTGAGGACTGCTGGAAATGGTCCCACAGACAGAGGAGCATCAGATTGTGATTTATGTAACCAGCCCCATTCTCGTCACGTAGCCGTGAGCGACCTGTGAGGCCCCACCTGGTCTCCCTGCTTCCCCATTTTTGCTTTCTCACCTGTTATTCACACTGCTGTCAGATTACCCTTCCTGGAGCCCAGCTCTGATTCCATCACTGCCCTGCTTTGCTCAAAAGCCATTAGTGGTCCCACTTCTAACCCAGTCACGCCCTCATGCCTTGCTGGGTCTTTATGGTGCTACCCACTCTGGTCCCAACTGATCTTTCCGTGGAATGGGGCAGCATCTGTGAAAGTGTCCCGCACGGTGCCTGTTCACGTTTCAAAACCACATATTCCCTTCCGTGGATCCCTGGTTCCAGTTCCTCTAAACTTAACGTCTGTTCCCAGGAAACCTCAGGGATGTGTCCTCCAGGGTCTCAGCGGCTGGTGTTACTTCTCTGCACACGGTGCAGCCTTGGCTGTTGGGGTCTCCCAGTGCTGCCTCCTAGTCTACATTCTGAAACTCCTCTGAGGGATGTCACGGCTTTCTCACATTTCAGTAGTTACCCGGACCTCAGGCTGTAGGTGCAGTTTTGTTCTTCCTCTTGGAGCCCCCATCCTGGCGCCTTGCTCGACCTCGCACTCAGCTCAGAGTATTAACAGCAGTGCCCAGGGTGCATGGGACACTTCCAGGTGCCTGGCCGGGTGCTCAGTGCTTCGGTACATCGTATTAGTCTTCAAAGAGTGTGTGAAGAAGGTGCTTTTTAGAAATCCCTATTTTGCTGTGAGTGGAGGAGAGGCTTGCCCAAGGTCAAACAGCTGGTGAGGAGCAGAGCTGGGATTGAACCTGGGTGGGGAGATTTTATCCACCAGGCTGTGCTGTCAGCTGTTGGTTGTAGACTTCGCGAGTGAGTGAATGAATGAATGAATGAATGAGTCGTGCAAAGGGTACCTGACTGGGAAGTGGCGAGTGTTTTGTTCAAATCACCACTCATCCTAGGAAACAGTGGAAGATATGCCTTCTAACAGAAGGAGCGGCTCCCTGGTGCACTCTGTTTTCGTGACGGTAATGCTGTGGTGGGTGATGCTCTGCCGAAGGGACAGAAGTCCCGGGGCTGGGTTCTCAGATGCCAACAGCTCATGTTACAAATGTACATCCTTGCCCACTTGTGTAGATCACTGAGTATTCCAACCCAAATATTCTGTGGAATGAGAAGCTATTCAAAAATTATTTCTTTACCTCTTGGATCGAGCATCTTCATGCTGAACAAATCAATAGCCTGAAAATGAATTTTTAAAAAGACATTTAAAAAAGTCAGTGTTCTTTCAAGAAGGGAAAGTGTCCTGTATCTCACCTGCAGATAAATAAATACAATCTGTGGTTCTCTGTGTTTCATCCTTCCAGCCTACAAGCTATCAAACACTTAAATATTTAAAGCCTCAAATTAACTTCAAGATAACACTAAAATGCACCAATGTCCTTTACCCTGATAAGAAGAGCAATGAATGATTTTAAATTAATGCCAAGTGTACATGCTCTGAATATATTAAGGAAGCCCTGTAATTTGTATGCCTGGCTGAGCCTACGATCTCTCTCCTGCTTTCTGCAGTTGAGGAGGATTGGTTGGTGCTCATTTAACAGTACCAGTGACAAATGGCCCTGTGACTTTCAAAGGCAGGCAGTGGGAGAAAGCGGGCTGCAGCTCTCGGCTCTGCTTCCTTTGAAGTCCCTTGTTGTGTTAATCCCCAGCCTTGGGCTCCCTGCCCTGTTGTTTGCAGTGTGGACCCTCACTCGGTCTGAGTTGATTCTCACCAGCATCCTCGGAGGTGGGCAGGGGATGGCTTACTAAGTACCCTTTAACAAGTCAGCAAACTGAGGCACGGGAAGTTTGAGCGGCTTGCCAGAGTTCAGTGCTGTTTTGTTACTTCTGTCCTTTGGGATTTTGGGAGGTCAAGTTGCCATGGTCTTTCAGAATTAAGATATGCACCACCTGTGACCATGAGGTTGCTTCTTGGGTCTTATCCCATATCTACCGACGGGGGAAGGTCTCGCAGGCATATGGTGGAGAGGAAAAGAAAAGGCACCTTGTAGGCAAACAATACAGTGTTTATGTAAGAAAGAATTCTGTGTATTTCCATATGTAGAGATTGAGGTTTCCAAGTGCCAAGTAGAGAGATACCCAGCAGTTGTTAGCCGTGCTTATGTCTGGGGAGGCGGGGGGGGGGGGGGGGGAGCGGGGCAAGGAGACTTCCAGGGGGAATTTCCCTCCATAATATTATCGTTTCCCCTGCTTCCAGATGTAGTGGATCGCTGTGGTTTTCGTGCCAGTAGCCTCATTGTGGGAATTCTCAGTTTTTTGATAGAGTGAATGTTGCAGTCTAAGATACAGAAAGTTTAGAATGTCTGCTTTTTGCTACTGTGCCATTCACTCATGCTTCAGAAATGGCCCTAAAGGAAGCAAGCACATGCTTGGGTTTGGATAGCCTCAAAGGAGCGGGGGAGGTACTCGATGCCTGATATTTAACGCGGAAGTCAGCAAATATCTCAGGTGTCCCTGTTCGTAGTTGTGCGAAACCTTGTGCTTTTTTTTCCTTGTGCTCATTATGATGGGAATTAACTAGATTTCCCAGTGTGTATTTATTTCCTAAATGCCTGTTTTACCCTCAGGCTTGTGAGCTTCTTAGGTAAGGACTGTGAATGAATGAATGAATGAATGAATGAGACCTTGTCATTCGTTCGGCCATTTGATATTAGTTTCCTAGGCTGCCACGACCAATTGCCACAATCAGCGTGGGTTAAGACAACAGAAATTTATTCTCTCACATTTCTAGGGTCAGAAGTCTGAAATCAAGGTGACAGGAGGGCCATGCACTCTCCAAATGCTCAAAGGAAGGATCTTTCTTTGCTCCTCCCAGCTTCTGGTGGTTGCTGGAGACCCTTGGGTTTCATTGGCTTGTAGATACATCATTCCAATCTCTACCTCCCTCTTTCCGTGGCAGCCTTCTGTGTGTTTGTGTCTGTGACTCTTCTCTTCTTGTAAGGACATCAGTCCTATCGGATTAAGCGTCCAACTTACTCCAGTATGATCCTACCTTAACTAATTGTATCTGCAACAGCCCTATTTCCAAAGAAGCTCGCATTCTGAGGTTCCAGGAAGGACATGAATGGGGGGGGGGGAAGGGGGATCCTGTTCAACCCAGTGCAGGAGCTGTAAAGAAAAACAAGAAAATTAGATAGTTCAGTGGATATTGGGGCCAAGTATTTCACTGTTGGAAAAGCGGACTAGAACCAGAGGCTAAAGCAAAAAGCAAGGATGGAAGGACATGGGCAAGGAGAGGGCAGATGACATTTCTTTGAGAAACATTTTGTGAATCTTTTATTTTACTGTATTTTATTTTTTATTTTATTTTATTTTTGAGAGAGAGAGGGTGTGTGTGTGCCAGGGGGGTGAGGGACAGAGGGAGAGAGACAGAGACAGAGAGAGAGAGAGAGAGAGAGAGAGAGAGAATCTTAAGCAGTCTCCACGCTCAGTGTGGAGCCCGGTGTGGGACTTGATCCCACCACCCTGGGATCATGACCTGAGCCAAAATCAAGAGTCACATGCTCAACCAACTGAGCCACCCAGGTGTTCCATGAATGATTTTTTAAAATGCCTGTGGCATTGAAGGAGCCCTGACTTCTGTCCCAAGCACCTTACCCCTGCAGGCACCTTACCCCTGCTGGGTGCACGTGGGTGACCCCTTCCTGCTGCTGAGACTTTGAATTGAAGGGTGGTTGGGTGACATCATTTTTAACTGCCCCGATGGCTTGTGAGAAGCATGTGGAAAGACTTTTCATAAAGAGAAAGTTTCTCCCTTTCTCTCTGGAAGAGGCCTCGCCTGCATTCCGCAGAAGAAAGAGGCCCTTGACTTCGTAGGTGAAGAATAAGCCTGAAGAGGTTCCCCAGATGTGCACCAGCTTGCCAGGTTCTGAAAATCTCCATGTGAGTTCATCGGACCGTATTCTCTTACCTGTAGAGCTCATCTAGGACACCAGTTGTTCTTTTTAAAAATTTTTAAACGTTTATTTATTTTTGAGAGACAGAGAGACAGAGTGTGAGCGAGGGAGGGGCAGAGAGCGAGGGAGACACAGAATCGGAAGCAGGCTTCCAGGCTCTGAGCTGTCAGCACAGAGCCCGACGCGGGGCTCGAACCCACGAACCGTGAGATCACGCTCTGAGCCGAAGTCAGACAGGACACTTAATCGACTGAGCTGCCCAGGCGCCCCTCTTTTTTTTTTTTTTTTTAAAGATATAATTAACATGTAACATTGTGTAAGTTTAAGGTGTACAACCCGTCGATTTGATACACTTACATATTACAGTATGATTCCTCCCGTATCAGTAGCTAATACCTCTGTCACGTCACATAATTGTCACTTCTTTTTTGTGATGGGCACATTTGAGATCGGGTCTCTTAGGAACTTGGAAGTATAGCGTAGTGTAGTGTTGACTCTAATCATTATGTTGTACATTAAATCTCAAGCCAATTCATCTTCTAGTTGCAAGTTGTATCCTTAGACAAATTCTCCCACCTCCCCCTCTTCCCAGCCCCTGGTGACCACTGTTTCTACTGTTTTTGTGATTCCCCATATATGTGATAACATGCATCCTTTGTCGTTCTTTGTCTGGCTTATTTTACTTGCGTAATGCCCTCATGTTTCATCCATGTTTTGCGATCGCAGGATTTTGGTCTTTCTCGTGGCTGAATAATATTCCACAGTTCGTGTGCCCGTGTGTGTGTCTCACTCTTCTTTATCTGTTCATCCATTGTCAGGTGCTTAGGTTGTTTCTGTATCTTGGCTATTGTGACGAATGCTGCAGGGAACATGGGAGTGCAGGTAGCTTTTCAATACCTTGTTTTCACTCCCTTTAAACATATACCGGGAAATGGAATTGTTGGATCATATGGCAGCTCTATTTTTTAATTTTCTGGGGGGCCTCTGTACGTTTCTCTGAAGTGGCTGAACCAGTTTACATTCCCATTAAGGCTCCCTTTCTCTCTACATCCTTGCCAACCCTTCTTATCTCTGGTCTTTTTTTTTTAAATTTTTTAAATGTTTATTTATTTTTGAGAGACAGGGACAGAGCATGAGCGGGGGAGGGACAGAGAGAGAGAGGGACACACAGAATCCAAAGCAGGCTCCAGGCTCTGAGCCGTCAGCACAGAGCCCGACGTGGGGCTCGAACTCACGAGCTGTGAGATCATACCTGAGCCGAAGTCAGATGTTTAACCCACTGAGCCACCCAGGTGCCCCATCTCTGGTCTTTTTGAGGAGAATTATTCTAACAGGTGGTTGTGATTTGCATTTCCCCTGATGGTTAGTGATCTGAGCACCTTTTCATAGACCTGTTGATCATTTGGAGTCTTTCTTGATTCTCCTTTTACCGCCGAATCCTGACCTGACCCATTAGCATTTCCTGTCAGCTTTAACTTCAGAATGCATGACTCTTTCTCATTCTCTCCCCCGTAAGGTTACTTTTATCTTTTGCCAAGACTTCTGCAATGGTCTGTAAGCTCCTTTTCTTATTCCCGAACTCTTCCCCTCTCCCGTGTTCCCATCGAGTCATCGCACGGCAGCCAAAGCCATTTTTCAAAGCGCGCAGATCCATTGTGTCATTCCCTTGTTTAATCCTCGCTCACAGCCCTACCCTCACAGTCAGACACATGCCACCAGGGATCTCTCCCTACTTCTCTGCTGGACACAAGATAAGCTCCCCTCCCCCAATTTAGAGCCTACCCTACAAAGCAGGGAGAAGGAGGAGCCTTCGTGGGCTGGGCTTACCCTGCGTGATCTGAAGTCAAGTTCCCGCCGCTGGTGAATAGAATTTTAGAAATTCAGTTCAAGTGTGAAAAAAAAAACCAAACAAACCAGTCTTACCTTCACGCAGTGCCCGAGTTTGTCGCTTGAAAAGTTTGGTTCTGGGGATCATGTCATTCTTGTAACCCGGCTTTGATGATAACATCTGGGTAAGGGCGTGGCTGTTACTTCTCTATCCTTGTGTCTTACGTGGGACCTGGCGCACGTGGCCGCTTTTTCTCTTGCGGAAATTCTCACGTGTGTTTTCCTGCCTGACGTCCAAGGGAACGGAAGCTCCTTACAGACGGGAACCTGCTTTGCCCCTGCTTAGCTAGTCCCGTGGCACTCCTCAGCCTTCCCCAGCAAGTCTGGCCGTTCTGCCTAGGACAGTCAAGCCAGAGCTTTGAACTAGAATTACACAGTTGGGCTCAGTGTTTGGCTCCAAAATTGCTTCCTTAGGAGCCGGAAGATCTTTGCTCTCTTTTTCAGGAGACCTGGCTTTGTTCGCCCCAAGAGTCATGCGTGGGACCTTCTCCTAGGCTGTGCCCGGGGAGCAGGAGAAGTGAAAGATAAACAGGTCTCTGCTGCAAAAGGGCTTTCTTTCCCTCCCTCCCTCCCTCCCTTCCTTCAATTTAATTTTTTTAATATGAAATTTAATGTCATATCGGTTTCCATACAACACCCGGTGCTCATCCCAAAAAGGGCTTACTTTCATGGGGAGCCGGAGAGGTAGCTGGCAATAAGAAAGCTCAGGAAACGTGGTAACAGGACGTGTTCATGGTCCTGAGGCAGCTCGGGGGAGGGAACCACCAGTTCCGCTAGGGGAAACCCAAGTAGGCTTCCTAGCGGAGAGGCCGTTTGGGCTGGCCCTTGGTAATTGAATGGAATTTTCCCAGCCGGATCCGGCGGCTGGTGGAGGTGGAGAATTGGAGGAAAGAACAGCGCGTGCAAGGGGACGGAGGTGCTTTGTTCCAGAAGCACGGGGCGGTCAGGGCAGCTGGAGCCCCTCCCACGAGCGTGGGGATCTGAGTTGCCTGATACTTGGGGGTGGATTTCTGGTTCTTGTTTTCAAGTGTTAGATAAAGGTTCTTAACTTTCAGTTTCTCTAATTAAATAATTATGGCATGATGGCAGCTCTCATTATTTTGACTCCATTCCCACCTCTGCAGATTCACAACAATCTCCTGTCTTATAAAGATAACGCATCCAGGCTGAGCCCAGAGTGTCTGTCTGTGGGGAGGCAGAGGAGGTCAGGCGTTGCCTCAGGCAGGAGAGAGGGAAGTTCTCCGTGACCTTCAGAAACTGTTAACATTTTGAGGCCATCCGGTATGATGCCCGGGAACAGTGATGCAGAATGCGTTGTCTCAGGGATCCCAACAGCAGCAGATTCTTGCAAAGTGGAGTAGTTTGGCTGCTTTTAACTAAGCAGATTGTGCCCAGAGCAGCAGGAAATCATGGGGGACCTGGAAAATTCCTGCCTGATCCCAGAAGCAAGGGCCTTCACTCCAGCGCCCTGGGACTCTGGGGGTGGGGGGAGGGTGCACTCCCTTGACAAGTGCGTGGAGAGACAGGCCTGCCAGCAGGCACAGGGGTGGGCCAGCCTGGCGGGAGCTTGAGGGAGAGGAGGGGAGATGACCGCCGTGGGCCAGGCCCTGCCAGACGCTGAACGTTGGCCGGGTGAGGCAGCCGGCAGGTGGCACAGGGGAAGTTGGAATTTTGACTGGTTCTGGATGATTTCTGGAGGGGTGGGATCAAAGGGGAGGGTCTCTGCCATCTGCTCTGTGAGTCTGGGGTGGTGATAACAGGGATAGACTGAGCACAGAGCAGAGGCCCTTAGGAAGAACACACGGGAAGTCCCAGGTGCCCGCTCGGTCCCAGACACTGTCCACTTCTGAGGCTGTCTTGTCTCCCGTCCCCCTTGCCCACTGGCCGTGGAGTTAGGCACAGGACTGAGATCAGACTGTTTGGGTTTGTCCCCGCACCATCCGCTCTGAGAAAACTGTGTAACATCCCCAAGCCTCAGTTTCTTTCTCTCTAAAGCAGGGATGGTATCCTAGGAGAGTCAGCATCAACCAAGGTTTGAATGTCCTTGTAATTTGCTCCTTGGACAGGGCTCCACTACTCCTGTTTCTGCCTTCTGTCCCCTCAGACGAGGGCCCAGGCATGGGGACAGGAGGTGGGCGGGTGTCGATGGGAGGTACAGAGGTACTGGGAAGATCAGAATGTTCTCTGGGTTTCTGCACACCTTTCTTCTGGGCTCTTGCTGAAGATGGAGTCAGCAGGTCCCCCCCCCCCTCGTTCTCTGCTTCAAGGTTGGCGGGGACAGGATGGCCAAATGTGGACACGTATAATCCCTTCTAGAGGGCATTTACGCCCTGAGAGCTGTGCTCTGCCTGGCCTCTGTTCCCCAGACTCATTCCTCACCATTCCCCACTTCACCCTCTGCCCTTCCAACCCCCTCAAAGATGGCAAGACTCTTGTGCTCCTGGGCCTCTGCACCTGCTGGGATCTCCCCACCCTCTATGCCCACAGGCCTCTCACACCTCCACCCTGTATCCCCAAGTCCAGGTCTGGCTAATGCCAACATGTCCTTTCCCAGTAGAGATATCACTGCCTCCAGGAAGCCTTCCATATTGGCACCCTCTCCTCATCCACATTCCAAAACCCCTTTTCTGTGGCCATAGTATCTGACCTTCCCCCTCTGATGCCTTTATCACATAGGTCGTCATCGCTAGCTTCTCTTTTGTTGCTCTCCTTAAACCATAAACTCTGGCTGGTAGGGATCTGTTTTTTTTTTTAACATTTATTTATCATTGAGAGACAGAGAGAGACAGAGCATGAGCAGGGGAAGGGCTGAGAGATGGGGAGACACAGGATCCGAAGCGGGCTCCAGGCTCCGAGCTGTCAGCACAGAGCCCAACGTGGGGCTCGAACCCATGAGTGTGAGATCATGACCTGAGTCAAAGTCGGATGCTCAACCGATTGAGCCACCCAAGCATCCCTATGCGTTTGCGTATTCTAGACATTTCGTATAAATGGAGTCATACACTGTGTGGCCGTCCGTGACTGGCTTCTTTCACTTAGCACTTTACCAGGATTCACCCATGTTGTTGCTGCCTGCATTAGTATTTTATTTCTTTTTTATGGCCAAATAATATTCCATTGTAGGAATATGTTTTATTTATCTATTCATCTGCTCGTGGGCATCTGGAGTGTTTCCACCTTTTGGCTCTGGTGATTAGTGCTTGTTCGTGTACAGGTTTGTGTTTGAGCTCCTGTTTCAGTTCCTTTGGGTATAGACGCTGGAGCAGAATTGCTGTGGCCGAGGGTGATTTTGTGTCTAGCTTTTGGAGGAATCCTCAGACTGTTGTCTGCAGCGGCCGCACTGTCTTACCATTCCTGTCAGCAGTAGACAAGGGTTCTATCCTCAACATCCCCATCTGCCCTTACTATCCACATGCTCAAAAAAATTATAGCTAACCTAGGGGGTGTGATGGGCAGGTGCACAGTTGGACCCCCAGGTCTCAGGATACTGTCAAGCAGGCACGAGGACCTCAGGAAGGATCTTCCCAAGGAACAAATCATCGTTCCCCTCAACTTGGTCCACAAAAGGCCACCTTGCACTCCATCAGACTCTCTGAGTTGCATGGGTGACTCTGAGGATGGTCACCCTCCTCCACCCTTTCCCACAGAGTTGCAGAGGCCCATCCCTTCCTGGGAGCAAGGGTAGCTCTTCCCTGGGGTCTCCAGCCTGGGTGTCTCCTCCATCCGGGGTCCCGTCCTGCAGTCGCCAAGCGGGCATCAACCTGCTGAACAATGCTGCAAAGGTCCTGTGGTCTCTAATGTGCCCCGTGCCTGCTGAAGAGCTGGCCCAGAAAGCTGCCCTTTGTTTCCTTGGGTTTCTCTTATTGCTGGTCGAGCTGCGTGTCACAGTGCCTGTCGTCCTCACTTGGGCTCTCTGGGTGCTTTTCATCCTCTTAAAATGCTGCTCACGAGGGGCAGGTCTTTGCCTTCGAGGGCTGCTCTTTTCATGTTAAATCATCTGGAAGCAGCATGAATATCGATAGCTGTTATTGTAGAAACCTAGAACGTGACGCAGGTGTCTTTCTTCCGTTCCTGTTTTGGAGGCAGCCCTTACTAGGAAACACCTGTCACGCTCTTGCCCGTGGTGCCTGAGGTGGGGACCAGGTCACAGCCAGAGCAGTGGTTCAGGTGTCTGTTTGCAAGCAACAGAAACTAACATCAGCTGGCATAAAACCAAGAAAGGAATTTGCTGGAAGGGGGCAGGGTGGCTCCCAGACAATTGAAAGGCTGAAGATCCCACCTCAGAGGGGCTGTCGTGTCCGACTGGAGAGCAGAAGCGAATGGGTGGTTTCTGCAAGGACACCCAGAGCTAGCTGCAGGGTGGTGGGGCTGGGGGCCTCGACCGGCAATCCCACCGTCGCTGCACCCTACGTTGGAGGGCTGCCCGAAGGCCAAGTGCAGCTGTTCCTGCAGCAGGAGGGGAAGGGCACAGGCAGGCAAACACCCCTGCCGTCCTCTGCATGTGTGAGCGTTACCCAGAAATCCTTCGGCGTTTAGTCAGGACGCGTGCAGCCCTCCTGTACGACTTCTGTCAAGACACTCGGCGAGAAAGGACTTAAGGATCCTGATCCAGGGCATCTCCTAAGGTGCTCCCTGGATGCAGGCATCAGGATGCTCCAGGAGCTCGTTCCCACAGGGGCAGAATCTCAGGGGCTGAGTGGGCTCAGAGTGCAAGCCAGACCATCTCCCTGGGCATTTTCTGCAAACTTCGTCTCGGACCCAGCGTGCCCTTCAAGCTCTTTGATTCCAAGAGCAACGTGAGGGCTCCTCTCTGATCAGAAGGATCATGTCCCAGGGATGCCCACGTCGAGGGGAACTGCGTCCAGACACAAGGGGCTATGGAGGCCGGAAGGTGGGATGGGGGAGGTGAGAGCCTAGTCAGGGCCCTTGCACTTGGGCAAGCAGCCAGGCGGGCCTGTAGGGTGCAAACGCGTTGTTCTCCATTCCTGGCAAAGGCTGCAACTCCGTCATTTTGGCCGTCATTTTGGGCTTCAGTAAACGTGGAGGCTTCTTTTCATGGGTAACGAATAAATAATATATAGCATTTATCGGGTGAGTAGGCTTACATTTTGTCCTGGCATCTCTGAAATGTAGACACTTGCTACCCTGCTCCGGGATGTATAGGTCAGGAAAGGGAGGCCCAGAGACCTCCAGGAACCTGCCCGCGGTCAGGCGGCTGGTGGCAGCAGAGCTGGAGGGAGTCCAGGGAACCCGGTGGCAGAGCCAGCCTCTTGACCCCATGCTGCCTCCAATTTGTTGACACAGAATTTTTACAGATGGTGAAGGATCTGCTGGTGTGGGCGATGCGGTTGTGTCAGTGTGGTTGTGTCCAATTCCATGCTATTAGGACAGCATTTGCTAAGAGCTGGGCCCTGGGGAGGCAAAGGTGGCCAAGACGCTGTCTTTGCCTTCAAGGCGTCGGTTCTGGAAAGGGCTGTAGGAAAACAAACCTGTGCTGAAGGGACAACGCAACGCATGAGTGTTTTCAGTCAGGGGCCCTTTCTGTGTGTTGTAGAGCAGTGGGGGACAGGAGTGGAATCAAGGGGGGCCCTAGGGAGGAGGTGACCATTGAGCTGGACCTTGATTGATGCGTGGGAGATCAGCAGGTGGACGGGTTGGAGGAGGAGTGCCGGTGCCTGAATCGTGAGTACTCCAGGCCCTGTGGGCGAGGGGATGTTGCCTGGGGAGAGGGAGGTGGGAAGCGGGGTGGGGGAGGGTTGGAGATGGAAGGGCTTGGATGCTGGAGACGAGATGGAAAAGTTGGGCCAACCGTGGCCACATTCCTAGGCAATGTTCCTCAGCCTGTGTATTCCTTTTCAAGGACCTCCATAACGAGTTACCAGCACTTTGGTGGCTTAAGCAATACGGTTTTATTATCTTATGAGTTCTAGATGTCGGAATCCAGAATGGGTTTCACTGGGCTGAAATCAGGTGTGCACAGGGCTGCTGCATGCCTTCTGGAGGCCCCAGGGGAGGGTCTGTTTCTTCTCCCAGCTTC
This sequence comes from Acinonyx jubatus, assembly GCF_027475565.1. NCBI lineage: Eukaryota > Metazoa > Chordata > Mammalia > Carnivora > Felidae > Acinonyx > Acinonyx jubatus. The sequence continues at coordinate 80,282,595 of NC_069393.1, read as the reverse complement.
TAGAGGCTGCCCTGCGTTCCTAGCCTCCTGACACCTTCCGCCATGTTCAAAGCCAGCAGGAGCGGTGGGTCTTCTTCGGACTGCTTCTCTCATCCTTTCTTCCACTTTTAAGGACTGTTGTGATTATGTTGGGTGCACCTGATAATCCAGGACAACTTCCCTGTTTTAAGATTAGCTGACGAGCAACACTGATTCCGTCAGCAGCTTTAACTCCCTCTGCCATGGACCTTAACATAGTCACAGGTGCTGGGGACCCCAGTGTGAACATGGTTGGGGGCCCTCGTTCCACTGTGTCTTATCATCACCGAAGGTTCTTAAGCTGAGGAGTAACATGTCAGCATTTGAGAAAGATGATCGTGGATGCAAGTTTGCAAAGAGAATCGTGGAATTGCTTTTTCTGCCCCTCAGGCTGGACAAGACAACGATTCGTTTTTATTTTACAGTCTTATTTTAATGCCACCTTATGATATCTACAGAAAAATGCAGAATGGCAAATTTAGAAGTGTACGTTGTGATGTTTACTTACCTGTGCTCTGCCCATATGATTCATATTTTGCTTCAGTCCGCAGAGGATTTGATGTAACTTCCAGAAACGCAAGTAATGCATGATGTTGGAATCAGTAGTTGCGGGAAATACAAGGGGACATTGTAAGTAGGAGAAGCATGAAGCTAGAGAGTTAGTTCATTGCTGACTGAGGTGGTTCATGAACTTGGCCGCAAGCATCCTGGCCCACAGAGCAGAGAGAGAAGCAGGGTTCGTGACACAGCCTATCAGTAAGATAAATACAGGTGACATTTACCACCTGTAGCCGATGCCCAGCCTCTTCTGGGGCTGACATATGAGAAGATTTTCTGTTGCAGGGGTCCCCGTGAGCAACAGCGTTGGTTGTTGCAAACTTTGTCCTTGGGAAAAAGTGCTCGTGGACACTATAATGACCTTTGTATGAACACCAGTTTCCTACAGCGTCCCTTAACGCGAGCAGATGATGAATACCAAAGCATCTTTCTGTGAGAGATACCACGAAGGGGGTGGGGGTGGGAGTGTTTCACTTATCTCTTGCTGCATTAAAACACCCCAGACTTGGGGTGCCTGGGTGGCTCAGATTGTTAAGCGTCCGACTTCAGCTCAGGTCATGATCTCACGGTTCATGGTTTCGAGCCCTACGTCCGGCTCTGTGCTGGCAGCTCGGAGCCTCGAGCCTGCTTCGGAGTCTGTGTGTGTGTGTGTGTGTGTGTGTGTGTGTGTGTGTGTGTCTCCCCCTCCTCCTTCCCCACTTGTGTTCTTGTCTCTCTGCCTCTCTCTCTCTCAAAAATAAATAAACATTAAAAAAATAATAAAAGACACCCCAAGCTTCATGACTTGACACGACAACCACAATTTGTTATCTCTCCGGGTTGATCAGGTGCAGCTGGGCAGTGGCAATGTCGTGTCCACTGGGGCTGCGTCATCCGGGAGCTTGGCTGGGGCCAGAGCCTCCAATGTGGCTTCCTCACGCGGCTGCTGGTGGCGCTGGCTGTCAGCTGGGGGCTCAGCTGGGCTCTTGGCTAGGATGGCTCGGTTCTCATAACACGGCAGCTGGCTCCCAGGAGAACCATTCTAAGAGGGAAGGGAAAGCTGGAGACATCTTGGAATGTGGGGACCGCTCAAAGCCCAGCCTCGGAAGTTAGATAAGGTCACTTCCATCACGTCCTATTTGTCAAAACAGATCCTAAGGCCAGCCCAGTTCCAAGGGAACGGGAATTTGACTTCCCCTCTTGACGGGAGAACTAGCAACAAATATGTGGCCATTTTTAATCCACTGCAGGGGCCCAGACAATGGCCAGGTGTGCAGGTCCCCGGTCAGCTTGACTTGATGTGGGAGTAAAATTTGGAAAAGCTTGAGGCGTGGATGGGCTGCCTCGTCCTCTCTTTCCGGCATCCCCCACAAATCTCGGTTACCGAAAACGGGGCTCCTTGCAAGAAGCAGAGAGGGGAGAGGCCAGAGTGTCTCCCAGCCAGGAAGCGGACCGTAGAATTCTGTGTGGGAGATGAAAGGAAGAGCTCGCGTTTCAAGAGCCACGCCCCAGGATACTGTTCTCCCCGTCCCTGTCATCCTCTTCGCCAGGGCGGGTTTTAGTTTCGCGGGCCACAGAAATGTTGCTCATCTCACAAAATTGGGTCTAGTGAATCCTAAAGATGCCACGTGATGTTGCTGGTGCTGCTGCATGGTGTTAGCTGGGCGTGGCTTTCCACACTCTCCCGCGTGATCCTAAGTCAGGGTTGGTCGAGGAACATTCGCGCGAGACCGGAAGGTGGCGACGAGGAAGCTAACTCCGTGTTTTGATATTTGACCGCTGGCAGTTTCTGAGCCTCGCCCCTGCCTCACCCTCTGCTCCACGTCAGGGAGAGCTGATGAGAAAGTCAGGTGCTCCCTCCTCGTGGTGCTGGTGGGAGATCAGAGCCACAAAAGCCCTTGCCTGTGCTCAGGAACCCTCAGGTTGGCCCCATCCCAAGCCCCGGGCCAGGCTCCCTTCCTGGTTCTCCCAAACCATGTCGGCCACCTCCCCTAGAGAGACCTCTGTGGTATGAGTCATCAGGCTTTCCGTGTCCCCTTGGGGTGAATGTGGCATCATCAGTCTTGACATCTGAACCAAACCTGGGGGCGGGGGCCCATCTGCCTCTGCAGGTGACCGTAGCAGGGAGAAGTGAAGTCTCTGCTCGGTGACGGCAAGGAGTCGCAGCTGGGAGGCACGGCGGGTGCCGGCTGCTCCTTGCTTTTCCTGCCCTATTCCAGCTCTTTCCGCCCCCCACGGCTGCTGGCCCTGCTGGCAAATAGCCACCCATAACGGAGGCGGCACCCTCCACTGCTTCTCTGCTTGCTCTCCAGACCTTCATCGCCCTCTCCTGGCGGCGGCTGGCCGTACCCGGCTTCAGGGGCACTGGGGTGCTCACGCGTGACCTCTTCTTTGCACGCGCGGACAGAGGAGGCTCTGCTGTCCCTTCGTCTTCCTATAAGGATTCTGATCCCACCACGGAGGCTCTCCTCCCGGGACCTCATCTAGACCTAATTCCCTCTTAAAGACCCCACCTGCAAAAAACCATCACGTTGGGGTGGCTTCAGCATGTGAGTTTTTGGGGGCCACAAATATCAGTCTGTCACGGCTCCTCGCAGCAAGACGGGGGGATCTGAGGGCAGTTGCTGTATCATGGCCAAGCATGGAGGTCTCAGTTTAGTTTTTATTTAACACTCGGAAACACTGCATTCCGATGGGACTGTTGTGCATTTTAACTCTTGGTCACATCCACAGCCTGGCAACATGTGGGTGGAATAGATTCAAAACAGCATAATTTGGGACTTCAAGGCAAGAGAAAAATCAATTCTGCATTGTGGAAAACAGAATAAACTCATTTCTTTTAGCATCTCGTGGAGCCTTCAGGCGTTCATATTCACGCATTTTATCAACTTGTGATATCTCCCAGCCAAGAGCGTCATTAGCATTTCCAAATCATCAGTGGCCTTCTCATATGTGATTTGTTTTCGGTGGGTCTTGAAAACACTGATATTCTTATATTTGTTTGTGTGTTTTCGTTTGTTTTTCCCTGATTTACAAAAGCACAACATGTCACTTTTTACAAAATTGGGGAAATGACATGAAAGTATAAAGAAGAAACTTAAGGGGCGCCTGGGTGGCTCAGTCGGCTAAGCATCTGACTTCCGCTCAGGTCACGATCTCACGGTTTGTGAGTTCAAGCCCCTCATCAGGCTCTGTGCTGACAGCTCGGACCCTGGAGCCTGCTTCAGATTCTGCGTCTCCCTCTCTCTCTGCCTCTCCCCTGTTCCCTCTGTCTCTCACAAATAAATAAGTATTTTTTAAAAATTAAAAAAAAATAAAAAAAGAAGAAACTTAAATCACCAATAGTGTCACTTAAAGATAACCACAAGATGTTCCTTCAAATTTCCCAGGGTGTTTGAAATAGGCATGCCTCACTTTCTGAAAAAGCTGGTTATTAAAAAATCCCCACATACATGTGAATTGGTGAACTTGAGAGGAGAAAGGACCTTCAAGGACATCTTGTCTCAGGCCCTGATTGTGTGGCTGGGTAAACTGAGGCACCCACTCAGGAGTGCACAGCTTTCTGCACTATGTCTGAATTCCACAAATTGTGCCACTCCCACATTCTTTTCTCAGTATTTTCAGAATCCTACATCCTGGTAATCACTTTCCCTGATAGTCAAGTACCTTTAACTAAAATGAAAACATTTGCTCATGGACTTCCCCCAGTTCTGTGAGGCCCCCCTCCCCCCATCTTGTTCATGTCACCAGCAGCCAGTGGGGACTGAGTTAGGAATGATGTGCCTGTAACTCCCTCAATCTCCTGCATGGATCTATTCATAAATTCCACATTATGAAATGAGTCACAAAATCGTATGGTCCTAGGATTCTCATTTTTCAACTTATTATTTTGAATATTTTTGAGCATACAGAAGGGTTGCAAAGATAGTAGAGGGTCCCTTTGACCCAGCTTCGCCTGGTGTTACCATCTTATAAAACCACAGAACGTTTGTTGAAACTAAGACGTTAGCATTGGTCCAATGCTATTAACCAAACTATGGGCTTATCTGGGTTTCCTTGGATTTTCCACTAATGTCCTTTCTGTTCTAGGATCTAATCAAGGATCTCAGGTGCCATTGAGCCCTTATGTCTCAGCCTCCTCCAATCTGTGACACTTCCTCAGTCTTCCCTTGACTTTCACAATCTTGATACTTTTGAGGAGTAATGATCCTTCATATTGTGGAATGTCCCTTCGCTGGAGTTTCTCTGATGTTCTCTCCCTATTCGGTTGAAGTTACGGGTTTGGGGTGCAAACACCACAAAGGTGATGTGCTCTCCTTGTCACATCATATTAGGGGGCACCTGACACAACATGACTCATCATTGGCCATGTTGACCTTGATCTTTGGTTGAGTTGGTGTCTCCCAGTGGGGCCACTCTACAGTCACCATTTCCCCTTTTCGTGTTCTGTTGGTAAAGGATTCTCATCTTCAGGCTTGCACTGATTGGGTAAGGACCCACCTAACTTCCTCCTCGCTTCCCCCTCCTTGGTGAAGTCAGTCCCTGGGCAGGCGCCTGGCAGTGATTCTCAGCGCTGGCTGGCTGCACACCTGGGGATACCTGGGTCCTTTGTGAGAGCAGTGGTTCTCAAAGGGTGGTTCCAGGGGGAGCCACGGTGCCACCTGGGATCTTGTTAGAAATGCAGATTCTTAGCCCCCCCCCCCCCCAGACCTGCAGACTTTGGAAACTCTGGGGGTGGGGCCCTGGATTTGAAGAAGGTCTCCAGGGGATGCTGGAGCGCACTGTTGCGAACCATGGTAGAGTGTCTGATGTAATTGGTCGGGGCCGTGGCCTGATCGTTGGGAGTTTTTCAAAACTTCTCAGGTGATTCCAGTGTGCAGCCAAGATTGAGAGTTGCTGCTGGAGCTGTGTGCAGATTTTAGGGCCTCCTGCAGGCTACTCTTCATGTGACTAATGGCTTTTTCTATTGTTTATGGCAGATTTTTCTTCATCTTTCTAATCTGTATTATAAAGGAGTAGAAATGTAATTTCCCAGTTAGCTTATATTTTACATGAAAAATGGCTAGTTTGAATCAGACAAAAGGAAAGACATCTTTCAAAGGGTAATGACCCCTGTTTATTCAAATGGCAGCTTTCCAGTTTCATTGCAAGAGGAGGGAACAATTCATTTCTCCTAAATTGGTTTTCTTCAGGGTATCTTCCCCCCTACAAAGGAGCACTTCTGAGAAAACCGCCTGGCTGGGTAGAACGGCGACAGCCCTTCTCGGGCCCCCGTGGGCCTTAGATCGCTTCGTTCATGGTGTGACTGAGGACGAAGAGCTTTGCAAGCTTTGTCGGCAGATCTGAGATTCCAAGTAGGGATCCTAGGAAGGCAGACACCTCCAGCAGTGTGCAAACCACAGAGAAGCACGGTACCGCTTTGCAGTTGACAGTTCAAATGTCCTCCTTGCTGGTCTCGGGGAGGCTTTCCCAGCCCCAGCACAGCCGACACGTGGGGCGGTCACGGGGGCTGTTCTGCGCATTGCTGGAGGTGTAGTTGTATCCGTGGCCTCTACCCGCCAGATGCCACGTCACGCATTGTGACAGCTGCAAATGTCCCCACACATGGCCACCTGTTCCCCAGGAGCAGGAAGGAGAGAATGGTCCCCAGTCATGAACCGCTGGTCTTAGGAGACAGAGGTCACAGGGATTTAGGCAAGTACCAGCCCAGCAGTTTCGGTGGCCCTGCCAGTAAGCTCTTCTCTATCTCTGGCCCCCTCCCAGCCTGGCCCTGCTGGCTCTGCCCTTGGAGCAGCCCCCGCTTCTGTCGTCAAGCCCACCCTGCTCAGACTCCACCTCTGCCTGTTTGACTCTTAATGTGGTCTCGGCAGCAGCCCCGGGTGCTCTCTGACCAGGTCCTCTGCGACTGTAAGGGACAGCCCGATGGCCTCAACAGTCTGTGGGTGGACTTTAAGCCTGAGGCTTCTGGAACTCGGAGGACACTAGAAACCCAGACGTGGGGGCCCGGAGGAGTCCACCAACCACCCCCACCGTTGAGCGTGGCACAGGGTCTTTTACGTTCACTTACCACGTCTCCCACTTACTGCCTGCTTCCCCCCAGGGACGGTTTTTCTCCCTTTGTATAAATATTTGTGTTGCCTCTTTTTGAAGAGGGGTCCCTTTTATTAGACTCAGCAGAGTACTGGAATAAGATCTTTCGTGCTCAAAACAATTCCAAAGACCATATCCCTGATTTGTCCTGGTCTCTACCTCCCCCAGTGACTCTGATACTGCTGGACCAGTGGCCCCTGGCCCCCGCCAGTTGATTCAGCACAGAGAGTATGTATCCTTCAACGGACTGGGTAGAGGGTTTCAGTCGTGCCCATCAGGGCGGGAGCCCATTTTCTCTTTTGGAAATTTCACATCCGGAAGGAAGAAGGCTTTTCCCAAGAGGGAATGCCCGGGGCTTCATCCTTGCAGGAGTGAGGGGGGCAAGACCTCAGGTACCTCTGAAGCTTGGCTTTGATCACCTCCAGTGTTACTCTGGAGGATAAGCGGGAGCCCTCCCTGCTCCGATCTCTGAAGGCTTCGAGAGACTGTAACTCAAAGGACCAGATGTCTGCCAAGGGCGGGATTCTGGCAGGGCCCTCCCAAAGGCTGACCACACTTGACGGGTTGATTGGAGTGGCTGGTGTGATATCCACACCCTCTTGAGAGCAGTTGCTGGGGTCATGCGGGGATGGAGTGAGAAAAAGGTACGCGGCATGTGGGCCCCTCGACATCTACGTTCTCTCTTCTCTGAAAGGTTAGGGCACAGGATTGGGGCATCTCCAACCTCCATTTGCTTTGGGTGAGAGGGTTCGGCTTCTCACTTTATTTGAATGTGGGTGAGAACAAAAGGTGAACGCAGGGAAATTAAGTGCTGAAACATTCATTCAGCACAGGAGGGAGAAACCAGGGTGAATAAGAGTGTTTTCTGCCCTTCTGTCTAGACTCGGAATGGCAACAAATAGATTTAACTTCCCATTTAAATGATTTAAACTTCCCATTTCCGGCCCACCAGCTGTGTCTGCCTGGGGACGCCATTGGGGATTGTGAGGCTGTGTCCAAGGTCAGTAGAACCTATGCCTTGATTGACTCAAAAGGTCTCAAAAGGTCCTCAAGGGAGGTGGTAGAATACGGCAGGTGGGACCGAAATAGCCACAGAACAAAACAAATAAAATGCGTTTAAAGAGAGCTTGCAGAATCAGAGGCTTGAGTGAGAGAGAGCAAGCGCTGAGTTTGGGAATCACTGAGGGCTTCGTTTAGGGTTAATGCCTTACTTTCTACCTCATGTGTTTGTAAAGGTAGTTTGCAATGCGAGTTAGTGCGTCCAGAGTCCGTGATGATGTTTCATTCCCCAGTGATGTACCGACAGGCAGCTCTGTTTCTACCAGGCGTTCACGTTTGAGGAAGCATAAGCTAGAAGCCTTGGAGGGAAGAAACCATGTGGTTTACTGGGCAGAGGAAGAATGGCCCAGGGCTCAGCTGTGGCCCACACTCACATCCGCGCGGTCTATGTTGGGTTGTATTGGAATGTTGCCTCCACTGGTCTGCCCTTGGTCAGATTTAATTTGCTTCGCCGGGTCCTTGGTTCTGGGCCCTCCCAAGTTCATCTGCTACTGTGCTTCTGGGGACATACCAAAGCTTCCTGGATAGGTGCAAGTCCATGTAAACTGCGCATCGCAGAAGAAGCCATCCAAACATCTTGCCTACCGACATTTTCAAATCTGGGGAGCAATTTGAAGTCCCCTCCCCCAATCCTGGCAGTCTTTAAAATGACCAGAAAGACTTGATTTACAATGAACAAGTTCCTCTTGGAGTTATTTCTGCTTGTGTTTTCTCCTGGGCTAGAAGTACAGGATTGACCAGCATGGCCCTCCCTGGACTGAACTGTGAGCCACATCCCAACTGTACAGGGGTCTTAGGGCCATCCAGGAGTCTTACAGGTGACTGGCTGGGCCCATCCCTCAGACGCCTGGTAGAACAGCCCCCCGCCCCCCGTGACCCACTGGCTACTTGGCCATTACCTATGCTGATGGTGACCAAAGAGTAGCCAGGTGGTGACTTTTGTGTGAATTTTTTTTTTTTTTTTTTAGTTTCTCAGGGTTTCTGAAGCCTAAAGATTATGTGCTTTGTTTGAGTAGACTTCCAATGCCAACTGTGTTTTTTTTTTTATCATCTATTAAACACAAGTTTTTCCTAAATAAGTCTTATAGCAAATGACTATAAAGCGTAGACACATAAAGTGGTGTGAATCATTCTTTACGGTTCCCAAATGCGTAGGTTATGGTGTCTCGTTTGATTCTTGTGGCTTGAAAACACTCTCCTTGGCCTCCCTTCAAGCTCCTCTGATGCTTCCTTTCCTCTAGGTCTTGCCTTGGCCCCTTCCCTATCTTTGGCCTGCCCAGCCCATCTTAGCAAGAATCTCCCACCCCTTGGTATCTGATCACCTTGGGCTGCCTTTGGCAAGAATCCCCCGGACTCTTGAGGTCTTGCCTTAGGAAGTTTCCATCCACTGAGCCCCTCTCTCTGCTCCGTCACTGTAATCCTCCACTTGTCTTGTTGTACTTGGAGGTGAACTTGATCTCTTCTATTGCGGTAGCCTTGAACAAAGTCTTCCTTGCTGTTGTAACAAGTGTCAGAGCCGTTTTGCTTTAACTGCTACTGTCTAAGGCGAGTAAGGCAAAGAGTGCCCCTGTTTTACTGAAAGAGAAACCGAGGCCCCAGGTGTTCAGCTCCGCTGAGCACGTGACAGTACTGGGTCTAGAGCCAGAGGGCCCTGACTTCTGGCTTTGCAGACCACACAATTTACCCTTATCCCTTCAAGTCAGAGGTCTGAATTTCCTTACTTGACTTTTCTCTGTGTGTGCGGGAAACCCCATTAGAGTTGTGCAGGGGGAAAGGCACCCATCCCAGAAAGGGTAGGGAGGGGAGAGAAGGAGAAAACAAATCCTTCTTTGATCTCCGGGTGTCCCTAGTGACAGGCTTCCATAAGCTGCTGATTTAGCCAGTTTTAGCCAGTTTCTGCTTCTGCTCCTGGAATTAATCTTCAGGGTGGAGCCTTTAACTTGTATTTAAGGTGATCCCTAATGGCTTCCATTTATCATAAAGAGAAAGGGCATCATTAGTTGGCGATGTGACCTTGAGCGAGTTGCTTAGCTCCTTTGTGCTTTGGCCTTTTCTTGGAGGCAGCCAGCACTAAGGCTAATTCCAGTTATAAAATTCAGTGAGTCTAGTATTCAGGACCACCGACTGCGGAAAAGAGGGGACAAGATACAGGGAGGGGAGAGAATCCAATTATGGACAGAATTTGGAATCAGGGCTCAGCTCCCTCTTTGGATTGTTCTTTCCTCTCTGCCTGCCCGCGGCAGCTCACTGTGGGCCGTCAGTCGATCTGACTCCATAGCCTGAGCGATGGCTGTGGTGGGCCCTTCTATGATGCCAGGTTCAGCAACATCAGGGGAGTTTGATCATTAGCAGAAAGGTTGGCTCCCCAACTTGTGCCCCGGCTTAGCATTGGACATGACATGCAGCCTATAATGCATTTACTGATGAGAGAACTTCACATCAACAGCTGCTAACCAGATTTCAGGGGATGATAGGAGGTAGATAAGGTAGGACACACCTCTGGATTCTGTGTTCAGCTGAATCTCTCACCGGTGCCCCAGTCCCAGAGTCAAGAGTGACTGGCCTCAATTCAACAGGGGAATTAATCTCCACGTGCAGGCCTGTAGCAGACAATCCCTCTGGCTCTTCCACGGGAGATGTAGCAGACAATCCCCCTGGCTCTTCCACGGGAGATTCTGAATCTTACACCTACCACCATTGTAGTCATTGTCACAGGTTGTGAGCATATACATGCCCACATCCCAGTGGGATGTGTGTTCCCTGAGGGAGGGACATTGTCTCTGAGCCTCAGGAAGTACTTCATGAACACCTGTTGAACGTACTATTCAATTTCCTGGAAAAACCCAGACCAGAGGTGAGAAGAGCAGAGCTGGGGTCCCAGCCCTCCCGGCGCTGAGGGGTGTGACCGTGGTGTCAGGAAAGCAGGGCTGCCTCTGCCCTGTGCCTCCTACCAGCTGTGTGGCTGTGGTCTAGTTGCATGCCTTCTTTTGAGACCTGGTTTCTACACCTCGGGCAGGACCCTTATGAAAACTACATGAGCAACTTCTGTGTCAGCTTTCGTGGAGCGTCTTATCTGAAGAGCAGGGGCTTTGATGAGGTGGCCTGCCTCCCTAGAGGTTTACAGGGTGGGCTCAGAGTCAGACTCCAGTCTACCTCCGGGCTGGGCCCCTGCCCTGGCGAGTGACCGTGAACGTGTCGTTCTCTTTCTTGACTCACTGTACCTTGCTGTCAAGGTTGGGGGCAGGGGGTGGACTGTGGTGTCCAGCTGGGTTGGTTGTGAGCAACTACTCTGCATTAAGTTCTCTGCGTGGTGCCGGACACACCGTTACGCCTGGTGAGTGTCAGCCACACTATTGGCCTGACACCGTCCAACTTCTGCTCTGGCTATTCTTCTTCAAACTTCAGTTCTATCTTTGAGGTACCTCTCTTCAATAAGAGAAGTTATTTTGAAAAATTTTCCTAAAATTGGCTTTACTGAAGAACACTGCATATTTGTTGCTGAAAAGAAAAGTAGTAAGAACAGTGGTCACAAGCAGACCACGGTTAATATTTTATCGTATTCCCTTCGTATGGTTTTCTGTGTGTGTGTATGGTGTTGGTATATGATTTACAATTTGGTTGTTTTTACTTAGACATCCCAGTTGTTTCTTTTTTCATGTCATCGTTAGTACTTTTTCCCTTGAAAATATAACTCTTTTTCCTCATTTCAGATTATTTCCTTTGGATCTCTCCTCAGCATGGTCTTGCTACAGCCTTAACTAGCAGGGCGAGGGCAGTTCCATCTGGGGGTCCATTTGTATCTTCTGTTGTCTCCTTGAGGTTTTGTACTTTAAATCTAATCAGCATCCATCCATGCCAGTTGATTTGAGAATGCCCACTTATTTTTAAAATCAATAGTTACATGCGAATTCCAGAGAGGTATCAGTTTCTCTGAGTGAGTCCGAATTCATCCTTGAATCTACAGAGATCTTCTGAATCAGCTCCATGCACATTATGTTTTTATTTTTCTATCTTTAGATGTTCCATGTTAACACTTTATGTATCTGTGTGTTTGCTGGAAAATTAGGAGGTGTGACTTCCTTAGTGATAACACTTTCTTCAAGATAATTTCTGCAACTGTCCTGGGAGGGGGAGAACTCTCTGGTTTGCTGAGAAAAGAGTATATGTCTTGGACTCGGAGATGCCTGGGAGATTCTCCCCTGTCGTTCAAAAGCCGCTTTATCTCTGTTTGCTTCCTCCTGTTTCCCTCGGTCTTCCATTTTCCATTACACCCCATCCAAGGCATGTCAGGTAACAAGCTGTATGTTGGTGGGCTTTCCTCCATTTTGGTCCCCACTGTTTCGTAATTGCCATGAGACATCTGTAAGGGGAAATAGGGAAATTGATTGAGCTCCTTCTTGACATTGTTCTTTTTTTTTAAGTTTTTATTTTTTAATTTAGAGAGAGAAACAGAGAGCAAGAGTGGGGGGGGGCAGAGAGAGGGAGAGAGAGAGAATCCCAAGCAGGCTCCACAATGCGGGGCTTGAACTCACGAACTGAGGTCATGACTTCAGCTGAAATCAAGAGTCGGACGCTCAACTGACTGAGCCACCCGGGTGCCCCAACTTTCTTACCTTGTTCTAGGCATTTTTCTGACATATTTAAAATTTAATCTTTTGTCCCAGTCCTTTATGAGAGATGTTATCCTTCTGCTTTATTGATAAGTAGGCAGGCAGTAGGAGAGTCCATGCTGAGGATCCATTTGTTCCTGATTTCTAATAAATCCCTATCCTTCTGGCAGTTTGATTTTTTTAATCTATCCTAGGATTCCTTGAGCCATTGGGTTTCTCACTTTGTCCAGCCTGGTGTAGGAGGGTAGGGGGAGGTTTGTGCCATTTGCAGCCCCAAGGAATCCTAACACACTGCGTTTTTAACCTTCCACTAGACTGTGACTCCTTGAGATTGGCTACTGGGGCCATACTTATTCTCTGACTCCAACAGAAGAAGGAAGGAGAACATTTTCTAAAATAAGAATAGGTTGGCTGAACGTTGAACAGAATATTTGGAATCAGGATTATCTTGCAAATTTGGGCCATATGGTTCTTTAATATACAGTTCCTTTCAACTTGAAAATTCTATTAGTTATAACCAAAGCATGAGTGCACTAAGCCTTGGAAGTTCCCATCATGAGGACTTGGGCTTCTTCTTGGAAGATAATTGGCAGTGTGTCCCTGAAGCCCTCTCCAGAGGCCATTCATGAACAGTTGGTAAATTAGAAAGAAAGAAAAAAGAAGGCAGAGTGTGTGAAGCCAACTGCCTGGGAGAAACCCCTGGTGTTGAGAAAGAGGGGTTGATGAGAGGCCCCCAGATGTTCGTGCTGCATCCTAGCCAGTGTGATTGCCTGACTGCAAGGTACAAGCGTCTACTTGTGAAAGAGCAAAAAAGTGGGATTTATGGTTAGAATAAAAGTGTATTCCTTGGATCCTAAGTAAGGACAGGCAAGCCTGAGTTGGGTGTCCTGGCATCTTTTTCTCCCCTTTCATCTTTGCTGCCAGTCTGCTTTTTTATGCTCTGTGCATCCCTACTTCTCTGGTCATCCCCATGCCCATGGTTGTGTCTCATCCAAAATGGCGGCCCTCAGTGTTATCACTCTTCTAGTCGGTTACTCCTGTCCACTTGGCTCTGTCTCCTTGTTTTTGATCATTAAGCTTCTCTGAGGCAATCTGATTGGCTAAGCTTGAATCGAGGCTCCACCCCTTACCCCATCATCTGTGGACAGTAGGGTCATGTGATTTAAAGAGCTCTCTTTAGAGAGAGAAATTATCCATTGGCTAGAACCTTCTTGAGAGAACGTTGCAAGGACAAACTTGGAACAAACTTTGCAAGTAATTAGCATTACCATAAACAGTCGTAACTGTAGAAAAGAACTCATCACCAGTTTATTTAAAAAAAGATTGGTACAGTATTCTTGGTGCACAGTGAGTTTTCTTGGAAGGACATCTGCTGTGTATGGCACGGTAGCCTTGAATTTCTTTTTTTCTTTTTTTTAATATTAAATATTGTTTATTGTCAAGTTGGTTTCCATACAACACGCAGTGCTCATCCCAACACGTGCCCTCCTCATTGCCCTTGACTTTCACGCGTAAGCCCTGCCTTATCTACAGCGGCTTGTGGGGCTGTCAGGTGTCAGTATTTTGTGCAAACGTAACTCCCTCTTACGAGGTTGTAGACTTTTCTAATTTAACACATGTGAGTGTTCATGTAATCCCTGAAAGAAGTCAGGTGAAAGAGAACAGCAAGACGAATGAGACCAGGATAAACGAGTTGGGTAAGAAGAATAAGCTTCTATTGTGTTAGTTTGGTTGCTTTCTACACAGTGATGTGATTGATAGAACAGAGGCAGGACAAGACAAGATAACATAAAAATGGGGCTTAAGCCTATTAATCAGATTAAAGATCACAGGGTAGGAAGCGTACTGTGAACACAATTGGCTGAGATATAAGAAAACATAAAAATGTCCCTGTGTCCCCTAATAGACAGACAAGTGAGATAGGAAGAAAATGAGACAACTGTGGGGGAACTAAGTGACAGAAATAGAGACGCTTGAAGTCATGGTGATCCGCCCTACCTCCGCACCAAGTAAATACACAGGGTCCTGTTTGTCCCTCCCTCCTGTTGTCTTTTGCAGCTGGGCTTGGGTCCGTGTGTGGGGAGAAATGGTGGTGGAATCAGAAGGCCAGTAATGACCGCACGACCAAGGGTGTCTCCTGAGAGATGGTGGGGCACCCAAGCCGACGTCTCTCTCCTGCCCCACTGTTGCTTACTGGAAGTGGTAACAGGCAGAGTAATGTCCAAGAAGAGTCCCCTGGTCTATGAAAGCCAGCAATAAAAATGAGATAGGACCAAATCAAAGATCACGTAATTAGAATGCTTTTGGGTAGCAGTCGTGAATTCAGGCTGAGGTTAAACAGTGTTTGCCTATGGGCCTGGCAAGTCCAGAGTGTGGTGGTCGTCAGGGATACTTTCATTTGGCTGCTCCCCGTCGTCCAGATCTGATCACTCTCTGTGTGTCTACAATGGCTCCCTTGCTGTCAGCTTTGACCCCAGGGGGAGAGAAGGCACTAGAAGTTCCAAACTTCACGTCCCCCTCCTGTTCCATGCACCGGGAACAAGTGTCTCCGGGCATGCCCAGATCAGGGATGAGCATCTTTCTTGAAAGTCTCAGAAAATTCTGCCTTCAGGGTGGACCTAGGATTTACCCAAGACAGGAAATGGTCAGTGGCTGGGTCTAAGATGCTGTTGGGGCTGGCAGGAGGCACGTTTTGAAGGCAGCCCCAGGGAGTGCCATCCCCCTGGTCCCAGAGGAGCATGGTGCGCGTTCCCTGAGAGTAGGGGCCGTAAGAAAACCAACCACAGTGGAACACCTAAGGCAGGCTTTGATCCTGGTCGCTTGAGAGAGCACCCCATCACCTTGGGGCAAATGGGAGAGCTTGGCCCCAGGGACAGAGCTGGCGGTGATGTAGCAACGGGTCTCCCAGGCTCAGCTGCCCACAGTCTTGCAGGGTGACAGTCCCAGGAGCAGCAGAAAAAGCCCCCAGAAAGAACAGTGCACGAACTCTCCGGGACTCCCCTGGAGAAAAGGGAGAAGAGGGTCACTGCGCTGAAACCTTGACTGCCCTTTTCAATTGGGTTTGGTGGCCTGGTGAGTGGGGGCCACATCCCACTGCCACTTGTGGTTGTCGTCAGAACTTGGATTATGACACTCTTACCCTGCTTACCACCCTTACCCCGCCCTGAGGAAGAAACAATTCCAATTATGGGAAGGGTCTACCTGCCCCCTGCTGAGATGCAAGGGCCTATTTCTCAATGAGTTAATTATTCATTTGTTTGTAGAGAGAGCGAGAGTGGGGGGAGAGGGGCAGAGAGAGCGGGGGACAGAGAATCCCAAGCAGGCTGCATGCTCGGCGCGGAATCCAACACAGGGCTCGCTCCCACCACCCTGGGATCATGACCTGAGCTGAAATCAAGAGTCAGATGCTCACCTGACAGAGCCACCCAGGCTCCCCAGGCCCATCTTTTAAGACAGTGGGTTCCAGACAGCGTCCAGTCAATCATCCTCACCAGTAAGGAATTTTTAGGGCATTCCAGATAGGCCCAGTTTTTATCTATAAACTGTGACTGTGAACTATATTGTACTAATATAGTTTTTTATAGAATGAGTTCTATAAAGATATTTTAAAAGATGAGACAAAAGTCAGCACACATCAAGTTGCAATCTCACCTGCTACCTCCCCTCCCCTGTGGACAACAGAATATCTGTGCAAATGCCTAGACCAGCTTTGGAGACCACCGTCCCAGAACCAGCAGATGTTAAGAGCCTTGAGAGCAGGGACCACATTTAAAAAACGTTTTTAAAAAAATATTATTTTAAATATTTTTTTTAATGTTAATTTATTTATTTAGAGAGAGAGCATGAACGGGGAGGGCAGAAAGTGAGGGAAGGAGAATCCCAAGCAGGCTCTGCGCTGTCCGTTCAGAGCCCCACGTGGGGCTCGATCCCGTAGACGGTGAAATCGTGACCTCAGCCGCAATCGGGAGTCGGATGCTTAACTGACTGAGCCACCCAGGGGCCCCTTTTTAATTATTTTTAATTGTGGTACGATACACATAGTATCAGACTTACAATTTGCACCCTTTTCAGGTGTACAGACCAGCAGCCGTAAGTATGTTCCCATCGTGGTACGGCCGTCATGTCCACCCATCTCCAGAGCCCTTCTCTCATCTTGCAAAACTGAAACTCCCTGTTAGTAATAACTCCCCTCCCCCACCTTCCCCAGCTCCATTCTGCTCCACTCTACTTTCCGTCTCTATGAATTTGACCACTGCAGGTACCTCAGATGAGTGGAATTATAGCGTATCTTTCATAGTGTGTCGGCCTTACTCCATTTGGCATAATGTCCTCACGATTCATCCATATTGAAGCACATGTCAGAACCTCATTCCTTTTCGTAGCTGGGTAATACTCCACCCACGTTTTATTTCTTCATCCACTAAAGTACACTTGGGTTATTTCTGCTTTTTGGCTCTTGCGGATGCTGCTGCTGTGAACGTTGTGTACGATGTCTTCAAGATCCTGCTTTCAGTTCTTTTAGATACATACCCGGATGTGGAATTGCTCTTGGGATCACAGGGTAATTGCGTGCTTCATTTTTTGAGGACCCACCATGTTGTTTTCCACAGTGGCTGCACCATTTACCTTCCCGCCTACAGTGTGCAAATCAAGAATCTGTGTTTACTTAACTTTGTGTTCCTACCGCCTGGAACTGTACCTGTCGTCTGGACATGGAGTGCTCAGAAAGTGTCTATGGAGCAAATGCACGAGCAAGAAAGGCCTCGCTGAGAATCCGGTGGGCTCGAGGGGGTGAGCTGTGTCGGCTTCAGCAGGAACGAGACAGGGCCAGGAGCGGGAGAGTCTGGGCTCCGTGGTCAACAGGAGGCTCGACCAACGGCTGCCCAGAGGGACCCGGTCTTGGACTCCGAATTACTCATTTTCTAGCTCAGACACCGAGAGTGTCCCTTTGTCAGAGGCCTCCGTCTATAACTTCTAAAACTATTTTAGCTCTTTCAGTGGGCAGACAGGATGAATTCTTCACGTTAAAAAAAAAAACTCTCGGAATTTTTATTTTCTTCCTTTCAAAGAGGGCACCGGACTGGTCAGGCCCTGTATTCCTTGTTCACTTTGGTTCCCCAACAGAAGGCTCTTTCCTTTGCTTAAAAATAGGGCTGTTATCCGATTCGAATTTTAACTGCAGGGTGAGGAACCCAGAGAAACCTTAGCAAATGCGGAGGGAAACCAAAGCCGAGGGAGAGAAAGTGTGCGGGAAACCTGAGAGGGTGCACTTTGTGGTCAGCCCTCAGGGAGGAGAAATGGAATCCGAGGTCTGTTTCCCCTCGGTGAAGCGGCTGGCTGGGGACACAGGCCGGGCAGAGTGGCTAAGAATGAACAGCCACAGGGCTGAGAACCTGGGGGGGCCGCCGGGGGTGGGGGGAGAGCACATCTGCACAGGCAGGTGGCTTCGCCCATGGCGGGGTGTCTGGGCACAGAAGTGGGGAAGGTGGATAGTGTGTGCCATACGCAGATCCTGGACAGACTCGTCCGGCTGGTTTCACTCTCCTGTTGAGGTGGGGGCCACAATCCTTTTGTGCTCTTTGGGTGCAGTGGCCTCTCTGGAGGCCTCGCAGACAGTTGCTGGCAGTGGCTGGGGGAGTTTGGCCCACCAGGTGATCGAGAGAGACTGAGAGAGAGAGAGAGAGCACACTTGAGGAGATGACTCACACTTGAGGAGACGACTTGTGGGCATCCTCGCAGTGAGATCCTTTCAAAGACAACACAGAAATGGAATCCTCTACCGAAGACGTGTGCACTTTGCTGAGTCGTATCCAAACCTCTTAATAGAAACCTGTTGCCCCAATGAGGAGACTGCTGTAATGAGGGAGCATCATTCATTCAACAGACACTTTCTGTGCCCACCTTCTAGTAGGGGTGAGCCTCGAAAAGGCTCGAGGCACCTGGGCTTGCAGGCTTTGGAGAAATGGTGGGGGAGAGGAGCTCACCATGAGGAAGCCCATTTTTTTTAAGTTTATTTATTTATTTGAGAGAGAGAGACAGAGAGAGAGCACACCAGGGAGGGGCAGAGAGAGAGAGCGAGCGAGCGAGCGAGAATCCCAAGCAGGCTTCGCGGGACTTGAACCCACAAACTGTGAGATCATGACCAGAGCCGAAACCAAGAGTCAGATGCTCAACTGGATGGGCCACCCAGGTGCCCCACAAGCCCATTTTTTTTTGGCTGATGGCCCACAGTGATGCCCACTGGGGCAAATGCTGCTTGGTCTATATTCACCCTTTCCCTTCACCTGCTTTTGAATACAACAGAAGATAGCCTTATACTCCTTTGGCATGTGTTTAAACATAACACCTTGTGAAACTTCATCAGGCTTATGTGCCCTTGAAGACAGGTTGGAATCAGAGGAAAGCCTATAGCATGGCATTTAGCCTCTTTGTAATCTGCCTGAGTCTTTGACAGTCCTTCACTGGGATGCCTCCAGGAGAGTGACACAGACCCTCAGGTGGGTCCATGGAAAGAGTTCCTTGACTTCTGAGTCACACCAGCTGCTTTAAATGGTGCTTAACTCAACGTCCTGGGTTGATTCGTGGCCCTTGGCAGGATCCTGATACATAGGCTTTAGTTCTTAGTCCTATATGTGGCTGCATTTGTGATTTTGCTGTTGGACGCAGCAAACATTTATTGGGATTCTGTAATGAGCAAGGCACTGAGCCGGACCTTGGAAGGACCTAGTGGAGATTCTGATACTTACACGTTGACAGCAGAATGGGCACCACCAAAGCGTCTGGGGCATTAGCGTTCAACGTCAAGGGGGGAACTGGAACTCGATGAAGAGCAGTCGTGAGGGGGTACCACAGCGGGGCTGGAATTGGGCTCAGCCTCGGTTCTCCTGAGAGCAGAACTTGAGAAACCACTCGCAGTAGCAGCTGACCTAGAAAGTGAACCCCGGGCACCGGAGCGAATGAAACCGGGAAGGTGGAAAGGCCGGGCCAGGACACTATGAGGCTGGCCGCCGCTGGCATGGAATGTTCCATCGTGGGCCCTGCAGATGGAGCCTTGTGAAGTGAGGGATCTGCCAGCCCCCAACCACCATTGGCCATGGCGGACCTGCTGGCTGTGGGCCACATTTGGCTCCCAGGCCGTAGTTTGCTGACCTCATATGCATTTATTGACAGGTGAGGTGGCTAGAAAATTCTTCTATTTATATGAAATGACCTAAAAGGTAAATTGTACTGGGCCTATTTTATTTTTAGAAAACACACGGAATAGTACACATCTTCGTCTGCGTGTGTGCATGCGTGCACACGCATGCACAAACTATCATTTAGATAGAACCAATTTTAATAATGTTTAGGGAAAACCGTAACCTGCCCCTCCTGGTTGTTGGTCTTGGTGTTTGAGGATGACCCAGCTGGCCACATGTATTCCCTCCATAATGCAGGCAGGGAACCACCTTGGTCCCAAGTGAGTGGATTCTCCGGGGGCTCAAAGAGAGCCCCTCCTCTGCCCAGGACAGGACTGCCTAGCACAGGACATGAGCCTGACTGACAGGTGGGTGTGCAGGTAGAAGGCCGTTCTCTTTCAACGAGTGCCAACTGAGGCCTCGTGCCCACAGGTGCCTGCCACTCTCCATTAAGGGTGAGAGCCTGGATGCCACCCAAGCAGCCACTTACCCGCTGCCCCAGTGGCAGGGAGGGATCTGGGCAAATCTGGGGGTTTGGCCGAAACTGTACTATCGGTGGGTGTTAGTCCTGTGGTTTCCTCTGGGGCTTGGGGATTTTACTGGTAAATACTTCATTTCAAGAATTTGTTCAACACACTCACTGAAAAATTAACTCATGCAAGGAAAGAAACATGGCCAAGAATAACAGCGAGTGCACTGGCAACTAGTACCCATGGAGAAAGTCGAGTGTCTACGCTCAGGTCACAGCCAAAGACTCGGCCATTTGCTGCCCACAGCCCCAGCTGGCTTCCATTTCTCGTGGGAGGGCAGTGACAGGTGGCCAACACTCCAGGTTTTCCTTTTGGGTAAAATCGCCCCAGGATGTAAATAGCAAATTGAGTTTGCTGCTTCCTTAAAATCTCAACCATAATCTTCACCCCCACTCTTGCTTGCCAAAATATCGCTTTGAAATCAAGCATAGTTTCCAACAAAGTCATTGATTTCCTTTATTCAAAATCTGCTCAGACATCGGAGACAAAACGTGACAGTGCCATTCATTGTCCTCAAATAATGTACCCCTTTCAGTGAGCTTGAAAGAGGGATATATGATTTCTCCCTGAAGGTGGGTTGCTTTGGTTTTAGAAGTGGCTTTGAATGCGTAATCAGGACAGTTGCTGCAGAGCTGAACCAAGTGAATGATTACCGATCGCTTGCCGAAGGGGGAGGAGGTGAGCCTTGTGGGGGAACTGGCAATATGGTTTGGGCCACTGCTCCAGTTTCCTCCCTGGTTTTGCCACCGTACCTCGGAAAGCTGGCAGACCTATCGAATTACCGCGGTTTCCAGCATCGTCTACAGAAGAAGAAAAAAAAATGTCTTCCATTTATGGACAAGGAAAAGGGATACATATAAGAAAAGGTAGCTGGCACCTTGTCATTTCATTCATCCATTGAGCAAATATTTATCGCTCACCGATCACTGATCACTGAGATGAGTACACTTTTTCCACCGCTATCCGCAGTGCTGTGACCAGCCCAGCCAGCTGAGTGATGTGGCAAGGGAATGACATTCGTCAAGCCAACGTGCCGTCCCTTCCTAACAGGGTTAAAAGGCGCAAGATCCCATGATCAGCTGTTCTCAGACCTTCTGTTTTGTCCTAGAACCCAGCGGATGGGAAGTCAGAGGAGACATACCCTGCATCAGCCATATGTACGGCAGCCCTGTGAATTGCACACATCCGTTTTGAAAAGACGATGGTTTAGATGCGCTTAGAGCAGGCGCGGCGCCTTTGAGAAGAGAGAAAACTTCAGCTCCCACCTGATGAGTGAAGCACCCATAAATAAAAATGCCATTTCCCCCAAAAGGGAAACCAAATTATGAATTCAGAAATTCATAGTCATCTGTTTTTATTGTTGCCTAATGCTTTTTAGATCTGCGCAGGCCCTGCAGAAAATCAGCTCTGAAACTCTGCATAATTAGGACATCTTTCATAGTCGTAAATGCTAATCCCATTGGAGAACAGATTAAGAATTCACAGGCATGAATTTCTGGCATCAGGTACCTGCAGTTCCTTTTCTTTTTGAATAATTCATTATTTAAATACTTCACTGCACATCCTCTGCAGCCCTGCATATGCTGTATCAGGGGCAAGGGAGAAATAAGAGATTAATTTCACATATATTTCAACACTAAACACATTCCAGGCTCGTTTATGTTGATTTGGTGTCATTGGATAGCAATTGCTAACAATGTTTCAGTTTTAGTCAGTCACCCCAGGGACCAATTTAGGGAAATTAAATAGAATTTCTGCAGGACATTAATAAGGTCAGAGATCTAACTTTTATAGTTGACTGAATTATTTGGTTGAGAAAAAAAAAACACAGCTAAAGACTCAAAGTCATTTTTCCAGAGCGGGGGGATTATTTGCAGTAAATATGGTTTCAGTTAGTGCTTCCCCATTTTTGGCCATGTGCTTTATGACAAAATGTATGAACTAAAAGTGAAAAGTGATGTCCTGCAGTTGACTTTGGCCCACGTAAGGCCAGCCACGGGGGTTTAGCGGTACATCCCTGCTCCTTCAAGACTTCGTGCCGTATCTTTCCCTATGGGAGGGCTTCTCTGGGTCTCCATCAGCGTGGTGCAAACCTCCCCTCCTGGCAAGCGCTCACGGGGCCACGAGGAACTGCTTGTGGAGGTGTCTGTCTGGGTGCCGAGCAGCAAGCTCCTCGAAACAGCAGCGTTCGTTTTGTGTGCCTGTGTCTGGAGCCTGGCACATGCGAGCACATCGCATGCGTTTGTTTAATAAATGAATTAACTTCCGAGACTTAACCCAAACTCTGTTGGTTGCAAGTGACAGAAACTCACTTCGAATAGCTTAAGCCTAACGGAGAAGGTAGTGCAGTGGTACTAGAGTCTCGGGGCGCCTGGGCGGCCCAGCTGGTTAAAGTCGACTCTTGGTTTCCACTCGGGTCATGGTCTCACAGTTGCATGAGTTCAAGCCCCGCGTCGGGCCCCGCGCTGGCGGTGCGGAGCCTGCTTGGGATTCTCTGTCTCTCCCTCCCTCTCCGCCCCTCCCCCGCTGGTGCTCTCTCTGTCTCACTCGCAAATAAATAAACTTAAAAAGCAAAAAGATACTGGAGATTCTCAGTGAACCCATAGGCGGGAACCAGGGCTCCAGAGCCATCTGGAC
Source organism: Acinonyx jubatus (assembly GCF_027475565.1). Lineage (NCBI taxonomy): Eukaryota > Metazoa > Chordata > Mammalia > Carnivora > Felidae > Acinonyx > Acinonyx jubatus. The sequence goes on along the minus strand of NC_069393.1, from coordinate 80,259,936 downwards.
ACCTGCCGTCTCCTCCAGCAGTGGCTGATGCGTGCCGTCTTGTGGCCTCAGCCACCACTCTTATTCGGTTCCGGGACCCAAGACTCTCCAGGACAGACTCTGACTGGCTCCATCTGGCCTGGTGCACACCCCTGAGCGAGTCAACTGGGGTCAGACACACGCTGTTCTTAGACGGGCCGGCTCCTGCGGGGTGGGGGCTGGGGGGAGAGCTCGTGGCGCGGGGCTCTGGGCAGACCAAAGTGTCCGGTGTCTCTGGGCCACACGGGCACGTGAGACGGCGTCACACTGTCGGATGTCGTTCTCTTGTGATGCTAGACGTGACTGGCTCTCTGTCCTTTGGGCTCCATGTGCATCTGTGCCTGGCACTTCCTCCTTCCGCTGTTTTTTCGTCCTTCACGACACACTTGCATCTGAATGGCTTCCAAGTACGCACACTTTCCACAGCGTTCACACACCTCTGACTGCCCCGCGCGGTGCTGTCACACGGGTCTGCCCCGGGGATGCTCTCTCCTTTCCCCGCTTGGGCGAATCGGGGCCGCCTGGTGGAGCGAGTCCTGGAATGTGCGTCTTCCCGTGTCCGGCTGGCGTCCTATTTCCCCCGAGCGGTCTTCCCGCCTGGGTAAAAGAAGGTGCCTGGCTCTTGGCCACTTTGAAAGCACTTGCCCTCTCGCAGCGATCACGGCTGGTATTTGTCGAGCACACGTCCAGCGCCAGGCTGTCCCGAACACTTTGTGTGTTCCAGCTCCTTCCGTCTTCACAGAAGCCCAAAGAGGAAGGGCCGGTTGTGACCCCACTAAACAGATGGGGACACCGAGGCAGAGGTGATGTGCAGTGCTCCCCAGGTTGTGGGGCTGGCGCTGCGACTGACCCGGGGCGGCGGGGGTGGCGGGGGGCGGGGGGGGGGCGGGCTTCTGACACAGAGACCGTGTTCTGGGCAGTGCGGTAACGACTTCGGGGAGGGGCCCGGTGAGGATGAGGAATGCTGCTTCCAAGGCTCCAGGGCGGTGTGAGCCCCGCCCCCCAACCCTGCTCAACGCCCAGACGGGAGGAGGCCTCCCTCTGCAGAGCGCCCGCTACCTTTCCTGGGGAGGCCCGTCCCGGGCTGGGGGCGGCTCTCTGCTCTGTCCACAGACAGTCTGGATCCCCGGGCCCTCACCTGCAGCGAAGCCACAGCAGCCGGGAAGCTTGGTGACAAAGGGACCGAAGGCTGTTGGGAGGGGGCTTGTCTGTAATCCCATGCTAGTTTGGGGGCCCATCCCCCAGCCGTGCTCGTTCCTTCCCTCTGGGCCTCTGCTTCCTGCTCCGCCTAAGGAGGGATCGGATCTGAGGGTCCTGAGGCTTCCTGCCAGGGCGGTGGGCCAGGAATTCTGGAGACCTGCACGAGGTCATGCTACTGCTTTCTCTTGTGGCTGCAGTGGCAGGTTGAAGCCCAGATCCTGCCTGTGGCCTTGGGGGACGTAAGAGCCACCGCCGGCCTCGGAGATCTTGGGAGTCTCTACGGCCCCAGGGAGCGGACGTTGCTGTGGCAAGCGGCTGTCACTAGAGCCAGACAACTCTGGACCCAGGGAAGACAGCAAACCTCTCGTTGCTGGTCTCAAGGCCGTGAGATGGGCAGTTCGGTGGCCTTTGCATCACACAGGGTCCTTTGGAATGCTGTGCTCCCAGGAAAGACTCTTTCTCGTTCCCTCCTCCCTCCCTCCCCCTTTTTCCACCCCCCTGCCCTCTCCCTCTTTCCCTTCCTTCCTTCCTTCCTTCCATCCTTCCCTTCTTCCCTTCCTTCCCTTTCTTCCTTCCTTCCTTTTATCCTTTCCTTTCCTTCCTTTTATCCTTCCTTTCCCTTCCTTCCTTCCTTCCTTCCTTCCTTTTCCTTCCTTCCTTCCTTCCTTCCTTCCTTCCTTCCTTCCTTCCTTCTTTTATCCTTCCTTCCTTCCCTTCCTTCACTTTTCCTTCCCTTCCCTTCCTTCCCTTCCTTCCTTCCTTCCTTCCTTCCTTCCTTCCTTCCATCCTTCCTTTCCCTTCCTTCCTTTTATTCTTCCTTTCCCTTCCTTCCTTTTATCCTTCCTTTTCCTTTCTTCCTTCCTTCCTTTTATCCTTCCCTTCCTTCCCTTCCTCCCCTTCTTCCCTTCCTTCTCTTCCCTTCCTTCCCTTCCTTCCTTCCTTCCTCACCTCCTCACTTCCTTACTTCCAGGCTTGAGAGAATGGCTGGGTGGAGCAGATAGGCATCAGCACGAGCAGGTTCAAATGGTGACTGTCTGGACCTAGGAATGGCCTTCACAGCCCCCAGAGAACCAAGCAGATGCCCTCTTCCCCTGCTGCCCTTGTTTAGTTTTCTTTCGTTATTGCTCAAACTTCTTCCCTGGCTGTCTTTATCATGGAACTTCCAAATCTAAGATGGCGCCCCATGGCGTGACTCACTGGGGACTGTCCAGCATGACTCTCAGGCTTGAATCTTGGCGTGTGGCACTTCGCGTGGGAACCACGCTGCCATCAGTTGGGACTGGACAATCTTATCGATGTCCCTGGGAGGACCACAGGGAGAACCCACAGTGTTCTGCTTAAGGCACAGTAAACCCCACTTCATTGTGTGGATCATAGTGAATGTCTGCAGGTCTGGTATGTTCACACTCAAAGGGGAAGGTTGGACTCCATTATCTCTAAAGTCTTTCCCTCTCCTTCTTTGCTTTCGTTCTCGGCTTCCACATTCCCATTGCCTCAAAAGGTGGATGTTTAGCATTCCCAGCCTAAGTGCTAGTCCCTGCCTGCAGCAGGAGGGGGTGTGGTCCCGGGCCAGGGACTGATGCTCTGTCTCAGGAAAGGCATTTGGAGTCACTTCTTCATTCGGCCTCCCCCACAGCTTTCAGGTGGGGCTGGAGGGTTGTTCAAGGGGCATCTGTGCTGAAAACCAAGAGGGAGTCAGTCCCCTGCAGAGGAGGGTGCTGTGCATGGAGCACGGCCACTGTGCTTGTCATCAGTTTTCTCCTGGCCCAACACTTGATCCGAGGCTTGTAATTTTCACCTCTGAATTACTGCGTTAACAGAAGTGGTCCCAAAACATGAAGTGAGATGGAAAAGGACTACATCGTACACCTGCATTGCCAAATGATTCACGAGCCAATGATTCTCAGCATCGTGTAAACCTTCACTACGTTCTATGTACAGAGAGAACTGTGCAGAAAACACGCAACCACACTTTGGAGATGAAGCCTATGTGACTCTGTGACCCACTGCTCTGTCCCCCCGATCTTGCCCACCTGAGCCTCCCAGCATCCCTGTGAGTGGCACGTACGATTATCCCAATTTTCCTCACCGGAGACTGAGGCTCAGGGTGGTGACGGGATTTTGCGTGGTTGGCTTGGGACCAGAGCCGTCACTAAGCTAGTGCACCACCCCCCCTCCCCAGGGACACAGTGCTTCCTAACAAGAGCACTGCCTTCCAATGCCTGCTTGTAGCCGTCGCTCCTTCTGTGCCCGGCTCTCTTCTTCACCGGGACGTGTTTCGTATCTTCTCCAGGGCTGAGGTCACTCGTTGTGTCGGCAGGAGTCTGCACTCGTTCCTTTTGGTCCCGGTAAGACAAGGCAGGAATTCTAAAAAGCAGCAGCAATCACTCCTGGGTCCTTTGTACAGTCCTGAAAATAATTCATCTGGACTTGAGGGGTCTGACGCTGAGAACACATTGAACCTCGCAGTAACCGGCAAGCTCTGCGTGCAGAACTTGAATCCAGCGGAAAGAGAAATGGGTCTTTGAAATCAGAGACGACTTTGAGTGACCTGAGAACACAGGTAGAGGCACCGGAGACAGATGGACAGCAGCCAGACGGAGTATTTTTAAGGCACGTAAAGGTCACCCTCAAGGTTTCCACATACACATCCCCCACGCTTGGCAGCTGGGATCTGGGCACAACCAGCTCTGGAGTTGGAAGCACCGGGAGAGGTCCCAGCGAGCGCCCTTCCCGAGTCCCTCCTGCTGCTCTCGATACCTGGATCAAACAAAGAAAATTGTGTTTGCCAGGCTCGCCAGCTGAAGTCACAAGATTCCGGGTATCATGCAGCACTCTGGAATTCCTACCAAAAGTCATCAGAAGGGGTCTGCCACCCGCCACGGGGAAGAGGCTGTGCATCGGACCTTCCAGATAAAAGCGTTTAGTACAGAGTTGAAAAACCATGTGATGGTCATGGATTTTGTGAAGAGTAAGTGGTTCCCCTCCCAGAGAAGAGCCAAAGTTTGCGTCATCCGTATGTACCAAGGCCTGAAGACAGCTGAGCAGACAGCTGGCAGATATGAGGTATGGCTGAACCTGGGCGGGAAGGTGGGCACACAACCTAATTTGGAGGACCTGGAGGTGCTCCCCAGCAGACAGTTCAGGTGCTGTATCTGGTCTAATAAATTCATCATCTGTCTGTAGTGTTCCCCAGCAAATTTGGAGAAGAGGCAGTCATCTCTTTGAGTTTGGGAAAGGGGGACGCGTATCGGATGAGTGTGATTTACACAGGACACACATCCGCATTTGCCAACATTTAATAGTGACCGAGTTCATTTGTATCCACGTCTAGAAAGTGCGGTACATTTCTGTGAGTTAGTAATCCCCTGTCTTTAAAAACAGATTCCTGTTTGTTTTCTGTGTGTTATGCAGAAAAACATCTTTTGACCTGCCTTGGTCGAATTAAAATAGAATGATTTGAGCTAGGCCTGTAAGAATGGTCTTTTCTTTTCCCAGGGCGAGATCTAATTTTCAAACAGAAGCTACTCTGGGGGTGGGGGGGGGGGGAAGGAGAAGTTTGGAGTTTAGAATGTCAAAGTGAGACAGACCCATCGCTCTGAGACATATTTGCATTCCGAAGCTAGTATAAGCCACGAGCGGTTATCTTGTCAGAAAGTAAACACGCGTGAAATCTGACAGCTCTTTATTGTACATGGAATGCATCACGAATGCCATTGTAATTGACTCCTATAGAGCTTACTTACCTCTTTTGATAAACGCAGTATGCAAATTACTAATGTTTTACCAAACGGTAGGCTTTCTGAATGTGGATGCTGTTGTTAGGAAGGCCTGCCCATGAATGCTGGCAAATACCCCTGATCTTTTGTTCCCCACCCGGGGCTTCCTTATTCCAGGGCAATGCGAGAACCTGTTCTGCAGGGTGAAAGGCTGGCTCCTTCCAGTTCCAGCCCTGGGATTGTGAATTTCCATGTTCACAACAGAGATATAAAGGCCACAGAAATAATGGTGTTAATTAAAGTCGGTAATAGTTGTTCATTAGTTCATCGCCCAATCAACCAGAGCAAAAGGTGTGCAATTAGAATATAATTGGAAGAAACCAGAGATATTATTATTCACAAGTAATGAATCGGATGGGGACAGAATTTTATCATGGTATAATTTTCATTGAGGTTATTTTTCGGTCCTCCAGAGAGAGGAAAACTTGTTGAATTATAGCCTCATGCATTTTACAGAAGTGTTCCTGGCTCTAGTTTAAACCGTAAATGACAAAGAGCAACTCTTGTGTGCCTATTTTCTTATGCATAGAACTTCATTTATAGCAACGCTGAAGGTAACAATGTGGAAAAGTACATCTTTGCAGGAGATTGTAGAACGCTTTAAGTATACTGACAGTCACAGCCGCCACTTTTTTGTGGCCCCAACAACCCCCGCCTTCCCCTCCTGCAACTACCGGGGACAGCCAACAGTTGGAAGTTGTGGGCCCACTGCTCGGGAGTAACCTGGAGTCTGAAATCTTACATTAAACTCAGTCTGAGACCTTCCCACAACCAGCAGGCTGTTCAGCTGGGTGGTCCTCACTGTGTCTAGAATGATTTGGGAAGCGGTCTGGGCAGGGCCCTCTTTGTTCAAGGGCAGGCCAAGTTTGAAAACCAACATAGGATCCATGCCTCCTGCCCTTCTTACGTCCGAGATCTGCTCTGTTAGAAGCAAACATTTCACGATTTAAAATATTCCATATCCATTGAACTATTCATATTATTCCCACTAGGGCATGTCAATATCATTTAGTTTAGGAGATCCAGGAAGAAGTCAACTTCCTTGCTCAATTTCCAAGCTGAACTGATGAGAGAGCCCAATTAACAGCCTCTGGGCCCTGTCAGACTTGGCCCCAGTCACCCATTCGTTCTCTCTTGCCAACTCCAAGGCCATCAGTTAATCTGCCTGGACTGTGACCATAAAGTACCTCGTGGGGGGGCGGGGGGAGATGAACAGGGTCACTAAAATGAGCTCTCCATGCACAAAGATACACTAGGTTAAAGAAACTAGCTGCTTCTCCAGTAAAAATGAGTTTTGGAAATTTTGTTTCTGCAAAAACCTTGTGGATTTCAAGTCCCTCCCGTGATGACTCACGAATCTGCTGGAGCTGAGTTTAACATCCGAAACTGGCATTTCCTTAAAACCGTGGCCTTGGTCTTGGCTGTGTTAATGCTTGGAGACGCTGCCTCTCCTCCGAGATAAGCGGTGAATCAGCCTAGCTCTGTCCCAGCGATGGTCTAGCCACTCATCCCCTTACTTAATCTGCCTTGTAATAGGAACAAACACCCGATCTGTTGTCTGAAAGGTAACTAGGGTGGGAAGCAGATGGCAGTGAGGGTGCTGGAGATCCTGGTTTGCAAAGCCTTGGTCCCTGCTGACTCCAGAATGCCCCAAACTATTAAAAACACAGAGGGTCCTTCTCTCCCTGCTTAGATACCTGGTAAGTTTCAGACATAAAAATAGCCAGAACTCAGTAATTTGAGCTCTGGTTGCTGTCAGTGTGGCAGGCACGGCCACATCCTGACTGAGAGTCCTTGCAAAAGCAGAGCATGGATGGTTTCCACTTGATTCGGGAAGGGAACCATATGGAATTCGGAGATGTGCTTGTATCTTCTAATTGGTTGTGGAGAACTTTCTGATGACAGACACACGCTGGGGCATGCAAGCCAAGTCTCATCCTGTAAATGTATTTCTTACATTTAATCATTAGAGGAGCCAGAGAAAGTTTCCGTATTTGGTAATCGCCTTTTGGCCATACTTTTCAAGATTTTCCCAAACCTCTATTATTTTTATCTTCCTACTTATCTTTTTTTTTTTTTTTTTTTTGGGTTTGGCAGTGATGCTCAATTCTGGCTGCATATAAGAATCATGGCAAACTGATTTTTTTGTATGCAAAAACTGCCCACATTTGATGTACACATTTTGATGAGTTCGGGCATACGTTTACACCCGTGACGCCATTACCACAATCAAGGTAATAGACATACCCATCACCTTGAAATATTTCCTTGTGTTCTTCTGCATGTTAATTTTTTGTTTGTTGTTTTTTGCTGGTAAGAATACTTAACATGAGATGTGTTCTTTTACCATGAAGTGTGTAATGCCACGCCGTTAACCACGGGCGCAGTGTGGCATGGCAGAGTTCTGCACTTATCTGGACGGACCGTCCAGCATAACTGGAGCTTTCTACCCTCTCAGCCAGCCTCTCCGTTGCCCCTTCCTCGGCTCCTGGCAACCACAATCCTGTTTTTTTGCTTCTGTGAGTTTGACTAGTTTAGATACCTCATGTGGGTGGAATCATGCAGCATTTGTCCTTCTGTGACAGGCCTATTTCAGCATAATGTCTTCGAGTTTCATCCATGTTGTCACAAATGGTAGGATTGTCTTCATTTTTTATGCCTGAATAATATTCCATTGCATGTAAATACCACATATTTTTATCCGTTCATCTGTCAATAGACGTTTGGGTTATTTTTTTATGGTGAACTTTTTAAATTTTAATTTAATTTTATCTATCTATCTATCTATCTATCTATATCTATCTATCTATCTATCTATCTTCAAGTTAACATACAGTGTAATATTGGTTCAGGAGTAGAAGCCAGTGATTCATCTCTTACATACAACACCCAGTGCTCATCCCAACAAGTGCCCTTCTCCATGCCCACCCCCCATTTAGCCCATCACCCCAACCAACTCCCTCCATCAACCCCTGGTTTGTTCTCTGTACTTAAGAGTCTCTTATAGTTTGCCTCCCTCTCAGTTTTTATCTTATTTTTCCTTCCCCTGTGTTCATCTGTTTTGTTTTTTAAATTCCACAAATGAGTGAAATCATATGTGAGTTGTCTTTCTCCAACTGACTTATTTCACTTAGCATAACACACTCGAGGTTCATCCAGTTGTTGCAAATGGCGAGATTTTATTCTTTTTGATCGCTGAGTAATAGTCCATTATGTGTACATACCACATCTTCTTTAGCTTATCTTTTCGGTAAACTTTAAGAAACTACATATGTCTATGGCCCAGCCAAGGCCATTGTGACCCAGCTCAGGTGTCTGATCTTGTTGTATTCCTTTAAAGAGCATTGAACTTTGTTCTGGCATGAGGTCAAGTTACTTGAAAACGGTCAGATCCTTTTGAGGCTTACTTTCAGCAGACTTTAGTCTAGAGTATTGGTCCTCAGTCAGTAATGATTTTCCCCTGGGTGATATTTGGTAAAGTCTGGAGATGCTTTGGTTTGGACAGCTTGGGGCAGATGCTACGGGTACCTTCTGGGTAGAGCCCAGAGATGCTGCTGAATGTACTACAGCATCTGGGACAGTCTTCTGCCAACACCAACGGGAATTGCCCGGCCCTGGTCTAGGGCTAATTTAGCCCCACTGTCAAGGACTCTACTTAATGCCCTGTGTATGCGACATCTTTCCACCAGGGCCAGTAGGAATGTGAACTGTTTCCAGCTCTGGGTTAAGTCCCGGAAGTGTCTGACCTACTACTTCCTGGTGATTCTTTTTCTGGGATTCGTGAAGTTTTCCCTCAAGCATGCGAAGACCAGTATTCGGCCAAAGGCTAGAGGGACCCATTACTGGTTGTCGGATCTCTTCTTTCCTTGCAGGTCACTCCTTTTCAGTATTTAGCCCCCCAATTCTGGCTGCCTCAGCTTCTCTGAGTCCTGATCTCTGCCTCCTCCACTCAGTGAGGCTCCTGGGCTCTCTTAAGTTTCCCCTTTCTGCTCTGCAGCCTGGAAGCTTCCTCTGGGTGGGGACAGTCGTAGGGCTCCCTGCTCTCACGTCCCCTCCATCCAGGATTGCAGACCCCATTGCTTTGTATCCAGTGTCTGAATGCTGTTGCCTCATAGCCTTTGTCTGTTTACTCCATCGTGGCTGGAAGCAGTGTCTCCCTGGGTGGTTTTGATGTCCCACTGGCTTTGAGAAATGCCACTCTGGGCTTTGCTGAATGTTTTCCAGTGGTTGGGGTGAGCCCGTAGGTCATAGGAGATGAAAATACTCAAGTTTTCAGTGCCTGGGCTTCAAGATCACTTTCTTTAGGGAATGAAGCAGTCAGCAAGATAAGACAGGAAGTAAAACAAACATTCCCTTTCTTCTCACAGTTATCAGAGGGGGCAAAATGATTTACCTTTTCCCAACCAAGCTGGAGAGGTGTAGGCAGACTGGAGTCTTCAGAATCTCATTTTTCTTCCAGTAGTCCTGGCCTCCACATGAGATTTTCGCCAGATTAATCTGCTGGTGGCTCTGGGTATAGTGAAGGCACCGAGCTCTCCATGTAAAAAGGGTTGAGAAAAGGCCATTTGACAAAGGATAATAAACATTTCGTGTATATTTATTTTTGAGAGAGAGAGAGAGAGAGAGAGAGAACGAGAGAGAGAGAACGCAAGCAGAGGAGGGGCAGAAAGAGAGGGAGACACAGAATCCGAAGCAGGCTCCAGGCTCCGAGCTGTCCGCACAGAGCCTGACATGGGGCTCCAACTCATGAACCGTGAGATCATGACCTGAGCCGATGTTGGATGCTTAACCGACTGAGCCACCCAGGCGCCCCAGGACAATAAACATTTCAATTAGCTCTGCCACCCCATCGACAGATCAGGACCCCCTGCCTCATCTCCGGGACCCGCTTCGTGCCTGAGCGCATCCTTGGTGCTCCTCCCGGAAGCCTCAACGACTCACCTCCACTGACAGTGGCTGGTAGTCTCCATTCAAATGCAGGAAGAGGGAAATGATGAAGCGACCACCCTTGGGTCTCAGTGCTGCCTACCATTCCAGCCCCTCCCTGCATATGTCAATGGGAGGCTGCACGTCAGAGGGCAAGGTTCTCGGGAGGTGCAAGGGGTCCGAGGGCTGAAATCAGTTTTGTTGCATCAGGAAGCACATGTGCTGATGAGGTCTCCAAACTAGCTGCGCTCTGAATGTTTTGTTGTCGGTGATGTGCAGCTGGATCCAGAACACCTGCAGTCTCTTGAGATCTGACACTGTTGTGACCAACGTCCTTCAGGAAATGGGGCATGGGTGGGGCCCCACGTCCACGTCTCAGCCAAAGCAAGGGCGGGCTGATGGAAGATGAACGGGGTGGTGTGGCTAAGTGTGAGGGCGTTGGGTTGAGTCTTTCTGGGGTCTTGCTAGATGAGTGACCTTGGAAATTTTCTTGACATCTTTGAGCCTTGGTTTCCCCATCTATGTTCGTGGAACCATGAGGAGATCTACCTCCTAGGTTTGCTGTAGGGATTACAAGAGGTTATATAAAGGGCTAAGCCTCCGGTCTAGCAGAGAGGCAGCATTCCATACAAGCGAGTTGTGGCTGTTCAAGTTCCAGCATGCCTTTTTCTGCCATCCCCAACCCTGCGCCAAGGACACGGCACCAAGATGTGGCCCCTGGGACCAACCTAACTGTAACCGGTGCTTTGAGGATGCTGCTCCTGGCAAGCAGTCCTGTTTACATTGGGGTGAATACCCGCAATCCTTCTTCCCCACGCTCAGAGTGCCAGGTGACAGGGACTTGGGACCTTCTGTGCTCTTGGCTCAGGGTACCCTCCACTCCCCAAGCAACTCAGACATCAGTCAGCAAATTGACCCTGAGCTGAATGTACAGTTTTTACTCAGAACCCAGCTAGTTCTGCGGTCAGCTGCAAATTCCCCCTTTGACCAGAGACTACTGAGAATGTGGGTCCATACACATCTGCTTCCTGCCCGATCGAGCCGGGGCTGAGGCAAGAAGGATTAACAGGGCGTTTTCCATGTAAGTTGCACCCTCCCTTAGAAGATCTGCAAGGCGGGAAAGGAGTTTGCCACCCCAGGAAGGACTGAATGGCCTTCACATTTTAGTGTCCCCCAGGATCCTCCAGAGAATGTTCTAGGAAGGTATATCCCCGGGCTCTGGGAACGGTGGGGTCCAGAAACGCCTCTGTTTTTAACATGAAATGCAGGTGATTCCAATTAAGGTCTAAAATTGTGATCTGGAATGTCCAGACTGTTATTTTCTAACTGCATGAACCAAGGAAACAACCAAGAAGTCCAAGGGACTCGCCTGTGTTGAGAAGGCAGGAGCGACGGGGCACGGAGTGGGGGAGGGGAGGCACGGTCCTAGAGGAGAGCGGCTGGGCCGCTGTGTGCCAGGGTCACTGAGAGACAGAGATGGAACAAAAGGGGCCGTTGTTTGGTCCCTGAATTGCCTCATTGATCCTCAACCGCAGCTGTGTAAGGCACATGAGCCCTGTTTTTCCAAAGAGAAAGTTCTGTGAGCCCTGATAGCTGATGCAGGCTGCATGGGGACACAGAGGCGGAAGGAGGGTCCACCTCAGTTATGTCCCACTCTGAGGTTGTGCTTCCGGCGTGCTGTTGGGGAGTGGGGATATGGGGGAGGTGCGCTTGTCCCGACAGCAGAGGGTGGGAGCCCAGGGGTCTTCAGGGTTGACTGTGGACAAAACCAACTGTTCTGGGATTGGGCGGTAAGAGGCAGGTATACACCTCTCCCTCTGCCGTAGGAATCTTCCCCTCCTACAGCTCTTTGCCAAGCACTTTCTTCTGGTCCTTCGGTCCCTCACGGGTGCTCACTCCTCTCTGTGCTGTCCCATGTCAGGTCCCTTTCCGGTGGGTTAAGAGGAAATATTGGGCTGATCTGCTTTTAAAAATATTTATCGAGGACCTACTCTGTGCCAGGAGCTGTGCTAGGTGCTGGTGACACAGCGGTCCGGAAGGCAGGTTTCCTGCCCATGCTGGTGAGGGAGGCAGCCACCCCAGTGAGTGCCGAGTCAGGCTGTCTACCCTGAGCTGTGGGTCCGGAGAACTCAGCAAGGATGCACAGGGAAGGAGACATTTGGGCATGTTCTTCACGGAAGGTTGGGCGTCTCCTATGACCGGTAGGGAGAGTGAGAATGTGGGGCACAGGTGGAGAAGACATTTCAGGCTGAAAGATGGGCAGCTCCTGGGTAGTGGCACAGGAGGACCACACCTAAGCAGGGCCCAGTGGTCTAGAGTTGCAGCTAGGATTTGCACGGCACAGTTCCTGAGAGGAGGGAGCCAGGCAGAGAAAGAGGTTCAGAAGTTGGGGAAGTTGGGTCTGTGGCTAAAAACTAACCTGTGCTTTGAGAAATCATGAGGCCAGACAAAGAACAGCTCACAAAGAAAGAACAGCTACTGGGAAGCTAGAAGATGAACGCTTCTTGGAGCTCACTCAGGGCAATGGATCATTAAGTTCCTCACCATCCAGTATGGAGAGACCTCACGGAGCACAGGGTAAATTCGGTAGAGACCCTAAAAGGGTCAGGCCTTGGAAGTATGCCAAATTAGCCCCGGAGTAAAGGCTAGTCTAGCTCCATCCTATAACAGTGTTAGAAGCACTTCTTGAGCTCCTCCGCGAGCAGTCTAAGTGCCTGCCACAACAAAGTTCAGCACTCTTTAAAGGATTATGACAAAATTCAGCAAGTGATAATATAACACTAAAAATATCTAGCATCCAGACAAAGCTTACTAGACATTCAAAGGAGCAGGGGAGCACGCTACGTAACCAGGAGACGTCGTGATTCATAGAAACAGATTTATAAATGACAGAGGTGATGGAATTAACAGGCAAGGATTTTTTTAAAAAGCTGTTATAAGACTGTTGTTTTCCCTTTATTTTTATTTATTTTTTTACTTGAGAGAGAGAGAGAGAATAAGAGAGAGAATGAGCTAGGGAGAGGGACACAGGGAGAGAGAGAATCCCAAGCAGGCTCCACGCTCAGTGAGGAGCCCGATGTGCGGTTCAATCATGGTCTGTTGTTTTGCTTTTAAATTCAGGGGTTTATGGAAACATGTCACATCATGGGGAGAGAAATAGATGGTAAAAAATGAACCAAACAGAACTTATAGAGAAGAAAATGAGTGGAGAGAAGGAGGGAGTGAGGAAGGGAGGGAGGGAGAGAGAAAGAGAGAACAGAGCCTGAGTGACCTACAGGATAACATCCATATCAAGAGATCCAACACACATACAATTAGAATCTCAGAGTGGGGAGGCGGTGAGAGCAGGAAAATGATTTGGAGAAATAATGGCTGAAAATTTTCCAATTTTAATGGGACGCATGTCAACACATTGCTTGTCAGGTATACGTATTAGCAGAGGCCAGATCATCAAGATTGGCCCATGCCTTGATAAATACTATATATTTCATTGTTTCCCAGTGGTGGTCACAGCATTATCAATCAGGGTTCTCCAGTGCAAGGAGTGTGTTTGTTTCCTTGTGGTCATCACGTGTAATTAACTGAGGCAGTTTGCTTATTTACTTATGGCTGAGATAATGTCAACTTAGTGTAGGGTCGCTTCAGCTCCGATGGGCTATCAGGAAAGGGAAAAACTATCTGACAGATGCTATCTGTATTATTTTTGCTATTCCTGCAAAACAAATGATCACAGAAGTGGCTTAAAATGACACCTATTTATTATTTCACGGTTTTGTCGATCAGATGTGCTGGGGTGGGTTGGCCAGCCCCTCCACCGAGGTCTTTCCAGGCTGAGTCAAGATGTCACACGAGGCTGTGATCTCATTTGAGGCTTGGAGGCCTCTTCCAATATCACTGATTCTTGTCAGATTTCAGTTCCCTGTGGTTGTAGGGCTGAGTCCCCATTTTCTTGGTGGCTGTCAGCTGGCACTCTCAGCTCCTGGAAACTGTCCTCAGGTCCTTGCCACGTGGCTCCAGCCACAGGCAGTTCACAACATGTTTGCTTTCTCGTGGAGACACGGACAATCTGCTGCTTTGAATCTCTCCGACTGCTTTTAGAGACGCACCTGATTAGGTCAGGCCCACCTGGTATAATCTCCCTTTTGATGAACTCAACATCAACTGATCAGCAACTTTAATTCTACCTGCAAAGCCCTTTGTGCCATATAATATAACTTCACTGTGGAAGTGAGAACCCATTGTGATCACAGACTCCACTCACCCTGAAAGGAAAGAGAATGTGTGGGACGTGTGTGGGAATCCTGGGGGCTGTCTTAGCATTCTGGCTACACTATATTTTAAATGTTTGTATCTGTGGAGAAAAGGAAATTGAAGGAGGCCTTGGAATTGAAGGCACATAGGTTGGAGCCTCTGTCTAGGAGGAGGTCCACGAGGAAAGGTGTCTCTGATCTGCTCTGGGTCAGCCCTGTGTCCCCAGCACCAGGTCACGTAGAACATTGTGGGACACCTGTGTGACTGAATGGGCACAAGGGTGAATGGATAAACAAAAATGCACGAGGTGCGTTTGAGATGAAAAGCTGGGGCCAGAGTAGGTGACAGTTGAGGGCTTTGTGCATGCAAGGGTCTTTCTCTGATGCAGAAAATCTCCTTTGTTGGGCTCCTTACAGATGCGCTCCTTTTGCAGAGACCGACAGACCTCGGCTTTAGGTAGCCCGAGTGAAGGTCCAAAGTGGAGGTCCTTTGTTTCATCACCCTTTTCCAAATAGAGAAATTCTTTTTCTCTCGGGGGTTCTAATTCATCTCCTTCTCCATCCAGAACGGACTTTAAGACAGCTCCAAAAATAAGTACCTTGGAAAGCATGTAGAATTTAGGAATAATAATGTGCCGGAGAAACAAATAGGGCTGAAGACAGATGGGGGAATTATTTCCTTCAAGCAGACAACAGATCGCTTGCTGTTTTCTGTTGAAGACCAGAAGCATCTTCCCAGCAAAGCAGCCTGCCTCCAGCGGCGAGTGGGTTAGTGCTAAGTGGCTGCTCTCTGATGGGGGTCAGATGCCTCTGATCCAGCCCTCTGGTCACAGAAAGTTCACGACACCCATCATTTTAGCTACAAATGTGCTCAACTCCTCACTAATGAGTTCTGGCCACTGCTGGCTTCTCAACACTTGGTTCTGGGATAGCATTGGAGGACACCTGTTATAGGGGGTGGTACGCGGGCCACGTGTGCCGAAGGGAAGGGGTCTCGGTTGATGGATGTGCAAAGAGGGGCCTAGGAGCAAATGGAAACAAAAATATGAAGACTTTGCATGAAATAGTTCCATGGTATATGGCCAATCCCTCAGGTGTGACTATGTACTTTGTGGGGGCCAGGGTAAAATGAATGCATGATCCTCATGTTAGAACAGTGGGGGGAAATAGGGTACAAAAGTATGTCTGTTTCCTTCCTTCCATTGTCTCTCTCTTGATTTGCCCTGATGGTTTTTAACGTGCTTTTGAATGTTGGCGTAAGTGAAGAAAAATTAAGATTTTAAATTATTTCCATGCATTTTAATGTTCATCTTTATATGGCCTAATGCCATTTTTATCTCTCTCTCTCTCTTTTTTTTAAAGTTTATTATTTTGAGAGACACAGAGACAGCAAGCATAGGGGAGGGGCAGAGAGAGAGGGAGAGAGAGAATCCCAAGCAGGCTCTGTGCTGTCAGCCCAGAACCCGATGCGGGGCTCGAGCTTATGGAACCACTGAGATCATGACCTGAGCCAAAACCAAGAGTTGGATGCCTAACTCAGTGCGCCACCCAGTTGTCCCTGCCTAATGCCATTTCTAACACAAATAGAAAAGCCCTTCACTCATATGTGGAATCACTGAAATGACACGGTTTTTATTGTGTTAATCTCACACATGCATGTATGTATGTATCTATCTCACATTCACTAGAACAATGGAAACACTGCAAAAATCAACTCAAATTTTTGTCTCATTCTGTGATATAATCTCACTCGACCAACACTCCTCCAGTTGTCTGCTGAGTGAGGAGGGGCTGAGAGAAAAGGGACATATCGGAGCCCTGTCTCTCCCTCTCCTTGGGAGCCATCATCTCCAGCATAAGCAGGTGGCTAACACGGGGACGTAACATGAGTAAGAAAGGATATGATACAAGGGCGCCTCAGTGGCTCAGTCAGTTAAGCATCTGACTTTGGCTCAGGTCATGATCTCGTGGTTTGTGGGTTTGAGCCCCACATGGGGCTCTCTGCTGTCAGTGCAGAGCCCGCTTCGGATCTTCTGTCTCTTGTCTCTCTCTCTCTCTCTCTCTCTCTGTCCCTTTCCCGCTAGTGCTCTCTCTGGTTCAAAAATAAATAAACATTAAAAAAAAAGGATATGATAAGGTTGCCTGGTCATTCGTGTTTCCTAGAAACCCACTGCCTTCTTTCCACATTTGGAGAATGCAGTGGGAAGTGTGGCCTCTTGGGGCGGTCAGCTGAACTTCCATGCATGGTAGGGTCACCAGAGTTTTTTTTTTTTTATATGAAATTTATTGTCAAATTGGTTTCCATACAATACCCAGTGCTCATCCCAACAGGTGCCCTCCTCAATGCCCATCACCCACTTTCCCCTCCCTCCCACCCCCCATCAACCCTCAGTTTAGTCTCCGTTTTTAAGAGTCTCTTATGGTTTGGCTCCCTCCCTCTCTAACTTTTTTTTTTCCTTCCCCTCCCCCATGGTCTTCTGTTAAGTTCCTCAGGATCCACATAAGAGTGAAAACATACGGTATCTGTCATTCTCTGCCTGACTTATTTCACTTAGCATAATACCCTCCAGGTCCCTCCACGTTGCTACAAATGGCCAGATTTCCTTCTTTCTCATTGCCAAGTAGTATTCCATTTTGTATACAAACCACAACTTCTTTATCCATTTGTCAGTTGATGGACTCTTTAGGCTTTTTCCATAATTTGGCGATTGTTGAAAGTGCCGCTATAAACATTGGGGTACAAGAGCCCCGATGCATCAGTACTCCTGGATCCCTTGGGTAAATTCCTAGCAGTGCTATTTCGGGGTCATAGGGTAGATCTATTTTTAATTTTTTGAGGAACCTCCACACTGCTTTCCAGAGCGGCTGCACCAATCTGCATTCCCACCAACAGTGCAAGAGGGTTCCCGTTTCTCCACATCCTCGCCAGCATCTATAGTCTCCTGATTTTTCACTTTAGCCACTCAGGCCGGAGTGAGGGGTCACCAGAGTTTTGTGCGTGAGGGACGCCCGAGTGCCATCTGTGCCTGGGGCAGCAAGGAAATCAGGAAACACACACCTTTGACTTGTCTTCTGCTCCCACGTGTGCTCCCCCCGTCCCTTGGGATTTCATTTACAAAACACAAGTTCAAAGATAAAATTATTTAAAAACTCAAGGTGGCGATACCAAAGCACTGGCTACAGAGGACAAAACCCGATAAATTGGACTTCATCAAACATGAAAAACTTGTGTACATGAAAGGACATCATCAACACAGCGAGAGGCAGCCCCGCCTTCGACACGGATGGGCCTGGACGATGTTCCGCTAAGTGAAATAAGCCAGCCGCCAAAGGACAAGTATCAATGGACTCCCCTTTCACGAGGTATAGTTACCCGGAATAGTTACATTCGCCGAGACAGAAAGTGGACGGCTGGCTGCCAGGGCCGTGGGGAGGGGAGAGTGGGAAATCACTGTTTAGCGGCACAGAGTTTCAGTTTGTGGGGATGAAAAAAAAAGTTCTGGAGACAGACAGTGGTGATGATCGCAGAGCCTGATGAATGTACTTAGTTCTGCTGAATTAGGCCCTTGCTATACTATGTATATCTTACCACAATTAAAAGAAATTCAAGATGGTGACATCAAAGCCACATGTGGCCCTTCTGAGTGTAGGTCCCTGTGCCCGCTGCCTGGGTCTCACGCCTGTGAAGCTGCCCCTGCCCTAACTTGTATTTATAAATGCATTAAGATGATTCTCTGTCACTAGATGAGATCTCTGAGGTCAGGGTCCCTGTCTCTTTCTCTCACTCACTCTGTGTTGAGTTGAAACTCTAAGCTAAATTGGAGGTTATTCATGATACTTAAAAAAAAAATTCAGCCTTACGTACAATTTACATACATTAATATTCATACATTCTATATGTGTACAGTTCATTTTGTTTTGACAAATGCATCCAGTCATGTAACCAGCACCAAACCATGACGGAGGGCACGTCCACGACCCAGAAATTTCCCTCGTGCCCTTTGCACTTAACACCTTCCCCCAGCTCCACCCTGGGCAACCACTGATCTGCTTTCTGCCACTTTACTTTTGCTGAGTCTGGTACGTCTGTAACTGAAATCAGTCAGCGTGTGTGTGTGTGTGTGTGTCCATAATAAGTTTCCATTACAACTTTTGGCATCTTCATTAAATGGATGATATTCTCTTGGGGCAGCAGGGAGGTGCGGGCTGAGGCCCTGACTCAGGTAAATGTAGATTTTTTTTATCCTGACTGCCATTTCTTAATTCTGACTTTGCATGAACTCTTACCTGCTCCAGGATTCCTTCCTAGACAAAATGAAGTTGATAATAGTCCCTTCATCTGGTGCCTTTGTGGGGGTGGAATAAAGTGGTATACGAAAAGTGCTGAGGGCAGAGATTGGCTCATCGAGATGGCTCAGTAACGCTTTGTTGTTTATCTTACGATTATTGGTGCATCATTAAGCAGAATTCTAAGAATGGCGTTTCCTCACCCCTAGAATGGCAGTGGTACCTTTCTTCTGCTGTTGCCATGGAGATCCCACAACTCCCATGAAGCATTGAGCGTGGCGCCTGGCACTTGATAAGCACTCTGTTGTGTATTATTATGGTTCTTGTTGTTGTTGTTATTATTCTGTTCTCCAGCCGTCGAGGACCCTAGTTTGCTATTCCTCACTAAGTAAAAGTCATCATCTTCTCTAATTCTGAGAAGGCATGAAAGGGCTCCATTTAGACTGCTTGCTGCCAGTCTAGGCGGGGAAAAAAAAAAACAAAAAACCCAACCACAGAAAGCAGCCACTAGTGTGAGATAGTGAGGCTTTTCTCCCAAGGGCCCCGGGAGAGGGCGGGGGGGGGGGGGGGGAGTTCCGTGTGAACAGGTGAGCCAAAGAACAGGAAATACCTTAGTCTTTTTTTTTTTTTTTTGTCTCTGTTCTTTTGAAAGAAGAAAAACGAGCAATGGAGTTAAAAGCTGTAGGGTTGAGTGGGAGATTGAATCCTCAGAACTTTCTGAGATGTTCCGCCGTCAGGGTGACTCCATTGTATTCGATTGTGAAGTACTTGGGATCGTCCAGGACTCTAATTGAGGGAAAGTAGACAATGACAGTAAACAATTGCTGGGGAGAGAAGTTTCCACCTGGTCCAAGAAATGGATTCAGTTTCTGGAATCCTCCGCTCCCATTTATAGTGAAGAGGAATTGTTGCAAATGATAGGAAACATAATAGAACATGCTGAAAGGAATACTTAAGGAATCAGGGGAAATCTGCCTCTTTGATATACAAAATAGTTCGGCTAAATTTGACTTTGTAACTGGGTAATTAACATGCCCGTATGACGGTGTTAGTTTCCCCCCACGCCTGATGTTTGCATGGAAATCTCCAGCCAAGTGCTTCGTCATTGCTGTTCTCATTTATCCCTGCAAACAGACAGGGTCTGCAGTCACCGTGGTGGGAAAACAGAGTGTGAAATCTCTGTAGACCACTTCTCATCAGGCAGCCAGGAGAGGCTGCCTTCCTCTGTGAGTCTCACAAGAAGAGGAATGATTGAAATCATGCTTCCCCCTTACATCCTGATTTGCCTCCTTTTCAAACCAGAACCCCGCCAGACTCCACCCTTAACAAAAGTGAAGGAGAAGCAAGGAGAGACCGAGGCATCTCCGTTCAGCTCCTAACAAGGGAACCATCCCGCCATTTGCAATCAGATAAGGGATATTATCTCCATAATCAAAGGCAATTGAGAATCTAAATGAAAAATCTAATGCTTTTCATGCTGATTTATTTTAGATTAGAAAAAGTTAAACCAGATGTAAACATGAAGAGATGAAGCCTGAAGAAGGAATCTTGGCAGAGTGGTAAATCTCCGTTTTGAGTTATTCGAGGTACAGGGTTGCGTTCGCCAGAAAATACACTGTTGATCCAGAAACTGCTCTGACATTAATTATTGTTGCAGAAGAGAATTCGGAAGATTGAATGCAAACATGCAATTCTGGCAAAGATCAATCATGCACCCAGATTAACCATGGAGACTGTGTCCGAGCGCCCAAATAGGTTGCGTTAACCCCTCGTCAGTCCGTGCTGGAATCCTCCTTGAGATGCAGCTCCAGCCTTCTGGCGAGACCTCCGACATCCCCAGGAGAAGACCCTGGATGCTGAAAAGAAATGGCTTTCTCTTTTTTTTGGACTCTGACAATGTCTGCCATCATCCTAAGGAGAAGACGCAGCCAAAAAATCCACCCTTGGTCTTTGATCCGTAGGATATAAGTAGATTTGGAATCTCCCCTCTGTTTTCTCTGTAAACCACGCATGTGTTCAGAAGAGGCAGAGTGGAGAGGTTCTGGAGGCAGGGAGGGTTTGCATAGGCCTAGGAGTTCCCAGATGTTTGCTCTCTCTCTTCTCTACTTTTGCTGGGTCCCTCTTTTACTTGCTCAGTGCTTTACAAAGCATCCCCCCCTCCACACACGTGTGTGTGCACATGCACAAACATGCACACAGACACGGTAATATGGCGGATGCTGAGAACACTATGTTCCAGTTGGAGAGGGTCCTGGCTGTGGCATTTAGTAGCTCTGTGACCTAGAGCAAATTACTAGATCTCTCCGTGCCCCAGCGTCCGTGTCCATCAAATACAGAGATACTGCCTGTCTTGTGGGGTCTGGACGAGGGGGGTATACAGAAAACCCAATCTCAGGGACTGGTAAGCTTATTAAATGTCTGTCGCACCGATCCACGATTCTCCATCCAGAACTCTTGGGGCCAAATGCGATTCAACGATGATTTCTTAATTTTATTTCAGGAAAGTAATACTTTACAACATTTCTAATGGGATCTGAGGTAGCACCCTGTAATTAAGCTCACTGATGTTTTTGTAATAAAATGTATGAATATTCACACTGAATGGAATAAATTAATATTATAAATAGCCTCAGGTTAGTTGAGGTAAGGTTTGCCTGTCAGGTTCGTTTCCTGCAAACTCAGAGGAAAGAAAAAACTCTCAAATTTCAGAGCTTTTCTGGATTTTAGAATTGCAGATAAGGGATTATGGATCCAGGGTGAGCACTCAGGTATCTTGAAGGGAGCGTCAGTAAACAACAAACCCAGCAAAAACAACAGCATATGTGCTCGTCAGGGCCCAACTCTTACGGCAGGACTTGGGAGGTCAAGCATGGTTTGTGAAGCGTTTAGTCTTCTCTAGATGGGTGGTTCTAGTATTATCGTCCCCACGATGTTCAGCTCTCGCTGGTTCACAGCTCCTGGCTCCCGAGTGGAATCCACAGATGATTTTCTCGTCCGTGTTATCAGTGACCTAGCTGGTGGCAGGCTTGACCACAGAGTTCCTGCCGGTAGCGTGGCTGGTAAGGCTGGGTGGACCCCGTGAGGTAGCCCGTGGTGAGATGGTGTGGATGGTGTGCCAGACTGGGGTCAGGAGGGCTGGTGCCGGTGCCGGAGGCCCATGGTTTTGTCCATGGGCACTTATGTCTCTCTCTGGACCTTTGTTTCTTTATAAGCTAAGAACTGTATGTGTTCCTTCACCTCTCGGGCTTTAGAAGATGGAAATGACGGAGTGTGTATGAGAGAACTTTGCAGACTGGAGCGTTTCCTAGGATTGTGAGATGTCATGTTTCTTTGAATGTCCTGGATCCTAATCACAGTTTTCTATCTTCAAGGACTACTCGTTTTATTTTTTGATTGATTTATTTTTTTGTTTTAGAGAAAGAGAGGTTGTGAGCAGGAGAGAGGCAGAGGGAGAGGGAGAGAATCCCAAGTAGGCTTCATGCTCGGCACGGAGCCCAAAGCGGGGCCCAACCCCAGGACCCTGGGATCGTGACCCGAGTTGAAATCAAGAGTCGGACGCTCAACCGACTGAGCCACCTGGGCACCCCTCAATAAGTGATCTTAATCGCCTCGATTCCAGTCTGGGCTCCTTTACTCGTTTTACTAGGTTTGTGTGATTTGGGGCAAGTTACTTCACCTCTCTGTGCCTCAGTGTCCCTCCCTGTAAAATGGAAATATTAAATCTCTTTCTCCCACAGAGTCGTTGTAGGATCCAGCGAGGTAATTGCCTGCATGCAGTGAGGCCTCCGTGGTAGCTCCTTGTGTGATCCCAGGCTTGAACCAGACCCAGGAGCCTCTGGGAACAGAGCTGGAAAACAGGGTCTGAGTCTAAGCCCCATTGTATGGCTTAGGTCAGTTACTGTCACCACTCAGTAAATAGCATACTAATGGCTTCAGAGACCTAAGAGAGACAAAGGTTTGGAAGGGCTGAGGCAGGAGCCACCTGATGATCACAAAAGAAATAGCTGGGGGCCGATCAGTGTCTCCCAGTGGGTGGTAAATCCCGAAGAACTTCAACAGTATCTTTTGTTTATTAGGGAATGCATTTTTGCATGTGGAAGGAGGGCCGCATGTATTGATTTGCATATGCTTTTTCCGTTCTTTCTTTCCATAATTCCATAACTCCCATAAATCCTAGTGGACACCCACCAAGGTCATGTGGTGCATTAACATCCAGCACGTGCATTTACTCATGTGATTTCATAGCCCTTCACCCACCCGGTCATTCAGCACATGTTTTCAAAGACATCTTGTGGGCCCAGTGCTGTTCTGAGGGTCACTATCAAAGCAATGAGCAAAGAACTTGCTATGTGCCACTCACGTTTTAGGGGGAAAACAAATCAATAAATATGTGTCACACCCGACAAACAAGGATTAGAAAGAAACTACCTCAAAAGCATAAAAGCTGTGTCTGAAAACTTACCATGAGCATCATACTCGCTGGTGAAAGAGAGTTTTTCCTCTAAAGTTGGGAACAAGACAGCGGTGACTGCTTTTCCCGTCTCTGTTCAACATAGCGGTACAAGTCTTGGCCAGACCAACTAGGCACGAAGAAGAAATAAAAGGTATCCAAACTGTAAAGGAAGACGTGAAGTCATGTCTGTTTGTAGATGATATGATCTGGTGTGTAGAAAACCCTAAAGGTCCCACAAACAACCTGTTAGAACTAACAAATGAGCTCCGCAAAATAGCAGGATAAAAAGGCAATGCACAAAAATCAGTTGTGTTTCTATACGCTAACAGCGAACAATCTGAAAAGTGTATTATGAAAACAATTTATAATAGCATCAAAAAGAATAAAATACTTGGGAATTAACCAAAGAGGTGAAAGACGTGCACAACGAAAACTAATTAAATTAAAGGAAAATAAAGAAGACTTAAACAAATGGAAACATATCCCATAGTCACGGATCAAAAAACTTAGTGTTAGGATATCAATACCATCTAAAACGATCTATGGGGTCAATGCAATCCCAGTGAAAATCCCAATGACTTTTTTTTTTCAGAAATTAAAAAAAAAACATTCTAAAATTCATATGTAATCTCAAGGGATCCCAAATATCCAAAACAATCTGGAAAAAGAAGAACAAGGTGAAGATTCAGACTTCCTGACTTGCAAACATACTACAGAGCTACAGTAATCAAAGCAGTGTGGTATTCGCATAAAGACAAATATTTAGACCAGTTAACTAGAATAAGCCCTCTCATATATGTCACGTGACTTTTTTCAAGGGTGCTAAAACCAATCAATGGGGAAAGGATAGTCTTGTCAACAAACGATGCTGGGTTTGGCACCATAAAAAAAAGGGGGGGGGCACTGGATATCCATGTGCCGAGGAATTAAGTTGGTTCCTTATCTACTACCATATTCAAAAATTAACTCTCATGAATCAAAGACCTAAATGTAAGACCTAAAACTCCAGAACTCACTGGAGAATACCCAGGGCAAAAGCTTCATGATGGTGAATTTAGCAATGACTTCTTGGATATGACACCAAAGAGACAGGCAACAAGAGAAAAAATAGGTAAGCTGGAACTAATGAAAATTTAAAAAAAATTGTGCACCAACACCAAAAGACCATCCCAACAGAGAGAAAAGGCAGCCCACAGAGTTGAAGGAAATATTTGCAAATAGTATCTGCTAAGGGATTAGTAACTAGAATATACAGAGAATCAAAGCTTAAGAACAACAACAAAAAAGGGCAAAGGACTTGAAGAAACATTTCTTCAAAGAAGACGTACAATAAGCATGTGAAAAGATATTCAACATCACGCATCAGTAGGGAACTGCGAATCAAACTACAGTGAGATGCTGCCTCACATCCGTTGGGATGGCTACTGTACAAAAAAAACCCACAAAATAACAAGGGTTGGTGAGGATGTGGAAAAATGGACACACTTGTGCACTGTTGGTGGAAATGCAAAATGGTAAATCCTCTGAGGAAAACAGTGTAGTGCTTCTCCAAAAAATTAAAAGTAGACTTGCCACGTGGTCCAGCCATCCATCCACCAATTCAATTATTTGGTGTAATTGAATAATTGAAATAATTGAATAATAATTCCAATCATTGAAAGCAGGAGGCCGAAGAGATAGATATTCGTGCAGTCATTTCATAGCAACATTATTCACGATAGCTAAAACGTGGGAGCAACTGACCTGTGTCCCTCGAAGGATGAACGGATAGGCAACATGTGGCATACCCACGCACTAGAATCTTCGGTCTTAAAAAGGAAGGAAATTCTGACACGGGCTACAATGGGGATGGCCATAGAGAATACTGTGCTAAGGGAAATAAGCCAGTCACAAAAAGACAAATACTGCATGATTCCACTTACACGAAGTACTGAGAGTAGTCAAAATCACGGAGATAGAAAATAGAATGATGGTTGCCACGGGCTGGGGGAAGATGGGAAGGGAGGAAGTTTTCAGTTTTGCAAGATGACAAGAATTACGGAGGGCAGTGCTGATGGTTATACAACATGATGCATGTGCTGAACACCACCTACCACATGCTTGAAAATGGTCACGTTGATAAGTTTTATGTTAAGTATATTTTATTCCAGTAAGAAAATTAAAATTAAAAAAAGAAATCCCCGTCCCACACTAGGCTTGGTAAAACGGAGTTGCAAAACGTTGCATCGCATACGGGCAGCAACCGGTTCCAGCCCGTGAGTAAAGGCTGCAGAGGTAAGGCTCTAATCAAACACGTACACAGGTCTGTGCTTTAACACATAACTGAACATTAAGCACTCGCTCTCCTTGTTCAGAAATCACCAGAGCTTCCCCATCACCTAGGAAATAATATCCACATTAGCATAGCATTCAAGGCTGCCCATGATCCTCTATGATAGTCTGTAGCTGTGGAGACGGTAACTTGGACCACGAACATGGTTATAATGTTAATGGATGTATTAACACATGTGCTCTGACCTCCAGAGCTATTCTCTGGCATTGGATATTGCAGAACCCTCCGATGTTTTGCCATTGTGAACCATGCTGCAAACACGTCTTTGTGAATATAGCTTTAGTTGTATTTTGGATGAGTTAAAAACCCAAGGATTGTATCAAGCTGGGGAGGGACATGACCAGATTTGCTTTCTGGGAACATTGGCTGGCGATGAGGTGGGGTCCGGGGGCTGCGGGGCTGAGGATGAGGAGGGCTGCTGTGGGCTCGGCAAGTAGAACGGGGGCTTCCACTAAGGCGGTGGGGAGAGGCGGATATTTAGGAAGCGTAACCAACAGGGGTCGTTGATAGACACAGCCGCTGGGGCTGGCCCCGGGGTGGCCGCTGGATCGCACAGTGACAAGCTTCAGAGGCACAGATCACAGTGGTTCAGTCTGGATTGCGGTAAACGGAGGACTGATGGGAGGCGAGGAAATGGGACAGAGAGAGCATGGCCGTCTCCTCCAAGAAGGTTTGCGGCCAGTGGTGAGGTGAAGGGAGGAAGGTAATGTGTGTGTGGGGGGGCAGGTTTTTGGTTTTGTTTTTAAGAAAGGTTTGGACTTAGCAATGTGAGGAAGGCAGAGGTGAAGACTGAGGAGAGAACAGGGATCCTTGAGGACACAGGAGAGTAGATACCAAAGGGCACTGTGCGTAATTTACCCTGGAGAAGGGGCTTTGCTTTCATTCATTCTTCATTCCATCCTTTTTTCCCCAGTAAATATTTATTGAAAGCCTCCTCTATGTCTGGCCCCATACTAGCAGCTAGGAATATATTGGCAAGCAAGGCAAAATAATTTTCTTCTCAGAGCAGTTAGACTCTAGGGGAGGAGCAGCCATCCCCTGTAGATTCACACGAGTCCCTGTGGATTTATAATTCAAAGTGAGTGTGCTGAAAAGTAGTGCTTCTGTAAGAGCTTATAAATCAGAAACCTGGTTTTGAGGCTGGTGTCTGCAGGGACACTCCCACGAACGGGTCATGTGAGCCAAGATCCAGAGGAGGACCAAAGAAACAACATGCTCTGTGGGTGAAACAGCATGTGCAAAGGCCCTGCGGTGGGGAAGAGAATTTGTGTTCAAGGGCATGAGAGGAGCTCATACAGAGGATGTGGCCTGGAGAGAGGCGTCTGGGGATGCCACAGAGAATACCTGGTGCAGACCACACGGGGCTTTCTTGACGCTTTGTTCTCAGGGCAAGGAAAAGTGTTGCTGTTCTATAGAAAGGAAGTACAGTGAGCAACCAGCAGCAAGTTGAGTCACAGCCAAGCCTTCCCAGGATGTCCCTATTGGATTGAGACCTGGGTCGACGATAGAGATTCCCGAGTCAGCACTGGGAATTCTCCGACCCGTAGTGCCCAGAGCCTGCTCGTGATGGTTCCAGGCTTTGAAGAAGCAGGCGGCTATGGAGCCTACTCAGCCTGCCATTCGCTGCCAAATGCTGGGACCTGAGAGAGAGGGGAACAGTCCCGTGTCCAGAGCAGTGCACTTGGGTGTTTGTTATTTCGCCGTGGGGCTGGGGCTCTCGACTAGGACGGCACAGGGTGCGAGGAGGGATCTGCTGGGTCAGAATGAATCCTGTGCTGTCATGTCCCAGGTTAATTATCTGGCTACATTTGGTGGAGTTACTTTGAAAAGCAGGCATACATATCTTTCTTGGAAGAGTCACACAAGCCAACAGCCCAGGAAACGGGAGGCTTAGAATCCTTGTTCGGCCGGCTCCCTGCACGTCTGCGCCCCCTTCCCACCCCCAAGGCAGGTTCCAGACCCCCCTGCTTGGTTGTGTTTGAAGCAGCAGGGAGGTAGCTTGCTCCTTCTGCGGAATTTGGGATTTAAACGATGTCCCATGCCCATGTCTCATGTCGCTGCACTTTTTATTTCCTTCCTGAAAAGCTTTCGTGTCTTACCCAGCATCCCCTATGACCTGTCCACGGTGAGGCCATTGCCTCTTCCGATCCCGCTGTGTTTACAGCACGCGTGTCCGAAAAGTCACTCTTCAGTTTGGGGGGAGAGTCCCTGGGGTCAGCGAGGGGCCACAGGGCAGACCCAGTGTGGAACGAGGTGCTCCGGAGTCTGATTCTAAATGTACACATCCAAACCCAAAGTCTCGCCCACAGCAAACGGCTTTCAGAATAAACTTACGAAACCGACCCTTGCCCTCTAGGCAGAGAGAGCCGGCACCATAATCATCCTCGCAGACTGCACAACACTTTTGTATCTATTAATCTTATTTTCGTTGGGCCTTGCAGGCTGATTCCTGAAATCTGATTGCTTGTGGTTAATCAATTTATCAATATTTATTGAATGTCCGATTTCAGCTCAACACCCATTCGGCACTGATGGGCTAGAAAGGAAACATGAGATGTGGTTCTTTGCTCTACTGGCAAAATCCATGTTAGCCGATTGGTCTTTCTCCTTCCCCTCCTCCGCTGCCTCTTGTATTTTGAAATCATGGGAAACCTACTCTTTATTCATGTGCAGAGGTAGCATGGGAGAAAATGGAGACGCGTATTCGTTAAAATCCGTAGTTCTTTCCTGGGAGATTGGAGAGATTCTAGGGACATTTCTCGGTTCTTTAAGAATAATAATGTACATTATTGAAGATTACATATCTGGCAAATAAAAATAAAAGACTGGGAAGGTTTCTCTTTTATCTTCTAGATTCACAGTCGGGTCTTCTCGTCCCCCAAAGGTCATTCTGCTTGGGAAAGAAATGAAGGTCTTTCAAAGCAGGTATAGAGCTGGGCGCTGATCGGGTGACTGTCCCGTTCAAGCCTTTTTTTTTTTTTTTTTTTACTATCTCTCTCCTTTATTTTTATTAATAATGAGATGTGCTTTGGAGCCTCGTCTCCCCCCGCCGTCCCCGACCCATGATGCTAGCTCAGTGGCTCTGACAAGATTTGAAGCTGATTAGAATTTCTAAACACACAGGCTTTTAGGTTCGCAGTCCCTGACGAAGGAAACGATGCCCCAGAAATATTGGTTGCCTCAGGTAGTGCATTTGGAAGCCAAGGGTCCCGCAGTTGGCAGGGGTTCAGGCCAGCGTGGTGCGGGGTTCCGCCAGGAATGAGTAATGGGACACGTGTGGAATATTCTCGCAACGGAGCAGGCGCGATTTAAATACAGGCCTGGTATCTGTGCAAACATAAATCATTCCTCGTGAAGCTTCAGTTCCCGGCTCCTGCATTGTAACAACAACACCAGGCGTGGTGGTTACAGTTCGTAACTTTTATGAAGTTTGTTAACATAAGTGGTGTGGGAACCAGTTTGTTTTTCTCCCTTCCAGGAGAGAAGTTGTATGGGTTTCGCTCACCTTTTCTGATGGTTCTGTAATAAGACTCCGAGGCTAGTATATTTCACTCAGAGACTCTAGCAGAGAATAAGCTTTAAAAGCGTGTTTTCAGGGCGTCTGGTTGGCTCAGTGTCCAACTTAACTGACTTTCAATTAAACGGACTTTTTTTTTTTTAAAGCATGTTGTCATGTAGCAAAATTTATTTTATTTTTTTAAATGTTCATTTATTTTGAGAGAGAGAGAGAGAGAGAACACACAAGTGGAGGGGTGGTGTGCAGGGAGTGAGGGAGAGAGAGATTCCCAAGCAGGCTCCGCACTGTCAGCACAGAACCTGACACGGGGCTCGATCCCACGAACCGTGAGATCACGACCTGAGTCGGATCGAGAGTCGGATGCTTAACCGACCGAGCCACCCAGGCACCCCGGCAAATTTTAGTTTTGAATCCGCATCTCAATTTCAGTTTGTAAATGGGGTAGATGAATTTGTATCTATGGAGAAAAATGTATGTGTGTCTGTGCGTCTGCGTGTGATTATACACAGATGCTTTTGTAGCTTCTCTCTTCCTTTCCCCTTGCCGCTCACCTCTACCAAAGGCATCAGGGACCTGAGTTCGTCTCCATAACGGACACTGTCAGCCCAGGACAAATATATTATTTGGAAGAAGCTCTCCTAGTTCGTCCTTTCTGGAGCCCCAAAGCATGGCTTACGGCTTATTCTTTCATAGTGGCAGATATTTGACCAGATCCTTTAAAAACCTAGCCCAGAAATTGCTTGTGGTAAGAACGTGAATCCTCTGACAGTCGCTTCTGGTGGCCTGAATGGCAAGTCTCATGCAACACCTCTGGCCACCTGCACCCTGCGGGGAGGTTGGGGACGTGGAGGAGAATGCCAGGTTTTTCTCAGAGCGCAGGAGTGAGCGCAGTCTGGCCTGGGTGACCTAGATGTGGACCCGCCAGTCTGCTTTTCTCCAGGACTAGCTTAGCTTGAAATGGGCCTGATGGGGCACTTGTGCAGTGGAGCTTGTATTAGTGGTTTAATGACTTAGAAACCTGTACATGCTGGCCCAGAGGCCAGGGGTTAATGGTCCAGGCTGCAGGGAATGTGCCCAAGCAAGCCTGGGCGAGGAGGGAGACGCATATATTCTGGCTTTCTTTCTCCTTTCTTTCTCCCTTCCCTTCCCTCCCCTTCCCTTCCCTTCCCACCCCTTCCCTCCCCTCCCCACCCCTCCCCTCCCCTCCCCTCCCCTCCCCTCCCCTCCCCTTCTTTCCCTATTTTCCAAGTTCTAATTATGGAAGGATATTTTAGACATAGTCTGAAACCTTGGGTATTCGCACAGAAGGCAAGCAGTTGTTGAAGAAAAAAATCACTCATGACACTTGTTAAAGAGAATAAGGCAGATTTTATTCAGGGAGACTACTACGTGAGGTCTTAGAGTAGGAAAGAGAGTCTGGGCTCGACTCCGAATAGAAGGGAAAGGAGGAATTCACGGCCGAGGAGCATAATACTTCCCTGATGGCTGCTTCTCGAAGGGGTCACCTGGCTTTGTGCGTCTTCCTGTAAGGTCATTCCCATCTGTTAGAGAGAAATGGCATTGTTGGGGCACCTGGGTGGCTCAGTCGGTTGAGCATCCAACTTTGGCTCAGGTCATGATCTCGCAGTTTGTGAGTTCAAGCCCCGCATCAGGCTCTGTGCTAATGGCTCAGAGCCTGGAGCCTGCTTCGGATTCTGTGTCTCCCTCTGTCTCTGCCCCTCCCCCGCTTGTTCTCTCTCTCTCTCAAAAATAAATAAACATTAAAAAAAAAGAAAGAGAAGAAAAGGCACTATCAACTGGTTAAAAATGGCAGGACATGGGAGTTCCTGTGGTAGAAGGGAGCCCCCTAATCCAGAACAACGTCAGGGAAGCTGGGGATTCATAACCGATGGCAGGGGGAGGGATTAGGGGCAGGAAAAATTACCAAGAAGAACTTGATTAGAGGGGTGCCTGGGTGGCTCAGTCAGTTAAGTGTCTGAGTTGGTTTTGGCTCGGGTCATGATCTCACAGTCTGTAGGTTCGAGCCCCACGTCGGGCTCTGTGCTGGCAGCTCGGAGCCCGGATTCTGCTGGGGGATTCTGTGTCTCCCTCTCTCTCTGCCCCTCCCATGCTCACTTTGTCTGTCTCTCTCAAAATAAATAAATAAACTTCAAAAAAAAAAAAAAAAGAATGTGATTAGAGGTCAAGGGTTGGGGAAAGTCTTGTTAAGCCGGCTCAGCAGGATTCTCTCTAAATCCAGACCCAAAAGGATTCTTTGCTAGAACTGGGCCTGACAGGCCACCAAAGGCAGGCCCAGGATGAGGCCTAGTTAGGAAAAGCACTCAGAGGGCCTGACTAAAGTTAGGCCAAGGAGGGCCTACAGACACATCTTTTCTCTGAAAACCGGGCCCGGGAAGCCACCTGTGCCCTCAGGGACCTCTGTGGTCCTGGTTCACTGCCTCAGGGAAGAACAGCATTTTGGATCAGGGATCTGACTCCCCGCCCCACACTCCCAAGAAGGGGAAGGGCCCACACACGATGAAATCTTCATCAATCCCGTCCCTGGCCTTGGCAGGAGACCCAGAGAGCAGAGTTTTAGTTCCAACTTGGTGTCGGAAGGACCAAAAACGCACAAAAGGGAAACCATTGTAAGGAAACCAGTCAATTTCACGGAAGGAAGAGCCACCAGCTTACAGAAAGTGCAGGAGACACTTTCTCGTGTCTGTCAATTAACCTCTCAGGCTACATCCTGATTCAGTCATCTCAGGTCAGGAAGCAAGGTTGGGTATTAGAGACGTGGCTTCAGAGGATCTAATCCTGTGGGTACCCGGCTTACGGGACAGCTCTTCCAGAAGGAGTCCAGGGGGCCAGGCAGACGGAGCTCACGGAATCTCAGGTTTGGGAGGGGCCAGAGGGTCACTTTGTCCAGTTTCTTCCCAATGTCTCCTGTCTGAAACCCTCCTACTCATTTCCACACAGCAGCGGGAAAGCCTCTGCAGGGTAAGCTGACCACACAGAAGCCCCAAGGGCAGGGGGCTCATGACCTGCTCACACAGCTGGAATTGTTAGAAATCCTTCAGATCGTGTTGAGCCAAAATAAAGTAACTTATTCATTTGCTTTTAGTCTGTAGTGAGAAGGCAAAGAGTTGTTACAGTTACATATTGACTTGTTAGAATGTGTCATCTCGTCCCGGGTTCTAGGAAGGCGACTCCATTGTGCTACTCAGGCAGGTGATGGCGCGCTTTCCTCTGGGGCAGGGGTGGGCGTGCTGGTCACTGGGACGCTGGGTGATGACCCAGTTATTTGCAGGGGTTGCAATAAGGGGGATGTTTAAAGACGTTTCTGGGCAGGCAGGGCTACCAGTAGTCGGGTAGGGAATTCAAGGTTCGGGAGGCTCAGGGAGTGAGGGGGGCGGTGCTAGTCGGAGGACCCTGAATTTGTGGGGTTTGGACCCTCTACTTGTGAGAGGCCGCCTGCCTTCAATGTCCAGGAAGCATGCGGCAGGGTGGTGTTGACGTCGGGAGACAGGTTAGGGTCATAGATATGACCATCGTTTACAATATTTACACGTTTATCAATGTGACTCTCATTTACAGGCAGTGTGTGAGAAACCATGAGAACAGCTGAGATCATTGCAGCAGAAAATGTGTGAGCTGGGACGAGGGTGGGCTGCAAGACCCGAGGACCCACATGTACGGGGTGCCGGCTGGGTGTGGGGGGTGGGGCAGTAAAAGGAACCACAGACCCGGCATCGGGGTTTTGTCTTCTCAGGTGAGGTATTTAGTGCCAGGGTTGACTCTGACCTCACTTAGCTCTTTATCTTTGGATAAGTCTTTCCACTTGCCCAGGTCTTATTTTGCTCTCAGACGATGGTGGTTTAGGACAATGGTGGTCTACCGGCTGCTCTAGAACTCAGCGCTGTGGGCGGTAAGCCTCTGTTGCAGAAGCTAGATCAGGGGAGTGGTTGGCCCAGGCAGAGTGGACCCTGTGCTCATGCACGAAATTGGAAATGCACATCATCTCCGGATGTCTATTTTTGCTTCTTACACGTGCACACAGCAACTGTTCACTGCCTCAGTCCTGGAAATCCCAGGACTGGGAAAGACCGGGGGCAGATATCATACGGCAAAATCGTCCCATTGGGAAGCCCTTTGAAATCGGTGGGCCTGTGTAAAACTTCAGTTTACAGTGACATAGGATCCAAACACTAAGAGAGAAAAAAACGCGGGAACGATGACTGTATCTGCCCAAACTCGCATCCGTTCTCAAAATCGGTGGACGGTAGGAAGTCCGTTTCAAATTTCCATTCTGCGTGTTGTTAAAAGATTCCTTTTCCCATCCCCCCATCGCTGTGCTACCTGTCTGCCGAGGAGACTGCTTAATCTGAGGATTTAGCAATGATTAGGAGGATTTGGTGCTTAGTTAAGCCATTTCTGGGGCCATCAGTTATGGGAAATGTATGGAAAGGTAATTGATGAAGGGTCACCTGGAATTTTTAATTGCTAATTCACTTGGCTTAGGAAGGAAGGTGGGGCGGCATGAAATTTTCTCCCTCCTGATCAATTAAGCCTGACCTTTACAACTGGCACTTTTTAAAGGGTGGGTCTTTGATGGATGAGGGGGATGAAGTTATTATATTTCACTTAAAACTTGAGGGTCATCGTGTCTCCATTCCAGCTTTTACAAGAGCGGCGATCCACTTCCTCAATAACCGTCGTTTTGGTTTCATTTGTGCCGAGACAGTGGCCCCAACACGACACATATGCCTGACCATCCTTCACGGAAGGATTGGTCTGTCGTCCCTTAAAAACCACCCTGAGACTGATGTGAGTTGTGTTTCTTTTCTCTGCTGGAAGAAGTCATTTGTAATTGTAGTTTCTCTGTGAGCCAGAGATAGCGGGCACGGCAAAAGCCCTGTTTTATTCAGGCTCTAATTGTTGAAGCGGAGACGCATGATTCTTTTTTGTCCAGAAGCCGTTTTCATTGTGCCACGTTGCCACCTGCCTCATTCTCACAGACTCCTCCCTGCCCGTGAGGAGGCTCATCTATCGGACAGTGTGAAAGAGTGTCTTTGATCAACCCAACTTCTCTGTGTTCCCACCAGTTCTCAGAGAGGGCGGAGTGTGAACTCCACGGCACAGCACCTGGGGCCAGTCCGCATCTGACTCTACCCTTACCTGTCCCTCTCCCGGCCCCCGAGGACCCTCCTGAAGCCACCTTCTGTGTGTTTCAGTTGTGAAGATCCTCCCATTTGTCGGACGCATTCCCTGATTCAACCTGCCCACCCTTGGTGCTTCAGATTTTAATGGTTTCACAGGACGGTCCTTCCTGCGTTGCCTGGTTTCCCTCGTGGACTTGTCTTGGGTTGTGGTCTTCAAGACTGTTGGCTCGGAGGGCAGGGGCCTTGTTTCGCTCATCGCTGTGTTCCCAAGGTTAGACACCGGTGCGCACAAGTATTCACTAGACTGCCCAGGATTATCTGTCCGTCCGAAGGCACCATGTGGAACCAAGTGTACATCCGGGGATCTTGCTTGACTCTCCCAGGCAAGCCCGCAGAGCAGGCTGGGAATCGGATCGCGTGACGGCACTTGAGAGCCTGTGGGGGAAGCACCTCCCTTTGGGTTTTTCTAAGACCCTTCCAACTGCTTTGCGTGACACACACCTGTCCTGTTACTCAGCTTCCTTTGTTGAGGGGACAGAGGCCTCCTCCCAGGGGGCTCCTGTGAGCCTGCTGGGTGCTCGCTCTGCCCAGTGTCCACCTCGCTCTGCAAGAGGGGAGGTGGGAAAAGGCAGGATCACTTCTCTGACCGCCCCCCTCCCCAGAAGAGAGAACACTTATTCCCGCTTTCTGCGCAAGATGTAAAGAGACGCGTTTGGGTCTGTCGGGCCTCCTGGCGTAGAGCATTACTGGGAAGAAAACAGACCGCGTCGCTTTGTCACGGGGGCATGTGACAGTTCCCTGTTTGCTGTCTAACGGATGACCCTGATGCGCACGGCCCTTCCTGAGGTCTGTGTAGTGGCTGCCTGGGTCTTGACCTTCAGGTTTGTTGCAATCACCTGTAAACAGTGCAATAAGCAACGTCCCCCCTTCTCTGAGTTTCTGTTTCTAGCTTCGTCTTTGCCCATCACCTGGTACGTAATCTAATTTTAAAAATGATTGATAGAATAATGTGCTAGGCAAAGAGCACAGCTGAAGATTCCCCAGTCGGTGTAGCTTTGAATCGGAAAGAAACGCATCCAGCCGGATTTAGCTGCCTCCTCTCAAAGGCATGGCAGCTTAGTCCTTGCCTCTTGTCTTCGAAGTGAAGAAATCAGATGCCGGGGCGGACGTGAGGTCGGCAGTCCGTGAGGGCCACCGCATCTCGTTCTCAGAGGTGGAGTAGGGAGAACTACCCACAATTTCTGTTCATTTTCCCTTGAAGCCTATGAGCCCTTCTACCGTCCATGGGTGCCAGGGTGGGCATCTTTGGGGGTCGGTATTTTGACCTGAACAAAGGGCATGAGTCTGAGAGACAGACACCCAACATTATGCGTTTGCTAGAAAGGAGCACCTGTTGATGAAATGGCTTTAAGAAGCCTACGTCCAGGGCACCCGCGTGGCTCAGTCAGTTGAGCATCCAACTCCTGATTGTGGCTCGGGTCATGATCCCAGGCTTGTGGGGTCGAACCCAGTGTTGGGCTCCATGCCGAGCATGGAGCCTGCTTGGGCTTCTCCCTCTCTCTGTCCCTCTGCCCTTCATCCCTCCTCATTCTCTCTCTCTCTCTCAAAAAATAAAAATAAAAATAATAAAAAAAGAAGCCCAAGTCCAATGGCTGAGCAGCAATCCTAGCCCATCCCGCATGGAGACAAGATTTTGCTGAAGTCACAGTGTAAGGAAAATTGCTCTGCTCTAGCAGAAGTCCCCAGGTAGAAGAGGGCGTCTGAATCACCCATGGATCCTAGAACGGAACGCGTCTCCAGGCTCCACCCAGACCACAGCGTCAGAGTCTATGGGTATGGAGCCCAAGAAGTTGTCCTGGGCATCCCTTGTTGGAGCCGCCGCTGTGGGTCTTTTGGAGTCGGCTGGGTTTTTACGAAATAAACACGATGGTCATTCCTTCACCCCCAGGAGTTTCGCAGCATAGAGCCCTAACTCAGAGGGCTCTTGTAATTGCCTCCTCTTTGTCCTGTTGGTGACGGAGGGGTCCCCCCCCCCCCAGGGTGATGGGGGTGGCCGTGCACAACACCTGACCCCGGACAGATGAGTCCCTAGCGGTTTGTGAGTCACAGACACTTACAGCACTGGGGAGCAGCACACCATCTGCCATGTATCCCCTGTAGGGCCACGTGAGGATTGCACTCAAGAACAACGTGAGTAAGTGGGAGCAGTGGAGGCAGGCTTTGTAATATTGGGAGGGTGGGGCGACCCCTGGCTCCTGCAGGAGGATGTAGCAAGATTGTTCGAGTAATTCCACGGGTTGGAAGGGAAACGAAGCCCACCGCTCAGGGAGATGCGGGCGCTGCTCCTGGACCCCATCATGAGGAGGGTCATTTGGCCAGGGGATCTTATCGGCAGGGATAGGAGGGGATTCGCAGTTTGGCCAGATGAAGCCCTCTGGATTGCACCAGATGTCACATCAGCATATGATATGGGGTCTTATCTGTAGGCCTTACACCATGAGGCCGTGGCCTGGACGGAGTGGAGATGTGGAGGAATGAGGACAATGAGGTGGTCGGAGGCCTGGGGGGTTAACACGCCCGCTGGGGTGGGGAGAACAGAGAGAGAGCTTGGGGCCCAGCTTCCGAAGGTGCGGTGAGAGCCAGGTGTGGACACCAGGCATGAGGTCAGTGTCAGGGACACGTGACTAGAGGATGCCGTGTCCTCAGATGGAGGAGGTACGTCTGGGTGCCTGGGAATGTAGAGTGGGGGCCACGCAGGGAGGGACAGTGTGGTGTGGCTGGATCTGACTCAGGGTAAGTCCTGTCCAGAGTGCCTGAGGTCCAGCCTCAGGTACAGGAATGCAGTGCAAGCCGGGAACTCACTCCCCAGCAAGGCAGAAACCCACGTTCTAGATTGGGTTCTAGATAGGCATGAGAAGCATCTCTCTAAGCTCAGGATTGCCGTCCCCATCCCAGGAGTGGCACCACCATCCCCGTGGCCGGCCAAGCTGGGAACCTAGACGTCTTTCTGCCTCTCCCACACCCCCGTTTCCAATCCATGACCACGTCCCTCTGATTTTCCTCCTAATCAATTCTGGGATCCACCCCTGCTGCCATGTTGGTATTGACTACTGCAATGGTCCGTGTTTTCTCTGTTTGGTCTGTGTGGGCCAGGCCATTCCCTACTTTAAAACCCTTCCATACTTTTCAGTTGCTCCTAAAGACCATTCTTACTATGGTCTGAGAGGCTCTGGGGGCACTGGTCTTTGAGCTCTCTCTCTCTCTCTCTCTCCCTCTCTCTGCTCCACCCATGCTCTCCATGTGCTTCCTGCTACAGGGTCCCTGTACAAGCTGATCTCCTTGCTTGAACCTGTGTCCCTAAGTAACCTTGACTTGCCCCGCAGATCCTCTGCCATACATCCCTGATCTCGAGACCAATCCCCACTTCAGGCACCTGGAGTCCACCTTCCTTTTCTTTGCTGCACTTGTCACGATAATGTTACATTTATTTGCACTTGATAAACATCTGCATTCTGGTCCAGACTGAAAGCTGCATGAGAGCTTGGATTTTGCTTGCCAGCCCCTGTACCAAGCCAGGTGCTCCGGAAACAGCTGTTGGGGGAATGAGCCGGATGGGTAGAGGAAGGAGCTAAGTCACCCGTGGAGCCTGGAGAACCATGGGGACGGGATCGGGCTGGTCACTGTGGCTGACTTCAGAAGGACTTTGTTTTTTTGTTTTATTTTGTTTTTTGTTTTTATTTTTTTTTAACATTCATTTATTTTTGAGACAGCATGAACAGGGGAGGATCAGAGAAAGAGGGAGACACAGAATCTGAAACAGGCTCCAGGCTCTGAGCTGTCAGCACAGAGCCCGACGCGGGGCTCAAACCCACGGACCGCGAGATCACGACCTGAGCCGAAGTCGGAAGCTTAACCGACTGAGCCACCCAGGCACCCCATGACTTCAAAAGGACTTTGAATGGCACCCTGGGACACTGGGTGCACTCCCCTTTCTGCCCTGTCTTCTTTCTCCTCTCTGAGTGGCTGTGACCCTCCCTTCCAACCTCGGGCCTCTCACGCTCCTTCCTTGAACTTCATGAACCCCTCTCCTAGTTGCATTGCCTGCCCCAGAGCCATGACCCCAGAGTTTACACATTATTATTGGTGTGATTTTAAGCTGGTTTAGTTAAAGAGGCTCATCGGTTTCTACTTCCTTATTGTTAGTTGTGCGTCCAGAGCCCCCCGAGAGGAAAAGAACACTTACCGGTAATTGTTGAAGTCACACACTCCTTGCAAAGGTTGATGTCATTGGGGAAAGGCTGCAAATAGAAGGCAAACCCCAAACTCCGTGAGCCCTACCGCGCAGAGCGTTGCTTTTTGGGTGAAATATTGTCAATAGGGCGTAGAGAGAATAAACTTGCTTGAGAGCTGAAGTGTTATATTTTTGAGTAGTTTTGTGCCCAGCTGGCCATGTGAAGATAAGATTCTCTAGAAGGGAAAAGTATATAAACAAAGGAAACACAAATTGAAAGTGACACGTGGAATTAAACGTAGTTTTGAAGCTTATCGTGTTATTTAATATAATGGTCGCGTTAACGTCCGGCTTGCCAGCACGAGAGGAAAGTCCCTCCGGCAGCTGTAAAGGGGCTGAGCCGAGGGGACAAGAACAGAGTAAAACGTTCCCTGCACAAAGCAAAACTGTCCACCCCCATCGCTTATTTCACATCTTGGTGGAAACCCCAGTGCTGGCCATGAGATCTTCCCATGAAGCATCTTCTTTTGAACAGATTATCTCCTGACTTGCTTCCTCCTCTCTTGTTTCCCAAGAGTGGTCTCTCTCTCCCTTCCTGGATGTGTTTGCTGGAAAGGAGCTCCTGTTGGTGGAATGCCATTAAGAAACCTAAGTCCAGGGGCCCCTGGGTGGCTCAGGCAGTCGAGCGTCCGACTCTTGGTTTCGGCTCAGGTCATGATCTCACAGTTTGGTTCGTGGGTTCGAGCCCCGCGTTGGGCTCTGCGCTGACATTGCGGGGCCTGCTGGGAATTCTCTCTCTCCCCCTCCCTCTGTCTATAAATAAATAAATAAACCTTAGAAAGAAAATTAGGGCCAACACCCTTTTCCAGCTCCCAGGGGAGCGCAAAGACACCTCCTTTCCCGGTAAAAACTGCATTTCTGCGTTTGAGCAATTTGACAGGTGAGATCTGGCTTCTGCATTCAAAGATGCCATTGTTCCTAAGGAGACTGAGCTTCCTGTCATATGCCTGCCTTGGGCACAGGAGGACTCCTCACGTTTGTACAGCCTTCTGGAACGTTTTCCCCTTAGGCTGGCATATGACGTCGCTGCTCCCTGACCTCTGTGCTGAGGATAACAGCTGCATCTCATTTTCGGAGCTTCAGCCGAGAAGTTTCTCCTGGACCACAGACAGCTGAGTTTCCTTAGAGCAGCTCATGTTATTTTTAAATGGAACTCTTGCGTAAGATGGAATCGTCTGGGAAGCCCTTTTGGGAGACAGCAGAGGTGCTCTGGCTGGAAAGGGGCCCTGGGCGCTCAGGTTCCGGGAACCCCGTCCCCCCGGGGGGCTTTGGGGGTCCAGTCGGGCCACCGAGCAGGCTTTGAAAACCAGGCAGGACTGGAGGCAGAGCCCAGAGCGTTTGGGTACACATTGATTGCTTTCCCTTTGAACGTGGAGACTTCACACAGTTAACCCGGAGCCCCGTGGAATGCCCCGTGGGCAGAGTCCATTTGCACCGAGAGACCCCCCCCCACCCCTGCTTCCACATTGATCGGCCCTCGAGTTCCTAAATCCTGCTTAATTTAGGGCTCTCCTGAAGGTTCTCTAGGCGCCTTTGAGCTGGGGGCCGACAGGTTCTCCGAGGGGGGGGGGGGCGGTTGCTGGTCCCGCCGAGGGAGAAGCAGTGGGAACGTGTCCTGGATTTCAACTGGAAGATGGGATGGAACAGAGTCTATAATAGGTCTGTGCTTTTAAAATCCCCTTCCCTTTCCGGTATTAAATGGCTTTGCTTTAATGACCCTCAGCTCCTAGTTTCTTTCAGATCCTTCCTACGGGCCCTGGCGGGACTCCAGCTACTCACTCAGCTCCGAACGTGGCTTTCTCTAATGCTTGCGTGCACTTTGGTTTGATATGTTCTTTTTACGGGACTTAGGAGACCGTCTCTGAGGGTGGTTCAACACCGAGAACGTCAGCCTGGGGAGGGGGCGAGCCTCGTTCCCTCTGGAAACAGGCAGGGCTGGGGGGGGTCAGGGGGCCTTTCTTCCAGAACGTGCCGCAGGTGACAAGGCTGGGGCGCTGGGGTTCAGAGCACGGGCTGCTTGAGCGTGAATTCAAGTTTGGATCAGAGGATAATCTTCCCGCCTTTGGAGACGAGATTGGAGTCAGTGTTATGGGGCGAAACTGGAGGGCTTTGGGCAATCCCTCTCCTCCACCCTTCACCCTGGGACGTTGGATAACTGAGCGCCGTGAGACTTAGTTTCACCGTATTTGTAAACTGAGAATGGTAATACCTACCTTGCATCGTTGTTCCAAGGAGTGGTTATAATAGCTAGAGGACGCTAGTCCCAACCGTTTTTTAAAACTTTATTTTCTTGTGGTGTTGTGGCTGATTGTGGATACTATGTTGTACAGCAAATCTCTAGAGCAATTGCTTAACTGAAAAGTCATGTCCATTGATGAGTATTTCCCCAGCACCCCCTCCCGGGAGCCCCTGGCCATCACCATCCCGATCTCTGATTCTAGGAAGCTGACCCTTTTGTACACACCTCATGTCAGCGGGGTCAGGCAGGGTTTGGGTTGTTTCCACGTCTCGGCTACGGTGAGTGGCGTGGCCGGGACTGGTGTGGGGGGGGGGGGGGGAGATGCCGATATCACTTCGAGATACTGATTCCAGTTCTTCAGATAAATACCCAGAAGTGGGATTTCTAGATCCCATGGTAATTCTGATTTTTAATTTTTTGAAAAACAAACAAACAAAAAACCCCACCGTTTCCCATGGTGCCTACGCAATTTTGTGTTCCCACCAGTAGGATACAAGCTTTCCAGTTTCTCCCCGTCCTTGCCAACACGTGTTACTTTACTTTTTTGGGGAACAGCCAACCTGACAGGTGTGAGGAGATCTCTCATTAGGGTTTAGATTTGCATTTCCCTGATGAGGAGGGACTAATCTCAGTCATTGATGTTTAAATCAGCATTGTATGCTATCAGTGCCCCCTCCCCACCCCCACTGCCAGAAATACACAGATGCTTACAGGTTAGGCTCTTACTTTCTTTCTGGAGCATTCTATTCGAGCTGCTTGAGGACAGAGGAGGTGAGGTTGGGGACAGCAAGGGGGTCGGGATTGAGGCGGAGTATGAGGACAAAGGGACAACCCGCCAGACGCCCTGTGGGCTCACAACTGGCCAGTGGGCGGCTGCTCTCCATGTGTGACACACACAGTTGGTCCCCCGTCAGCCTGTCCCCTTGCCTTCCTTCCTCTTTATCCCCACAGCTTTATCCCGGTCAAGGGGTGCTCTCCTCCCAGCTTACCACAGAGCCTTCTATCCCACACCTTCCCTGGCCGGGAGCCCTGCAGTGGCCGACTCTGTCCCTGCCCTTGGCCACCTTGGAAGGCCACCCCCAGGTTGGATCAGGCTACCCCTCTGGCCTGTGCTCTAAGCACTTGGGCAGGTGTCTGCTGACCTCCCTGCCCTGTGCCGCTGCATGACAGGCAGACACTGCCGGGCCTTCCCTGGGGAATCTCCTAGCAACTTGGGGAATGTCCTGCGTCCCCACTTCTGCATTTCCTGCCCAATCAGCAGAATTCCTCGTGGGTCCTCACGGGTCTCGTGAGTCTCTGGGCAGTTATTGGAGAGATGATAGAAGATGCCTGTGGAGCTTGGGTGCTGAGCCCTGTGGGCAGGTGCCCTCATGTGGGCGACAGAGGTGGGGGCCACATCTGGATGTTTGCAGCAGGTTCTGGAGTGAGACCAGGCTCCGGTAGATGCAGAAATGCCGTTTTGTCAGGGGACCTGGAGGGGATAAGGTATGAAGACCGGCGATGGGACTCATATGGCCATTGCCAGAGTGACACCAAAAACCACACCATGTCCCAGACTCAGCGGCTCATAGAACCATCAGCGTTTCTTTAGCTCTTGAAGCACGGGTTGATGATCTAGGCTGCTGGTTCTTATCCTCGGCTTTGCATTTTGTCAGTTTACGTGCCTGGGGATGCTGCTCCCTAGAGTCCTTGGAGATTCCAGCTCTCCTGGGGCACCTGCAGCTACACGGACAAGGACAGTGCGTGGTCCCCAAGGATGCCTGCCCCAGCTGCTCTTGCCCCGAGGCAGTGGCTCAGTCCTTGGTCTGCAGAGGAAGCTGCACCTCGCGAGGCTCCTTCAAGACGGTTTCAAAGCCTTCGTGCTCCTGTTTATACATCCTGGGCCTTGTTATTTACGCTGCCTGTCCTCCATTTCAGTCATCCCTTGTTCAGATCCCTGCCATCAAGGAAGGTCGGAGATCTCAGAGCCCTGGAAGAGAGAGATCGGGTAAATCAGGATGGCAGCCCCCTCTTTTACGGAGCCCTTGCTGTGTGTCCCGGGGTACGCATTGTTGAACACGACATCGAGGGAACGTGCTGTCCTGAGATCGTATTCTAGAGGTTCAGGACGGACAAATAGCAAGTAAACAAAGGAGAAAAATTATTGTAACAAGGAGATGAGAGAGAGAGAAAACAGGGCACCTGCTTCAGGTCAGGAAAGTTGAAAAGGAATCTGCCCACCAGGGGCCCCGGCGGTGGTGGGGGGAGGAGGGGCTGTGTCAGGCCGAGGGAGCTGGATGTGCAAAGTTCCTGAGGGAGGGAGGGAGGGAAAAGGAAAGTGGGCGTGGCTCGAGGAAGGGGCCGGGGTAGGAGGCGTGATTGGAAGGTACCCGGGAGACTGATCAGGCAGAACCCCGAGGGCCGGCCGGACAAGGGTGGCCTTCTGTGTAAGGCGGAAGCAGCTGAGGGGTTGAAACTTACGAATGCTGATTCGTTTGGCTTTGTGAGAAGGCCAACCTGCGCAGGGCAAACCTGTCTGGGAAATGGGGTACACAGCGGCAAGTACCTGTTCTCCCGGGGCCCCCGCTGGAGATGCGGGAGGGTGTCCGGCTGGGCCGCAAGCCTGCAGCTGGGGCCCCCTGGTGGCGTGGGCTGGGGGCAGGTGTGGTTGCAGGGAGACACGTTGAAGGCCCACAGCAGCTGTCCAGAGGAGGGAGTGTGTGACGAGGGTGGTGGGCAGATAGGTGTTGGAAATAGAGTCTCAAGATCACGGGGCGCCTGGGGAGCTCAGTCGCTTGAGCATCCGGCTTCGGCTCAGGTCATGATCTCGTGGTCCGTGAGTTCGAGCCCCGCGTCAGGCTCTGTGCTGACAGGTCAGAGCCTGGAGCCTGCTCCGGGTTCTGTGTCTCCCTCTCTCTCTGCCCCTCCCCTGCACGTGCTCTGTCTCTCAGCAATAAAAACATTAAAAAAAATTTTTTTTAAAATAAAAAGAGAAGTTGGTGAATGCAAAAGGAAGGCCCTCTAGCAGGGAGGTTCATAGACAGTCTTTGGGTCTGAGACCCTCCCCCCACTCACGTCTCCTCGCACCTGGCATTCATCAAACCCCGCACTGCCTGGCCCCGTCCCTGGACAGAGCCTTGCAAGGCTGGTGTCTCCTCTCTTTCCTGAATACAAAGTATGTGGGTTTACTAATGGGGAAGGATGTCCTATCTGCCAAGAATACAAAGCTTGCAGAGCCCTATTATTTATAAGCCCATTTTTCTACAAATGGCTTCTCATGCCTTGTGGGTATCAGTTTTTCTGATGAAGTTTAACTAAAAGTTTTAAGTATGTGGAATTTCAAATTACTTTGAAAACTTCCCCCCTTTCAAGCCATCGCGTCCAGAATAGATCCCCTCAGATGTCTGCATCTGTCGGGCAGCTGGAAGCCGCGTCTCCTGGTCTTGCTGTCACCACCTGCCATTTGTCTCTGGGCTGGCTTTCCCTGATAATTGAGATGTGTCGTGCACAGAGCAGGGGTCTCGTTTGAGGATGCCGAAGATGGTCTCCGGCCAGATGTTTTCCCTTCATTAGAATGTGTCCATCAGACATCTCTGCCGGAGGGTGTCTGCCTCCACCGTCCTATTAGCCGGGATAAGCTGGGCTCCTCTTCCCACCCTGAAAAGACAGCATTAGCATTTAAGAAGCTGTCGTCATGAAAGTTCTCACCCTTCGCAATTAATGCAGGAAGAGGTCAATGATGGTAAATTAATGCTGCCGAAATCAGCCTTCATCGTTCATGAGCAGTTAGGGCCCTAAATGCCACCTCAGAAGGCTGCCTCTGTCTTCCGATCTCAGTGAGGATGTAACTCTACGGAACACCGGCTTGTGTTTGGAATCTTAATTTCTGTATCGGTGTCGCAGAGAGTCCTGTGTAGGCCCGGCTTCCTACACAGGGGCCGTCTGCAGGTCTCTTCAGAGGCCCAGGTGTGGCATAGGGTGCAGCGAGGGGTGAATGGTGGGTGTTGCTACCTGTAAGGTCGTGGTGGGGGACATGGAAGGAACTCAGTGTTTGTAAGGCCCCGTCCGGCCACAGCCCAGCCCTCCTGTGGGGGAAGTGGAGAGTGAGGGCTGGGTGGGGAAGCCTGGTCTTGGAGAAGCCCCAGGGGCCAGAGGAGGGACAGGAAGGTGATGCTGCATGGCCAAGGACACACCCAGTGTAGACGTGGTGACTGCCAAGTATTCAGAACTATCCACTCGGCAGATCGGTTGCAAATT
This sequence comes from Acinonyx jubatus, assembly GCF_027475565.1. Lineage (NCBI taxonomy): Eukaryota > Metazoa > Chordata > Mammalia > Carnivora > Felidae > Acinonyx > Acinonyx jubatus. Next base: position 80,215,267 of record NC_069393.1, on the reverse strand, counting down.
ACTTATTATTGAATGGTTCTCAATGCTGAGAGGCAGGAGCCAATGAACCTCATCCTGAAGGCTGACCTCTAGCAAGATCAACACCCCTTGGCTTGGCTCAGTGTTCCCAGTGACAGTTGAAACTCAAGGAAAGTGCTCCTTGTGAGTGCTGGAATTCTCCACAAATAAGGAACAAGTGAAATAGTGACAAAGCATCTAGTCACCCAACACTGTTCTTTCCACCAACCCTCCCTCCCTTTCCCCCTTCCTTTCTTCCCTCCCTCCCTCTCTCACTTCTTTCCTTCCTTTGTTCCTCCCTTCCCTCCCTCCCTCCCTCCCTTCCCTTCGTTCCCTCCCTCCCTCTCTCTTCTTTCCTTCCTTGCTTTGTTCCTTCCTTCCCTCCCTCCCTCCCTCCTTCCCTCCTTCTTTCCCTCCCTCCCTCCTTCCTTCATTTCTTCCTTCCATCCATCCATCCATCCAAACTTTGATTCTTCCATCCTTCCATCCACCCCCACCCCCCCAACATCTAATAGGCTCCAAGTTTGTGAAAGTTCCTGAAAATACATAAATAAGACACAGACCTTGGTATTTTGAATTTACTACAACAGATGGACATTTGGAGACCCCAAGAACATGAAAGCCAAAGAGATATTTTGGGGACCTCCTTGCCCTGTTTGACCAATGAGAAAACTGATCAGAGAATAGATGAGTGACTGAGCAATCAGGTTGGGCTGGGGCTCAGGCTTTGTAACTGCCGGCTGAAGGCGTCTTCATGCACCACAGTGAGGAGCCCGTCTTCATGATAAGAACAAACCTGTGCTTTGTAGGTTGGATAAAATTCCATACATTTTTCTGAGAGACCACTGCTTGTTTGAACGAGGAGAACAAGCGGGCCCCCCTATTCAGAGAGAACTGGCCCAGCATGCTCAGAAATAAACCAGATATTTTCATGTTGACATGAAACCATGCTCTGCCAAGCAGCTGGGACCTGAGCTTTCTCTTCGCTGGGGGTCCCAAGAGATAATGAGAGGACATGACCTGAGCCTGTCAGACTTCCCCCTTCTTACCCGTAACTGCCAAACACAGAAATGAACTAGCAGTGACTTTTCTCTAATAGTGGATCTCCCTCTACCCCTTGCCTTCTCCCTCTACCTTTTTTTTTTTTCCTTAACCACGGAGCAGCCAAAATTCTGGAGTTTAAGTCTGGCTTCAGGACTGGAGGCATGAGCCACATAGAGACATTGTTCTGCTTTAGGAAGCACCCTGAGCAAATGAGATGCTTTGGTGTCGACATTTCACCAACGTGGACCGCCGTGAGGTTTTCCTGATCATTGACAAGGTATAACAGAGTGGAACTACTCCTTAGAAATGAATATAACTGGTGTATCTCCATTATTTAAAAAAATCACTGCTTTTGCAGGGCCAACCTGGTTTCACTGACCTTGATTTCGGTTTAGCAAGGTGGCCTTTGTCATGGCAGCCGAGATCGCTTGCTAGATGGAAATGTCCTTGCAGACAGCCAGAGAAAAGTTTGGAGGTGTTGACAACCCCAAGGACAATTACACCTTCACCTACAAATCAAGGTTACATACTCCTGGCGAAGTGGTTTTAAAGTCAGCCCGGATTCTTTAATTGCCAGCACCTGTCTATCTGGGAAGGCTGGCAGTGGCACCAGTATAACTCAGTTTATTGATCCCGGTGATTCAGTGTTTCCGCTCAAGGCATATTTTAGCGCTTTTAACACATCAGCACAATAGTTCAAGGATCAATCATTACTTCTTCCTCCTGATCCATTTTAATTGTGACATCAAAGATGCAGTAATCCTTTCTTAAATTGGAAGAACCTATCTAAAGCCAGGAAGAGGTTTTATTATCATAGTAATGAGCCTTTCCCAGGCAAGGCAAGGTAGGAGGCTCATCCGTTCCTGAACTGAACCCAAGCAGCCACACCCCTGAGCTTACCCAAAGCTGCCACAATCAGCAATTCAGCCAGCCAGGTGACCTCTGTCCCTCCCTCCTTGCTGGGACAGCTGGGGTTTCTGGGAGGCCGATGCTCTCAGCAGGATTCGCCTGGGCTAGGCAGGGAGGTGGAACAGACAGGGAGGTTGAGGGAATGATCCACTTTCCATGGTAACCTGTCTTTACAGAGGAGAAGGGTAGAGAAGAGTGGGTTGTATAGCAGGAAGAGAAAGGTGTCTGAGGCCTTCTCACACTCTGAGAAGTAATCCACCATTCCGTGGGAAGTCGCCAATCTCAAAACCATTTGGTGTAGGAATTAAAGATTGCAATAAAAATTCTGGCCAGCAAAGCAAAGACATTAAGTGATTGAATTTCCATCCTCAAGTTAATGTCTACTTTGAGCACCCTACTTCATTTGAGTCCTTGATACATTCAGAGAAATTAAAGATGTCCCCAGACAAGGGTAGCCTACTGAAAAAGAATGTGTACCAGCTCCAGCTCTCTCCAATACCCCCCCAATACTCTCTCCTCCCTCCCCCCACTCCTGCCCTCTGAATTTCTCTTATTTCTCAGAACACGTTGGAACCAATTATATGTGAGATGAGTAATAGGGGAGACACGGCCTACAAGACCATCGTATTCTGGGTCAAGTGTCCCAAGTGGTGTTCCATTGGTTACCAGTTAAGTAGGATGCTAAATACTTGTTGTATTTTATAAGAACACCACTAGGTCAACTTCACTTGGGAAACACTGGGTTACTCAGGTGAGCTGTTTTCTTTCATGAGGGCTTTTAGGGCCCCCAGTATGCCAAAGGCATATCTGTGCACGCTCTGGAAACCTGCTTGACCTTTGCATGGTGAGCATCTTGCAAGACAAGTGTCCTGTGGAACGTGCATTAGGAAGTGCTGGTCGGCTCAAGGGCTCCCGAGACATTGACTGAATGCCTGCCCTAGAAGGCTAGGCCCTGAGGCCCCGTGGGAAAGGATAGACTGGCGTCTGTTTAGATATAATCTCTTTACTTCCAGTAAGGAAGAGTGTGGGTGGGAGACTCTAGGGTCCCATCGGGCACCCTCCTGGGAACCCCTGACGCCCTCTGCGTCAGCATGGCCATTGGGCCACTGACCTTGATGCATCTGTCACCTGTGATTGAACAACAAACAACTGTAAGCTCCTTGAGGGCAAAGTCAGGGTAGGTGTTTGGGTGTTTGTCCATCTTTGGCTGCCCAAGGTCCATTTCTGTCTCTTACCAGCATGCCATGTTCTTTCTGGGGATAGCTGTAAGCCATTGCACCCGGCCTCGTTGGGAATAACTGTGGATGCCTGTTTCCCACCGTGGAAGCTCAAGTGGTCCCTATAGGCAGATTGCCTGCCAGACGCTTCCTCTTCCTGCTCCGTACTTTTAGCATAAATCCTAAAGGTGACCCACCCGATGCTCTTTCCTAAAAATTTGACCCTGGAATGAGAAACATACGTAGAAGAGAAACCCTCACAGGTCACATGGCTCTAAGTTCTTATCTTGATGTGTGTCCAGCTATGAAACCATCCCGGACTCTCCCTGCTGTTTAGTCCCCAGGAGCCACTTAGTTCCTGCCACGGTCCACGTTCGCTCAGCAATTCTGTGAGCTCCCCAAATGCCATTGGCTTAGGTTAGCCAGAGGCAATTCCTGGTGAGAACTCTGGATGGAAAAAAAAAAAAAGGATCCAGCTTCATTCATCCTGTAATCTTCCTCCAGGGCTTGCGCTGGCGAAACACCTAGTAAGATTTTAATAGCTACTTGCAGAATTGACCAGGGAAGTTCCTCACCTCTTTGTGTTATGGGGGTAGACCTAAAAGTGCAATTATGGAGTTATTCATTCAACAAACATTTATTAGATGAACACTGTTTTAGAAACCATCCTGGGGGCTGGGACTATAGCCACGAACAATCAAAGACCTTGCCACAGGAAGCCCTTGTCCTCCTTGGGGACAGACAAAGAGAGAAAATTGCCCGGTGGTGGTGTGCTCTTCAAAGACGTATAAACTGAAGGAAGGGGGTAGAGAAGAGTGGAGGTGCACTACCTTGTACAGATGGTCAGAGAAGACTTCTGGGATAAAGGGACAGTTGAGAGACATGAAGGAAAGAAAGAAGAGAGCTGTAAGAAATTTGGCGAAGGACACAATCCTGAGTCTGGGACACGTATAGAGAGTTTGAGAATGGCACCGAGGAGCTGACGAATGAGGGGAGAGTGGGGGGGTGGTGTCACTGATGGAACCACGTGGTGACTCAAGTCGAAGTCAGGAGCCCAGGGGAGGTTTTAAGTAGGGGAGGGCGTGCTTCGTCTTGGGTTTTAAAAGTATTACTCTAAGGTCTGCAGTGACATCCGGCTGTGAGCTCTCATCCAACAGCCCTTGGACTTGCTGGTCAGGCAGGGATAGGGCCCGAGGCCTTGGGCTGTGCTGTCGGCTCTAACTTCTGTGTCTCCCATGGAGGACAATTGCAGAGTGAGTTTTGAAATCAAATTATGTTGTTAATGTTTCATGTGAGCCTTTCCAATATTGCTACTTAATTTGTGGCAATGGTAAGTGTGTATGAAAATATGTGCTCGCACATGGAAATTAAATAATTTTATGTCAAGTAGCTATCTGAAGGGTTGTTGAGGTTTCTTTGCATAATGGGAGTGTGTGCACCTTTCGAAGAGCGCGGTTAGCATTGTCGGTGCCAGGGACCATAGCTGCATGCCGGGGCATTTTCGCCACCCCTAGTGAAACCCTGTCTGTCATTCAGGCTTCGGGGAAGTGGAGACTGCTGAGTGGTGGCACATTGGGGTGCTGAAATCATTGGGAAGGATTTCTCAAGAGCAGGGCTTGTCAGCCTCGGCACCACAAACATTGTTGCAGATAATTCTCTGTGGTGGGGGCCATCCTGGCATTGGAGGATGCTAGCTGCATCCCTGGCTTCTGCCCCCTAGATGTTAGCAGCACCTCCTCCCCCAATGATGAAAACTAGAAATGTCCCCAGGCGTTGACAACTGTCTCCTAGAAGTAAGATGGCCCCAGCCATAAACCACTGTTATAGGGGGTTAAGACTTAAAAACAACACTCATAGGGGCGCCTGGGTGGCTCCGTTGGTTTAGCGTCTGACTTCAGCCTGGGTCATAATCTCCCAGTTTGTGGGTTCGAGCCCCATGTCCGGCTCTGTGCTGACAGCTCAGAACCTGGAACCTGCTTCGGATTCTGTGTCTCCCTCTCTCTCTGCCCCTCCCCCACTCATGCTAGCGCGCTCTCTCTCTCTCAAAAATAAATAAACATTCAAACAAATAAAAAAAAACACTAATAGAAAGAGAGATCTGGGATTGGTTTTTACATAAAGAGTGGAAAGTAGGCTCTGGGTCTCCTTCATAAAATCATTGATCAGCTGAGCTAGAGAAAGTTGACATCCATGGAGTTTATTTCAATGGTTTTCGTTAACTCAACAATAAAGCCAATTGCTACTATGTCCCAGGGACTATGTGGGTTCAAGGGTGAATTGGGAGTGAGTATAAGAACGAACCAGACACAGTCCTGCAGTGAGTATAAGAATGAACCGGACGTAATCCCCCCTATGATATCATAGGGGGAAACTAGAGAGTTCTAGGAGGAAATGGGGAGACACACCCCAGTGAGCACATGGGGCAGGGATGGGGAGGGTGTTTGCTAAACTAGAAATCTGAAGGAACTGAGCATAAGCCAATTAGGGGATGGAGACGGGACAGGGTGGCCAAAATGGTGGAGAACAGCACATTTAAGGCCAAGGAGCGAGAGTGTAGTTCATTCAGAGGACTGTAGGTAGTTCAATATCACTGAAGTGCCCAATAATTGTAGAGTATGAAAAGATGGGTCTTGATGAGTTAAAGTGAAGTCAGAGAATTCTCTCTAGCTTTTCCTGTTTTTACTACATTAATCATATGCAGGGATTTTTATCAATATCAAGAATGAGTGAAATGGTCTCAGAGAAAACAATCCATAAGATTGCCATTCTGAAGTAACTACATGGGGGACTCTTATTCATGACAGATGCCACTAAAAAGAAATACACCATATGTCATCATTATCATGATAAACCATCAACATTTATTAATTCCTTCCATGCACAAAGCACAGATGGCAACAATAGATAGGGAAGAATGCTTGAAACAAATATGACTTCATTCACTCAGCAAATATTGATCAAGCACATGCCGTGTGCCTGAATGTGCCACCCACTGAACATACGTAGATAAACTCCACGCTGTCCCTGACCTGACAGGAGCACAAGGTTTACACAAAAGGCAGCTACTGTTTTTGTCGTCCAGAGATGTGTCGCACAGATTGAAAGGGAGCATGTTAAGATCTCACTAGGACAATGCAAAAAGGACAAAAAGGGAGATGAAGCTAAAAAATACATAGAAAAATATTCCACCCCATTAAAACGTAAATTAATGCACAACGTGTATAGTAAAACTGAACATTGCCTGTGGTCACATAAAGTAGTAAACCCAGCTGGGAAGGCGTAATTCAACAGAAAGGAAACAACCATATCCTTGAAGATGTTCATCGTAGTACTATCTATTCTAAGAAAAACCAGAAGCAGCCTTGAGAGGAGGGAAAAATCGTGTAGGTTTTGGTAATTTACAATAGAAGTTATGAATGAGTTGCAGTAGTGTAAAACATGCAAAATATTTTCTATCCCTGCTGAGGGTTGTTCCCCCACGAGGGTCGGAAGGGGCCTCATCCATTATGGACACTCGATAAATATTAAACAGAATGCCTAGGTCAAATTAAAAAGCAATGACTAAGGGGCACTTGGGTGGCTCAGTCGGTTAAGCATCCGACTTCGACTTAGGTCATGATCTCGTGGTCTGTGAGTTCGAGCCCCATGTTGGGCTCTGTGCTGACAGCTCAGAGCCTGGAGCCTGCTTCCGATTCTGTGTCTCCTTCTCTCTATGCCCCTCCCCTGTTCATGCTCTATGTCTGTCTCTCTTAAAAAAAAATTAACAATAACAACAACGACAAAAAGCAATGACTAATTAAGCACATGAAATAAAGACCAGGCAGGGATACATTTATAGTTGTTTGTGACAACATGGATGGACCTTGACAGAGAAAGACAAATACCGTATGATCTTGTTTGTATGTGAATAAAACAACCACCATCACCAAAGTCATAGAAGATGAGATCAGACTTGTGGGTACCAAAGGTGCAGGGGAGGGGAGGGGATGGGCAAACTGGAGGAAGCGGGTCAAAAGGTAAAGACTTCCAGTTGCAAGATAAATAAGGGGCAGCTCTGTAACGTGCAGGGTGGCTATGGCTAACCCCTGCAAGATGACGTATAGGGATGTTGCGAAGAGGGCAAATCCTAAGAGTTCTCATCACACGAAAAAAAGTTTTTTTCTTCTTTCGTTTCTTTTTATTGTATCTATATGAGTCGATGGATGTCAGCTGAATCTATCATGGTGATCATTTCATAGCGTATGTAAATCAAGTCATTATGGCATAGACTTTAAACTTACACAGTGATGTATGTCAATTACTTCCCTATAAAACTGGAAAGAATTTGTAATTGTTGAGTTCTCTGGGGATATAGATTATTCCCTTCCTTTCATTTACTGAAGTTTATAAAATATTTATATGGCTTCTGTAAGTTTAAAACCAAAGAAAATTAAAACAAATGATTAACAGTGAGTCTCGCTAGCTTTTTCCTCCCCCCACAACCAGTCAAAAGACTATAGATTGGCCGAATGTTTCTCCCTTCTGCCCCCTCCGTCCTCCAGGGAGGGTCTTTTCTCTTTTCTGACTTCTATAATGGGAAATAGGAGAGTGGCCTGAGGTGGAGAGGAGGAAGGTGCTCCAGAAATACAAATCATGTTGTTGCCTTATTTTAAAATTCTTTTAGTTTCAGCAGACGGTGTTCATTTGATCAAGATACTGTCCTGGGGATGAATCACATGGGTGACAATTTTATAACATACATTTTTAATGTGGTTTAATTTTTTTTTATTCATTAAAGCAATAAAGCTGAAGTAGTTAAGACAGTTTGGAATTGGTAAAAGGACAGAATGCAAAGTGCAGACATAATCCCACGGTCGCCTGAGGAGTGACAAAGGGGCTACGGCAGTGATGTGAGGAAATATACCAGTTCGGTTCCAGGTGGATCGTATGGTGTTTTACCTAAATGTAACAGACAACACAAGTAGGTTTTAGAAGATAATATTTGAAATCCTGACGTGAACTGAAACCAAGAGTCGGACGCTTAACCCACTGAGCCACCCAGGTGCCCCACAACACAATTTTTAAATGGGCCAAAGACTTGAAAAGATGCTTCACAAAAGAGAATGTCCAGTGGGCGAAAAATGTATGAAAAGGTTCTCAAGATCATTAATCATCAGGGGAATGCAAATTAAAAGTGCAATGAGATATCACCCACCAGCATGGCTGACAAAGTAGACGCGACCAAGTGTTGGTGAGGGTTTGGAGCAGTGGGAGTGCTCGCGTGTTGATAAGAATATCCATGACAGCATATTTGTAACAGGCATTAGTGGGAAACGACCCAAATGTCCATCAAGAGTGAAATGGTTAAAGATGTTGCAGAAATGAAAAGGAAGAAGCTACTGCTGCCCTTGGCAAGATGGTTCGCATCATGTTAAGCCAAAAAAAAAGAAAAACAAAACAAAACGCAAAGGATTGTCTACTGAATGCTTCCATTTATATGCAATTCAAAGCAGACCAGACAAACCTCTGGTTCTGACTGAAGTCAGAATGATTAACTTGGGGGTGGACGAAAGGGCAAGGCATAAAAGGAGGCTCATCCTTTTGAAAAATCAGAACGGTGATTCTACAAGGCACGTTCATTTTGTAAAAATTATCAAGCTATACATTTGCGCTTTGTGCTTTGTGTGTGTGTGTGTGTGTGTGTGTGTGTGTGTGTGTGTGTGTGTATGTCATACTCCTATAAAAAGAAATTGAAACTGTTTGACTTACAGGAGGGAAGACTGGGGTGCTTGATTCTTGTCTTTAAGCAAATACAGGGTTGTATTTAAAATCAGGGAGGGGAAGTCTAGCTTATAGCCAGGTGAGTGGGAAATCAAACAAGTATAAGTAAAAGAAGATCTCGCCAGGCAACAAGAAGGACTTGTTGAGAATAAGGTTGATCAAATACAGTAATGGTTTGTGGGCAGATGGGGGTCCTCTGTCCTAGAGTCTTCAAGGGTAAAACAAATGGTGTCACGGCACCAAAGAGATTCCATGTCAAAGTCATGAACAAAGCCAGATAAAATAACTATTTATTTGATTCTAAGATGCACGTTTTAACATGTCTGACACCTAGATGCATCGTGGAGTCCACAGCACTTTGCAATTAATGGTAGTGTCTGTCTTTCTTAGGTCCAGGAAATAATGGCACATCAATGTAAGTTGGTAAGATGGAAAGGCACCTTCAATTTGATGAAATATGGTAATAAAACCCCTTCGAGCTTTAAGATTCCCTTGTGAGCCTCACAGTGAGGGAGTCTTATTCCCTTAGGAAAGCATTTTCTATTCATCCCGAGGGTTGTTCCCCATGAGGGTCAGAAGGGGCCTCATCCATTATAGGCACTCAATAAATATTAAGCATCGGCCGTGGCCCACAGCCAGCTCTGAATAAAAATTGGCATACGTTAACATTTATTGCTCATGGATTTTGTGACTTAACGATCGCTCTCTCTCTCTCTCTCTCCTCCTCTGTATAACCCACGTTCATAATGGCAAACCCCACCAAGGTAGAACAGAGGGAGAGCCCATGGTGGATGATGCTTTCCTGTGCATTGGTAGAGGGTGGGATGAGGGAGATCAGCCCGGAAGACAGAGAGGTGCCCAGGACAGAGCAAGGACAAGTCTTCATATCAGAGCTTGTTGTCTAGCAAAGATCTCAGAAGCCATTCATGCAGAGGAGGCGCAGTGTTGGGGAATGTTTCTCCTGCAGAGAATGAATGCAAGGGCTTGTGTATTAATGCGTGTTCATACTCAAAGACTGAATGTTGCACCTGCTAAGAAGACTGCCTTTGAGCTAGAGAAGTGCAAGAACCCAAGCCTATCATGATGGCAGAAGAATCCAAACCAGTCATTGTGAGTGGAAGGCACAGCGTCTGTGTGCCGGTGTCTGGACCTGGTGGTATTGTCTTGCTGGGGTGCTTGTTTTTGCCCATCAGCAAGCAGAACATTGTTTTCTCTGGCACCCTGGGGAACGGAGTGGAGACCTTATGTCACTCCCTGGTTGGAGATCAAATTGGAAGGAACACCCCAAGTTTTCTCACTTGGTGTTGGGTGTAGACATAGAGAGTAATTTGGGAGACGTCAAAGAGGAGGTAGCTGAAAGGACACTAGCCTGGCAGAGGTCTGTACACAGAGAGATTTGTACCATTTAATTACGCGGTGTGTCTTTAACTTTCTCCTTCTTTAGGTTACGAGAAACAAGAGGAAGTTTCTATGGGTAGGAGTGAAGTCAGTTCAGTTTTCTGACAGCAAATGTACGTGACAGATTTAGCAGAAACACCATCAGGGATCTACGTCTCCCATTGTCTTTTGAGTTCGCTTAAATAGCTCTGGTTAGGGAAGGGAGGTGCAGAAAGCAAGAGGCTGAGTCACGTCAATGTTGCAGGCCCTACGCTGCCGGGGCACCGAAGGTCACTGTACTAGAAGGGGAGGCATGCAGTTATTTTTCTTTCTGCCTGAGATTCGGTTAGGAGGAGACAAGCAAAGAGCAAAGATCAAAGGTTTTGCTCTTCCAGTGGCACGGATTGCCCCAAGCTTGGCTTTAGTCATGAATGGCTATTAATTAAGGAGATGGATTGGACAGACCAGGAAGACAAGGCTCAAATATCTAAAAGCCCTGTCCTGACCTCCAGAGTGAAGTTAGCGCACAAAGAGCTGCCATGTTGCCTCCCAAGGGGTTCCTAGAAACTACCAGAGAATTCGTACTGGGTGACCACCTCTGTGCCTTTGCGCCATCTACAGTGACTTCCTGCCTCTTGAAACCATCCCAAGGCCCAGCTCACAATTCGCCTCCTACCTGAACAAATGACAGCTGCGTGGAAGACTTTCTGGTAGATTCTGTGGGTCGGGGGGCGGGGATCATATTGGAAGCATTACATGGTGTGTGTCTCCCCCCACTTCCTACCCCTGTGCTCATCCAAGACCTTCAGGTGAGCCCCGAAAACCTTTCCCTGAGGACAGCTAGACATGGGTCACCCACCGCTTGTTGGAAGAGGGCCACTGCAGAAATAGTAATGTAGACGGTGGCAAATACTTGATTATGAGGTTCCGTAGCCATTGGTTTAAGTGTGAAGCAGATAGATTTGGGTGCATATTTACAGAGCTGGTTTATTCCACTCCCACATTAGATAAAAGGGTTCCAGGCTTTGAAGGAGGGCACATTCAGACAAGAGCACAAAACCAAGGGACTATCAGCTTCTGGCGGACCACAAGCATCCGCAGTGGGGGGCCTGTGATTCAGTTGTCCAAGCTCTTTTGTGCCCTGAGACACTGCTCAGCCCCACATCTGCCATCCCAGAGGTCAATCCTCTGTCCAGTGGTCTGGAACACTTGGAAGTCCCCTATCGCTGAAGCCAGTAAAGGTGGTAGTGCCCTGATGGGAGGTCCCCAGCACGCGTCCAAGTTGGAATTAGATGAAGATTGTCAGGAATTTCATGAAGTTACAACAACGAGGTATACATCGAACCTGAGCTTGACTCCATGTGGACTTTCCTCTGCCTCTCTACTCTTGAGATGTTTTCCTTCTCTCTTATGATAAATATTACAGTGATCTGGGTAGAGACTCTCTCTCTCTCCCAGTGGGGAAGAGATCATATTCCACTAATCTTTGGATCTTCACCATGCCTTATACATCATAGGTACTGGAAAAAGAGGTATTTGCAGAAAACTGAAATATTAAGGAGATTTGGTTAGAGAATAAAATAGAAGGAAATTAAAAGTATGGGTCAAATCAGGTCTTTGTATTTAGTATTTTTCTTAAAGTTTATTTATTTTGAGAGAGAGAGAGAGAGAGCAGTGCAAGTGGTAGAGGGGCAGAGAGAGAAGGAAGAGAGAGGATCCCAAGCAGGCTCTACACTTTCAGCCACGCCCTTGGGTAGCTCATCCCATCTGACTGTGAAATGGACCATGTGACTTGCTTTGTCCTAGAGGACATTAACAGCTGTAATGCAAACAGTACTTGCAAAGTCCTTGTGAAGCGGGGCTCATGCCCTCTAGTTTCTGGGAACTTTTGTGCCTCTATGTGAAGAAGCTCAGTGTGGCCACTTGTAAAGAGAGCCCCGGGATCCCATCTGAGAATGCAGACAAGAAAGTGAGGCCAGTCTAGACCATCGGACCTCTGCCAAGCCAGCCAAGAACAGAAGCATATCCTGTCAATACACAAAATCTGAGAAGTCATAAATATGCCATCGTTTCAGGACACTGAGTTTTGTAGCACTTTGTGGTGCCGTTAAGTGCCATACAGAATCGAGCCCAATAGTTGGCATAAAAAAAAACAGTATTCCTGCTGTTCTGTTTCACAGATGATTTCAGATACTATCAAAGCATGTAAATATATTAAATAGGAGCTAATGCTGTGTCTCTTTCTGGTTCTATGTCACGCCTTCTAGAGGAATGATGGCCTGCGTGTCACTGAGCAATGCTCCTTCCTACTGACTCATAGTCATCAAGTGTGAACCTTCATTGATGTTAGAAGGCTGAGCTGAGGGTAGGAAACTGTGGAGGGGCACCAGGCTGGGACCCACCTGAAGAATGGGACAACTGGTGTTCTGTCCAAATCCCCAGTGCCCCATGTCCACCCCCACACGATAACCTCAATCCCAACATGGGAAGGAGTTGATACTCTAGCCTCGGGATTGAGCAGAAGGTGTTACAAGGCTCTACAGACTTCAGGTCCCTTTCTCTGGCCCTGGATCCAGTCATCAAACACAATCTATCAATCTATGCCTGTCCTTGCCCTTGTAATATTCTTGGAGGTGCTCGCCACATTTTGTGAATGTTTTTATTCCGTTTATGGTGACCAGATGCCTCACTTCCCATCCCACCCCAGTGACTTTAAGTAGGTCATTCAATTTCTGTGGCCTTCTGTGTAAAGTGGGGATGGTAAGACCCTGCCTCCTCAGCAGTGGGCAGGTGGAGCCATGGGCGTCCAGTGAAATGACCTCTACAGTCTCACAGCTTTCTCTCTGTCCCTAAAAGACTTTAGACTGCACCCACTCTTGAGCCCGCTTCACAACTACATTGAGCCTGCTTGCAGCTTGCAGCTGCTGTGGGGACCCACAGCACAAAGAGCACAGATGTGTGATGGGACCACGGGACCCGCCCGTGTACAATATAAAACTTAGGCTTTTAAGGAAGGACAATGGCACCGGCTTCAGTGGAGTCCATGATCTCCTGACTGCCTTCAAGAGAGCGCAGCGCTAGGCTTTCTGTTCACTTTTACTGAACAAGTGAACATGGATGTCAGGCTGTGACAATCAGCAGCCTCTTCATGGGGTACCACGTATTCTGTTCAGATGTAAAACGTTGAAAACCTTGGCTCGTGTGTAAACTGGAGGCTCATATCCAGAGAGAAAAAGTTCCCCGGACGCCCTTCAGTCTTTACTTGAAGGTCACATCGTTGTGAATCTGATTTATCCTGATTGAGAAGCTACTGGTTGCTTCCTTAAAACAAGACCTGGTAAGAGCTAGTCTGTCTTCAGTGATTTAAAGGGGAGGAAGGCTCTGTGAAGAACTTGACTTTTAAGTTGCTTTGTGGAGTTTTTCAGAATTGAATTAGTAATAGCAAGCTTTTGTATAAGTGGATTGAAATGTTCACCTATAGCTTTGGTCCTTGGACATCATTGAACTTGTGGCAAAGTGCAGGATTATGACTGTAGAGATACTGATATATCCAAAGAGTAAGGAGTATTTGCCTGCCTTCCAAGGTATAATGAATATACTCTTTGAATACTACTAATAGTAAAGATGGGTGAAATCCAGCATTTGGTATGCCCCACCACATACCAGCCCCCAGAATTCAAGGCCGACTCTGCTTTAGTATGTAGCACGCCATTGCTGCTTCGAGGGCAAGTTTTTCTCCTATGAACCACTTGGTTAACATTTTCAACACGCTGGAAGCTGAAAAGTGTTAATTGACTGCAAATTATTAATAGCACATACGCAGCAAATTCTTTGTTTTAGAAATGCATGGATGTCGGCAATCCTTTACAGAAGAGTTTTCAGAAAGAGATCATTTCAGCTGTTAAATATTTCTCATCTGAGTCATTGAGGTTTGGATAGTTGGACCCTAAGGAAAGAAGAGAATAGCTTGAAGTTGTTGAGCTGATTGGGAAACATGGTAGTCCACCTATAAGGTCTCAAGGTCAAAATTTCTGCATTTCTACATCAAAGTACACATCCATATCCCTGTTCTAAGAATTCTGAACTTCTTTGGTTGACTGGCGTAATGGGAGTATATGTCACAAGGTGTTTCAGTGAAGGGGGTCTGGAGACAAAGCCACTGCGGTTAACATTTCTCACAGAGTAGTGATGTGCAGTGTCTTTTGTCTTTCCTCTTTAGTGCTATCCAATAGAACTTTCTACAGTGATGGAAATGTGCTGTATCTGCACTGTCCAGTACAGCTCTTGAGCACTTGAAATGTGATCAGTGTGACTTAGCACTGAATGTTTCATTGCATTTCATTTTAATTAATCTAAATGTGAATAGCCACATATGGTTAGTGGTTACCATATTGGACAGGACAGCTTTAGAGCATGGAGAATTCATGCCATTGTGGAGTGTTTCTGGACTCTCAATGTGCTACCTGGGGCCACATTTACTTACTGCTCTTGGATCCTGGATAGGACTCCAGAAATTGTGCTGGGGAAGCAATTCTAGAACAGCACGTTAAACAGGATCATTTCAGTGAGGGGACCTAGAGAGCTGATTGAAGCCACATTTCACAAAAATCCCCTCTCCTGGAAGTGTTTAAGAATAAATATAGAGCTATCATTAAAAAAAAAAAAAGAGGGGCGCCTGGGTGGCTCAGTCGGTTAAGCGGCCGACTTCGGCTCAGGTCACGATCTCGCGGTCCGTGAGTTTGAGCCCCACGTCGGGCTCTGTGCTGACAGCTCGGAGCCTGGAGCCTGTTTCGGATGCTGTGTCTCCCTCTCTCTGACCCTCCCCCGTTCATGCTCTGTCTCTCTCTCTGTCTCAAAAATAAATAAACGTTAAAAAAATTTTTTAAATAAAAAATAAAAAAAAGATAACAATATGTAGAGTGTGGAGAAATTAGAAGCCTCATACACTGTTGGTGGGAATGAAAAATAGTGCAGCTGCTTTAGAAAACAGCCCCTCACTTTCTCAGAAGGTTAGACATAGAGCTACCATATGACCTAGCAATCCTACCCAAGAGAGAAGGAAACCCATGTAAACCACATAAACCTTGTACACTGTTGATTATCAGCATTATTTGTAATAGCCAAAAAGTTCGAACAACTCAAATGTCCATCAACTGATGAATGGATCACTCAAATGTGCCGTATCCATACAGTGGAATATTATCTGGCAATGAAAAAGAACGGAGTACCAATACATACTATAGCATGGATGCTTCTTGAAAATATTACGCTAAGTGAAAGAAGCCATTACAAAGGACCACATGTTGTATGATTCCATTTATATGAAATGTCCAGATATAGGCAGTGGTTGCCTAGAGCCTGGGTGGGGGAGGGGGGGGGGTGAGAGGTAAGTAGGGAGAAACTGTTAATGGGTGTGGAGTTTGTCCTGGGAATGATAAAGAAGTTCTAAAACTGTGGGTATGGTTGAGTGCCTCTGTGACTATACTAACAACAATTGATGTGTAGGCTTAAATGGGTGGATTGTATTGTATGTGAATGTATGTGGATTATATCCTAATCAAGTTATTACACTTAGAAATATTGTAAATGAAGGGGCGCCTGGGTGGCTCAGTTGGTTAAGTGTCTGACCCTTGATTTCAGCTCATGGTTCTCATGAGCTCATGGTTCATGGGATCGAGCCCCACATCGGGCTCTGCGCTGACAGCACGGAGCCTCCTCCTTGGGATTCTCTCTCTGTCTCTGCCCCTCCCCCAATCACACACACACTCTCAAATAAGTAAACGTAAAACACAGTTTAAAATTATCGTAAGTGAAATTAAAGGGCAAATGGAATCAAGCAAAGGAAAACAGAAAAAGTATGGAGACTCCCCCCACTCCCCCAGATGCAAGAGCGTGTGCAGAATCCTCGGAGAGATTTCCAGATGACGCTTCATTTGAGCTCTCTAACTGCTTTCTGTCTGCTAACTTGTTATGTGTCGGTTTTCATTTATTAACTGTGGGTGGGTAGAGGTTTGATTATAGCTATGGATTAAAATAATGTCTAGGAGAGGCAATTAATTCCTAATCTAAAGTGTTTTTGAGGCCCTTGATTTAATATGTGGACAAAATGAAAATGAAAATTCATTTGTCATTCACTCATCCAGCAAATATTTAGTAAGTGCATCCTCTGTGCCTGAAACTCTTCTCAACCCTGGAGAACAGCCATGAACAGGACAGAGGAGATCCCTGCCCTCGCTGAAGGCCATCCAAACTCAAGGTGCCGGGTTGGACCCATGCACTGCACATGGGAGTCCATTGGTCAGGGCCCTGGAAGGAGACGGACAGCACACTCCGTTTGGGTAATTTTAGGAGAGTTTTAAAAAGGGCCATTTCTAACATGTGAACAGGGGAGAGTGCAGAACCCTAGGACGTGTGTTAGCAGCTTCTTCCTGCCGGAAGTGGTGAGGCAAGGCCAGGTTCTAGATGGTGGAGAGACGGGACCACCTACAGGAACTGAACCCAGCTAGCCCATAAAGGACCCCCAGGGAGGAGCCAGGGGGGGTCAATACCCCAGATTCTCTCCTTTCTACATCCCACCTGTGGTCCCTTATGGATGAACCCACCTGGAAGCCAGAGGGAAGGGAATCCCGTCAGCACAGTCCACACGAGTCAGCCTGCCAGGGCACAGCACAGGCAGAGAAGGATGGAGTGGATCTGGAGAGGTGGATGGGTGACGTCCAGCATCGGGGACACAAGGCTGAGAAGGCCACGCTTCTCACCCACACACCTGAGATCTTTAAGGCTCATGGAGATGAAGAGTTAACATATTTCTTGGCTTCTCAGAAGACCCCAAGTCAAGGTCCAAGGTGAGCAGTCCTTGAAAGGTTTTCTCAGGCAAAGAGGGCAATCCTGGGGCACGCATCACACTGTGAGCTTGTTAAATGGGTAATCAGCTCACATCATACCTCAGCGTCTCCAAAGCCTTACATCTTGCTCAGAATGTACCCAAAGTCTTGCCAGTGCCTACGGTGCCCTCCATGGTCTTCCTCATACCCTCCCACTAGGGTCTGGTCCCCTGCTCTTGGCTCCCTCGCCTGTGCTCCAGCCACATGGGCCATCAGGAGCCATCTGGTTTGATCTCTTGCCTTCTGTGTCTTCAATCACACCTACTTCTCAGCCACACGCTCCCTGACCCCCTGCCCTGCACCACTGCTCTGTGTGACATTCCCTATCCTTCCTCCCTCCCTTATCACACATACTCAACATTTTCACCTATTTATTTGGTTCACTGTCTGCTTCTCTTGGCGGAATGTGAGAACTATAAGGCTGAGGATGTTTGTCTCTTTTGTTTGCTATTGTTTTCCCAGTGCCCAGAACAGTCCTGGAACTTGGTAGATGCTTGATGAATAGTTACTGAGGAAACAGTAACAGCTAACATCCACTGAGGGCTTACTATGGGCCAGGCGCTGCACTAAATGATTTACATGCATTGTGTTATTATTACCCTCATTTTACAAATGAGGAAACTGAGGCACAGAGGATTAAGTGTCTTGCCCAAAGTGATTCAGTCTGTATAGTGGCAGAGACAGAACCTTTTAAGCTAGTAGTTCTGGAAGTTTTGGGTTAGGACTGCTAATAATGCCGTCTTCAAAATTATCGAGGACCCCTTTTGTTTGTGAAGGCTATATCCATCTATATTTATTGAATTAGAAATGAAAACTAAGAAAAATTTAAAACATTAATTCACTGATTCATTTAACAGAACAGTAATACATCTATTACATGTTGACATAATAACATTTTTTATGAAAAATAACTGTCTTTGAGGGGCGCCTGGGTGGCTCAGTCGGTTGAACGTCTGACTCTGGCTCAGGTCATAATCTCACAGCTCGAGGATTTGAGCCCTGCATCAGGCTCTGTGCTGACAGCTCAGAGCCTGGAGCCTGCTTTGGATTCTGTGTCTCCCTCTCTCTGTGCCCCTAACCCACTCGCATTCTGTCTCTGTCTCTCTCAAAAAATAAATAAACATTAAAAAAAATTTTTTTAAGAAATAACCATCTTTGAAATGCCCCACTTTGTTACTTAGAACACATGTGTTGGTCTTATACTTGAATGGCTGTTTTATCCACATATGATTATGTGTAACATCATGCATGGGTGATTTGGAAAATACTGATCGCGAGTATACAGATCTTTTAAATGTTGGCACATTTTGTTTTACAATAGAAAAAATGAATTCATCGATAACACCACTGATTTCATCAGAAAACTTTAATTATTGAGAAGCTGTCGAGGTCAAGAAGGCATATACAAGTTTTCAACCTTCTAATTTCACTTGCGAGTTCAAATTTTGTCATTGGCAACTAAGATTATCAGTGGTTTTCTTTAAAGTAACAGGTTAACTTTGTTCATTAAAAAAAAAAAAGATGGGGGCACCTGGGTGGCTCAGTTGGTTAAGTGTCCGACTCTTGTTTTCAGCTCAGGTTACGATCTCACTGTTCGTGAGTTCAAGGTCCACATCAGGCTCTGTGCTGATGGCTCAGAGCCTGCTTGGGATTCTCTATCCCCTCTGTCCGTTAACTGCTTGTGCTCTCTGACTCTCTCTCGAGTAAATAAACTTATAAATACTTGTGTCTGAAAAGCCAAAGTTTGTCAGTCAGTAGTGCATTCAAATTAAAATGGCGTCTCCCGAAAATGATGGCTAGTTCCATTTGCAATATGACAGTTAACAATTGCCCACGTGCGTTCCCTTGGACGACCAATGCACTGTAGCTCAAGTGAGCTCATTTTGTCACACAGGATACTAAGAAGTGAGTCCCCAAGGGTAGCTACATAACAAAATCAGTAATGTTCTGGTTTCATCAAAAACATGCCAAAGGACGTTGGCATTTTGCGTTTGGCTTCGTGCTAGGAGTCTGTGTTGAGAGGTGCTGAAGGATACAGTGGTTGCCGCCATTACTTCTGACCGTCGGTGCAAATGTCTACTCAGTGGGGAAGGCAAATAGCATCTACATCTGGGTAATATTATAGAAACAATTTAAATAATTTAAACTCGTGGAACTCTAAAGGGATCATGAGGAGCCGCATAGTTTTGAGAAGCACAGTTTTAAGAGAGACCTCCTTTCAAGCAGTTCCTCTTGGAGCACTTAGGTCATTGCCTTGACTATTCTGATGGCTCTCTCCCTGGATTATGTTCTTCATCATGTCACTGAAGATGAGATTTGGAAAATGAAATCCAGGAGCTGTGTGGCTTCTCTGGTTCTTGTGGGTTCATTGCAGAAACGCAGGGATGTTCTCCAGGATGTGCACAAAGAGTCCAAGATACACTCCCCGACCAGAACAGTGACGTCACTGAAATTTTTGAACCCGACTCAGCTAGGAATTATGCAAACCGTCGTTCTGCTTCTCTCTCTCCCCTCACTCCCAGATTCTAAAAGGATATCATGTTGCTAATCTGCATCCTAACAGCAAATCCTTAGAGCCTCTCAATGTTCTTGGGGGTAAACTTTATAGCAGGTGGAATGCCTAGACGTTTTTATTTTCCTGGTAGTGGTAGGTCTCCCGATGTTACTTGCCAAGAAAGTTGATATTGAATAGCCCGCTCCAGAATAACCTTCGGAAATGACCTGGATGGCCTGTAGTATCGTGTTGCTCAAAGAGACAGATGAGATAGTCCCAGGTCGCAACCAACACGAGGCAGCCCGCAGCCACTAATACGAACCAGCCTGCCCGATGATGTTATGGTAATGGGCTACACTTGTTTTCTCCCCTACGTGTCTGAAAATCCAAAACCATTTCTCATACTGATTATAACCTGCAAGAGTGGCATTATTCATTTCTTAATTTCATTTCATGTCTCAAAGGACATTCTTTTAATCATGACATCGATACGATCCCTGGTGAGTGTTCTCCTGTCTTGGAAGCTGCTTTATGCACCTGCAGGCAGAACTCTTAAGAATCCGTGGGTCCCCCTGGGTCCAGTGTTCACATACTCTAACCCGAAACTGCGTTGCCTCTGAATTGCTATTCTGTAGTTGGGGCTATTTCTTCCACTTAATTTCAAGGCTACTAATTTGGGTCACAGAAGGGGCCACTGTACTTCAATTTATAGATGGGCTTTTTAAATTCAAAGATCGCATTTAAAGTCTTTTTAAAATACATACTGCGATTGAACTTTATTATTTTAAGTTTCCCTTCGTATCGTCTTGCAGCTCTGTTTCTTAAGGAACCACATTTTCGGGGTCTCTGGCGGTTCCTCTTTTCTTGGGTTGTTGGGTCCTTCCGTTCCAGGTCCTAATCATTTTTAGGCTCAGAGCCCCAGAGGTGGCAGGATGCTCAGTGGGTTCCAGCTCTAAGGGCAGGTGTTGTTAAGGCACCGGCAGGACACGAGGAGACCTGGGAGCCTACTTCTCCTTGGCTACAGAAGCTAGGGTAGGGCTGGGATCTGGGGGGGACGCAGCCCGTCTTTTCCCTTCTGGATGTCTTCCCAGGGCCACTTACACAGGCTACTCCCATCAGGGACCCAGGGATCGCCAAGGAGCAGGAACGTCATGACTACAGAAACCCTGGGACCTTTCCAGGGTCTCCCACAATCAACCTCCCCTTGTACCCTGCTGGGCTGGCCCTGCCCCTCCCCCCAGGCCCAGCAGCGGGGCCTTTGAGCGGAGGGCGCCGCGCTTGTCCTGGAGTTGGAGGGGAGAGGGCTGGAGTCCAAGAAATGCCTTCCCTCCTCTGCATCGCCTTTGGTTTGGCCCCTCAGGGTGCTTGTTTCTTTGGGGGTGTTTACACTCATCCATATTCATGACTTGTTGGCCCAAATTCTGTCCCTACTTAGAATAAATATGAAGCCGTTTTTCAGGATGAAGGGTTTCTTTCCCCCCATGTCTTGGTTATAAGGTTAAAAATGGCCATTAAGTGATCAGCGTTGACTCAAGTCAGGGAACAACATTCATTTGAAAGTCGAGTTCCCTTTAATGTGTGCAATCCATTTTATTATCAAGTGTCCTTTACAGCCAGTTTTTCCTTTTTTTCCTGAGGTTTCCTGGTGTGGCACCAGATCAAAAGGCTACGCTGGAGTGAAATGCCTACGTTTTATGCAGAGTCTATGTGAGCAAATCCCAAGATCCATTAATGGAAAAGTATGCCTACCTCTTGTGCCCTATTATGAAAATGCACCTTATCTTACCTGATTAAACTGTCAGCTCTTATTAAAATGGATTCATGGATCCAGAGAAACTCAAGCTTGGTGGTGCTTGCAGAGAAGTGTAGATAAATTGTTACCTCAGCAAAATCTGGGTCTATTATCAGAACTCCAGCTTTCCTGACCCTTAGGAAGTAGAGCTGGGTGGCAAAACCAGTTGTCTCACTCTGTGGCTTCTGAGGAAAATCTTAAAACGCCCTAAACGAACTTGGCTAGTAGTCTGGGGAAAGGGGAAGATACCACATGTTCATCTGCATTTCTGTGTTTTATGGAGTATCGTTCTTGACTTGAATAGGAGAGATGAGGTTCTCCCTGAAGACTAGAGACTTTTTCTTCAAGCGATTGTCTCTTTTAAAAACGTGCATATATCCAGGGTTTCCCGCCCCCCCGCCCCCAACTAAAGATCAAGTCTGAGAAAGAAAATAAAGGATCAAGACAGCCGAACACCCAGGCAAGAAACATTGGATACGTTACTTGAAGGCTTTTTTTTTTTTTTTTTATTCCCATTGTGAAAATGCGGCACAGGCGAGGGCTCCGGGTGACACAGAAGGTTCATGGTTCCCTCGTGGCTCAATTTTACTTAGATGTCAAGGGATAGTCAGGCAGAAGGTCAGGACCAGGCTGCCACCAGGAGAGCTGAGTCAGGCCAGATGTCTTCTCCGAATCTGCATTTCTGGAAGGAGCCTGGGCTGGCTTCAGGGCCGGGGGTGGAGATAAAAGCATCATGAAGGAATTGAGTGCCGTGGAGAGCCATGTTCAGGGAAAATGAACACAAGCATTTCTTCTCAAGCTTATCCGATCTAATTTTATCTCAGTCTTTGTACTCACCTGCCCTTGACAAACCTGTGTCTCCCCGCCCCCCTGCCTGACTTTGAATCCAAAGGAGAGGACGGCCATGAAGCAGCCTCTGATGTCAGGCTTTCATGGGTGGCCTTCTTGTCCTTCTGGCATCTTCCTCTGCCTCCAGTTCTTTCTGGCGTTCAGCAGAAGCTTCCCCCAAATCCTAATAATGTATGGATCCAACCACACTTCTGTGACTGCCTTTTAGGTCTGGAAGCAGTATAAGATTTTTTTTATTTTTTCTTCTTTTCTTTCCTTTTCTTTTCTTTCGTTCTTTCATTCTTTCTTTTTCTTCTTTCTTTCTTTCTTTCTTCCTAGTATAAGATTTTTTTTATTTTTTCTTCCTTCCTTTCTTTTCTTTTCTTTTCTTTCTTTCGTTCTTTCTTTTTCTTCTTTCTTTCTTTCTTTCTTCCTAGTATAAGATTTTTTTTATTTTTCTTCCTTCCTTTCTTTTCTTTTCTTTTCTTTTTTCTTTTCTTTCTTTCGTTCTTTCTTTTTCTTCTTTCTTTCTTTCTTCCTAGTATAAGATTTTTTTTATTTTTTCTTCCTTCCTTTCTTTTCTTTTCTTTTCTTTTCTTTCTTTCTTTCGTTCTTTCTTTTTCTTCTTTCTTTCTTTCTTTCTTCCTAGTATAAGATTTTTTTTTATTTTTTCCTCCTTCCTTTCTTTTCTTTTCTTTTCTTTCTTTTTCTTTCTTTCTTTCTTTCTTTCTTTCTTTCTTTCTTTCTTTCTTTCTTTCTTTCTTTCTTTCTTTCTTTCTTCCTAGTATAAGATTTTTTTCAAAGGTAAATACAGATGGATACCATCTAGGAATAATTGCTGAGGGCTGTTTTCAGCACTTACTTAACCTTCACTGTTAGCCTAGGAAGCAGGTACAACTGTTAGGCCCCTTTTACACATAAGGGAAAGTGAGGCAGAGAGGGCTTAAGCAGCTCATCTAAGGTCAGCGGGGCGGGGGGGCGGGGGGGGGCAGCCAGGAGGCAAATTCTGGCATATTGTCTTAGGCAATACGTAGGACACAGCTGATGCCCTGACTTCCGCCTCCAGGCTGGAGCTCTCCTCTGTTTCTCCGACGGGACATGATTGATATAAAACACCACCCCTCTCCCATCTTCTGCTTCCTCTCTTTGGTGCCCCTGCTGTGGCCCTCTCCCAGAGTTGTTGCTCTGTGAGTGCTGCAGCATTCGTATCACTGAGCGATTGTTATTCTGAATCTTGAAAACTGCCCGTTGAGAGTGCATTGATTTAGACATTACCGTGTTTCCTCGAATCCAAGGTCCGTTGATGGTAAGATGCACTGTTATTGTATGCGCAGCTGAGAAAGACCAGAAAAGAAAACCAAAAGCATGTCAACTCTGACACACCATCCCTCGGACTTGCGAGAGGTTCAGTTGCTTCCAGCAATTTGGGCTAATTTGCTTACACCTAACGCCCCAAGCCCTTGTGTGGATGGTGCCTGACAAACCGGGGAAGCAGTGATTGGCTAGGCCCCTAAGGGGCTGTGTGCTCCTGGGACCCCGCTGTGTGCCCTCGGGAGGCATGTAGGAGCAGGGGTCTGCAGCCAGACCCCCACCCCCGTTGAGATCCAGGTGAGCCCTCTCGCAGCCCACTGAGCCCAGGGGTCTTGCCCTTGCCCAGCTCCCCCTTGTGGGTAGGAGGTGAGACATTCTGAGAAAAGCACAGCGCTGGGAGCAGAGGAACTGCTCCCTAAACGTTAGTTTTCATTACTGTTTTATGCTAGTGCTCACAGCTGTTTGCTCACCACGGTGGACGGTCAGGGGTTAAGGGAAGGGTTTCCCAGCAGGTGCATTCAGCGCTCTCGCTGCAGCTCAACACCCAGGAAAGGGCGACTAGTAACACAGCTTCTACCTCTGCCAGAGATGTGATTCATCAAAAGGGCTCGTCCTGGAAGGTGAGCAGACAGTCCAGGGGGCGTTTTTCCTGGAGCTCGGTCTGTGGGCCTCATTGAGAGGAACACATCTGCTCTCCAGTTTGGAGGAAGCTGACCGTGGAGAGGACATTTGCTAGCAACATGAAAAATGGCTGCTTAGCGATGCATTTTGGCATTTTGCTTCTGCGAGGTGCGTGCTCCGTGTCTATTTGTCCTTTAGGATACTTTGCGGCATGTGGAGTTGAAAGTGGTTCCACACGAGGGAGAGCTGGGGTGTGGGAAAGTGGAGTGTTTTCCAAAGCTCGCTGAGGCTGCTCCCCTGCCTGGTGGGTGAGATGCCCCCCCCCGGCATTGTCACATGTCCTCGTGGTTCCTGAGGAGGGCAGCTTGCTGCTTATTCTGGCCCCCCCCCCTCAAATGTGTGGTAGGGGCCTTAGGGCATGGAACTTTATTCAACCTCTGAATTCTAGGGTGTAACTAGAAAAGCCCTCTTATTTTATTAAAATTTTAAAAACTAGTTGTTTAAAATTTTTTTTTAAGTTTATTTGTTTTCGAGAGAGACAGAGACAGCATGATCGGGGGGGGGCAGAGAGAGAGAGCGGGAGGGGGAGAGAGAGAGAGAGAATGAGAGAGAGAGAGAGAGAGAGAGAGAGAGAGAGAGAGAAACCCAAGCAGTCTCCATGCTGTCAGCACAGAGCCCGATGCGGGGCTCGAACTCATCAACCCGTGAGATCATGCCCTTAGCAGAGATCAGGAGTTGGACATTTAACCGACTGAGTCACCCAGGCGGCCATAAAAAATTAGTCATTTGAATCAAACGAGATAGTTAGTGCATAAATGCACCAAAATGGCAAGAAACTGGTTGCTCGAGGTCAGACGTTGTATATGATGCGTCGGGAAAGAAATGCAGAGAAATACTAACATAGCTCCTAACGTCAGTGTCCCTTACTAAATGTAAGACATTGCATTTAAGCACAGACACGCACATACACTCTCTCTCTTAGTGTCTCGCTGGGCCTGCATCTTATAGATTTTCTGATTTGAACAGAAAGGAGGATGTAGGTATCTCTTCTGTTTGTTTTTGTTCTCTTGGTTTGAAATTCTGTGAGTGAGATGCATTTTTCCCTAGCTGGGGGGGAGGGGGTGTTTCTCGCCTCTCCTGGTGCCTCCTGAGTCTGGGTGCTGCTTGGCTTTGCTTCGGTTGCTGTGAGTTCTCCCATGAGCTTCTCACTGCACCTGTCTTTTGTTCCCTGAGTATGTCTTCCCCGCACACAGCACAAGTTTCTGCACGCGCCAGGGCTCAGTGGGTGTATTCGTCTGGCCACAAGAGGAGAGGACAATAGTGCCCTTGGGATTTTGCACAGCATCTTCCTGGGGGAGCGAAGACCCACATGGCTCCGAACGCCTGTACTCGGACGCCAGCTGTATACCTGCTGGCCCCCTCGGCCGCGAGGAAAGTCGCCCACCTGCACACCCTGCCCCCCAACACACACCCTGCCTCCCATTAGCTGAGCCCTCCCTGTGCTTTAATCCAAATAACTTGTCTGCAGTGGCCATTTCTTAGGGGAGGTGATAGGCAGTTACGTCTTGGAACTTTAAAAATATCTCATCTACGAAATGGTGAAAAGAGAGCGGTATTCTCTTCCTCCTCCTGTATTTCACATCCATCCCCTGGCTTTGTTCTGAGAATGAAAACAAGTGCATAATGCTTTCCTGGATGGGAAAACCCTAGCCAGTGTTACCCTCCCAGACCGCATTCTCTGGCTCGTCCTTTTAAAGGAGTATGAGTGTTTGTTGCATAATGAAGGGGAAAAAAAAGCACTTTAATTAATATTAACAATTGCAAGGGGATTAGTGCCAAATCCCCTATTACCAGCTTTTCGAATCCAACTCTAATTGTGCACGCAGCTCTCAGGGAAGCACTCGAAACCCTACAAAGCAGAGGGGACGACCAGGGTGGTGCTTCTCCCCGGTGGCTCAGAGGAGTGTGCATGGGTGCTGGCCAGCCTCTGTCTCCTGGTCTTTCCAGGAGGCTGCCTTTCCATCTACTGAGCGGCTCCAGGAGCTGCTCTGAGCCATGGCTTCCCAACAGTAGAGCTCCAGTGGGCCCCAGCATCCTATCTCTTTGTGCACACAGTTCTGCTTCTCACGCAGGGGTCTTTTACCAGAAAGAGCAGAGGCCGGGGACCTGTGAAACAGGCTTAAGCAGAGGCCCACTGACCCCAACAGAGATGTCTTGGTGTGTCTAAGCTAATGGCCAACAAAGTAGGGACTTGGAGTTTGCCAGTAGATACACGTGAAGGTTGGTTTCCAAGATAGAGCACAACTGAATTTATAGATAGCCACGACGAGCAAATCCTTCATCATTTAATGAGACGGAAGAGAGAGAGCGAGAGAGAGGGAGGGAAAGGAGGGGGGGTTAGGAGGAGGAGGAGGAGGGGGAGGCAAGGAAGGAGGGAGGGATAGAGGGAAGGAAAAAGGAGAAACAGTAGGCCCTAGTTTCATCCCCCCCCCTCCACCCCCGGTGCCAGAGCTGGGAATGCTCCCTGGTAAACTTATTAATTTCGCTCAGTTTTGACAGCCTGCTTCAATCCGTTCAGAAATGCCACCACTGAATAAGCCCGTCCATGAGCTGATAACGGCTTCCGTCCTAAAGACCAGCTCACATGCCAGCTGCAAATGAAAACAGTGTGCTGAAACAGTGGCTTAATTCCAGGTCTGGCAGGGGAGGACACAGAAAACGTGGAAGAACCCAGAGAGTGCAGGCCAGGGGTATGAAGTCGTGCAGGCGTGATGGATGTTTAAATCATAACCTGTTGGATGGCAGACCTGGAGGACCGGGTCGGTTTTGGTCTAAATACCTGCTTCCAGTGGACTCGGGTTTGGAGATACTGGTTCCCATACGGTCAGATTATGGGATGCTCGGGAAAGAAGCATTTGGTGATATTTGGGATATTTGGTGTCTGTTTCTCTTCCAAGAAGAGCACCCTGAACGTAATTGCTCACCCGAGTTTCTAGCTCAGCGCACAGAAGGGTCAAAGGCCGGTTCTGCCCGATCTGTCATCTCTGTGCTGGAGAAGGGGCAGGGGCGAGTGGCGCCCGGTGTCCTGTGTGCGGGACGGGACCTGCCTCTGGTCGGTAACGATGCTTCAAGACCGCAGGCAAGTCCTTGGAGGTACTGGGCCAGTTTACAAAAGAGCAAGTCACGTTAGCCTACCCTTCCTCTTTCTCCGATATGCTTCCACGAGAGCAGCAGCTCACAGGAATGGCCCGAAAGGGAAACATCTCGATGCTCCTGAGGCCTCTGACCGGGTCTTTGGCGATATTGAGGGACAAGCAAGGAAATGGGGTCTGGGTGGATTCACGGAGGAGCAAAGAGCCTTGTTCCAGCCCCACTTGGAGGAGGCCGGGGGGGGGGGGGGTCTCTCGTGCTGTGACCTGCCTTGTCTTGTTTCAGCGTCGTGGCAGTGACTCCAATGACACGGTCCCCGATCAGATTTGCGAGGCATTGCTTATGTGCTGAGTGACGTGCTGCATGGCCACTTAAGCCCAGCCCTGGTCATCGGGTGTCTGCTTAGCGGGTCTCTGCTCCTCTACTCCTGTCCCCTTCCCCTTTCTCTCCTTTTCAGCCAACTGTCTTTTAAAAATGCCAGTCTGCTGGTTCGCCGTAGCCCTTTTCTCGCCCGTAGAACAAATCCGGGTAATTAGCGCTGCTTCCCAAGGCTGTGCGGCCTCTGGTACCAGCCTCCTCCCGGACTCCAGGCTGTCCTCTGCCTCTTGGCCCCAGCCATGCGATTCCACAACTCGCCGTGTTCTCCCACCTCCTGCTCCTGAGCACCCCCACGCTGCCAGCTCAAACGCCCCTCTGCTCCTTTTTTGTTGCTGAGTCATATTCCATGTGTGGATGGGCCACTGGCGTGATTAACGCAGTCGTAAACATTTTGACGCAAGTCGTTGTGTGGACCCCACATGTCTTCATTTGGGGAGGGGGATAAATCCCTGGGATTGAAGCTTCCGGGTTGTGTAGGGAACCTTTGTCGTTTATCCTTGCGTTCCCGAGTGAACTGTACCATTTTACATTCCCCCACAGGAACGTATGAACGTTCTCATGTCTCCACATCCTCATCCACACTTGCCATTGTCAGTATTTTTAGTTGAAGCCATTTTCTTATAGATGTTTAGGGATATCACATGCACTTCCCTGATGACGAAAGATGTTGAGCACCTTTCCATGTGCTCGTCGTTTTTATCTCTTTGTTCATGAAGGGTTTAAAATTGAGTTGTCTTCTTATTGAGTTGGCTATACAAGTTCTTTACATAATGTGGGTGCAAGTCTTTGGCCAGATATCGGTGAGGTAGATATTCTCTTCCAGCTTGCCTCTCCATTTTCTTAATGGTGTCTCTCAAAGAACAGGTTTTGATTTTGATGAAGTCCAATTATCATTTTTTTTCCTTTTATGGCCAGTATTTCTGGAGTTCTAAGAAATCTTTGCCACTCCAAGGCATTCAGATTTTCTCTTATGTTTTATTCTGTAAGTTTTACAGTTTGGGCTTTTATATTCAGATCTATAATCCATTTCAAATGAATTTTTGTGTACGGTGTGAAGTAGGGGGTAAGGCTCATTTTTTTTTTTTTTTTCCTAAATGGCTAGTCCAGTGGGTTATTTTCTAAATGGAACCATCCAGTGAGCTTGAGGGCTCCCAGGGCTCCGGATTGGGAACCATGCTGGGATAGGTGTCCGTGGACAGGGGTGCTGGGCTAGGTCTGGGGGACCCTGGATTGTCCTCCAATCCCAACTGTGATCCCTCCACCTTTGTCCCTGCCTTCACTGCTCTTCTGCATAGGGTTTCATTTGAACCAAGTGTTCCACATCTAACGCTGTGAGAGTTCTGTCTACTCCCTGAGTTAGAAGATGGGGAAAGGCTGTGCTTTGCCCCGGTGAGTCTGTGCCAGAACCAGACCTGGAGGCTAGCCGCCTCCTGCCGCCTACCGGGCACCTTCCCCTGCCCCGCCTCCGTGCTGCGCCCAGTTCCGAGCTGCTAGAGATTCCACAAAATCCCTCATTTTCAGATTGCCTTTTCAGCATTTCAAACATTGGAAACGGGCAGCCCGTAAAGCTAAATAATTTAGATCCTCTCTTTCTGATGCTGTCACTTGTGGGGCAGATAAACGATGGGTTTGTCAGGAGGGGTGGCGGCCATCCAGAGGCTATGCAAGCACATTCTGGATCTTAGTGGAAGTGCCCAATCTATCAATCAATGTGGAGCAGAGGTCAGCTTCGTGGGTATCAATTAGAATTTTTTGGTCCACTCTGTGAAATGCAGCCTGACATCCTAATGATCCGCTTGGGTTTCCAAAGACTCTGTATTCTTGCAGCCTAACTAATAACCATAAGTGCAGGCAGAAGCACAGTAGTTCAAGGCCAGAGAATTCTGGGAGCCCTTAATGAGGGCTTTTCAATGGCCGATGAGAACATGATGCGCTCGCTTTGCAACCCATTCCAACCCAGATCGTTCCCCTCCCACCACCGAACCCACCATTGTCCCGGGCACCAGTGACAGCCGTGTTGTCACATCGCTGCCTCACCATGCTCCCAGGCTCAGGAGCATCAGGGACAGGTCACTTCCTTCTTCCTGGGCTCGTTTCTGCTCTAGCCCTCAAGGCTACTCTGTCATCTGAGGCTCCTTTTCTTTCTCTGCCTTCCTTGAAGGCTTCTTCTCTTTCCCTCAGACTCTAGGTCTTGGCATGCCCCTGAGCCCTGAGCCCCGTTCTCTTATCCACCTGCTTTGTCCCTCCGGGTGACATCATCTCAGCCCATAGTTGGGACACCCTCTGGGGCTGATGACGGCCTCCCTCGTTCATGGCTTCTGTCTGAGCCTTTTCTCGTATCCCACCCCCCGTCGACAGGACCTCCCCCAGCATCTCCTCTCGGATGGCACCTCTGTCCATTTTCCCTCCGAATCTCACCCACACTCTCTGCCCCTCCCTCCCCAGTCTGACCAGTTTCAACCATGAAAGTGTCTTGCACCAAGTTGATCAGGCCGTCGTTCAAGAGCCCAGTCCATCTTTCTCTTTTGCCACGTCCTGCGTTGAGTGCATGTGTAAGTCCTGCCAGGCTGTCCTTCAGAAATAGGTTCTGAAGACCACTTTATACTATGTCCACTGCCAGTCCCCTCGGCAAACCACGTCACTCCTTTGCCTTGGCTACTGGAGTGTTCTCCTCACGGGACTGTCCCCCAGCCTCGGAAGCCGCCAGTGTGAACTTCCTCAGCACCAACCTGATCGTGTCTCTTCTTCACCACCTGAGAACTCTCCAGAGTCTTCCCGTGTCACTGAGACTACAGTCCAAGCCCTTGACCGTGCTGCAAGCCTCCTGTCTACCTTGTGGGGTTTTCTGCCCACCTCTCTGTCCACTACTCCCTGCCCTTGGGTCTGTTTTCTATCTCTTGAACATGGTGAGCTCTTCTTGTGCCAGGACTTTGCTCTGGTTGACCCTCTTGCTTGAAATGCTCTTGCTCTGAACCTTCCATGGACCTCACTGGCCTTTAGCTGCTCAGAGAGGACTTCCGCACGTCACCTGCCATTCTCTGTCACCTACTCTGTTCTCTCCGTAGCCTTGACTGGCGCCCGATTTTACCCATTTGTGTGTTTGTTTGTTGTCTCCTCCCATGTGAACATCACTGTCCAGAGGGTGGTGCCTCTCCATCTGGCTGGCCTCCGTACCCAGCAGCGACAACGGTAGCCAGCACAGGCGAGGTGCTGACGTGTGCCGACTGCTGTAGAGGAGCCAACAACCCACTAGCAGCCCTCGTTTTCCCAATCCAAACCCCCTCCCCAGCCGTGATCATCGCTCACGTTTTCATGCGTTACCTCCTAATCCTTTTGTGGACATTTACATACGTATATACATACTTCTTATTGGACACACACACGATTTGTGTGTTTGGGGCTTCTTTTCTTGTTTTTTATGTAAATGCGACCTTTCCATCCAAACTGCCCTGTAGCTGGACGCGAGGAATGTGCCTCAGAGAATTATATCCACTTGAGCACCTAGAGACCTACCTCGTCCTTGGTAACGTCTGCCTGGTCTCCCGCGATTGGGTTGCTATCCGTCTACCAAGGGTGCCCGGGCTGTTTCTGCACCTGGGGTTCCCGAACTTCCCCAGCCCTTCCTTCCCTGGCTTGGTTTCACCTTTCCCTGTGGAAGCTCATTCACAGTCCAGCCCCACTCTGGTCATTCCTACCCTCCCCACGCAGAATCAAGGTGGACGATATCTGGCCCGGAATGACAAGGAGGCTACTTCTAGAACTTAGATATTATAACCGCCACCTCCCAGCCCCCAACACAGTGTTTTTAAACAGAAAAGGATTTTTTTCAGACTACAAAGTAGCAGAGAATGCCATGTATGGCAGGAAATGAGTAAACCCGACATAGAGCTTAGAAAACACCATATTCCTGATGATTTTGAGCTCCCCTTCCCTGTGATTTCTTCAGCCCCTTCCGGTTCCCTGCGTAGGAAGCACATAGCTCTTCTCTTGCTGTCACTTGTTCCTCCCTGGAAATCCTCTGTCCATCCTCTTGGTAACTCATTTCCTGCGTAGACTGGGGACTGGGGTGTGTAACATGCACCTTACAATCGCAGCTCACGAAGGCCTTTCCTTACATTCTGTAGCCTCCGTCGATTCAGCCGACTGCTTTTCAGAGCTCTGTGAAATGGTTGGGGCCTAAAAGAACCCACAGTTTGGGGGCACCCGGGGGGCTCAGTCGGTTGAGCGTCTGACTTCTGCTCAGGTCCTGATCTCCCGGTTCGTGAGTTCGAGCCCCCGCATCAGACTCTCTGCTGTCAGTGCAGAGCCCGCTTTGGATCCTCTGTCCCCCTCTCTCTGCCCCTCCTCTGCTTGCATTCTCTCTCTCTCGCAAAGAAAATGAAAACCTTTAAAGGAACCCACATTTTAGTGGCTCCAAAATGTGAAAAGAAGAAGTCTAAAATAATTAATAGCTAATGAAATGTCTGCAAAATATCACATCGTGTCAACTGATTAACCACATCTCCACGTAACTCTTAAGGTTCGGTGGGGGCATTTTCTTATGTTCCCTAGGACGTGACTCACGCAGGTCTTAAGACATCCCGGATCCCCTCCATGCCCTAAAACGCTAATTATCCAATAACACATAAACAGGGCCAGGAAGAGTGAGGCCTCTCTGATGTCACTGCTGTTGTCATTGGGCTGTGACATCACAGCAGTCCTAGACGGGTGGTTTCCATCATCGGTAGGCACGAAAGCTCACGGCTAACCAACCCTTCTTTAGCCATTACGGCGGTGTGAGTATAGAGGGGATAATTATAGACTCACCTTTGGATTGGTCCTGTTGTTCTGATGCTGCTGAAGCCCGGATGCCTCCTCTGTTGATAGACAAGGAGCCGTGTGGGGTCCCTTCCTACTGGCCTCTGAGAACCCCTTCCTCTTGGACTTTTGTCTGGAGTCAGATCCCCGAGGTGTGGGGCGACAGGGGTGGTAATGGGACATCGCTGAGGAGCAGAAGCCCCCAAAGCAGGACATCTTTTAAATAGAAGAGCCTTCCCCCCTGAGCCAGCGTTTCTGGCTCTGTCTTGATGTTTTACCCTCTCCCCACTTGTACCCAGGAACGCGGTCTCGAGTCTCACCCTCTGCATCTGGTACTTCCTCCTCCTAACTTTTGGGGATTAGGCGACCCAGTTAAGAGAATGTTCTAGGGGCAGTTTCCAGGCAGCCTGTGAAACTTAAGCCCTGCAGGAAAGAAACAGATGCACATGGCCATTTTGCAGCTACTTTTGCAGTAACTCCTGACCTGGTGTTTTGCCCTGTTATTCTGTGAGCAGAACGTGAGGCAAAGACACACGGCTGCGCAAACGCTGAATTTGGTCCTGTTTGCTTGGGGCACTTTCTGCCCAATTTTCTCCCATGCCTGACCTCGCGTGTCAGCGCCTCACGGGGCCGCCCCACCCCACTCCACAAAAGCCCTCTTTTGCT
Source organism: Acinonyx jubatus (assembly GCF_027475565.1). Lineage (NCBI taxonomy): Eukaryota > Metazoa > Chordata > Mammalia > Carnivora > Felidae > Acinonyx > Acinonyx jubatus. Next base: position 80,182,042 of record NC_069393.1, on the reverse strand, counting down.
TAATTAAAGCCAAGGTCTCGCAGGCTGCAGGAGCCAGGGGGATGCCAAGGGCTTGGGTTTCGAGATGGTATCCTCACATCTGGTCTCCTCGACCTGGTTTCCCGTGGCTGTCCGCCATCATACCTGGATCATGCTCCAGAAGAGTGGTGTCCACACTGAAAATCCTGTGGTAGCAGAACCACCTGCCCTGACCCCGTGAAAGCCGGATGTGCCGCAGGCAAAGCTGGGGGATCAGGGCACGGTCGCCCTTGCGCTCTGAACCTGCCACTCATGTTTTGAGAGGCCGAAGAGGAGGAAGTTGCCTCCGTTTTTAGGGCGGAGTCAAGCTGCTCATGTGCTCAGTACCCTTCAGTTGATTTCCTGTGGCCTGAGGCAGCGGGTCTCCAGCTCTATTGGGCCTCAGAGTTCCCCGGGGGCTTTCTTGAGGCTCAGATGGCAGGGCCTCATGGCTGGGGTGTCTGGAGACAGGAGGAGGTCCCTGGAGGATTGGCATTTTTATCTGCTTGCTGGGGTGGGCTGCTGAAGCTGCCGCTGATGCTCCGGTCTGGGGACCCGGCTTGGAGAAACGCCGGCTTCTGGCAGAAGGTTCCAGTGCCTTACCCCATGCTGAACTCTCCCCCTTATCTGGCCCCCATTTGCTTTTCCAAACCAGATGGTCTCCAACTCATGAATCCTTTATTTCAGTCAAATGGAGCGCTCCCTGGCCTTTGTACTTGCCCCATACGTGTTGATTCTGGCCGGCCTGCCTTCCTTCCTTCCTTCCTTCCTTCCTCCCTCCCTCCTCTCTCCCTTCCCCCTCCCCCTTCCTCCCTCCCTTCCTTTCTTCCACCCTCCCTCTCTCCCTCCCTCCCTCCTCCCTCCCTTCCTTCCTCTCTCCCTCCCTTTCTCCTCCCTCCCCTTCTCCTCCCTCCCCCTCCCTCCCTCCCTTTGTCCCTTCCTCCTTCCCTCCCTTCCTCCTCTCTCCCTTCCCCCTTCCTCCCTCCCCTCCTCTTCCCTCCCCTCCCTCCTCCCTTTGTCCCTTCTTCCTTCCCTCCCTTCTTCCTCTCTTCCTTTCCCCTCCCTCCCTCCTCCCTTCCTTCCTCCCTCCCTTCCTTTCTTCCACCCTCCCTCCCTCCCTTCCTTCCTCTCTCCCTCCCCCTCGCTCCCTTCCTCCTCCCTCCCCCCTCCCTCCCTCTCTTGCTCCCTCTCCCTGTCTTTCACCTTCTTTTCTTCTTCCTTCCTTCCTTGTCTCCCTTCCCTTCTCCCCACCTACCTTCCTTCCTTCCTTCCTTCCTTCCTGTGCTCAAATCCCACCTTCAAAGACTGAAACATCACCCTGATGCCTATCTTTGTTATCCTTGTCCTGAGCCGCTGGAGTCTAGCATCCCAGCAGCAGTCCTGACTCCAGTCTAGTGCCCCACCTCCCTCCCTCTGCTGGGAGGAGCACCTCTGGGTGGAAATCCAGCACCACATGGCTCCTCTGCTCAGGCTCCTCCAGGGGCTGCCTTGGCCATAGGCAGTGTTTGCCATCCTGGGGGGGAGTGTGTGTGTGTGTGTGTGTGTGTGTGTGTGTGTGTGTGCGCGCGCATACATACCCGTACAGGATGGGAGGGGTAAGGGACGTCTTGTTGGACCCAAATGCACAAACATCATACAGTGTCTCTCAGGGATTGAGATGAATGGTCATGAGAATTATAAAAAATTCAAAGAAAGGAGGCACCTGGGTGTTTCAGTCAGCTAAGCGTCTGACTTTGACTCAGGTCACGATCTCACAGTTCATGAGTTCAAGCCCCATGTCGGGCTCTGTGCTGACAGCTTGGAGCCTGGAACCTACTTCCGATTCGGTGTCTCCCTCTCTCTCTCTCTCTGCCCCTCCCCTGCTGTGCTCTGTCTCTTTCTCTCTCAAAAATAAACAAACATTTAAAAGAATTCTTTTAAAAAATTCTTAAAAAAGTAATACTCTTCTAAAATTCAAAAATAAAATAAAATTCTAGATTTCTTAAAAATTTTTTTGTGTGTATTTATTTATTTTGAGAGAGAGAGAGAGCAGGGGAGGGACAGAGAGACAAGGAGAGAGAGAATCCCAGGCAGGCTCCACACTGTCAGCACAGAGCCCAACGTGGGGCTCACACCCGTGAACCACGAGATCATGACCCGAGCCGAAACTAGGAGTCCCATGCTCAACCGACTGAGCCGCCCACGTGCCCTTAAAATTCTAGATTTCTAAAAAGCAGTAATAACCCTCGACCGTCATCCCTGGGTTCCAGGAGTGTCCGCGACCCCCAGGTCAGCTGGATTCTGAGAGCAGGCTGCAGGGGTCTCTTCTACTGTTACCACCAGGAGAGGGGCAAAACTCGGGGCAAACAAAAGCAGTGAACGGCTGCTACGGGCAGACAGGTCCAGGCAGCTTCGTGTGGCATTTCCCACAGGGCGCCGAGCACGGCCACGGCGGGCACGTGACTCCATTCCTGGTCCTGGGCCTCACCTGGCAGGTGGAGACATTCACCAGGTATGGTGGACAGATCTAGAAAAGGGAGGCTGTAGTTGCTGGGGGGTGGGGGTGGGTTCCCTTCTGGGGCAGAGCACTGAGTGGTTTTCCGTGTGGTTGATCGTTTCCTCCAGCCCGTGGGGCACCAGGGAGGCACGCACCTGGACCGTCTTTCCTGAGAGGGTATCGTGGCTGCAAGAGCCGGGGGGGACCTCGTGCGGCAGTCTGGCCAGCTGGGGCACGTTCAGATGCGGAGCCAGCCCGAGTCCTCTGTCCTTACAGGCCTCATGCTTTGACAGGCCACTGCTCCCTGCAGACGCCAAGCGAGACTGCCCGCCGTGCCAGGCTCCGGTCTGAGCAGCATAATGCCAAGAAGTGATTATTTAAAAGGACAGAACTGATAATGCCTAGCCTTATAAATATGAAACAGAACGAAATCTAAGAATAGAAATTCGATGCTTTTAAGCCTGAAATGTAAAGTTGGATAAGGGGTCTTTTTAACAACCCAGAATCTCTTTTCGACATAAAGTCTCAACTAGAGGGAGATGACTTTGAGGTGGAGAGATTTTTTGAGCTCTTTGTATTAGAATTCATAACGATTTTTCCTCTCTAAATGTTTCAGGGATAAAAGAAAATTACCTTGAGATTTAATGTGCAACTCTTGGGTTTTCGGATGAAAAACATTATTCCTTGAGCTCAAACACTTATGTTACTACAGACACACACACACACACACACACACACACACACACACACACACACACATTTCCATACTTTGGTTTGGCAAAGTGGCCTATTGTTTCTGCCTCTAGAGCAGTAGTTCCCAACTAGGGGTGATTTTGTCCCCAGGGGCTTTGGGGCAGTGATGTCTGGAGACGTCTTTGTTTTTTGCAATTAGGGGGTGGGGTTCCAGTAGGTAGAGTCCTGCCTGAGATGCTGCTGAATGTTCTACAAGTGCCCAGGACAGCCCCCACAATAGAGGGTTATCCGGCCCAAAATGTCAGTAATGTCAACCAAGGTTGGGAAACCTTCCTGTAGAATGACATTGAGCTGTTTGAGGGAACGGTCTCTGGATCTGTGATTTTGTGGTATCAGCCCCTCTTCCTAAGGGTCGTACATGGTACATATTTTCAAGTTTTAAGTGGTCCAGTGCACCTGTTAAGTCAAGACTTTTGGCTCACTCCCGGAGATCACGGGAGGTACCATGGGATACCCTTGATTATGGCATTTTTCTGATGTATAGAAAATAGGAAAGACATATAGCCATGAGAAGAAAATAGAGTAGCAGGTCAGAAGGTGCACATCTCCTCATTCATTTCCATAGGTACGTTGTTATACATGTGTCCTCCCCTCTCTCACATGAGTTGAAGGGCTTTGTCTCACTTTTAACTCTGGAAAGGAGTACCCCCCCCCCCTTGCTATTCCGCAGCAGATACTTTGCACAGTGAGTGCTGGTGTCTTGCACGAGGTTGCAGACGTGCACGTCTACACCCTGTTGTTGTGCACACCTTCTATGGAAGCCCTAGTAGGTGTCCTTAGATTTCATCAGAATTACTGAAAAGGATAAAGGAAAATCACAAGCGATCAGTTAGGGAAGCAGAGTGAGGTGGTCAGCGGCATGCTTCGAGTCAAAAGGGTAGAAGCTGGTGAGGACGTGGGAATAGGGAAGAAGCCCCATCCTTTCAAAGCACCTTAGCACACACCTGGGGCATCGGCCAGGGTTCTCAGTTGCAGACCACAAAGTCCCCCGCGGCCAGTTCAGGGGACTTATTAAGGGACATCCCCGGAGGAGCCCCGACAGCAGGCTGCAGGCCAACTCCAGGAACAAGTTCCCGAGACACCGAAGAACAACTTGGGAGAAGAGACCCAGCTGAGCCAGGAAGCTGCTGTGTCCCCCCCGGCTCCCTGCCTCCCGGAGCTCACTGTCCCTGCTACAGACAGATGTTGGCCGTCAACGTCTGCCAACCTCAAGATCACGCTGCCCTCTGAGACTGGGATGCTGCCCCCGTGTCCCAGTAAGAGGCCCCGTGAGCTTCCATCTGTAGTGGTTTCTGAACCGAGGTCCTGCAGGGGTGGATCTGATTGGTGGCCCTCCGAGTCCCATGCCTGCGTCCTAGCAGCAAAGTATGCTGGGAAATGTAGTTTCGTCTGTTTCTGTAGTAAGGTTCCATTCAATGGGTCTAGGATTGACCATATGGGCAATTTTCAAAACTTGAAGGAGGTGTTGATCCTATGTTATGCTGCCACATGGGCTAGCTGTCCACCAGTCCGTGTGTGACACTGGCATATGTGAGCTCCTGTTGTTTTTGACCCTGGCCGTCAGTTTTGTGCCCATGAAGAGGATGATCAAACCATCCTGTGAAAGGACACAGGGCAAAGATCTGCCTGTAAGGAGGGAGGGGAGGGGAAATATGGGTGACACGATAAAGGAGCACCTGAGGAGAGCACCCCAGACCACCCACAGGGCTACACGGTGCAGACGGAAGGCTCTGGGGCCAGACCGGCTGGCCTGGGATTCCGCACCCCGAGACAGACCTCTACAGCCCTCTCTCTCCTGGAAATGCCAACGGAAGGATGTGCTCCTGGGAAAACAGCCAGTGGGTCTGTCTGTTCTCCCCTCGTGCACCCCTGCTGGTCAAACGAACTCTGGGACTGGAGCTCCCACCGTTAATAGGGCTTTTTCCTTTCAGTTCCTTTGAGTGCTTCCGGGGGGAAAAAAAATGACCCACGTGAATATTCCTGCCCCTTTCATTTTGCCAAAGGAACTAAGTGAGGCGGAGGAGGGAGGAGGGAAGCTGAGCTGGGATGGTCCTAGTTAAGCAAGAGCAGAAGATTCAGCATGTTCTCAGAGTTTTCACTGTGCAGTGCAACTCGGGTTATTTCTCAGCCAAGCTGTGAGTGAGTTCTTTGGCCGGACACCTGTAGTTTCGCCATCAGTGCCTCCTGTAACGACAGTAAATGCCACTCATGACTGTCGGAAAAACAGGATGGAGAATGGGGGAGAAGATGGACAGTGGAACTGGCTCCACTGGCTCCACTCTAATGGATGGATGGAGGGAGGGCGGAAATCTGTCCGGAAGTAGTCGTGCCCGGACACACGCTCATGTGTGCACACTCACACACCCACTTCTTGTTTCTACCACGGGCAAGTAGAGGATTAGCCTCTCGTCTTAATAGTCTTTGTCTTTTTCTCTTTCTTTCTTTCTTCCCTCCTTTCTTCCCTCCTTTCTTCCCTTCTTTCTTTCTTTCTTTCTTTCTTTCTTTCTTTCTTTCTTTCTTTCTTTCCTTCTTTCGTTTTCTTTCTTTCTTTTTCTTTGTTTTTTCTTCCTTCCTTCCTTCCTTCCTTCCTTCCTTCCTTCCTTCCTTCCTTTCTTTCTTTCTTTCCTTCTTTCTTTCTTTCCACTGCAGTGAAAGAAACCAACTTGAGTTAGATTTTGGACAAAGAGGTTTATTAGAAAAGATAAATCTCTTAGGATCTAAAGAAAAGTTGCAAATCCAGGTCCTGGGAAGAGAGCTAGGGCATCCTGGGACCCCAGCAGTAAGAATTCAGGTAGGCATTCACTTTAACGCATCTCACCCCCTCTCCTCTTACTTGCTAGCTTTGACATCAGATTATGGACGCTGGCCAGCGAATGGATCAGTTCCCACTGATCAGGTGTCCCCTCCTAGGAAATCTGCCATGGTCCAGGAGGGGCGTGTTGATGGCATGCCGAGACCCACAGACTCACTTTTGTGGGTAAAGATTATTCCCAGGTAGGATCATGAGTACAGGGGCCAGGTGCCTGAGTTTGGTTCTCACCAGCTTCCTGTAAGAGATCTGTGAGTGTAAACAAACCGTAACCACTCAGCCTCCCCATCTGTAAAATGGAGCTAATGATAACCCTACACTATGGGGTTGTCTTGAGGACAACTGTGGGTTCACACATGCGAGTACCTGTAACCACACCTTCCGTATGAGTGCTTGGTAAGAATTGGCTCTTTTCCCCCTTACTTCACCGACATATACTTGTATGTGAAAGAGTTTGCAATCAATTGATGGTAGATTTCAATAAGAGACCACTCCTGAAAAAACTTTATGTTGTTTTTGTCATTCCCGGCAGTGAATAATACACATGCTAAACTTGTCCCAAGTTTCAAACAGTCTTTGCTTTGAACAGAGTTCAGTGAAATTTGCTTAGTGTAAAATTGCATCGTGAAATATAGATTTGTAAAACCCTTTCCGAATGAAATCTCGCTGAAACACCTGTATGTGAGCGGTTGATAAGTCTGACCCAGTGGCACTGCCTCCTTAGAGAAAAGAACGCAATGTGTGTGGTCGCTACCCACGCAGCTGGCACTAAACACCTGCCCGTAAGAGCAGAACTGACTCTTGTTAAAAACTTTTAATTGAAGTGCACTATCTCTATATAAAAATGCACGTATCATAAGTATCCAGTTCCATGAATTTTCACAAAATGAACACACCTATGGAACCAGGACTCAGATCAAGACGTAGAACCTGACCAGCCTCCCTGAAGCTCCCTTGTGTCCCCTTCCTGGGATCAACACACTGGCCAGATGGTTGGCTTGTTTTTACTTTGTGCCAATGGAATTTCGCCGTGTGTACGTTTCACGTCTGGCCTCCTTCCCACACCGTGTTTGAATAATCCATATTATTGTATGTTGTTGTGGTCCCTTTTTTCTCATTGCTGAGTAGGATTTCTTTGTGCAAATGTACAATTTATCCATTCTGTTGTTGCTGGGCATTTGAATAGTTTCCCGTTTGGGGCTGTTTTGGACACACTTATACACGTATACAGGTCTTTGGTTAAACAGACGTAAGGCTTTCTGTTGAGCAAATACTCGGGAGTGACTTGGCGGCTCATAGGGCATGCCAGAGAATTCCACAAAGCGATTTTACTCATATACACAACCAGCATCACTGTTTGAGAATCCCAAGGGCTCCATAGCCCCATGGACATGTGGCATTCTGCAATTGTGTTCCTTTAACCATTCTGATGGGTGTCTGGTGGTTTTGATTAGCCTTTCCTTGATGATTAATGAAGGTGAGCACATTTCCCTTTGTTTACAAGCCATTAAGATATTTGGTTTTGTGAAAGGCCTGCTTAAGTCCTTTGCCCATTTTAAATTGGGTCGTTTGTCTTTTTCTTACTAATTTGTTGGAATTCTTTATATACTCTGGACACGAATTCTTTGTTGGATATATGTATTATAAATACCCTTTCCCATTCTGCGGATTGTATTTCTACCCTCTTACTGATGTCTTCTCATGAATACTTCTTAGTTTAATACTTAGTTTAATACTTCTTAGCTCAATTTATTAACATCTTATGCATTATGGATGCATTACAAATAATGGAGTTATTTTTTGTTTGTGACATTTTTCACCTACTCTGATGTCACCAAGATGTTATTGCCTGTGTGGGAGCTCTATTTATTTTTACCTTTCACATTAAGGTCCTGACCATCTGGAATTGATATAATTGTGATATAATTGGTTGTGTGGTGTGAAATAGGGCTCCAGATACATTCACTCAACCTGCTTGGATACCCATTTGACCTGGTCCCTTTTACCGAAAGACCATCTTTTCCCCCACTGCATTAGGTATCACATTTGTCATTAATCAGGTGATGGTCAGGTTCCAGACTGTTCATCTCTACTGGTTTGCCCATTCTTTCATTAGTATCACACTGTCTTAATTTTTATTACTTTATGATGAGTTTTTATGTCTGATAGAGTTTTGTCCTTCAAGATTACCTGGAGTTTCCTTATGAATTTTAGAATCAGTGTGTCAATTTCCAAAAACACAAAAACAAAAAAAATCTTGCTGGAATTTTGCTGGAATATTGTTGGGATTGTGATGAATTTGGGCGTCCATTGGGGAGAATAGACATCTTTAAATATAGGGTCTTCTGTTCCATGAACATAGTATATCTCTCCATTTATTAGCGTCTATACTATTTCAATAATATTTAAAAGTTTTTAGCCCAGACGTCTTCCACGGATTTTGTTAGATTTATTCCTAGGGTTAAAAAGTATGCTATGATAAATAGCATAATTTAAAAAATTTGTTTTCTATTTCTTTATTGAAAGTAAATAGAAATGCAATCAAGTTTTGTATCCTGCTCTCTTACAATCAGATACCTTATTAGTTTCACTTATTAATTCCAATAGTTTTTTTAAATTCTTTTAGGTTTCTATATATATATAGCCATGTTATCTCTAAGTGGAGTTTTCTTTCTTTCTAATCTTTCTGCATTTTATTTCTTTTACTTGACTTCTTTTATGGAGTTGGGCCTCCAGTACCATGTTGAATAAAGGTGGCTGTAGGAGGCACATTTATCTCATTCTGATACTCAGAGAGAAAGAAAGCTTCTGCTGTTTTGCCATCAAGAATGAAATTTGGTTTGGATGTTTTTATACCACTTGTCACATTATTTTTACATCTTCAAGGTTTTTGTGTTATTTTTCTTTATTTTCCTTTGCAAATGCTGTATATTATGTAGATTTATTTTTTATTTTTAAGTGTAGATTGATTTATTAAATGTTCAACCACACTTATATTCCTGCAATAGACCTCACTTGATCTTGATGTATTTTTATATATTTTTTTACATATCGCTGGCTTTGATTTACTAATATTTTGTTTACAATTTTTGATTTTATGTTCAAGAGAAAGACTGGTCTCTAATTTTCTTGTCCTGTCATATGCTTTTCAGGCTGTCATAACGTGTATTCCTTTTTTATAGTGAGGTTAAACATATTTCCATATGTTTAAGAGCCACTTCTATTTTTTTTCTTCCCTGTGAACTACCCACTTATGTCCTACCCATTTATGTCTTTTGTCCATTTTCCTCTTTGGTTTTGATCCCTGTCTTATTGATTGTAGGACCTCTTTATGCATTAAGGAAATTAATCTTTTGCCTAAGATATGAATGTTCAATATCTTTCTGCCAGTTTGTCGTTTATCCTTTGACTTTGTTTATAGTATGTGTTTTTGTCACCATGCAGCAGAACATTCTAATTTTTCATATAGTCCAAGTTTTCAGTTTTTCATGACTTTCAGATTTGGGGTCTAGCTTTGAAGGGTGCTCTTTCTCAGATTATTAAAATATTCCTCTTTTCATACCTGTAAGGCTTCATTTCTTACTGTTGAAGTCTTTGATCAGTAGCATTTGTATGGAACAAGGAACATAATGCATTTTGGCTAAAACAAAGTGACCTACGGTATATTTGGACCTAAAAAAACTAAAAAACTAAACTAAAATGAAATAAGTTCTCCTAGGACAGGACTGAATTTGTTTTCTTCATGACACCATCCTCACACACACTGCTTCCGACAGGTAGAATTTGAACACATTTTTCAAAATGGCAACCACTGTTTATTAAGGTCGTTAGAAAGGCAACATTTAAACATCCTTCTGCTTATGAAATACTTTCTTTAAAAAATTTTTTTTTAATATTTATTTTTGAGAGAGAGACACACACACATAGAGCACGAGCAGGGGAGGGGCAGAGAGAAAGAGAAAGACACAGAATCCGAACCAGGCTCCAGGCTCCAAGCTGTCAGCCCAGAGCCCGACGCTGGGCTCGAACTCACGAACCGTGAGATCATGACCTGAGCCGAAGTCGGACGCTAGCCTACTGAGCCCCCCAGGTACCCCCTACTCGTGAGATACTTTCTAAGTGCTTCTGTGTAAACTTGCTGTTGGGTGCTGACGACAGGCGGGCAAACAGCAGAGGTTACTGGGCCAAGCTATGGGGAGTTCTGGACGGAGTCGCTCTCCCTGAGACTCCTCAGAGCCAGGAAAGGGGAGCAGGAATCTGCACAGAAGATGCCCACGGAAGAGAGATGAAGGCAAGGGCCAACTAGAACTATGGAAGTCCCCTGTGTGCTCAGAGGTGGGCAAACACGTAGTGTGAATGTAGGTCCTGTGGGGTATTTCTGGAGCTGAGGCTACTGACAAAAGAGGCCAGATCAGGGCACTACTCACGCGGCCAGTTGAGGTTGACCTGTCCACCATCTTAAGACAGGTCTTTCTCTGAGGTGACACAGGTTCTAGGTGCTGGCACATAGTCCTGACTACTTGTCCTGATGGATGTGCTTAGTACCCCCTTGTTCTGGGAGACAGAAGCTTCAAGTGTGGGGGTTATTGGTGCCCGGGGTCCCAAGTCCCCACCTCCACCCCCGTGGCGGTGTTCCTTTTAAGTGGCTGTTGGTGGACCACCGGTGTGGTGGGTGGAGGGTGAACCCAGGTGTGGGCTCCTGCCATCCCAGGTGCCTTGGCTCCTCTCCAGCCCGAGGGCAGAGGCTGCCCTTCTCCTTTGAAGCCCAGAAGAGAAAAGGATCCTTCATTTGCGTGGCTTGAAGAGAATGCTAATCCTGGGAGGTGGAGCTTGTTCATTATTCATGTGCTGCCTCCCCCCTGGGCCTCCTCTGAGCTGAGTCACAGGTGATTCCCTGCCCCACTGCCCAGGGTCTTTGCAGCAGGAGCATCCGGTCCGGCCCGGTCCCGGGTGCCTTGGGTCCCAGCACTCCTGAGAGAGCCCTCGCCCTGGTGAGTCTCATCCGCTCCCTGGTTTGCAGTGAGGTTGTGGGAGCCCCTTCAGGGTGAAATGAAGGATTTCTGTCTCTGAAAAGCGATCACTCACCCTTGCTTCTAAGGCTCAGTGTCCCCAGAAGGACGTGGCGGGTCTGGGGCCCGGTGCATTGAGCTCACCGGTTGCATCTTCAAATTGCCTTTCCATTTCTGATCCAACTTCCTTCAGAGGGACTGGATTCAAACCCAACACGTATTCCCCTGACAATCTCCTGCAGGCAGGCACGTCTATTTTTAAAAAAAATTTTTAATGCTTATTTATTTTTGAGACAGGGAGAGACAGAGCATGAATGGGGGAGGGGCAGAGAGAGAGGGAGACACAGAATCGGAAGCAGGCTCCGGGCTCTGAGCCAGCAGCCCAGAGCCTGACGCGGGGCTCGAACTCACGAACCGTGAGATCGTCACCTGAGCTAAAGTCGGAAGCTCAACCCACTGAGCCACCCAGGCGCCCCCAGGCACATCTATTTTAATGCAAGTGGACAAAGCTGTGGGCCGGGATTGGGTTTGTGTAGCGGAAAGGGACGGAAATGGCATTGGAGCTGCGGTCTCTGGCTTCCCTGCACAAGATCCAGTGGGACCACAACGTTTCTGGGGTCCTGGTAAAGATTCCTCTATGGCTCAAATAGTTTTGCTTTTCTTTCCTTTTAAATGAGATCACGTTCGTTTGAAAGAGAGAAATGGAAGGGTGGAGAAGAACACAGCTGTGTCCGGCGTAATGAAACATAGACGATGCGCGGGGACCTCCTCGAAGACCGCAGGAGTGAGACAGTAATAAGGATTCGCTTCTCGGGAGAACGGGGCTTCTTGTTCGGGTTCTTATTTCTTTTCAGCAAGATGCCTTTGGTGCAGCCGTAAGAAATAGTACGCTTGAGAATGATCTTGCAACAGCTCACAAAACCCTTTCCGGGATTTCCATTCGATAAATCTCAGGAATATCAGTGCATGCTTCCAAGTTTTCAGAAATTCAGTAAGAATCCTACATACTCTCTAAATTTTCCTAATTAAGTTTTAAAGTAACTCCTTTTATGGCCTAAAAATCATTGAGCCTTCTATTATAGTGCCATGAAATTGTGCTAACTGGGTAATAATATATGAACTTCTGGGGGTCCATTTCAATGCATCTGATTTCTGGATCTTAAAGGACAAGCGGGCATGGTGGGAAGTTACAGGAGGAAAGGCAGGCAGTTCACGGTGCTATTGAAAATGCACATAACTCTCCCTTGATTGACACAAACCTTAATGAAGTCCCTGCCCTGAGGAGTTTCTGAGTCTGCGGGCATGAAGTATGCTGTGCCCAGGAATTAAAAGAAGGGAGATAATGCAGCATAAACCAGGGTCTGCAATGAAGTAGAATATGATTAGTGCCGAGCTCGGCACGCAGGGTAACACCAATACTCGCAGAGAGCTCTTGCTTTATTTAATTTTTAAAGAAATATTTCTTTAGATGCATGCTGTTGCCTCTGGTTCACAAGGATTACAGTGAATCTTTGAGTACAGCCACCATCGATGGACTGGGTTACCACCTAGAAGGAAACATCCCTTTCCTTTCTTCTTCTTCTTCCTCCTCCTCCTCCTCCTCCTCCTCTCCTCCTCCTCCTCCTCCTCCTCCTCCTCCTCCTCCTCCTCCTCCTCCTCCTTCTACAGTGTGGAAATGGCACATACCTGCTTTTTTTCTGTGGTTCAGAAATACTTCAGGAGTTTTGGGGCTCCTTCTTAAGTTGGATTTCATGTGCCAAGGGTTGATTTTCGTGGGGACAACGACAAGATCATCTATTGTAATGTCTTGGTGCCGTGTTTGTCACAGTCAGCCACTAGCATGGGTGGGCCATAGCTTGTCCTGCAGCAGGGGACGCCAAGCCTCCACTAAACTCCCCTCGCCTGTCATTTTCCCAAGACACACCCTTCTCTCCGCTCACCCTAACTTCTTATGTTCATGCCCTTCCCCACAGCTTTTTGCCAGGATACATACTTGGTTCATACCCCCGTCGTGCTCTGTCTTGGTCTGACCAGCGCAATGATTATCTGAGGTCAGTTTGCATCAGGCTGTGGGATCCTCGGAGGAAGGACCCGGGGCTCCGTTCCCTCTGTGCCCGACACAAAGCCTGGCGTGGGCCAGGGTGGGTGGGCTTTCTGGTGATAAGGAACAAACAGAAATGCACTCAGGTTCCTTCACACAAAAACGGTTTATTGTCAGAATTCGTGTTGTCATAAAGGCGGCAGGAATCTCAGTGAATGCCAGGAAGAGCTGTTGTTGTTGTTGTTGTTGTTGTTGTTGTTTTTTGCATCAAGTGCACTACCAATTCCAGAACCCTGTTCCTTCCCGTGGCTGCCCTGTCCTTCTGCTCCCCCATAGCCGTGACTTTTCCCGTGTACCATCGCCCAAGCTGGGGACCCCTCTGTGCCCCGCTATTCCTCCCAGATGGTTTTTTCCTCCCTCTTTGCAAAGCCTGACCAGAGTGAAGTGCTTGTCGCTGGCTTGGCCACGCGTCCCTTTCTCCAGCTGCCAGCACCCACGGCACCTGTTACACCCTCAAGTCGGCACCAACCCCAGCCCTCGTCCTGCCAGTGGGGCCGCTTCATCCTCCCACCTTCCTCACAGACAAACGTGCTTCATGTTGCACTGGGAAAGAGACACTGGGAGCTGCAAAATCTCCCTCTTCCCCACTCCAAGCCCCCAAATACGCTGCTGCCCTTCCCCATCTCTTCCCTGTTTCTGTGGGCAGAATACCAAGACTGCCGGCCCCCTGGACACATGCTCTGGATGATCCCCGTGAGTGTGGGCCAAGCCGGTGAACAAGATGGAATGTCACGCCCATGGTTAGGATCCTGATCAGTTGGATTCGAGTGAATCAAAAGGAAGAGTGTCTCGATGGGCCTGACCTAATCAGGTGAACCCTTAAAAAGCTCAGGCCCTCCCTGAGGTCAGAGACATTCTGATGTGAGGGAGCGCCTCCTCGCTGACTTTGGAGATGAAGGGGCATCGTGGGGAGGCCCCGAGAGAATCCCTCAGGAGCTGAGAGTGACCCCCGGCCAACGGTGACCTCAGTCCTACTGCCGCATGGAAGAGTGGAACTGAAGCCCTTTCTCTTCAGCATGGAAGAGCCGTTGGGCTCCAGAGCTCTGGCTGACCACGACTTCAGCCTTGGGAGACCGAGCAGAGGGCCCGGTTGGTTCTGCCCAACTTTGCACTGAGGTGACTGTGAGGGAACACACCGTCCTTCTGAGGCCTGGGCTTGTGTTTACTTGTCACACAGCGACAGAAAACTAGCATGTTCTCTCTATGGCCGGGGCAATTTGCCCGTCTCTCCTCTGGGACCTAAGCCTCCACCTGGCTTCGCCGCCACCTTGTGAGGAGGGTCTCTCCTGCGGCTGCTCGTACAATGGCTCATACACCACTCATCTTTTCTCTCCTGGGCTGTCCCCATCGGCATATGGCCACGTCCCATTTAGAGGAAGATTCTTTCTTGACCACACATCTCTCCCAAGAAACCACTCCGGTGCTCTGCTTCCGCTTGGGCAGAAGTGCACATCGCACATGCCTCCTGCTGTGGTCTGGCGTTTGCCCCTGGCGAGGTCGGCGATGCGGCACCACTCCGCCCCGGGGTTACCTGACCTCCTAGCTGCAGAGGACAGTCTCCCTTCGGCTCAAAAAACTTTCTCCTGGTTGGTTTTCCTCACTTCGCTGGCGCCACGGCTTTTGGGGTCTGCTTTGCTGGTCAACCTCCTTTCCTTGACCCAGCCCTGACTCTGTTCTCCTCTGTGTCTCTCACACACTCCCGTGGCTGTCGTGTCCCCTGTCTGCCGAGACTCCCAGGTACTTCTGCCCCCTGGGCTCTCCTCTGGGCTGCAGTTGCTTGCACTCGGTGCCACCTTAGGTTGGGTAATACGCCTCTCGGTCTGCATATGTCCCAGTGGCGTTTTCCACACCCTCTGCCCTGCCTGCAGTCTTCTCTCCAGCCTCCTGCCTCAGTAGGGAACCTGGAGGTCATCCGTCCCTCCTCCCCTCCGATCCTCCCTGCGTGTGCTCCCTTTCTATTCCAGCTGAGCCCTTCCCGCCTTTCAGCTAGCTCTTCAGAGAGGCCAGGCCCATTCTGGTCCTGCGAGCCTGCCTCGTCGCCTTTCTTTCAGCCCCTCGGGATTTCCGTCACAGAACTTTCTGAGTCTTAACAGTAATTCTCACGTTTTCCCGTTCCCCCCCCCCCCTTTCCTCTTGCCTCCTGAAGGGCATGGATTCACTCCAATCCCTTCGCGATTCTGTCTCAGCACCGAGCACGATGCCTGACCCATAGGGGCCCTCAATTAATAGTAGTTGAACTAAAAATGTAACAAAGAACATCAATTGTTGACTTGCTGTCTTTCAAGCACAGTTATTCCACCTGAGCCGCTCAGTAAGCCCATCACGTCGGTATTATGATCATGAATATTTAAAAGGTGAAGAAACCAGACCGGAATGGGGGAAATAATCTCCCCGAGGTCACGCCTGCTTGAGTTCCAGAGCCGGCATCAGGACCCGAAGGCAGGCGTTCTGGCTCTGGGCCGTCTCTCAGGCCTGCATCTGGCTGGCCGGCTCATCCACGCGCAGGCTATTGAGGGAAATTAGTGACAATGACTCCTGAGGAGTATGAAGGTGCGTAGAGACACAGAAAGGGAAATGGCCTTCGACGCGGGTGCTGAGATGGCGTGAGATGGTGGGGAGGCATGGAGGGGCGAGGCGTATTTTAACCAGAGCCTCCTTCGTGGCCGGCCGCAGTACCGCTTGCACCGCTGAGGCCAGTGTCTGCCAGGCTGGCCGGGCTCAAAGGACGGGGTGGGGGGTGGGGGGAGGCTGCTGGGACCCGAGTCTGGAGCTTTCAAGGAGGAATGTGGCCACAGGGCCACATCAAAGGCTGCCGGGACTCTGCTTCCTCCCCGGAATGGAGACTGCTTGCACGGGGATGGCTCTTTTCTCATCTCTTTGTTTTCTGTTTCCAATTTGTTCAAATGACAAGGAGCTTTGAAGTGCCTTAAAGCAGCCCAGTGCAGGGCCTGGGAGCGCTGAGTGGTGAGAAGTTTCCCGTTTCCCTGGAAACATGCCAGTTTTCCAGATGCTGATGCAGAAGGACATTTTTTAAAGCAGAGCTTGGGGCTGCTTACACGGGCCCTGTTTTTAGGGGGAGTGACAGTAAATTGATTGGTGCACTTAGTCTGAAAGATATATACATCTTTCATGCACGCGCGCGCGCGTGTGCGTGTGTGTGTGTGTGTGTGGTTTTAAACCTTGGCTCTAGACTCTTATTCCTAAATTTATAATTGAGACAATACACAGTTATCTTCACTTTGAACTGGATGACTTGGGGAGACCACTTAGCAGTCACGCCACACACGAGTGGGAAGCAGAGGAAAGCGAGAACAACGCCAGTTGTGTGCCAGAGTGGACGTGGAACAGGCCTGGCCGTTCCTGCGTGAGATGGGGGAGGTTTGCTATGGTTTCCACCAGCCGACTCCTCCAGGCTGCAAAAGGCAGACCCTTTCTTTCCTGTTGGAGACGAGAGCTCCGAGTGTGTGTAGGAAGAAGGCCTTTCCGGCAGAGGTGAGGGTGAGGGCTGGTTGGGAGCCTTCCCCTTCATCCGGCACCACGGGTCCATCGCCTCATTCCGTAGCAGGAAGGTATATATGGTTTGGAGTCAGGAATGGGGGCTTTGCTGACGTCTCATTTCCAGCTGTGGCTCTGTCTGTCTGTGGGACGTTGACAGCTCACTTATACCACAGACCGTGGTGGGAATAACCCCACGCCTAACTCATAGGGGGCCTTGGAGACCAGATACAATGACATTTTCAATACCCTTAGCCCAGCCCCAGCCCTTGGTGAGTGCTTGGTGGAGGTGGCCATTGGGTGTCGCTGTTCTTGTCCCCCTTCCTACCCTTGTTTGCTGCTGACATGTTCCGAGAACTTGGGAGAGTCACTTTGGGAACCGTGGTTTCCTTGTCTGCTGAGCAAGGAAGGGTGGCAGGATTCATTTAGCAAACACTGCTGGTGTGCCAACAGCCAGGCAGGCATTGGCGGGCGCCTGGGACGCGAAACCTGACGGGACCCAGCCCTCCTGCTGCTGGGACAGGCCTGTCCCCTCCGACAGCCAGGCCTCTTGCTCACTGACAGTTTTGAGGCTTGATCGTTGGCTTGTGTTTGGGATGGACGGAGGGGAATGGCCCCTGTGGAGGGGACTTTGTCCCTGCTGCTACCTCAGTGGAGGCCACCCTTGCTGCCTGTAGGTCTTGGCCTTTAGAACCCACATCACCTCTGGACCATCTTCTTATGCTTACCGCAGTCTGGTAGGGATTTCAACCTTGTTACTCACACGGATGTTTCCAGGGGCCCAATGATACTAAAATGCTCAGTTTGAGGGGCACCTGGGTGGCTCAGTCGGTGAAGCGTCCGACTTCGGCTCAGGTCACAATCTCGCGGTTCGTGGGTTCGAGCCCCGCATCGGGCTCTGTGCTGACGGCTCGGAGCCTGGAGCCTGCTTCGGATTCCGTGTCTCCCTCTCTCTCTGCTTCTGCCCTGCTCACACTCTGTCTCTGTCTCTCAAGAAGTGAATGAATGTTAAAATAAATGAATGAATGAATGAATGAATGAAATGAAATGCTCCGTGTGGGAAGGAATGTCACCACCAACACTTGATGATGTATTTCCAGATTTCTCCTGAGCACAGAGCTCTGTGGAGCTTGGTGCTTTAGAACCCTGCCCCCAGCCCCCCTGGAGCAGACAGCTGTCTGTCTAAACCATGGCTCTCCATCGGATCACGTTTCCCCTTGTCTGGAGACAGTTTCGGCTACCACAACTGGGGTGGATGGGGGCCGCCACGGGCATCCAGTGGGTGGAGGCCGGAAATAGTGCTGAGTCCCCACAGTGCACAGGATGGCCCTGCACAGAGAACGCTCTGGCCCAGAGGTCGGCAGTGGCGCGGTGGAGAAGGCCTGTTCTGAGCTCTCCTGTCCTTGACTTCAGCATTCTGGCCCCTGTGCTGGATGGTGAGTCACTTAAAGGCAGGGACTGTATCTCGCTGACCCTTGGCAAGTGTCAGCGGCATGACTGATAGTGTGCATCTCAGCGGATCAGCTGTTGTGGCCAGCTGTTCTGGTCTCAGGACCAAGCAGGGTCACTGGAGGCGAACGAGCAGAGACCCGGTTCAGCAGGACAGCCTGGGCTGAGTTCCTCCTGTTCCAAGCTCGCCGATGCCAGTGCAGGCTGGCAAGGCGCCCTGTCGCCACAGCCCCCCTCTGCCACACCCATCAGTGTGCACTGGGCACAGGGCCCCGTGCCAGCCGCACAGCTGCAACTTAAGTGGTCGCATTTAACCCTCACAACTGCCCTCTGAGGAAGGGACCGTGAGTGTCCCCCTCTTGTAGACGGGGAAGTGGGCTCGGGAGGTCACAGCTCTCCTGTCCACAGCTGTACATCTAGTGAGCACTTGCGTTTGGCCACTTGTGGCTCCTGGTAAAACCCCAGTAAAGCCAAAGCAGATCTCTACTTGCGCTGCCCTGGATCCACTTGTCCATTTGGAGTGGGAGCTGTGGCCTCGGGGCCAATCCTGTCATATGGTAGATGGGAGATACGTGGCACGCGTGCTGCGGGCCAGGGTCTGCTGTGTTTGGCCCCATACAGCCATGCTACTGAATGTGCTGTCTCCACGGAGTATGCCGCAGTGCCCAGGCAGGTCCGGTGGCGGGCTGGTCCATCTGTAACAGCAACCAGCGAGAAGGAGGAGTCACCCTGAATCGTAGTATTTGCCCTTTCTGTGGTGCAAACGCTCCCACCGTGGCAGGTTCCAAAACGTCCACACGATGCCACTGAGTGCGGAGTTGGTGTGGGGTCGGGGGGAGAGCTGCAGTAGCTTGTGTCTCGCAAGCCCCTCGTCCGTGGGACACCCTGCCAGTGGCCTTGAGGAGGGAGCCGAGTCAGACGTCCTAGTCCCCGGGAATCTCCGTTTCTGCAAAGTGAGGAAACCGCAGCCCCACGTTGGCGATGGCGTCACGTGCATTTGGTAAATTACCGAAGGAGGGAAGCTCCTGGTGGTTTCCCTGGGGACCTCTGGCAGCTTTGTTCCTTGGATGGTGCTGGCTCTCAGATGGGTTATAGGGCTCCTTGCGGCAGGCTCTCAGCCTATTGGCTGTAACCATGCAACTGATGCCCGTTAGCACTGGAGGTGACTTCTGAACCTAAAGTGGTCCCTGTCTGCAGGTTGCTTTGTGCCCATTTGACAGGTAGACCACTCTGCATGTCAGCAAGGTCTCCCGGTCTACCCGGGGTGGCAAAGGTAGCAATTAATGGAGCCAGGATTCCCATCTGGCGGGTCTGCGGTGGCGTGCAGAGACCCAGGAGGGTTCTGTTTAGAAGAATGTCTCCAGGGGCTCGGGTCCTGGGCTAGCCCTTCGGAGCTTCTGGAAGAAGAATGCAGGGAGCGTCCGTTAAAGATGTCTGTCCCCGGCAGCTGTCCGTCCTGGGTGTGCCAGGCCTTTGGGCTTCAGGGTCACTGTGCCGGGGGGAGGAGAGGCTGGCCGCCGGGCAAACCCCTTTGGGTCCAGGAAGCTGTGGGTGCGGGCAGAGCATCCCGTGGGGAGAAGGGCCTCCTTCCCCTCCCGCCCTCAGGGCCCCTCTGGGCTGTGCTCTGCACAGCACTGTTGGGAAGGCACCCACCACCCACCTGCAACTTAGCCTGCCAGCACCTCCGCTGGGGGTGGGGGGTGGCCCTCTGGCTCCTCGATGCCAGGAATTAATGCTTCATCCCAGGCCTGAGGGCTTTTCCTAATTGCAGGGACCTTCCTCGTCACAGCTTTTACCCTCCTAATTCAGCTCTCGGTAGGGGTTTCCTTCTCACTTAACTTCCAAATTTACACCTCTCAGGGCTCCCTGGCATCCTATCTGGAGGTGTTGATGGGTGCTTAGCGGGGCCACAGCGGGAGCCGGGGGAGGGGCCTGGCTCCCCATCTGTATCCAGAGACCTCTCTGCCTGCTGCTTGCCTGGCCTGGGTCTGCGCCCTTCTGCCCTTCTCTCCCGCTTGCAACCAGGCATTGATTCTCGGAGTGTTTAATGCCCAGCGGGGGCGGCGGTGGGGGGGGCGGGGAGGCTCCAGGAGGTGACATCTGCCAGTCACATCCAAGCCTCGTCGCACTGCGGACACCGCCGTTTTCTCCGTAGCACAGAGGGGGAATGTTTGCTTTTACGGTTTTCATGGGGACCACGGAAATGCCGCAGTCCCAACCGCCCCATCCGGAGCGCAGACCTTAATGAACCCGGCAGCGGCATGCACAGCGGTGACAGAGGGCAATCGCCTGCCGCGTCCCCGACCATGCTCCCCACCCTCGCTGCAGAGTCCCTCCTGGCGAGCTGGCCACTGGCAATTTGGCCTCCCCGCAGAGCACCATTTCCTCGGGTGTTGGAGCCTCACGTAGGCTTCGGTGAAACGCACGGTGAATTTTCATCGCGGTTCTGTGAGCAGAAGCAGGCGGTGCTGCCGTGAAGATTAATTAGAGGGCGAGGCCCACCCTTTGGAACCGGCGGCAGGCTATGAATTATATTCTCAGTGTACTTTTCAGATTCTTCCCTCCACGTCTCCCGATTTTTTTTCCCCCGGCAGATCTGATATCTTTGACTACACATGTTGACTCATTTTTTTTTTTTTTTGTCCACTCTGAACACTTTTTCGAGAGCAGCCGGAGTAAAAGCCAGTACATCATGCGCGTGTCCTAAATTATCTGCCAGAGTTCAGTTTACTCCAGAGGGCTTGAGGGATGCACTTTGTACACAGGCTTTGTAGCTCCTGTCCTAGAAAATTATACTGCCTGTTTTTGTAAGCTCTCTGAGCTAAGGACTTTTTTTTTTTTTACATTCTTAAGTGGTTGAAAAACAATAAAAGACAAGTGTTTTGTGACATGTGAAAATTATATGAAATTCACATTTCAGTGTCCATAAAGTTTTAGCGGAACCCAGCTAGGTCCATCGGTTTTCACACTGTCCACGGCCACGTCTGTGCCATAGTGACAGAGCTATAGTCACAGCAGGGGCCGTGTGGCCTGCAAAGCCTACAATGTTTACCCTCTGACCCTTGGCAGAAATCGTTTGCTTGCCCCAGTATGGAAGGGCAGGTGCCTAGGTGGGCATGGCCTTGGTCCCTCAGCTGTCGCCAAACACAGGCTGGGCTGGTGTCTCTTACTCAGTGATGAGCTGTATTTGGGGGGTTATCCACGAAGCAACTCTGGCTCAAGACCTTGGTCCTCTGGTGTCACTGAAGGCCATTGCAAGGCAGAGCCAAACATGGAAGCAAGGTCTCATCCCAGACGGAAGGCCACGCGACTGTGTCCATTAAGGCTAAGTTGAGCGGCCTCCAACCGTGCGTTGAGAGCGCTGGAGGCTTATTATTTGCCATTTATCACCGCTCCTTGAACGTTCAGCAAAGTGAAAAATAGTTTGCCAATGAACTAAAGTGGAAAATTAATTTCGGTTTTCCTCCTGTTGCGAGTAAATGCAGAAATTAAAAATGAAGGCTCTACTCACTGGTATGTCTCATCTTAGGCTGCGTCTTACCCACTTTGTCTGGGGCGGGGAGGGCTTTGCTTATTTAATGCTGAAAGTGGTTTTTGCTGGCCAATGGGAACTGTCCAATGAGAAGGGGAAAATTCTCTTTTATGTGTGGCTTTGCTCAAAGGACAAACTTGAGATTGTCTGGGGGGAATCAAATGAACTGGTCGTATAGACGTATGACATGGGTTGTTAACAGCAAATACTATCAACTTAACCTTCAGACAACCTAACTTCATATAAGCTGCTGTCGTGAGAAAGCATGACAAGGACCAAGAACTTTAACGATCCAAACATCACGCGGTTCTAATTTCACATGGTTAATCGAGTGTGGGTAACATAAGGCTGTACTTCCCCTGAAACTGTTGAGGGTCGAATTTCAGTAGAATTCCCACCATGTATTTAAAGTATGACCAGGAGTTGTTAATAAGCTCCAAGAAAAATATTCCTGACCTGCTTGCTCCAGGAAATCAAGTCTGGATTATGCCGTTAGCTCAAATATCCCCACTTTGCCAAGTTGGTGTCATGGAGGAATGAGGTAAGGCTTGTTGGTTGGTTGCTTGGGATTTCCAGCCAACGGGCTGGTGCTTAGATGCAGCAGAGATGGTTCACCTCCCCCTGGGACCCACCTTTAGATCGGTCCCACTGGGCACTGGCCCGGTATGGCAGTTACAAAACTGCCAGGTTCTGGGCAGAAGGCAGAAGGAGAGGAAGGGAGGGTTCTGGGATGGTGGAGAGGACCCGCACCTATGCCAGGGTGGATGGCTTTTCCTTGCTGCCCTTTGGTTGCTCCCAGGGCAGTTCTGAGCAGCACAGTGAGAGGCATGATGCAAGCACAGGACATTGTCTTATTGACAGAGAAGTGACAGAGGACAGCGATGGCCATTGGCAGAAGGGATATCAACTGTCCATATCAAAGCTCAGCCATATGGGGCCCACTGATGTAGGGACAAGGCCTTGTGTGGGTTTCACCATTTTAGAATGAATGCTCATTTTATTTATTTATTTATTTATTTATTTATTTATTTAAAATTTTTTGAAAATTTTTACATTTATTTATTTTTGAGAGACAGAGCGTGAGCAGGGGAGGGGCAGAGAGAGGAGGAGACCCAGAATCCAAAGCAGGCTCCAGACTCTGAGCTCTCAGCACAGAGCCCAACGCGGGGCTCAAACCCACGAACTGTGAGATCATGCCCTGAGCCGAAGTGGGACGCTTAAACGACCGAGCCACCCAGGTGCCCCTGGAGGCTCATTTTAATGGAGCATCAGGAAATGTTGGAAATCTCTTTATTGGCTACTTAAAAAAAAATTCAAGAAAGGAAATAAATCAGGAGTGAGTATTCAAAATATTTGATGACTATTGGGCACAGGCACTGACGTATGAGAATAAAGGTGTTTAGAGACAACTTGGTCCAAGTGTACCAGAGATATGGGCCAAGTATCAGGGGCCTATTTCATTTTTGAAAATTTTATTTTTTAAATGTTTATTTATTTTTTTGAGAGACAGAGACAGAGACAGAGTGTGAGTGGCAGAGGGGCAGGGAGAGAGAGAATCTAAAGTAGGCTCCAGGCTCTGAGCTGTCAGCGCAGAACCTGATGAGGGGCTCAAACTCATTGAAACCATGAGACTGTGACCTGAGCCGAAACCAAGAGTCAGACACTTGACCAACTGAGCCACCCAGGCGCCCCTAGAACAATTTCTAAATAAATGCCCAAGTAAAAGTGTTTCTGGTTCTAAGGGGTGAATTTCAGGTACATAGGAAGTTCTCTTTTTCAGAGTGCCACATGTCCCAATAATTCCTTCAGGGTCCCTGCAGGCACATGTCCCTCACCCGTCCCCAGGTGTGGGCTGAGCTGAGTCTTGGGGATTCAGGGTTGATGGCACAGCCCCGGACCCCAGCTCCGTGTGCGTCCTGACCATCGTGGGCATGCTGTGGGAGAGACAATGGGAAAGACTCCAGGGTCACAGGGTGGGGCGACCCCACGCGGATGGAGTAGGGGCTGAGAAAAGATGTCCTGACGTTGTTTGGAGTGCTGGCAGCCAGCACTGGAAAAGAGAGGAGAGAGCACAGACAGAAGAAACCACAGGAAAAGTGAGAGAGCGTGCACCCTGTCTGGAGAATTTCAACAGCTCCTTGGGGTGGATGAGAGGAGACCGGCCAGATGGGCAAAGATTGCATTTACAAGGAGTCTCCTACGTCATGCTTCGGCGTTTGGACCTCATCCCAAAGACAATGAGAAGTCCCTGAAGGATCTTTAAGGTGGAGGGGATGGTTTGATAGGGTTCAAGTTTCTGTTTTACAAAAAGGTACTTCTGGCGATGGAACCAGAGGCAGGAGCCCGGTAATGAAGCTGGTAAAGTAACACAAGCAGGAGACGAAGGAAACCTGTTAATAGAAGTGGATTGAACCAGGGCAGAGCAAGGAGGAGGCTGGGCAGATACATCACCTCAATCCAGGTGAGAGGGGCGGGCTCCTGATGTAAAAAAAAAAAAGAAAAAGGCAGGATAGGAGAGGCATCAGAGGGGTGCTGGAAGGAGCACACCCCAGGCCTGGCCATTGGCTGGGGGCGAGGAGGAGGATTCTAGACTCCAACACTGTTCTTGTCCCCCGAGGGAGAAATTGGAAGGAGGAGGGGGGTAGGAGGCCGTCCTGGGGAAGCTGTCTTTCCTCGTCAAACTTCATTCTCTTCTGAGGGCAAAAGTCATGCCTGTCTGACATCGGAAATCTGGAAAGAGAACACAAAACGCAAGGGGAGCAGAAAGAGGTTGCCGGTTCGTGCCACCCAGTAGTGAGAAGAAATCAGTTGGAACTGCGTGTGTTAACATTGATGAATCTCAATTAAAACGTTGAGCAAAAACGCAAGTTCTGGCCTGATGTACTATCTATATTCATTCGACGACATTCCAGATGATGCCACGCGCTGCTAAAGGAATCATACGTTTGTATGAACAGAGATCATGGGAAAGATTAACACCGAATTCAGGTGTTATCGGAGAAGAGGGTGTAACTGGGGAAAGACATCATTCGGGAAAAAAAACAACTGTTTCGATAGCATTTAGTTCTTCAGTAGTAGTGATTATGCCACTGTACAATTTGTTATTCATTATACCTCTGCATGCCTTAATTGTGTCCTAATTTTTTAATGTCATCAGAAACCCCATTACCCCAGACCACCATTTTGACATATCCCTAGGAACAACCCTGCACTCCTGTCTAATCCAGAGCCTAAGCAGAGATACTCAAGCCCTACAGCCCAGCCTGCCCACCTCAAGGTCAGAGTTTAATGCTTGCACACAGGTTGCTTGTCCGGGGTCACAGCTGAGGGGTGCACGGAAGCGTCCTTGGCGTTGGACTCTCTTGTCTTCTGTGGGATCTCTCATGGTCCTCTTTTCAGAGATCACAAAACAGATTGAAGAAATAGAGTGTTTGAGTTACCACTAGTGATTAAGAATCCACGATCCATGAGTCAACCCACTGAGAATGACCTTGAAGACCACCTTGCCCCTAAAGGGCTGTTCTGCCCTGGGCAAGAAAACGCACTGCCTCGGGACCCAGTCCTGCTGGTAGCAGGGTGCTGTTGCTGTGTTGTGCTCAGCTGGTGTTCCGCAGACCAGCTCCTAAATTGGATTTCATTTCCAGGACCAGGATGAAATGACGACATAATTTCACCTGCTATACATTTATCGAAATTATATCAAAATAAGCAATGAAGGAAAATTTCTCTTGGTAATACAATTTCAAGGATCATTTCATGAGTTTGCGCCTAGAAAAACATCAAGGTGTGAACACCATGAGGAGAAACCATCCGTGCTCTCCTTTGAGGGTAAAGGAAGATGAGGTCACCTGGTTCCCTTTGCTGACACCTTGCAGAGTCTCCCCTCTCTGTCCATTTCAGTACCTCTTTGCTACCTGCTGTCGATTTTTGCCACCTAGCATGTATCGCAAGTCAGGTGTCATTTCTTTATCGTGACAGGGGACCCAAAATTATTCGTATTGTCATTTTGGCCCATGCGTTGCTTTGACTAAGTGCCAGGTAACCAGCTGGTTTCGATAATATCAGAAAGCAAAGATTCACTTCTGATCCGAGGCAGGCTGAGCCAGACGTTTTCAACCGATTTGCGTTAACCTGAGGACGACTCACTTCACAGATTTACAGGCATTCACCAAAATTGTATAATTCCACAGAAGTTTTATGGCAGGTTAAAATGTGAAATTGACTCAGGCATAGACAGAGTGATATCTTTGTGGAATGGAATCATTTCTCTCCATTTCTAAGAGGCAGCAACTTCCGAAGGGAGCGAACCGTTCACGTGGAGAGAGACTTGTGTGCCTGTTCCCGTTGGCATTTCTACGTGATGCTGATTGCTTTTGCGTTGACCCAAGTGTGAATCTGAAGGGTTGGATTAGCTTATTTTCAACAGCGTATGATGAGACACGTAAGCTAATGTGTCAACCTCTGCCATCCCGTTTCTGGGAAGCTGGTGCTTGGATGTTGCTGTATTTTATGTTTTATTTACCACTCTCCACCTCCTCTCCCCCGAAAAGCCCAATCCATTTATCCTGTACGCATTCAAGGTTAACTCAAAGTCAGGCTGTGAATTGATAAGAAATGAAAGGCTGATGAATCTGGTCGGACTGGCTTATCACCACCTCAACCTGCCCTATTTGATTTCCTGGTTCTAAGGTGGAGGCCTACGATAATGTGCAGATGACACGTCTCGGGCGGACGAGGTTGCTTCTTTTGTGTGGGTCACAGTCAGATTGTCTTTCCTGAATAAAAGGGATATTCAGCGGGAGAGTTTCCAAAATTTTAAGACTCCCAAAGGGGGCACCTGGGTGGCTCAGTTGGTTAAACATCCGTCGTCGGAGGTCATGATCTCGCGGTTCGTGGGTTCGAGCCCCGCGTCGGGCTCTGTGCTGACGGCTCAGAGCCTGGAACCTGCTTCGGATTTTGTGTCTCCCTCTCTCCCTGCCCCTCCTCCCGCTCACACTCTCTTTCTCTCAAAAATAAATAAACATAATTTTCTTTTAATATTAAAAAATAAAAGACTGCCAAGGAAGGCAAGCTCCATGAGAGCTAAGCAAGCAGCTCAGAGCTTCTGCCAGTCCTGGGTTCCTCGATGCCCATGGTAACCAGCGTCCTCCGCAGCCTTCCTTCCCAGTCTTCGTGCTGCCTTGATTGTGCTGCTCGCTTTGCAGTGTATCTCAGCGAGGTGTAATCAGCAGGAGCAGTCATTTGAAATAAAGGCGTCTTTGACATTCATACATGTTTTGTGAGACAAAAGGGAAAAGGGAAGTAGTTCAAAACCCACTAGGTTAAAGCTTAAATGGTACTGTAATTGCTCCTGCAGTGTCTTTCTTTTTTATTTAATATGAAATTTATTGTCAAATTGGTTTCCATACAACACCCAAGGCTCATCCCAACAGGTGCCGTCCTCAATGCCCATCACCCACCCTCCCCTCCCTCCCACCCCCCATCAACCCTCAGTTTGTTCACAGTTTTTAGGAGTCTCTTATGTTTTGGCTCCCTCCTCTCCCCCATGGTCTTCTGTTAAGTTTCTCAGGATCCACATAAGAGGGAAAACATATGGTATCTGTCTTTCTCTGCCTGACTTATTTCACTTAGCGTAATACCCTCCAGTTCCATCCACGTTGCTACAAAAGGCCATATTTCATTCTTTCTCATTGCCACGTAGTGTTCCATTGTGTCTATAAACCACAACTTCTTTATCCATTCGTCAGTTGGTGGACATTTAGGCTCTTTCCAAAATTTGGCTATTGTTGGAAGTGCTGCTGTAAACATTGGGGTACACGTGCCCCTATGCATCAGCACTCCTGTGTCCCTTGGGTAAATTCTTGCACTGTTGGTGGGTGGGAATGCAAACTGGTGCAGCCGCTCTGGAAAACAGTGTGGAGGTTCCTCAAAAAATTAAAAATAGATCTACCCTATGCTCCTGCAGTGTTTCTGAAGAAATCTCGTAGCAGGGAACGGGGTCGGGAAGGGATCTATCGTTATGATAGGAAAATTAACAATAAATGTACGTCACTAAATTTTTGAGTGATTACTTTGTGTCTTGCGCTGTACTGAGTGGATTTTTATTCTCATGTTTAGTGGGATATCACGCACATGCAGTGAAGGACACAGATGCTCCTTCATGTCCCCTCTGCATCCATACCTACCCCCTCTGTGCCTGCCTCACCAAGGTAACCGCTATTCTGACTTCCGTTGCCCCCTCAACTTGATGGAAATGGAATCAGGCAACCTATACGTTGGTGTCTGTCTTCTTTTGCTTGACATCATGTTGGAGATGTAGCCATGTCCTGCCGTGTTTCAGTGTCTTAATAGTGCTCTCTTTCATAGCCCCACAGTGTTCTGTTGTATGAATCGACCACTCTTGACTATCTGTTCTGTTGTTGGTAGACATTTGGGTTGTTTCCAGTGTTTGCTACTATGAAGAAATCCGCCATAAATATTCTCGTTTGTGTCTTCAGTGGGCATGTTCATCCGTTTCCTTTTTTTTTAATTTTTTGAAAAAGTTTATTCATTATTGAGAGACAGAGGGAGACACAGCATGAACAGGGGAGGGGCAGAAAGAGGGGGAGACACAGAATCCCAAGCAAGCTCCAGGCTCCGAGCGGTCAGCACAGAGCCCGACACGGGGCTCGAACTCACCAACCGTGAGATCGTGACCTGAGCCGAAGTCGGACGCTTCGCTGACCGAGCCACCCAGGCGCCCCCATCCGTTTCTTTTCTATGTATACCCTAGAAGTGGAATGACCGCATCATAGGGTCAGCATAGGATTTTGTCTGTTTGTTTAGGTTTGTGGGTAATATCCACCGATTTTCCAAAGTGCTTGTATCAATTTACCTACACACTAGTAATATATAGGAGTTGTGGTCACTCTGCATGATCTTTAACCCTTGGTCCTGTCAAACATTGATTTATTTGTTTATTTTTAAATGTTTATCTATTTTTGAGAGAATGAGACAGAGCGAGCGAGTGAGGTGGGGGGGCGGGAGAGAATGAATCCCAAACAGGCTCTGTGCTAATGGCTCAATCCCATGTGGGGCTCGATCCCATGAACCGTGGGATCATGACCTGAAGAAGAATTGAGTTGGACACTTAACTCACTGAGTCACCCGGGTGTCTTGGTACCATCAAATATTTAAATTTTCAATTTTTCAAAAATATTTTCTTAGTTTAGTTATTTTGATGACTAACGGTGCTGAGTACCTATTAATATGCTTGCGAGACACTGGATATCCTACCTTTTCAAGTCCTTTGCCCAATTTTATTTATTTTCTTTTCATTTCTTTAAATTTGGATTGGAATAGTGTAGTATTGGCTTCATGGAGTAGAACCCAGTGATTCGTCACTTACATACAACACCCAGGGCTCATCCCAACAAGTGCCCTCCTCAATGCCCATCGCCTGTTTAGCCTACCCCCTACCCACCTCTCCTCCAGCAACCCTCAGTTCTCTGTATTTAAGAGTCTGTTATGGTTTGCCTCCTTCTCTGTTTTTATCTTATTTTTCCTTCCCTTCCCCTATGTTCATCTGTTGTGCTTCTTAAATTTCACATAGGAGTGAAATCATATGAGATTTGTCTTTCTCTGACTGACCTATTTCGCTTAGCATAATACATTCGAGTTCCATCCATGTTGCTGCTAATCCTTTGCCCAATTTTCAAAAGAGTGTTTTCTATCTTCTTCTTATTGATTTGTAGGAGCTCTTTATATATCCAGGACACAGATATGTGTATTATAGATATCTTTTCTCCATATTTCGCTTGACTTTTTATTCCCTTAGTGGTATCTTCTGGTGAATAAGTTCTTGATTTTTTTAAGTCCAGCATGTCCATCTTTTCTTTTAAAATTAGAGCTTTTTGTACCCTTTGAAAGAAATTTTTGCCTGCCCCAAAGTCATGAAGGTATTATCCTATGCTTTCTTCTTGAAGCATTATAGTTTGACCTTTCTTTTTTAGACTTACAATTTATCTGGAATTGATTTGTATTTATGGTGTGAGGCAGGGATCAAGCTTTGCTTGTTCCCCTCCTCCCACCCCCAAACTGGTATCCATTTGACCAGAACCATTTATCGGAAATAGTTTCTTCCCACTACTACAGTTCAGTGGTATACTGTTTCACATGTTCTCTGTAACTTAATTCTTGTAATAACCCCCAAATAGGTCTCCTGGTTCTATCCCTACCACACCTATGAGAAACGGGAGACACAGAGAGGTTAGATAACTTATCCTGATCATGCAGCAAGGGCTCAGGGTTTAGAACTTCCCTCTCTGCCTTTGCAAACACATGCTGGTCCTGCATTTCTTTCCATGCTGGGTAAATGGTATGACAAAATGAGCAGAGAACGCTACATAATCAGGGTGCAGGGTGAATGGATTGCATCAGCACGTCTCAGGTGAGTGTCCTTTACGGACAGTGTCTCTTGGCAGGGCTCAGCCCAGACTCAGGTCAAAGCCGACCTGGTGATTTCTCAACATTGGAGAAGTGAACGCTGGTAAATGTGCATCCTGAGGAAGCATCTTCTTCGGGTTCAGCAGCCTGAAGGTATAGCTGGGCTCCACCCTTGCAGAGAGACATCTGGATAAGGACCACTCGTCCAGTCTCCCCCTACACACCGCAAAGACTTCCCTGACTGAGCATGGTCCGTTTCATTGCCATTGTGTTTCCTCCAGTTTTGTGGAAACAAAGCCCGTGTAGAGATGTCAGGATGGACGCTTCTGTCCTGGGACTGGATTTAGCAAAGGCAAAGGCAGACTCTGTTTAGTGCTATACCATCAGTACCCTGAGACACCTGGGGGGTAATAAAGGTGAACCCTTCATTCAACAATATTTATTGAGTGTATACTGTGTGGTCCCAGGCACTGGCAAAATGGCAGTGAGCAAAAGAGACGGGGACCCCTATTCCCAAGGAGGTTACATTCAGAGGAGAATATTGTCGTAAAGGTGCCTCTGGCCGATGAGCCAGAAGCTTTTTCTGTTTAAAGATCAGTTGAACTCCAGCACGTTCCTTCCCTCCTCTGCGAAAAGTCTGCACCCACACAGACATTTTGAGAACCCAGTTCTTCTAGACTGTAACCACAGGCAGTCTTCCAATGTTTCCATTTTCTAGTAACTTCCACTTTAAAAAGTGGAAGAAGCAGCTTGATGTGCCTTGGAAAGGCAGTGGGTCCTATCTTTTCTAGTGGATGAGGTCAATTTAGGCATTATTGTTTGTGCTTACACCACCAACAGACACACACGGCTGTCCTCATCAGCATTCGGCGGACCTTTTCAAAATTGCCTTCGGCAACGATCCAAGTCCCTTCTTATCAATAAGGAAATCAGTTTTGGACTTAATCCTGCAAAGCACTGGTTTCTCTTCTCCTGGGCCTTTTTCCTGTAGGCATTATATAAATGATTTCAAATGCAGCCTGTGGCCTGAGACATGAATTTGGAGAAATTGTGCCTGCTGTTGGAATCTTATGACCCTGGGATCTGTTGAGATACAGCAGGTTGTATTGAACAAGGTTGTTTCCATTCTCTTATTGATATTCGGTTTTGCTGCCCCCCCCCTTTTTTTCTTTGCCCAGGTCTCCCCTCTAATACTTTATTCCATGATTTCAATTCAGCATGCATTTATGAGGTATATACCACATGACAGACTATGATATGTACTGGGGGAAAATGAATGACTAGCACTCAGTACTTTGTGCAGAGTTTCCAACCTACTCTTGGAGGAACCCATATACCATCAACTATCACACTAAGCAAAATGGAATCAATCCACATAGAGGTGGTGGCTGCCGTAGAAGCAGTGACTAGTTAGTAAGCATTTATTATGCACTAGGCACCCCATTTGCATGTTGCAAATGTTCCCTTTAACTTCAGGGCAGCCCTTCAAAGTAGATTTAATTATCCCTCTTTCACAGAATTGAGGCTTGGAGGGCTGGCATATGAAGATCAAAGACTTAAATCCAGGACCACCTGGCTGCAAGGCTGGCTCTGCCTTCCCCTCCCCGCCCCTTAACCCAAGAGGGAGAAAACAGAGGGGGGCCAGATGAATTCTAATTTAGAGAAAGACGGTGACATGGGAGGTGTTTTTAATTAAACTTCTTTACTCTGAAATAATTGGAGGTTCACATGTAGTTTTTTTTTAATATTTCATTTTATTTTTTTAAAGTTTATTTATTTTGAGAGACACAGAGAGAGCATGAGCAGGAGGGGCAGAGAGAGAGGGAGAGAAAGAGAATCCTCAGTAGGCTTGGCACCATCAGTGTGGAGCCCGACGCGGGATTTGAACTCATGAACTGTGAGAGCACGACCTGAGCTGAAATCAAAAGACGCTTAACCGACTGAGCCACCTAGGTGCCCCTGTAGTTTTTTTTTTTTTTAAACGTTTATTTATTTCTTTTGAGAGAGAGAGAGGGACAGGGGGAGAGGGGCAGAGAGAGGGAGAGAGAGAATCTTACGTAGGCTCCACACTCAGCACAGAGCCTGATGCGGGCTTGATCCCATGAACTGGGAGATCACGACCTGAGCCGAAATCAAGAGTCGGACGCTTTGCCGACAGAGCCACCCGGGTGCCCTGGTTCACATATAGTTTTAAGAAATAGTACAGACATACCATGGACCTTTTACCCCAACGGTAACATCTTACAAAACGGACAGTGCAGCATCACAACTAGTGTGCAGGCTTTGGTACAAGTCAAAACACAGAATTTCCATCCCATAAAGGGTCCCTGCCGTTGACCTGTTATAGCATCACCCACTTCCCTCCTGCTCCCACCCCTCCTTCATTTCTGACAACCACGTATCTGTCCTTCGTTTCTCTCCTCTGGTCTGCCAAGAATGTTACATAAATGAAATCGAACAGCGTGGGGTGGGCTTTTGCACCCAGAATTCTTTGGAGATTCATTCAGGTTGTTTCATGTGTAAACGGTTCATTCCTTTTTCATGCTGAGTAGTATCCCATGATATGGATGTACCACAGTTTTTGGCTCTAATGAATAAAGCTGCTGGAACCACTCATGCACAGCTTGTGCGCGTGTCTGAACACAAGTCTTCGTTTTTCTGGGATAAGTGCCCGGGAGTGCAATGGTGTGTTGGATGGTAGCCGCATGTTTAATTCAAAACACTCTGCCAAACGATTCTCCAGAGTGGCCGCACCATTTCACATTCTCCCCAGCATCGTATGAGTGATGGAGTTTTCTGCTTCCTGGCCAGCATTTGGTGTCGCCACTGTTTTTTATCTTAGCCACTCCGATAGCGTCATAGCGGTATCTCATTGTGGTTTCAACTGGCATGTCCCCGATGGCTAATGCTGTGAAGCACCTTTTTACACACTCATTTGCCATCTGTAGGTGCTCATTGGTGAAATGTAGCTCCACACCTTTTGACGGATTTCTAATCGGATTGTTTGTTTTTCTTACTACTGAGTTTGGACAGTTCTTTATGTGTTCTAGATACTGGCCCTCTGTTGGCTACGTGGGTTGCAAATATTTTCTCTCATTCTGTAACTTGCCTTTTCGTCTTCTGGACAAGGTCTTCACAGAGCAAAATACTTAAATTGTGATGGAGTCCAGTGTATCGAGGTATCTTTACTGGGTCATTATTTTAGTATCAAGTCTGAGAACTCTTTTCTCTAGCCCTAGATCCCACAGATATCCTCCTACTTTGTTTTTGCTAAAGCATTTATAGGTTTGCATTTTACATTTAGTGATATCCCATTTTGCATTACTTTTTATATAAGCCGTGAGAGTGAGTTCAAGGGTAATTTTTCGACCTGTAAGTATTCAATCGCTTCAGCACCATTTGTTTAAACAATATCTTTCCTCCACTGAATTGCTTTTGCAC
This sequence comes from Acinonyx jubatus, assembly GCF_027475565.1. Lineage (NCBI taxonomy): Eukaryota > Metazoa > Chordata > Mammalia > Carnivora > Felidae > Acinonyx > Acinonyx jubatus. The sequence goes on along the minus strand of NC_069393.1, from coordinate 80,148,556 downwards.
TTTTATGGAAGATCAGTTGGACATATTTGTGTGTATCTGTTTCTGAGATCTTCATTCTGTTGCGCTGATAAGGTGTCCAACGATCTGCCAGTGCCTCATGGTCTTGATTACTGAAGGTATATAATTATTCTTGAAATCTGGTAGATTGGTTTCTCTCAGTTTGTTCCTTTAAAAAATTGTTTTAGCTACTCTAGATTCTCTCTATTTCTGTATGATTTTAGGATAATTTTGTCTGTATAAAAATCTTGCTGGAATTTTGATAGAAATTGTGTTCAACCCATATATCCATTTAGAGAGAACTGACATCTTTTACTATGTTGACTCTTTTAATCCATGAACAGAGAATGTCTCCCCATTTATTTATGTCTTCTTTGACTCCTTTCGTTAATGTTGTGCCATTTTTAGCACCCAAGTCCCGTGCATGTTTTGTTAGAGCCACACCTAGTATTTGATTTTTTTGAGCAATTATAACAGGGGATTGTAACTGAGCTTTTGGTATCCATGTGATCATTGTTATATAGAAACAAACCATAAGAGACTCTTAAAAACTGAGAATAAACTGAGGGTTGATGGGGGTGGGAGGGGAAAGTGGGTGATGGGCATTGAGGAGGGCACCTGTTGGGATGAGCCCTGGGTGTTGTGTGGAAACCACTTTGACAATAAACTTCATATTAAAAAATAATAAAATAAAATAATAATAAAATAAATAAACACAATTGATTTTTGTATGTTTATGTTGTCTCCTGCAGCCTTGTTGAACTTACTAGTTCTAGGAGCTTTTTTTAGATATTTTGAGGGATATTCCAGGTAGACAAGCATGTCATATATAAATAAGGACAATTTTATTTCTTTCTTTCCAGTCTGTTTTTTTGTAGTAGGGAAATACTAGCTTTATAAAATAAACTGGGAGGTATTCTTTTTCTCTGGAAGGAATTTCTGTAGAATTGATGTTTAATTCTCCATTAAATGTTTGGTAGCATTCTCAAGTGAAACCAGCTGGGCCTGGAAATTTGGGGGGGGGCAGAGGATTTAATGATAAATTCAGTTTTCTTGATCGTTACAGAGCTAGTCAAATTGTGTGGTTCATATTGGGTGAGTTGCAGTAGTTTGCGTTTTCAGGGGATTGGTTCATTTCATCTCAGTTGTCAGATTTACATGTATAGACTTGTTCATAGTATTTACTTATCATCCTTTTAATGTCTGTAAGGTCTGTGGTGATATCTTTCTATTTCATTCCTGATATTGGTAATCTGTTTCTTCTCTTTCTTTCTCTTATTCGAAGTTTGTCAACTTTATTTACACCAGCTCTGTTCTATTGATTTTCTCTATTGTTTCTCTGGTTTTGACTTCGCTGATTTCTGTTTTACCTTTATAATTCCCTCCTGCTGCCTCCTTTGGGATTAGTTTGCCCTTATGTTCCTAGCTGCTGGAGGTGGGAGCTTAGAGTGTTGATTTGAAACTTTTCCTCTTTTCTGTTGTTGGCGTTTAGTGCTATAAATGCACTGCCACAGCTGTGTCACAAACGTTGATATGTTGTAGTTTTATTTTCATTCCCTTCCCTTCCCTTTTTCTTTTCTTTGAGGTGTCTTCTTTGACTCGTTGATTATTTAGAAGTACGTTGCTTAGTTTCTAAGTGTTTGGGGATTTTCCTGTTACTGGTTTCTAGTTTGATCCCACTATAGTCAGAAAAGACACTAGGTATGACTATGACTTTTTAAAATGTGTTGCTGTTTGTTTTATGGCTCAGGGCGTGGTGTATTTTGGTACATGTTCTGTGGCCCCTTGGAAGTGATGCGTGTTCTGCTGTCGGTGGACCCAGTGGTTTATAAATGTCGATGCGCTCCTCGTGGTTGTTGGGTATTGTTCAGTTCTTCTGTGTCCTTGCTGGTTTTGTGTCTGTTCCTTCTGTCCACAGTTGGGAGAGGGGTGTTAAGATCTCCTAGGATGATTTTGGGTTTGTCTTTCAGTTCTATCCACTTTGGCCACACGTATTTCGCAGCTCTGTTGTATGAGACATACGCAGTTATGATTCTCCTGTCTCCTGGGTAGATTGGCTCTTTTATCATCATACATTGTCCTTCCCTTACTCTGGTGATTTTCTTTGCTCTGAAGTCTATTTGTCTGATGTTCCCATAGCTGCTCTTGCTTTCCTTTGATGCATGTTTCCATTCTTTTACTTTCAGCCTGCCTCTATTGCTTTATTTATGTATTTATTAAAGTTTTTATTTATTTTGAGAGAGAGAGAGAGAAGGAGTGTATGAGCGAGGACGAGCAGGGGAGGGCCAGAGAAAGAGGGAGAGAAAGAATCCCACACAGGCTCCATGCTGCCCGCACAGAGCCCGACGCGGGGCTTGATCCCTTGAAATGTGAGATCATGACCTGAGCCGAAATCAAGAGTCAGATGCTTAACTGGCTGAGCCACCCAGGCACCCCTACTTGCTATCTTTAAAGTGAGTTTTTTGTGGATAGCAAATGGTCGGGTCATATTTTATAAACCACTCCACAAACTTCTGTCTTTTACTTTGTGTATTTGGACCACTTGCATTTAATATAATCATAAAGAAGTTAAGGCTTGAGTCAACCATTTTATTTGTTGTGTTTCTGCTTTTTCTTATGTTTTTCATTTCTCTGTTTTCTTTTCCTGCCTTCCTGTGGGTTACTTGAACATTTCTTATAATTTCGTTGTGATTTAACTATAATTTTTTTCAGAATGTCTTTGTATAGCTTTTTTGATGGTTACTCTAGGGATGAGGTATTAGATGTAATATTCCATACATCACATATATACATACATGATATATATACACACATAATATGAATTTATATCGTGCATGAACTATATCATGTATACATACTATTTACATAAAATTACCTGAGATATATATTTATATATACATGATATATACGTGATCTATAACATCTATCTATGTGTATATTTATGTATTTATATGTCTCATGTATGTATGTAATGCAAATGCATAAATTCAAAGGCAAAATTTATGAACGAGACTATGAAACCAGACCCAAACGCTTGCTATCTACATGAAACTCACTTTAAATATAGCAATCTAAGCAGGTTGAATGTAAAAGGATGGAAACAGATAGATCATGCAAACACTAATTGAAGGAGAGCAGCTAGCTATATTAAGTAGCTACACGTATAAAATCATAGTCTCTTGTCATCATTTTGCCAGTTCAAGTGACGTACAGAAACTTCACCTCCCTGTACAACCCTTTACCCTCCCCCATTTATAATGCAAGGATTTAAAATACTTCCTTTATGTACATTTAGAACCACGTTAGATAGTGTTGTGATTTTTGCTGCAACCATTCAACATAACCCATGAAACCCAAGAGGGGAAGAAGACCTATTGTATTTATTCATACTTTTGCTCACTGTGTTCTTTCTTCCTTCCTGATGTTCCAAGTTTCGTTCATCTTTTCCTTTCTGTTTAGAGAGAACTACCTTTAACATTCTCTTAGGGTAAGTCTGCTGGCCACAGATTTTCTTAGTTTTTTTCTTTTTTCTATCTGAGAATGTCTTGATTTTCCCCTTCGTTTCTGAATGATATTTTCCCGAGGTATATAGGATTCTGGGTTGAAAGTTCTTTTTTTTTTTTGGCACGTAAAAAATAGCGTGTCACTTCCTCTCCGTGGTTTTAGGGATTCCAGTAAATGTATTTACCAAAGGGAGAAAAAGAGAGAGTGCTATGTAAATATTGTGAGAAATTTCTGCCTCCACGTTTCTCAGCCATCTTGAGATCATAGGCAATGGGGAGAATTCAGCAGGAAAAAGTCATAGCATATTGATGAGAGTAATTTTAAAGGTTGCTTTATCACTGACCAAAAAAGAGTGAGGCCTTGGTGTTATTCACTTGGCCAGGTATACAGGTCATGATACCTTCCTTGACATAATAAAAGGGAAGGGACAAGGAATTAATTAAGGCCACAGAGACCCCCCCCCCCCTTAACTAAGAGTTGGGATATTGGAAAACCAACCATAGCTTGTACACTTTGTACTCAAATGGTAATTTATGGGAGATTTTTACTACGCTCAGTGTCATGTCAGTTACCATGGGTCCCTGGGGGGCTGGGACCTGGCTCTGGGTGAGAGAGATCAGAGGAGGGCCAGGAGTGACTAGATGGATGAAGGAGGGTGTTAGGAGTGTAGTCACACCCTCCATGACGTGGGAGGAAGGTGGAGGTGAAGGTGCGTTGTGCGTGACCTCAGCGAGGCTCTGAGTCACTTTCAGACACAGGATGGCAGGCACCACGTGTTTTACATAGTGGGTCAGCATTTATCTCTTCTAAAGATGAGTGTGTTGTTTAGAAGTCATTTTGCCCATGCCAGATAACGAGAAATCAAGCCCAGAAATTGTCTTTAGGCGCGTCTGGGTGGGTCAGTCGGTGAAGCGTCCGACTTTGGCTCAGGTCATGATCTCACCGTTCGTGAGTTCGAGCCCCGCATCCATCGGGCTCTGTGCTGACAGCTCAGAGCCCGGAGCCTGCTTCGGACTCTGTGTTTTCCTCTCTCTCTGCCCCTCCCCACTCATGCTCTGTCTCTCCCTCTCTCCCGAAATAAATAAACATTAAAATTTTTAAAAAATAAAGAAATTGTCTTCAGAACCCATCACCCTGCTGATCAGGAAGGAGGGAAAAATACTAAAATCACCAGATAATCAGAGGTCTTCCTGTCTTCTGGCCGTGCATGCGGTGAGATCAATAGCGCAAGGCGGGGGCATCCCACCATCTGGGAAAGAGCGGGTTTCCGAGTAACTCTGCCAGGCCATGCTTTGCGCTCACTCCCCTCACTTAGGGAAAATCGATTCTGCTCTAGCATTGCCTGGTGGCTCTGTACCTTCCCTTCCCTGATTCCATCCTTCTCTTTACCTTCATTTAAGATAATCTTTCTAAAAGCTCCACTGACAAAGGGGAGGTGCTGAACGGCACAAATCCTGTTGACTCTTTAAGTGGAAACGAAGAATAAAACTCGGTGTGCTTGCTTTCTTGGCAGAGAATGTGTCTTGTGATTTACTTTTGTTAAGTGAGGTGTATCTGAAGCACTGCACAGAGTGACAGGTATTATTTCAAAGGATGACCCCCCGCAGGGGGACGCGGTGTGGAGGGGAGAATGGGGCCAAATCCTGGAGGCAGCTGATTGACAGGCTGGGGGTGGGAAATTGACTCCCATCCAACAATGGGCTTGGCCGGATCCAAAGAACACGGCAGATCATCTTCCTATGACATCATAGCCATAGTCTTGTGAGCTCCTTTGGATGTACAGTTTCAACCCTGCAAGGCCAAATGTGTGTCACAGAAGCCACCAATTAGGGCCGTTGGGCCAGATTCATCACACAGAAGTATTTGGTTGGGCCCAAGAGTGTCTTTGCATACTTTGAATATTAAAAAAATTGGGAGATTTTAACTAAAAATTCAGGCATCGAGTTTCTCTTAAAAAACTGGGTTGGGCAACACTACTCCTGTTCCCATGAGCTGAAGTAAGGGGCCCGAGGGGAGGCTCTCGGTACACCCCAGCCCCGCCCAGCCCGCTCTCTGCTTCCACGGCACCTGCTGTGGCTTCTGTGGACAGGTCATCCGGGATGCTGACCTAGGGCCGAGGGGAGCAGACAGCCCCGAGGCCGGAGTTGGCAGCTCACTCAGTCCTGTAGAGAATGTCAAGGTGACACCAGCTTTCAGAGTGTCCTCCACCACTTTTCTTTGCGAAAGGACTTTCTCAAAAGGAATAGCACTGCTAATGAAAATTGATTTTCCTTTCTAAAAGTTTATTTTCCCGAGAACAAACACAGGGAATTCTTAAACACAGGTGCTAATGGCCGATAGCACAGGCATGCAGAAGTACCATCTGTGATCGCCAGGGAAGAGCATAGTAGTGTTGGTCTTAGGCGCCATTGGTTCCAGTCTCGGAAAATGGGTTCATAACCAACTTCCAAATGGACTGAGAGGTGGTGGGTAAGGCCCCTCTGTGTGGGCAGCCTGCCCCAAGTGCCCCTGCTCTGTGCCCACAGCTGTCCGAACCCTCTTCACCTTGTAGTCTATAAAATTATCTGTGACTTACCCACCTCCCTTCTAGAAAGTCAACCCCTTGACTGCCTAATAACATCCCGCATTTACCGCAGGCTGAAGGTGCACTGCATACGGTGTCGGGCACTTTATCTGAATTAACTCCGCGTGTCCTCCCAGCGGCCCTTTGAGGTAGGCGTGTGTCATCCCTACTTTGCAGATGAGAAGACCAAAATGCAGGGACACTTCATTATGCACCAACAGACGGAGCCGGCAAGTTTGAACACTTACAGATTTGTTGAAGTGTGTCTAAGCAGTGTAGCACTTGAACGACTTAATTTTTATTACGACCACTTTATGGAACTAGAGATTATACGTTACAGTGTAAACTGTATATTTGTACATTTTTATTGCCGTACAGAGTTGTTTACACGAATCACATATATGTAATTTATAGGTGATTTAAGGGATGTTTAAGGGCAATTTGAGACGAAACGGTCCTTCAGTTTCTTCTTTGAGGCTCTCAACAAAACCAACGACACCCATTTGCCAGATTTTTAATTTTGTTTTATTTTTTAAACAACTAAGCACCAGCAAACATATACATCTATCTTGGGGCATGTGTGGAATTGAATTTTAGAAGTGAAATTGATGGGTCACAAGGTATATACTTTTGGGGTTTTTTGGTTATTTTATTTATTTTTTGAGAGAGAGAGCGAGACTGTGCACAAGTCGGGGAGGGGCAGAGAGAGAGGGAGAGAAATCTCAAGCAGATTCTGCAACAGCACAGAGCCTGACTCGGGGTTCGAACTCAGGAACCGTGAGATCTTGACCTGAGCTGAAACCTAGAGTCAGATGCTTAACCGACTGAGCCACCCAGGCGTCCCAGGTATATACATTTGAAATTTGATACATATCACCAAATTTCCCTCCCAAAAGTGCTCTACTGGTTTATATTTGAGCCAAGTGTGGAGAGAACCCACTTTCCCACACCCTAAGACTGGATTTTTTGAAAAAATACATTTATTTTGAGAGAGAGAGAGAGGAGGGGCAGAGAGAGAGGGAGAGAGAGAATCCCAAGCAGGCCCTGTGCTGTCAGCACAGAGCCCAACATGGGGCTCAATCTCACGAACTGGGAGATCATGACCTAAGCCGAAATCAAGAGTCAGACACTTAACCGACTGAGCCACCCAGGCGCCCCCTGATACTGGATTTTTATAGTTGTGTGTGTGTGTGTGTGTGTGTGTGTGTGTGTGTGTGCGCGCGCGCGTTTTCCAAACTAAGAAAAAGGTAAGGTATCTCGCTGTTGTTTTCATTGGGGTGAAATTCTCATAACAAAAAAATGTATCCATTTTAAAGCATGCACTGCATGAACACTCACGATGTTACACAACCACCACCTCTTTCCAGTTCCAAAACCTTTCGCCACTCCCAATGAAAGCCCTTCCTACTCATACCTCCCCCCAGTTCTTAGCAACTACTAATCTACTTTTCATCATCGTGGCCTGACCTATCTGGACATTTCATGTAAAGGGAATCATATACTATGTGATCCTCTGTGTCTGGCTCCTTTTACTCAGCACGATGTTTTCGAGAGTCATCCATGTTGTAGTGTGTGTCAGCCCCTCATTTCTTCTCACAGCTGAATATTTCCGTTGTATCTAGGTACATATATATATATAAAATCGCTCGTGTAATGTACAAATTTGTTTATCCATTCGTCGGTGGATATTTGGGTTGTTTCCACCTGTCGGCTTTTGTGAATAGTACTGATACAAAGGTTTGCATACAAGTGTTTATCTGAGTACCTGTTTTCAGTTCTTTTGTGTGTGTGTGTGTATCTACATATGCATACATGCATGCATGCATGTGTATACATATATATGATAACATGGTCATATGGTAATTATGTTTAACTCTTTGAAGAACTTCTAAACAGTTTTCCATAGCAGCCATACTATTTACAGTCCCACTAGCAATGTATGGGAAGTTTCATTCCTTCCCATCCTTACTACTACCAATTTTTTTCTGGGTTTTTTTTTTTGTATGTTTGTTTTGTTTTAGATTTAATTATAGCCACAGTAGTGGATATAAAGCAGTGTCTTACGGTGGTTTTGATTTGCATTTCCCTCATGACTGAGGATGTTGAGATTCTTTTCATGTGCTCATTGGCCATTGGATAGTTTCTTTGAAGAAATGTCTGTTCAAGTTCTTGGGCCATGGGGTTGCTTGCCTTTTTGCTGTTGAGTTGTAGAGTTCTTTATATATGCAGGACTCTGGATCCTTATCAGGTATATGATCTGCAAACATTTTGTTCCATTCTGTAGATTGTCTTTTCACTTTCTTGATGATATCCTTTACTGCAGAAGGTATTATTTTATTTTCTTTAAACATTGTTTTACTTTATTTTTTCTCAATTTCTAAAAACCTCCAGCTCCTTTTAATTGAATATTGTCCCATTGTGTTTGTTTTTCTGTGAAATCTGTGTTCAAATCACTAACTCACTTTTATAAAGTATGTTCTTCTAATATAATCATAGAAGTTAATATTATGTCCTGTGTATGTATCCTTTTAATGTTTCTTCCAGTCTGTTGCTTGCTATTTAAATTTTTTTTTTGCTTGTCATTTAATTCTGTATGTAATAATATTCGTCGTATACAAGTTATTCATTATTTTACACTTTGACTATCTATCTCTTATGGCCTCTGGATATTTTTTCTTCTTTAAGAAGACTTCTAATATTATAAAAAATATTCTTGGGGCGCCTGGGTGGCTCAGTCGGTTGAGCGGCCGACTTCGGCTCAGGTCATGATCTCATGGTCCGTGAGTTCGAGCCCCGTGTCGGGCTCTGTGCTGACAGCTCAGAGCCTGGAGGCTGTTTCAGATTCTGTGTCTCCCTCTCTCTGACCCTCCCCCGTTCATGCTCTGTCTCTCTCTGGCTCAAAAATAAATAAAAAAAAAAAAAAGTTAAAAAATTTTAAAAAAATATTCTTTTATTTTTTTTAAATTCCACTTTTTATGTTTACACTTTTGATCTATTTTAAATTTAGTTTTGTGAATAGCTTTATTTTTTTAAAGGATTTTTAACTAATCTCTACCCCCAACGTGGAGCTCAAACTCAAAACCCTGAGATCAAGAGTCACACACTCCACCAACTGAGCCAGCCAGGCGCCCCATGAATGGGTTTAAATACGGACCATAGCATTATTTTATCCGTAAATGGATTATCAATACCAATCCTAGTCCCTTTGATTTGTAACATCTTGTTGATAGTACAAGGGTGTCTGACTTTCTGTTTTATTTCACTGATCTGTCCATCTTTTCCTTTGCTGAGACCACACTGTTTGAATTATTAACACAGCGTTATTATGGCAATATCGCACTTTTAGTATGTATTATCAAAATTGACTTGGGTATTCTTATGTATTCTCTTTTCCACATACATTTATGAATCATACTTTGAAGTTTCATTTAATATTTATTTATTGTCCATTTTTAATTAAGTTTGGAATATATAAATTAACTTGGACAGTGTTGACTTTACAATTTGATTTCTTCATCCGGAAACGTGTGCTTCCTCACGCACCTAGCCTTTCCTTTGTCTCCTCGAGTACAATTTTAGGATTTTCTCAACCTAGGTGTAGCAGATTTCATGTTAGATGCATTCCTTTTCTTGCCAGTGTTAACTTTTTTCTCCTGATGATTTGTAATTGATTATTGCTGTTCTTTGTGATGCTTGGAAGTAGTTTTTGATTGTGCTTTAACCACTCAGCTCTGCCATTGGTTCTAATGGTTTTCAGCTTAGACCCTTGGGTTCCCAAGTGGACAATCACATCGTCTGAAGTCGTGAGAGTTTTGTCTCTTCCCTCCTTATCTTACTGTGTCGGCAGCGCCCCCGCGATCTTGGGAATGCTTGCCTTGTTCCCAGCTCCTAAGGTTTCCTTGTCTGGAAGTTCATATTTTATCATAAGAAATTTCTTTTTTTTTTTAATTATGTACTTATTTAATAAGTACATGCTGGAGAAATTTAATTTGTAAGCTTTTCCAAATATAGTGGTCTTAGAGATTTTGCCCATTTTATAAAAATCACAAAGTAAGCATTACATTTCTTCTGCTTCATTAAAACATTTTAATCAAATTTTAATATTTGATCATTTCCTGGGTGCTCTATTTACTGAACAAATTTATTTCTGTAGCAGTTTGGCTGAAGGTCTGTGTGACTGGAAGAATCACTAAAATGTGTTTATTCAGGGGCACCTGGGTGGTTCAGCCGGTGAAGCGTCCGACTTCGGCTCAGGTCATGATCTCCTGGTTCGTGAGTTCGAGCCCCGCGTCAGGCTCTGTGCTGACAGCTCGGAGCCTGGATCCCGCTTCAGATTCTGTGTCTCCTTCTCTCTCTGTTCCTCCTCACTCACACTCTGTCTCTGTCTTTGTCGTCTGTCTCTCTCTCTCAAAAATAAATAAAGATTAAAAAAAATTTTTAATGCATTTATTTATGATTTGTAATGTTGTAGACAGAGGCAACTTCTTTGATGGGAAACCTTCACCAGGTCATGAAATGCTACTGCAGAGACTCCACAAACAACAAAGAATCCTTCTACGCGGGCACGCACACACACACACACACACACATGCCCACGCGGTTAGCTTTCTGAACATGGTGACCTTGTTGGGGATACCAATTCGCCATCACTTGCCTGTGGTAATTTTAGCCCCTCTCTGTCGTGGAACAGAGCCCTACTGTGGGGTTTTCCTCTATTCACCAAAGTTTGCTTTCCCTGGTAGATGTTTTGCTATCCGTGGTAAATGCACGAATCCAAGCTACAGTAGAATTGCTGAGTGTTGCAAATGTGAGAAAATACTTCCGGAAGTGCTCTACTCTGCCACCGCGGTGGGAAGGTCCCTCTGCACCGCCTTGCTCAGTGCTGGGACTGCAGGGCCTGCTCCAGGCTCTTTCTCCCCGTGGCCCTAGAGACACAGAGGTTTAATGAAGTTCAAGGCTAACTTTGCTCCCGGCTCATCTTGCTACAGCAGAAATCTCTTGCCCGTCAGCCAAGGACCATTCCTGGCTGGAGCTCAGCTGGCAATGTGCCTCCCATCGACATGTTAAATATTTCACAGCCACCTTGGTCTTCTCGGGTTTCCCTGTCCTGGTTCGCAGTTAGCCTCGCTGTTAGTTACTTCTGGGGGAAGCCCCGGTCTGCGGGGTGAAGGAAGCTACATCCAGAAGGAGCAGAGGGAGAACAAGAAGGAGGTTCAGAGTGTGGTCTCCCGAGGCATCTGACTTGAGCGGGAATTCCAGTTCCTGCACTTGGGAGCCATGGGGTGTTGGGCAAGTTCGCACCATTTCACCAAGCCCCGGCTTGCTTGTGTGCTAACCGTGGTGAATCAGACGTGGGGAGCCGTGGGGGCTCGATGAGAAAGGGAGTGACACCCATAGCAGCATATGGCATGTGGGGAATCGTAGTAAGGGTCTCCTGGGACACTCAAACAAAGGACTACACATAGAGTGGTTTAGACAGCAGGAACGTATTACTTTCCAGCTCCGGAGGCCTGACATCCAAAATCAACGTGTCACTGGCAGAGTTGGGTCCTTCTGAGACTGTGACGCATGGACGATCCGTTCCGTCCTTCTCGTTCCCCACTCATTTCTTGGCTCATTCATGCATCACCCTGCTCTCTGCCTTTATCTTCACATGGTCTCTCTCTCTGTGTGTGTGTGTGTGTGTGTGTGTGTGTGTGTGTGTGTGTGTTGTCTGTGTCCAAATTTCCCCTTTTTATAAGGATACCAGTCATATTGGATCAGGGCCACCCTACTGATCTCATTTCAACCCAATCACCTTAGGACTTCAACATAGGTATTTGGGCAGGGGGGGAGGCACCATTTAACCCATGACAATATTCAATAAATCTTTTCGATTTCAAAAAAAAATGTTCAATAAAGAATAACCAGTTGAAACCTGGAGAATTACCTCCAGATGAAAGAGACCACGATTCTCTGCTGAGCCATGCAATTTCTTGAGCATCCAGAGAATTCTTCAGACACAAAAAAAGTACATTTCTGTTGCATTGAGTTGCAGGAGATTTAGGTGGGGAGGAATCGGGGGATCTTCATCTCAGAGGGAGACAACCCGGGAAGCCTGGACACGAGGTTTGTTGGCTCACTCTGTGGCACTACCTGGGAAAGCCCCGGGGGCGGAAAGAGAGGAGAGAGGGGTGCTCCCTGCAAAGCGCTTTGCTGTGGCAACTGAGGCAGTGGCTGTGTCTGTTAAAGATGCTCAGTTTTCACAAGAGCCAGGTAACTGGAGGGCATTTTGGGGGGCCGGGTTGCTAGGCAACAGCTTTCTCCTTTCCCGGGGAAGGTATGAAGCATCCTGTTCCCCTTGTTCAGATGTCTCTTCTTTGGTAAAGTCTGGATTTAGAGAATCGGTGACATTTTAGAACTTTCGGTGGGGGGGGGGGGGCATGCATATATGTAATCAGTTAACAAAATCTAAACAGAAAGCCCTCCTGTTGGAAACGACATGGCTGACGTTGCCTCTGCTGCTTCTTGGCTATTTTTCTTATTGAATCGCCTACGAGCATCTGGGTTGTCTGACTATTTGGTCCTCAGCAGAAGTGGAAGTTAAGGATCAATGGACTGCCAAGTTTAGGTGTGATATCAAGCCTGGCTCCTCCTTTACTTTCAAATTTCAAGTGCCGGTGATAAAAAAGCAATTACCTGTTATCTTTTGTTGGAAAGACAGATAAGCACCAAACCCACTTACATTTCTCTTTATTTTCACGTCCCTCTGTTTGTTGAATGTCAGGTGTTTTTATTCTGAGGACTCGGCAGGAGAATGGGTGACTTGCCAGATCCAGCCCTTGGAAGCTTTGTTTCAGGGGAAACACGAGGCTGGTGATCCAGGACCCCAAGTTTCCTCACCTGGCCAGACTTCTTGCTGCAGGATTTTCGGGGCTACCTTTGAGCAGCAGACATTTTTATCAGACTCGGGCAGGGCGCTGAAAGAATTCAAGGGCATTTTTGTCTGTAAGAACACAAATATGGCTTCATGCATCGTTTTGCGGTGGGCGGGCTGAGTGTGGAGGGCACAGGTGGAAGCCGGTGCAGCCTGGTGGGGGAGCTTTGGGGTGACGTCGGGCAGGACGGGCTTTGCATCCAAGTCTTTGCCCAAGAGCGTTTAGTGAACACTGCCTCAAACCACTACCGCCCCAGCCGCCCCTTTCCCAGGTTCAAGGTTGCATCACCCCCCACCCCCGCCCGCATCCATCGATGGAGGATGCTCTGTGTCCCACAGTGGGACCGCTTATTCCAGACCAAAGACCGGGTTCCTAGGTCAGTGCCCACCGACTCCCAGGGCCGCACCCCTGAAGGGGCCCCTTGGGGAACCCTTGACATGCAAAGGGTGAGCTTCTCTTGTAACCATGTGCCTCCGGTGGCCCAGATGGCTCTTTAGGGCTTGTAGCTTCGTTCCACACCAATGGGAGCAAGAGTGGGAGTCAAGATTCTGTTCCACCTGTCACTTACTCGTGGTCCCTGCAGTGACAGCTCAGATTGTTCTTGGAGAAGAGGAGCCCCTAGCAGGGATTACAGCGTTCGTACCTCATGTGGGCTTGAGTCGGTGCACACTGGAGGTTCGAGGGCAGGTATGCCGCCCACGGGGGTTTGTATGGCTCATGGTGGTCCAGGCCCTGCCCCCCTAACATGGAGGTTCTGAGGAAAATGAAAAAAAATATATATATATACACACACACACACACACGTATATAAAATTATATATATATATATATATGGAGAGAGAGAGAGAATCTGAATCCCTGCTGCTGTGGGTTTCAATTGTAAATATTTTTCTCACCGTTTCCTTTACATCCACGGATTTCGAACAATACGACTAGATGTGTAAAGGTCTGAGCACAGCTTCACGTTTCGCAATCTGGCCGCAGGAATCTATGAGGAACGTCTGAGAGGTTTGGAGATCTGTTTGAAAGCTTCCTGGGTCCGACGTGAAAATACGCAGCTCTTCGTGGGAGCGTGACCTCAGGTGCTGCGAGCAAGCCACCCGGGCACCCGTTCCTGGGCGAGGTGGGGGTGGCCGGTTTCTGCTCCCAGGGAGCCGATGCAAGGCGGGGGTGGGGGGGGGGCGGTGGTGAGTCCACAGAGACTCCCCACGGCCAACAGCCCCGTGCAGACCCCGCCAGGTGTCGAGAGGCAGCACCGTGTTCCCACCGTGAGTGTGGCAGATGGACGGGAGCTCGCTGAGAGGCTCCAGCTTCTCCAGGAATGTCCCCGATTCTGTCAGTTTGCTGGGGGAGGAGGGAAGCCGAATGAGAACATGACGGGAACAAACAGACCTGGAATTCATTCTAGGGGTTTCGATCTTTCTCAGTAGGAAAATGAAGGTTGTAGGGATCCTGTGGGATTATCATGTTTTCTTCCCTTGGGGGCGAATGAGAGGCCCGGGAAAGCCATCTCTGTAGACATCATAAAAGGGCTGCCTATGTCTCTTGGGTCCTGGTTTATGACACCAGTGACAGACACACCCATGAAAGGAGGCACCGTATCCCAAACACGGCAGCGGCCTCTGTTGGGGAGGACGCCTTCCGGCCAGACCCAGAGGACTGGGAGAATCGGAGAGGAACATGCCTCGTGACAACCGTAAGGGCAGGCGCCGTGGAGAATGGCAAATGTGACACCAAAGAAAAGGAAATGACAGGGAAACTCTCCCACGACAGGACCAGAGAAGCGCTGAAGGGAGGCCTGCGCTGGAAACACAGGTGATCAGGTACCACACAGAAGTGGATTTGGCACAAGCAGGTGGACCTGGGAGTCCCATGGGGGCAGGAGGGCTGGTGGGACAGGACTTGCACCCTGGAGGTACAATGCACAGGTCTTCCCCAGGGAAGCGGATCTCGTGGGCGCAAGAAGGAAACCCCTCGGCAGGAGGGGGCACCGTGGCTCGGAGCTCTACGCGAGGGTGTGAGGAGGGAGAAAGAGCAGAGGCTGCCTGCTCACAGAGAATCGTTGCATTTCTCCCTCCCTCTTCTTTTTTCTTTTTAAAACACGTTTTTCCGTTTTGAGAGAGGGAGTGTGAGCGGGGGAGGGGCAGAGAGAGACGGGGATAGAGCGTCTAAAGCCAGCTCTGCGCTGACCGACCGTCAGCGCAGGGCCCGACGCGGGGCTCGAACTCACGGACCATGAGATCATGATCTGAGCCGAAGTTGGGCGCTCAACCGACTGACCCCCCCCCCCCACCCCCCAGGTGCTTCTTCCTCCCTCTTCTTTAGATGCAGAACCACCCTTGGGGGTTCTGGTCTAATCTGGTCCCAGCTCTTCTGGGGATTCTGGCCTCTCAGAAGAGGTCCCACGTGGACACACTGATTTGGGCCCGCCCCGGAGAAACCAGTGCTTGTAATGGGGCCCAGGTGAGCAAACTTTTCATTCGCTCTTACACGGTGAGAGGTTGACTTTGCTGAACTCAGAGTCGCTCTCAGGTGCTCCGACGTCCGAGCTCATTTCTCGTGGCTTTGTCTCCCCAGGAGCCAGATCAGGCTCTTGCCCCTGGGAAGCCCATCCATCCGGGCCAGCAACCGCTGACCGCTACCAGAGCAGCTGGTTTGTTTTTCTGGGGGCAGAAGCTTCCAGAGGGAAATGGTTCGAGCTGGGCCTTACATGATAAGACAGATTTGCCCTGAGTTGAAAGGCACTTACTTCAGAATCACACTGTTGGGTTCCGGGTTTATATGAATGGGGTTTGGCAATACAGTGGCAAGCTTTTCCTTCCTTCCTTCCTTCGTTCCTTCCTTCTTCCTTCCTTCCTTCCTTCCCTTTCCTTTTCTTCCTTCCTTCCTTCCTTCCTTCCTTCCTTCCTTCCTCCCCTCCTTTCCTCCCTCCCTTTCTTTCTTTCTTCCTCCCTTCCCTTCTTCCCTTCCTTTCCCTTCCCTTCCCTTCCCTCCCCTTCCCTTCCCTTCCCTTCCCTTTCCCTTTCCCTTCCCTGTCCCTTCCCCTCTTCCCTTCTATTCCCCTCTTTTCCCTTTCTCTTCCCTTTCCCTTCCCCTTCCCTTCCCCTTCCCTTCCCTTCCCTTTCCCTTCCCTGTCCCTTCCCTGTCCCTTCCCTTTCCCTTCCCTTCCCTTTCCCTTCCCTGTCCCTTCCCTTTCCTTTCCCCTTCCCTCCCCCTTCCCCTTCCCCTTCCCCTTTCCCTTTCCCTTTCCCTTTCCCTTTCCCTTTCCCTTTCCCTTCCCCTTCCCCTTCCCCTTCCCCTTCCCCTTCCCCTTCCCCTTCCCCTTCCTTTCCAGAATGCTTGCTTTGTGCTCACTCTGTATATGAGTCCTGACTCCACTTATTGGGGGCTGACCCAGGGTGACCCAGCTTGGATGGAACCCAGTAAAGGCTCCAGCCTCAGGGTTTGAGAGTTCCTGGGGCCAAGGCAAGTGCTGATGAATGGGACAAAGATGTAGCCGTGATGCCAGCCCCTGGGAGGGGGGCCTCGGAGCCCAGCTCTGTGACTTCTTGGAAGGGAACATCTGCAGTCACTAGCAGCACCTGCTCCCCCAGTGGTGACAACCAGAAATGTCTCCAGATAGTGCCAGATATTTCTCAGGAGGCAATTAGCCCAGCTGAGAACCACTGGTCTATGTTTAGGAGGGACACTGATTTGTAGTTTTCGTACCTCCTCTCTATGTTTTGTAATGTCTTTAGCAGATATTACTGGTAGTCTGTGGTAGGTTGTGCTGACCGTCTCTAATTTCCCAAGAGTCTTGTAGTATTGGCCTTATCTTTCTTCTTGAAGTTCATCTTTGCGATATATGCCTACAGGCTGCCTGAGCTAAGATTTTATTTTCTGCTGTCTCATCCTGTTCATTGTTTCCAGTGAAGCCATCGGTGCCTGGAGTTTTCTTTATAAAAAGGTGTCTTTAATAATGCCTGAATTCCTATAAGAGCTATAGGACTCCTAAGATTTTCTGTTTTATCTCGCGTCAATTTTGGTAAAGTCGTATTTTTTAAAAGCAATTTGTGCATCTTTTCTGTGTTGAATTTATTCCCATAAAACATGTTCATTGTCCTTTTCACGCCTGTCGTCTTAACACCTCTTCCATTCCTGGAAGTGGCTACTTGTATGTGTTTTTCATGGCTTTCTTGATTGGTTTTGTTGGTTTTTCTTTCCCTCAAAAACCCCAGTTTTGGTTTTGCTAATTTTTCTTTCATTTTTTTCCCTGTGCTTTCATTCATTTCTTCTCTTATTTTCATTTGCTTTTTGTCATCCATGTTAATGTGTGCAGCTGTCGTTTATTTATATTCACTGCTGGGTTGTTGACTGTCTCACTATTTATAAGTTCTCCTATCTGAGTACATTGTGGTTGTTTTCAGGATTTTGTCATTAAGAGCAATGGTGCTGTGGACAGTCTTGGAAATTCTGGTGTCAACGAGCAGGTTTCTTAGACACACACACCATATGTCGTTTATTCTAAGACGCATAATTTCTTATATCTTAATGTGTCTGAAATCGGAATGTGTCTTAAAATTCCTGGCATCTCAGAGCATAATTGGAAGCTTTTTCTTTCGTGGTGATACATAAGAGAATGGTACATCTTATACTCAACGAAGTGCTGAATTTTGATGAAATACTGTAAATCAGAACGAGCTCATCTTCACCTTCCCTAGGTCACGGTCACAGTGGTTGTGTCAGCGGATGCTTATCTGCCAAATATGGGAGTCGCTGTTGCCCTGTGTCTTTACCAATATTTAGCATTGTTATTTTTTACCAGTTGGGTAGATATGAACCAGTCTCTTATTATGATTTTATTTCCATTTCTCTATTTACTGATGAGGTTATTCAACGAACAGATATATGTATCCATATCTATCTATTCAGTTCAGTTGTTCAGGGAACATTCCTCTTCTGAGAAATGTATGTTCTGTCTTTGCCTATTTTTTCCATTGGGTTGCCAGTCTTCCTCAAATTAATTTATGGAAGTTTTTTTCTTATTGTTATACTAACTCTCTGGGGGGTTCCAAATACCTTATTCTAATTTATAGCTTCCTCTTTTTATCACATCTATCAGTGGTCAGAAGTTCTTAAAAATACTTGAATTTACCAAACTTTTATTTGCTAATGTTTGCTTTGGGGACATTTTAAAGGTATCGTGTCTTTCCCAAGGTCATGACTGTTTTATCTCTTAACAGTTTCAAAGCCTTACCTTTCCAATTTAAGTTTTTAGATTATCTGGAGTTGATTTGTGGGCATGGGAGGGTGTAGGGAATGGATTTTGGTTTTTAAACTACTGACAACTAATTGTCCCAGCATCGTTTATTATGGTTTGTTTTTATCCATGCCACCTCATTATTTTTCACATTTCATATATGGGAGCGTCTCTTTCTGGGTTCCTTATTCTTTTCCACTAGTCATTTTTTTGTTTATTCCTGTAGCGATACACTGACATTTTCTCTACATTTTTAAATTTTGATATCTGATAGGGAAAATTCCTCTGCCCTGACTATTTGTGTGTCTGTCTGTCTTCCAAAGGCAGCCTATCGATAACCCTGTCCTCTTAGGTTTGACATCTCCCCTCACACACACAAAGAGGCTTGGGTCATCTGGGCATCTTAGACAGTCCCACAGGAAGTGGGGCATCGACAACTAGGTGCTTCTAGAAGCCTCCCATCCCAGATGGTGGGCATATTCTCTTAGAAGGACTTGAGAGTCTAACCTGATGGATGAGGTTGGGATTGATGAGCCCATTTTTCAGATGAGGAAGTTAAGAAAAGGCAAGTGACTTTTTCGGTTCACATGGCTAGTCCATGGTGAATCTGGCCTTCAGTGCAGGTCAGTTTCATGGGTTTCCACTGCCCTCTGCACAAAGCAGGGTTTCCTGTGATCATGCAGCCCCAGCTTAGTCGGGTAAGTTGTGCATCTCATGCCCAGACGAGCTCCGCAGTGTTACCCTTCATTCGGTCTCAGGTTCAGCCCCACCCGGCCCCGCCTGACCTGTTTTTCAAGAAGCTGGAGCTGCTCTGCTTTTGCTCTTTCTGCCCAACTACCCTCTCATTTACGTCTCTAGCCTATTTAGAAAAAATATCTGCTCTTAAGCTTCTAAAATTCCCTTAGACTGGTGTGTTCTCCCTCTCTTTGCTCAGACACCTAAAAGTGCTAAATCTTGGTGTTTGCTCCTTTTTTTTCACCTTCCTAAGAGCCGGTGGACCCATGGCCAGGTGTCTCCTTAGGCACCGCTCCTTTGTGTCTCTGTGCAAGTAGAGAGAAAGGAAAGGCTATTCTGGGGAGCCGGCAGGAGAGCGGTAATTACTGAAGCTAATGCTTCAGCTCTCTCTAAAGTTCAAGTTCATTAGTGAAACTTTATCTTGTCATTCTAGTTTCTGGTTTCTGATGAGCTGGTACTTATTTTGCAATCAAGAGTAAAAATGTTGAATTATAATAATAACTAGAATCATTAACTTTTGCTAAAATGTTAAGCTGCATATAAACTCCACACAGACAGAGATGTTCTGTCTGTTTTGCTCATTTCTGTGACTTCAGGGTCTACACTAGTGCCCGGCACAGGGTTGGCGATACATAAATATTCTCTGGGGAAATAAATGAATTTTATCGAGTGCTTTCTATATACCAAGCCACATCCTAATGGTTTTCAGTGTGTCTTCCCTCTCACTGCTCATAATAACCCAGTGAAACAGATACCATCATCCCTGTTTTGCAGATGGGGAAACTGAGGCACAGAGAGTTCGGGAACTTGTCTAAGTCACAAACTTTTTTGTTATTTATTTTTTATTGAAGTATAATTAATATACAGTGTAATGTTAGTTTCAGGTGATTCAACAATTCTATACATTACTCAGTGCTCTTCACGCTAAGTGAGGTCTTAATCCCCTTAGTCTATTTCACCTACCCCCTACCCCCCCCACCCCCTCTCTGCCAACCACTCGTTTTATGTATTTAAGAGTCTGGGTTTTTGTTTTTCTTTTTTTTTTTTTAATTTTTTTAACATTTATTTATTTTTGAAAGACAGAGACAGAGCGTGAGCAGAGGAGGGGCAGAGAGAGGGAGACACAGAATCCGAAGCAGGCTCCAGGCCCTCAGCTGTCAGCACAGAGCCCGACGCGGGGCTCGAATTCACAAACCGTGAGATCATGACCTGAGCCGAAGTCGGATGCTTCACCGACTGAGCCACCCAGGCGCCCATGTTTTTGTTTTTCTCTCGAAGTTACACATTTTAAGTGGTCAAACTAAACTCAAGTTCTTATTTATGGAATGCCAAAGGGCCTTCTCTTAGCTTCCATGAAATAATGTCTCTCTCATTCAAGGTCCATTAATTTGAAACCCTGTCTATGGGAGTCTGAGAATCACTGTTGTTCAGTTCACACATTTAGGGGGGTGGGGGAAAGGGAGGCATCATTACACATCTTTTTCTTACAGTTGCTATAAATAGACAAGTAACCCAATTTAAAAATGAGCAAAGGGTCTGCATAGACGTTTCTTCAGAGACATACACCGACAGCCAACAATCCCATGAAAGAGTAGACAATATTTTAGTCATTAAGAGAATGCAAATTGAAACCACAATGAGATGGCACTACCCACCCTATAGTCAGAAAGATGGACAGTAATGGGGCACCCGGGTGGCTCAGTTGGTTGGGTGTCCGACCTTGGCTCAGGTCGTGATCTCTGGCCCTGCATCGAGCTCTGCGCTGACAGCTCAGAACGTGGATCCTGCTTTGGATTCTGTGTGTGTGTGTGTCTCTCTCTGTCCCTGCCCCTTCCTGCTCGTGAGCTCGCTCTCTCTCTCTCAAAAATAAACAAATGTTAAAAAAATTAAAAATAAAGTAGAAAATGTCAGCTGCAGAGAGGGGAGTCTAGCCGGGAGGGGTGAGTTAGAAGACAAGGAGAGCTGGAGACCAGGGCTCTCTCCCAGGAGCCCGACCAGCTCTGCTGCTCCCCAGCTGGAGCTGCTCTGGCAAGCCCTGCCCCTCTCAGAGCCTCCGAGTCCTTTCCTTGTAAAGCGGCCGGTGTGGACGAGCTGATATTTGCGGCAACCTTTCTCCTTCTGTGCCTCCACGTTGAAGGGGGTGGGTTTCCTGGGTCTCGTATAGGGTCTGTTAGATCAGGAGGGACTGGCAGGGAACATGGGGCTCTGGATCTTTGCCCCGTTAAAGAGGAGCATCAGTGGTAACAAAAATGGGAAAACCACACCATTCAAAACCAACAGTGCCCAGCGAACACAGCAACCTTGTCTATCTGGCCCGCGCAGCTGCTAAGCTTTCAGGGAGATGTGTAGACGAGGGGCCACTCGGCTTCCTGCACAGACACCTGGGAGCAGGGCCGAGTGTGCGTGAGCATCCCCGAGCCTGGGCTCTCGGACCTGGGTCAGGGCCGGCAGCTCTCTCCCCCGACAGGGCCCCGAGGTACAGTGTGCGCCCAATGGCTCCTACACGCCATTTACCTAAATGAGAGATTGACGACCGGGCGCCCTTGGGTGCCGTGCCACCCTCGTCTGTCCAGCTCACAGGGGAGCCTGTTTGCCTCTCCGCGGGCTCCTGCCAGGTCAGGCGGACGCAGGGCAAGAAACGAGAAGCCGCACAGACCCACAGACTGGAGTCAGGTTGCTCCTCAGGAAGGAGAAGAAATCCACGCTGACGGCTCATGAAAATATTCCTGCGGCTTGTTTGCGTAACGCGCCCTGAGCCGACAGGTTGTCTTAGTCTCGTGGAGCGTGTGGCTCTACGGCTGGGCGGGACGTCACTCCGGGTTCTTTTGCAGGAGGTTTCGAAGACCGCCCGGTTTTCTGCCCTGTGTGGCGCTTGCTCTCCAGGCCTGAACTAAAAGCAAACAAACAACTCCCCCTTGCTCATCCTGCAGGACGCTGCCTTGGCTGCAAGTCGGCTGAGTGCGTTCCGTTGCAGCCTGGGGCACACGGGGTGGGGGGGGGACGCCCACGCAGGGGTCTCTTTCTGCTCACTGGTGTCCAGAGTAGGGTCCCAGGTTGCTGGCACCACCTGTGAAGGCAGCAATGGCCCCTCTGAAATCAAACCACCCTGTGACTCTCAATACAAGATAATAACGGCTCGTTTGGTGACCTTGATGTTCCTTGGTGACCTTGACATCCCCTTGATGTCTCGGGGCAGGGCCGCATGGCAGACCTAGACGGTGTCCCTGAGGCCACGCAGGCCCCTGCACAGTCCACGTGTCACAGATGGGGAAGCTGAGCCGGGAAGGGGCTGACCGGCTCAAGGTCACAGCTGAGGGGCCAGGTGGGATCTGGGCCCAACGTCCTTGCTGCCCATTTGGGCTTTGCAGGCCACATCATGCTGTGTCCCTTTTATTTATTTATTTATTTAGTTAGTTAGTTAGTTAGTTAATTTTCTTTATTTTTGAGAGGCAGAGAGAGACAGAACGTGAGCGGGGAGGGGGCAGAGAGAGACAGAGACACAGAATCCGAAGCAGGCTCCAGGCTCCGCGCTATCAGCACAGAGCCCGATGTGGGGCTTGAACTCAAGGACTGTGAGATCATGATCTGAGCCGAAGTCGGACGCTCAACCGACTTAGCCACCCAGGTGCCCCACGCTGTGTCCCTTTTGAAGCCAAAAGAAAGGAGGAAACAGCGCCCTCTTTCAACCTCTCCTACTCCTCCTCCCTGCGGCCGAGACCCAGGCCCCCTGCTTAGGGGAGGCTGCACATTCCTTGGGAACCTAGCAGAACCCCTGTCCCCCCAGCCCCAGGCCCCCCGGTTTTCCGCTGACCTGGGCTGCCCTCCAGCTCACAAGACTCTCTTTTGAGAGGGGAGGTGCGTTCTCTCCCTTTCACACTGGAGCCCCCGTTGAAGGGATTTGGATTACACGACAGAGGCCATTTCTGCTTACTTGCTTACCTCTGTCATGGACCTAAAATGAGGGACTTAAAATGACCCCCCTCCCTCTCCCCTCTCCCCGTACATGGGGGAACAAAAGGTGGAGGGAACGATTACTTTTCAGAGATGCTTTTAAGAGGGCTACTAAAATGATCTATCCACGTGTCTCTTTGCCCTATCTACTCCTCAAAAGAACTCAAGCGTTTACTAAGAAAATATTAGCTTATAAGACCAACAGGAGTTCAGAACGAAAGGCACAAGATAACCTGCAGAAAGAACTGAAAGCAGGAACTCGAAGGAGTATTTGTACAGCTGGGTTCACGGCAGCATTATTCATGATAGCTAAGGGTACAAGCGACCCAAACATCCGACATGTGAATGGATACACAAAATGTGGTCTATACACACAGCGGAATATTACTCAGCTTTAAAGAGGAAGGACAGGATGTCTGGATGGCTCGGTCGTTAAGTGTCCAACTTCAGCTCAGGTCCTGATCTCACGGCTCATGGGTTCGAGCCCCGCATCGGGCTCTGTGCTGACAGCTCCGGAGCCTGGAGCCTGCTTCGGATCCTCTGTCTCCCTCCCTCTCTGCCCCTCCCCCACTCATGCTATGTCACTCTCTCTCAAAACTAAATAAACGTTAAAAAAAATTAAAAAAAAATAAAGAAATAGGGTTTTAAAAAAACAAAGAGGAAGGAAATGCCGATACCGGCTATAGCATGTGTGACTTTTGAGGACGCGTTCGGTGAAACAAGGCAGTCACGAAATGACAAACGCTGTGTGAGTCCGCTTATGTTAGCTCTCTGGAGCAGTCACATTTAGGGAGGCAGAGAGTTGAATAGCGTCGCCCAGAGCCCGGGGGTGTGGAATGGGGGAGTGAGCTTTTGTGGGCACAGCTTCAGGTGTACAAGGTAAAGGGTTCTGGAGAGGGGTGGTGCTGTCCTGATGGTTTCACAAAGGGGAACATACTGAACCACCACAGAACTGGACACTGAAAAATG
The DNA here is from genome assembly GCF_027475565.1 of Acinonyx jubatus. Lineage (NCBI taxonomy): Eukaryota > Metazoa > Chordata > Mammalia > Carnivora > Felidae > Acinonyx > Acinonyx jubatus. Next base: position 80,124,681 of record NC_069393.1, on the reverse strand, counting down.
ACGACGGTCGTACCTTGATGTGTGTTTTACCGCAATTGAGGGGCTCAAAAGAAGACGGCCCATGAGGGCAAATGATCAGCCCATGAGGGCAAACCGGGAGCCAGCCTGGACACCGAGGGCCAGAGACACGGTGCATCAGGTTCCAGACCTGTCGGAAATCAGCTGTGAAATGGCTGGAAGACCCGCGGATAGGCTTTCAAAACATCTCTATGGCCTTGATTTTCTGAGATGAAAGTTAGATGTAAAACTGGGGCTGATAACACGGTCCATTTTCTCAAGGGCCCGTTGTGTCCCAGACGCTGTGCCGAGCCCACAAAAACCTTCCTTCGGCTCATTTCATACGTCCCAGCCCGACAATGCCTGTGTCAGTATGCCTTTCTGACCGAGGAGCAGACACGGGCTTGGAGGTTGTGTGGCTCGTCCAAGGTTGTAGCATTAGAACACGGTAGCTCCGGGGTGTCACCCGGGGCCCTGCTACCAAAGCCCAGGTGCTTTCTCACGCTTCAGAGATGTTACCAGGTCTACAGACCCTGTCCCATTTCTACCCTTTCTGCAGGGACAGTGATCATTAATTATTGCAAAGTCTTAGCTTGAGGTTTACTGGTTGGGTGACCCTGGCGGGTTTCTTCAATGAGCCTCAGCTTCCTCACCTGTAAAACTGGGGTAGTAACCGTGCCCTCCTCGTAAGGCCATTTTGAGCATTAAAGGAGGTAACACTGTGACCAGCATGGGTTGTCTCGTAAAGAGGGGAAAATAAATTTTGGGCGTGAAGATGTACCAGTGACATTGACCAGACTCCATGCCCCTTGGGATCAGCCAGTGAAATCTACATTGGTTTGGTGTTTGTGAAAAGGCTTACCAAGGTGCTGTCCATTTACATAGAGACCCATGCTGCCAATGCCTTGTCTCCAGGGATGAAACCACTTTCCTTACGAAACGGCATATTTCATTTGAAAAGTAAGGAGTTCTGAAGTTGGTGGATTGTGTCCCCCCGTGGACCTGGCTGTTGCACACTCGCCCTTAGGTTGCGATTCCTCTGCACGAGCGTCACCTTCAGTCCAGGCGATATGGTTCGGTGATTTCTCCAGGTCCCCACTTGCTTCGTTTATCACAGTTCTCCCTTTCTAGAGTTTAACTATTTTGAGAGAGCAAAAGAGAGAGTGGGGTAGGAGCAGAGAGAAGTGGGGGAGGGAGAATCTCAAGCGGGCTCTGCACCGTCGTTGCACGCAGAGCCCCACGTGGGGCTCGATCCCACGAACCGTGAGATCTCGGCCTGAGCCAAAATCAAGAGTCAGATGCCTTAACCAACTGAGCCATCCTGGTGCCCCTGCGTGTTCTATCTTTTGGCAAAAATCCTTGTTGCTCATTATAAGCTACCTCAGATGTGGTTGGGCATAAATGATAAACCAGCGTTCATTATACTTTAGTGTCAAAGGTGTTTTATTAAATTGTATGAAAACCGATTGTTCTTATAGCTTGCATGGTAAACCGACTGTTACATTGCCCAATATTTTAGATACACTGGCTCGCAGAATTTGGTTACGTATTAAAAGCGGGTTATTCACATGAACATTGTGATGTTTTCTGAATGCACGTTCCTAGTCAGGGCGCTTTTAAACGGTAAAAATGGTGCTTGGCGAGAGGACCAGCATCGTCAAAAACAGGCGAAAAATAAAGTACTGAGAAGCTGGGGAGGAGGTGGAGAAATGGGTATCTGACCGTAGGCGGTAGACGAAACAGCTCCTTGTCTCACACCTGACAGTGCTCCTTGGAAAGCTTCTACATAGTGGTCATGAGAACTTTCCTTACTTGTCAAAGCCAAGGTGGAATCCCTGCCCCGCCCCTGGTTGCCGTGTACACATTCCAGTGACTCCATCACAAGTACAACCTTTAGAGGTTCTCCAGCCTAAGGCGGAAGGTGGGAACCTGCCTCATTCCAAGAGTAGTTACCGATGGAAACTGTGCTGGGTTTTTCTTTCTTTCTTTTCTTTTTTCTTAGCCAAACACCTCCTTGTCATTAACAGACCTTTGAAACGGAGTAAAATGTATTTGAAATGCCAGTGATATATACGATAAAAGTGCCTGAGGAAGGTATGTTGTGATTTTTTGCCCCACAGGTGTAACTCTTGTCCAAATATAAAATAATTTGTTCATTCAGTCACCATGCAGTGAGTGTCCCCAGCTGGCCAGGTGCTAGACGAGGCACGGGAGGAGGGAGATGAATAGGAGAATGTCTTCTGAAGACCTCAGTCCGCTTGGGGAGGCAGACGCGTGAACAGATCATTACAGAAGAGTGTAGTGAGGACAGAAGGTAGTGACAGCCTGTCAGGGGCATAGATGCGGGCCGAATTGTGTTCCTCAAAAAGATTCGTTGGAGTCCTAACCCCCAATACCTGCGAATTCACGTGACCGTATTTGGAAATAGAGTCCTTGCAGATACAGTCGAGATGAGGTCAGACTGGAGGGGGGGAGGCTTAAAGCCAGTGGCTGGTGCCCTTGTAAAGAGAGGGATTTGCAGACACAGAGACAGAGGAAGGATGGCCATGTGACGATGGACACAGACCTGCGCGTCACACTGCTACATGCTAAGGAACATGAGGACGGCCGGCAACCGCGAGCACTCAGCAAGTGGCGAGGGAGGATGCTCCCCTGGGTCCTTCAGACATGGCATGGCCGGCCAGCACCTTGATTTGAGATTGCTGGCCTCCAGAATAAATTCCTGTCGCCACCTCATTTGTGATAACTTGTCACGGCAGCCCCAGGAAATGTACGTGGGTGCCATGCTGGACCGGGGGGCATGCAGGGTAGGGTCAGCCACGGAGCCCTCCCCAGAGGAGACAGTCGTGAGCTGTTTCAGAGCACGAGGAGGTAGCCGCACGGGAAGATCGGAAAGGTGGCACCCGGGATCGTAGAGACGCGGGAGCTGCCACCTCGGGGAAGTAGCAGCAGGCTTCTTTTAAGGGCATCTAAGCCTAGTCTCCTAGAGCCCCAGGGCCCCAACACAGGAGCTCAGGTTCTTATGTGTATGTTTCTCACGCCCTGTTCGAGGAGGGGAGGGCAGATTGGGGATCCTTTCGTTAGATTTTTCAAGGGAGCCACAAGGTCACAAACTGGTGATGTCAAGGAGATTGGGGGCGGGGAGCCAGACAGGAGACGAGGCTGGTGTGGGGTCACCGGCTTGACTGTGACCTCACCAGGAGCAGGCAGTACTGGTAGGATTAACCAGATGGGACGGAACAGAGCCTATCTCGTAAGGAAAACAGGCCTTGGCTTTCCACTGGACATTGGAGGGGAAGAGGGGGGTAGGAAGGGACGCCTCAGTTTCTATTGTGGGCGATAGGTGGATGGTGGCCACTTGCCGAAATAATGGGTGTGGTTTGGCAGGAGAAGGAGGAGAGGACGAGGAGGAGGAGGAGGAAGAGAGGAGGAAGAGGAGGGAGAGGAGGAGGAGAGAGAGGAGGAGGAGGAGAGGAGGAGGAGGAGAGAGGAGGAGGGAGAGGAGGAGGAGGAGAGAGGAGGAAGAGGAGGGAGAAGAGGAGGAGGGAGAGGAGGAAGAGGAGGGAGAAGAGGAGGAGGGAGAGGAGGAGGAGGAAGAGAGGAGGAAGAGGAGGGAGAAGAGGAGGAGGGAGAGGAGGAGGAGGAGGAAGAGGAGGGAGAAGAGGAGGAGGGAGAGGAGGAGGAGGAAGAGAGGAGGAAGAGGAGGGAGAGGAGGAGGAGGGAGAGAGGAGGAAGAGGAGGGAGAAGAGGAGGAGGGAGAGGAGGAGGAGGAAGAGAGGAGGAAGAGGAGGGAGAAGAGGAGGAGGAAGAGAGGAGGAGGAGGAAGAGAGGAGGAGGAAGAGGAGGAGGGAGAAGAGGAGGAGGAAGAGAGGAGGAAGAGGAGGGAGAGGAGAAGGAGGAAGAGAGGAGGAAGAGGAGGGAGAAGAGGAGGAGGGAGAGGACGAGGAGGAAGAAGAGGAGGAGGGAGAGGAGGAGGAGGAAGAGAGGAGGGAGAGGAGGAGGAGGAAGAGGAGGGAGAAGAGGAGGAGGGAGAGGAGGGAGAAGAGGAGGAGGGAGAGGAGGGAGAAGAGGAGGAGGAGGAAGAGAGGAGGCAGCTTGGGGAGAGTTGGTTCCCTTTCATACTAGGTGATTTGGAGGCTAGGTGGTTCTAGAGGTTGGTGCTCACAGAGGAGATCTGGGTCTTTCCTTGGCATGGGTTTATAAAGTGAGCAGAGGCCACGGTGTGTCTGAGATTTGGCACGAGGGCCCAGAGGGAGAACAGGATGGTCAAAGAGAGAACCCACAAAGGAAAGTAAGACACAGTGGCCAGAAGGGAGGAAGACAGAAGACCCGTTGTTCCAGAAGTCAAAGATGGAAAGATCTCCCAGAGACACTGGGTAGCTAACAGGGTCAAACCCCACAGAGATGATTAGTTTAACTTAAATTGGAGAAGTGGTTCTGAGAAACATCCATTTTGAAATGCTTTCGTAAGGTATGGTTCAACGTGGCAGAAGCTCCTGTTAAGGCTGTAGGTGAGGAGAGGCGTTTATGGACCCAGAAGTGGGAATCTGGATGCGCCTTCTTGTCCCTGATGTGGATGATGGAGGAATGCAAACACGCGTGCTCGCCAAACTAACTGAAGGCTGGGCACGTCATTTCCACATGACTTTGATGGAGTGATTCATCAGGCGGTGCTCGTCCGCTGTTTTTGTAGCGACGCCTCGAGCATTGTTGGGTGCTGTATGGGAATTGTGGGTGATTCCTTGCTCCTACCCTGTGCTTCACCCATTGTGCTTACCTGCCGGTCTCCAAATATGCTGGATTTTTCTGCTTTTTCTACTCTAAGCCATTTCCACCTTCTCTTACACCTCTGTTCAGGCTGTGCCACCTTCTGTCCGCCCCACTTCTATATTTGTCTAAACTCACCCCATCCTATAGGGCCATTTCATCCCAAACCCTGCTGGGGTCCCTTTCGCTGGCAGGGCTCTGTCCGTGGCTCGCGGAGGCCGGGACAGCAGAGCCATGGGCGGGAGAGCTTCTCATTGCCTTTGCCTCAGTCCAGGGCCCCCAACACCCCGAGTGCTACATAACTTCCTGCTCTGGACTCCATGCCTGAAGCACGCCTTCCTCCAGAGAGGAAATCTGAATTTCAGGAGTGTCTGGCTCAGGGTCTCTTGATGTGTTCACTTAATGTCACTCATGAATCTTGTGGGCTCTGGAAAGGGGCTCAAAGTTGAGGGTGAATGGCCTTGGATGAGTGGCTAAGGCTGATGGAGACAGAAGCATATACAGACCTTTCAACCATCTCGGGAGAGGAAACTTCTTCAGACATGCCAGTGCATTGACACCTTCCCTGGGGCCCAGAGGACCAGAGCACTGGGCACCACACAACTGATCCATAAACCCGCAATGGATTGTTGGCTAAAATCAGGCTGATTTTTAAAAAAAAATTTTTAATGTTTATTTATTTAATTTTGAGAGAGAGAGAGAGAGAGAGAGAGAGAGAGAGAGAGAGAATGGAGGAGGGGCAGAGACAGAGGGAGACACAGAATCCGAAGCAGGCTCCAGGCTCTGAGCTGTCAGCACAGAGCCCGATGCAGGGCTTGAACCCATGAACTGCGAGATCATGACCTGAGCCGAAGTCGGACCCCACCCCTAGTCAGGCTGATTTTTAAATTAATATCAAAATAAAAGTCAGGATGCTGGTGGTGTTGATGGCTTTATTTTAGTGGAAGTAAGTGGTTAAGGGTCCCATTTAGATCCCCCTAGATACAGTTTTCCAAAAGCCATGGTGTGGTTTTGCGATCAAAAGCATGTGGTTTCCTCCCAGGGCCCTAAACTTACCCTTTGTAGAAGAGCTTGTTGGCTTAAGACTGGCAGTGTTCTTGGACCCGAGCTGCATTGAATGTTTTGGAGGGCTTGCTAAAATCTCTCTGCTAAGTCCCACCCAACTCTCTGATTTAGTAGATCTGCAGGAGGGCGGGTGGGACTCGAGAATGGGCACTTCCAGCAAGTTCGCCCATGATGCAGAAGGTTGTGGTCCAGGAGCCCCACTCTGAAAGCTCTCAGTCTTAAACAGTGCTGTGCAGTAGGACCCCATTGGGTTTCCAAGAAGCAGAGCCTGAGGTAGGGATTGGGAGACATGTGGGTGAGGGTGTGCCCCAGGAAAGGACTGTGAGAGAGTTAGGGAGGCCTGACGGGGTACAATCTGGCCCTTGGCTTACCCTCTGGAGCATGCACAATAGAGCTTTCCTGGCTTTTGTACCTCTTTTGTGTCCCACCCCTGGCTGTGGGCCAACATACAGAAAGGTGCAGCATCCACAGAGGACTGTTGTCAGAGAAGAGTGAAGCTGTGAGTCCCTGACAGCTACCCTCCCAACAGCTGGGTGATGGGACGGCGCCCCACAGCAGGGCGCAAACGGAGACAGCTCCAGGTCTAATGTCACAGAGGGGAAACTGGAGTCAGGGAGGTCATGTACACTACCCAAAGCGGTACAGCCGGAATTTGGCTCCGGGCTGCGAGATTTCTGGGATGGCACCTGGGCTGGTGTATATGCCCTGCAGGTGCACAGGGCCTGCCCGCCGTCTGCCAGTTTCCTCTTAACCAGGACGATTTCTTGATGCGGAGTGGACTCAACCGGCCCCTGGGGGAGGTCTGGGCCAGGCCAGCTCCCACTGTGGAGAGGAGCAGACTGGCCTGGCCCCTTCCTGTCCTCGCACCAGGAGCAAGACCAAGGCCACGTGCAATCTGGTCTGGTTAATGCATCTTCTGTATGGGAGACGTGAACCACTTTCCCATGAAACTCATGGGTTCCAGCTACTGGAAAAGCCAAAACTCCTATTTACTGTAGTTCTTGCTAACCTGCCCCACGTGTCCCCTGGCTTTGTCTTACTTGGAGATGCCAGCACGGGGTCACCCGATGGCGGGGGCCTCCATCCGTGGTCAAGCGGGAAGGCACAGGGGATGTGTCCTCACTGCATGCCAGGCACTCTGCTAACAGCCTTGCTATTCATCGTCCCATTATTTCTTACAGGGTCTCATTTCCTCTGACACTTGGGAAAACAAGACTGACAATTTAACCAACTTACCCCCAAATTACTTAAATTGACCAAGTGGTGAATGGCAGACACAGATTTGATTCAGGGTCTTTCTTTCCCAAATTCTATGCTTTTAACCACTCTCGTAACTCACCTCCTTGTGTCCTTTGAGGTCATTGTATCAGACATCCTCTTTTGTGGCTTTAGTCTTACCTCATTTTCACTCCAAAATAGGCTCGTGGCTGTAAGTTCCAACTTTACCAGTTTTGTGAACTCTCGTACGTATGTCTTCACGTTTGATCGTCGTGTGGTTCGTGAGTTTTTGAGCCCTTTCTTTCGATAAACAGTGCATTGTGAATACTTACCCGTGTTGCTACATAGACCTTATATTTATTGTTTTAAAGGCCCTACATTTCATCCAATGCATCTACCTCAGTCTCCCCAACTAGGATGTCTGCATCCTAGTCCCCGGAATTGGTGGACATCCTACCTTTCATGGCAAAAGGGACTTTGCAGATGTGGTTAAGAACCTTGAGACGGGACTGTGATCCTGGATTATCTGTGGGTCCAATCTAAGCACAAGGGTCCCCATAAGAGGGAGGCGGGAGGGTCAGAGAGAGAAGAAGTGATGATGGACACAGAGCTTGAGTGACGTGCGGCCACACGCCAAAGAAAGCCGGCAGCATCTAGAAGCTGGAAAAGGCAAGGAACCACATTCTCCCTGGAGCCTCCCAAAGGAGTGCGGCCAGCCAGTCCCTTGACTGTAGCTCTGTGAGACTTGCACTGGACGTCCGACCTCCAGAGCTGGACGATAACACATCTGTGCTGTTTGAGCCCCGAAGGTGGTGGGCAATATTGCAGCAGCCGCGGAGTGCTGAGACTCAGCCCCTGCTTGTCTGGGTCCAGTTCTGGCCCTCCTCCCTGCTGGGGGGGATGCCCCTGCCCCGTAGCTCATGTTTATCACATGTCATTATGTTCTGGGCATTGTGCTGAGGGCAGGTTAGGTAGGCCACTCAATCTCTTTCAGGACCTCTCTAAAGTAGGCTCCATTATTATGTCCCATTTCACAACAAGGAGCCAAGGGATGCGGAGTTACTTTCCCAAAGCCACGCGTGTAGCTCGAGATCCTGGGACCTTGTGGTCTGACTCTAGCGACCATCTAGGCTGGGATGGGAGGCGGTGCTGTCTTGGTCAGACTCATTAAGAGTCATAACCAGTGCGGGTTATCAGACATCAACCCCAGATCCCACCCCGGCCCAAGTCCTTTACATACACTGCCCTCAGGGCCTTGATGGCAAGGCTGGGCGAGAGATGTTCGTCTGTGCATTTCATGGCTGGAGAAACTCAGAGAGGCCAAGTAACTCACCTGCTGCAGGTGAGCTGGGGGCTGAGCTGGGCTGCAGCTCTGGGTCTAGCTGGCCCCAAAGCCTGTGCTGACTTCAGACTTCTTAACACGAGGCCACATGACTAGAGCCGGGAGATTTCCTTCTTCATCAGCTTTATTGTCAGCTCGTCGTGATGCATCGACCCTGCAGAGAAATCCGTGAGATCTTTCAGGTCTTACGTTTGTGCTTCATGGAAAGTGGTCTGTGCGCGTCACCTTGGATGACTATCTGTGTCCCTCAGTAATGGAAGGAGATGGAGGTGTAGTCACGCATCTGCGTTGGAGCTGATGGGGGCTCCGTCGTCACTCAAGGATGAGAGGGGACGCGAGCAGGCTTTGGATGGGTCAGTGGTGGCCCTTGAAATGCCCATGATCCCCTTGCAAACCTGCCAAGATTAAAAGTGCTATAGTGTACCATTTTCTCCGTAAAATGCTTGAAATTCTGCGAGTTATTTCAGTTATATTGTAAATTTTTAATAAGCCCTTCTCGTGAGTTGACGAAGACAGCCTCTTCTCCCTCTTCTCTAACTTAGAGAACCTCATCACCAGCACTAGCCGTTGGGGAACCGTTCTTCGTAGGCTTTGGAAAAATCACTCTCCCCAGAATATCTGTATTGTGAGGGTGACGTTGTTCCCTGGGCTGCAGAGACTGGACCACGCAGGCTCTTCTTCTCTTCACCCTCCTTCCTGTGTTTGGTATACATTCCTGACTTAGCAACAGGCACCCAGGCGGGCATCATAATGCTGCTGGGTTGTGATCCTGTTCGGTGCTGGGTTGTGATCCTGTTCGGTGCTGGGTTGTGGATCCTGTTCGGTGCTGCAGAGGAGTGCAGGGCGGCTTTGGTGGACAGGAAAATCCCACAGAGTGGTTCCACAGACTTGTCCACAGCTACCAAGCTCGTTGCTGGTGGGGCAGCTGGAACCCAGGTTCACGATTCTCGGCCCCCTGCCGTGTGCCCTTGGCTCTGATGATAGGCTCTGCTGTCAGTGTGGCAGGTGTCTCTGTGGAGGGCTATCCACAGTGTCTTACTTATCCCCACAGTGGTATCACAGGTATTATCCTCAGCCGGTCCGAAGCAGTTTCACTGTCAGCGTCTGGGCCACTCACAGCTCCTTCGAGCACTGTGGTGTTAAGAGATTGGATAAAAGTTCGTCGTACAGTTTCAGCCTTTTCTTAACTCTGGTGGTGCCGGGAACCCCTTACGTGTGTTTTTCTCTCCTGCTGGGTATAAACTCAGGATGAGGGAGAATGTGAGCGGTCTGAACTTGTTCAATTATTACTGAATCTAGGACTCTAAACAACAGCATGGAAGAAGGAATCTTGCAGCCTAATTATAAACTAAATTATAATAAAGCCAGAGAGCCTAAGTGGGGGGGGGGGATGGAATAAAAGAAGGAAATGTACAAGGTTTCATCACGAGTCAGAATATACTGGATACACCCTTGGCTAGTACATAATACCTGACGGGGTGCCATGAAACCATAGAGTTCTAGATTCCATCATATCCTCTCATTTACTGAAAAGTAGCCGTATTATCTCCTTTTGCCTAGGATTACGGGACAGCCAGTATAGTTCAAATGATCAAATTGCCCTTAAAAATCTTCAGTCTGATGTTCTAGAGAAGAAATCTGACTTCACCGAGGTAACATGTTTCTAACTTCTAGACCAGCCAGTAAAATGCAGCCAACTATAAAACGTGCTCATGGGCCTACTTATGATGTGTTTGCATTTTATTTAGTTTAGTCAAAACTGAATTAAGGCAGGGGCGCCTGGGTGGCTCCGTCGGTTAAGCGTCCGACTTAGGCTCAGGTCATGATCTCACGGTTCGTGAGTTCGAGCCCCGCGTCGGGCTCTGTGCTGCCAGCTCGGAGCCTGGAGCCTGCTTTGGATTCCGTCTCTCTCTCTCTCTCTCTCTCTCTGTTCCTCCCCCACTCGCACTGTGTCTCTCTCAAAAATAAATACATAAATAAAAACATTAAAAAAATTTTAAAGTATGCCGTGTCTATTTAATCAGTCTTTTATAATCTTCACCAACAATTGGTAAATTTGCAGTATCATAGGAGAGTACGGTGATTGAATCTCAATTTTAATTTTTTTTTTCAACGTTTATTTATTTTTGGGACAGACAGAGACAGAGCATGAACGGGGGAGGGGCAGAGAGAGAGGGAGACACAGAATCGGAAACAGGCTCCAGGCTCTGAGCCATCAGCCCAGAGCCTGACGCGGGGCTTGAACTCCTGGACCGCGAGATCGTGACCTGGGTGAAGTCGGACGCTTAACCGACTGCGCCACCCAGGCACCCCTGAATCTCAATTTTAAACCAAAATTTATCTGTTGGAGAGAGAGAGTGAGAGAGAGAGAATGATGTTGTGCAGCATTTTGAAGGTGGAGAAGAGATAATTGGAAATCTAACAAGCTCTAGTACACATCATTATAACTGCAAAAAGCGTCAGGAATCCGAAATAGGGAGAAAATCAGAGGTCATGTTTATAAAATGGTATGTTTCTGATTCTAGAGAACAAAGAACTCTGTACACAAGGGCTAATGTGACCAATGTATCACAGACCAGGTTCTGGCTAATTGATGGACTCATTCCATCCTTCCCATAATCCTGGGAGGGAGGTATTACTATTATACCCATTTTGCAGATGAGGAAACTAAAGTTCTATAGCTCCAGTAGTTGACTTGCCCTGAATCTCCTAGCTCATATGCTGTCCATGAACTTTTGTAATTCTAAGAGGTTGTGGAATTATAAGAATCGATGTCTCATGACCCATTAAAGTAGCAAGGGTATCTGTGAAAAATATCTTTCCCCCGAAAATACTTGTCTTTGGTATTATCCTTTGATTTCATTCTGCCCGTAACGAAACTTGACATTTCCTTCAGAGACCCCAAGCCTGAACTCCCACACGATGGAGAAAGGATGCTATTCTGGCTGCTGAGATCTAGTCATCAATATTGAAAGTCCTTTCTCTGTGGAAGCGCCGAGCTCGCTGTCTGAGGATGTAAAGATGCCTGGCTATAATTAATTTGTTCCCGGAAAGCAAGAGCAGGAACCTCAGGTTGCAGGGAGGGAAATGAGTAGGAGGAACAGTGGATCATTGAGAACCATCCCTGAAAGGAGGTACCCAGTTAAGAAGGGCAAGATAATGATCAAGTCGATTGCTACTCTTTTGAAGAAAGATACCAGCTGAAGATCTTTCCCACTTGATGTTCACACTGAGCTGGCAAATTCCAGCATCGGATGCTAAAATTAATCAGTTTGGTTATTAGTGATATAGATCGTTGGCGCTATGTGGTTGGATCCCTATAACACACACACACACACACACACACACACGGTCGTTATCTGTGACAGAATTCAATAACTCTGAGAAATCACACCTTCTAAGCCTCTGCTTTGGAATGATCTGGACCATCTACTTTGATCAGATCAGTAGCGTGACTTTCAAATTTCCCTCCCAACTTTGAGCTTTTAAAGCTTGTCCCCGTGTGTTTGTTATAAGGGCGGTGTGCGATGATGGAATACTCCCGACAGATGCCCTTCCTTGGTAACTGCCATAAATCTCCGCCTCTCCTCCCGAGCCTGCACAAGATTGATCACTTTCCCTTTCAAAATTCGTCGAAGCTATAGAAATGATATGCAGGCACTTCTTCAACCAAGTGATTATTTAAAAGGAATGAAATATGGAACAGAGTTTTCTTCTTTTAAAAAAGCAACGTGTAAATTTTCCCGATAACAAAAGTAATGGCAGCTCCATGTAGACACTTAGGAAAATATAGAAATACATAAGAAAATATTTATATATATTTCGCTCCCTTCTTTTTCCCATGCAATTTTTTGTTACATACAACTATAATGTATATCAACTTTTATAGCTCTCTTTTATTACATAACATTCTATCACAGGCAATTTCCCGTGGCATTTAAATTCTTTGTAATCTTTATTTTTAATTTCTACAGAATACGATGCAGTTGTGCCTGCCATGATTTACTTACCCGATCCCCTTTTAAGCAAGACATTTGGATTCCTTCCAGCTTTTCACTGCTGTATATTACACTGTACCAAGTCCTTTGGTTTCTTGCAAGTGCGTGGAAAGACAGAAGTTTCAGGACGAAATGGAGAAGACTCCATTTCTTCCATTTATCTTAAAACGGCCTTTCCCTACTGCTACATGCCAGAGAGAACTCATATGTTTGAAAACACTCTTACGTCCCTGATGAAACACCACTAGGTTGACAGAGGACTTGGTGGTGATGATTCTGGATCCACCAAATAGGAGTAAGCATGCTTGCGGCTAGCACGGAGGTGACTGTGGAGTGTATCCGTGCAGATACGGGGCCAAAGAATCCATCTGGAGAGCATAGCGGTAGGCTGCAGAGCAACCCTGGAAAAGGGAAGAATTGTCAAGTGGAGGAAAATATAGATTTCAAAGCCACAGGTTGGATTAGATGCTTATCCTTTGGAGAAATAAATTGCTACAAGAATGGAAGCATCCCCATTCCAGCGGCTCAGGATCCGATGTCTCTGACCATCCGCCACTTATCACTTTCTTCCTTCGGTTTATGAGATGGTGCCTTTCTTAGCAATATGCCTTAAGGCATAAAGTTAAAAGCAGTCAATAAGATGAATAAAACTGGGAAAGCAGTTACCAGCCCTCCAAGATCATGTTTGAAACATTTAAAAGCAATCAATGTCTTAAAGCAGCATTTATGAGAAAGAAAATGCACAGATGCCCGTATTGTGTGAGGATGGTCAGGAAACGGGTGATTTATTGCCAGAGCAAGACGCGACACGCAGCTATTCATTCGACCTTGCTCTGACCTTGACCATTCTACTCTAAATGCAAGATTATTTTCTTTTCAAATCAAATCTTACATCAGTTAATCTTATTTTAGATAAAAGATACCTTTTTTTCCCCAAAGCCATGTTCAGTTAACCCAATATAAAGGACAGTGGAGTGGCACCCTGGGATAGCTTCACTGGGAAAGATATTTGATGTGAAAGAAGGGATTGCTTTTCTGAGAAGTTGCCCTGATTTAACAGCAGTGGGCCAAGTTAGGAGCATCGACTAGCACCTGTGTGTCCTGTCTCTCTTGGTTTCCCGGCCCCGGAAGAAGATCTGGACACAAAGTGGTGTATTGTCGTCTGTTACGAACTGGATTGTGTCTCCCCCCAGCTCCAAATGCATGTGCCAAAGCCCTAACTCTCAGTGCCTCAGGGTCTGACTGTGTTTGGAGACAGACTCTTTCAGGAGGTAATTTAGGTTCAATGAGGTCATGAGGGTGGGCCTTATCCAATATGATTGATGCCCTTGTAAGAGGAGGATATTTAGGACACTCAAAGGAGAAAATGCAAAGATGTGGTGGGTGGGGGCGCGGGGGGGAAGAGTCAGAAGGAACCATCCCTGCTGACCCCTTGTCCTCCGACTTCCAGCCTCCAGAACTGGGAGGAAATAGTATTTCTGTTGTTGGAGCCACTCAGACTGTGGTGCTTTGTTACAGCAGTCCGGGTATTTATTTATTCATTATGTTTTTATTTTATTTTTGAGAGAGGGAGAGACAGAGCGTGAGCAGGGGAGGGGCAAAGAGAGAGGGAGACAGAATCTGAAGCAAGCTCCAGGCTCCGCACCGTCAGAGCAGAGCCCGACGGCGGGGCTCGAACTCACAAACTGTGAGACATGACCTGAGCCGAAGTCGGACGTCCACCCGAATGAGCCACCTAGGCACCCCCAACAGCCCGAATTTTTAAGGGGTTGGACCTCAACTTTAATTATTTAATGGATCTTCATGAGAAAATAGGATCTGACAGAGAGAACTTCCCATATGAGTCTAGGATGCATATTAATTGGCAAAGAGTATAGTGTTTCGTTTTTAACGTTTCTCAGTCTATCCAATGGGGCTTTTGTCAAAGCTGAGTGTAAACATCTGAAAAAACACAGTAAGATTTAACCAATAATCGCAGTCCTGACAATTGGAGTACCTGCTTGGTGTTATCGCCAGTCTGTCAACGCCATGGGGCCAAGAGGTGTCCTCAGCCTGGCAGGTAGTAGATGATCAGGAGATATTTCTGATGAGTTAATAAAGGGTTCGATCGCGACCCTATGTTATAATGACAGACTTTACATCTAAAAAGGTTTCATTCATTCTACATTCCCATTGACAGAACTGCAATGTACTGGGTGCGTAACGGGTTCATTCCGTTTACGTAATTCCAATAAACGCAAACGCCTTCCTCATAAATACCCCCATGCCCCCCTCATTCTTCCAGAGGTTTGAGTCCCTCAGGTATCCTCTGATTTCTGCTAAATCACAGAAAAAGTCATACCCTGGAGTTAGAGAACATGTTCATATTTTCGGGCGTATACCTTCACATCTGTCATTGTTTTTGATGTCCCAAACTTCCCGGTAAGGTGGAGAAGGCAAACAGACTTTTGCTTGGACTGGACTCCTGTTAGCATTTCTCCCTCAAGAACAGCGGTATGTCAGGCATCGCTCTGACATACCAAGCGATGCCCCAGCTTCAGAATTAAGTTCAAATTCACACCAGTCGTCGTTGTTCTTCCTTCGTCCGTTTGCATTTGGTGGACCCAGAGTCGCAGTTGTGTCTGCCGGGCCCGAGGTAACGAGATGGCGGCTGGTTCTATCCCATCCTCCTGGGCTTCTAGGACCTCCTACAGTGGCACCTGCCACCCCCAGGGTAGCCCCAGGGTGTCCCTCCAGTGTGTGCTCAGGATGGGCCCCAGGAGGTCTGAGTCCTGGCATTCCTTTCACCGTATCTGTGGTTAAAAACATAGCTTCTGGGGGCACCTGGGTGGCTCAGTGGGTTAAGCATCCGACTCTGGATTTCAGCTCAGGTCATGATCTCCCAGTTTGTGAGATTGAGCCCTGAGTTCAGCTCTGTACCGACAGTGAGGAGCCTGCTTGGGATTCATTCTCTTTCTCTCTCTCTCTCTCTCTCTCTCTCTCTCTGCCCCTCCCCTGCTCTTAAAAAAAAATAAGTAAATAGGGGCACCTGGGTGGCTCAGTCGGTGGAGCGTCGAACTTAGGCTCAGCTTATGGTCTCGCAGTTCCTGAGTTCGAGCCCCACATCGGGCTCTGTGCTAACAAACAGCTCAGAGCCTGGAGCCTGCTTTGGATTCTGTCTCCCTCTCTCTCTCTCTCCCCCTCTCCCCTGCTCATGCTCTGTCTCTCTCTCAAAAATAAATAAGTGTTAAAAAATTTTTAAAAAAATAAGTAAATAGCTTTAAAACAAACAAAAAAATACATAGCTTCTGGGTCTTACCCCAGAGATCCTGATTCACCTATGTCTAGAGAGGGGGAGGGAAGGGTCCAGAAGTCTGCATTTTTATAAAAAAATGTTTTATGTTTTATTTTTTATATTAGCGAGAGAGAGAGAGACAGAGAGCGAGTAGGGGAGGGGCAGAGAGACAGAGACAGAATCCGAAGCAGGCTCCAGGCTCTGAGCGGTCAGCACAGAGCCCGAATGGGGCTCGAACTCACAAACCATGAGATCATGACCTGAGCCGAAGTCAGATGCTTAACCGACTAAGCCACCCAGGTGCCCCCAGAAGTCTGCATTTTTAAAATCCCCCCCCCCCCCCCCCCCGCACCAATACCAGGTGTTTTTTATGCAAGTGGTTACTGGCCCAAACTTTGGGAGACATTGCAATAAAGTATAAAATCAGACCAATACAGCACGCTTTCCGAGTTGAGTATTTGGTTTTTTCCCTCCAGAGACTGTTGTCAGAGGAATTCCTAGTAGGGATGATTATACACTGGGTGGGGTGCACAGGCTCAATTATTATCAGAACTAAGTGTCAGGTGGGAGGGGCTTCGTACCATGTCAAACTGCATGCAGCAGGCACCGGGGGCCTTGCAATTTTCTTGTATGCAAACTATAGCCATGGAGGGGGCACCGTTGGAAGCAGAGGCAGAGGGGTCGTAGAAGCATCTGGCAATGGTTCTCAGCATCCCCTGCCCGCTGGAATCACACTGGAAACTTCAAGAACGCTGATGCCTGGGCCCCACCCCCAGGGATTCTGACGTCATGGTGCGGGGATGCGACCTGCGCTTGAGGGTTTTTACAAGCTCCCGGGTTGTTGGGGGCAACGTGGGCTGAGAAGCGCTGAGGACGAGGACGCAGGCAGAGCTCCCATTAGCCATCTGGGAAAAGGTAGCGTGATATTTTGATTTTTAAGGAACCGAAGTAAATTTTAAGGCGGCTCTGTGTGTTCGTCACCTGTCTCCTGTGGTCTTTTGAATGTCCAACTTCCCATGTATCTTTCACATCGAATCATGGGTAAGGTGCTAGAGATTGCCCTGGGAAACAGGAAAAACAAAAGAAAAAAACCAAGAAAGAGAAGCGGACCGTCTTCCCGCGTCGAACAGTAAGAATGCAATGAGCCCAGGGTGCTAAGATCACACGTGCTGGGCCCCTCGTCAGAAGTCCGGGTGGAGGAAAGCATTACATTAGTTGCATAAATGAGTGTTAATCCTGCTCTGAAGAAAAGGAAGTTTTGTGCTTTCTTATCACATCGTAGGGAAAGAGAAACATTTTCTGTCATCAAACACAAGGGCTTCCCATCCTTGAAAAGCCTGGCAGTCTCACGGTCTGTTCGTGTTTTTCTTTTTTGTTCTTTAAATGTGTAATCTGAGGGGGGGAGGGGCAGAGAGCGAGGGAGGGAGAGAATCCCAAGGAGGCTCCCCGCTGTCAGCACAGAGGCCGACAGAACTTAACGAACCGTGAGGTCATGACCTGAGCCTAAACCGAGGGTCACACGCTTAGCCCACCGAACCGCCCAGGTGCCCCTCTGTTCGTGTTTTTCAAAGCGTGCTCCCCGGATCAATTACCCCAGGCTCACCGGGGTGTTGGTTAAACTGCAGATGCCTGGGCCCCGCCCACAGACCCGCACCTTCCGAACCTCCAGAGCCTGGGGAACGTGCAGTTGTAACAGGCCAGGTGATTCTCAGGCCCCTCGGAGCTTGGAAATTGCCGCCTACCTGCTGAGCACCAATTAAGCCTCCAGGCTCCGCACGCGGTGGGAATTGAGTCATTACCGTATTATTTGGGGTCCTGTGCAGTTCCAGGCAAGGGTTTGTCCTAATCGTGTGGCATAATGAGCATCAAAATGGGGGCCCGTGACCCTGCAGGCGGTCGCCCACGTAGCTTTCTGCGATGGTTTACGCATACGCATGTTTAAAACAAAACCAGGACGGAAGAGCTTCCTCCGCCTGGTGTTGACCTGGTCAGATGCTTTCTTAAAAATCTCAGCGTGTTGTTTTGGACGTAGATCTGCTGGTAAGGAAGCATGGAACACCTTGATCCCTCTACCGGACGGAAACCGTGCCTGGGCACTGACACGCCCCTGGGCACTGACATGCGGCAAAGCTCCACCTGTCTGGTTCAGTGCCCCTCCCCTTGCTGATAAGTGATTATCACGGTCGCTGTGTTAGTCTAGGTACCTGCCCAGCTTGGGTGTCTGATTTCTCTTGTTCTGCTGTCTGGGATTTGACCCCCATGATGGCATGCATGGGGAACCACCGAAATGCAGTCTACACTAGTAAAGGCGGGAGATTGTGTTAGGGGGGTTAGGGACCCAGGCAGGGAGAGGGCTCCCCGTGGAGGAGGGAGGAGGACTCTCTCACACAAACCGGTGCCCCCAAGTCCCAGCCCTGCTCTAGAACTGGGTCCTGCCTCCCCCATGAGGCTGTGAGCCTCTTTTCAGGTGCTCCTGGGCCTGGTGGAGGCAATTATTGAAATTCGAGGATACCCGGGGACACAAACATGGTTAGGTACCCAGCAGAGAAAACCCATTCCCCAGTCAGAAGAATGATTTCCAGAGGGTATAACCATTTCGTAAACGGATCTGGGTGTTCTGCCTTCCCGAGCACGCAGAGGTGGTGTCAGGTGTGTGGGGCAGACGGCCTTGGACGAGAATACGGTTCCGGACGTCCTCTTGGGCCTTGAAAGAGAGTGCGCTGCCTGCGTTACCATGGACTGCTTGAATAATTGCCGTCTTTTCCCATTTGCAGGAGACTCTGGCATCGCAAAACCCAAAAATGATTTCATCCGTAGTCATTTCACAGCTGATTGACGAGAATAAATCAAAGGCAAACCGGGCGGCGCTGCCCGCGCCCTGCGCGCCCGCTCTGCACGCACGTCCCGCGAAGCCATCTCGGGCGACCCGCAGCGGGGTCTCCATCAGCCGGGCGTTCGCCCTCCTTCCCGGCAAGCGGGCCATCCAGACACCTGCGCGGAAGCCGGGACCTGACCCCGAGCTGCCGTCCAATGAGGAGAAGCCGTGCAGCGGCCCCCAAAGGGGCTTTGCGTCCATCACCATCACGGCCAGGCGCGTGGGCCCCCCAGCCAGAGCCCTGGCGTGGGAGGCCGTGGGGGACCCTCTGTGCACCAAGTGCGCGGCCCAGGGCGCTCTGCTCGGGGACCCCTCTGCTCCGGCCGGGGGTACCTATCCCCGCCCGCACCATGGACCATTCGCTTGCGCGGAGTTCTCCAGAAACTGCTCTGCTGTGACGCTGAAGCTTCCCGAGACCCATCCCCGGCCGTGCGGGGGTCACGAGTGCTGGGTCACCAATGTGGACAACCGAGAGGACGGTTTTCCAACAGGGGCCCCGCGGTCGGGAAAGAGGCCGCTGGTGTTCAGCTCCTGCATCCATCTCCGGGTGTCTCAGCAGTGTCCGAATTCCATTTACTATCTAGACCGGTCCCTCTCTGTCCCCATCGAGCAACCTCAACTTGCTGGCCCTAAAATGCACAGGTCGGTCCTGTCGTTCCACCTAAAGTGTAGTTCACACAGATTGACACCAGATGGAGTAGATGGCACAGAGAACGGAGGGCCAATGAGCAGAGCCTTGAAGCCGGAGCTCGCGGAGGGGAACCAGACCCTCCTAGGCCCCCGCTGGAACCCAGGTTTGCACAAAAGTCCCTTGAAGGAGAACCCGTTGCCGGAGCAGGTGCATTTGCGGCCCAGCGCCTGTGCCTGGAGTGGCTCACCTCTGTTGGAAAATACAGCCTTCTCGGAGGTGGGAGCCAACCAGGTCACTGGAAGAAAAGGGAAAGGGGATTGCGCAGCTCGACACGCCGGTGATGGTGCCAACCAGCTGTCCATTCACATTCCTGGCTGGAGCTACACAGCAGGTGAGGGACGCTCCCCTCCTCGGGAGGTGGGGCCGCCGAGGACAGATCCCCATCCGTCGGGTAATCTATGCAAGTGCCCTGCCAAGGCGGATAGTGAGTTTCTTCTACGTAACTTATTCCAAAAAGCGCTTCTCAGGAGCATTGCTTTGTCTGCTCGGCTCTCAACTGGCGACTGATGGCTCAGTGTTGATGTCCTCCTTAGATATGCACAGATACTTTTCTAGATTGTAAGAGACCTTCCCTCAGAGTTTTGTTTGCAATGGTAGCGCCGCGCCCTGCCATGTAACGAGCAGGAGGCGATAGCCCCCAAATGAAGTTAATTTAGGTCCATGATGTTCCAAAAACAGGGTGAAGAGGGCAAAGTGCTGTCTGCTCCCCGAGGCTTTTGTCTCTCTGGTCTGAACATCTGAGGGTTTGGAGGCGTCTAGAGGGCTGTACTTCTTGTCTTTCAATCAGATAATTGGTATTTATGGATTGGTCTTAGAATTCTTGTGTGTGTGTGTGTGTGTGTGTGTGTGTGTGTGTGTGTGTGTGGTGAGGGGGAGATTAGTAATTCTGGGACATTTTCAAAAAGAAGCACACTGGGGATTCTACCTGCGAAACAGCAAAAACCGCAGTTTTCTGCTTCCTTGGTTGTGTTTTCTGGGGCAACTCGGCTAGAATTTGTTGCTATTTCTACCACTGCGAAGGCCAGGGAGAATTCGCAAGGACAGCCGCCCTGGGTACCTTTCACCTCTCTTAGGAGATCAGGGAAGAGGAGAGCAGGTCTTAGCCCCAGGCCAGATTTCGTTCTCTGTTCAAACTTCCAATTTTCAGTTTTACTTTTTGCGAGAGACTCTGATTTATGAATTGGTGACTTTCCACTTGGGGAAAATATTTAAAGATAATAGTAGTAAAATTGGAAATGCAGCATACGCACCATAATTTTATAGTGTAATTTTTGTCCATTAAGGCTTTATTAATTAATAAAAATGGCTGTAAAACATTTTAAGCAATAATGTGCGTAGAAATGGTAAATGATGTAATTAATTTTAACAAGAGTGTATATATTGAATGCTCAGAGATTTTTAAGGCAATTTGACATGGCTTTCAGGTTGATTAGACCATTGAAATGCCTCTGAGTCTGATAGGCTTACTGCAAAAAGTACATGTAAGCCTCTCTCAGTGTTGCAAAACTGGGCCTCAATTTAGTGTTTTAAGAAATTGTTCAAGTCAACCACTTCCTTTTCCTTGTTGATACAGATTACTGGAAGCATACAATCCACATTGTTATATGCCTGCCACCCCCACGCCAGAGCATATCCTGGTGTTTAGGTTGTGTCTCTTGTGTCTCATGGTGTGAAATAATCATTCGGATTTATGGCACCTTCGCGAAAGGGTCTTTAAAAATCACCAGAGCAAGGTCTCAAACATTGATTTCAGAATAGAGGAGCATGAACAGAGAAAATCCACCCCCACCCCAACTTATTTTTGGCTTTGGTGCAGAGAAGATATTTGATTTTGACTTTGTGGAATGGCTGCTCGTGCAACTGATGTTCTTAGGCCAACAGTATGAATGAATTCTACTTCCTGTGGGCCGACTTCCCTCAGAACAACTCCATATCCCAGAGAGTCCACATGCAGGATATGAGTGGCTCTGAATCACGTGGTCTCATTGGATCATTTGAGGAAAGATCTTCACGGAGGCCAGATCACCTTTTTTAGAGTTACTGATCTCGTATTTTCTAGCGCAGGGAATGTAGACAAGCCGCCCTGGCTCTCCGAGCCTGTTTCTGCGTCTGGGGAGCTAGAGAAGAGGGGCATTTGGTGTTCTGGAAGGTCCCCTCTAGCCTGGAAAAAAAACCCTCTGCTCTATTTTCCTGAGGTGAAATCTGTGAGTGAGAGTGTCCTTGTGACTCTGGATCCCTCAGTCATCAAGCTCAAAGCCACAGAACCTTGAGCTTGCCATTCTGGGCACACGCCTCAGATGTGTACACAGGCACACGCATTCATTCACACACACGACCCGCCCCGTACTTTCATACTTTCGCACTCAGAACCTAGTTTGCGATGGAGCGTATGCCTTCCCAGGTGCCAAGAATGTGCTTCTTGTCCAGGCTGTTGAAGTTTTGCCTGAGATTTATAAGCACGACTCATGGGCTGTAACCATCACAGTCTGTCGTGTGCTAAGCTACCCAGCACTTCGAGGGGGAGCTCGCTGACCTTCATCTTGACAGAGCTTTTCGAGCTTTATGGCAAGTGTTTTCTGACAGGGGCAACGCTCATTAAAACTCTGAGGAGCTGTTTGTATTTCCTGTCCCCAACTGGGATCTTGTCCGGGGCGTTCTCGACAGCCCCCCGTGGCTCCACTTGCCGTGAGCGGTCTTCATGTTTTCATAGTTACTGAATCTGATTCTTTTTATCTGAAGGATCCCCAAATCCCAGGTGAGCAGCGTCCGCTCGAGCCGCCTTAGTGACATTCAGCCTCAAGGGAGGCACGGCCTGGGAGATTCCGCAAACAGAAGCAAGGCGGCTTCGGTTCCAGTGGTTAGGTCATCAGACAGGAAGTGCTCCAAATTGTATTCTAGAATGAGCCTCCCGGACGCACCCAGAAAGACGGCCAAGATGAGAGAAACTGTGAGACTTGCAGACATTTGATACAGTACAGATAGGCCATGTCTACTGGGGCATCACGTTCTAACAGACAGAGGGGGACCTGTTCTCTTTCTAGCGGCTGGGGGCTTAGGAATGGGTTCCTGCTTTGCCTCTCTCCTCAGTCCCTGTGGGTTTATTCCCTGTATCTCTGCTGTCGGGGCATCTCCTGCCGGCACCCGCTAGAGGGACGTGGCACAGCTCCCTGCCCCGCCGTAAGGAAGGCTTCACTGCCACCAGCAGGCCATCCTACCAACAACCACAGCAGGTACCAGGCCCAGGCCCTGGCCGACATCCGTCGTGGAATCTTTCAAACCATTCTGTAAAGACAGTATCACTTTCCCTGTCGCTATCCCTGTTAGGTAGGACCAATGAGTCTTGAAAATAAAATGATAGGCCCAAGTCCACGTGGCCATGAAATGTCAGAACTGAGAACAGTCCTGGGTACTTGGCTTCCCCCCCTCTGCACCCTCCCAGCAGCAGCCCGAGGCAGAGGAGTCTGATGGGTGGGGAACCCTCTCGGTGGCAGTCGCCATCTTCCGTTGTCACCGCGAAGGGGATGTTTGAAGACCACTCACGGACATACAGAGTAGTAGTATCTGGTGGCCAGAACCTAACAGGAGAGGGGGATGCGCAGTTAATTTCTAATCAAATGTAATAAACCACGTGATTCGGTACAGTGAAAATTTATTGGCTCAGAAGTCCTTCCCAGACTGAAACCCCCTTCCTCGTGGTGTTCCGTGGGGTCTACAGTGCTGATCTGAGTAGTTGTCTCTTTGCTGGGTGTTGCCTGCCTGAAACAGGATTGACTTTGATCCATAACTTATTGCCGGTTTCATTTTGTGCATGTGGCCTAGATCTGAAGCTTTCCCCTGTTCCCAAGACATCCGTCGAAGTTTGTTAGATGTTCTTGGAGAAGAGACTTACGAAGGTCCTTTTCTTCACGTGTCCCAAAGGTTGATGCTCTGTGGTGGAGTTTCCGTCTCAGCGTGCCCCAGTCCGTGCTCAGGCTGCTGGTGGCCTTGGTCTGAGACGTGTGCGGTGTTTCTTGGCACTGCTGGTGATCAAAGGTGTGACTGTCTGGAGGGGATTCACTGGAGAGGAGCGACTGGATCCCTGCCGGGTCACAGAGTGAGGGCTGTGCCTCCCACTGTTCTGTTGCTGTAATCTAACACGTGGGTAGCGAGTGGGGTTTAGGGCATGACGAAAGCTCTTCCGTCACTCAGGGAAAATGACAGGCTGTATGCCGATAGGCCAGACCTGCCAGAGAAATCTGCATCAGGCTCAGCCTCTTCAGTCCCATGAGCGCTGCTTCCTCGAGGGGCCAGAAGACCTTTGAGGAGCCCTTATTTTACATATGTGATTTTCCTTTAACGATCTAGAGCTGGGGTCTACAGACTTTTTTTGGTAAAGGGCCAGATGGTCTCCACAGCAGCTACTCAGCTCTGCTGTTGTAGATCAGAAGCAGCCACAGACAAGGCATACATATATGAGTGTGGCCGTGTCCTCATAAAACTTTATTTACCAAAACAGGCAGTGGACCAGATTTGGCCCTACTGGCTGTCATTTGCTGACGCCGAATCACTCATCCTCCCAAACAGACTTCACCCTGGTTGCCAGTCTTGCGTGTTGGATCCTTGGGAGACCCAACTCCGAGATGGAGATTGGTGGACGTTCATTAGGGAGTGGTCTTGGCATCCGTGGATGGGAAGGGAAAAAAGCAGGAATGGGCAGAGGGAGAAGTCACTCTGGGGTGCAGTTGTAATGAAGGCCTTAGGGAACTCTGAATTTGGGATGGCCCATCATAGCTATTCCGAGTTGAGGCGAGGGGGCTGTGCCTTTATTCCCCCTGGGGAGGGGATGTGACCGTGGGCGAGGCAACTCTGTACCCGCCAGCTGCTACAGTCGTGGTGGACCCCCAGCAGCCAGGGTGGGTGGAGGGCATCGCGGTGCATGTCGCTCAATCTCCCTTGCCCCTCTGTGACCTCATACTTCTCCAGAACAACTCGGGGATCTCGCACAGCTGGCCCGGGGGCAGTGAGGTGGGGGCGTAGGCTTGGGCGTGGCCCTCAGCCCCTGTCCAAAGAGGACTGGGGAGAACTCGTTTCCCCCCACCCTTGATGTCTACTCATTCAGCAGATGCAGGCTGGGCACTGCGGGTGTGGGAGCGGCGCCTTGAACCAGGCGGCGGTGGTGGGTATGCTGAGAGCTGGTCAGGGGTGGGGCTGTTTGGGAGGAAGAGCCCACAGGGTGGCTGATGGTCAGGTGCGCTGGTGGTGTCGCCGTGGCCGGAAGTGCCTGCCCAGCCCTCTGTGGTCTCCAGGGGCTTCTTCCGCCATCTGGATGGGAAGTTTGTGTCCCAGTGGCTGGCCCACATTTCTACTGTGACCGCACTCTCTCGTACTGAAGGAACGTGGTTGAGGACCATGTAAACAGTCTTCGGACCATGTCTTCTTACGTTTTGTGAAGCTATAAAAGAAGAATCGGGTGGAATGAGCTTTTGTGTGTGTGTGTGTGTGTGTGTGTGTGTGTGTGTGTGTGTGTTTAAGTTTATTCATTTATTATTCCTGAGAGAGAGAGAGAGAGAGAGAGCACAAGCGGGGAAGGGGCAGAGAGAGAAGGGGACAGAGTCTGAAGCAGACTCCAGGCTCTGAGCTGTCAGCACGGAGCCCGACGTGGGGCGTGAACCCATGAACCGTAAGATCATGACGTGAGCCTGAGTCGGACGCTCAGCCCACTGAGCCACCCCGGAGCCCCTTGTGTTTTGTTTTATGGTTAACAGTAAACTAAGGCAGCCGGTGATCGAGTCAGCTGGTGAATGAGCAGCTAACCTGGGACCTGTGGTATCTAGCAGCAGATGGAGAGAAGGAATTAGCAAACTGCAGCCCGGGGAGGGGTGGGGGGCAAACTCAAACCTCCGCCTGTGTCTGCAAATCAGGTCTCCCTGGGACACAGCCCTGCTTTTTCACCCGCACGCCGTTCCATGGCTCCTTCCTCACTGGACAGCAGAGTTGGACGGTGGGGACAGAGACCCGTGTCCCACCAAGCCTACAGTATTAGCTCTCTGGGCTTTCACAGGAAGAGTATGTCGCTCCCTGCTCAGGGACCAGCTCTCTGGAGGATGCTGGCGGGTCCTTTGCCCCCAAAGCCTCCCATTTCTCACCTGTGGAAGGAGGGAGGTGGACACATCGCGTCCTGAACTCTTCTCTGCCAGCCTGTTAATTCGTGTATTGTTCTGGCTGTGGTTTTCTGTTGCGGAAGCTGGTTGGAGAAGTCCAGCTTTCAGGGTAATTCCCAGAGTGTAGAAAGGGTGCTCAGAGTCAAAGGGAGGAGCTCTCTCATCCTGGACCTCCAGCACCCTCATGACTCTGGGTTCTCTGCCACCTTTTCTGACCAGGACCTTCCAGGCTTTCTTTAACTCTTCCAACCCCCCCCCCCCAGAGATACAAGTGCCACTGAGGTTCAACCTTGGCATCAGGTACTTCTGTGCCACCTGCCCGTGTCAGTGAGTGGTTTGGGCATGCGTCCAGTGCTGGCATCCCCTGCTAGTGCCTGACCAGTGCCCCTCCCTCACCCCCGTGACATTTATTGTGTCAGCCATGGTATCAGGCCCTGGGTGAGGCTATCACTCCACACAGCTGAAACGGAACCTAGGTGTGGTCTCCTGACATGCAGGTTCCAGTCTAGTGGGAAGACAGGCATCCAATTGATTCCCTTAAAATACGTGTGTAATTGTAGCTTGTGGTCAGTGCTCTAGGGGGGTGGTAAGGACCACAAGAGACTTTAACAGGGTTGGCTTTGTTCAGAAGAGGGGCGTGAGCAAGGACTTTCTGCTGAAGACGCTTTTAAGTCGATTCTTGAAGCCCGAGTCGAGGGACCAGCATGTGCCAAAGCTTTGAATGGTGAGTTGCTGAGAAGGCTGGTGCCCCTGCAACATACCAAGTGGTGCCACGTGAGGCTGGAGACGTGAGCTGGAGCCAGAGTCACTGTCAGGGTGAGGGGCTTAGAGACCAGAATAAGGATTTACAATTTTATCCTAAGTGCAGCGAGAAGCGATGATGTGACATACGCTTTCGGAAGATTGTCTTGCTTCTCAGAGGCTGAGAGGTGGAAGCAGGTGAGACCATCGCTGGGGAGTAGGTGAGAGCCATCGTGGAGGCTGGGGAGATGGGAGAAGTCTGGCGGCGGAGCTCACAAGCCTTGAGTACTGGTGAGCTCAGGAGGAGGGAGCCGGAGAAGTGGCAAGGTGGACGTCCAGATTTCTGGCTTGAGCATCTAGAGATGATGTTGTTTTCTTTTTTTTAATATAGACTATTGCTTTTATTTATTTACTTGTTTTGACAGAGAGAGAGAGAGAGACAGTGGGAGTGGGAGAGGGACAGAGAGGGGGGAGAGAGAGAATCCCAAGCAGGCTCCGCACTGTCAGCGCAGAGCCCGATGCGGGGCTCAAACTCACAGAATCGTGAGATCATGACATGAGCCGAAACCAAGAGTCAGATGCTTAACCAGTTGAGCCACCCAGGTGCCCCTATAGAGACTATTTTTTAAAGCAGCTTTAGGCTCAGAGCAAATTCGAGAGGAAAGTATAGAGATTTCCCACATATCCTGCATCCCACCTATGCCCAGCCTCACCTGCTATCAACATCCCCACCTGAGTGGTACATTTGTCACAATCGACGAACCTACATTGATATAATCACTCAAAGCCTTTCTTCTAGGGTTTATTCCTGGGGCTGTATGTTCTATGGGTTGCAACGAACGTATAATGGCATGTATCCACTATTATAGTATCCTAGAGAATAGTCTCGCTGCCCTAAAAATCCTCTGTGCTCTACCCGTGCATCTTCCCTCCCCCTAACCCTTGGCAACCGTTGATTTGACCGTCTCCACGGTTCTGCCATTTCTGGAATGTTCTATAGTTGGAATCACATAGTATGTAGTCTTTTCAGATTGGCTTCTTTCATTTAGTAATACACATTTAAGATTCCTCTGTGTCTTTTCACGGCTTCATGGCGCATTTCTTTAGAGCACTGAATCAGAGTCCCTTGTGTGGATGGGCCACAGTTTCCCTACCACCTACTGAAGGACATCTTGGAGGCTTCGAAGTTTTGGCAGTTGTGAACAGGGCTCCTATAAACATCTGGGCACAGGTTTCTGGGTAGACAGGAGTTTTCAGCTGTCCGCCCAGCTGGATAAATACCAGAGGACAATGATTGCTGGATCCCATGACAAGAGCATGTTTAGTTTTTGTTGGTTTGTTTGCCTTTGCAAGAAGCCTTCCCAGAGTATGTTTCGTTTTGTGCAAAGCTGCTGAAACGTCTTCCAAAGTAGCTGTGCTATGTCACGGTCCCACCAGCCACGACTGAGAGTTTCTGTGGCTCCCCGGGCTGACCAGCATTTGGTGTTGTCAGTGTTCTGGATTTTGGCCATTCTGGTAGGTGTGTTTAGTCGTAGGTCGTTGTGGTTTTAATTTGCACTTTCCTGATGACAAAGGATATGGAGCCCCTTTCGTATGCTTATTTGCCGTCTGTGTATCTCCTTTGGTGAGGTGTCTGTTAAGATCTTGGCCCGTTAAAAAAAATTTTTTTTTAATGTTTATTTTTGAGAGAGAGAAACAGAGCACGAGCAGGGAAGGGGCAGAGAGAGAGGGAGACACAGAATCCGAAACAGGCTCCAGGCTCTGAGCTGTCAGCACAGAGCTTGACGCGGGGCTTGAACTCAAGGACCACGGGATCAGGACCTGAGCCGAACTCAGATACCCATCCGACTGAGCCATGCTGCCTCCATGAATTTCTATATCCAAATTTATTTTTCTGACCATGAGACGAATACATTATAGGGAACTGAGAATAACAAAAAGCAGAATAAAAAGCTTAATAATCATGGCTAATACTTTGGTGTATTTGTTCCATTGTTTTTTATGCATACTTATTTTTTCTTTGAAATAGTTGAGATTCTGCTATAGATGTAATTTCCCTCTGGGTCTCTGCCACTTAGAACTATATCATAAATATTTCCTGATACTAACAGTACTTTACAAAGGAAATTTTATTGACTGAAAGGGTGTGTCTTACGGCCATATCATAGTTTTATTTATTTCTTCATTCTTGGCCCTTCAAGTTGTTACTCCGTTTTCACTTTTTGGAATAATATTAATGTGAGCACTTGGTGTATAGGCTTTGCTATATTATTGTCTTTTGGAAAAAATCCTTTAACTGGAACGTCTGGGTCAGAGATTATCAATCCTTGTGAGGTTCTTGAGGCACGGCACCAAATTAGACTCTGGGAGAGGCCGAGGTGAAAACTTCTTTCCTCAGCGTTGCGGAGGCCTTTGCTGTAGGTGCCTGGCCAAGATGAGGTGTCCATCTGCTGAGTTCTGCAAATTCCAAGAAGATGAAAAAAAAACAGCCTCGTGGTCTGAGCTGGAATTTCTGTGATTGCTGGTAGGTGTTCATTGTTCTTGCTTCTCACCTTGACCTCGGCTGGAGCTGTCTCAGTGCCCCTCCCCCTGTTGCCTTCGGTAAACCTCAGCAGCCAGACGTTTGGGGCCGGATCATTCTCTGTTGTGGGGGCTGTCTGTGCGTTGTACGGTGTTCAGCAGCGTCCCTGGGTTCTGCAAATAACCCATTTGTTTGTGACCAAACGTTGCCTGGTGGGGGGAGGGGGGGCGGCGCACGACAGAATCACCCTTGGTTGAGAACCGTTGGCCCAGACCATGCCCAAACCTCGCTACAGCCCACTGTGATTGTGGATCACCCTTCTCAGCAACCCTCCCTGCTCACAAGGCCATGCCGCAGTCTCCATGCATCTTCCGGCCTCATTCTCTCAAGTCTCGGCTCCCAGGGCTTTTAGGTCGTTTTCACGTGATGCATTTGCTACATTGTGAGGACCGTTTTCTTCCTCTAGATTGTATGTTCCTTGAGGTCAGGATCCAAGCCTGAGTCTTGGCGTTGACCTCTCCACGACCGGCAGAGAGCCACAGAGTACAGAGCCCTGGCTCAGGACCTGTGTGCTAGGTCCTTTGTCGGATGACCCAACAAAGCCTTGCTGATGTCAGGGTCACTTAGGAGCCAGCTGTCTTGTCTTTCCACAAACCACCTCTCCCTGTGGTCCTGTCAGAAACCTCTCTGGCCAGGAAAGGGTGGGGAGCCATGTGAGATTCGCTGTCCAGAGGTGGGTTGTGAAAGAGTAAAGTGAAAGCTATGGCATTCCCACTGGGTTTCAGAATTTAGGGGGAAAAAGTTTCCAGCTATTGTTTCCCTCCAAGAACTCAGTAAGTATTGTCATGGAACAACTTTATTATCCTTCAGATGGCCAAATTTAATGTTAAAAGAGAAAACATATGGACAATGTTGCAAAAGCATTTTCAAGGGTTTTCGTTGTGTGTGTGTGTGTCTGTTCATTTAGTTCTTGGTTAAGTCTTGACGAGATTGTATCATTTTCCCCATAATCTTGGAATATGATGTTCAGATCATCCCCCAGAGTCTACACGATCTCTAAAAGCTGTTCATGTCAGCAACCCCAGCTGTCTTTATGGAAAAAAGGGCTTTTTTTTTTTTTTTTCTGAGTAACTCCCTCAGTGGTAGGAGTGGGTTGTGTCCCCATCCCCGTGTTGTTTAGGAAATGGTCCTTCTCAGGGGCCGTTTGCTCAGGTTGGCCAGGGATCAATTAAGAGACATGGATTAAGGGCTGTGGCGCGATGAGGGGATTATGGTCCGATCTGTTAAAATTATAAGGCTGCAAAGCCACCGTCTACGCCTGCGTGAGAAACGGTGATCGTCAGGGAGACCTAGCAGAAGACCGTGGGTTTGGGGGTGAGACCTATCTGGGTTTCAGTCCTGGCTCTGCTAGGGGCTGGCCTCGTGTCCCGAGGACACTGAGCGTTGTGTGGGTGCAGGGGGATCTCAGTCCATTTTGTTACGATCTGTCGTCCTCGGCACCCCCCTGAGCTGTCGGTAGGAAACCCACGTAGACGTGATCTCGCAAAAAGAAATGGTCACAGCCGTGAGTTCTGTAAGGAAAAATGGTCCAGGTATAGATGACCCAGAGAAAAGGGGAAGAAGGAATATGAGAAATAGGGGGGCATGTTTAACTCCTTTGGCTGGATGAGGTTTGCTATTTCCCCCATTGTCTGAACACAGAAGCTCAGATCTTTCTAAAAACTGTGACTTTATTTTCAGTGTTACCGACTAAGTTTGGGAAAAGGAGAGATGAATGAAGATGGTGGGGCCAGCGTGGAAAGCCATCTTAAGCCACATTGCCCCAGTCATGCACAAATTGTCCCCACACGGGCTCATTTACTTCCTAGGTCAGGTCACAGCCCCGTGAGGGCATTACTCTGGATGAAGCACACAGTTCACACGGGGTGGGGGCATTCCAGTGATTGTACGTGGCTTAGGGGCTGCCGTTGGAGTGTGAAAATTGTGTTCTTAGCCAGGGGAGGGCATCACACACACCAGGGATGCTTTTCCAAAATGCCCACCCTGGATTCTGTGCTGGAATCCGGTGTCTCCCTGGTTAAGAGCCCTTTGCTGGAGGATGTAGGGGAGGGAAAATAATTTTCCTTCCCCCCTCCTAAGTGCTCTCTGGGGCCCCTATAACAAAAAGGCAGACTAGCAAGAAAAAAGCAAATCAGTTTATTAACATGTGTCCATGGGAAAATGGTTGTCGGGAAGTCCGCAGGGAAATCTGACTCTGGACGGTGGCTTAGAATCCCACCTTGTACAGATCTTCACCAAGAACGATGACTCTGTGAAGAAATGACAGGACAAAAGAAAGCAATTTCAGACTTCCAAGGTCGGCAAAGCAGGAAGGTAGATACATGAGGGGAAACCAGTCGCAGATAGAGATAAAGGCCGACGTCTGTTATGTCCGTTCCCCTGGTGCTGTCTCCAGGCTGATGATCGGTCTACACTTCTCTCTGGTGATTAAGTTCTGTCCTTCCTGGTGGAGAGGGGAGGAGGGACATCTTTGTAAATATATGTCCTGCTTTTGGGCAAGTAGGGAGAAGGCAGAGAGCTTTGCTTCTCTCTGCTTTTTTCTCAGTGGCTTTCAGCTCAAAATAATTCTAATGCAAAGTAGCATCTTTGGGGGTGGCCTATGCTGCTACCTTTCAGGGACAGTTCTGTCTAGAGGACAGCATGTCCCTTCGACTGTGCATCTTGACCCTCTGCTCTTTAGGGGGTACTGGCCAAACTCTTCAAGGCAGAGATTCACCTGTCTGAAGGGCAGGTGCCCAGAACAAGTATTCTCTTTTACAGAACAAGTACAATTAGAAGCTGCCCCCCCCCAAATGCCTGCCCTTGCCCACTCCCATTCTTGGGATAGATGCCCTGTAGGAACGGTAAAACTCAGTAAAACTCTTGGGCGAGGAGTGTATAAATTGGCCCATTAGGTGATGGTTGTCTGTAGAATCAGAAGTTACAAAAATCCAGGTTTTCTGAATTGAAACGTTTGGATGCAAGGACTGCATCATTTTGATTCTTCTGTACAGCTGCCTTTGTCCTCGTTATGCCTTTCGTGTGTTGGGTCACGAGCCCCCGTTAACGGGGGTGGATCATTCATATCAGACAATGCCATTTATGTGGGCCCCACAAAGAATAACACCCCCATTTTCCCTGTTCCCAGGGCTGTGGGTCTTCTGAGCAACTCTTACCTCTCTGGGCCTTTGGTCCACGTAGGACCTGATGTTTCTCCTTCCACAGTACCAGAAAATCCGGATAACTTCGAGGCCCATCGCTCC
This sequence comes from Acinonyx jubatus, assembly GCF_027475565.1. Classification (NCBI taxonomy): domain Eukaryota; kingdom Metazoa; phylum Chordata; class Mammalia; order Carnivora; family Felidae; genus Acinonyx; species Acinonyx jubatus. Next base: position 80,092,750 of record NC_069393.1, on the reverse strand, counting down.
TAAGTACGCAGAACCTTATGGAAGCATTTGCTGTTCTGGCTTCTTGTCCTGTCTTTCCCACGGACAGATATCTAAGTTGGCCGAAATGAGGGGAACGATTTTTACTTAAAATAATAGTTTTACTTAAAATCTGCTCCCTCCCTGGGCGGGATATTAGACGGAAGACCCGGGCTTGCGTCGCAAGATGGGTGTATACGCAGCAAATGAAAGACTGCGGTATTTTACGAAGACAGAGGCGTATCCATTTTTGCGTCAACGTGGACTGCGTGCAGGTGATTTTGATTGGATGGTCTTGTAGATGGTGAAGACTGTCGCTGGATTCCAGAGGCATCCTGTCCCGAATCCCCGTCGACACACATGTGCATGGAAGACCACCGTGTGTCAGACCCCAGCCAGCAGAGTTGGGGAGAGGTGGTCCTTAGAACGCCTGGACGGTCCCAGGTTTGTACATTTGGGAGGTGTGGCTTACCCAGACGTCAGGGAGAATGTGTGTTGATATAATCACTGTGAAGACGCCCTTTGGCATTGTCTGAGCCCCAAGCCCTCCTTGGCTGTGGGCACTACTGGGAGCCCTGTGACTCCTCCCCAGGTCTGACTACGTCTCCCACGTAAATGCTTAGAAAAGGCTGTAAATGTAACGTTTCTCCTTCAATTCTTCTGCTTGTGTAATGTTTTCTTTCCCTCCTGTTAAAAAAAAAAAAAATGCACATTGTGAAAGTTAAAATGTAGACAAGCAGAAAGAGGAAAAATAAAGAGCAACCATAACCCTACTACCCCCAGGTGGCCCTTTTAGCAGAAAGGGGAACCCTGTAAATCATCATTCTAGGAGACTTCTCGTTCTCAGCATTAGACTGTGAAGTTCCTTGTCATGTGCTACAGTATCCCTGTTAATCACGTGATGGCTGCCCAGGCTTTCATTGCCTGGATTTACCTGTTTGTTTGTTTGTTTGTTTTTTCTTAAACCTTTTTGGTAAATAGATTATTAACATTTTTACATTTTTGTAACAATGTGTCGGTAAGAGTCCCGGTACAAAAATCTTTGCGGGCATTTCCTATGATTTCCTTAACCCAGTTGCCTAAGAATTTCTGGGCCAAAGGATAGGCACAATTTTAAAGTTTTTAAATGCAGATTTCCAAGAGCTCCAATGCAACAGTTATCCCAAGTTATAGTATCAATACATGAACACCAGCTTCCTGAACACACACAGGCATTCCGTATTGGCGTTACAAAAATTTCCCTGCCATTTTGATAAATGGAAAATGATATTTACAACATATTAATGCATATTAAAAAGTTTTTTAGTGTTTATTCATTTCTTGAGAGAGAGAGAGAGAGAGAGAGAGAGCGAGCGAGCTCAGGGGAGGGGCAGAGAGAGAGGAAGACACAGAATTGGAAGCAGGCTCCAGACTCTGAGCTGTCAGCACAGAGCCCGACGCGGGGCTGGAACCCACGAACTGTGAGATCGTGACCTGAGCCAAAGTTGGACACTTGGCCGGCTGGGCCACCCAGGTGCCCCCTATTAATGCATATTTTTTGGTGGTGAAATTTTGCCATGCGATATACCTCTATTCTTTTGTGAATTACCTATATATCTTCTTTGGCCACTTTGGTCTTTTCTCTTTTGAATTTTTACTTATGTTAAAACATCCTCTTGTATTTTTAATGCTATTTATCATAACTTTTGAAACTCTGAATCTTGAAATGGTTTAAATTAACAGAAGAGTTTCAAAGGTAGTACAGAGAGTTTCTGTATATCCCATATACATAGCTTCTCCTTATGTTACCACCTCACGTCATCACAGCACCTTTCTCTAAGACAGAGTTTCTCAACCTGGGCACTGTTGGCACTGGGGCTGGGAGATTCCCGGTTGTGGGGCGTCCTGTACGTTACAGGATTTGAGCAGCATCCCTGGCCTCCCCCTGTCTCCCTAGCTGTACCACCAAAAATGTCTCCGGATGTTGCCACGTGTTCCTGGGGGAGCAAAGTCACCCCCAGTGGAGAATCACTGACCTGAACTGTGAAATCGATGTTGGTCCAGGGCTGGTAACTGAACTCCAGACTTTATTCTGATTTCACCAGTTTTTCCACTCATGCCCTTTTTCTGTTCCAGGATTCCATCCAGGATACCACATTGCCTGTGACTATCATGTCTGTTTATGGTAATTTTTGACATTCACTAGTTTTTATTATCTTCCTAAGCCCTTTCCCTTTGTGTCACCGACAGGCTTCGAAAGCCTCCTTTACCTTACACTCTTCTCCTGCTCCTTTCTTCAAGTCTGTAATCCCTGTGGATGCGTTTCCTCGGATGGTTATAAGCTTGGGATCTATTTTCCCTAAATCGGTTGCCAATTGTCTATGGACTGTTGATGACATAATCCATTCCTCTACGGGCTGGAAATGCCAATCCTATAATCGAATTTGTGTTTATACGAGGATTTCCCTGACTCCTGCAGTTTCCTTGTAGAAATTTCCATGCTGTTTGGATAGTATGTGATTCACAGAAGCTGCCCTCTTACCACCTAGGGATTTGAAAGATGGGGGATCTTTCAGATAGTCTGAAGTATAAAGTCGCGTTGGCATGTGAGATATCTCATTATTGCAGGGGTCAGGTGTGGAGAGGCTCTGGCTGCCATCATACTTTTTGCAGTTTTCAGTTTAAATTTTAAGAAAGCCCTCTCAGTCTGATCCCACACTCTGTTGTTTGCTTTTAATCAGCTATATGGAGGTTTGACTTCCTTACCTTAAAGTGCACACGTTTAATGTATGTGCCCGTGTAACCCACACCGCAGCAGGATATAGAATGTTTCACCTCAGAAGAATATTTGGCTTCTTTCCAGTCTTCCCCTTGCCCCTGGGACCAGAAAACCTCCCATCTTCCTTCTGTCCCTGTTCTAGACTCTATATAATTGAAGCAGATTAGGCTTTCTCTGTGGAAGGTTTCTTCCACTTAGACTAATGCTTTTAAAATTCTTCCACATCACGACATCGATCTTGAATTTCTCTCCATGATGTTTTGTACGTTTCACAAAAAGATCTTTCCTGTATTTTGTTAAATGCATCCCTCCTTATTTCACAGGCTGAATGCTACTTTATAGGGATGATCGTGACTTTTAAACATTTCCTTTTTTTTTTTGCTTACACGTAGGCATATAATTGATCTCTGTATAGTGACTTCGAATCCTGCAATGTTGTTAGAAGCACTTAATAATTAGAAGTGCTTTCCGTAGATTCCCTAGGATCTTCTGTGTACACAATAGTATTATGTAGGATTAAAATTTTACTTTTTTCCCCATCTTGATGCCTTTCCTTTTTTTTTTTTTTTTTTGCCTTATTGCACGAGATAAGACTTAACATTAAAATGTGGCATAGCAGTAATGAGGGTGAGTATCCTTGACTTATATCATTCCCTTGTTAGCTGTAGGGTTTTAAAAATGTAGATGGATAGGAAGGTAGGTAGGTAGGTAGTTTCTGTCTACCAGGTTGAGAAAGATTCATCATTCTATTCATATTTTTCCCTTATTTTTTTTATTCTGCTAAAACATATATAACATAAAATTTACTGCCTTTACCATTTTTGTGTGTTCAATTCTGTGGCATTAAGAACATTCACATTGTTTTGCACCCATCACTACTGTGTATCCACAAAGGTTTCCTCATCTTGCGAAACTGAAACTCTGCCCAGTAAAACACTAATTCTCCATTCCCTCTCCCCCAGTCTCTGGAAACCAGCATCCTACTTTCTGTAGGGATTCGACCGCTCTGGGCACCTCGTGTAAGTGGCATTGTACGGTATTTGTTCTTTTGTGGCTGGCTTCTATCCCATAGTATAATGTCTTCAAGGTTCACCTATATTGCAGCCTGAGTCGGAACTTCCTTCCTTGTTCATGCCGAGTAATAGTCCATTGTATGGATGGACCAGTTTGTGTACCGATTCATCTTGCCGATGGACACCACCTTTTGACTATTGTTAATTATGCTGCTGTGAACATGGGTGTACAAACCATCCTTCGAGTCTCTTGCCTCTGATTCTTTGGGGTGTCCACCGAGAACTAGAATTGCTGGTTTCTAAGAAACCACTGTACCATTTTCCACAGCAGCTGTACTGTTTGGCATTTCTACTAGCAAAGCACAAGGCCTCTACTTTGTCTGTATCCTTGTCCATATTTGTCATTTTCTGATTTTTTTGGTAATAGCCATCCTGGTGGGTATGCAGCAGTATCTCATTCTGGTTTTGATGTGCGTCTTCTTAATGTTTCCCTAGTGATGTAGAGCATCTTTTCATACACCTATTGGCCATCTGTATGTCTTCTCTGGAGAAATGTCTCTTCCTTTGCCCATTTTTTATGGGTTGTTTCATCATTGCCATTCCTAAGTTGATACAATTTTTTATTATTGTTCAATACTGACATACTTTGTATGTACCTATTGGGATAATAATAGGGTTTTTCTCCTTTATTTTGTAATATGGGGAATTACATTAATTTTCATGATCAATTAACTATTTCCAGGTTAAACTCTACTTAGTCAGGATGCATTATACGTTTATTTTACTTTTTTTAATGTTGATTTATTTTTTAGAGAGAGAGCTAGAGTGTGAGCGGGGGAGGGACAGAGAAAGGGGAAGACACAGAATCCAGAGCAGGCTCCAGCCTCCGAGCTGTCCACACAGAGCCTGACGCGGGGCTCGAACTCACAAACTGTGAGATCGTGACCTGAGCTGAAGTTGGACACTTAACTGACTGAGCCACCCAGGCACCCCAATAAATAAACTTAAAAAAAAGAAATGTTTTGCTTTTGGTATCAGGAAAATACTAGCTTTGTACAAAGAACTGGAAACTATTCTCTTTATTTCTGGAAGAGACTTGGAGGGCTGATACTATTTCTTCATTTAAATGTTTGGTAGAAATCACCAGTGAAGTCATCTTGGCCTGAAGTTTTCTTTGTGGGACAGCTTTAATTACAAATTCAATTTCTTTAATCATTATATGACTAGTCAGTGTTTCTACTACTTCTGGAGTCTATTTGGTAATTTGTATCCTTGAAGAAGTTTGCAATTTCATCAAAGTTGTTGAAATCATTGCCATAAAGTTCATAATATTTTGTTACTGCCATAGGATCTGTAATGATGTTTCCTTACTTATTTCTGATTTTCGTAATTTGTGCCTTGCTTTTCCTTATGCCATTTTTCCAAGGATCTAGGTTTTGTTCCATTGATACTTTTTTATTGTTTGTGAATTTTCTGTTACACTGATTTCTGCTTTTAGCTTTATTATTTCCATGTGTCTTTTTACTCCGTCCTGAATTTGCTCCTTCTCCTTTTTCATTTTTTAGCCTGAGGGGGAGGCTTAGATCAAATTCTCATATCAAATATTTTCATATAATTATTTCAAGATATGAATTGCCTTCTAATCCTGATACACATTTTTTACTGTACTTCAGTTCAAAATATTTTCTGCATACCAGTATCACTTTGTTTCATGTATCTTCATGATATTCAATATCTGATAGGGCAAGAGTACAATCCCTACTCCTTTTTTTGGCAAAATGTTATTAGCTATTCTTACTTATTTTAACTAGAGAAGTTGGACCCTTTACACTTATTTTTTAAATATTTATTTTGAGAGAGAGAGAGCAAGTGCACATGTGAGCAGGGGAGGGGCAGAGAGAGAGAGAATCCCAAGCAGGCTCCGCACTGTCAGCACAGAGCCTGAGGCGGGGCTTAAACCCACGAACCGTGAGATCATGACCTGAGCCAAAACAAGAGTTCAATGCTTAACCGACTGAGCCACCCAGGCACTCCATTTACACTTATGTTGATTACTGGTGTCTGTGCATTTATTTCTGTCATGTTGTTTAGGCTTTCTCTTTGTCCTGCCCTTTCTTCTTATCTCTTTCGTAGCCTTGCAATGAATTAATTTCTTCCTATCCTATTTTTTTCTCTGCTGTTTGGAAGTTGTACTTTTTATTTTTATTCTTTCTTTGACCTGCTGGAAATTGTAACATGAACTTAATAGAGCTGAAAGTTAATGTTTTTAATCCTCTCTGAAACAATTTAGAATCTTACCTCCCATCACCCTCTCAGATCGGTTATTATGTCTTCGTTCTGTTATATGTTATAGTTCTGTCTTCTTTTGTGACTCCTGCAATCAAATGCTACTTTTAAACAGTCAGTGTTCAATTTATCTCCTGTTTACCGCTTCCTGGGCTCCCCTTTCCTTTATGTATGTCAGGTCTTTGCTGCTGATACCAATTTCCGTCTTCCTAAAATATGTGTTTAGATGTCCTTTTTGGGGGCACATCAAACTGGAGGGACTTGTGGCGGTAAACTGCAAATCTGTTTGTGGGCAGGGAAGGTGGGAATTCTAAAAACATCTTTATTTTGTTATATTCTTGAAAGAAGACTTTGCAAGGTACAGGCTTCTATGTTTATGATTACTTTCTCTCCGCCCTTTGAATATGTTATCCCAGTGCTTTGGGCTTCCAGTTGGAGAAGGCAGCTGGAAGTCAGATAGCTGACCTCTGTGTCCTTTTTTTGAGCTGTTTTTTAAGATCTTCTGTTTGTCTTTGGGATTATGCTTTACCATGATGTTATTAGATGTGGATTTCCATTTTGTTATTTTCATGATCTGTTGTGCTTCATGAATCTGACGATTCTTTTTATTTGTTCTCTTTATTCGTTCAGCCATTTCTTTATTTCTTGTCTTTCATTTCCCCTATTAACATCTTTCAGTTCTGATCAAATGGATTTTATATGGTCTCATCCCATCCTCTTTCCGCCCAGCCTGCTTTTCACCATTGCCGTTTATCTGACTCTGTGATGCAGTCATTAAACTTTTTTTAGGCTTGTATTCCACTTTACTTCTTCTGTTTTTAGCGCTATCTAAATTTGTCTGAGGCTTAAATTTCAATTAATGCGTTTTTCATTGTGGGGAGTGCTTTTTAGTGTTTCTTTGTTTTTTGTTTGTTTTTAATTGCTCTGGTCAGTTTTATAGTCTCTTATGTATTCCCTGCTGATAATTTTCACTAATTCTTTTATTCCCTCAGACATTTCAGTTTCTTTTTTATATTCTGTGTCTGATATTTCTAATATCTGAGGTATATGTGAGTCAGATTCTAGCCTGGCTTATCCGCTGACTTCCGCTAATGGTGGTGGTTTCTTGCATGTGTTGTGATTTTTGGTTCATACACGGGTACTATGGTAACCGTAGTTACCACATATGGTTCCTATGGGGTTACTCTGATTCTGAGCACATGTGCATTGGGGACATTCCAAGTCCTGAGTTGGACAGAAGTGCCTCCAGAGATATTCCTGCTTCTATCACATGGGCTCACATTATGCTAAGATTCTAACTTGGGGCTCTTTGCACCGAGCAGGCTGGGTGGATTTCAGCCCGAGAGGGGATCACGCAGGGGTTTCCAGCCAGACTTCCCACATTCTCAGCTGCCAGGGTCTGTCTGCTACCTCTGTTTGTCCTGAAATCCAAAGCTCTAGATGACCAGAGATCAGCAGTTGGCCTTATGGAAGGTGGATTGGTCTCCAGTGTTTTTTTTTGTTTTTGTTTTTTGTCTCTGAAGGGTTTTCTTACTCACCTGCAAGCTGACCCATATATATAGAATATGTGTTTATGTTTATTTCCAAGGTGTATGTTGCTTTAGAGAGAGAGTGTGCGTGCATGCAAGTGTGGGGGAGGGGCAGAAGGAAAGGGGGAGAGAGGGAGAGGGGGAGAGAGAGAGAGAGAGAGAGAGAGAGAAAAAATCTTAAGCAGGCTCCATGATCAGTGTGGAGCCCAACACAGGGCTTGATCCCATGACCCTGGCTGGCATCATGACCTGAATTGAGCCAAAATCAACTGAGTGAGCCACTCAGACACCCCTATTTCTGAGGTTTTTAGTCGCTTTTTAGCATAAGGGTGTTTTGGGTATCTAGTTCGCCATGTCGTGGAAATAAAGGACCGTCTTCATTTTTTTTTTTTTTTTTTCAGAATTTTCTTAAGTTGGGCATCCATAAAAAAAACATGTTGGGATTTTGGGGTATTTTTAAAAATTAAATTTATAGACTAATTTAACGGTCATCATTACAATACTAACTTTTAACGCACGTATATCGTGGGCCTCTTCATTTACACAAGTAGACTTCGTCGTGTTTGAGTTTTTTTATGACCTTATTAGGTTTTTTCTAATGTTACAGTTTTTCTCAAGCTATGAATCACAGTGACTTGTTTTCCATGTTATTAAAAATTCTCTGGGAACATATTAGTCTAATATTCAGGTCATATAGTGACATAAATTTTTTAACCGTATTTGTAATGTTGGGCATTTCACAGATTCTTAATTTTTCACCTCTATAAATAATACTTAATACCTACTGTTCATCTGTGTGTGTGTCTCTTTGGCCACACTTCTGCTTGTGTTCTTTAACTATATTCCTGGGAGGATTGTTGGAAAAAATAGTTGAACGTTTTTAAGACTTTTGAGTCCGTATTACCAATTACTTCACAAAAATGTTGCATTGTGCTGCTGTTAGCATTGTGGGAGAACCAGGCTCCTTATATTCTCTCTAGAGTTGAGTGCATGTATTTTTATGCTTTGCTAATTTTTGTAAATGTTTTTATTTATTTTTGAAGGAGAGAGAGACAGAGCATGAGCCAGGGAGGAGCAGAGAGAGAGGGAGACATAGAATTTGAAGCAGGCTCCAGGCTCCAAGCCGTCAGCACAGAGCCCGACGTGGGGCTCGAACTCACGAGCCGTGATCATGACTTGAGCTGAAGTCGGATGTTCAACCCACTGAGCCACCCAGGCGCCCCTATGCTTTGCTAATTTGATAGGTGAAAGATAGTATCTTAATCATGTTTAATTTCAAATTGTTTAATTTCAAGTTAGGTAGAATTATTTATTGGCCATGTATATTTCCTGCTTTGGAAACTGACTTGTATTCTGTCTCCCCGTCAGCTCCTTGAGCATTAGAGTTTCCTAGGAGACTTTCATTTCTTTTTTTTTTTTCTTTTGTTGAGAGAGAGAGAGAGAGAGAGAGAGAGAGAGAGAGGAGTGCAAGCAGAGGAGGGGCAGAGAGAAGGAGGGGGAGGGAGAAAGAGAGGGAGAGAGAGAGAGCGAGCAAGCAGAGGAGGGGCAGAGAGAAAGAGGGAGAGAGAGAGAGAGAGAGAGAGAGAGCAAGCAGAGGAGGGGCAGAGAGAAAGAGGGAGAGAGAGAATCCCAAGCAGGCTCCAGGCTCAGCACAGAGCCCCACTCGGGGCTCCATCCCAGGACCGTGGGACCAAGAGTCAGACGCTCAACTGACTGAGCCACCTGGGCTTCCCCTTAGGAGCCTTTAATGTACAAAGTCTTTTACATCACGCAGACCATGATGGCTAGCCTGTACCCTTTGGGCCAGCGTATTGTGACCCCTCAGTCATTTTGAACTTCTAACGGTCCCGTTATTGTACTCTGACTTCTTTGTCTTTAGAGAATTGAAATGGCTGTAACGGTACAAATAATGATGGGTTTTCAGACAACCGGCACGTGCACGAAGAGACCAGAAATAACACATTTTACAGTTTTGCTGAGAACGGAGTACAGGTGAATGACTGTGCTCGGTGCTGTCGGTGACACGGCGGGGAGAGAGAGAACTTTCTCTGCCTCAAGATACTCACGGGCTAGTGGGAAAGAGAGACGTACAAAAAATGCAAGACGAGTCAAAGTCTGTGCTGAGCCTGCGGAGTAAGGGGGATTGGCTTCCGGCGAGAGGACTAGCAGAGTTTCGGGGGGAACCTGGCATTGGTGGGGTGGGGAAGGACCTCCCAGAGGCTGGAAAGCAGCACACAGCAGACACAGAAATTCAGGCCTTGCATAATGACAAATAGAACATGTACTCGGATCCCTGGGGGCCTGATGGGTTGCAAGCAGGCTATGGGAATGGAAAAGAAGTCCAGGCCCCAGCACGGAGGGCAGTCAACGGCAGAAATCGCAGGCCTCACTCCCGGGGCACCGCGAGGCTCTCCAAGGCCACAAGGAGTGACATGGCAAATACCTGCATCCCGTTGGTATGGAAGCCGTGGTTATGGGGCTGATGTAAAGCCTTATTCTGAAGATAGCCTGTTTCCTGAGGATTTTCTTATAAAGATACGTCCGATGATCTCAACTCACAAACCGAAAGCACGCGTGTATTTTCAGACAACTTTGACCAAAATATCACTTAAGATCATCGCAGACTCAGCTCGGTGCTTGCAAATGAGCCTTCTGCTTTCCTCCTGAGCCTTGATCAAGTCAATACACAGACACAGAGTCCCGGATTAGTAGAGAAAGGATTGGAAGGGGGTTTTTAACATGATGTAATTGGATGTGAATTGTTAATTACATCACGAAACTCAAAGCACAAAAAGCCGAGTCGCTGCAGCTGAGTTGAATTAGTTCTTCAACCCAAAGAAATTAGACTACAAGTCAAAAGACTAGCAAAGACCAGAATGCTAAGCGTACCACAGCCTATTTCGCTTGGGCCCCACCTGCGAAGCATGAAATGCTCTTACTTTAATATGGGGCAACTCCCAGCTGTCCCCACCTTGTTCGAAACCCGCCAGCCACGTGCCTATCAGCATGGTGGTGAACAGTCCTGCCTTTTTAAAAAAGAGTTACTTAGTAACGGCTTCACTGGGATATAATCCACATACCGTAACTGTCTTGTCCTGTGTCATTTCAGCTAGCACAGTCTTCCAGACGGTAACTTAAAAATGCTGTGAGTTTCTGACGGTTGCGTGTTGCTACAGGTTATTCGGCAAGAGTGCCTAGTGTAACAGGTGCAGGAAGTTTAAAATTAAGGGGTCGCCCAAACCAAAGTTGTTCCGTAACTCCTGTTCCAGAAGAGAAACTTCCCCTTAAAATTGGAAGGAGATGCCCTCCCCCCTGCTAGTCTTAGACAAAGTCTCACCATCTTGTTCTCCCTGGGGACACACCAGGCTTTGCTGTCTGGTCTACGTGGCCTGTCAAGCCCATCTGCTGCTTCCTTCCTGAAAATGGCCCTCACATGGCTAAACTGGCGGTCATGTCAGAAATGGAAAATGTGTAATTTCACATCCTGGGGAAAGCCATAGCGACAACTCCTCGCTATTTAGGAAGTACATGATTGCAGTCAGAGTGTAATTGAGCTCTTTGCTTCTCTGTCTCCACTCTTCTCCCCACCTGGCTTTGGTCTAATTCTCTATCATCTGTGCTTCGGCTAGGATCGTGTGCAGAGAGAGACTGTGAGGTTGGATTCGGTCAAGTTTGCCGCTGAGTTTATCTTTTAAATTGTGGAGTAGGGAGGGGCAGGAATTATTGGCCATGATGACGTGGTGACAGTGGGATCTGGACATTCGCATGTTTGCTAATGTCCAGGTCCTATTGGCCCGGGAGGCACACCCACCACGTTCTCCGTTCTTCGCTTTCAACCCTGCGGATTTGCGGTACCTGCCAATAGGGTGGTCCAGTGAAACAAGGCTTCCAGCACCCTCCTGAGTAGAGCGAATGATTCTAGGAAAAAGAAAAAAAAGATTGTAAGTGTGCAGAAATGGCTCTATCATTCACATATTCAGCTTAGTCTCAAAACAATTTTTCCTTTCCTTGAGGTCACTGAAATTGAGAGGACCCAGGGTCCTCTAGCGTTACATGTTTTTGTTGCCATGAGAGTGTGGATGGAATGCACTGTCCTCAGGTTGAAGGCATTTATCCTTTTGTCACAAATACCCCACCTTGGCCACGCTGTGGGGCCAGTAGCTATGTCTCTGTTCATGTTCTATCTGTCATTCATAATAGGAATCCAGACCATAGTGGGTACCTACGAGATACTATCAAGTTACTGAATTAATGTCCCCCCCCCAAGAAACTGTCAAAATGATGATACTTTTGGGTGAAGATTCTGTATCTCTTCCATCATCTCCTATTATCTGGTAGGCAAGTGAGTCTTCAGGATTTTACTGGGCTCCTCGTGGACATGAGCCATCACTTACATGATGTGAGTCACTTGATGAAGGTTTATTGAGGGTGCCAGGTACCATGTAGGTATGTTAGGCATTGCAGTAAGCAATGCAACACCCCTGCCTTCATGGAGCCCACCCTACTGAGTGGTTAGGGATGCACGACAAATAGATAGTTCAACATGAGAAAGTTCAAAGGGCACTAAGAGCTTTTGCAGAGCACTGGAATCAGGTGATGTGATGGGGTTGGCTGCTTTTTGGCTCCTTCAGATGGGGTGGTCACAGAAGGCATCTCTGAGTCAGTGACATTTCAGCCAAGATCTGCATAAGAAGGAGCCTACTTTGTGAAGGTGGAGAAGATGAGCACTTCAGACAGAAGGAACAGCTGATGAAAAGCCCCTGATGTGATAAAGAATGGAGCTGGTGAGGGACAAGACCAAGGCCAGTGGGGGAGCTGGTGAGGGACAAGGCCAAGGCCAGTGGGGGTGCCGAGGGTGTGGGAGAGGGCCATATGGGCTCAAGGAGGCAGGCCAAAGACATATTATGTTGGGAGGAAGTTTGTGGTTTATTTTAGATGGGAGGAAAGCCATTGGAGAGATTTAGGTGGAGGATCGTCATGATGTGACTTACATTTTCCCAGAATGTCAGGTGAAAGGAAGGTCGTAGAGCAGGAGTCAACGAGTGAGTGGCACCAGCAGAGGTGGAGTAGAATGGATGGTTTGAGGTGTTTTAGGTAAAGTTAAGAGGACTCGCTCATGGACTCCTTGTGGAGGAAGAAAGAAGGAAGGGAGAAAGGGAGGGAGGGAGGAAGGAGGAAAGAAGGAAATGCCTAGATTTTGGAGTAAATAACTCACTGACTTAAGTGGCAGGATGGCTGGCTCAGGTCCCACTTGATTCTTTTCAAATACATGAGACAGTGAGCAAACTGCTGTCCGTTCACCACCCCTTGGGGAAAACCTTCATTGCCAGGCAGACATTGGGGTTTCCAAGCACTGGACCAAATTGTGCGTGGAGGTGTGGCCATGTTTAAAGATGCCTGCAAACAAGTGATGGGAGAGCAAAACAAACAGAAGGGGTCCTAGATGGAAAATTAGAAATGTTCATGCCAACCGAAGCCTGAGCAAATGTAGCCAATTTTAGATACTCCTACCCTTAGTGAGACCAGGCAGACCGGAAGTTCATTTTCAGTGTTGCTGTTTTGTGAGCATTACCATCTTTTTTTTTTCTTAAGCCTGTAGCTTTAAAAGGATATTTGTGTTTTTACGTGTGATTTTATTATATCCAAGAGGTATTTTTTTTCACCCTTAACCGTAAGTAATTACAAGTGAATAATGAAACTCATTAGGAAAGCAAAATTCCCTTTTTAGTAATTTTCTCTACGGCAAACTTACTTTGAACCGTAGTACAGGACCATTCCGTAGTCTACTAGCTAAGAAGGGCCTTTCAGGGCATCCAAGATGAGATGGGATGTAGTCTTCAAGGGATAAAAAGGGCATTCGTTACACTGTGCTCATCTAATAAATTGAGCAGGATTTCAGATCTAAACCTATTTGATGACAACCTCTTTGCTATTGTAATCAAGAGAGAACTGAATCTCTTGGACACTGAATCTCTCTGGTTCCTTTTTGTTTGTGTTTTTGTCAGCCCAAATAGAAACAATACATATGTTTCCCTTTTCCACATTTTATTTTTAGAAAATCTGGAGAATGAAATGCCTTCAGTTCAGCCACATGACTCCCATTAGCTTTGATGGGAGAAAGACATCTTCATGAAGGAAAAGAATCATCACACAGTGCATAAATAACAGCCAGCCCAGGGCCACAGAAAGGCCTCACTACAGCACACATCATCAGCTGTGTCCTTGGGGGCTGGTCCTGTCCAAGTCCGACCCTACTTGGGATGAGCTGGGCTTGAACCATCAGGGTCTGTTGGGAGCTCAGCATTCAGAGACGCCTCCTCTGGGGCCCCCTTGAAGCCTCCAGATCGGGGCAGGGTGGGATCTGCCATATCTTTCAGGAAAGCCCATGCCTTGCTGATTTTCAGTGCTTTCTCTTCCTCAACTCCAGGGCATACCTGTGTGACCCTAGGGTGAGTCCCGTTGTGCCTAGACTTTTCTGAAAAATTCCAAATATTTTTATGCACGGGTTGACCTTGAAAGACTGTGTGTTGTTTCTCAGTGCCTGGGTCGGGTAGAGGTTTCAGCACGAACCCTGCATGTTCCTCTCCCCTTTCCCCATTCTGTGCAGGTGTTTGTTTCCAGCTGAATCTGACTGAAGTGGTCGGGGCATCTATGCAGGTGAGAAGATTAAAGGGAAAGGTGTAGAAGGGCCAGGGGCTGGTGTCCTTCCTTCCACCTGCTTTTCATGTGAAGCTCGCCCGCGAGTCTCAGATCTTCTCCAGCCCCTGCGGGTGGCTCCACATCCTTTCTTCTCACCTGCTCACCAGCAGAAAAGCTCCCGATGTGGCATAGGAGAGGGAATGGCACATTCAAGGGACAGACCGAGGTCAGTAGGGGCTGGAGAGCACAGCCCCTTCCTCCAGAGCCCCTCCAGGCCCAAGAAAATGGCTGAGTTGGCGCCACCCAAGGTCAACTCTTATCCCACCAGATAGAGTGACCACAAAACATAATGCACGTTGACCTTCGCTGGCTGCCTTCTAGTGAATTTGGCACAATGGGCAGGAAATAGCAGTCTGGGCAAGAGGGTGGGACATGGGTCAAAGATTGAGCTGTCTTCCTGCCTCTCTCTGTCTCCTTGGGTGTATATTTCCCCCCCTAGATTTGCGATAAAGGACAAAGTGCATCCATGTCACTGCTAAGTTTGTGCCTTAGACATGGGCCACCTTAGGGCTGGGCACACCATAACCAAAGCTCACCCTTGCACAGTGCACTGTTCTCTTAGAGTTTGCACACTGTCCCATTTCCTCCTCATGGTGCAGGATGGTTATTATCCCATTGTATAGATGAGCGACCTGAGGCCAGAAGGGCTGGGTGATCTGTTGCATATTCACCCAGTTAATGGGAGGCAAAACCAAGCTGGAATAGATCACAGATCTTTGGTGCATGGTCCGTATTATTCCTGTCATTTGTTAATATTAAAAAAAAAATTTTTTTTTTACATTTATTTATTTTTGAGAGCCAGAGCACAAGTAGGGGAGGGGCAGAGAGAGACGGAGACACAGAATCCGGAACAGGCTGAACTGTCAGCACAGAGCCCGACACGGGGCTCGAACCCACAAACTGCGAGATCATGACCTGAGCTGAAGTCGGACTTCCAACTGACTGAGCCTACCCAGGCGCCCCTTGTTAATTTTTTTCAAGTTTATTTTTTGAGAGACAGCGCAAGTGGGGAGAGGCATAGAGAGAGAAGGAGACACAGAATCTAAAGCGGGCTTTAGGCTGTGAGCTGTCAGCATAGAGCCCGATGTGGGGCTCAAACTCATGAGCCGCGAGATCATGACTTGAGCTGAAGTTGGACACTTAACCAACTAAGCCACCCCGGCGCCCCTGTTCCTGTCATTTGTATTCCAAATGCCTTCTGTTTCTCTGAAATGATGTCATGTTGCCAACTTGGCCATCCTGGGAGAGTTTATGCCATGCTCTCTCCGAGGGACCGTGCAGTTACCCTGTTAACAGAGCTGACCTTTGGGGGATTCTCAGTAGCTGATGTCTCGTCTCCGCTCACCAACAGATCACTGGCAACTGTAAACTGTGCTGAGACACATCAGGATGTTTTAATAAATACAGAACAGGATTTTACAAACACACTACTGCCGCTTCTGGTACATCAACAAATAGATAGGGAGTCACATTACAGAGGGAGTGAGAAATGACTTTAAACTGTATGAAAAACTGCGGCTCTGGAGGGTTTTTCAACCTATCACAAATGACCATTTTTGAAAGCATTTTAAGTTGAAGCCAACTTTGGACTTACAGGAACGGTACAGATAGAATAGAGTTTCCTTGCACAGCTCACCCTGCTTCCCCTACTGCTAACAGGTAAGATGTTAACAAGGACCATTTTAGAAAACGATTTTTTAAATTTTTATTTAAAAATAATTTATTTTTATTTTCTAATTTTTATCATTTTTTTGATGTTTATTTATCTTTGAGAGAGAGAGAGAGAGACAGAGACAGAGAGAGAGAGAGAGAGAGAGACAGAGCATGAGTGGTAGAGGGGCAGAGAAAGAGGGAGACACAGAATCGGAAGCAGGCTCCAGGCTCTGAGCTGTCAGCACAGAGCCTGACGCGGGGTTTGAACTCATGAATCACGAGATCATGACCTGAACCTAAGTCAGATGCTCAATGAACTGAGCTACCCAGGCGCCCTGAAGACTCACTTTTTAAAGGCTACTAGTTACTTTAAAGCGTGACCCAAAAGATTTCCTCGAAAGGCATCAGGATGAGAAGAAAGATGGCTCAGAGCTTGTAGGAACTGCATGGAACCCGTGGGAAATGAGACTTCCCTTCCTATGAGAAGCTTTGGAAAGCCTGGTTGCATGCTTAGGAGTTTAAAAGTCCAACAAGAACCAATCGGTGCATCTTTTTTTTTCTCCCTTCATATTTTGAAATAAAAAATAAGTTGAATATCCTGACCAAAAAGAGAGGGGAAGGAGGTGGTATGGGGGGGAAAAAAAAGTGTGCATCCCACTCAAATTCAGTATAATTCACTGCCAACAGTGCAAGTTTATATGAAACAATCAATGCCCAGCCGTATTAGCTGAACATTTGAAATGGTCAGAAAGAAGTTATTTTCTCTCCTCACCAACATGAGACCGAAAGAATGAAACTCCATGGGGTCTCTCTGCTTTCTCCAGGCTCGTATGTCAGACATTGCTCAGAAGAGCGTGCATATTTTTAGCGATTTTGCCTAGATGGCTCCAAAATGACAATTTTTAATAAGACAATGCTAAGTTTATTTTTTACCAAAAAAAAAAAAAATCCCTCCCCTTTTTGGGCATAAAGAAGATGTGTTTTTACTAGCTGCCAATACTCACCGTAGCCTTTGAGAAACAGTTAAACATATTTCCATTTTTCTGTACCTAAGTGATCTCTTGGGGCAAGCCCATAAGCTAAGTGTGTTTTGTTTCTTATGAATTGCTCTCTGAGTCAAGAAATAAATAACTCAGGAAATCCACATTAAATGGGAGGAATGGGAAAACAGCATTTGTCTGGTGTGACACCACCTGTTTATTTCATTGGGCGATGGTGGTCATTCGGGAGGGAACTGGGACCCAAAGTGAAGTGCGTCAGCCTTGAACCCGGGAGAGGAGGGCAGAGGAAGCCAGCCGCCATCAGGGTCTCCCTCTCTGCGCATTGACTGCGGTCTGGCCAGCTCTGATTCAGGCTCTCTGTGTTGCTTGATTTATCCTTCGTTACTATTTTCGGGTGCCATGTGCTTCTCTTCCGAGGCCCTGGGGAGTCTCTCCAATTCTGATTTTCAAAAATAGTTCTTCAAAGGGCACAGCATTCTTAGAAGAAGATGCATACGGGACCATGTGTTTCCAAGTGAGCTTGGTTTGACATGATCGAGGTTTGTACAGAGTGTCTGAGAAAACCAGAAAAATGATGTCAGCCAGGCAAGGAAGTGCCTCCGGCACTGAGAAGTAGAACCCAGAGCCTTTTCCACGGGAATCCTGCAGTCTTGGAATTCACTTCCTTTCCTGACATGGAATCCTTGGAGGTATTTATATCTTCCCCAAATGATGTTTCCAGACCTTGGAATGGAAACGAATGTCTGGGGTTGGAGGGAGGGACAGGAGTGACAGGGAGAGGCAGGGAGTAGAGGTGTCGTGTATCACGCAAGCCTGGCTCCTTCCTGGCCCCAACCCCACGGAGCAGCAAAGCAGGGATTCCTTACAGCCAGTGTCCCGAGAGTTCCTGTGCCAGTTGTCTAGAAACTGGAAAGCATCTCGGGGAAGGGGATTCTGCAGGCAGACCTCTAACTGGATCCCACACTTTCGTCCCGGTCTTTCATCATATACATGGAGCGCTTCAAATCGGCACTTTAATTGTGTTTATTTCGTTTACAACTCAGCGCGAAATCAATCCGTTTCTGGCTTTAGTCCAGTGACCACAGAGTGAGGGTTAAAGATTTGCTGCTTCCAGGACCTGATGGCGTCCATATTCATGATCGTTGTATTAAATGAGTCCTAAGCAGGTTCCTTTTCTACACCTTTTCGTAAAGAAGGGGAAAATGTGGTATGTATTCAGATTATGGCCAGAAAACAGCAAGTCCAAACAAGAATGGACCGTTCTGTGAATGCTGATGGCAGCCTCGCATTGTGCAGGTTGTGTGCCTTCTGCTTGCCAGCATTAGGCATCGAAGTATGGAAGCTGTGACGGGGGGCTCTAAAGCGTAGGATCGTGGGGCGCCTGGGTGGCTCAGTGGGTTGAGCATCTGACTCTGGCTCAGGTCATCATCTCACGGTTGGTGGGTTCGAGCCCCGCGTCGGGCTCTGTGCTGACCGCTCGGAGCCTGGAGCCCGCTTCGGATTCTGTGTCTCCTCTCTCTCCGCCTCCCCCGCTTGTGCTCCGTCTCTCTCAGTCTCTCAAACATAAATAAATGTTATCAAAAAATTATTTTTCAACGTAGGATTGTTGAGATCGGCCTGTGTATGGACTGGCCAGGGGCTGACGCCAGATTACTCACTCACTCACTGGCATCCCTCCACCACCCCCTGAGCTGCCTAGACGTGTTAGTATCATTAGAGATGTTTTGAGTGTTGCTGCCTTTGGCTTTCAGTGTCTTTTTTCCCACAGCACTTTGACCATGTTCATTCGCTAGAAGACCCTGCTGGGGGCTCTGTCACCCAGCTGCCACATATAGAACTCGTGCACTGTTCGTCAGTTTGGGCTTCTCAGAACAGGTGATCGCACCCTCAGCTCAGCACTCGCATCGGATCTGGTTGTTCGGGGCATCTGCCCATGGTCCGCCCAAATGCGAATCCAAGCGATGTCTCTGTCCTTACCATGGCAGGGCCGTTACTCCCTGAGATCTGTCCCGCCTGCCCTGGGCTGCTTGCCACGATCAGACAAGAGCGAATGGGTCAACGACACAGGAGAAGTCGGCACACCCGTCTCATGAGCCCCCTAGAGCGGTTTCCTAGTGGGGGGATTTCTAGGCCGCAGGTTGAGTTCGCATGTGCTTCTGTTGGGCATTGCTAAAGTTCCCATTTTTCAAGTCTTTGTGTTGGAAGTCTTTTTCCTTTAATAGAGGAGTTGAACCCTTCTGCATTTATTGATATGACTGATGTTTGATGGGATCTCCATCATAATTTCCTAATCTTGTAATTTGCATTTTGTTGTATTTGCTGTATTTCTTTCTCAGATACACTCTTGGCTCTTTGGTTTATAATATTTGGGGAGTATTTAAGAAGGTTTATATCTTTGTCCTGGTGGTCACGTCTGTACTTGTGCCTTTTAAAATGTCCTTAGTCCCTGGTCTGAGAATAGTTGAAGGCGGGTAGGAAAAGCCGGGAAACCAGGAGGCCAACTGTGGGAGTCTTTTAAGACTGTGCTTTCACATTCTTGTTCTTTTTTCTTCTTTTTTTTTTTAATGTTTTATTTATTTTTGAGACGGAGAGAGACAGAGCGTGAGCAGGGGAGGGGCAGAGAGAGAGGGAGACACAGAATCTGAAACAGGCTCTAGGCTCTGAGCCGTCAACCCAGAGCCCGATGTGGGGCTGGAACTCAAAAACCGCGAGATCATGTCCTGAGCTGAAGTTGGAAGCCCGACCGACGGAGCCACCCAGGCACCCCTCACATTCTTGTTCTTATGGGCACATGGCAGGACCACGTGCCCCTCCACTTGGACGTTATACTTTGGCTAATAAAAATCTGAGTGATTTGAGGGCCTGTGAGTAGAATTCCTGATGGGCCAGGGCAGACTGCCCACCCTCCTTTCTCCCAGCCTCGGTGGCCATGAAGCAGATGTCAAGGTGAGGTGTCCCCCAGCCTTCCAGAGG
Source organism: Acinonyx jubatus (assembly GCF_027475565.1). Lineage (NCBI taxonomy): Eukaryota > Metazoa > Chordata > Mammalia > Carnivora > Felidae > Acinonyx > Acinonyx jubatus. Next base: position 80,072,841 of record NC_069393.1, on the reverse strand, counting down.
ACAGCAATGGGCTGAGCCCACGGGGCTGGCCCTCGGCTTGTGACTGTGCTGCACCCACCTGAGAATCAATTCAAATGCAGATGCTGATTCAGTAGGTTTAGAGGCAGGGTGGGATGTTCTGTGTCAGCAGTGATGGAGTTCCTTGACCACATTTTCAGCAGCAAGGTGCTGAGCCGTATGAATTTTTGTGTTTTTTGTTTCACTTCCGTATAACCTAATCTGGTTGCTCTCAAAGTGTGGTTCGTGGAGAGCTCCCTGAGTATGACCGGCGAACTCGGAAATGCACATTTCTGCGCTTGGTGGGTTGGAAACCCTGGAGCCGGGCCCCAGATTCTGGGTTTTAGCAAGACTTCCACGTGGCTCATGTGCATGTCACCAGCCACTCCAGACCCATACTTGAGAGATGGGGGTGGTATCATTTGGGACTCGTGTGTAGCTTTGAGGAATTAGATGTCCAGATGTCCATAAAGCTGTGGCTTAAAGTGTAAGGGTTTATTTTTGTGGTAAAGGAAGTCCAGAGGTGGGCAGTCTGGGGCAGGTATGGCAGGCTGACCATGTCATCGGGAGCCCAGGCCTCTGGTTCTCTGGTCTACCTTCTTTCAGCTCTGACCCTCATTATTACGCTCACAGGATAGCTGCCAGGGTTCCAGGCATCACATCCACATCCCCAGTAAATGCCAGCTGAGCATCCCCTCTTGAGACCTTACAGGACTTCTCACAAAGGAGCTCGGCTTGTATCTCACTGGCCAGGGCAGTAGCCTATGACACCAAAATCGTGGTGTTCGCTGGGCTCATTGCCATGTTGAACAAAATGAGGGTTCTCTAAGAAGAAAGACCCAAATGGAGATTGGGTAGGAAGCCAGCCACGTCTGCCACAGAGATGGTGGGCACTTGAGGTCTCGGTAATGAAGAATAAAAGGCGTGGAGGGAGCAGTGCTCCGTGAGCTGGGAGAGTTAGTGGATGCAGTCAGAGAGCAGGGCACTCTGGGTGCAGATACGTTCCAGGTTTGGAATGTGGTTGTAACAGGGGTGGCTGCAGTGGACGTGATGTCACTGGTTATGGAAGAGGAGGGTGACGGTCATTGGTTACAGAAGTGATGGGCTATGATGGACGTGATGTCACTGGTTATGGAAGAGGACGGTGACGGTCATTGGTTATAGGAGGGGGGCTGACACGGATGGCCCTTGGCATGAGGGCAGGAATTTTGTTGTTTTCCCTGCCGCATCCCAAGTGCCCTGTAACAGTGCCCGGCATGTAGCAGGTGCTCAGTGAAGGGTTGTTGAAGAGAAAGAGGTCGGGCGTTTTCCTGGAGAGCAGGAGAGACTGTAAACAAACCTTGCTTTCTCCTCCCTGGAGTGCTCGAGACCCGGATGGAGGTGATGCGGTGAGACTCTGACCTAGAAGCCCCCGGCCCCGCCGCGCACACGCACACGTGTGCCCACCCACGCAAGCGCACACACGCCCAGCAGGCATTTTCTCTGCAGGAGCCTTGGCTGAGATTCTCCTCTGTGGCTCCCTTTGGCACCTGGCAGATCAGCCAGATTTTTTTTTTCTAATCAATTTTTTAACACGCAGCATTACCTGCTTGGTAATTGTCAGAGCCCCTGAGAAAAGCAAGAGGGGGAAGTGAGATGAAAGGCTGCCAGAATTAACAAGCGAAACAGAAACAGTGGGCATCGACAGCCATACGCACCCCCAAACGACACTGTGTGAGTGAACTTGTACTTTTATGTAGCACCGGTGTGGAAGTGGGTGATCCTGTCTGGTTATAAGTGAGATCCATAATAGAAATGAAAGAAATAAAGGGAAAAGTGTATTTCTCCCCTAGAAATGTGCCACACTTCCCAGAGAAAATCACTGTGAACATTTTTGAGTGACAGCTTGTCAGTGACTTTCATTTTTTATATGCTTTCCTATATTTCAAATTTGATCATTTGTTGCTTTTGTAAATTGGCAAAAGCCTTGTTTAAAGGAAATGGGCCTTGGTGAGAAAATTATCTTCCCAGACGGTTGCTTTGGGGACCTTTAGCATCAAGTTTTTTTTTTTAATTTCTTTTTTTTTTCAACATTTTTATTTATTTTTGGGACAGAGAGAGACAGAGTATGAACGGGGGAGGGGCAGAGAGAGAGGGAGACACAGAATCGGAAAACAGGCTCCAGGCTCTGAGCCATCAGCCCAGAGCCTGACGCGGGGCTCGAACTCACGGACCGCGAGATTGTGATGTGGCTGAAGTCGGACGCTTAACCGACTGCGCCACCCAGGCGCCCCTCAAGTTTTAAGAAAAAGCTTAAAATGTGCTTGACCTGTGTTTCAGGAACCAGAGTCATGCTTTGGGATAAAGGAGTAAGGAGAATCCAATAACCTGGGGCTGTCTTTCCTGAGTGTAGGGTAGAAAGGTGTGGTCGAATCATCACCTGGGACTCGTGTCTCTTGGTCATCACTTGCGATGTGTTACCTGTGTGTTGCAGATAACAGACACGTACGTGTGTGCAGGCACGTGTGCACATGTCTGTTTTCTTTCTGCCTTGCAGATACTTTTTGTAGGTACTGAGACTTTTGGTCATCAGCCTTAAGACCTCTAGGATTATGACAGAATTGGAAAAACAGCTCTATGTATCCGGTGTCCTTTCTAGCTAGTGTCTGGGAGAGGGGGGCTACCAGTCATTTCTCTCTGCAGCGATTATCTGAGCCTTCACTGTAGGTGAGCGTTGCCTGCACAGTTCCCCACGTGGTATTTTGGAACTTGACCGTAGAACAGTCGTAATGAATACACCGTGCTTTGCCCTTTTTTCTTCTGAATACAGAGGTCCTCAGAGATGCCTGCAAGGGCATATTTTGTTCTGACATCATATGGACATCGCAAGGTAACAGCAGCTCTCACCTCCCCCTCTGTGCGCGGATGTTGCAAAAAGGGAAGGCTCTTGTCATAGTTGGGACCTGTTGCCTCCGGCTTAGGAGTCAGTTGCGGCCCTCTGCCCCGTTCTGTCTACTTCTTTAGGGAGAGACAGGGTTCTGATGTGTGATGCGTACAGCAGAGGGGACTGTTGACTGTCTAGGAAGGGCTGGCCTTGGCAGGAAGTCTCATTTCCAGCAAAGGAGAGGGCTCGTTCCTCCTCGTGTGTGTCCTCTGGCCCAGCTGTCTCAGGACGCCCTTCACCCTTGCCCTCTGAGTCTTAGGTTGCTGTCTGTTCTCCTGGGCTCTCCTTTTCCTTCCCTTTTCTCTTCCCCAAGGCAGCAGCGCTGGCTGGGCTCCTGCGGTGTGGACTGTCTCCACCCCCACCCTCGCTGGGGGAGCCGTTTATGGCATTTGCTGCCCTCCCCCTCCCCCTCCTGACTTCCTTCCTGGGCTGCAAGGGCGCCCCACAAACTTACCAGAAATTCGCGGAAACAATTATTCGCTGATTTTGAAACCCGAGTCTGGATTGGGTGGGATGCAGGCTACCACGTAGAGACCCATGGCCACTTGAACCTGCAGCCAAAAGGTGAAGCCTTGACCCGTAAAAATGAGAAAATATCCACCAGCCTTGCTCATTGCAGAACGTTCTTTATTTTCTCCCTTGGTAGTGTCTCTGTGGGCCAGCAAGTGACTTGACTTTCATTCATTTCCCCTTCTGCGCATTGTAATTGGATGTAGGGGGAAGTTTCCTCTCTCCCGTGAAAGGAACAAAGCACTCGCTGGAGAAGTTGTGTGCCATTGGGTGCCTGTGGGACTGCCTCCCTCTCTCTGTAAGAGTCTCTGTGTCCCAAAATTAGCATGCGTCAATGCAGAGGATGCCTTGTCGTTCCCCTCAGCAGCAGCCCTCTGGGTCCCCGTGCCAACACTGGGGACAGCAGAGTCCTACCTTAAAGTGAGGAGAGTCTGAGATGGACCCCACGGTGCTTCTCAGAGTGGCTTTCCAGTTGATTGACGCACAGACCTGTTGAGCTCACTTCTTTGATTTCCAGTGAGCCGCAGCCTCACGGGTTTGCCGGAGGAGAGCCCCCAGGTGAGGCAGGAAGGTGAGCTCGGTTCACTGTACCTAAAATGCAGACATAAGGGCTCTAAAAAGGTGGTGATGGGGGAGGGTGGCCCAGGCTACAGTGCAAATGACATTGTCCTTTACGAGACCCTCAGGCCCGCCCGGCCGTTGAGTTTAGAGACTCATGTTTATGTCAGTGACCCAGAAACATCCACACAAGCTTCAGTTACTCCATTTCTAGGACCGAGTCATTTGTAATACGGTCCAACTTTTGAGGGGAGAAATATCACCACCAGGAACGTCGAAACGGGAGGAAATGCATGCCTCGGATTCAGGGAAGCCGGCTTTGTCCAGAAATGTTTCCTTGGTTCATTGGCGGGTTCAGTCTGTTTGAAGAAGGCAGAAATGGGTGCAGAGGTAACCCTTCAAGAGGACCTTGCTGGGAGCTGGGTTCCACCTGCCACCCCAAAACACCTCAGACAAAATCTAAACTAATTTGGAGATGAAGGACTCTAAATCGTATTCTGTGTGTGACTTACCAGCCTTGGGCTCTTCGGGGTCCCAGGACAGCTATCTTCCCTGGCTCATGTGTGTGTTTTCGTGTCTTTTCACTCTTCCTTTGCAATTCACCGATAGAGTCTGGCTGCTGTACTGGTTCTTCTCCTTGGCCACCACTGTCCACTTTCTAGCTTCTGTCGTGAGCCCAGTTGTCACAGGATTGTATGCAACAGGGGGCCAGTGGCTCAATGGGGCCTCATCTAAGAGCATAAAAGAGTATGTACTGCCTAAATATTTGGAAAGAAACAGTGGAGTGTCTTGTTCTATCAAATTGCTTCATTGTGATATTTTCTGGACAGTGGAGGTAAAGTGTCTTGGGGAAGGGACACCTTTTCTTCATTTTGTACTAAGGATGGGCTAGTGTATCTGCGTGGGCGGGTGGCACCCTTACCTTGGCCCAAATTCACATCTCTCGGTTGGCCGTGACCCCGTGTGTGTCCGTGAGGCTCCCCCGCTCCCCTGCCTGCCCTGTGCTTGGGTCAGCTCAGAGCCCACATCCGAGAGGCATCCTGCTGTAGCTCCCCCCGAGGCCCACAGTGACACAGGGGGCGGGCAGAAACAAAGTCCAGAGTAGCTCACTCCCCTGGCCCTCTTCCTGCCGGCCAGCCCTGCCTACTGCCCAGACTCTGGTCAGCCCCTTGTCTTCCGTACTCATTCGTGGCTTAGCTCTGTCTTCCCCAGAATCCTGCCCCATTAGCTCTCAGGGAAGCTGTGGCCAAGCCAGCCGGCTGATGTCTCTGTTCCTGGAAGCTTTTGAGTAACAGGTGCTACGACAACCTGAAAACAGCCGGCCTTGAGCTTGCTATTGGTATTGGAGATGTATTGTTTATGGATACTGACACGGGTGGACAAATCCTAGACAAGACTTGGTGACTGCTGGGTGGGATCTTTGGTTACTTTCTGTTCACCTCCTAGAGCATGGCACGGTTCTGGATAGCTGAGTTTGTGGGATACTTGAGCTATAGAAGATCAACCCACAGGCTAATGCATTTTAGGGAAGGGAACAGAGGGAACGTTACTATTTCAAGGGAACCTGCGATACCCCAGCTCTTCCAAATTCGGGCTCAGGAAGGAGGCTTTGAGTTTGGGTCCAAGAAATAGAAATGCCTGTCAGAGGCTGCTGCTTTCTTCATGCTTCTCTTAAGACTCTTCAGACAGGCAGTCTGCAGTGCATGGGTTGTCACTGGGGTGATAGAGTTTAAAATTTGGGGCGTGAATCGAGAGCTCTCAGTCCAACCCACATTCAGGGCATAAGACAGAAAAAAGACGGCGTGTGCTTCCTTGCTTTGTGAAGGCCTGCCGGAGGACAATTTCATGGCTGCTGATTGATTGTACTTTTCAGAATCCACAAAAAGAGATCTGATCAATAAGTTGTCAGGAGGGTCCTTCTCTGGCTGCGTAGTTTTCTCTTCTCCAGTAAACCAACTACATTCTATTTTCTGGGAGTTGCGTTAACTCTTTCAGGTCACGAGTGGACCACCTGACTTGCACAGAATGGTTCACATAAGAATTTACACTAGCGGCGACTGGGGGGCTCAGTCTGTTAAGTGCCCGACTTTGGCTCAGGTCATGATCTCCAGCCTCGTGGGTTCGAGCCCCGCGTCAGGCTCTGTGCTGACAGCTCGGAGCCTGGCGCCTGCTTCGGATTCTGTGTCTCCCTCTCTCTCTGCCCCGCCCCCATTCACACTCCGTCTCTCAAACACAAATAAAAGGAATTTACGTTAAGCCAGACAGACAGGTAACTGATAGGTGGGTAGGTAGGTCGTTCCCCCGTAAAGAGCCGGGGGCCAGAATGAAAGGAGCAGATTGGGAAGCACACTGCTGAGCGTTGATTTAGTTCTTGGTTCTTTAAGAGAGCTTCTCATGGAAGGAAGCAATGTGGAAAGGAGTAACTATTTTGAGACTCTTTGCTTATGACATTTCATACTTAAACAGAATGGGCAACATTCAGAAAGATACTTTCTGCACAAATTACAAAAAGCCCAGCCTTTGCCAGAGGAGGCCATATGTCTTCTCCAAACGCAGGACCGACGATAACTGCCATTTTCTTAGTACGTCCAATGTGCTGGGACCCAGGAGGGTGCTTCACTTCCTTCCGTTTGTTTGTGAGAACACGGAAAACCGGCCTCATCCCCCGTTGATTCGCTTGCCTCAGATGCCAGAGCCAGGGAGCACACGCAGGGGACGCTCTGTGCCCTGTGTTCTTCCCGCCGCCCTGCACCGCATCACCACGCTCAACCTCTTCTCGTTGCCAGGGACACCAGGACTCGGGGACCGAGGGGCTGGAACGAATTACAGACAACTGAGATGTTTTAAGAGAGGTCCCCGTTCCAATGAGTTCCAGGTAGTCATGGCCTTATTTCCTTTTTGTGTATGACGTTGGAGAAAATATTGCTAGAACCTTCTAAGAGTCCTTATTACTCCAGTGGTTTCTAGAACTTTTTTTTTTCCTCCCTGGTGCATAAGGAGGTTTGGACACATGTTACTGGCAGCAGGGGCCCCCTCGCCCAGGTGGGGCCCTGCCCCTTGGGGGGCATTCACATAGCAAGGAGCTGGTGCCTGACGGAAGAGTCACTGCCTTATGTAAGATGAATACCTTTGAAAAATGTATAGGGTATTCCAAAAGCAAAAAAGTAAACTAAAAACCAAGAGGACAAACCAGGCAAACGGTGGAAAGAAAGTCTCTCCCCGCACTCGCTGTTCCTGGTCCTGCACTGCCTTCTCCCAAGGTTTCCAGCACCTTCTGGGTCCTTCCAGGGATGTCCTGAGTATGTACGCTCTTACGAGCGGCAGCCTGATGCACCGTCCTGCGTTCTGCTTCGTTCACTTGATTGTGTACCTCTGAGACCATTCCACATCTAGACAAGAGCGTTTACCCTGTTCTCTTCCCTTGCTACGAAGGCCGGATGCATGGGGATTCAGCGGTCCCCTGTTGAGGGGCATGAGGTGATTTCCAGACTTTTGGAGCTACGGTGTGGCAACAAGCACCATGTTGTACACATTTTCCATCCGTTGCCGTATTAGAAGTATCCCCGGGACCTCATCAATTACCTCCTATCTGTGTACCTGCCATAGTACACAACCTACATAAGTGTTTCTATAGTCATAATGGGAGCTACCATTTGTTAAGTGCTGGCTGTAATCAGGTATCGCACTAAACACCTTACATGGATCATTATTTTTTTGTATTACCTCAATTTTAATTAATTTTAATGAATTTTATTTAATTTTAATTAATTTCGATTTTAATTCATATAATATTTTATAAAAATTATGTAAATTGTATAAATGCGTGGTTCATAACATACATAGATGAACTTACTATGAAAACAGATGAAATCATATTTAGTGTTATACCTTATGATAGCATTACCTCGATTTTATAGATGGGGCCACCTACCTTATCCGGAGGAGAGGTAGGATTTGAACCCAGGTGCTCTGGCCCCACAGTCAGGGGACTGACACCCACTCTTGTGCCTGTTGTAGAGAAAGACATCTGAGTTTTGAAGGGCACTAGCGAGCAGTCTCTTTAGACCAAATGCGTGAGGCTGGTGTATATACCTGAGCTTTTCAGTGAGCCGGGGGGCAGTCCTACCCGGAATGGTGGCCACGTGCTAGGTGCCCGCAAAAGCACACGCACGTTTGGCCACCGGCGGCTCCAGGGCTCCCGAGGCAGTACTGCAGCCTATGTCCCTGTCTCCAGAAGAGGAAGGTGTGCAGAAGCCAATACATTCGATGTGCACTTGTCAGATGTGGGTTTTTTAATTTTTTTTTTAAGTTTATTCATTTATTTTAAGAGAGAGAGAGCATGCGCGCATGCAAGCGGGGGAGGGGCAGAGAGAGAGGGAGAGAGAATCCCAAGCAGGCTCCGGGCTGTTAGCGTAGAGCCCGATGTGGGGCTCGATCCCACAAACCGTGAGATCATGACCTCAGATCAAGAGTCAGAGGTTCAACCGACTGAGCCACCCAGGTGCCCCTCGTCAGATGTTTTGAACACAGCTCTCATTTTATTTTTAGTAGAAACAAAAGTATTTTCTGGAAGCAGCAAGAAGCAACAAGGAGAAGCACGTACAACCTTGTCTGCTCCCCCGGTGGCACAGAAGCTGGTTAAAGATTTCCTTCCCGAGGGGTGTAGCTCTCCAAGCAACACCTGTCAATCTAGCAACTTCTCTGAGCCCTCAGAGAGTCGACAGCAAAGCGTCCTGAAATCCAGAATCCTTTTTCCTGGGTTTTTTTGCCCCTTACAAGATGTATGCACCTCTCCACAGGAAGACAATGGTGTTCAGGTAGAAAGAGAGTTCCCCAAAGGTAAGGAGCAAGGGAGGTAGGGTTGAGACGATACCTCCTTGATATGCATATGGAAAATGGTATGACGTCTTCCTGAGCCTTGGCTCATGCGAGCTCACCGTACAAAGCTGTCCCTTCTCCACTATGTGAGTTGAGAACAAGCAGAACCAGCAGGTTTCTGTGGTGGGTGCATTCTCCCTCCTAAGCATGGAGAAGACAGCCCCATGTGGGTCAGGCATTCCAGCCCTACTGTGTGTGAGGTCAGTAAGGAAGAGAGCCACTCCTGGGTGTGGGGCAGCCTCCCAGGCTTAGCTAAGGAAGGGTTGAGATGCTGATGTGGCTGCTCTGAGGTCCCCCAGGCTGCCTGTGGTCCCCTGTGACTGACTAACAAGGATGATGTCTGAGGGGTGCGGGCCCCCCATGTGCCCGGCACCCAACAAGCACGAGGCCAGGTAACTCCCAATGTGAGCCTCGCGAAGATGAGGGAACCTAGAATCCCAACCAGGCCATCCCTTCTCTAAAGGCCAAGAGGCTGACCCCTACTCATGTGGCCGTGAGCACTGAAATATAAAAGAATATAAGGATAGAATAGAATAGACTTAAAGAGATCCGTGGTGCCCGGTTTTCAGTGGGAAAATTTAGATTTCCTATCACTAGAGATTTTCCGGAACAGCTATGGAGGAGGATGGAAGGAAACCCACTGGGTTATATCGCTTTGGGATATGAAGGTTAAAATGGGTTTTGTAATTAGTAGAAAATAATATCACTTGGGAGCCAAGTTAATCCCTAGCTCTTCATTAATACATTAAAGAAGCATCTATTAAAGCACCTACTGTGTGCCAGTCACTGTGCTCAGTGCTCCCTGCCCTTCCAGCACCGTCAGTCCAGTGCTGGAGACCTATGTGTGGCAGAACTTCCAGGAAGCTGCAGGTGGGCACAGGTGCTCCCGGGAGGGCCTGGACAGAGCCCTCTTCCTCAAGGAAGATGATTCTGAGCAGGGGCGTGAAAGCTGATTAGAGGCTTACAGATCAGACTTAAGGGTAAAGAGCATTGCAGACTGAGGGCAAGTCACATACAAGCCAAGGATTGCCGGAAAGAGCATGGTCGATTTGGGGTCCAGGGGCCCGGAGTACAGGGGAGTGGGGAGGGGCCGAGTGTGAGTCCCAAGTTGGAAAGTCCTCAAAGCCCACCCAGGGAGTGCGATCTGAGGGCGGGGCCAAGCCCTTGAAGGGGCAGAGATCTAATTAGATTTGCTCTGAAGGAGACCCTCTCCTGGACAGTGGGTGGGGGGCAGAAGGGAGAGGGCCAGGCTGGGGCCGCTGAGGCCCTACCAGGGAGGAGCAGAGACTGTCCCTGGGGAGGAGAAGGTTTTCAAGATACAGTGGACAGAACGCCCTGGTGAGCTCTCTGGAAGAAAGATGGGCCTGCCCAGCCCACCCTCGGGTTGCTGGTTCTGGTGGGTGGGGTGCAGATGGGGACGGGCGTAAGGCCCTGTGGCTTCCCTGTGGACGGGGTGAGCCAGAAGAAAGTTCACAGCCAGAAATGGGAACGGCGTGGTGGAAGGCATAATTACCTCCCACGGGGTGGGGTGGGTATCCAGGCTGGTCGGCGAGGCCTAAAGCAGGAAGGGGGCTGCAACAAGGAAATCCTCCAGAAAGAGCAAGAGAGAGAATGATTTGAGGGCCGCTAAGTAGTGTGTTGTTGGTCGAGAATCAAAGGCAATCGTTGGAAGTGGAATGCCCGCCAGGAACCAGCTACCGAAGTCTGATCTGCCCGCAGGACATGCGGGTTTTAGGGAACGGGTGGATTTCGAGTAGAGGGAGGACAGCGGGTCCAGGCCAGAGAGGATCCAGGCGTGAACAGTGGACGTCACAGGGGCTTCCGATGAGAGATTCCAGGGCCCATGGAGATGCCTCCTGTGGCCACGGGGAGCCTCCCAATGGCTGCCTTTCCACTCCCAACAGAACCAGCTCCTCCTGGGCACCTGGGCTGCCCCCGGGGAGAGATACAGGGTGAAGACGACCCGGTCTAGCCCTTGAGGAAGTCAGAGGCTCGTGGGGTTAAAACATGCTGTCATGACCCCATCCTGCCACCTGTGCTGCCCCCGTGTGTGAAGTATGTTCTTGCTGCGGGAACACAAGAGTTGGCGGGATGGTACCTGCCTTGGGAAGAGGAGGCCTTCGTAAAGGCTTGGGGCTCAGCCTGGAGGTTGGAGGTCACTGGGTGCAGAATCAAAGGGGCTCTGTGGCCGTAGGAGGGGATGCAGGTGAGGAGCGAGTAAGACGCTGCAGAGCTTCAGAATTGGGGAGGTCTGGTGGGGGGGGGCTGTGTATGGGGACGGTGTGGTGGGGGTGGGGGAACTCACACAGGAAGCGTGGGCTAGCACGAGACTGAAGGGGCGTTGTGTCCCTGGCAGCGGCCTTGGTCAGTGAGAGCTCGGTGAACATACGTTAATCCCTCCTTCCCCACGCCAGAGGCTGCCCTGTGAATCAAGGCCTCCCCTGACCTCTTCCACAGGGAGGATGTCGAAAGGGCCGGAGGAGGTGGCCAGATCCAGCACTGAGAGAGAGATAATTCCAATTATAAATGGGAAGCCAGTGGTAGTCCCTGGCAAATGAAGGGGGAGGGATAAATAATTGAATACCGCTTTTCCGTCTTACATCATTAGTGTAGCAAACAGAAGATAAATTAATACGCTGCCCCCAAACAACTGAGCTGTGATAATTGTACACACTTAATGTGAAGCACAGAGTGGAAAAGTTTCTTTCTCTTATGAACAAAGGCATTTTGAACCCTGGAAGCCAGGGGACTACCTCCATGGGGTAATTAACCGGTCGTGAAGTCTGGCTGCCTAGAGACCTTCCTCCCCGTGACCAGGGCAGCTGGGGGCGTCTAGGGAGGCATGATCTCATCAGCTTCACGAGGCCCATTAGTGACCTACTGGTGTCTCTCTTCTCGAAATTGTCTTCTGTGTCTAATGGCACCGAGAAGCCAGGCAAAAATCCTGCTGCCCCTCTAAATGGAATTCTCAATCTTCTCTCCCAGGAGATTACAAGTGCTGCGACTTGGTTGTAAAAATAAAGGAGTGCAGGAAGAGGGAGGAGCCTGAGCCAGCGCCCCCCGAGCGACCAGAGACCCCTGACCTGTCAGAAGACTGTTCTGAGTATCAGCAAACACCTGCAGGTTCCTTGACCTTGCAGGTAAGGCCTTCTGTGCACCCCGGCTTGATCCCCACCAAGGGCAGACCTTTCCCCGGGGAGTGCGTGGGGGGCCCGATCTTACTTCCGCTTCTGACCCTGGAGCCTTGACCCCACCCCTTCATAATGGCTCTGTGACTCTGGCCAGGTCCCCTAACCTTTCTGGGCCTCCGTTTCACGGTGTGAGTAATGGAGAAACGATACCTATTCTGCTGAGCTAGAGTGAGGATTGCGTAATATCCACAGTGACAATGGTCACAGCAATGACTGCGTTTATTGAGCGGTTCTGAGTGATGCTGAGCGGGCATCTTCCCAGCACCCCTCATGAAGCAGGGGTCCCTACAATCCCGTCTGCATGTAAGGACATTCGGCTTTGGAAAGATTAAAGAGGTTGCTCTAAATCACACGGCCACAGGCTCAAGGATATGAAAGCTTTCCTTTGGTGTCTCTTTCGGGTTGTGGTCGTCGACGTAATATGTTTGCTTTTTTTAAAGTTCAGAATTAGAGATATGAACATGAGAAGGGCACACAAATAAGACAAAGCCTCTGTTAACGGCGTGTCACATAGTGAGGCACACCTTCTAGGCAGGCACTTGATACGTTATAAACCTCCCTGCAGATGTGGACATGGTGCCATCGGCTGGTCCCTGCACCCCTGGGGCCCTTGGTAGGTCCATGGCAGGAGACTCTGGATGCCCCCAAAGCAGCCACGCTGGGCCCCTAAGCTGTCCCCAGGGGCTATCTCTGCAGGCCCCAGTGCGTCATAGAGAACAACCAGCCGAGAAGATTCCTTCCCGGGCACAGCTGCCAGGGCCACATCCATGACAAAGATGGAACCTGAGCTGCCCTCCCCCGGGAACCTGGGCAGAGGAGGAGTCGGGCAGAGGAACGGGTCAGACACGGCAGCATGTCCCGAGGGTCTTTGCTGAGAACCTACTATGTGCAGACCTCAGGGTAGCGGCTGCAAGGGATACGATGGGGGTAAGACACGGCCCCCGCCCTCCAGGAGCTTATGGCCCAGCATGGCTGGCAGTGTGTGCAAATCACTTGTACGAGGCGGTCTGTGAAGTGCCACGATGCTCAGGGTGAACGGGGAGCCCCAGTGGCTAGAACTCTGACTGACGGGCGTGGCTGGCGTGTTGCTCCAGACCCAGGAACCACCTGAACCGGGGTGATCAAGGAGTAGCAAGTTAAGAGCACGAAAGGCAGCGTGGGAAAAACGTAGGGGTCTCTCAGCTGAGGGTCACCGTGGGATCCGCCGGTGAGCCTCAGGTTTTCTATCTGTCAAATGGGAATATATTCCCTGCCTTTCAGAAGCAATGTGGGGATTCCCCGACACAGTGAAGCCACATAAACCATCAGAATGCAGTGGCGATGGTCACTCTTTTCCAGCAGACCTGGGGAGGTGGCTTAGTGCACGCGTGGAGGTGGGAGGACAGTGAGGGATGTGGCTGAGCTGGAAACGTGGGCATGCTGACCCCGTCTCTGGAGCTTGCGGGGCCGTTTTGCATAGGCAAAGATACCTTGCCAACATTTTCTTCCTGGAAGGAGATGCTGTTCCCGTTAGCCAAGATTACTGTTTCTGCTCAACAGGCACATATTTCACACTGGGTGGATGATCTAGGTCTGTGCCTGAGGTTTCCAACCCCCAGCAGAAGCAAGTGACTCATAATGCCTTCATTCCTTCCCCACCCATGGAATATGGAGTTTAGGGCCCTCAGGTCTGGGTCTGTTGGAAAGCGAATGAGTTGACAGAGAGAAGGAATGCCTTTGCACTCACAACCTCACTGCCGGTTGGTAGTCATGCTTGACGCTGGCCAGGACTGACCACCAGGCCCTATACCATCAACACGTCTGTGATGGTCTTTACACAAGGCCCCGGAAAAAAGTTGTGGTGTGCTCGCACGCTGGGGCTATCGGTCTTTGAGCATTGTACTTTTTTTTTTTTTTTAAAGAAGTTTATTTATTACCTTTATTTTTGAGCGAGAGAGTGAGAGCAGGGAAGGGGCAGAGAGAGAGAGGGAGAGAGAGAAAGAATCCCAAGGGGGCTCTGCACTGTCAGCACAGAGCCTGATGCGGGGCTTGGGCTTATGAACCGTGAGATCATGACCCGAGCCGAAGTCAGGTGCTTTAACCAACTGAGCCACCCAGGCGCGCCCCGAGTGTTGTACTTTTGATCAGATTCTTGAACAAATCAGAAGGATATATTGCCGTTCTGGGTCCCTTCTCTTAACAATAAGATGTTCTCTCGCTGCAATTAGGAAGCCCTGGAGGTCCGTAAACCCCAGTTCATCTCTCGCTCACAAGAACGGCTGAAGAAGCTTGAACACATGATACAGCAGAGAAAAGCCCAGCGGAAGGAGAACCTAGCACAGAAGCAGAGTCTCTTTCCTGTCCGCGCCGACAAGAAGCAGTTCACGGTTCCCCACCCTCTCAGCGGTAAGCTGCAGGTGGCTTGGGGGGGTGGCAGTGGGACGGGGTGTCTGGGAGGACCAGGACCTTCATCCAAGGTGATGATGCACGTGATACCCCTGACACGCACAGGACGTGGGTTTGTGCCGCACATCCAAACTTCCGTGTTGTCCTGAAGCCTGCCCTGGGAGCCAGCCCGTGGCGGGAGCTGATACAGGGTGCTGAATTCAGCAGAACCAGCTTGGGACACAGATTTACCACTACAGCTGGGAAGGAAGCCACATAACTCTAGCAGCCAGGGTAGCAAGTTCAAATTCTTGGCTCCTAACAGACATTTGCAAGAGATCCCCTTTGCCCTTTGTAGATTGCAAAACAGATCTCAGGGTGAGAGGTTGACTCCAGCTTGTCTACATCAACATTTGTCATCCTGAAACCCCCTTTCCTGCTGTGAGCGCAGAGCGCGGATGGCCAGCTTTCCCCCCCCCACGGTGTAGCCAGTGTCAGGCTGGCCCCGTGAGGGGCGGCACTCGAACGCTCATTAGACGGGGGGTTCTCCGGAATCTCCTCTGGGCCAGGCACCATGCTGGGAGGTGGGGATAGCACAGTGAGCCAGACTAGACTTGGTCCTTCCTTCGTGGAGCTTATAAACAGACTATTAAACCAGCAAGAATAACAGGAAGGCTTGAGGGCAACAGTGGAGACATCGGAGCCCATACTGATGGCCTGCCAACTCAAATCTTAAAATCTGGGGGCCTGGGGAAACCTCCATTTTATTCCTTTGGATAGAGGAACAAGATCTTTCTTCCTAGGAAAATGTTCTGGCCCCCAGGAGGTGAAATCATGCATATAAATCTGGATAAAAGTCCTCTAGGGAAATAACCATATTCAATAAAATGCAGCTTCGCAAACATTACCAAGATCCTTCAGGGGAGCCTGGGCGACGGAGGACACAGGGTGTTATCCCAGAATTCCTGCTCACCTCTGCAGTCCTCGAGGACAGGCTATCTCCTTCATCCACCCGGGGCACTGTGGGTCCTAAGACCCAGGCAAGGATGCATCCTTCTTGTGGCAGAGGATTCAGGAAAACACCTGCTGCTGTTTCCCAGTGTGCTTAAAAAAAGAGAAAAAAAAAAAGTCGACAAAATGAATGTGCGGAAAGTTCCCCTCTTTGAACATGTGTCTCACATTTTCAAGCTGCCTGGCAGATCCAGGCTGCATTTGGGCGTGTTCCCCCAGGGACCAGAATCTCTGGCTCGACAGAGAGAAACCTAGGTTCAGTGCAGACTTCTCAAGTTACTACAAGGAACCAGCCATCGGCCACCAGTGGGAGCCCCCCCCCCCCGCCCCGGGGACTTTGACGTCTCCCCTTGTGTGGAGAAGGGCTATGGGGGTGCTCATGATGTGCGGGCCGGCTGGCCTTGATAGTTTTGAAGATCCTGCTTGTTCAAAATGGTTAAGTTAACAAATATGTTGCCGACAAACATAGAGCAATGCCACTGTAGAGCCCAACAGAACCACATACAAAAGGTGGCATCCGATCAGCTTCCTTTTTAATCAGTCCCGTCCTTTGCGTAGGAAGAGATGGAAGGCCAGAGACGCTCAGCAGCTTCTTCTGGGCGGGGCTGTTCAGCAGCAGTAGAGCTGGGGTTCTCATCCTCGGGGCCAGCTACCTACTGGCTGTGCCACACTGTGGGTGCCGAATGGTCTAGAACCACCATCATCTCAAATATCAGGGAGATGCCCGTTGGTCATCCCTAGGGCTGCTTTAAGAAGTGACCACAGGCCGGGGGCGCCTGGGCGGCTCAGTCGGTGAAGCATCCGACTTCGGCTCAGGTCATGATCTCAGGGTTCGTGAGTTCGAGCCCCGCGTCGGGCTCCGTGCTGACGGCTCAGAGCCTGGAGCCTGCTTGAGATTCTGAGTCTCCCTTCTCTCTGCCCCTCCCTTGCTTGTGCTCTCTCTCTCTCTCTCAAAAATAAATAAACATTAAAAAAAAAAAAAACCTTTAAAAAAGTGACCACAGGCTGGTTGGCTAAAATAATAGGAATTTAATCTCTCAGAGTCTGGAAGCCAAAAGTCCAAAATTAAGGTGTCTAAAATGATTGGGGTTTTTTTGGAGGCTTAGAGGGAGAATTCATGGCTATGCCCCTGTCCTCGCTTCTGGTGGCTTCTGGCAATCCTTGGCTTATAGATGCATCACTGCTTTCTCTGCCTCCATTTTCACATGGCTTTCTCCCCTTGTCTATGTGTCTTTGCATGCAAATTTCCTCATCTTAGAAAGACATGAGTCACTGGATCAGGATGCACCCTAATCCAGTATGACCTCATTTTCACTTGCATACTTCTGCAAAGACCCTATTTCTGAGTTAAGTCACAATCACAGACTGGGTGGGGGGTGAGATTTGAACATATATTTTTGGGGAGACATAATTCTACCCACTACAGTATCCAACTGTGGTGTTTTCCCCTAAGCAGGTCTCCTTACAAGGTCACATTAAATGAAATATACGTACTTTTTCATTTAGAGAGAGAGAGAGAGATCGAGTGAGGGAGGGGGCAGAAGGGGGGGAGAGAGAGAGAGAGAGAGAATGTGTCTTAAGCAGGCTCCATGCTTAGCTCAGAGCCCAATGTGGGGCTTGATCCCGAGATTCCCCGGGATCATGACCTCAGCAGAAATCAAGAGTTGGACGCTCAGCCTACTGAGCCACCCAGGCGCCCCTAAATGAAATCTTTAAAGGATATTTAGATCATTTAAATATTCAAATATTCAAAATATATTTATAATTTTAAATCTATACATTTATGAATATATTTAAATATTCACATGAACATTTTAAAATCATATGTAATAAAAGGTGATCAGACCCAGTCCACAGCTTTAAATCACCGAAGCACCCTTTGTAGTCCCCAGTTCTGAGCTCGCCCCAGCAGCTAGGATGCCGTGGGCAGGACTTTGGGGCATGGATTTTATGGCCGTTCTGCCCGTCCCTGCGGTATTTATGTGTCGATGAGAGCTTCAGGCTCCTGTTTGTTTGTGTTGGGTCAGTGAAATCAGACAAGTTCTGAAACCAGAGCCTCGTGTGAGCTGGGGCAAGTGAGAGGAAGTGTTTAAGCCCCATGAAACGAGTCTCCGTTGCACATCTTGCCTTCCGCCTGTCCGCTGGCAAGATGCTAAAAGTGAGATGAAGATGTCTTTCTTACAGGCGAAATTAGTTAACAGGTCATATGCGTGCACGAACTCCAGCTACGGCTTGAAGACGGCGGTTAGAAGGAGGACTCGGGTTTGCTTTCTGAGCTGGGGTCGCTGCCTCCCGGCGGGGTCTGCCCAGGACAGGCCGGAGAGGCGCGGGTGGGTGCTCTTGTTGGCAGAAAGACACCTGCTCCGGCAGGGGCCGCCCCAGGAAGCGCCTGACCTGCAGGGACTATTACAGCGAAGGCCGGCGGGGTGGGGGGGGGGGGCGCAATGCGGCTTCCTGTTGACCCTTGGATTCTGAGCAGTTGTGAAGCCTCAGAGCGGGGACAAGCGTGTACGTGCATGTGTGTGCACACGTGTGTGAGCGTTATCGGGGCTCCCTCTTTGTAGACGGGGATTTTCGTGGACAGCTGAGACTAGAGAGCCACAAGGATGTGGCATTATAAAGGCCCTGCCTACAGCCCGGCCTGTCTTTACTGTCTCACTGGCTGGAGTTTGAATTCTCAAAGTGGGGACGCATCCACTTGCTCGCCGGGAGCCTCCTGGGCCACCTCTGGGCAGGCTGTGGCAAGTGACATGAAAAGCCTTTTCATCCACCTGTTAGTAAGCCTTTCTCGAGAACCCGCTGTGTGCCCAGTACAGTCCCAGGTCTCATGGGCCTCCCCACCTCGTAGGGAAAGGGTGCAGGCGATACTTGGGGCTGGGGGTGCCTTCTGATGGGGAGACCTCGGAGCCACGCTGGGATAGGTAGAGACCGCGCACGGTGGTGCGGGTGAGGGTATAACGTCAGCAGGGAGAATTGTCAGGGTGTCAGTTTGGCTAGGACTAGACTGCCAAGTGGGGGTGCGGATCGAGGGGGGTGACCATAGATGCCGCTTCCAAATTGAACCTCATTTCGAGGTCGGAAGCCCCAGGCGGGTCATGGTAGGCAGTCCCAGGGCAGGGCAGGGGGATGCGGGATGATGGCAACTGGGCAGAATGGATACACTGCGGTCACTGTTGAAGTGTGGAGGAGAGAAGGTGAGAGAAGCAGCCGAAGGAGGAAGGCAGGGATCAGGCTTTGCTCTCGGCCTCTGAGGGTACAGACTCTCCCGTCTAAGGGCCTCCCCCCTCCCTTCCCCCGTCAGGGCTCTTTTGCCCACGTCACCATGGTTACCCAGGGTGTGGACCATCATCCCCATGCAGCTCCCTGGGTCCCGGGGGTTGGTCGTGTTCACGGGCCGACCTTCACCAGGGAATTGGAATGTTTCAGAATTAGTCCCTGCTTCCCCCTTGCAGAATGAATCTGGGGCGGGATGAACCAAAAGCATCAGGTATGGCGACCTCAGACATAGGGTGGGGTAGGTGGGTTGGCACCCACAGGCATAGACAGCACAGAACCTGTAGCTCGTAGGTGCTCAGTCAGCGGCAACCCTCACTATCCTCTGTGGACCCAGCCCAGAGCCTCCTGGATTTCACCCCTACGACCGAGACCCCTCCTAGCCTGACTCTGCCCCCCTGCACCCAACCCTGCTCAGCTGGTCTCATTGGCTGTCCTTCCTTACCTCAGGGTCCCTAAACCCGCTGGTAGAAGGCTTATCTGTCTCTACTTGTCTCTGCCCTATAAAATCCAGCCTCTTCCTTAATCTCTTGCCCCCAAGGCACTTCCTCCTGCCGTGCCCGCCCTGGACGCTGTGGTGATGCACACTTCGCTCTTTGTGAATCGCTGTGGCTGTGGCCCTCCCAGCTTGTCCCCGCAACCCGTGAATGTGTGGAAGACCCACGAGGAGTAGCCCCTTCTTCCATGAAGCTCTCCCTGATACTCCCATCCACTCCCCCCCGCCCCCTCCCTCTTCCATTTGAGCGCTCGTGGTCTTGCACCTCTCTGGATCCCCACCCTCCTGACTGTCTTCACTTTGGATTACGGTCCTGCGGGCGTGCTAGTCAAATCGCCCTAGATTGTAAATGCCGGTGGGCGCGCGCCTGCCGCCCTGAGTCACTCTGGGCAGCCCTCCCGCACCCGAATTAATCTGAATTGCATTATCCACACTTCCCAAGGTGATCCAAGTCAGAGCCATGCAAATCACGGACCAGCAGAGGGACGGAATTCTCCGGAAGGCGCTGCAGAATTCCTTCTCCAGCAGATCTGCCTTCAGTGATGATTCTTGGCTGGAGCGAGCGTTAAAATTAATTTGCATTCCCAGAGCATCGAGCTGGAGAAGTGACCCAGCAGATATGAGATGGCTGGGGAAGTCATCGCGGTAATAAAAATGTGCTGTTCATCACGCAGCTAGCTGAGCACCAGCCCCGTTGTCCCACGTCGTTGCCTGGTCTGATCTCGTGAATGTTTCTCCATAAGACATCTGAATAAATATTTGGGGGTAGTTCTCCCGCCATTACTCACAAAGGAGTTTTTAAATGCGCTTATCAGATAAAAGTAATTGTTACTTGATCAGCCTGCAAAGAAAACAAGGAGCATGATTTAGCTAAAAGATTCTCCCTGGTTCAGAGATATTCCTTTTCTCAATTGCCTGGATTTTATTTTCCAAATGATTTCCCTCTTATCCCACAATGCAGTGCAGTAGTAAACCTTGCAGTGACACTGAGGACATAAATCTACTTGGCAATGAGAAGGAAAGTTTATTCATCGTCTGTAAATCACCATATTTTGTGGTTCTCGAAAAAATCCTGGGAAACCCTGGAATTGGAGCAAACAATGACTCTCGTATCAACAGTTAATCTTTCGGACTTTCACCAACTGTTGCTGTCTTATGGGGAAGAGTGTGATTTGAGCCATTGTTAAAGTTCCTTGAAATGAGTAATTTAGGGGCGCCTGGGTGGCTCAGTCGGTGGAGCGGCCGACTTCGGCTCAGGTCATGATCTCACGGTCCGTGAGTTCGAGCCCCGCGTCGGGCTCTGTGCTGACAGCTCAGAGCCTGGAGCCTGTTTCAGATTCTGTGTCTCCCTCTCTCTGACCCTCCCCCATTCATGCTGTATCTCTCTCTGTCTCAAAAATAAATAAACGTTAAAAAAAAAATAAAAATAAATAAATGAGTAATTTAAACTTGCCTTTGAATACACACACCTTTTAAAGAAAACGTGGGGGCGAGTACACCAGATTTTCTTTCTAATAGAGTTTAAATCCTCTAGCTACAAATAATAACTTTGAAAACAGCATTACAACTGTTAAAGGCACTGAGAAGTTGTGCAACAATGAAGACTGCTTACATTTGTTTACCCTTGTTTTCCCTAAACTTTTTTTTGTTTTTACCTTGGAATGCTTTGATCTACTTCTTGAGAGTTCACTTTGGAAATGTTGTTCTAGGAATCTTTGCTTATAGAAAGATTTACCATATGCTTTGCTAAGGAAACCCCAACCAGAGTGTAAGTCTGCCATTTCCCACAGCCACCTGGGACGGCGGGAAGGGGGCCTTACCCTCCTTGCTTGTATTCTTTTGGTCTAGCAGTGCCAGGAAGCAAGGGTGGAAGGCCGTGGGGACCTCTGGGCAGCAGACTGTGGTGCCGGCTTCGCAGTCTGTGTTCGACTTTGCCCCACTGGATGCTTGTGCGTTGACAGGCCCTGCCTAGACCATGAGGGTTCCCCTGGCATCTGCACCAATGCCATCATGCTGGTACCCAGCACGATGTCCATCAGACAAGAGGAGCCAGGTAGTCCCTTTGGAAAGTATGTCACAAGCATGACCGTGTGACATAATGGGAGAAGGAAGGGGCTTGTCTATACCAAGAGCTCAGACAGGAGTGATGCAGGGGAGAGACCTCGCGGACACAGGCTCGCCTTCCTCTGTGGTCCCCGTGGCTTTTGTGGGAGCCAACAGAGAGCCTTGGGCCCCTTTATCCTTTGTGGGGTCTTTGCGGAGTGATTAAGTAATAAATGGAAATTTGTCTTTGGCCGCAGGGATGGAGTGTGGATGGAAAGGGGCAGGGGTTTGGCGGGGGGTGGTGAGAAAGCAAACAGAGTAGAAGAAATCCACCCCCCTTGTCCTCAAGGGGTTTCGTGCCACCTGGGGAAAGAGCTGGTCTGGCAGACGGCTGGAAACCAACTCTAGAGCCACGTCGGAAAAGCCCCTGAGGGCTTGTGCTGCTGCTTTTGGTCCGAGTTCAGGATCTAACCAGGGAATTGCGTAAAGACTCCATTTATCTCCAAAACTGTTCTTAATAGACATGTTTGACGTGGGGATCTGTTTCCTTCAGCTGGGGGAGCTGGAGCTGTGGTCCCCGGGCCCCGTCTGCGCCATGCTGAATCAAGAGTTCTCCCATCACGGGGCACCTGGGCGGCTCAGTCAGTTACGTGTCCGACTCTTGGTTTCGACTCAGGTCACGATCTCCCAGTTGGTGAGCTCGAGCCCCACATCAGGCTGTGCACTGTGCAGATCCTGCTTGGGATTCTGTCTCCCTCTCTCTCTGTCCTTTCCCCCACTCACTTTCTGCCTCTCTTTCAAAAAAAAAGAAAGAAAAGAAAAGAAACTTAAAAAAAAAAAAGTGTTCAGTTACGAAGATCCGCCTGCGTTCTTGGTGAGCCCTTCTCATCACCGCGCCATCCCCGCACTCAGGCTCTGAACTCGGGGGTGAATCTCTGTGCAGGAGTTGAGCTCTCCATGAAGAGAACGAGTGAGTCTTCTCTAACCAGGAGGCTTCGTACTCTGCTTCTCACACTGAGCCTGCAAAGAGAAACGGATGATCCCCGGAGACCTCTGGTTTATTTTTCATTTCTGAATGTTGTATGCCTTCGCCAGAAGGATCTGAGAGCCTCACTACACTCGCACACTTTGATAGCAGCCTCTCTGTTGTGTGGCCGGGTGGTGATTGGGACGAGCATCACTTTCACTTAAATGCCAGCATCTGGGCCGCGTCCACCACCTTCCGGGCCCCCGGAGCAGGCTGTTCACGGTGTGGAGCTGTCATTCAGAGCTGGATTCCACCGAAGGCTAGAACAGGTCTGAGAAAAATGGGAAACGGTTATCCAGCCCAAGACTTCATCATCTCAAGAGCACTTCGGAAGCAAGCGGCCTAAGAGTCTTTCCACTTGCGTTTGTCTGGTGTGATGTGTATCATTTAATTTCTGGAGGGCTAATTAGTCCAAGCGAGACCCCTTTGTTGTTGCCTCTGTCAGGCAGATTAGAGGTCCCATTGAAGGGAGCTGAATAGAAATGAGGCGCAAGTAACGAGATTCAACTCTTGAAAACCGCCATGTGATTATTCCAGCGGCCAGATGCTCAGCTGCTCATTGGCTCTGAACAACTCACTGGCAAAATGAGCAGCCTTGTGATCTCAGAACACGAGATTTGGAGGGCCTTTTTTTAGAGAACATCCTCAGAGATGTTCCCCCCAAACAAACCCCATTTTCATTCCTTTTGGGAGGCCCTGTCTCTAATAGAAGATTCTGAGAGGTGTAGACTTGGTGTCTACACTCCAAAGTGGTTTGTTGGCTCCCTGCTGGATTCTCTCCAACAGGCATCCCTTGGTTTTGGTGTTTCTAAGATAGGGGAAGCAAGTGCCTGAAGGATTCTTCAAAGTGCTCAGGGTGACTGCAGAAAATGAGCTTCTGGGAGGGCATCGTAGTAATAAATCCAGTGTGAACTTGATTATCATTTAGATTACTTGTTCAATAGGGAAAATGAAGCTTTGCAATCAGAGCGGTAGATAAGGGCTCTGTGCGCAGAGGAAAAAGAACCTCAGCCCCATAAACAACCAATCTGCTGGCGTCTGGGTGATCCTTGCTGCCTCCTGGCAATACTGTCAGCCCCCTGAATGTGGAGTCCACCCATCTGTGTGTATGTGTGTGTATATGTGTGTGTGTATGTGTGTGTGTTCACATGTAGGAGGTGAGGGCTGTAATAAACGCCCACAGGTATTTATAGAGATTGACAGGGTATTGGGACTCAGCTTTGACTCAGCTGCTCTCCCAGAGCAGCCTCCGAAGCACCAAAATCTTGGTAGCTGGTTATTGGCTGACTTTGAAACAGGCAAGGGCTGAAGCATGTCTGGCCTTGCAAAATAAATGATCAACACAGGCCCTATGGCTCGGTCACGGTAATGAGCCAGACACAAGAGATTGGGAGTGGGGGGGGGGGGGGGGCGCACAGGGCACGACTTTCTAGAAATACAGAAATGGGCAATTTACCTTAGTCATTTTATTGAAAAAACTGAAAACAAACCCCAAACTTCCTCGATTTGAATGTTAATGAGAAGTGACTACAGCCATGGTTTTCTTTCCTCTGTATCAGTGAGTTAGAACAACAAAGCTTCAAGGAAAATCCATAAAAGACCAGTAAGCAGGCTGAAAATTGTTCTCGCCCGTCACTTTAATTTCATAAAGGCAGAATTTTCATTCCAAGACAGCGGATAGATGCGATTTCGCTGTATTTTTGAGCAACGCTCATGCAGGATGGCTTCTGTTCCCTGAAATGAGGTCCCAGACGGGTCCCCTGCACCTGTCCTTGTAAAACCATCTCTGGCTGCAGGCGGGTCCCAGTGGGGCTGCCTCATTCCTCTCCACCGTTGGGGACAGCTCTTCCTTGTTCAAGATTCGGCTTAGCTGTCTGCTGCTCAGAAGTCTCCCCCAGAGCCCTGGACCCCACACAGACCCTCGGTTCTGGCCCCTAAAGGCCTCATTTATCTGGCTCTCACCCTGGGCTTAGTTCCCCGGGTGTCTCACCAGAGTGCCGAAGAGGTGAAAGCATTAACAGTCATCACATGAATGGCCAGTGCAGCGCACAGCCTGGACGTCACCCTGATTCCTCTCTTTGCACCTCACTTTGCACATGGGCAGTGTCCCTGAGGCTGGAGACCACCTGCTTCCCGACCCCGGGAGCACCGCCGTCTCCAGGATCCCCCCCCCAGGTGCCTGATCTGCCTCCCTTCGGCCTGTTTGTACCTCCTCCACCTGGTTTGTGTATGAACAGCCACCGGTCGTCTCCTAACAACACACGTCGGATCTCCTGTGTGAACCCCACGTGGCTCTCTGTCTCACTGTGGAGAAAAAGCTCCTAAAAACAGGCCTGCAGAGCACAGTACAGATGCCTCCCAGTTTGTGTGCACGTTAGCATCACCTGGAGCTTGGGGTTCACGTTTCCAATGCCCACGCGCGGGCATCGTGGTCAAAGCCCCCTGGTGGTTGTCAAGGGTGACCTGGGGGGAGAACGTTGCTGTCTTTGATCTTGGGCCAGCCACTGGCCTGACGTCACCTCGCGCCTCGTGCCCTCCTCCCTCCCTCGTTGGTTCCCACCAGGCCTCCCCACTGCTGGTCTTGTGGTCATTTGGGTTGTGGTTTAAATAGCTCCTCCCCCGAGGGGCCCTCCCGACCGCCCCGGCCCCCCTCGACCATGTGGCCATCAGAGCACTTGCCTGATGCTTTGTGGCCAGTTTGTAAATTATCTGGCCTCCCCCCTCCACAAATGAAATTCATGGTGGCAGGATCCTACCTACTTTTGTTTTCTTCTGAGCCTCCCCTGGTGACGTAGGAGTTGCTCATTAGATGTAGGAAGGATAAGAGAAACGAAGTTTGGGTGCATCTCATGGGAAGGGAGCTGGCACTCATCAGCATGCCCCAAAATATGGATTCTGCAGTACGAATTAGCAGCAGTGTTCTGAGGTCAAGAGCCTGTGTGGACGGGGCTGGACTGATTCGGGCTGAAACCCAGCTCTTTGAAGTCCGATTACCCGGACGCTAAAGCACAAAAAAATCACGTGCATGTCACAGGGTTGGTGTGCAGGTCAGGGGAGATCAGGTTGGAAGGCGTCCAGTGAACCCTAGCGGTCCTGCTATAAATAACAACGTGGACCCCTCGGATGTGACACACGGCTCTCAAAGTGCCAGGCCGGGCTCTGTTCGCCCCGGTGAGGTTGGGAGCCATTAGCGACACCCTTGTTTTATTTCACGCAACTTCCTCCAGGGGCATAGACCTGCCGCCTCTCTCTTCCCTCCCCACCAGAACAAAAGGTCTCACCGTTCATCCGATGTGTTTGGTGCTGTTAGGAAAACTCAAGTCAGCAGCCGAGGAGCAGACACTTTCCCAAAGCGTGGGTGGAGCCCACCAGCTGGGGCGCGCCCTCTTGGACGGAGCCCTGCTTGTTTTTTGTACCTAACGGGGCTGCTGGGCCCCGAATTCAAATTTCCGCTGAGGCACAGCAGGCCACGAAGAGTCCAGAAAACAAAACAGTGGAGGTGCCAAGGAGCTCGCATTTGCTTTTGTTTCCTCTTGGAAACAAAACCGAAGCTCCATTGTGGTATCAGGTGCTCTAAAGAAACAAACTTTAAAAAAAAAAAAATCTGATTTCCCAGAGGAGACGGCGTACAATTGGATTAAGATTGTAAAAAAAAAAAGTCACAACTCCAATTTGTATTCGTATTCCCTTGGAACACTGTCTGTCTGTCCGTCTGTCTGTCTGGGTTGACCTCCCTCTACTCTTGAGTGCCTCCTGAGCGAGTGCTAATCCAGGTTTGAGGCTAATTTTTTGTAGAGGTTCCTTCTCCTCGCCTGAGTGGGAGTCTTCAACCAGTCATACAAGTGCTCACCCAAGCGCATAAGTGCCCACCTTGAGGTGCCACCCCATTTCCTTGGGAAAGTGATTAGGTTGTGTCTGAGGCTCTCCACTCTGGCCTGGTCCTACCTGGAGCGAAGGCCAAGTGTGGGCTGCTGGGAGGCACCCTGGAGATCTTCGCGGTGATGTTGGCTGCTCCTTTCTCATACCTTTCCAAACACTGGGGACATTTCCCTCTAGCTGGGAACATTCTTCTGATTGTTTTGACCCCTCTTGTATTTCTTCTCTGAGTCTTCCCTTTGAAGTTTAGCAATGGTGCCATTTTTTCTTCTGCGTTGAGTAACCAGACAGACTACAAGCTCAGCCACTGTGTTGTTTCCAACTTGTAGATCAGTACCAGTGTTTTCTTTCTCCAGAGGGGACAAATTTGTTAGCATCCCTCTCTTTACCCACCCCCCTTCGTGTATATTCATGGAAAATTCTGTAAGCCCGAGAAGTCTTGCGTGGCTCCACTGAGTGAGGGGATAGATCCACGTGGAGATTAATAGAGACACGTGGGGTCTTTGCTGGGGATCCCAAGGAGCCCCTTTCAACTCTGTGACACTTAGCTAGGATGCTGCTGCGTCGTGTGCCTCTTTGCTCAATGGAAGGGGTAAACTGGTCACTGTGTAGGTGTTTCAGAAAGCATGGCACCTTCTCAGCTGTAACTCCATGTAACACGTACCCCAAGAGTATTTTTGCGTGACCGACTCTTGGTTAATCCATAGGGTGGAGAGCATCGTGGGGATTTAAGTTATTGCAAAAAGGTACATATACACTGTTTTGAAAACATACATACTACTTTTGGGGCGCCTGGGTGGCTCAGTCGGTTAAGCGTCCAACTCTTGCTTTCAGCTCGGGTCACGATCTCACGGTTTGTGAGTTCGAGCCTTGCTTTGGGCTGTGTGCTGACAGTGCAGAGCCCGCTTGGGGATCTCCCTCTCGCCCTCTTTTTCTGCCCCGCCTGCGTGCGCATGCACTCTCTCTCTCAAAATAAATAAACTGTTAAATAAATACATACCACTTTTAATCTAGAAACCTCATTGTAATTAGTAATATGTATTTACACTGAAAACATTCCAGACTCATAGTGATTCTCAGTCACTGTGCACTTTCTCAAAGGACCCTAGACAGGCGTTCCTACTATGTTGTTGTCCGTTGCCTTTCTGACTCTGAAAAGGGGTATTCCTGCCGTGAGAATGGATTCAGAGGCTGAATGTCCCTGGGGGTGGGGGGCCACTTATGAGTATCAACCCCTGCTCTCAAAATGCTCCAGTGATAGCTGGGAGACTTCCTTGTCCTCAGAGGTACCAAAAACCTAGTGTGGAGATCTTTTGTGGGTGAAATGACCAGACACCCGTACCCAAGGTGACCCTGAAGCACGTTTTGGGGCCACCATAGCACTGCCCCCCGCACCCTAGGAATGTTGCTAGATGAAGCACACGAAGGAGTCACTGTCTACAAGGTATGTTAGATGCTGACCTTGTACTTCACGCCCGCGTTTAACTGTCATCAAGACCAACCTGCTGGTTGTCAGTTTCAGTCTGTTCGTGGTATGTGAGTGTCCACTGAGCCCTGCAGTGTTTGTGACAGGTGGGGGCTTAGACTGAGGCTCAATAACCAAGTGCGTCCTGGGCCCACTGTAATGTTTCTCTAGAAATGTGCAATAGCCATAGCTTCTGAAACTAATCTTTCTGTTTCTTTCCAGATAACTTGTTCAAACCCAAAGAAAGGTACATTTCGGAGAAGGAGATGCACCTGCGATCTAAAAGGTACTTGGTGGTGGTTGGAGGTCAAGAAGTTGTGGGGGAAGATGGCGGAGGGGGGGCCGACGCATCCAAGTGCCGTCCAGAGCGGCCATTGTTGTCAGCTCTGCCTCTAAGGTCTGAGGTCTTCTTGGCCGTGAATTTGAGAAGCTGGCTGAAAGAAGTGCGTCTGTCCAATCGCACCTCAGAACGTTAATGCCGTTCTTGGAAAAGCCTTGGGAAAGCGGTGGGTCTTGGCTTCTGAACTGATCCGGTAACTGGTCTCTGAGAGATCCCCAGGCTCGTAATGGGAGCGCTTCTGCACGCTCTCATCGTCTCTGTGGGCAGGAGCCGTCGGTCGCGGTGCACCTTTGAAGGTAATTTCGGGAGGAGGACAGAGGTGGTTTCTCCTGAGGGCCTGGACGGTGGCGGAGCCTGCCGAAGGGAGTCCAAACTTGGAGGCTGCTGGCGTGTGGGAGTCCGCAAAGCCACAGAGGGCCACGTGCTGGGTGTTCCCGCTGTTCCATCCCCGGCGGGCTTGGAGGCCTCGCTGTCCACAAGCTAGCTCTCCCTGTTCTGTGTGGCTGGTTGCTGCCCTAGACCCCTACTAATTCTCACCCACCTGCTGCACACAAAGGGGGCCATTCTTTCTGAGCCCCGGCCTCGCCACCAAAATGTTATAACTCAGCAGTGTCAGCCAAGTTCGTGCCAGTAAAATGTCATCAGTTTATCATAAAGTATCTAGCGCTGGGAGGAGCTGTAATAATTAAACCAAACTGATAGTGTGCTGAGAGAAACTACGGAAATAGGAAGAATGTGTTTCTCCACGGCCCAGGCACAGCATTTCTGCTTTTACCATGACTGTATCGCTTCTGTGATAATTAGCCAACTTCGGTCATCTGCAGGGAACCCCTTTGTAAGTGAAAAGGTGCAAGGGAGGAGAAAGGGGGCCATCCCATTAGCAACCTGGTTCACCGCCTTCTAGCTGGGGGTTTACAGGGCCACTGGGTTTTCAGACTTGCCGATTTAGAAGTGTAGGGTTGTGTATACCTCAGGCCAAAAGTGTTCCTTTTTCAATTCAGTGAAAAAATTCAGCCAACTCTCTCCCTCCCAGTCTCCAAACCCCAAACTGCTATTATGGCGCCTTGCAATTAAAATAATAGAGCTCAAGGCGGCTCTCATGGTGGACAGGATCGTCCTATCATTTTACTAAAAAGGAAACTGAGGTTCGGAGAGAACACACAAGCCAGGTTAAGGTGCCTCCCCTGGAAGGAGTCAGTGCTGGGGTTTTCACTCTGTGCCCTGAATGGGCTCTGACCCTGGCCCTCAGTCCTCAGTCTCACCAGAGCTTTCTTTTCTTTTGTTTTCTTTGTTAGTAGTTTTTATCTTAAAAACTCAAACAGTGGAGATGAAACTACAGTCCCCCATGACCAACTGTCTTCCCCCCACATCACGTCCCTGCACCCAGGCCTTTCTTCAGAGACCCACGGTTATCAGCTGTCTGTGTGTCCTTTCTGTGCCTGAAAATAGACTTTTATTTATACATCTACAATTATCCATTTTTTACAATTTGTTTTTACATTTTATTTATTTTTGATAGAGACAGAGCACAAGTGGGGGAGGGGCAGAGAGAGGGGGAGACCCAGAATCCGAAGCAGGCTCCAGGCTCCGAGCTGTCAGCACAGAGCCCGACGCGGGGCTGGAACTCACAAACCGCGAGATCATGACCTGAGCCAAAGTCGGACGCTTAACTGACCGAGCCACCCAGGTGCCCCTACAGTTGTCCAATTTTTAACCATAAATGGCATCATATTATATATATTTTTTCCATAGCCTTTTTTCACTTTATGTCTGCGGGGTCTTTCTATGTCAAAAGATACAGTTATGGATGATTTTCCTCATTCACTTAAATATCTGCCACGGGGTGCATCGTATGGATATACCGTAGGTTATTTAGAAAGTCCTTTTAACAAAATACTGCATCCAGGCCCCTAAGAGTGAGACCCGGAGTTTTTATCTGAATTTGCCCACATGATTCAGATGGTTGGTGTCAGGAAGACGGTCTCTGTGCATCTGAAGGGATTTCCACCATGGAACTTTGGGACATTCAGCTTGCCTACTGATTCCTTACAGTCCTCTCCCTGGCCCTTTCTAGAATAGTTCCTGGATATGGCAACCATGTGTTCATTTATTCATTCAAACCGTGTCAACGGCATAAGCTTTTCCCGGACGTTTTCTGCTACCTGGTCGGGGGACAGTGCTGTGTGGGGATGGACAGACCAAGGTTCGAAGCCCAGCCCATCCTCCAGCTGACGGACTTTACACGAGTCTCCCGGCCTCGCTGGGGCTCGGGTTCCTCATTCCTATGGAAGCAGGACACTGCGTGCCTCTCTCGACTGTTGTGACGATTGAGAACATTCACGTCAGGTGGTCAGTCCGGTGCTCAGAAACCAAGATAACGTCACCTGCTAATTTTGTCATCATTAATATTTTTATACCTTGTTAATTACTATTTTAACAGTGGAACCGATTAAACAAATTTTGTCTGGCTTTCAGACATGAAAGAACATGACAAAAAGGTGTTGACCCACGTGCCATGTATCTAGCAAAACCCAAAAGCCCAGGCGCAGCCGCTCTACTGTGTCTGTGGATTCTCGCAGAAATATTGTTTGGTGTCAGTATGCAAACAGCTCCCGTTAGGAGGTAGGAAGGAAAGGTCCAGAAGAAGGTCTCTTGGGCCCCACTTCCCTTGAAAACTGCTCATTTTACACGAGGACAAGAGCATAATATGTATGCCTGAGACGTATTTGGAAGCAGTTTGATTAGGAAGGCATCACGTTAAGAGGTAAATACACATTTATGTGTGTGTTATTCCAGCACAATTCCTGTTACTTCCATGTATTCAGCGCTCTGTTTCTGAGTCACAGGAAGGTAAAAATAAATTGTAGGAAAATGGTACCTGGGGCAAGTTTACACGGAGGGGCAAAGCAGTAGGTTTGGAATCTCTCGCTTTAAACAAGCATGTCTTAGACAGTGGGAGGGGGAGGTGGCAAAGAAGGGACGGTCACTCCCACAGCTGGCTTCTCAGCTTTGACCCCGGGTCGGCGGGGCGGGGGGAGGGGGGGTGGGCTGCCCACTGGTGATGTCCCAGCTTCCACCGCCTGTTCTGGAGACAGAGCCGGTAGGGCAGCGCTGGGTCCGGGTGCCTCCCAGCTCCCAGCTGGGCTCCTCTTTGTAGAAGGAGAGCCTGCCGACAAGACAGGACACAGCTCCCCCACAGGCACACGTTGTCTTGCTACCATTCCACAGGTTTTCTGAATCTGTTTCAGAATCTATAATAACTTGCCGGAAGTTAAAAGGAAAAAAGAAGAACAAAAGAAAAGAGTGATCTTACAGAGTAACAGACTCCGTGCTGAAGTCTTCAAAAAGGTAATGGCCTGGCCCCAGCAGGTGTGATGTGTGCGTGGCTCACAGATGCTGAACCTGAACTTCACATGTTTGTCTCCTGCTTCCCTAGCAATTACTGGACCAGCTGCTTCAAAGGAACGCGGTCTAAACACAGGCCGCCCTGCTGACCCCCTACCTGGACCCGAGATGACTTCAAACGCTGGATCAACCATTAAACGTAGCATCATCTTCATGAAATGAAAACTTATTTTATTTTGGATTTTTTTTTTCAGAAAGGAAAACCTAGCTTCCTGAATTGCTTACCCAAACCACACAAGAACAGTAACCCTTGAGGAAATGGGTCCCCAGACTCTAGAGGGGTGACCGGTGGGATGCAAACCTCTAGACACAGTCCCTTCATTTTTCCACTTTGGGACTTACTTTTAGATTTGGAGTTTCAGCCAAATCCCACCAGGCGGGAAGGCCTTATCCGTTCACATGGGCCTAGATCCTGGGGGGTTATTGGTTTGTTTTTTTTTTTAATCAAATTTTGGGACCTAAATCTATCACTTTTTAAGTATCAATCCCAACTTTTGCCAGTTCTGCAAACTCCAAGTTAGCACCCATTATTCTTCAAAATTCCCTGGCTGTGTGGGCCACAGAATGCTAGAAGCTGACCTTGGAAGGTAGTGGGCACTCTGCCAGAGGCCAGGGGGCACGCAGCCTGCTCCTCTGTGACCTGGGGTGGCCAGGGCACCCTCACTACCCCACCCCACTCTGAGTCCTCCTCTAGAAAAAGACTCTGTTTCCACAGAAGCCAGGAGAGCAGAATTGGTGGGAAAAAAATTATAGGTGACCTCAGTGTTTACCACAAAGCCCCCCTCCTCCCAAAACAAAAGCCGGCCAGGTCGCCAAAAATGGCCCGATGGCTCCAGCTCTGCCGTCTGTCCTTCCAACGATTGACATTGTTCAATATTTATAAATGTGTGTTCGGGGAGTTAAGAACCTAACTAGTTTTTATCAAAAATGGAAATAAATGCAGTTATTACAAAAATTAAAGTATCGCTGTTGTGTATTCTGCTTTATAAACCGAGCAGCCTCTATGGATGACACTCGGTGAGAAATGGCCTCTGACCTGCTCCTCTTACCGCCCCAGCACCCAGGTCAGGAGCCCCGTGCTTCCTGATGCCCGGGGGAGGAAGGTCGTCCCCAGAGAGCAGGCTTGGGAGAAGCCAGGCCCTGCCGGCACCCCTGTCCCCATCCTTCCTCCAATATTGCATAGACCATCCCCTTTTCTGGAATGCCTTTCATTTCTGTATCTGCCAGAAAACTGCTTAAAAACCCCAGATTCTCTCCTGACACCGTCCCCTCTGCCCTGCCCTCCGGGATGAATTGGTGCTTTGTCCTTTGGGGGCATTGTATCAGGAGCCACCAGCCGGAGACCATCGAACAACACGGTCAGGAGAAGACTCTGGATTCAGGTCTTGGCTGCACTGCTCCCCGGTCTGTGCCCTTAGGCAAGGGTGTCGGTCTGGATCCAGTCAGGAGAGAGAAACCACACGGCAACTCGGACAGGGAAGCATGATGTCCACAACCATTTACCATAACGGGACTGGACTAACGAGGGATTGGTGAGTGAGACGTCAAGGGAACTCGGAAGTGTGCAGGTGGCAGCGACAGTGTCCTGGAAGGAGCAGATAGGATGCAGAGGGATGATTGTGGCTCCGCAGGTGACAGGCGTTCCTGCGATGCCCTGCTGATGGATCTGGTTGAAAATCCTCCCTCTGGAACTTTCCAGAAGCCGGATCTCTAAGATGCACAGGGAGCCATGTTACTTTGCTCTGGTACTGCCTGGGGGGGGCATGCTGGGGAAGCAGCCGCAGCCTGACCCACAGGAGCCCGCTGAGCAAACTGCCCCAGGCCTAGAAGGCGACACCCTTCTCTCCCACAGTGTCTCAGTCTCCTTTACCGACAAAGCTTAGCGTTGTGCCCGCGAGCGGAGGGAAAACACAGGGCCCAGATTCACTTCAACGGAGCAGGCAAGAAGGGCGGCTTCGCGAGGGCAAGAGGACAGAGGCGAACGCTGGCCCAGCACGTTCCTTGGCCCAGCCTCAGTTTCTTCACCTATAAAACGGAGAAAACGTCACCTCCTCGCGGTCGTTATGGGAACGGAGTCATCCGTGGGAATAAGGTGCTCGGAAGCGAAGCATGCCCGACCCGAAGCAAGCATACCCCGAGTGTGTCCTGTCACGCGGATGCAGAAGTGGAGACCTTGGGCGCAGGGGCCGTGAGTTGTTCTTTCCCATCATGCCTCAGCTTGGCGCTCAGGTGTGTCGGAAAGACCGTTAACTTTGTGGGTTGCCGCAGCAACAGTCAGTCCTACAAAGAGGATGCTTCGCAAGCTTACTTTTTCTCTCAAGCTCTTCTCCCCCTTAGAAACAATTTCAACAGTGTGGTTGATGCTTACCCTTGAGGTTAATTCCGGCTTCCTTGAACTTCCAAGATGGTACACTGAATTTCTATTCACGTTTAGTGCTCTTTTAAATAGTTTAGGTCAAATCTACATTAGTTCAGGACAGTCTTTCTCAGGTAAAGATCCTGCCACACCTTTTCTTATTTTCCTTTAATATCTTCAGAGAGTCTCCCAAGCTTTTCCTAGCCAAAAATTTAAATTCAGGGTCCAACCACTTCTAGACTGTTCTCCGACACTTTCTAAGAACTGGGTTTATGTCACCTAACAACCAAGTATCTCAGAGTTCCTAGATAGATCCACCTTCTGAAAGTTGCCCATGAAGAGCTTACCCCCTCTGCAAACCTGATGCCAAGTCTTAAAATGTAAGCAGTAAGTTTGGGGCACCTGGGAGGCTCAGTCGGTTAAGTGTCCAGCTCTTGACTTGGGCTCAGGCTATGATCTTACGTTTGTAAGCTTGAGCCCCACCTCCGACTCCGAGCTGATGGTGCAGAGCCTGCTTGGGATTCTGTCTCCCTCTCTCTCTCTGCCCCTCCCCTGCTTGCTCTCTCTCTCTCTCTCAAAATAAATAAAAATAAACTTAAATATATATGTATATATTTAAACATATAATGTATACACACACACACACACACACACACACACACACACACACACAATAAGTAAAAGTCAACTTGGGATCGAATGCCATTGAATGAGGTATTTCTGAGGACACTTCTTAACTAAGCAGCCTGAGGTGGAGTTCTGGGTAATTCTGAGGAATTTGTAATGTCTGGCTGGAGCTGATCTTTTCTCTGGACAGCCAGCTCAGGACAAGGCTACATAAAAACGTCCCGGTTTCTGCTGAACTGAATTTTTTTTTCCTTTTGTTTTTGTTTGTCTTGTAACGCTGATGAGTAAATTTCAGATATCCAGCATTTCCTTTCTGTTCTAATAAGGTTATAATGGAAACACAATCATGTTATAATAAATATGGGCGTAAAGGCTTGAATCATAACAGCCATCCCTTATATTTCTCTCAGAATGGGTTGCTTACTTTCTGGGTTCTCTTATTAAAATCAGACCTCAGGAAAGACTTTAATGATTTTGAAATTCTAAGTAGCATCTACCTTTGTATCTTCAGTGATCAAATCTGTTCTGGAGCTGATTTCTTTCTCTTTTTTTTAATGTTTACTTATTTATTTTTTGGAGAGAGAGAGAGAGTGCAGGCAGGGGAGGGCCAGAGAGAGAGGGAGACACAGAATCCGAAGCAGGCTCCAGGCTCCGAGCTGGGGCTCGCACTCACGAACCGGGAGATCATGACCTGAGCCAACATTGGACGCTCAACCGAGTAAGCCACCCAGGTGCCCCTGGAGCTGATGTCTCTACCGCTGAGCGTACTTTGGGTTCTGGCGTGGAGCTGCTTTCCAGTGATACAGCAGGGAGCAGAGCTGAAGACTCGTAGCCGATATCCGTGAGCTCGAACCAAGCTGCACTGGCAATAACTTGAGAGGGACAGACGGTAACAGGACCAGCCCGTCTCACTGTGGTCTCCATGACTTCATGTCGAAGGAGAAATTCCTAGTTCGGTATTTATCCTCTCTGCCAGCTGGTAATGGAATAATGGAAAAACAATTGCCTTGGTTTTTTTAGCCAGCATCTATTGCCAACCAAACTTCCTGGAAGCTGTGTGCTCCCCGAGTGAGTCAGCAAATGCTTGCTCAGATGAAACGAGGCTCTTTGAAAGAACTATTTGTGAAACGCCAGTTGCTGAAGAGTGGTTGAAAACCCCATTCCTTAGGCAGTTATCCGATTTCGACGCTAGGGGTAAAAATCGCAGGCAGCGGACCCGGTCTCCGACTGTATCAAATGACCAACGGTCTGCGTAGGAGGCAGGTCGGATGCAGAAGGACAAGATGAGCAGGAAGGTGCCCGGCGGCGGGGACACAGGCGTCGTGGGTTAAGGAAGTGAGAACGCGGCACAGAAGTGACTCACGGTGGCTTCGTGTGGGAGCGTTGGTGTGCCCGTTTAAAAGCAAAGGAAATGATCTGTGAAGTGATTCAAACGAGTCTATCAGCAGCGCTTGTATGTTGCGTGAACTTTTGCGGCTGCTTGAGAGTTGCCCGCGGTGTCTCTCTCAACGGGAGCCTTTGGGAAGCGCACCAAGGACTGAAACACTCTGGCAATCCGTCCAGATTTTTCTCCTTCTCTGTCTGTCCCGGGCTGCCAGGACGTCTCCCTGCTCATCGGGAGAGCCAGGCTGTCCGAAAATTCCCCGGGATTCCACGGGGGCCCCCCTCCTTTCTCCTCGCCGTCGGGCTGCTCGTCCGGGAGCGGCGGGCTCCTTCACGCAAATGTTTTCTCCACATGGAACCTAGCAACAACTTTGGCAAGTCTCCCCTAGAATCAAGGGCTGGTTTTTTTTTTTCAAGCCAGTCGGCTGCCTCAGGCACAGTTCTGATCCTGAGACCCCAAGAGACTGTCTGAGGTAGTTGTCTGGGGTGTGGGTCTTAGAGGGGGAGGCGTTGAAAAAGTGCCATTTTTTTTCTTCTCGCTTCCCTCAGAAGGTTTTCACGTCCACATTCTGGATGCTGCTGTCACCTGCCAGGCTGCAGCCTAACCGTGGCCTTTCTCTCAGATCTCAGCACGTCGGG
The DNA here is from genome assembly GCF_027475565.1 of Acinonyx jubatus. NCBI lineage: Eukaryota > Metazoa > Chordata > Mammalia > Carnivora > Felidae > Acinonyx > Acinonyx jubatus. The sequence goes on along the minus strand of NC_069393.1, from coordinate 80,036,479 downwards.
AGCTCGGAGGAGGGGAGGGGGGGAGAGAGAGAGCCCCTTCTTGCCTCTGGGATCTTCAAAAATGCTGGCTTAGTCTTACCCAAGCCTACAATGGAAGAGAGCGAAGTTTATGGTCCAAACTGCAGCTGAGAAAAACCGTCATGCGTTTCTTTAAATCTTTTTTTTTTTTATGAAACGGCACCAAGAGTAAAAGACGTAGGGGAAAAAAGCATCCTGTGGTTGACTTTCAGAGCACGCTTCCTTTGCTGGGTGTCTGGGCTTTCCTGACCTGCCTGAAATGGGACAGCAGCTGTAACTGACATCAGGGAAAAGATATTACAACCGTCACCCATGTTAAGTACATACGATGTGTAATACCCTTTCATCAAAGCCAACGAGGCTGCCTGCCTCCTTGCCCACTGATGTCAGTGAGAGGGAAATTATAAATCTTTTCACTGCTGCCGATTTATAAGGAAATAAAACCACAGTATGTGTCGTATCCACTGTGGTTCCTTGTGACCGATGTTATTACACGGACACCGAAGGAATGTGCGGCGATGGTCCACTGAACGATTCCGCGTTGCCAAATCTGTCCTGAACGCTGAAATCTATTGAGTGCCTGTAGAGAAGTTTTGTGCTTGTTTTTGTTGAAAAGTATACGGTGAAGGCTGGTTAGGCGGGTTTAATTATTCTATGCTGACGTAATTATAATTCCAAGTGTTGCTCTCTCAGCCGGAGCGTTTGTGAAATCAAAATGACAAAATGCTTCAGGATAGCTTGCTGGGATTTTGGTAGCCCGTGACATTTCGTTAGCAAGGCTGAGCCTGCGCCTCTCCAATCGGTAACAAATATTTTTGCGTAGATGAAACCGGGATGTGTGGGCCTCGGGACTTCTAGATGGTGGAACTGATTCAGATCTGTGAAACGTGATGAAGTCTTTGTTTCAGAGTGGGGTGTTTCAGCCCTTATCCTCAGCGGCTGGGTGAGATTTCCCCCACTTTCCAGCCCCCCCGCACACGAAGCGGTGTCTGATTGGTCGGTCATGAGCAGCCTCTGAACAGAAGGAAACCCGGACAGAAACCTGCTGAGCGTGGGACCCAGTTCAAATGTCTCTAAAAATACTGGCTTGGAATGTTTTTCTTCTGAGTGCTAACTGCATGGCACACGCGTGCCGTGTGCTTTATGTTGTAGGGGAGGAGAGATTTCCCTCACTCTGTCCTAGGTTCTCATCTAAGGCTTGTAAGGCAATAAGAGAAAGACAAACGGAAGGTTATCGATCTGTGTATCTCATGTCTCATCTATGCCCATGAGACAAGCTCTGGGAGCAGTAAGACCCAGTCTCAGATCAGCTTCCCGGGTCCTCAGACTGCAAAGGACCTGTTACGGACTGAATGTTTGTGTTCCCCCAGGTTCACATGTTGAAGCCCTAACCTCCTGTGTGGCTGCATTTGTAGATAGAGCACCTGAGGAAGTAATTAGAGCTAAGCGAAGTCATGAGGATGGGCCCCCGATCCAGCAGGGTCAGCGTCCTTGTAAGAAGAGACGCCAGAAAGCTTGCACTCCATCCCACAAAGTGCACAAAGAGGTCATTTGAGCACACAACCAGGAGGTGGCTGCCTCTAAGCCAGGAGCACAGACCTCAGAATGAAACATGGCTTGTTGGCCCCTCAATCTCAGACTTCCCAGCCTCCGGACTGTGCAGCGTTTCTGTTGTGTAAGGCTCCCAGCCCGTGGTATTTGTGGCAGCCCGAGTAGATGAAGACGGGGCCCTTGTCGTCCTCTGCAGCCACACCATTCCTTGCCCACGCTGCTGGCACCAGCTACCCCGGTCTACAGCAGGTGTGCTCTCTGAACTTGGGTCTGCTGGTTCTCCCTGCTGCCCGGGCTCTGCTTTCCTGTTCTCAGGCACAGGGTACCAGGACTTCCTCACCCTTCCTGCATGCCTCCTGGACAGGCCCGGAAACATAGCGGAGAAGCAAATGAAAACCCTTCCTCTGTCTAACCTAGAGGAAGTGGATTTCATATCCTGGATTCTCTCTGTCCCTGGCATATAATCTGCGGGATCTAGTCTCTTAGGCAGAGTACTTAATGTGCTCGTGAGACTCAAGGAATTTAGAAAGTTACTTCCTTCTCCCCCACAAAGCGTGGCTTCAAGACCATTGTCTCATGAAAGATGTTCAGAGAGCGGGCTTTACGATTCCAAGCTGTTCAGTGGTCTCTTTTCATTTTCTGAGCTCCCCCTGTCTTTTTTTCTTCCTGAGGCAAAAAAAAAATCTACCCATTTGCAAATCCTGCCCATTTCACATTCTTTACCCTCAGAATAGCCCTAGGAAGTAGGAGGTAGATAGGCTCTGGACTGGCTTCCTCTTAATGGGAGCTAGGGCTGCAGCGTGTGGGTGTAAGGAGAAGAAAGAGCTTCTAGGTCAGATAAGAATGGAATATTGTCACGTCAGGATCCCTCTTGAGGAAAGCCCTTCGGTACCACCGTGAGGCAGACTAACCTCTCTCGGTGAAGGTCGGTTTCCTGCAGCTCCGAAACAGATCGACTGTTTCATCAGATGAAGAAACTGGCCTGTTTGGGGGCCTGGATGCTCTTTTATAATCCCAGAGTCCCACTCAGCACAGAGAGAAGGCTGTACTTTGTGAGGCAAGGGATCGTGGATCCCATCTCCCATCTGGTCCTCCTGCAGGGCAGGTGCTCAGAGCAGAAAGGTGAGCACCCCCAAATGCCCGTGACTCTCCTCCCGCGCTCCTGTCTCGGAGCCCCTCTCTGTACTGGAAGAAGCGTGCCAGTGTGCCGGGACCCACGGACTAAGCTCCGTTCGGTGTGAGGGAGCGCGGTCCCAGGGAGGGTGGGTGGTTGGGGCTGAGGTGGAAACCATACCTGTCGCCTTCCAGAACCACCCCAAGCCTCTATGCTGCCCGTGCCGCACGTGCGTGAATGCACCAAAGAGCAAAGGCGTGCTTTCGGACGAAATCTCACTAAGGTTGTACGTCGTTTCACTGACACCGAAGAGACTTGTGCCCCTTGGGGGAAAATTTTGTCCTCCACCCTCTTGGGGGTCCCTTGGCCAGGCCTGGAAACCAATACGAACGGATTCACGGGAGACAAGCAGGCTCATTTACTTGATATACATGTGCTGTGACACGGGGGCCGTCGTCAGGGAAGGACCTCTTGAAGAAATGGTTGGCTGAGTGTGTTTCTCCTAGCTCTGATGGAGAGTGCGCTGTCATGGGAAAACATGGTGGCACCAAGGGTAGTGTGAGCTCAGGGTACTAAAGGGCGGGAAACTTAGGAAGACCTGCTCACCCAGAATCCTCCTGGTGTCCTTCCTCCCCGAGATAAGGCTGCTCCCTTCTTCTGGGTCCCGGGAAGCACCTCTCCCACCAGGGTCTTACGACGGCTTCAGGGAGAAGGGGTGGGGGGTGGTCAGGGAGTGTTTCCTGTACCTGCTTTTCTCACATTCCTTCCGCTTAACGTATGCTTAAAATATGGTCGGACGCCGTATTTGGGGACTGCGTGTTCTCAGCTCCATCAGACTTAACTTACGGAACAGGATAGCTCCGAGCTTCAGGGAAACAAAATCAGAAAACAACTGCCGCGGATACTCGCACCCTTCTCAGCGAGACGTCAGGTGCTACAGAATAAGGAGGAACGAAGTAGGTTTCTCCTGACATGAGAATGATGGGATAATGTGATGTTCCAGCTAGACCGAGGACCCCCGGGGGGCAGCAGCCGTGCTCTGCTTCTCCTCCTCAGCAACTGGCAGGGAGCCTGGCACCCACGGGTGTCAGGATGTCCTCATCTCAGTGTCACCAGCCAGGTTTTCGTTACATCTGGGCCTCACCGGCTTTCCCTTACTTGTCCCCCTTCTGTGCCTCGCTCCATCTGGGAAAGCGAACATCGCCTAAGTCAGCTCTTCTTCAAACCCAAAGGTAATGGGAGAGACAGACCCTTTCCAGTTTTGAGCAAGAATTGCCGTTAAGTGTAAATCATATGCTAAGAGGCGAGAAAGACTTCTTATGTATATACATGGTAAGTACCATTCACGTGCCCCAGCTTGATGCCTCAAAGCCCACGTTTTGGCAATTGTGCTCAGTGCTGTGACTGAAGTGCATGATGGGTAAGGAGGGGAGGGGTGCTGTCGACAGCAATCTCAGCCAGAAGCAGAAACGAACCTGCATTCTGAACCTTCCAGGTTACATCAAACTTTATTCTCGATACAAAATCATGACAAGTTTTCATCAAATATAGGTCACAACTACAGTGTGATACAAAGATGTGAGATTCAAAGTTTATTACTTTCTCTTCCTTCTATAGAATATCTGCATTTCCCCAAACGCATATATTATTAACAGCCCATAAAATATTAACTTCGTCTAAAAATGCATTATTAACGACCTAATCTGTGCAATCATATCCATTTTTCTCCGGACACTTTACTTAGAAAACCCAGGCTCCCTTTCTCTTGACGTTGGTGAAAGAGACAATTCTACAGATGTTGATTTGTTACGACCAAGAGAGTTCATGATCTTGTAGTCCAGGGGTCAACACGGAATCAATAATTCTGTCAAAAACGCAAGATTTCAGACTAGAGATTGCCCCCCAAAATTGAAAAAGCACAGGGGCGCTGTGGGAGCGGGCTTGTTTTTAGAAATGTGCACTACGTGGTGTTTTGTTTTGTTTTGTTTTGTTTTCCGTGGGCACCTTCTAAAATGAGATCCAAAGTCCTGGGGCCATCGGGAGGCCCCGCGCAATGATTTTATTGTTGTCTCCATGTATGTGCTTAAAGACATCATGAACAGATTTGCGGTAACAGTCAGTTTGTTGCCTCGGGCTTGTGGACACCGCTTCCCACTTTAAAACAAGGCACTTGTGTTACTCTTCGCAGATGAGCCCTGTGTTCCGGCTCTATGAATTTTCAGAAATCATTAACGTTAGAAGGTACACATCATCCTCCAAATCTCTAAAGGGAGAGAAGGAAGATGTCGATTTCAACCTTCATTTGGTCCTGCTATGGGACTCCCAGGCCATGGAAAGGGAGCTCATCTCCGCTGCCTTCTGAGCAATATATTGTCCTGGGAAAGGCAGCCCCCACATATGGTTTGAATTCAATTTGCCAGATCCTCCGAGAGGCACGAGGGTACCATTTAGGACATTGCTTCTTGAATTCCCGTTGGCCGCCTTGCAAATAATCTTCAAAATCATTAGAGCATAAAGAGTTTTCGTTACCCTTCACTCACGTCCACAGCAACCACATATCGATTGGGCACCTGCTTGGGGTGCTGTGCTTGGTACCGTGTGGGTAGAGCGAGAGGAGATGTGGTGTGGAACACCAGCGCATAACACGCGGAAGGCAAACCTTTCTAGTGAAAGCAAAGGAGGAAGCATTTCTAGAAATGTTGAGCTGTAGCAAAAAACAAAGCAAAGCAAACCCACTTAGATTCGATTACTCAAAAACGAGAAATTGCTGGATGTTAAAAGATACCCTAAACACTGTACAAAGCTGAATAGCAAAGTGGGACAGATACTTGAACTCTATGACAAAGGAAAACGTCTTTTATAAAGGCCCGATACAGGTCAGTGAAGGAAGAAAGGGATTCAGTAGAAATAGGGCGGCGGGACGTGAACAAGCCTTTCACAGAAGAAAGATAAATGGTGAACAAACATGCACAAGCATTCATATAAATGCACTTCAAATCATGAAACATTTCGATCTATCCAATTTTCCATTTTTTCTTTTTTCTTTTGAAGAGTACGAGTGAAAGCAAACTGTAGGAAAATGCACGGGGAACAGTGTGAGTTCGAAGTGTGGGCGCTGCCTCTCTGGTCCTGGTCAGTTGTAGGACATCCGTCCTCTGTCCACACGGCGCCCACCACACGTTAGCCCACCTGCCTAAACCGGGGAGAGCCCCTCAAGTGCGCGGTCTGAAGCCAGAGCTGACGCCCCCAGGAATCAAAGTCTCCCTTGGTGGAAGGGAAGAAGGGTGAGAACTCAGAGCTTTGCAAAGAAGCCACCAGCCTGCTGAGAGTGGATGAAGCAGGGGAAATGGCTGCAAAACGGAGACACTCCAGGCAGGTCCGCAATGCCAGGCTTTGCTTCCTGCATCTGGAGCCCCTCAAACCCTCCACAGGCCCACAGGAGAGCCCGCTTCCCCGCTGAGCTGCTCAGAACAGGGTTCTGTTTCTGGCACCTGACAAAGCCGTGCCCCTGCATGTCCAGTGGCCGAGCGGATGAGCGCAACCCGTCCAGCGGCGTTGGGCAATTTGTGTTAGCAGCCCTTCCCAGCAGGGAAGTTTACCAAAGACGTGGTTAAAGATTTGTGTCCAGGGACACTTACTGAAATATTATTTTTAATAGTGAAAAATTGGAAACAACTTAAAAGTTCCACAGGAAGGAAATTGCTCACATCCATAAGATGATGTACCGAGGTCATGGCAACATATTTATGGTAGAGTGTGAGGCGAGGAAGCTGCTGCTAAAAAAGCTGAATAATATGAACCCTAAATTGGCAGAAAAACAGTGTTCTTAAGCAGAGGGGAAAAAACCCAGAAAGTATATTATCCAAAAGCTATAAATTATATTTTAAAATAGAATCACAATTAGAGGTAAATTCCAAGCATAGTACGAAGGGTGCTCACGTACCTTCACCCAGACTCACCAACGGTGTTAACATCTTGCCACATTTTCTTTATTGTTCTCTCCCTCCCTCCCTCTCCACATGCACATGTGCGCACACACACACACACACACTACAAATTGTGACTCTGTCTATAAAATATTTTATATTATGCATAATATGTATATACACATAAATTATGTAATTTAGATATAATTGTACATGATATATATATAATGTGTAACATTTCTATTTCACATGTATGACGTATATAACATACCTGTTATACCCACAACACACATTTATAACATGATGTATACACCTGTCGCATCACACACGTCATGTAAAGCTTTAAATATTATTTTTTCTGAACGATTTGATAGTATGTTGCAGAACTCATCTTCTCCCAGGAAATAGTGACCTTTGTACGTTTTTATGGTTTTTTTTATATTTTCCAATTTTTCTACCTTTGTAATTAGATGAAAACAACAAATTATGTTCTCTTAAGATCTAAATCACAACTATTTACCTCTCAAATTCTTAAAGTAATTTTAAAAATTACTGTCTGGGGGTGCCTGGGTGGCTCAGTTGGTTGAGCATCAGACTCTTGATTTCGGATCAGATTGTAATCCCAGGATGGTGGGATGGAACCCACGCTCAGCACGGAGCCTGCTTAAGATTCACTCTCCCTCTGCCTCTGCTCCTCCCCCACTTGTGTGGGCACACGCTCTCTCTCTCTCTCTTTCTCTCTCTCTCTCTCTCAAATAAAAACAAAAAAAAATTGCTGTCTGGACAATACATTGCTACAACTCTTTTGAAATCAACTTAGACGTGTATATCTAAGCTGCTTTTGAACTAACAATCCTACGCTAGAATTCTAGAACCTTCGAAAGTTTTGAAAGGGCGTTATGAAAGAAATTTAACTACAGTCTTCTGTTTAAGAGGAAAAAAAAAAATGGGAATGAGCCAAATGTCCAACAACAGAGAAATGGCTATGGAAACCCGTACATCCGTTTGAAGAAATCTTAACACGCCTGTCAAGAGGTCGTGTGTGAAGTACTCATTACTGCTGGGAGAGAACAACAATGTTGTAGACTAAGGGTTCAGGTGGGTGGGATGTGTGCATGGGGGTGTCGGTGGGGGGGGGTGGTCAATGAATCCCCTGAGAAAGAAGCCCCACTAAATGGGGAAGCCATCTGGTCTGCAGGCCAAGCTCACCTCTCCTGCTGAGAAGAGGGAGCCCAGACCCCGGGAGTCTCAACCACTACTTGCCAGAGAACCCCTCTAATAGGGACAGGGAGCACAGACTCCTCGGGGGCCTGCAAAGAGGACTTTCTCCCCATTGCATGCCCAAGGCCATTCCGTAACCAACGGCTGCCTTCTCTCCTGCGAAGCCCACGTGCACCCTCGGAATCGTTCTGGAAGCCACTGCACCATCTGGAAGTGACCTTATGAAGAAACCTAGGGGCCCCCCTGAGCCAAGCCTTGGAGGCAAAAAATGCAGATGGAGGCTCATGGGCTTTTAAGCCTGGGGTGGGGGGCGGGGTGGGGCGCGGGGCAGGACCTAGCCTCGACTTGGAAAAGCAGGATGCGATTCTTTGCCAACCTTCTTGCCGGCATCCAGAATAAACGCAGGCTCTACGTCCTGAGCAGACGACGGCCTGAGCTCATTGCCCCAAAGAGCAGGCCTACTCGCCAGCAGATGCCAGGCCAGGACAGGAAAGGAATTGGCTACTCTCTCCGGTGATCCGTCCAGTCTTACAAAAGCAGTCATTTCTAAGACGAACACAACCAGAATTGCCGCTTGGAGACACAAGGAAGTCAGGAAGAATACCAAATGTCCTTAATGCCAAAGTGCTCGGTCATAGCTCTAGGACATCCTTGGGGGTGCCTCCTTCTTTAAGCCCCGGGAGGAAAGATTTAGAAACTGCAAGCATTTTAGGGTTTCCGAGAGAGCCCCGTATGTCTGTGTCAGCCCCAAGGGGTGAGCCAGCTGAAAGGCAGAAAGGGACGCGACCCCCAGCAAGTAAACCTCCAAGTGCAAGTTGTAACTTTAAAATCGGTTTCACTTTGGCCGAGTGAAATCTGCGGGGAAGTGACATTTTAAAGGTTCCAGTCCTTCAAGGGGTAACAAAGACAACCATTATGTCCCAGCGAGCAGCTGTTCTTTGATGTTTTCAAGGGCAGCAGACGGAGTGCCCAGGTGGAATTAGGGCTGGATTAGGAGGGAGGCGAGTTTGGGGAAGAGGCCGGGAGAGCGCGTTCTATGTTTCAGGCTTGGGTCTGCAGACGTTGTGACACGCGGATGTGGACGACACGCTGGGGGCCCCGGAGAAAGCCAGGGCCATGGCAACCCTCAGCCATCTCCCCGGCTTGGAAAGATGCCGTGCTGGGGAAACGCAGGAGGGGGCGGCTCACATGACTCTCCCCCCCCCCCACCCCCCCGCCCCGGCTGGAGACAAGAGTGGGAATTACTTCATTCTTCCAGGATAGAAAGTCTCGGAACTTTCGGGAGCGGTCCCTGTTCTTCCCGTCTTCTGCTTGCAAACAAGCAAGAAGTGAAACTCCAGCACCCAAGCTCTGGGCAGGGGTGGCCTGGGAGGGAGGGGACATTTGCGGAGGGTCCCTGCCAGTCTTCCCTGTGTCCCCGAGGAGGGCAAGGGGGCTCCCCACACAACCATCTGCTGCCCATTTCAGCAGCTGCTTGGAAGCCGAGAGTTTTTACAAGCAAACCCCAGACCAGAAAACACGCCCCGCCACAGCGCTTCCGGAACGCGTCAGGTGGGCACATTGCACCCGATGAAGTCTGTCTGCCAAAGCTCGCTTGTAAGTTGGTGGTAATCACACGTGCTTTTGTCCCTGGCAGCGATCCCCGTTCTGCAGTCACTTGGTGCGAAGGGATTCGAATCTTCTCCCTTTTTCCAAAGAGGCTGCAAGGTAAGAACCGTATTGAAGCCACTGTCACTGAATGCAGTTTGCTGGTGTCGGACTGTCGTTCTAGGAAAACCCGGTTTGCCCAGATCGTCCCTGGAGTAACAGCCACAGGTCTTTTTCTTTTTCTTTTTTTAAAGTTTATTTTTATTTATTTTGAGAGAGAGAGAGAGCATGCATGCAAGTGGGGGAGGGGCAGAGAGAGAGGGAGAGAGAGAGAGAGAGAGAGGGAGAGAGAGAGAATCCCAAGCAGGCTCCATGCTGTCAGCGCAGAGCCTCAGTGCGGGGGACTCGAACTCACAAACGGTGAGATCACGAGCTGAGCTGAAGTCAAGAGTCGGACGCTTGACCGACAGCCTCCCAGACGCCCCACCTACAGCCCTTGTACACAGGCAAGTCCAAAGTCACTTGTCCACAAGGCATCTCCCGAAGGAAACAGCGACAGGACCCAGGTAAGAGGATGGTCTTTCAGGTGTTGCTTTCCCAGAGCTTAAGCACAGCAGTGTCAAGGGGCCTGGGGGGCGGTGGTCTGACCCCAGCCTTCCTCCTGCCCTTCCCAGCCCCTTCTCTACCTTCTAGACTAGAAGGGCAAGCTGCAGGCAACGTGCTCTGGGCTCATTCCTCCAAATCTTTGTCCACACTATTCCTCCTACTGGGAAAGTCATCCTAAATGTCTTCACCTACCAAACTCCTACTCACTCTTCAAAACCCCCCTCTCTTCCAGAAAGCAGGTCCTGGCCACCACTGCTAAGTTCCCACATCCTGTGTGACCTCCACATGGATGCTTCTAGTATCTGATGACAGTTCTGTCTTCAGGGATGGAAAAAGCAACTTATTGACACAGGATACTATTGATATCTGTAAAATAAAAACAAAAAAAAAATCAATTATAAGATGTATGTCCAGTATGCTCTCAAACTGGGTTAAGATAGCTAAACAGATAAAAATATATCTCAAGTCAAATGTGATCACTGTAACAATAGTATAGGTGGGGGGTTCTTGCTTTTTTTCTTTTCTTTGTGCTTTTTTAGATAGTTTCTAAAATTTTTATCCTGAACCTTGCTCTGGTTTCCAACTGCCGTTCCGACAAATTACCACAAACTGAAAGCAACACAGATTTATTATTTGGCAGTTCCATAAGTCGGAAGTGTGATATGGGTCCCAGCAGGAGAACACAAAGGCGTCCGCGAGGTTGGATTCCTTTCTGGGGGCTCTGGGGATGAACCCACTTCCAAGCTCATCCAATCTGTTGGCAGAAGTCAGTTTCTTGCGTGTGGGTTCCCTTGGGGTCCCCGCGTCCCTGCTGGCTGTCAGCTGACAGCTGACTCACTCTCCTTGACCCGTGGCCACTCCTCTGTCTTCAGATCCAGCAACGGTGAGTCGGAGCTCCGTGAAACCTCAAATCCCCCCTGCCTCTTCTCCCCTTGCATCTCTCGGACTCTTTTGCCCACCCAGAAAATTCAGGATAACCTCACTATTTCATGGTCAGCTAATTAGCAACCTTACTTCCTTCTGCAAGCTTACTTCTCTCCTTTTGTGACTGAACTTATTCACAGGCATAAACACGGGGGACCAAAATCCTGCCTCCCACAAACATTTTTTTTGAATTAATTAATTAATTTATTTATTTATTTTTAAGTGTATATTTATTTTGAGAGAGAGAGAGTGAGTGGGGAAGGGGCAGAGAGAGAGGGAGAGGGAGAGAGAACCCCAAGCAGGCTCTCTGCTGTCAGCACAGAGCCCAAGGGCTCAAACTCACAAACCACAAGATCATGACCCAAGCCGAAATCAAGAGTCAACCGACTGAGGCGCACAGGCGCCCCCCAAAAACATTTCTTTTTAACTGATGAAGAAGTCCTTGAAAAAGGAATCCTTTTAAACGAGGTGAAGGAGTATCTGCCATGTCATTTGAAAATAAATGGTAATTGATCTTGCCTACAAATGACTCACACTTCTGTGAACATCTCATTTCCTTAGAAAGCCCTGGCTTTTTGAACTCTCAACCAAAATTCCAAATCTCTTGATAAAAATTTCTTCTATCCTTTCTGTAAGAATGAGCTTCTTTCTTCCTGATTTCAAAGGTCATGCATGTCTTGCCACACAGCCATGGCTTCCCTCCCCCGCCGTGTGCCTGGCCTTTGCTGCCTGGGGCAGGGTCTGTTTCACCCTGCCATCCTAGGTGGGCATGTCACTTACCTTGGCCAATGGACAGGAGCAAGTGTGACTCAGGCGGAAGCTCGGAAAGAGTGTTGGCAGTAGGACTTGGCCTTTCCTCCTGCTCTTTGGACCCCTGAGACCATCACACGACGAGCCCCGGCTGGCCCATGGAAAATGAGCAGTGACTCCATGTAGAGATGCCCGACCCACCTCAAGCCCTGAAAACCACCAACCTGCCGATCATCAGAAATTCGAATTTGTTCACGCGAGGCCACCCTGACCCAGCCTCATTGATGGGTGACTACAGAAACATACCAAGCTGGCCTGCACCCAATGACCAGCCCGCCGGCCCGCAGAATCATGAGGAATAGCATTTCTTGTTCCTTGTTTTAGTTATTTATTTTTAAATATGTTTTTATTGCTTATTCATTTTTGAAAGAGAGAGAGCACAAGCAGGGGTGGGGCGGAGAGACAGGGGGACACAGAATCTAAAGCAGGCTCCGGGCTCTGAGCTGTCAGCACAGAGCCTGACGCGGGGCTTGAACTCACAGACCGTGAGATCATGACCTGAGCGGAAGTCGGACACTCAACCGACTGAACCACCCAGGCGCCCCTCTTGTTCCTTGTTTTAAAACAGCTACATTTTGGAGTAGTTTGGTATATAGCAAAGGCTAACTGAATATAATTTAAGAAAAAATTGAAATAGCAAAAAATTCTAATAGGGAAGCAAAAGTCACCCACGATTCCATCAACCCCAGGTAACCAGTGTGAATATTTTGGTGTATTTTCTCTCAGTTTTCATATTCAGTTAGTTACACGGCTCCAGAGAGAGAAAGAAAAAGAGGGAAATAGGACAATAATAGAAACACAAAATTTCTGGGATATGTAATTTAAGTCTTGCTTTTCCCCCCATCACTACTAGCTAGCATCATTTTGTGTCATTGGCGATTGAATAAGACATTCGTGGACTTGGAAACACCTTTCAAACACCACAGTCTCCCTCCCATCAGTCACGTATTCACGTTCCTTCATCGGTGTGTGTGCCTGTGAATCCAAGCAGCGTAAATATTCAGCCTAATTGGGTTAAAATGAACTAATCTTGGGGCGCCTGGGTGGCTCAGTTGGTTGAGTGTCCAACTTCGGCTCAGGTCATGATCCCGCGGTTTGTGGTTTCCAGCCCCGCATAGGGCTGTGTGCTGACAGCTCAGAGCCTGGATGGAGCCTGCTTCGGATTCTGTGTCTCCCTCTCTCTCTGACCCTCCCGAACTCACACTCTGTCTGTCTGTCTCTCTCAAAAATAAATAAACATTAAAAAAAAAAAAAAAAAAAAAAACTAAACTAAACCTAACTGCCCATGTGATGTTGTTCGAATTTATCTGAATAATTGACTAGGGCTTGAGCTTTGGCCAGATTTGTCACTAGACAGAGAACAGTTCTTGTGACTCTGGCCTTCCTGGGAAAGGGCTCTTTCCAGGGCTGCAGGGCCCAGCCCAGGTGGGCGAGAAAAGCTGCTGGATGAAACCCTTCTTGGATGTTTATTTCTGTTCTGGCCTAACCCCCAGCCTTACTCACTGAGGGAACACTGACCTGGGCGGGCAGATGGGGGTAGGGGCAGCCCTCCTGCCCAGAATCATCCTTGGGGGGGGACAGGGTCCTTCAGCCTGCAGGTCTCCTAGGAAGCCTTGGCTTAGATCTGAGAGGACGGGCCAGGCTGAGTACGCAGGCCGCCCCGTGGTTAGATTTGTTCACATCTGAGTCCTAGGAAGAGACATGCCTTGTGGATGTGCCCTACTCAGGCCACAGCTGGCGTCACTCTCAAGGAGTATGGTTTCAAAGCCACAAACGAATCCGTAGGAAGTCCAGTCCTTCTGGGGGCTCTAAATCATAACAGGAACTTTCACCCCGTTATTTGGAGTCCCCATTTTTGCTTCCCCCAATTCAGCTGTCCTCTGCCTCCCAAATCAGGCACCTTTGCTCCACCCTCCCAACCCCTTAGCTCCGCCCACTCCCCAGCTTTCTTACATAGGTGTTCCCCAGTGTCCCTGTCACAGGCTTCAGGTGAAGCCGTCACCTCTCTTGCTGGCCTTTCTCCCGTTCTCCTCTGCCCATTCTCTCCTCCTGTAGCACGAAGCCCAGGAGTCTGCCCGGCAGAAGTAAGCTAACCCAGCAAGCCGGAGAAACGAGGGCCAGCCATGCAGGGCCTGCTTTCCTTGGGGGAACAGGGCAGGTAAGTATGGGGAGACTCCCACCGCCGTCTTTTTTTTTTTTTTTTTTTTTTTTTTTCAGCCTGAACTGACACTACAATCCCCAGGGGACATTTGCAGACGAGGTGGCCTGACGGGTCACCTGTCGCAGCGCATGCTGCTGGGGCCGGCACAGGGCATCTGGCCCTTCTGGTGTTTTCTTGTGCGCAGCTGCAGGAAGATGGGGCTGGGGACCACACCAGGGAGGGGAGGGGGCCAGTGGAGGCCGAGGGCATTTGCTCGGATCACACACGCACAGTCTTAGGAGCCACGTGGAGGTAAAGGGCTGAGTCTTGTGCCTTCAGGGCGCAAGAGCCGCCATTGCAAATGCAGTGGAAACGCAGATAAATGCCACGATGCAGCCTCCCCCCTCCCCCCCAGGCTGGTGTGACTTGAGGGGATGCAGGTAACACGTTCTGACCTCCGCAACCTTTCTCCTGGCTCTGCTTTTGTCAGCACTCGGTCTCCGTGATGTTTTTCCCATTCTGCAGCACCCTCTGCATACAGAAACGCTCACAACCCAAGTGGCAGGGGTCAGCCCACTGGTGTAATCGTTTTGCAGAAGTTCAGCGAAAGCCAGATAGTGGCCTGGAGAAGGGCTCTGTCATTTCGTTGCTGGTGGTTACAACGATCTACACGGGGTATTCCCCCGGCAGTGGATTTTCCACCCCCCTCCGCCCGATGGCAGCCGTTACGTGCACGTGTCTGTCGGACATGACCCACGTGGCGTCTCCGCGATCATTCTCCTCGTGGCGTGCGCGTCTGGACCACGAGGTCGCTTCTGAGAATTCCTGGACTCAGAGACGGGGTCAGCGCGGGGTGGCGTTGGTGCGTCGCTAAACCTCCACGAAGAGAAGATTGCCGGTCGGTGCAAGGACTGAAGACGTGAGTGTGCGGATGCTGTTTTCTGTGTTCGTGGCAAGATGGTGGCCAGGGGGATCCACGCTGTCGAAGCTTGGGGCCAAGCATGGCAGCACCTTTCTGGCAGGTGAGCCCTGTTTCTCCGTGCCTCCCGTCCTGGTGCACGGGAGGCCTTGGAGAGGGAAAACACGTCCGATCCCTGAGACTCCTCTGAATTTCAGGCCAAATTTTCCTGTGTGTTATAGCTATGGAAAACAGGTTCACATGGCCCCAGGAGTTTAGTTGTTTATATGAAATGCGTACCAAGTCCTGCCAGGTAAATAGGCTCTTAGGTCTTTAAGAACGTTGACGGATTGGCCGATGAATCCATTCATTTCCTCATTGAATCAAACAACTGAGCAGGGACTGTGCGCCGGGCCGGGCCGACACCTCCCCGGGATGCCGAGAGGAATAAGGCGGTGCCCTGCGCTTGAGGGGTCTGGACTCTAATGACAGGTGACCCTCAGCAACCAGATGCTTCCGCGGAGACGTTAGGAGCTGCGACAGAGGGAGGAGCCAGAGGAGGGGCGCCAGTTCTGCAGAAGAACACGGGACACTTTCGAGGGGGGCTTCTAAACCAGGGTGATAACAGAATGGCAAAATACGGTGGCAGTTGTGTCACCGCGAAGAGGAAGCAGCTGGGACGTCCATGCGTTGCTGGTGGGAGGCGCGGCGGCCACGACCTCGGCACTGCTTTGCCAGGTACCTGCTAAAGGTAAATATAGGGTCACGATGTTCCCACGAGGCAGGAACCCCACTCCTGGGTGGACACCCCAGGTAGGTGTGTGCCCATGCCCGGCACGTGGCACTCACGAGAATGCTCGTTGACGGTCTACTCACAACACTTAAAAACTGGACACAACCCAAGTTTCCATTAAATAATTTGAGGTATATCCCTACGATGGAATCGTATGCAGCAAAAAAGACGAAGCTACCAAACGAACTAACAAATACACGGAACAGAACGTTATCACTTAACGTCCCAGGACGCGTAAAGGACCCTCACGTTTGTTGGAATTAGGAGCAGATCGGCTGGGGCAGAGATTTTCTTCTCAGATGCTCTGGTTCCAGAAGGCAGAGGAGCAGGAAGGGCCCAGAACTGGGCAGAGACCGCGTGGAGCTCGTCTCGCACACAGCACGGTGATGTGAATTTTCTACAGTGATGCCCGCTTTTTAAGCATGAGCACCTACTTCAGATTTTTTTCCAGGGAAGTTTTTTTATTGACTTATGAGCATTTTCAAGCACGTCGAAAAGTACAGAAAAAAATGTAATAACCACCCTAATACATCCATCAATCCAGGTAACAATTGGTAACATTTTGTTATATTTGCTATATTATTTTCCTGAGCCAGTCCTTTTTTGAAAAACCATCTTATTATAGAAAGCTTGAAAAATATTGAAAAAGGGAGAGAGAGAGTCGTATAGGGAGCTCCCATGCCTCCAACCCCCAGCCCCAGTAGTTCCGAAGACGTGGCTAATATTGTTTCTGGCCTATCGCTGCCTGTTTCCCCTCCTCCCACCCCAGAATCACTTACAAACAAATCTCAAATACTGACATCATTTCATGCACAACATACGAGTACATTTTTGCTTAAAGAAAGGACTCTTTGAAATGTAACCACAAGACCGCTATCGTACCTTCAAAAATGAACAATAACTTCTTAATATCAAATATCAAGTCGGTGTTTACAAATCAGGAGCCAAACAAAGTTCGCATACTGCATATTGCTGATTTTTTAAAAAATCTTTACAAATCCAGAAGTTTTTTTCTTGTCTGTTTTTTTTGGGTTTTTTTTTGTTTGTTTTTTTTTTGCAGTTCATTTATTGAAGTAATCAGATTGCTTCCCCTGGATATCAGTGCTTCTCACACTTTAGCATGCAAAAGAATTAACAAACATGAAGAGCTTGCTAAAATACAGATCTCTGGGCCCAGCCTCAGAGATTCCTGATTAAGTAGTTCTGGGGTAGGGCCTGAGAATTTGCATTCTCACAAGCTCCCCAGTGATGCCGATTGCCAGCCTGGGAACCCTTGCTGGATGACACTGCCCTGGTTGCCCACTGTCCAGACTTAGCTAGCTGCATCCCCAGGGTGTCTGTGAGTATTTTTCTCTGCTCATTATATTTTTAAAAAACTTTTTAATGTTTATTTATTTTTGAGAGACAGAGAGAGACAGAACATGAGTGGGGAAGGGGCAGAGAGAGAGGGAGACACAGGACCCGAAGCAGGCTCCAGGCTCTGAGCCATCAGCACAGAGCCCGATGCGGGGCTTGAATCCATGAACCATGAGATCATAACCTGAGCCAAAGTCGGACCTTAACCGACTGAGCCACCAGGCGCCATTCTGCTCATTATATTTTTTAAAATCCATGCTGGATTCGGACAAAGTACTGTGTCCTTTCATCAGGAGGCACAATGTCTGGTCATCTCAGAAACATTAGCAGCCATGATCGTTCCTAGATTTGTTATTTCACTGGGGGTTGCAAAACCAGTGACACTCTAATTGTATTGTCCCCTTTTCATTGATTACCTTGTCTACTTCTCTAGACACAAACTTCCCTTCATCAACTATTTCAACACCCAAAGGGAGAGTTCATACAGCAGTCAGGATAATCTTTGTCTTCATTAACCTATTTTCAAAATAGTGAGTTGGTTCCCTAGCGTCCTGAGCAAACAAAGAGGTGGTTTTTGTTTGTTTTTATCTATTCTAATGAATTCATGAACACAAATGTGTTTTTATGTTCAATTTACTAAGGTTTTATTATTTTTATTTTTAATTTTTTGACATTTATTTATTTGAGAGAGAGAGGTAGAGAGGCAGAAAGAGAGGGGGAGAGAGAATCCCAAGGAGGCTCCGTGCTGACAGTGAAGGTCCCGAAGTGGGGCTTGAACTCACCAACTGTGAGATCATGACCTGAGTCAAAATCAAGACTCGGCTGCTTAACCAACTGAGCCACCCAGGTGCCCCAATTATTATTATTTTTAAAGTTTATGTATTTATTTTGAGAGACTACAGGAGCACACACTCACGCACATGCACACGTTGAGGAGAGGGACAGAGAGAGAGGGAGAGAGAGGACCTTAAGCAGGCTCCACACCTAGCCCAGAACCCGATGTGGGGCTCGATCCCATGGCTGTGAGATCATAACCTGAGCCAAAACCAAGAGTCAGCCACTTAACCATCCGAGCCACCCAGGCATTCCACTAAGTTTTTATTTTTGATGTTCAAATTATTGTATCTTTGACTAATGGGGACCTGGTCAGGTTAGCTCCTGGTTCCTTTTGGCTTGACTCCAGTGGTGTTTGATAGCTTCCTTTTATGATAGGACAAGATTTTCCAGGTTCACCTCCTATAATCCTTCTCCCAGGTCTGGATTCCACCATTTCTCCAAGGAGCCCTGGTGGCATTTAATGCACGTGGCCCTTGGAGACCGTAGTCTAGGCACTGGACACGTTCTTTAGTGATTGGATGGTCATTGTTTCCAGACCTTTTCAGTGCATAAAGCTGGAAGGTATGTTTAAAAAATTTTTTTAAATCTTTATCTTTGAGCGAGAGAGAGAGCAAGCAGGGGAGGGGTAGAGAGACGG
This sequence comes from Acinonyx jubatus, assembly GCF_027475565.1. Classification (NCBI taxonomy): domain Eukaryota; kingdom Metazoa; phylum Chordata; class Mammalia; order Carnivora; family Felidae; genus Acinonyx; species Acinonyx jubatus. Next base: position 80,018,061 of record NC_069393.1, on the reverse strand, counting down.
GGAGACACAGAATCCAAAACAGGCTCCAGGCTCTGCGCTGTCAGCACAGAGCCCGAGGGGCTTGAACTCAGAGACTGTGAGATCTTGACCTGAGCTGCAGTCCGACGCTTAACGGACTGAGCCACCCAGGCACCCCTGGAAGATATGTTTTTTTAAAACACAATGTATAATGAGTTTCTAAGAATACTCTGAATTAGAATTTAAGGGGCATTTCACTTGATCCCATCAATTGGAAATCTCAGAATAACAACCCTAACCCTATAGTCCATGACATGATCAGTAAAAACCCTTTGTTTTTCCTTTTTGTACATTCTTTTGTTCTTAGTCTGTGTCTAAATGAAGGGTGTGCAGTCAAGTTCATGTTTGAAGTCACGTGGAATAGTTTCTGTCTTTGTGGTCAGGCCACAAATCAGTATATAGCTAAGTTTGTTTCACTTTGCTTTCGACTTTTAAGGACTGATTTTTTTAATATTTTAATTTGTTCTATAACTGTGTAAGTATTTTCACGATTTCAAAATCAGATGTACAAACCAAAGTATATTCGGAGAAGTCTAACCTACTCCTTCTCTGTCATGATCCTTTGTCCCCTTATGTGGAATAGTTTTAAACAATTTTATGGTTTATCCTTTTGTTTACAAAACAATATAAAAATAGCATAACATTTTACACATACTCATATTTTCATATCACATCTTCCTGGATAAATGGTAACATGCTATGCACATTTTGTTCCACTTAGCCTTTGAAATCACTTTGTAATGTTAAAAATCTTTATATTAAATGGTTCCACCTTAGGAACTTGTTAAGAAAATCTACAAGGACAAAGAAACTACAATGCATTTGGTGGCACTTTTAAATGAATTTATTTAAATAACTGTGTTAATCCGAGAGTACTGATGTGTAGCTGAAAGTGTCAGTCCACACATCTGTCCAGCCTGCAATAAATACTTGGTTCAAATCTCGACAGTCAGAAACCACAGGAAGAGAACTACTATTTTCTCCCTTCTTTTCCTTTTATTTATTTAGATGTCCCTTTTTACAAAAGTCAACGTTTAAATTTTGGAATCATTTCAGACTTACAGAAAAGCTGCAGAGATAGTACAGAGTGTTCTCACGTCCTCTTTACACAGTTTTCCCTATTATAAACACCTAAAATAACACGGTACATTTGTCAAAACCAGGAAACCAACACTGGTACATCACTATCAACTAAACTCCAGCCTTTATTTGGATTTCGCTAGTTTTTTCCACTAATGTCCTTTTTCTCTTCCAGAATGTGATCCAGGACACCACATGGCATTTAATGTCTTTCCATTTTTAATTGACCTAAAAATCTATCAATGTTAAAGAGCCCTCCCATTTTTATAGGTGGTAAGGGACAGAAACCAAATGGCTCACTGGCCGCGGGATGATCACAGGATTTAACTCTAAATCTGGGTGGAATCTGCTTTTAGAAGAGGCAATCTGGTTTAGGGGAAGAAGATGCAGATGTTCGTACAGGGCAGACCTGGGTGTGGGTCCTTCTTTGGGTTTGCTGCTTAGTGGTTAGGAGGTCTGGAATGACTTATTTAGTGTCACTGGGCGTTAGTCTTTCATCTGTAAAAATGGGACACTAAAACATACCTCACAGAGTAGTAGAGAGATTTATATATAATACAGGTGAGGTGTGTGGACCACAAGAAGCGCTCAGCAAATGGTAATGGCTGTTACCATAGATGGTTGTCAGTGGACCCACAACTAGCACTTGGGGAACCACATGTTGGTCATCTGCTACCCAGACTATAATTCTCCCTCGTAGAACAGATACGTAATTTTAGTCCACCGGTTACGGCGGGGTGACAGCTCAGATATACAGCCTCCGATTCAAGTGACACTCAGCAGGCGCGTTCAGGGAGGGCATTCGCATCCAGATCTGCCATGACTCAGGTATCCGTTGCTGGCTTCTGTTTGGGCCAGGAGGCTGTCCAACAACACGCACTGACATGGCCCCGAAGGTATTTTCCCAGAACGTAAGCATCTAATAAATGATCATGTATGTATTTTCACTTCTGAAAGCACCGTTGACCCTTTTTAAAGTGCTGGCAAGCGTTTTTGTGACAGGAAGCAGAGGCTCCTGTGTGGAAGACCGCTCCGGCCTTGATTTCTGGGCTGTGTGCACGCGTGTGCCCGTGCGCCCGTTTCTTCTTCTGCAGGGATGCACGGGACTTTTGTGTCACTCTCCAAAATAGAACTCCAAAGTAGGTCGGTAAAGGAGCAGTGAAATAGGTCAGTTGCCGTAAATCGAAGCAGAAGAAGGGGGTGGGGTTCAGCTCTAGAGAGGGTGCATGTTTAGACCCTTGATGCCTGTTTCTCTTAAGGCCTGAAGGACCGCCCTTTAGGGGGTGGGAGGGTGACACTGACACTCTGTTGTCCCATTGCTTTCTTTCTCCAGGATGGCCACCTCCAGGATGGAGATCGTGGTCGCGGGTCATGGGGACCAAGCCGGCAGATTGAAGCCTGATGTCATTAGGATGCCTAACACAGGACGGGGGACAACATTCTTTCGGGGGATGATGAAGCGGGGTACTTTCTTGCCTCCGTGAAGGTGGATAAGCAGCTGGCTTTGAGTAGCAAAACCACACTATTGGTAATGCTTCTGGTATTCCCATGCAGTGCAGTTGGTCATGGGATCCGGTTCCACATCACCCCCACCCAGAGTGAGGCTGCCATTCCCCCTGTGCTGCTGGAAATGTGCCTAGAAGGATTAGGCTGCGGCAATGGCTTTTCCCTGACTTTAACGGTCCCCTCTTCAATGATACATTGCTTCCTCATCACTGTGGGTCATTTTTCCATATGGCACACAAGACTGTCTGCATCCTGCCCCCAAGACAGACAGCATTTTCCTGAAGGTGCCGGGGTTTGATTTCCCACCCAATACTAGATGTTGTAAGGTTTCTTGGCACTCTACCAGGTAGAAGGGGCTCTCTAATGGATTATAATGAAGAAAAACAAAAAACAAACACATCAACTTTGATTTTGTGACCACGGCCCTTCCATGTGACTTTCTGAGTTATTACCAACACACATTTCTGGTTTCGAATTATTCTGACTCATGCTGTTATTTATTTTTTCCATTGTTGGCAATAGCTCTACATAACCACAGTCTTTATCCATTGTCTGATTACTAGCACAAAACAGTTTGAGGTTGTTTGGAGTTTTGAAACGGTTTGATTTTCTCTTACATTTAAAAACAGCACCGGAAGTAACAGACTGAGTTAAAAGTGGAAGATTTGAGAAAATAAAACATGTCCTGATACAGACTGCTAGCACTGTGGAAATCAGTCCTAACTTGATTTGCAATGGTAATGGGCCTTAACTGGACTAATTACAGAGGTTATTGGGGGAATGGCTTGGGAAAGAAGTGAAATATTGCCTACTTATCTTCTTGGACCTCAGCAATAAATATGCTTACATGGAATCACTATCCTTGAGCCTGGCCTGGCAGGCTGTATGGGGAGCAAAGGTCTTAAAGACCCAAGTGGGAACACAGTCACGCATTGGTTCATTCATCCACTGAACCAGAAATTGCTGGGCCTTCTTTTTTTTTTTTTTTTTTTTGCCAGGCCCTGGGCGAGGCATGGGCATATCAGATATAACAGTAACAGGTCAAGGGGCCCTACCTCTGAGGGGCTCCCCATCCAGTAAGGCAGGCAGGCTCGCATAACAATAATTATGGTACAAAGTGGTAAGCCTGATGTCAGCAGTGGAGACACAGAAAGAGAGTTAAGTCTCCATTTTGCTTGGAGTAGTAGAAAAAAAACAGTGCGGAGGAAATGGCGCCACTCTGGGCTTTGAAGGGCGGATCAGAAAGGAGGAGAAGGACATTCAGACATTAAGAGAAGCATGGACAGCCATGAAATGTTAAACACAATGAAAATGTCCAGTGGTCCCACGTGGCTAAAGGATGGGGCCGGGGAGGGGGTGGGGGGAGGAGAGAGATGAGGTTGGGAACTCTGGCGGTTCTCAAATCCCAAATGGCCTTGAGTATCCCGCGAAGGAGATTTGATGTGTTACTAAAGGCCATGAGGACTCAGCGAAGTTTTGTCTGATTTTCATTTTAAAGGTGCTTTTGCAACAGCAGGAGCTGGAATGAGAGCAAATCAAGCTCGAGGGGCCTGAGACTGTCATCCAGGGGAGGCACTGTGGTTACCCGGCCCTGGGGTCATCCAGGGGAAGCACTGTGAGCCTCATCAGAGGTAAGCGCCATGGTTACCTGGCCCTGGGGTCATCCAGGGGAGGCGCCATGGTTATCTGGCCCTGGGGCTGGGGTGGGGGGGGGGGGGTGGTGACGGACTCAGGAGCGATTCCTGGGGCTGAGTGGATGGGACTTTATGACTAATTGGAAGGGTGTGGTTGAGGGAGAGAGGAAGAAAGAAAGGGTTCGGCAGAGAGGAAATGAGATGGAGTATCCTTGGAGTCTGACACACCCGGCTTCCTATCCCAGCTGCACTGCTTTTAAATCTGACCAAGTCACTCCTCAGAGCCTCCCTCTCCTCCTTCAAAAGAAGGGTAATGAATAGGACTCTGAGGTCGATGAGATCCTGGGGGCCAGGGGGCAGAGCAGACAGATGCAGGACAGAGGCTGTCCATTACGACTATGTTAGGTAGGCTCAGAGCCATTCTGTCACACAGGTGGGGCAGGAGAGTGGGGGCTGTTATCTGTGTCCCTCGCCTCCAGCACAGGACACCGAAGGAGCTCTGGGGATGTTTGCTTAACTACTTTTTATTCTTCAGCTCAGCCTAGGACAAAGACAGCTGAATACCCCCTCGGGAATATTGCCTAAGAATATTAGGCGATATTCCTACTCAGGGAAAGGAACCCTGGCAGTGTTTATACGGGGAGGCCGGGGCGCACTTTCTCACTGATACGGACCTAAGTTGGCAGGCTTGGGGCAGTGGGGCTGGCTGCTCCTGGACCAGGACACGGTGGTAATGACAAATGTCAAGTGCTGGGTAACTGCTACAAAATTAAAGCTCCATCAGATCCTAGACCAGAGCTCAGTGCGGGAGGAAGAACAATGGACCTAAGGCCCTAGAACTCTGAGTTGGCTTTTCTGCATGAGTCCGGTGAGGAGTAGTTAATGGGAGAAAGGCCCGCATAGAAGGAGGCCCATCAAAGAAGCATAGAAAACTGAGATCCAGGGCGCCGGCCGAAGTAGATACAGTGAAAAGGAGGGCTGCATTGCCACAGTTAAGGGATGCCGTGGATGCGATGCAGGGCCGGCCTCACCCACATCAGAGCAGCCGGCCTCCCCGGTGCTGCCCAGAATAGTTCCTCACCCCCAAAGTAGAAAATAGTCCGGCTCCGAAGAGGAGAGACCCCACCACCGATAAAGCCGACACAATAAAGCAGCCTCCGCTCCCCGTGGCCTCGTGCAGACCCGTCTTGGAGCTCCGTGGCCACATTTTGCCTCCACAGTTTAAGAGAAATCAGGAAACTGGAGAGGCTCCAAAGCAGAGCAAAAAACATGATTAAAGAGAGCAAGGATAGGACCCATGGGGCGAGTTAAAGAAATTGGGGTTGATTTGCCTAAAACAGTAAAGACGAAAGGGGGACTGTATTCCAATACATAGAGGGGGGCCGGTGCCCAGTTATTTTCCAATTTCAAGAGCACAGACTAAGAGGCAAACGGCCTAATTTGCCACAAGAGAGATTAGGTAAAGGAGGAGTTTCAGAAACATGTGCACGTCTTGGAATGGCCTTCCCTGGGGTTATTGTAAAATAGGGCCGGCCCCTCCCTGGGAGGAAGCCTACTGGGGACTAGGCCAGACTGATTATGGAGGGCCTGGCTTGTCTCCAGAGGCCCCACCAATCCCAGCTCGCCTGGCTTCTGGGAACCCATGCATCTTTCCAGAGCAGAAACCTGAGGAGGGAGTGGCCCGCCTTGACGGGTGGGAGCCTTTTGTGCTTCTCCTGATGGGTCCCTCCATCCAAGAGCAAGCATGACCTTTTCATCTCATTTTCTCTTTGATGTGTTCAAGACACGTCGACAGCAAACGCCTGCAGGTTCCTAGGCAGCTGGTAAAAAATGTATCACAACTTCCGGAAAGTGGCTGTTTAGATCAGATCACTGCCATCTGATTCGCAAATACTCCGAGCAGCTGGTGAAACTCCATACCCCTGGATGGCATGCTCTGCTGGTCATGGCTGTCCTGGTGGGTATACCGTCCGTCACTGTGGCTTCAATCACATGTTCAACCGTCCTTCATAGAAGGAACTGAGTCAAGCTGTAGAACCAAGCTTGTGCGCTCGCCTCCCCCTCCTGCACCCTCTCGCCACATAAAAGGCGTGTCAATCTACAGATGGGATGACGGTACAATTTGTTCACAAACCGGGTCGCCTGTGACAGTAAATGGAAGGTACTTCGACAGTCATGCTGCTATTTAGCTGAGGCCTAGGGCCATCTGTCTGTAACTTGTACTCAAAGCTCAAACAAGGGAGGTGCCCTTCATAGTGAAATCCTTTCTAGTAGAAATGGAATGTTTGCTTTGTGAAACGCCGATTAACTATTACTGCTCAGCAAATCACCCTCCCCCCCCCCGCCCCCCTCCCCAATAAGTGGCTCAAAACAATAAACGTCCATTATCTCGTGCAGTGTCTGTGCCTGAGGGTGGCTGGGCCGTGGGGTCCTTCAGATACTGCCCTGGGCCTGCCATCATTGAAAAATTTGACTGGGCTGGAAGATGGCTTCCATGAAGGCTCATTCACGTGGCTGATGACAGGAGACCTCCCTTTCCTATCTCAGTTCTTCCCCGTTGGACTGCTGGAAAGTCTTCGTGACAGCTGGTTTTCTTCGGAGTGAGCGACCTGAGTCACTCCAGCCTTTCATGCTATAGTCTCAGTCCTGCACGGGCACTTGGGCCATATTTTATTCATTAGAACGAATCTCCAAGCCCAGCCCACACGAAAAGAGAAGGGGATTAAGCTTTATTTCTTGAATGAAGGAGGACCTTCAAATATTTGGTCATTCTCGTGAGTTTGTGTTTATTTTTGAGATTCTCTGTTTACCTTTTCTTGAGTGCCGTCTTTTTATTCACCCTGGCCCAGTGACAGTGGGAAGGGACAGCGGTGGGGGTGGAGGGGGATGTCTCAGCAGCTGGCATTCTGGCCATGGGGTGGCTCTCTGTTCCTCCTGGATATTGTCAGTCACTTGGGGTACTTAAAATGGTCTCTCTTGAGTAATGAGGAATGAGTTCGCCGTCACAGTAGGTATACAAGGAAGTCGTGGATGGTCGGTTGGGCACTGCAGTTGAGTGTAGATGGGGGTGGAGGGAGCTGGTCCAAATGACCTTCCATGTCCCTTCTGACCCGGAGCCCTCTCGAGTCCCTGATTCCCCCCCCCCCCCCCCGCCCCTCCACCAAAGCATTCTTTGTTCAGTGCTCTTGAGTGAGAACTGGAGCAGCCTCTTGAGGTGGGGCATGGGTTCTGGAAGCAAGACCTATGAAAAGCAAACAGACTCCACGTTATCGCAGACAGAGAGTCATGAGTTTCAAGCCCCCGCCACGAGATGGAATTAAAAAGGTTTCCAAGAATCTTAATCGTGGGGTGACTGTGTTTGTTTACTTTTGCAGCAAGCCTGGGGAGCTGTGCTTGGATAGATAAAAGCTGCTCTGTAAGCCTGTGTCTGAAGCTCCATCAACAGGTCGAGCTGCGAGGAGGCTGACCCTTCACAGAAGTCAGAGTGGCGACCTGTAAAATCCTGGCTTAGGAAAATCTGCCTCCATTTCTCATCGGCTTTACTCAGAGCGGTTTGAACTAAATGTGAGCTTGGGTAAGGAATAAGTGCCCTGTTCATGAATGCCCAGGCTGTTAAACAAAAATAGCACACAGGAAACGGTATTGCAAAGGTCAGTTCTTCTGGAAAGGAAGGGACAAGAAACCATCTATCTGAAATTTTAATGAGCAGATCCTGGCCTCTGACCCCGTACCCTGACCTAACAATCCAATACTGGATGCCACGTCGGTTTCCATTTCCTGTGAACGAGGAGGCAGAGTTCCCATCCAAAGGCCAACCATCTGCCGGACGTAAGATTCTGTCTGCCTAGCTGGCTGTTATGGATGGGCACGGAGTCTTTATGGATAGAGTGTCAGTCCAGACTCCTTGCTTCACAGACATGGGAAATTAAATGGTTAAGAAACCAGGGCTGTGGCTAGGATTTTCCTTCCTGTCTTTCTCCCCCCCCCCCACCCCCTACCCCCCCGCATTGGCTGTTTTCTTTCATTCAGTCAAAAACAAAGCAAAGACAGTCTTGGGGGTACATTTAGCCCTTTGGAAAGAGTTTTGCAACTTCCAGGTTAAAACACACACACACACACACAGGATTTCTACAGTCAAGAGTAACAGCTGAATATAAAAGAACAAAAAAGAAATGAATCATGAGAAGAGAAAAAAGCCCCTAGCCCAGTGCGGAGCACAGATGAGGTCCGTTATAAATAAAAAATTTGCCCAGTCAGAAAGATTCGAGAGGCCAGCAGCTGGACTCATCCTAAAACTAGGCTGTCCCACTGACTTCAAAGGAATCAATTTTTATTTCTCTTACACAGCGTTTTCTGAAAGTTCTGGGAACTCAGAACCACTTGAGTACTTGAGAAAACTTCCCAGACCTTCCAAATAACAATGTCCAGTGCAAATACCAGGGGACTTGAAATCTTAACAAACACCAGGAATCCCATGGGTGAGGGAAGCACTGTTATTAGCTTATTTAGTGCTCACTATCACCTGGGAGATTTGTACTTTACTTTCACTTAACAGATGCTGAACCCAAAGCTTAGGAGTCAGAGTTAAAGCCACAGGCTGTATTCGCCAACAGGTCTGGTGTGGGCTCTGACCCACCTCTTGCCCTGTGACCATGCGGAAGTCACTTAACTTTTATACACGACAGTTTCCTCCTCCATAGATTCGGGACTTTAAATTGAATGGCCGCATTACGTTCGCACAATACTGTGATCACATCAAGTGCATCTGTAAATAACGTCGTAGTTCACAAACAGCCCAGTGATGATTAAAATAGGTTAAGTAACCAATCAACACTGTTCAATAGTCCCGAGTCATCCGTTTGTCCTACCAGTCAGAAAAGTCTTTGAAGGCAAAAGGCATTTCTCACTAGTTTGGCTTCCCAGGTCCCTAACACAGCATTGCCAATTGCGTTTTGAGCGAATGAATGAACAGAGAGGTTCTGCAGAGGGATAAGCAGTAAACGGAGCTGGATTTAAACTGGGGCTTCCACAGGGGCCTTGTTTCCAGGTGGAGCGATGAGCCATTCCTGGGGGCAGAGAAGGGGCCCTTGCCGCTCCCTTTCAGTTTTTTTAAAAAAGGCCTGTACTTTGTTGAGAGGGTTGACCTGGTTCTGGAGAACACTGCGAGACTCCCTTCACCCTCTTTTCCTCGTAGCAAAAGAGGGTCAAGGGAGTTTCCTCTAACATGAGCCACAGGCCTCTTGGAACGGGGACACTGTCAGGCATTGGTGGGGAGTTACAGGACAGAATTCTCCTAGCGGTGGCAACCATGCTTGCTACACCGGCTCCTTCAGCGAGTGTAGCTCACTGCAGGTGGATCCCCACCCTCTCTGAGAGGGCAACACGCCGGGTCACCAAAAGGGGCATCAAGGCTCTGTGCGTCTCTCTGGCGGAAGGGGTGAGGCCGCCAAGAACCAGGACCCGAGGTAAGGCCGTCCATTGACTTCACCGGTGTTTGGCACGCGGGCCCCAGGCGCTCTCCTGCGGCCCAGAGAGTCTCGTGCCAAAGGCGTGGAAGGGCGCCGGGGAATCTGCATTTCTAAGAGACAAACCCAGAGGCTTCTCACGCCCAGGAAAGTTTGGGAGACGACACAGTGCCCCCTTTTCTGGGTCCATGCCGTAGGAAAAGACACGGGAGCCAACCTCTATCAACGTAAAACCTAAAGCATACACCCAAAGCGTAATAATGTTTGCCCAGACGTGGCGCGCCCGCGAGTCCGAGATGATTTTCCCAGGCACGAGGTGTCCGCGTGGGGGTCTAGGGGACAGGCCCGGGGGACGCCCGTCCGGGCGCGGGACAGACAACCTTTCAGACCTGCTACCGGCGGTCCGCGGGTTCCCGGAGAGCCGGGAAGCGAGCGGCGGAGTCATCATTTCCAGCCTCAGACTGGAAAGCTGGACCGTGCAGCCGCGTGTGCTCTTGGCAGCCGGGCGCCCGGGGCCCCGCGGCCACATCATCCCGGGGCGGGGACGTGTGCGCTCCGGGCGTCCGCGCCGCCACCGAGCCACGTCTGTGCCGCCGGGGCGCGCGGCCCGCGAGGCGCCGGGCCCCGAGCCGCCCCCGGGGGTGGGCGAGCGCGGGCTCTGGGCGGGACCCCGGCGTGGGATGGGGGGGGTGGGGGGGGGCGCTGAGCGGTCTCTAGGACCCGCGGGACGCCGCCGGCGGGCGGGGGTGCGGGGGAGACGATAATTTGTTCCGAGGTAATGAGAACGGTGACTGTTGGCCGCGGGTCCATTTCACAGGCCGGCCTCCTCTCCCTAACGACCTTCCTCGTCCCCGGGCCAACTCGGACAGTTTGCTCACTCACTGCAACGGTCAAGGCTGGCTCGTGCCAGCGCAGCGCGCGCGCGCGCACACACGCACACACCGAGGGTGGGGGGGGCAAAACTTTCAGAAAAAAAAAAAAAAAAAAAAAAAAAAATGAAAGCCTAGACCGGCTCCTCGGCGGCGCGGGCGCTGCGCGAGGGCTCCGGCGCTGACTCCCGGCGGCAGGAAGTCCCTCGGGTCGCGCCGCCCGGGTCCCCGCTCGGTGCCCGCGTGGGATGGTGCAGCGCTCGCCGCCGGGCCCCGAGAGCTGCTGCACCGAAGGCCGGCGACCATGGCAGCGCGCCTGCCGCCCGCGCCCCCCGCCCGCGCCCTCCTGCTCGCCCTGGCCGGGGCTCTGCTGGCGCCCCCCGCGGCCCGAGGTAAGTCGCCGAGCCCGGGCGGCCCCCTGCCGGGCCCCGGCCCTCCGCTCCCGCCCTCCGCTCCCCTCCGCGGGCTGGGGATCGCCCCCGCCCCCGGAGGGTACCTCGCGCGGCACCGGGGTTCGGGGTGGGAGGGGGGGACGCCTGGCGGCCGGGCGGCGCGCGGGGGCGCTTGTGCAGAGCCCCGGGGCTCCGGCTCCCGGCGCGGAGGGGACCCCACCCCCCCGCGCCGCCCGAGGTGCCAATTCCCGGGAGGTTGGGGGGGGGGGGGTGGAGAGGGAGCACTTGGCTCGGGGCCCGGAAGACGCCAGCGCGTAGCCCGGACAGCACAGCCTCGGGGCCGCTGCCCGCTCCCCTCCCTCCCCTTTCGGGTGTCATTTGCCAAGGTGTGGGTCTTGACAGTTACACGTGTCGCTGGGGATGATGTGCATGCGTCGCGTCCTCTTACGGACCCTCTTCCTTTACCGAATCCACTCCCCACCCTCCCCAGGTTCTGGGTCAACCCTCCGTGAAGTTTCCTTTCCAGCCCTGCCCCCCCTAAACTTGGGGGGGTTGTTCCTTTCCAGCCCTGCCCCCCTAAACTTGGAGGGTGCGCAGTAACCACACAGGTGAGCCATTCCCTTCTCCGCAGGTGTGCTGCGTGCCACAGCGTTCTTTTTTTTTTTTTTTTTAATTGCCTCTTCACCTACTTCTGTGGTTTCCTTTCCTTCTTTTTTATTCCGGATCGCTCCCTTAGTTGGCGGCGGCGGCCAAACTTCAGCAGAATGTTTCCTCCTCCCGCCATTCCGTGACTTTCTGGGCTGTAAATAATCCTTCAATCAACCTGTGTAAAGTGACAACTCACTTCGAAGTTAAACCGAGACGTAGGCATTATGGCTGTTTCATAGGCCTGCGTGTCCTCGAGTCGCATCCCCTTAACGCGGGGCACCTGTGAGTCCTTTGTTTTTGCCTAATGAGGGCTCACCCAGCAGGTGCCTTGTTACAAATTCGGAAGCTTCCCCTGGACGCCGCCACCGCGGTCTTTCTGCCGCTAGAGGCGCTGTCGGCCTACCAATGAAAGACTTGCCTTGGCCTCCAACTCTCAGTGTCTATGGTTCTCTACTGTAACAGGCATTTATTTTTCAACAACTGGCCTCAATCATGAGCCGTTACCACTTTATGGTACGTTTTATTTTGCAGCTGCCACTGCTATCCTCCACCCCCACCACGTCTACTGTAATGTGGCTAAAACCCAGCTCTCGTTAAAATCCACACGGCAATGAAGACCAGTCTGGGAAGTAATGATTAAATCGAAGGATTGCACAAAGCAGTGTGGAAGCCAAGGCAGAATTCTGCCGACTGTTGAAGGAGCTCTATGACCTGCAGATCAAAATCATGGTAGTCAAAAGCGTTTTTGAAAGACTTTTGTACAAATTGGTCCCTTTGAATGTTTATTGGGAAAGAACTTTTTAAAACTCCTACAGAATCTCAAAGTGTGCCCGAGGTGGTCTTTAACTTGCATATGCTCTATACGCATAGACAGAAATCCACTGAGCGTGGATAATATTACATTTTTTAGAAGACAATGTTTACTAAATCAAATAACAATGGGAAATTATTTAGTGAAATGGGGGACTTTTATTATTTTCTGACGGCCGGCTTGTTAGAGACAAATATGGGATTTTTCCTTGGGATAGAGATGCCTCAGATAGAAAACCAGTTAGACCTAAACATTTTGAATGGGTTATATGTTGTGAGATCCCAGGGTTCACTGCTTGTTTATCTTTGGATTCTCAGTATCAATTCTTAAATCAATCAGTGCCCCAAATCATAGCACTGAGGTTGCTTAAAAATCCAAGCATGTAATAAAACATTCATTTGCGTTGGCAAGAGAAAAGGAGAAATTACTGCTTGTTGAAGGCAGAGTATATCCTGGGGGTTGTCTCCCTGTGTGTGGACCCCATGCCCCAGAAGAGTTGCCTGTTGGGTGCTCTTTAGTGGCATCTTAGCCCCCAACGCGTCCAACACAGAACCCTAGACCCCAGACCCCCAACTCCTGAATCCACTCGTCCCCCACTCTTCCAGACTCAGTGATAACACCTTCTGCCTTTTCCAGATGTCTCACACTAACACATAGAAAGCCATCCCTCTCTCCCTAAAACCCACCGACCTCCAACATGTATTTCCATCTACCCTCTGCCCTCACTTTCTAGGTGTGCTTTCCGCAACCCAGCCCTCCTTTTCTTCTTCTCTGTCTTCTGCAGGAGCCACTTATCCCTGCTAGAGTAGCCTCCTGACGGGTCTGCTGGCTCTCCTTCCTGCCCCTGCACAGTGTATTCTTCCCAGTGCTACAGCCAAAGTCATCATTTTCAATCATGAGTTGGATCATGCTGGTTTCCTGTTTAAAACTCTCCAGTGGCTTTCTACAGCTCTTAGGAAAGAAAATTCAAACCTCTGGATAACCTAATCCCTGTTTTCCTCTATGATATCCTTTCTTACCATACCCCCATTCCCCCCTTACTCATTCTACTCCAGCCACACTGGCATCCCTTCTTTCCAACTTTCCAGTATAGTGTTGCCATAATTTTTTTTAAAAAACGAAATTCAGTGTTTGCACTCTGAAGGTTTTGCAAATACTGTTCACAGTTGAGCCACGCCGTGTCCTATGACTGCATTTCATACCTCTTGCAACTTTTTGTTTTTCCTAGAGTTAATCATTGCTTTTTTGAAAAAAAAAAAAAAAACAAACAACCTGTTCTTTTGCTTTATTTCTGGTGTACCAATCTCTACCTCCCAAACTTTCTGGAAGAACTATTAAATTTCTTGCAACAAGATGGTACAGGTACCCTATGCATTATTTATTTTTATTTGATGTTCTCTCTCCTGGAGCCCTTTATTCTTTTGTGCCAATATGAACTGGTTACTTTTAAGCATACAGTGCGGCTGGTGTCTCAAGACTACCCGTAATACTAAGATACTTTCATTTCTTTCTGCACCCTTCCTCTGTTGGATCACCTGTTTTATGAGCACCATAACTTTGTCTTTCTTAATCTATTCCTTATTTTTGTGGAGCACACCTTCCAGTAACTTTCTGAGGAAGGGTGTGTGGGAGGCAAAACCATTTGATAACTTGTTAGGAATATTTTCGGCATGAAATAATGGAAAACCTGACTACAGAATTTTTTTTTCTTTAGTTTTTTTTTTTCTTTATATGATACACACTTTTGAAGTAAGCAGTGTAGTAGCTGGCACAGTGGGTCTGCGAGACTACCAGTGACCCAAGCTTTTACTTTTGTTTGTCACTGGCATCCTTACATGTTGATTTTTGCCTTTCCTGCTTCATGGTCTCATGATAGCTGCTCTACCTCTTAGCATTATATCTGAATTCTAGGCAGTGATAGGGCAGAAGAGGGAAAAAGCAGAGCCAGCCAAGTCTCTTTTATCAGGAAAATAAGGATACTTTCAGACGCCTTCGTAGCAGATTTTCTCTTTGTCGATGTAGGACACAGGGCCATGGCTAACTGCCTGGGAAAATAGGTAAGTACGTATTTTTATCTGTACACATTGGTATCGCAAACATGTGAATAAGAAAGAAGGTTGAAATGTGTGCCTGCCATACCTTGTGTACAAATATGTACATATATTCCACCCTTGACTGCTAGTTGGTTTAGGTATAAAATTCCAAGATGAAAATCCTCTTTCCTCGGTATTTTACAAGACAGATCTTAATTGTCTGTATGCCCATTGCTGTTTGAGAACTTGATGGCACTCTGTCGATCCTTTAAATGTAGACTTTTTTTTCCTGGAACCTATTACCATCGTTTATTATCCCTAGTACTATTACATTTCATGGTGACTTGCTTTAACTAAGTTCTTATCAGCAATTGTGCTGGGGACTCTGTATACCCTTTCAGTTTGAACACTTAAGCTATACAATTCTAGTCGACTTCCTTGTGTTCTTCAATTATTTTCTTCATCACTGGTTTTTGTCATGCTTTTAATGAAACTGCTATCAGCTGGCTCTCCCAACCTCCCAAAAACATTCTCTAATTTTGTTATTTATTTTTCATCTCTGCATTTGTGTTCTTTCTGGGAGAGTTTCTTTACCTCGCTATTCAAGTTATTTCGTGCTCTGTCCCTTTTTATTTTGTAAAATATGTAAGATTTCGGCAAACTCTTGGAGTGTATTAATTTTTATTTTTTGAGCATTCTTTTGCTCACTTCATTCTCCTCATTAGCTCTGAGATTCTTCCCCACCCCCATTTGTTATAGTCTCTGACTTTCTTCAAATGTCTGAGTTTTGGTTGTTTCCGTTTCATAA
Organism: Acinonyx jubatus; assembly: GCF_027475565.1. Lineage (NCBI taxonomy): Eukaryota > Metazoa > Chordata > Mammalia > Carnivora > Felidae > Acinonyx > Acinonyx jubatus. The sequence continues at coordinate 80,002,797 of NC_069393.1, read as the reverse complement.
TGAGACACTAAGAGGCTGATTGACAGTTCTGCATGCTTCCAAAGCACAACTTTATTGCAGGGACCTTCATACATCCCTGACTATGCTTCTTTCTTAGGCTGGTCCGTTTCTCCAAAGGAGAACCATGCACCCTCCTGTTGAGCAGATTGAAGCCTGATTAGAGGGTCTGTGAACTGAGCAAGGGGGATAGGGTTAAGGTGATTAAGTGTGATTTGCTTTTTTTTTTTTAACTCTTTTGTTTTCAGTTTGACACCTTGCTTCCCCTCCCTCCCTCAGCTATGCCTGGGGTCATTGAGCACAGAACTTCCCTGCTTCGGTGTTTCCAGAAGATACATCTCCTCATCTATCAGAGAGGAAGGGGCCATCCCTTCCCCATGGCGGCTTCTCAAGGGATCTGGGGCTCTTTCCTTGGACAGTATTTCAGCCCAGCCTGTATTGGCTGTCAGAGGTGCCCATGACTCCTGTTCCCAAGCACTTACAGGTTTTTCTCATCCATCTCACCTTCTCAGTGGCTCCCCTCCTCTCTAAGCAGCTGGCTTCCCACATTCTCTTCTCTGCCAAGTAGGGGACCACTCATCTATCCTCTTCCATCTTCCAAAGCTTTGTTGCTCTCTCTTACCTGTTGTCTCCAATGCATTGTTTTTTTAAATTAGTGGTATTATTATTCCTTATTGTGGGGTTTTGGAGAGAGTGCAGATAAACACCTGTGGGTTTGCCATGTACATCCATGGCTTCTGTTACCGCACCCTACATATAGACACGCTTTCTTTCTCTTAACTGTCATTTGGCTCTTTCTGTTCCTTCCTTGTGGAAACAAAAATTACATCCATTTTTAAATGTTTTAAAACTTTCTTTTTAAAGTCTACAAATGCTTGAAGTCAGTATATACCTAATTAGGTAGATGTTACAGCTGTGGAAACTGAAGATTTTTTTTTTTCAAGCAATGCAACTGCATCATGTAAAGATGCTAAACAGATTTCTTCCGGGTGTGGATGATGCTGTAATGAACTCATTACAACTGCAAAACAAATTTTTTGTTTTGCATTCCAGAAGCCTTTTTAAGCTGAACTGTTCCTGCAGCGTCTATGATTTACAAAGACAGGTATGAGAAACATTTTCAGATGTTTCTTCCGTACCACATGGCTAGCCCTGTAGCCCTTTAGCCATGTCCCCACTGGGAGCTGTTTTAGACAACTCTGTAGTATGTACAATTCTTCAATTATCAGCTCCCTGGGATTGAGAAAGTGAAGTTGATATAATCTGGACCGAACGTTTCAAGAAATCGTTACTGTGCATTTTTAGCAGCTATGTCTTTCTGTGTTTGTTTAGTATTTTATTAAACCAGAAGTTTTTATACCAGCACGTAGTTGCCTAAAAAGGCATTGATTGAGGGCTTTGGTGCCGGGAGCAGTTCTAAGATCTTTACATGTCCCATCTCATACCCTTCTCGTGTGAGAATCCCTCAGTCCGTTCCTGCTGCTACCCTCACTCGGCAGAGAAGGAGACCGTGGCTTCCGATGGTGAGTATCTGCGAAGTTGCGGGTGCAAGGGCAGTCTCTAGGCAGTGTCGTGATGGAGACGAGGTCTTCCCCTAGCCCTGGCAAACGTTTGGTAGTCTACGTACTCTGTCTTTGGAATAATAATAACATCTATAGCAATGAGGTTGCAATTTAGCTTAGTTTTAAGCAGAATGGTGATGCAGTTCAAATCGACTTTATTTGAACTGGATCGAACGTCATGCTCTCCAACAGGCTGCCGTCTCAATCTTCATACTTTCTCCAGCTCATTATTCACTCTGCATCCTTGTGCTTTATCTAACGTCCAGTATGCCTGGCCTCCAGCTGACAGATGATGGAATGGAGAACCTGAATAATTCAGCGTCATATTGATATCTTTAATCTTTTAAGCTTTTATGTCCTCCCAAGGCTACGTCAAGAGCTCAGGCTCTAGACAACTACTTAAAAAATTGGGCAGTCTCATTGGACCAACTCTGGACCTTCCATCCATTCACCTGCTCCTGGAAGCTTTGGCTTCCCGCATCCGTTCGGAGGATCCATTCTTAGAACTACTGAGGTTGCTCAGCAGGGTACGGTGAGCACTGGCTTGTAGTTTGACCAATAGATTCCTTGTTTTCTGTTTTGCTAGGTTTGTAATTAAAGCCAGAATAGGATTTAAGCGTTTCGCATGAACTCTGTGTCCACATGAATCTGAATAGTCTCTGAGAACCTGGGTCTGGCTTTTTGTTTTTGATTCTAAATCCTGGATTTTTTGGTAGTGTTCGTAAGAGCCTAGCCTGCATTAGAATTTGGAGTCTGTGTTATATCTTAAAGTGCAACTGTACTCAGGTTGATGGGATAGCTGCATTCCAGAAGTGTGACCTACTAAGTAAAATTTCTAAACTGAAATCATTTTTTCAGCCAATTTCAGTATAAGTTGTGGTCATGAAAAAGATGATTGAAAAAGACTTTTCGTCCCCATCATCCATTCGCTTATAAAATGTAAAATATTTCAAAAGTTGAGAAAAGGATCCAGAATAAGTTATACACCCATATTCTTATCAACCAGGTTTCTTTCTTATTTATTTTATTTTATTACTTTTTTATATTAAATATAATTTATTGTCAAACTGGTTTCCATACAACACCCAGTGCTCATCCCAACAGGTTTTACTATATGTGCTTCAGAATTTTGAAAATTTAAAGATGTAAAATGTTCAAGATCTACTTATATCAGTCCCCTGTTCTCCCTACCCATCCACTTCTTCCTTCTTCTGCAGAAACAACTGTTACTCTGAAAACTTTATATATATACATATATATATATACACACACACACATACATACACACACCCTTTTTATATTGAAACATCACATAAACAGTACCCAACTATATACAACAGGCTTGTGCAACTTACTTTTTGTAAATCAATATTTTAAGGATTTATTCATGTTGGTACATATGCTTGCTTCATTCCTTTTAATTGAATGAGCCATAAATTGTGCATTCCTGTTGATAAATATCTGTTTTTCCCCGTTCTTGATATTGCAATGGTTCAAAGATACTTGTACCTATCTCCTTATATAGGTATGAGCTCTAGGGACTCTATTACAAATGAATTGAGTAGTAGAGTATGCCCATTTTCCACTTTCCTATGTTTTGCTCTGTCACTTTCTAAATTGGTTGTACCAGTTTAGATGCTTATTTGTTAAAAAGTTCTGGTTACCTATGGTTTTGCAAATGGCAGTTTCAGACTTTTAAATGTTGCTAAGCTGGAGGTGAAATATCTCATTATTTTAATTGTCAATTTCCTGGTTACTAGAGACTCTGAGAGTCTTTTTTTTTTTTTTAACGTTTATTTATTTTTGAGACAGAGAGAGACAGAGCATGAACGGGGGAGGGTCAGAGAGAGAGGGAGACACAGAATCTGAAACAGGCTCCAGGCTCTGAGCAGTCAGCACAGAGCCCGACGCGGGGCTCAAACTCAAGGACTGTGAGATCATGACCTGAGCCGAAGTCAGATGCTTAACCGTCTGAGCCACCCAGGCGCCCCTCTGAGAGTCTTCTTTGAATTATTTATTCTTATCATTTGCCGATTTTTCTAGGTTGAGTTCAGTAAATCTTTTTCTCTTTACTAAGCTCCTATAGAGATTTAAAAATAAGTTCTTCTAAATTTTAACTTTTGGCTGTTCACTTTTAGTATAATTGGACTTTCTTTTTTATTCATTGTATGAAGCCAGCATCTGTTTTTTTCCCATATAGATAACCGATCATCCTAGTTAACATTTACTGAATCCTTTCTCTCTTTTGGTAAAATACCAAGTATAGACAGATATGCTTCTGGGTTCCTTGTTCTGTTGCACATTTATTTATCCTATTTCCAGCATCCTCCTGGATTCAATTTTCTGTACTTTGTAATCAGTCCTAAGTGTTTAGGTTGGTTGGCATAGAGTGTATAGAGGACAGACACAGAGGTCAGCTTACCAGTGTTTACATATCAGTTCTGTCACCCAGTTACTGACCTGTGACCTTGGAAAGGTGGTTAATATCGTGTATTGTCAGGAGTTTCCCAGTCTTCACGTTGAGAACCCTGTGTTGCAGGAAGCCCTTAGTGCTGGGCAAACCATGAAGATTGGTCACCCTAAACCCCACACAAGTTGTGCAGTTTCTTCCCCCAGTCTTTCCCTCTATGAAATGGTGACAATAATAGCATGTGCTACTTTTAAAGCGGTGTGAAGAGGAGTAAATGAGATAATACATGGAAAGTGCTTTGGACAGCTCTTGCTAAGTGCTCAGAAAACATTGATTTCCCCTCCTCCTCTCCCTACTCTACTTTAAAATTATTTTGATTATTCTTGAAACGTTAATATTTCATATGAACTTTAGAATCTTCTTGATAAGTTCTGCAAAACACCCTATGGGGACTTACAGCTTAATTTGAGGGAGAATTGACTACCTCATGACATCAAAGCTTCACTTCATGAATGTGGTCATTTCTTTATTCATGTGTTTTTTAATGTTATTCAGTAAGTTTTAATTAACTTCTCTTTACGGCTCTTGCATATCTTTGTGACATATATTTTGAGGTACATAATAGATTTGTTATTCTGAATGGTATCACTAGTTTTATTTTTAGATTTTAGCTTTTTGATATGAAAAATGTTAAACACACACAAAAGTAGACAGACTGGTATAATGAGCACACGTATGTCTAATTCTATTATTTAGCTTCTACAAATACCAGCTTACGACTATTCTTGTTTTGCTTGTGGAATTACTTCTTTCTAAAAAGTTCATGGGTTGCCTGTGTGGCTTAAATTGGTTGATCATCTGACTTTTGATTTTGGCTCAGGTCATGGTCTCAAGGTGGTAAAATTGAGCCATACTGGTTGTGGAGCCTGCTTAAGATTCTCTCTCTCCCTCTCTCTCTGCCCCTCCCCCCTTCACCAGAAAAGTTCTCATTGATGTTTTCTTTTCAGTATAAATTAATGTTACTGATTTTTGTGTTTTGGTTTTGAATTCAGAGACTTTGCTTGATTTTTATTCCAATAGTTTGTAAGTTGAGTTCATAAAAATTCTAAAAGAACTACTATCTGAAAATGATAGTAAATTTTGTTTTTTCTTTACAGTTCTTATGCATTCTACCTCTTTTATTTTTCTTCTTTCATTGACTAGCATTGCCCATTACAATGATAAACAAGCATGGTGATTGCAAATGTCCTTGGGTGTTTTTTCCTCAACTTTAGTGAAAGTAACTGTAGCTGCTTCTTACCATTAATATATTTATTGTGAATTTTTGTTAGATATGTTTTATCAGGTTAAGTACATTTCCCTATACTGCTAGTTTGCTACAATGTTTTCCTTTTAACATATATAAATCGTTGCTTAATTTATTCAAACTTTTCCTCAGCATTTGTTGATCACTTGTTTATGTGTTGTTGATTTTTCCTCCCTCCTCTCCTCTATTGTTAGTGCAATGCATTGTATTAATAGATTTTATGTTGTTAAACCATCCTTGAATGGTTAGGATAAGTCCTCTATGATTTGGATGCATTTTTAAAATACAGTGTTGGATTATATTTACTAATATTTTATTTAAGACTTTAGCTCCTTATAGAGCAATGTTCATAACCAACTTTAATCTCTAATTTTCCTTTCTGTAAATATGTTTAATTTTCATTTCAAAGCTTTGCCATTAGCCTCAGAAAGGGAATTAGCATGCCTTCCTTGCTTCTTTTTCAATTCCTAGGAGAGGTTAGGTATACAAGGTTAGTTTTTTCTTGAAAGTTGTTGGCACTTCATATCAGGGTGTGGTGCTTTTTTTACGAGAAATTTGACAGTTTAATTTCCTCAATGGATGAAGTGCTATTTGCATTTTCTCTGTCTTAAATAACTTTGTTGTGTTTTTCTTTTATAGATTTATTTTTTTTCCATTTCATTAAATTCTCATCCCTTTCTTCTACTTTCTTGGAACTTACACTGCTCTGTGAAAGATTAGCTCTTCCACTTTCAGTCATCTGTCTCTTCTGTTGTATTCACAAAGGGTAAAATTTTCCTTCTGATTGCTGCATTTGCCACTGCACACATTTTGCTTTTAGTTTTGTGCTATCATCCTACCCAAAATGGTCTATAACTTGCATTATGGGGTTTTTTTTTGCATTTTTTTTTTATTACTAAGTTATTTAGACATATGTTTTGATTGGTGTGTTTGTCTTTTACTTTCCAAATGCTTGAGGAATGGTAGTTTCTTTGTTATTTATCGATTTTATCACACTAGTGTCAGAAAAAGTCATCTGTGTCTTATCGATTCTCATCCATTTGAAGTTTTCTTTATGAGCCCATGCATGGTTGATTTCTGGAAAAATTACGTATGTGTTTGAAAATAATGTATTGGGTATAGGGTTCTAGAAATGTCAATTAAATTAAGCTTATTAACTGATGTCAAGTCATACTATGACAAATAGGTTTTTTTTTTTTTTTTTTGCTCAGTATTTCTGTTTTCAAGAAAGGTTTTGAAACTCCAATAGAATCATGAGTTTTCTTTTTTTTCTCCTTGTAATTCTGTCAATTTTTGCATTATTCCTTTTGGAGGTTCGGTTTTTTGTTTTTTTTTTTTTTTTTTTTTTTTTTTTTTTGGTCCATTCCACTGTGTACACCCTCAGATTTGTCTAAGAGAAAATTACTATATCAGTTTTCTTTTGGTTAAAATTTTTCTGGTATATTTTTTCCTATCTCTTTACTTTAAAATTTTCCATGTTATATTTCACAAGTATCCATCATGAACAAAATATGCCTGGATTTTTAAAATTTTGTAATTGCTGCCTATTAACCAAGTAATTTTATCCGTTTACATTTATTGTAGCTTTGATAATTTTGAACTCTTCCTCCATTTTTTTTCTATTTACTATCGCTATTTTTAGATACTTTTCTTTTCCTGTATCATATTATATTACTGAAGGGTTATTTACACCTACTTCTGTCCAGTTCCGTTAATTTAGAGGTTATATATTCCATTTCCACAATTTTAGTAGTACTGTTAAATTTTTAACATTTGCACCTCAGGTACTAAAGTGTAAAGGTGGTCAATAACTCTACCCTTTTCTCACATAGTACTACAGGCTAAGAATGCTTAACGCCTTTCATCTCTTCTCCCACTGATGGTTTTTACCTAGCATTTTATTCTACTATATTGAAACACACTATCAAAAAATGTCATAGGGTGGTGGTAGGCTTTCTGTTTGTTTTTTAATACTCCTGACTTATTTTGATTAGTCCAGTGTTAAGAGTTCCTCTGCTTCCCGGATTTAGTTTGCTTCTTATGAAAGTAGTGTTTCATTGAAGATCCATGAATAGCAAATTCTCTGTGTTTGCCTGAAAAATGTTTTTTTTTCTCTTTTTCATGAATGTTAGCTACATATAGAATTCCAGGTTATGGTTATTGTCCTTTAACAGATACTACCTATTGTATCCTGGTCTCTATTACTGTTGAGAAGTCTTTAATGATGTTTTCCTTTGCACTAAGGTTTTCTCTGGTTGCTCTTAAGATTGTTCTTTGGTTTTTTTGTTTGTTTGGTTGGTTGTCTGTATTGTGGTTCTGTAGTTTTTATGATCAGGATTTTTGATACAGATTTATTTTTAATTTGTGTATATCTGCCCTTGATGTGTGTCTTGAATCCAGTCAATTATTAAAAATTCTTCACCATTGTCTCTTCAATTACTGCCTTGTGTCTATTTTCTCCATTACCTTCTTTGGACTTCTAGTATATGTAATGGGACCTTATTATTCAGTCATACTGCTTTTAATTTCTCTTTGTTTCTATCGCTCTGCTTTACACTCCGGGTGATGTCTCCAGGCCTAAAGTTCATTTCCCAGTTCTCTTTCAAGCAATGTCTATATTGCTGTTGAAATTGTCTATGGATTGACTTTTATTTTCCAATGCCTTTAATTTTTCATTTATAGATTTATTTTGTTTTTTTTTTTAACTGCCAGATAATTTCTCAATAATGTCCTTTCATTATCTCTATTATGCTATTATGGTTTCTGTGTATTCTGTGTCTTTAAAAGTTTTGGCGAGGTGGAGATTTTAGGTGTGTGTGTGTGTGTGTGTGTGTGTGTGTGTGTTTATAAAACGTACAAAGTATATACACGTATTTATTTATCCATCTTCCCTTTTAGATTATTCTATTATTTCTGTGTCTTAGGGTGCTGAATCTGTATTGTCATGAGTTATCTCTTCCAGTGCCTTTCAATTTCAGATTTTGAGCTCCTTTTCAGTCTTTCACATCCACTACTATTGCTTCCATGAGAATCCAACGCACCTGGGATTATGAAGGGTCTAGTGGACTGGTTTATTTACTTATGATGGCTATTTCAAGATTTCACTCATCTGAGCTCAGTTTTTATGTTAATTTCTCATTTGGGGCATTGTGTACCATACGATGATTGTCTTTTTGGTTTTTACACCCATGCGGTGAAGGCTTGAGGTTTTGATTTTTCCTGGGACACCCCCTAACCTTCACGAGTTCTCTGGGTAGACGTGCCGCTTTGTGGTTTCCCTAGGGCACTTGGTAGAGTTCTTCTAGGCCCTTGAACTTGGGAAGGGCAGTCCCGAAGGATCCTGGCTTTACACAGGAGTCCCAGCTCTGGTTCCCCATGTCCTATGTATGCAATCATACTGCCTGTCCTTAAACTGACAGGTCCTAGACTAAAGACCTGTATCTGCTGAGTCTTCGTGGCATCAATGGCGTTGGCAGTGTTTGAATGCTCTGGGTATTCTTTTTTAATTCTTTTTTTAATTTATGGATCCTGGCAATTTCCTTTCCTTTCATTCCAGTTTAGATATGTCTATACTACAGACATGCCACATTTTATTTCACAGTTTTGTGTTTGTAGTGAGAAAGTTTTCTCTCTGAATCTGCTCAGTCCACCATGCTTTCAGAACTGGGAATCCCCAACGTTGAGGCTTTGGTTTTCTTAGTCATCACATTTATTTGCCTACAGTGATCTCAGATTTGTGCCAGGAACTGGGGATATGATGGCGAGAAAAACAGACACAGCTGCTCACCTCCCGGCACATAGAGCGAGCGGATCCTACAGACGTGCAGAAAATGAGTTGAGCCCACCTGGCGCCCTGCTTCTCAGCTTCCAAGACTCCAAAGCTTGGTCAGAAAAGCAAGTCAGCTGCTTTCCTGCTGGCATGTTAGTCTTTGCCTTGGCAGCTGCAGGGGTGAGATGTGCTAATGATGGGGCCAGGCTGAGCTTTGGGGGTGAAGCCGTCAGCTGTTCCCGTCTCCCTCTGGCTGAGGCAGAAGGCGAACAGCTGGGAAACAAGGCCGGAATACACTCCCAGAAGCCGCTCCTCTGCCAGAAGAGGTGTCCACAGAATTCCATTCGTGTGAGCCGTCCAGGAGCGTATATTGAATTTGTTCCATACTTTAAAGTTCTCATATCGAGAGCGGATCGTATAATGGGGTAAGCCGGTGATTGAAACATTCATCTGTGTGTCTTTGTAACTCTTGCAGTGAATAACATGATCCCATGCAGAATGACTTCTCTACTGATTTAGCTCGAGAAATCAGATGCCTGGTTTGTCACTAAAACTTGGATTTAGTGTACTCAGTTCATGAAGTTTTACTTCCGGTTTCTTAGCAGGGAGAGTCGGTTCCTTGGAGCATATAGTTTACTCAGCGGCAGTAGGTGTCCTCCTGAAACTTCCTGTCCCACTGACACGTGGTTCAGCGTCTCTCTTTTTCCTTATCTCTGCCCACCCTGAAACAGTGCTTTTCAACCTTCTTTCTTAGCACAGCCGAGGGCCACAGCATTGGTGACAGAGTAGGAAAGTGGTTTCAAAGGAGTGGCCGGAGGGACTAGACAGGACAGAGTTTGAAAGGCCACGTCAAGACAACTGTCTTATAGCATGAAAAAATCCCTAATGGACGCTTCTGCTCCTCTTAGGGGCATAAATGCCATCAGGTAAAGAGAGATCTTCACTTCCCTCCCCTGATGTCACTTGCATGCGGGGTTAGTGCGTTGAGGGTGCTGTGTGTTCTCGCACTGCAGTGATGACATTGACAGGTATCCGGGGCCATGCCAGACCTGGGACTTGGACTGCACAGGTCTGGCTTGGCCTCTTTACAGCCACGTGACCTGGGGAAACTAGGGAATCTTACTGAACCTCAGTTTCCTGATTTGTCCAGGGAGAATCAGGACACAGCCTACCTTGCTGGGTTGTTGTGAGCATCGGATTACGGGCAGGTTGGGCAGAAAGTTTTGTGACTTGAGTTCTTTTTTAGATTGGGTACCACTGTCAGTTCAGCGATGGAGGTTTGGGGTCGCGCCTTGGGAAGCACAAAGTACTCAGCTTCTGTGGCCCCCGCCCCCATCCCTCCTTCTGTTGGAAGATGTGTGTGCAGGTTAATCCCAGAGGTCAACACAGGAGCAGCGGAGGTTTGGGAGGGCAGGATGCTTCTGTTTCTTTTTCTCCGGTCTTAAATCTCATGGTTCAGTCTTTTTTTTTTTTTTTTTGGTAAAGTTTATTTTTATTTATTTATTATTATTTTTTTTTTTGAGAGAGAGACAGAGCACGAGTGGGGAGGGGCAGAGAGAGAGAGGGAGACACAGAATCCGAAGCAGGCTCCAGGCTCCGAGCTGTCAGCACAGAGCCCAATGCCAGACTGGAACTCGTGAACCACAAGGTCATGACTGAGCAGAGGTCAGACTGAGCCACCCAGGTGCCCCTATGTTTATGTATTTTGAGAAGGAGAGAGCGAGCATGAGCAACTGGGGAAGGGGCAGAGATGGAGGGAGACAGAATCCCAAGCAGGCTCTGCACCATCAGCACAGAGTCTGACGGGGGCTCAAACCCACGAACACGAGATCATGACCTGAACTGAAGTCAAGTTGGATGCTTAACGCACTGAGCCACCCAGGCGCACCGGTTCAGTCTTTGTTTTTCCCGGTCTTGGGCTGGGGCATCTCTTTGCTAACGAGGACCGTCTGAGAGTGTCCTAATAATGTCAGATATCATTTGGTTATAGCAAACAAAACGATCATCCCCGTTTCTTTCTCCACTGCATGGGACATGCTGCAGGCTCAGCAACAGAGCTGGAGGAAGCATGAGTGATGTCAGGGACCCAGGTCAGGGGCATGATTTTCCCAGCCCTCACCTTCCACTGGCTTGTGGAGAAGGGGATTGGGGAGGAGGACTGAGTAGAATTACAAGGAAAATAAATGCAAAATACAAAACGCTTATCAAGGTGCTTGGGTAGGTGTTTGTAGCATTTCTGTAGAAATAGAAATCTTTCTCATTTTGTGGGTGAAGCGTATATATAAGCTCTTAACTTTTGTGCTAATTACCAATTAGACTATGTGATTGCAGTAGTACAGCCAGTTAGAGGCCCTGCATCCTTGCGTTTCTAGTCACTAAAACTTGGAACATTCCAGACTCTGACAAAAATGTTCCACCCTAAGACTGAATGTGGCCGGTATTGCCCCAATTTGTAGAAGAAAAATCAGTAAATGGAAAGACATGTTTTCCCTCACTGCCAAGACTGTTTATCTCCTGCATCTTAAACTGTTGGTTCTGGCTACCTTTTCCGTTGAGTTGCAAAGAAGCAAATGAATTTTCAAAAAAAAAAAATATATATATATATGTTCATTTAGTCTTAGTTCAACACATTATGGGACCACTTTTACCTGCGTACCTGGGCAGCAGTCCTGTTTCCTGAGGGTCCTTGCTCTACCTTTGAAGACAGACAGAATTAAGGAATTTCTTAGAGGCATATTTGCTTTTGTAACTTCCGCGTGCCAGCACTGAGCCAAGAGCGTATACGCATCCTCTGTGTATCACCATGGGTCTGGGCAGGAGATACTCTGACCACTCTCTTTTCCTGATATGAAAGCCAAGGTCAGGAAGTTCAAGTTGTACAAGGTCACACAGCTAGCAGGTGGCACAGGAAGATTATACCCAGGAAGTACTGCCCAAATAGGCAATAAAGAAATTGACACACTAATTCCAGCCCTTGTGATGACCCTGGCACGGAGCCTAACATTCAGCACCTGCTGGGCTAAGCCCTTCATGGGAATTCTCTCATTGAAGTCTCGCGACAGTCCTGGGAGGGGTGTGCTGTAATTATTTCCATTTTACAGAGGAAGGGACTGAAGCACAGAGCGCCTGCGATTTGCCTCTCCTCTGTCTCCTGGGAGGCTCAGCCCCAACCATACTACATGGTTGATTTCAGAGCCCACGGTGGTTTACTGTGTGGCTACCCTGGAAAGAGCCATGACTCCCAAGTGCCCTTCCAGGTTTGGAACCCGTCAGAGCTCTCCCGGGGGGATCAGAGTTTGAGGAGATAGCAGCTCATCTTTCCAGAAAGACACTGAGTAGAAAGATGCTTGAGACGTTCACTGTGTCAATCCTGGGGACTGCCCCTGGGGTGGGTCCTGACCCTCAGGGACTGGCAGGGAAATAGGGCTAGGGACCCATTTTCTGGGTCCGGCATTTTTGACACTTTATATCTGCAGTAAAAGGACATGTGTGGCCTCAGCCCAAATATATTTTCTCTGCCAGGGAAGCTTGCTGTTTAATATTTAGCTGTTCTGGATGGCTCAGTCAGTTAAGCGTCTGGCTCTTGGTTTTGGCTCAGGTCATGAGCTCACGGTTTGTAAGTTCGAGCCCCACGTCGGGCTCTGCACCGACCGCGCAGAGCCTGCTTGGGATTCTCTCTCTCCCCCCTCTCTCTGCCCCTCTCCTGCTCGTGCTCTCTCGCAAAATAAATGAACTTAAAAAAAATAATTATCTGTCCTCTGTTCTCTGTCACAAATCAAATGTAGGACTCACCCTAATCACCTTTATCCACGATGGCTATAAAAATTATTTGAACTATAGGTGCACCTGCATCAGTTACCTGTTGCCACATAACAAGTGGCCACAGGTCAGTGGTTTCAAGTCACACGCGTTTATGACCTCACAGTTTCTGTGGGTCCGGAATGTGGGCACACAGCATGGCCCTCCGCTTCTGCTTCTGTCACAGGCGGTACCCAAGGGCCAGGCGCCCATCTGAAGGTCGCCCTGGGAGAGCGTCGGCCTCCAAGCTCACATGGCTACAGGCAGACTTCGGTTCCCCGAGAGCCGTTGGACAGAGGGGGTCAGTCCCTCGCTGGCCCTTGGCAGGAGGACTCCCTCCCTTCCCTGTCCGGCACGAAAACTAGCGTCACCCAAGCCAGCGAGCTCAGAAGGCGAGAGAGAGAGACCGCTAGACAGAAGCCCCAAGTTGTGCAATCTAATCGCGGAAGTGTTGCCATATTCTGTTGGTCAGAAGCAAGTAGGCCTGGTCAGACCCCTCTCCAGGGGAGGGCTGGCACCAGGATGTGAGTCCGGGGAGCCGTCTTAACCATCTGTCGACCGCGACACAGTCATTAGATGGTAATGAGCATCGTTCAAATCTGGTGTGGCTTTGACAGCTGGCAGCTTGTTTGTAGAGATGTTGGGCATCAGCATCAGTAGCCGCGTGTCCTTAGGGAAGTGGTTCTGTGTTGCTGCCCTTTAGTTCTCTGACCTTCCACTCCCGTCCGTCTCTGCCGGACAGCTCTTTCCGCACCGTGGGACCCAGCCGTAACATCGCTTCTAAGGGTGTCCAGTCCTCGGTCCTCGCCACCCGCCTGCGGTCAGGGCGACGCCCCTGCCGAGTGTGCTCCAAGTGCCACTTCTTCCAAGAGCTCATCACGTTGTGTCACCTGTTTGTCTTCCTGGTCAGTGTTTAAGCTCCAGGGTGACAGAGACCGCGTCCACCTTACCCGCCACTGTCCCCCGTGCCGAATGTGTCACAGCTGCTCGGTAAATACTGACACAGGGAGCCAACGGCCCCGCTTTACGTGCTGCTTTTTCTTTTCAGCAAACGTGGTTCCCTAAAGCTCTACCCTCTCCTTAGACTTTTTGTCTGTGCCCAACTTTGCATGTAAATGAATCAGCACATTTGGAAAAACTTTTTTAAAAAAAAACCACGTGTCCTGGGGCGCCCGGGTGGCTCAGTCAGTTGAGCGTCGGACTTCAGCTCAGGCCATGATCTCACAATTTGTGGGTTCGAGCCCTGCGTCGGGCTCTGTGCTGACAGCTCGGAGCCTGGAGCCCGCTTCGGATTCTGCGTCTCCCTCTCCCTCTCCCCCTCCCCTGTTTGTGCTCTGTCTCTTAAAAAAAAAAAAAAAAAAAAAGACCATGTGTCCTAATAGTTGGTGCAAAAGAAATCTCTCTGCAGAATATATGAACTTCGACTTGGAATGTTATTTTTGTATTGGGCAGAAGATGAAGACATGAGCCAATCAGTTAATAAAATTCAGAAGAGGTCTCCACTGCTTTAGCTTGTTCCTGTGACCCCCTAGAAAAGCAGCCAGATCGAAGGGTGGGTGAGAATGTCTGTGTGCTGCGTTGGGTTTGGGGTTTTTTTCTAGCTAGCACCTAGTGACTAGCTCGTGAAGATCATCTCAGCTGTATATTCACATTTCTCTTTTCATGCTCTCCTACCCCATGTTAAACCTTTGATTTGAAGAGAAAATTCAATTGGAGGATAAAATGACTCTGAAACAGAGGGTAACCACAGCAACTGTAAAAGCAGCAACAACAAAAAACCTAAAGCCTCACATCAGGCTAATTTGCTGATTTTACTCTGTTTCATATCGTCTCCTTACATTGACCTTGGGTATTCTTTTATTTATGTGCACACTGGATGATTTCAGCGGTTTGGGTAAAGGCAGTTTTATATACAACTGTTTGGGAACATCAAAGTTCGCTGGCGATAAACTCACAGTAATTTTAAAAGTACATTTCTTAAGGTTGTGCCCTATTTATTTTTGTAATGCATGTTTCTCTTGGTGGTTCACCACCAGTCTTTTGTAGAAATAGCTTAAGAGCTAAGCCCGCGAAATATTGAAGTAGGTTATCAAAGGAATAGTGAAATCCATGTGGGCTGAAGAGTTTTAAATAAATAAGAACAGGGTGGCCTAATTAGGTATAGTCCTGGGAATATGGACAATTTAGGTCCACAAATGAGCCGCCCATTCTTTTCCTGTGTGTGTGTGTGTGTGTGTGTGTGTGTGTGTGTGTGTGTGAGTGTAGGTGTAGAGAAAGTACTGGCTGTGATTTCCTAATACTTTATTAAGGATTTTAAGTCTATGTTCAGGGGATATTGGTTTATAATATTTTTCTCATTATATTCTTGTCTGCTTTTGGTGTAGGGGTTATGTTGGCCTTATAATAAGGGTTAGGGAGGTTTTCTTTCCTCCTGTAGTTTGTGAAAGAAGGTAGGATTATTATTTTCATGTCCCTTTGAAATGTCTGATAGCATCCATCGGCATGGTCCTCTGGGCCTGGAGAGTGCGGGTGTGTGGGCGTGTTGGGGGGAGGGCATTCATGGTGAAGTCTGTTTCCGTAACAAATACAGGAGCCGACAGATACTTCTCATTCTGTGACAGGTGGATCATCTGTGTCTTCCAAAGAACTGTCCATGTCATCTGAGCTCAATTTATTGGCATACAGTTTTTCATAGTATTTTCTTACTGTAACACCCTTATTCTCTATAGTGATGCCAGTCTCTTTCATGCCTGAAATTGGTTAAGTCGTGTTTTCTGTCGCTTTTTCTTCGACCTCACTGAGGGTTTAATAATTTTATCCGTGTTGCAAGCAACTTTGGTTTCAAAGATCTTTTGTCTTCTGTGGCAGCCTTCTATCTACCCTTTTGTATTTCTACTTTGTTTTTGATTTTACTGTTTTGTTAGCTTCTTGTGGCGGATCCTTAGGTTACTGACACAAAACCTTTCTTCTTTTCCCACAGAACCGTCTAGAAATATAAATATCCCCGGAAGCACATCTTTAGCTGCATATTACAAATTTTTAAGGGCTATGTTTGTATTATCATTTAGCTAAAAATATTTTACATTTCCCCCTGTAATTTAATTCTTTGACCCATGGCTTATGTAGAAATGCATTGCTTAATTTCTATCTGTTTGAGAACGGGAGAAGGTATCGTTTTGTTTTTAGTTTCTAGTTTCCTTTTGTGATCAGATAACACATTGTTTACAGTTTTGATCTTTACATCAGTTGAGACGAGTTTTGACCCCTGCGCGTGGTCTGTATCAGCCAGTGTTCCACAAGCAGGGTGGGAAGGAAAGCGTTTTCTGCAGCTGTTGGATGGAGCAGTATTCTTGCACATGGCAGAGTTGGTGGACAGTGCGATCGAATCTTCTAGAAGATCACTGGCTTGTTGTTCGTCCTTTCTGTTGGTTGCTGCGAGAGTAGTGTGACCTTAGCTAGTGTTGTCAATTTGTCTATTTCTCCCTTTTGTTCCATCTGGGTTTTTTTTTTTTTTTTCATGTATGTTGAAACTCTCAGTAGGTTTTACACCTTGTTATGTCTGCACAAAATCTCCTCTGTATCTTGTGTAGAAATTCTTTTAGGTCCACTCTGATATTCAGCCAGCCACCTCAGCTTTCTTAGGCTTAATGATACATAGGTATGCATGGACTACCTTTTTCCCGTTATTATTATTGTTATTGTTATTATTATTATTACTTTCAACCTGTCTATAGTATTTACATTAAAAATTTTTTAATGTTTATTTTATTATGCTAAGTGAAATTAGAGAAAGATAAAAATCATATGACTTCACTCATATGAGGACTTTAAGAGACAAAACAGATAAACATAAGGGAAGGGAAACAAAAATAACATAAAAACAGGGAGGAAGGCAAAACAGAAGAGACTCATAAATATGGAGAACAAACTGAGGGTTACTGGAGGGGTTGTGGGAGAAGGGATGGGCTAAATGGGTCAGGGGCATTAAGGAATCTACTCCTGAAATCATTGTTTCACTATATGCTAATTAATTTGGATGTGAATTTTAAAAAATAAAAAATTAAAGTAAATGTTTATCTTTGAGAGAGAGAGCATGAGCAGGGGAGGAGCAGAGAGAGGAGGAGACACAGAATCCGAAGCAGGCTTCAGGCTCCGAGCTGTCAGCACAGAGCCCAGTGTGGGGCTTAAACCCACGAACTGCAAGGTCATGACCCGAGCTGAAGTCAGACGCTTAACTGACTGAGCCACCCAGGCGCCCCTATAGTATTTACATTTAAAGTGCATTTCTCGTAAACAGTAACTAGTTACATTTTAATCCATTCAGAGGAAGGTCTCTTCCATTAAAATGGAACACTTAATCTAATTACGTTTAATCTAATTATTCACATGGGAGTTAAATTCATTATCCTTCTATTTCTTTTATACAGGCCCAACACATACATACTTTTCCTGTTTTCTTTTGGATGAAGTAGTTTTCATATTCCATTTTTAAGGCTGTATTTCTTAATTGGATTATGGTTATGTTGTTAAAGGTTGCTACAGGAACAGAATACCTATGTTTCACTTCCTGCGCTTACCACGGGGGTCCTAGAAAGGAGCATAGCCCCTGCTTTGAGACCCAGAAAGGCTTCCTGAGGTTAGCGCCGTGCCAGTGTTTTCATCCGGGAGCTTCACAGGTTTGCTTTTCTTACATGGAAGTCACTGGTCCATCTAGCATTTATTTTGATGGAGAGCGAGAACAGGGATCCATTTCCTTTTCAGATGGACGCCCAGGGTGGCCGCTACTTTGTTTCAATGGACTTGAAACGCTACCTTGATGATGTCCCGAATGTCTGTGTGTATTTGGTTTGATCTCCTCACTTGTATTCGCTCCTATTGACCCGTCTTTTCCACGTACTAGTGCCGTGCGCTGAGTGATCGCTGCCTGATGATTCTGACGTGTGGTAGATCTGAAGCCCCTTACGCAATTTTTTCCGACTCTTTCTGTATCACAGTACATGTGAACTGGATTGCATCGAAATTGCAGATGCATTCACAGGGGAGCAGACACTTTACGAAGTTGGTGCTGAGCTTTGCGGTTTGCCTTCCTGAAGGCTGTGTCCTGCTTCCTTTTCCAGAGCAGCAGCATTCTTGTCGTCAACCACCATCGCCTTTTCTTGGCCAATTTTCTAGATTAAAATCTTTTCACATTTTCTTTTTTTAAGTTAATTATTTATTTTTTAGAGGAAAAGAGAGCGAGCGAGCAAGCATGAGCAGGGTAGGGGCAGAGAGCCAGGGAGAGAGAGAATCCCAAGCAGCTCAGAGCCCGACGTGGGGCTCAGACTCACGAGCCACGAGGTCATGACCTGAGCCAAAGTCAAGAGTTGGACGCTTAACCAACTGAGCCACCCAGGCGGTGGCTTTTCACATTTTCACGCATTGCTGGGTTTAGAAGTCTAATAAGCAACACACTCTTCCCCTCTTAGATTCACTAATTGATTGCCCAGGAAGGTGAACATTAGGGATCAATCATTTATGACTGGGAAGTTGGTGGGAGAATTGAGCTTTTGGCCTGTGGTTGAGTGGGCTTGCTGTGATTCTACTTCCTCGAGGGGCCACTACCCTTGACACGGCACATAGGGCAGGCCAGAAGGAATGTGTCGTAGTCAGATCCAGGAAGAGAGGGAGAGCCTGGAGGGAAATGAGCCCTACCAGCCAGGTTCCTCTTAATGGTTTCTTGGATCATAGAAGTCACTGTCCCTTCCCTAGGGATGCTGAGCACGGAGGGAGGCCAGGAGTAAGTTCCCCCACACACAAGCAAGGGCAAGACTGGGGCGGAAGAATTGGGGAAGGAGACTCTCTTTAAGTACCTACTAATGCAGTTGAATTTTTTCCCCTTATATTTATCAACAATTTATGAATCTTTTTGTGTGTGTGTGTGTGTGGCCCATTCATATCCTTGGGTCACTTTGTTACTGAGGTGTCTGTCTTCTCTTAATGATTTGTTAACAGCTGCTTATATATATTATGACACTGTCCTGTTGTGAGCCATAATTTTGGATGAACAGCATTATCATTTCTTACTAAGGACTTTTTTGGATGTTATTTTTCCCTTAGTTATTTCTCTTTTCTTGTCATTATAAATGGGATCCAATTTTCAATTTTATTTTAGTAATAGTATTTTTGTATTGATTTATATATATACATCCTGGGACTGGCCTGTTTATTAAAATGTCTTGCTGGTTTTAGTAGATGTTCAGTTGATTTCTTGGGTTTCCTAGGTAACTAGTCATATCACCTATAAATAATTTCTCTTACATTTATTTCTCTGAAATTTTTTATTCCTTTCTTGCAGTCTCTCCAACATAAAGAAGTTTTAAAAACTTGTGCAAATGGAAGGAATCTCTCTTTATGTTGTGGACTTTAACGGAAAGGCCCCTGGTGTTTTCATCATTGATTGTGATATTGACTGTAGATTTACGATGCAAGTTTGTTATTTTAAGGGAGAGTCTATTTCTGGTTTTCACGTAGGGAGTGCATTGAATATGTAGATTGCTTTGGGTACTGTCAACATTTTAACAGTGTTTGTTCTCCCAATCCATGAGCATGGAAGCTTTCTCCATTTCTTTGTGTCTTCTTCAGTTTCTCTCATAAGCTTTCTGTAGTTGTCAGTGTATAGATCTCTTTGGTTAAGTTGACTCCTAGGTATTTTATGGTTTTCGGTGCAATTGTAAATGGGATCGATTGCTTGGTTTCCCTTTCTGCTGCATCATTATTGGTGCATGGAAATGCCACAGATTTCTGTACCTTGATTTTATATCCTGTGACTTTGCTGAATTCGTGTATCGTTCTAACAGTTTGTTGGTGGAGTCTTTTGGGTTTTCTACGTAGAGTATCGTGTCTTCTGCCAAGGGTGGAAGTTTGACTTCTTCCTTGCTGGATTTGAATGCCTTTTATTTCTTTGTGTTGTCTGATTGCTGAGGGTAGGACCTAATATTCATTGATGGGTTTCCCAGTATCAAAACATCCTTACATTTGGGGGACATCTGTCAAGGTGTGTATTTTTAATATGCTGCTGAAGTTAATTTTCTAGTGTTGTAACTACAATTTCTCACATCCCTATTAAGAAGGCAAAGTGGTCTTCAGTTGTTTATTGACACTATACTTCTCAATAAATTGGCCCCAAATTTAGTGGCTTAAAACCATAAAGCATTTATTGAGTCTTGAGTCAGAGGTATACACTGGACAGTTCTGAACTCAGTGAGGCCTGCTCATATGTTTGCGGGCCCACTGAGTGTCGATCTAGTGACTGGACTTTGCTCCACGAGTCTCTCCTGTCTCTCCAGCAGGCTAGCCCAGGCTCCTTCTCGTAGGGAGGGAAGATACAAGAACCAAGAAGCCCTAATGCTCAATCAAGCCCATTTCTAGCCTCTGCTTAGGTCTGACCAGCTAGTGTTCATTACCACGTCAGGTAGCCAAACCCGGAATCAAGGCTTGTGGGATTGGAGAGAGGAGCTGCAATACGAAATCCCAGCCCTAGAGCAAAGGGGCTGACTGGGGCCCCAACAGGGGGAGAGTGAAATATTAGGGCCCTTTCAGCAAGCAGCCATAGTCCTCAAGTTCCCTTTGTCCTGCTTTTGACTGTGTGTGTGTGTGTGTGTGTGTGTGTGTGTGTGTGTGTGTGTGTTTTGGGACAGTAAAAATAATATGAGAATAATCTAGCTTTGGGGCTTTCAAAACTTTCCCTTAATACTATCTGGGCCCAGAATCTCTATGGAACATAAATCTCTTACAGATTTTCCAACAACTTACATGGCTGTTGGTTTTGCTATTTCTTTACTGAGCCAGTTTTAGTAACATCTTTTCCTGGAAAATCTTTTATCCGTGTTTTCAGATTTATTAGTAAAAAGAATGTGTAGTACTTGATTATAATTTAAATTTTGGACCCATAATTATGCCCCATTCTCGTTCTCTGCAACTGATCTTTCTCCTTGTTGGAACTTCTCAGAACTTTAGATATGGATTTGGTCTGTCTGAAGAATTAAGCCTTGGATTTATTAATGGAATCTATTGCTTATATTTATGGCTTCTAAGGTGGTAATTTTTCCTTTTATTTTTTTTTAATTTTTTAACATCTTCCTCTCTTCATTATTGGCTTTGGTTTTTCTTCTAGTTCATTTATTTTCATATATTTTGGTAATAAACACGTCTAAAACCGTACATTTTCCTGTTACTACATTTTTGCCTCCCTCCCATATATTTTGTTGGGTAGTATTCTATAGACAGAATTTAAAACATTTTCTACTTTAAAAATGTTTCTGTTGTCTGGGGAAGATTGCTGTTTGAAGATTGACATATGACCTCTTGTGGTGCAGGTTTTCTGTGAGAGACTGTGAATTCCAAGACCAGTGCAAGTTTTATTATAAATATGTGAAAAACTTCTATCTCCTTACGGTGCCACCACCCCAAAATGAAAAGAGTGTAGATTTAGAAACACAGCTGCTTGGGGAGGGGGTGGCGCCTGGGTGGCTCAGCGGGCAGGGCATTTGACTCTTGATTTTGGCTCAGGGCATCATCCATGACTTTGAGCCCTACACTGGGCTCTGTGCTGACAGTGTGGAGCCTGCTTGAGATTCTCTCTCCCCCTCTCTCTGCCCCTCACCCTCTTGTGCCCTCTCTCAAAATAAATAAATACAGTTTAAAAAGGTATTTTAGAATTTCAATGATACAACATCTTTTTTTTTTTAATTTATTTATTTTGAGAGAGAGGGCGTGAGTAGTGGGGAGGCAGAGAGTGGGAGAGAGAGAGAATCCCAAGCAGGCTCCGTGCGGTCAGCACAGAGCCCGGTGTGGGGCTCGAACTCACGAACAGTGAGACCGTGACCTGAGCCAAAATCAAGAATTGGATGTTCAACTGACTGAGTCACTCAGGTATCCCTGATCATCTTTTTTAAGTATTCCGTTTTCAAAAAAAAAGGCAACAGGATGCCTCAGCAGTAGTTACCTGAGATCTTGTCACTGTCCCGTGGTGCTCGCATTGCAAATGGACATGTTGGAAGACTTGGGTAGGTATTCCTGAGTACTTTTTCTCCCCAAAGACTCCTCCCTCAAAGCTTTCTTTTTAAATAACCAATTTTGTTTTCGGCATTACACGTCTTTTCCTTTAAGGAATTTTTTTAAAAAAATCAACCTAAACTTAAATGTTATTTGCACGTATAATTGCTAGTAAGTTATACAGGGAGTAAAGGATTACAGGATTTTAGAGATACATGAGAATGCAGAAGCCCGCCCAGTTGTGTGGCTACTGCCCTCTTCCCCCTCCCCTCGATAGATGTTCACGGAGTGCCTACCACGTGTGTGTGTGCGGTCACTCCTGAATCTTCCCTCGACCCTCCTCCCAGAACACAGGGCCGCCAGTTACTTAAAAGCCAAGGGTTGATGGAGGGTAGGAGTCCAGCGCAATATACCAGCATTCCGATGGGACACAGTCTGGGGATGTTGCCCCTAAAACCATAATACTACATTCCTGGAACGCCAAAAAGCCAGCGTGACGACCCATCAGTCTGTCATTTTTCGGATGAGGAAGGTAGGCCTGAGAAGGTCAAGTGACTTGTCCAAAGAGAGATACCAACCTAGTGAAGGGGCAGGGATTTCATGGAGGCACAGATGGGGTGTGGATGGAAAAATAAGTAAATACACGTGAATATCTTTTTTCTTTTGTTCTTAAAACTTCTGTTCAGTAATCTCTACCCACAACGTGGGGCTCGAACTCACAGTCCCAAGATCGAGAGTCGCATGCTCCACCAACTGAGCCAGCCAGGTGCCCTAAATATATTTTTCTTTGAAAACAGCTTTTTTTTTTTTTAAATCAGTATCAGAAGTATTTAAAATGTGTCATCTTAAATTTAAATGCACTACCTTTTTTTGGTGTTACGTGTAGGCATGCAGAGTGTGCCGTGAGCATGATTCCCCTGGCTGGGGTCAAGATTCTGTAGGCTTGAAAAGGAACATTACCCCTGGGGGAGGGGGGGGTGTGTTTCCCAAAGCAGAGCAGTCGGAAGCCTAGGGCTGGCTGTCTGTGTCAGAGCAGTCAGTTGGTTACAGAAGGCAGGTTCCCATTCTTTTTAGGGACTCCAGGCTCCTTATGAAATGTCCCAAAAGGCAGGGCCAGGCTAGACCTGGATGCCATTGCCTTTGTCCACTGACAAGCAGCGGTTAGCTTAGACCTCATCAATCTCTTATTTACTTCATTTAGCTTACCGGAGGCCCTCCTAGAACTTTCAGCTCTTTCATAAACAGGTTGAGACCTTCTGCACGTGAAATGGAAACAATGATATGCTAATGTAATCACAGTGTCCCCCCCCCCACTGGGTTCTATCATCCATGTGGCTACTTCCTACATATGTCGCTTTCTCAGCCCTGGCTGCTCTTCTGCGTGCCTCCCCTTTGTGCCTGTGAACCCCTGTCCCTTGGGACACCTCCTTGGCCACTGTCCTCTTACCTCCACCCTCTGTTCCTTTCTCCAAGTTGTGGGAGGCATTCTCCCTGGGACAATGGGAGGCCATCTTGGTCTTGACACCATTGTCTTCTCCCCTTTATACTCTGAAATCTTTCATAATTGAACTTGTGACCTTTGCCTCTCGAACCCCAAGGGGCCTGCCAACATTGCAGGTGCTCAGTAAAGGCCGGTGGGTTCGATGATGGCCTCGTGATGGTGTGAGCTTACTGTTATCAGTTTATGTCTCATACGTTTCTGCTCGTTAGGTGTTGCACCCATTTGAACGTGGAGAGTGAGTTGTGGTTCCTTTCCAATCTGTGGGCTGTACGTGGTATGTGGGAGATGCCCGATTGTCCCATGGATGAAACGATGGATGTTCCGGAGCAGTAGAGTGAAGCCTGCTTTGACGCCAATAGAAGTCAGCCATCAGGGATATGCCCGCAGTAGGAGCAGGCTTTGTGCTTTGATTTCAGGGATTGTTGGTTCGAAGGCCAGGGTCTCTGAGACCCATTGGTCTACCAGGTGGCCTGCATTAGAATCATCCATGGGGCTCGTCGCGAGTACAGATTCATACCCCACCTGTTGCTGTGCTCCGAATCAGGATCTTATCTCTGCTGGGATGGGGACCTGCTTATTTATCCAGCAGCTTCAGTAATTCAGCACGTAGCAGTGTAGACCAGCTGTGATCCGAGCAGCCCAGGAAACTCCCAAGTCTCCCAACTTGGTGTTGAGAACTTCATGACATTTTTTATGTACGTGTATCACCTGTGCTATCATTTACTTAAATAGCATCTTTTCTTACTTTATCTTAAAGTTTCCTTTAAGTCAATGCATACACATTTTACTTACATTTAAGGAGGCAATTGTGCTTCCATATTATAAGTCGAAGGCCAATATCACTTGTCACAAACAGTATACAAATAAATGGAAGGAAACCAAAGCGGTGTGATTAAATTCCAGCCAGACAGTAGTGCCTGTTGATGTCCCTGAGCTAGAGCCCTGCCCCCTTTGTGGAAAAGGGTAGCCGGTGGCTGAGGAGGTGTTAGGTATATTACACCAAACAGACATTGCCCATCGCCCTAATTCAAGGTCTTGGAAGGGGTCTAAGAAATAACTTGTCCCCTCTGACCAGTGTCCTGTCCTAGAGCATCTCACTCCCACCCAGCATTGGGTCTGACGTCGAGGGGTGCTGATGTGTGTGGGTCCTGAGAGACTCAAGGTCTGGATTCCTTCGGTGACGATCCCAGAATGGTTTGGTGACCCTTTATCTCAAGGAGAGGGGAGGAGGCCCAGAGCCTTCCAGTGACCAAGAAGTGCTTTTGACTGTGCACTCCTGGATGTGAGTCCAAAGGCCAGGTGAGGGTTAAGGCCTGAATCGGGGGATACATAAATGACACCTGAACCAGGTAGCAGCCCTGGGGGGTTTAGTGCCCGGAGGGGAGGGGAAGCTGCTGGGAAAGCAGTGTGCAGATGCAGGCGTTGTCTTGTTGATGAGGAGGTTGGCATTTTCTCCCTTGACCCACACTTTTAGCCAGGGCGTTTTCTTTCTTTTTTATATTTTTAAAATTTTATTTAAATCCAAGTTAGTGAGCATGTAGTGTAATAATGATTTCAGGAGTAGAATTTAGTGATTCATCCCTTACATACAACACCCAGTGCTCATCCCGAAAAGTGCCCTCCTTAACGCCCACCGCCCATTTAACCCATCCCCCCACCCACTTCCCCTCCAGCAATGCTCAGTTTGTTCTCTGCATTTGAGAGTCCCTTACGGTTTGCTTCCCTCTCAGTTTTTATAGTTTTGCTTCCCTTCTCCTATGTTCCTCTCTTTTCTTTCTTAAGTTCCACATACAACTGAACCCATATGATATGTATGTTTCTCTGACTGACTTGTCTCGCTTAGCACAAAACGTTCTAGTTCCATCCACGTTGTTGCCAATGGCAAGATTTCATTCTTTTTGATCGCCGAGTAGTATTCCATTGCGTATATATACCACATCTTCTTTATGTGTCTGTCAGTCGATGGACATTGGGCTCCTTCCGTAAGTTGGCTATTGTTGATAGTTCAGCGAGGGCATTTTCACGCATCTCACGTGACACCTTCTGGACTTTATCCCCTCTATCACATCCATTCAACACGATTATTTGGCATGTAGTAGGTCCCCAGTGCTAGGGCTGGGGGCTCAGGGTAACACACAGCCCCTCTGTCAAGAGGCCAGCCCCCGGTGGCCAGGTAATGACCACATGCCATGGCACAAGGCTCCACGTCAGGAAGAGTGCACACGGTGCCCGGAGGGCCTTGTGGGAGGCTTTGGGCAGCGCTCCAGGTGGGACAGGGACCTGTTGTACCTGGAGGGTGCAGAGGGACTTCCAGTGACACAGAGAACTGGCTGTGCAGCAAGTTGGGAGGCCCTGTTGAGTTGGGTGGGGCTGGGCTGCCGGGAGCTCCGGTCACCACCGGGCCACATCTGGTGGGGTCCAGGTCACATGGGAAACCTGAAGCTAGAGGGGAGACCCGGGGGCAGAGCGAAGGGTCAGTGGGCCCAGGTCGCCTGGTGCCAGCTTTGGCTGAGAGTGGGGGCTGGGCCCCGGATGTGCCCTGTCACAGCCCAGCTTCTGCTGAGAGCCTGACCGCTGCCTGCCTCCAGCCCCGCTCCGTCTAACCGAACCCCTGATTGGATCATGCCACTGCAGAGCGGGATTGTGGCCCTGAGGGACTCTGGGTCTGAGGTGACCGCGCCAGGTGGATTTGAGCCAGTCCTCTGCCACCTGCCAGGGGTGGCCAGGGAGCCTGGCCTCCCCAAGGCTCGTTTCCCATCCATCCATCCCACGCGTGCATGACGGGAGAATGGGGTGCACACAACTGGCCGCGGCAGTTTGAGTTGGGTAGGGTAACCCGCAGAAGGCACTTTGTGAACCGTAAAGTGCCGACTGCTGGGAGACGTCAGATACAAGACCGCCATCTATCACACACACACACACATTCCTACACCAAGGCCGCTATACACAGTTCTTCAAGAAATGTGCACAGTCAGGCCCTGTGGCAGGAACTTCCTCACGTGCCGGTCACCTGGGGGGACAGGTGAGCCTTGCTGTGGGGACGACAGGCAGCTATCCCTGTCTTGGGCCTGAATTCCTGTCCCTTCTCCCCCTCCCTTTCTCAAAGTCTGCCTTCTAGAGCTCTAAAGTGTGCACGTGTGTGCGTACGTGCGCACGTGTATTTTCAGGAGGAGAGTTTCGCTCCATGTGGCTCCGATTTATGCTGATACTCTCGAGTTAAAAAATATAAATTCCTTTACTTCCACAGAAAATCGATGCAATGATTTCTTTGCTCCCCACCCAGCCCTCCTCTCGGAAAGTAATCTTTGGGGACACACGGGAAAAGTTAGTAGAATTCCAGCATGTACCAGCGTGGGGACCCTGCTTCCTGTCAGTCTCAGTTTTTCTATCTTCTTCTTGGGAGCACAGAGGGTACTGAAGTCTTTACAGGGTGGGTGAGGGAAGAAAAAGACGAAGACCAGAAAGTCTGTGGTCATGTGGCTTCTTGAGGCTGAAAACCAAATATTTGTCTTTCAGTAGTTTTTGGTTTGCATCTGGAAATGTGTCTCCAGGGAAAACCACTTCGAATGGGCCAGTATACCTGAGCTCACTCACAGGTAGAGAAAGCCATTATGCTAACTTTTTCTGCCTTGGGATATAGAAGGAGGAGACAGCATATGCGCATTGTCACAGCGGTGATGGTCAGGTGGCTTTCCTGGATGGAGGACATATACGGAACCTTTCAGTTTGTTTGTTTATTTTGAGAGAGAAGGAGAGCGAACGCCCGAGCAAGGGAGGGACAGAGAAAGAGAGGGAGGGAGGGAGACAGAGAATCCCAAGCAGGCGCCTTGCTGTCAGCGCAGAGCCCGATGCGGGGCTCGATCCCATGAACCGTGAGATCATGACTTGGGCCAAAATCAAGAGTCGGACGCTCAACCTGCTGAGCTACCTGGGCGCCCCCAGAACTTTTAAAATATGAGTTAGGCATCTAGTTTCATCCTAAAGCTGGGGCTTCAGAGAGGAGCTCCCTCTTTGTATAAGGAATGATGCAAATATTTAGCTTACGGTGGATATATCTGGATCCTGCTCACTTACAACACTTGCATACTAAAGCAGGCATCTCTGGCAGCCGCCCCCCCCCGCCCCCCCATAAACTTAGCTTTCTTTAACATATTTAAAGAGCAAATAATTTTGGTATTGTGGTCTGCTACAGACATCATTTGTAGTTTAGCCAGGATATTATTTGAGAACTGAAAGCTCTCTAGGTATTACATCCGTATATAAACCATGTGTTAGAAAGATATAAATTCAGTTTTGAAATATTTGTTAGGCTGCTTTTGGCTTTCAATCCGTGCCAAACATGTGCTTCGGTGACGGATGGAGTCATGTGGACCCCTGAATGAAACTCTTTATTGTGTATAGATTTTGTCTTCCAGCAGCTGGGGTAGGCAGGCTGTGAGATGAAGAAGATCCAGTTACTTAAGAGGTGTGTTTTCGAGGGAGCTTACAATCCCTCTTTCCCCTTCGAAATATGCCGCTGGGTTGTTTGGTCTCAAACTTTGTGCCCCAGTAGATGCAGTCATTCAGTCTGAACTGATTGACAATAATTAACGTCTGGCATTCTTGCGTTAACTTCAAATTCTGAAACTAGGATGTGTGCCTAAGAATTGATTGACATGTTTTGGCTTTTGGGGCCAGTGAGCTAGCTATTCAAGAAGCCTGGATCTCAGGGCTGCCAGATAAAACAGAGGACTCCTCGTTCAGTCTAAATTTCAGATCAGCGTCGCATAATTTTTTAGTGTAAGTATGGCCCCAATATTTCAGGGCACATATTTCTATTTCAAAAAAAAAAAAGTCATTGGTTGTTGCTCTAAAATTCAGATCGAACTGGACGGCACGTTTTTGTTTGCTACTTCTGGCAACTTTGCGTAGATCTCGATTTATTGTCAGTTCTCATAAACAGTGGCTGTCAAAGAAAATTCCTCGGTGATGAAGGTTTTGTGAGTTTGGAAGCCCGTGGGGAATGGAGACGACGGAGACGGTGTCGGTCCACAGGATAAACACGAACGTCTGTTAGAACAAAGTCTAAGAGCGGACCGATAGAGCGTGTCGGATGCGCTTCCGATTGGACTCGAGACAATACCTTTGTCTCCTTCTGGGCGTCCCCTTCCTCACAGTTGCTGTCCTTGTGGTTTGTGCCTCGCTGTGCAGGCAGACCTGGGATGTGGTCTGAGAAGCCGCCTTCTCCCTCCCACCCTTCCTCCCTCTACACCCCCACTTCTCCCCACATGAGAATGCCCAGAACGCACCTGTTCGAAGCCTGGGATAATTGGCACCCTTTTCGCGAAGACTCCTGGGCCATCTCTACTGTGGTCAGTTTCCTCCTTCAACTCTGAGCACTCTTATAGTTGCTTTCCTTTCCAGTTGTCTTCGGCAGACCTTGTGCTCCGTGAAGGCAGAATCGAGTCTGATAGGAGGAAGGACACACAGCATGGAAGCTGTCAGGAAACTGACGGAAGAACTTTTTTTCTTCCCTCCAAAACGGCTGCTTCAGATTGAGCGCTGCCATGGATTAGGTGTTAAGCCTTTCTCTCCATGAAGCCTCTTCTACAATTTTCTCCGTTCTGACAAGGGTTAAGCATCGTGTATTCTGTTATGTACGTCAGAAAAGTCCCAGAAAGGCAGAGGTTGAACTTGGTCTGGACTCACATGGACCGATGCAGTGCTCTCAGCTGCTACCCTGCACCGCCTCCCTGCCACAGACAGGAGATCACCACTCACTGGAGGTGACTGGAGAGGATTCTGGTTGGCTCGGTAGTTGTTTGCTTGTTCGCTTTAGAAAGAAGCCTGTTTAATATTCTTTAAAACATTTTTAATGTTTATTTTTGAGAGAGAGAGTGAGACAGAGCGTGAGTGGAGGAGGGCCAGAGAGAGGGAGACACAGAATCCAAACTAGGCTCCAGGCTCCGAGCTGTCAGCACAGAGCCCGACGTGGGGCTCGAACCCACGAACTGTGGGAACATGACCTGAGCCGAAGTCGGATGCTCAACCGACAGAGCCACCCAGGCTCCCCAGCCTGTTTAATATTCTTAACACATAAAGTTTCATATAAATAAATTAGAACAATTAAAAATGGGCAAGAGATGTGAAAACATAATCCCCAAATTAAGAAATGAAAAATAACTGATAAAAATATGAAAAAGTTTAACTTCAGTGACAAGTGCACATTAAAACAACCAAGAGATTGTGAGGTGTTTTTGTTTGTTTGTTTGTTTTCAAATGCTCGCATGGTTTTTAGAGGGCTTTTTCGGAACTTTTGGCTCCTGAGCATTTTTGGCTATGGTTGGCTACTGACTTGTCAACCTGCCAGGGCTCAGTCGTTGCTGAATAAATAGAAAACAGTCATGCTTCATGTCCAACAAAGGCCGGGGGGGCCTTTGTCCACTCCCCACATGCTCTCCCCTGTCTCCAGGATTCCTTTGAGCAGGGAGGCCACGGAACATTGTGTCTCCTCTTGTCGATGCCACTGTTGATATCCTAGAGAGGGAAAGACGAGGCAAGCTTCCAGTAACGCCCTTGGTGAGAGGATACGCCACGTGGATGGCGGATAAGTGCTGATTTTATAGAGGGGCAAAAGTCCATTTAGAACAATTAATGCAACATTAGTATGAATTTTAAACCAGCGCAATGGCACTCACCCACAAAGGCACTCGCTCTGGTAAGATACTTGTTGGCCCTTACGAGAGATTGGCCAGTTCTGTCGTCTTGTGGGAATAGATCAGACTAAAGATGGTTAGGTATTACTGGGAGGAAATTGTTTAAAAGTTCCTAAACTGGGTGATTTTCTTTGCTTTTTTGGCTTTCTCTGTGTAAGATGAGGCCAGGATTTAAAGATAACTAAGCACATTGTTCAGTTTCAAAAACTGAGAACAGAAGGGTTTCTAATTGAAATGGTTAAAAATGCTCCTAAGTCATTTCTGTATGCCTACTAAATATTTATCAAGTTGCATGGAATTAAAACTTGCCCGAACTCAGGGCTCTGACCCTGTCTTATAATAGTTTTGTGTATCCTGTTTGACCATTTAGATTAGGATTCCCATTTGGGTCCCTAAAATTCAATGGGCAAAATCAACAACTGGAAGATGAAAAGTTGTAAAAATACTGTCTGCGCCTGCCTCCCGATAGCCACGCTTTTCCCTTGGTCATTGGGATTTGGGCAGGAATTCCTTGGCTGATTCCCACCCATCTCCCGTCCTTACTTCCTCCAGGCACAGGACTCCCAGTCTTGCGCATTCCCCACCCCCAAACTGCCTGAGCCACAGGAGTCCCTATGGTTGAGTGTCCAGCAGACAGAGGAGGGGGAGGAAAAGTTCCTGTAGTAGGGGCACGAGGCATAGGCTGTGCCCCCGGTGTCGCATTTTGGAATTCTGAACATATTTTCTCATGAACACATGTGGGGTTTCAGGTCTATAAACCATTACCTGAGTTAAAACTCAAAGTGCTTTTTTTTTTCTCATGAAAAAAGAGGAAGTGTTTCAAATGGTGGGAGAAGAGTCCACCACATTATGAGTTAGTAAGTGTTCGAGAGCCAGCCTTCGAGAACGGCTAGAGTCGATAGCGTCCCATTCGGATAATCAGCCTGTGCTTGCTTATTTTTGGTGTTCGGCACGCTTGCTGAGGGACAGCTCTCCCCTGGCTCGATGGCAGGTACACACTCTTGAGGAGAGAAGGAAACATCAGGCTCTCGTGATCACAGTTTTTGTTAGGGTCCCTCAGTTCTCTGTTCTGATCTTAATTTTGCTTTTCAAGGAAGATCTCCTGCTGGGAAGATCAGGAGCAAAATGCCTTAGATGGGGATTCGCATTGACTTGCCAGTTCTTTCTCCTTATAAATAAGTAAATTGGAATTCTGGCTTATAAATAAGACATATGTGGGTTTGGTTCTGTGCATTGACCTGCAATGGCCTGGACATTGCTGGGTGAGCTCAACACCGCCTGTCAGAACCTCCAAGATTAGAACCAGGACCTGGCCCCCTCCCCTTTGTCATTAGGATCACAGTAAGGCTGTGGGAACTTTTCATTTGTTTGATGATAATCCATGAAATAAATACCTGTCTGCACATGGATGTAGGAGTGAATTTGACAAACCAGGCACCTACCTCTTGAGGGTTTTTTTTTTTTTTAATATTTACTTATTTATTTTGAGAGGGATAGAATACAAGCAGGGGAAGGGCAGAGGGAGGGGGAAACAGAGGATTCCAAGCAGCCTCCTTGCTGTCAGCACCGAGCCTGATGCAGGGCTCGAACCCGTGAACTGTGAGATGGTGACCCGAGCCAAAGCCAAGAGCCAGACACTTAACCTAAGACCGAGCCACCCAGGCGCCCAGCCTCTCGAGGTTTTAGATTGGGGGTCAAGGAGGTGAGGGCAGAACAAAAGGATAAATAAATAAAACAAGTTTAGGTACTTAACAGTTGTGGGAAAGGAAAACATAGAATGATGGTCTGGAGAAGATCTTGGGTCGGGAGGAAGCCTCTCTGAAGTGGTAACGTTTGAGCTGAGACATGAGTAATGAGATCTGGGGTCACGCACAGGCTTCGGGGC
The DNA here is from genome assembly GCF_027475565.1 of Acinonyx jubatus. Lineage (NCBI taxonomy): Eukaryota > Metazoa > Chordata > Mammalia > Carnivora > Felidae > Acinonyx > Acinonyx jubatus. Next base: position 79,970,841 of record NC_069393.1, on the reverse strand, counting down.
TGGCGTGTTCAGCAGAGGGAGCAGCGAATGGAAAACACACGAGGTACGACTTAGCCGGGCGCATGGAGGTGGTAGAAAGGTGGTCGGTGTGGTCGCAACAGAGTGAGCAACATGGAGGGATCAGGGTTGGAGCTTTAGGACACAGGAAGGAGTTGAACTCACTCCGAGTGTTCCTGGGCCGGAGCGATTGTTAACGTATGGAGCACGGATCCTAGAACGTGGCTGTGCGGGTGACCTCCTGGCTTCACGATGTGTTTGACCGTGGGGCTTAATTTCTCTCTGCCTGTTTTCTCATGTATTAAACAACAGTAAGCATCAGAGGGTGTTGTGCCGTTTAAACACGCCAAACTTTAAAGGGTTCGTGTGGGGCTTGGTGCGTAGCAGCTCAGTTAGCATTCACCCTTGTGATCGATAAGTGCTTATTGTCACCTGCAGCTCAACGCGCCTCTTTGTCCTGTGAATGGTTCCCGGTCGTCTGTTCATCTCCAGCCCTCATACTCTCCGTTCTCGCGTCGCGAATGTTTCCGATGCGAATTATTTACTCTGCTTAAAAACTCTAAAATGCCTTCCCATTGGGCTCAGGTATCGCTTGGTGGATGACCATGCTGTAGATTTTTGCTCTTCTCAAGTGTCCCCCTCCCTTAAGATTGGAAGAGGGAGACCTGCAGGTGATGAGGCTACCAAGAAGGATTCAATTAAGAAGTGGGAAATTTTTTGGAAGACGAAGAGAGAAAAAGCACAAAGAAGCTCCTTGGATTTGTTGTTGACTGAGGGTCATAAGAAAGGGCTGTGTCAGATCGCCCGGCCATGTGACCATGAGACTTAAGGGTCACTGGATGGTGGTAGCATTGGCAAGACGTGTGACACAGAATGCCTTGTTTTCTGACTGGGGAATGGAATGAAACCTTTGATTTTTTTTTTTTTTTAGTTTAAATTCAAGTTAGTTAACATACAGTGTAATTGTGGCTTCAGTGGTAGAACCCAGTAATTCATCTCTTACGTATGATGCCCAGTGCTCATCCCAGCAGGTGCCCTCCTTAATGCCCATCACCCATCTAGCCCATCCCCCTCCCCACCTCCCCTCCAGCAACCCTCAATCTGTTCTTTATATTTAAGAGTCTCTTAGGGTTTGCCCCTTCCCCGTTTTTATCTGATTTTTCCTTCCCTTCCCCTATGTTCATCTGTTGAGTTTCTCAGTTCCACATAGGAGTGCAGTCATATGGTAACTGTCTCTCTCTTGCATGACTTACTTCACTTAGCATAACACACTCTAGTTCCATCCACGTTGTTGCAGATGTCAAGATTTCATTCTTTTTCATAGCCGAGTGGTACTCTGATGTATATACACCACATCTTCTTTATCCATTTATCAGTCGGTGGACATTTGGTCTCTTTCCATAATTTGGCTATTTTTGATAGCGCTGCTATAAACATTGGGGTGCACGTGCCCCTTTGAATCAGTATTTTTGTATCCTGTGGGTAAGTTCCTAGTAGAGCAAATGCTGGGTCGTAGGGTAGGAAAGCTTTGCTTTTGAAACGTGCCAAATTTGAGAAGGTGATGGCGATCAGACACAGGAATTAAAATTACAGACTGCACTTGGCTGAGTTGGTCGGATGGGAAAATATTGATTTGGGCAACATCAGCTTAACATTAATGAGTGCTGTGGGGGACAGTGTAGAGAGGGAAGATGGCCCAGAGCTGTGACTTGGGAGCTGTCCAAGGCCCCCAGGGAGAGAGGAAGGCTGGAGAAATGGGGGATGAGTGCAGCAAGGCAAGACCTGGTCAGAGAGCACTCGGGGGCTGCCGAGTCAGTGTCTATGCTAGCAGAAGATGGTCCGCGGTGACCGATGGTGCAGCAAGGATATGAGAAAGAGCCCTCAGATGGGACAGAACTTTTAGCAGAGATGTAAGGTGACCGCTCCCTCACTGTGGCGCACTTCTGTTTGCTAAGTTTACGGTAGTGGGTGGAATAAACTCATTTTCACTTTTGTCTGTTTTGCTGTTAACTTTCAAAACTGGCTTCTAGAGTATGGATTGTAACCCTTGGTTCCATTTGTTTCCGTTTAGATCATTTCTTGCAAAGTAAATTTGGGAAAATTCTGACTCCATCCCAGCCCTCAAAAGTAATCAAATGAATTCCTGCAGCACGTATCTGTCCCTGGGGTGAAGGGCAAAGTGAATGAATGTATTGGAAATGCAAAGGGCTTGGGTTTTGCCATTAATTCTGCCATTTGTTGTGAGGCAGCATTAAGAATAATCGTGTCGTTCGGCCTGACCGTTTGTAAAATGGTCCTTCCACTAGCTTCCACTGACCAGCAAAGGGTATAAAAAGAAGTTAATGTTGTAAATGATTTTGCTCCCCACGGAAGGGAGACACTATGGGCACGAAGAATCATTTTTCTGTGTAGTAGAGACAACGGATGCTTTGGGTATGAATCCATTTGAAGCATTTATGGGAAGCTATAACCAGTTTTCTTTGGGTTTTGAAATGACGTATAAAACATCTTTTCAAAATTGTAATTGTTCCCTAGTGCTTGGTTGCTTTTATTTCCAAATGGGCTGCCTAAGGCTGGCATGCCTAAGTCTGTGTATCTGTGATGCCAGGAAAGCTGGTAAGAAAGTAAAATGTGCAAACAGTCGGTTTGTTGTCATGAGTCTGAATGATTGATGTTTTTAAGTTGATTTTTTATTCATCATAAAAGTTTATCCATCATAAAAGTAATATGTGCTGACTACAGAAAAATCAGAGATACATACAAAAACATAAAGAAGAAAAACAGTGAATTCATAGCCCCAACACCCAGAAAAAAACCTGAAAGAGCATTTTGGTTTATTTCTTTCCAAACACTGATTTTAACACAAACAAAAACTAAGCTAAATGACACCCATGTACACTTTGCATCTGTGATCTCACTTGGTCCTTTTGCCAGCCTTCTGTGGTGGGTGATGGTCCCATCGCCTCCCGGACACACAAAGAATCTGAGTGTCGAGCAGGGGACACTTGCCCAAGGTCATGCGTGTGTGGCCTGTGATGGCCTTTCAATTGCTTGAGGATCAACTGCTTCTGCACAGCCCTCTGCCTTTTCATACTCTGGGAGACCTTGTCAATTACTTGACGCTTTTCACTTGACTGTGGCTGCCTCATCTTCCGCCTGAACGAAGAGCAATGTAACAGTCAAGGGCAAGCACTCTGGTCAGCGGTGTTTGGAGCCCTCCATGGTGACCAGGCGTCTCTGAACTTCTGATACTGAATTTCTCCAGAAGGACATTAGTCCTGTGAGATTCAGATTAAGTTTTAAAAATGATACATAGTAGACTTGATTTTATTTTACATATCTAATTTTTTTTTAATGTTTAGAGAGAGAGCAAGCGGAGAGGAGGGGCAGAGGGGAGAGAGAGATTGAGAGAGAGAGAGAGAGAGAGAGAGAGAGAGAGAATCCCAAGCAGGCTCCACGCTCACTGCAGAGCCTGACGAAGGGCTCGATCCCATGACCCTGGGGATCGTGACCTGAGCCAAAATCAGGAGTTGGATGGATGCTCAACCTATTGAGCCACCCAGGCGCCCCAGTAGACTTTATTTTAAAGGACAGTTTTAGATTTGTAGGAAAATGGAGAAGATCGTGTAGATTGTTTACACCTTCCCCACCTCCACGTTCCCCTGTTATAAACATCTTAAGTTAAAGTTGTGCCTTTGTTACAACTAATGAACCAAAATTGATAGCTTTTCAGCTGAACTTCATACTTCTTCAGATTTCCTTACTTTTTATCTCACGTCCTTTTCTGTTTCTCCATCCCACCCAGCATGTGGCCCCAGATGACATTTAGTCATCCTGCCTCCTTGGGCTCCTCCTGGCTGTGAGGGTTTCTTAGAGTGCTTGTCTTTGATGACCTGGACAGTTTCGGGGTGTGCTGGTTACGTATATCGTAGGATGCACCTTTTTTGGCATGTGTCTCAGGTCAGACTGGGGTCATGGGTCTGGGAGAGCAAGACTACAGAGGTAAAGTGTCATTTTTATCACATCTTATGAAACGTACATGCCACCAACATGACGGGACTGTTTATTTGCCCTTGATCCTCTGGCTAAAGTAGCTTTTTCAGGTTTTCCCTGAAATTCTTAAAATCTAAAATTACTCTTTTCAGATTGACTTTTGCCATGGTTCTTTTGAGCATCCCTGGGCTGTCGTTTTAAAATCACATTCCTGGGGCACCTGGATGGCTTAGTCAGTTAAGCATCCAGCTTTCAGTTTTAGCTCGGGTCATGATCTCCCGGTTTGTGGGTTTGAGCCCTGCATCGGGCTCCACGCTGACAGCATCGAGCCTGCTTGGGATTCTCTCTCTCTCCCTCTCTTGTCTCTCTTCCTCCCCCCAAATAAAAATAAAATAAACTTAGGGAAAAACAGGTTTAAAATCACATTCCTAATTTCCATCCAGGGAGTCTGTAGATGAAACGCAAGAGTGACAGTATTATTCAGTAAGGCTGCAGATAGGGATCTGAACCAAGGAAATATAGTTGTGCTTTATGGGAATGTTGCCACTGTATTTGCCTGCAGCAAGGAGCACTTCAGTCCGGTCTATAAATTTTTTTTAACTCTCACATATTTGGGGCTAAGGAAAATGCATTACGAGTTTCCTAAGCCCGTGTCCCCAGATTGTTACGCAGCTCGTAATGGCCACCTCGACCTTTCTCTGCCCCACCTCACCCACTCCCAGCTGGATTTTCAAAAGAATATTTATCTTGATCCTATTTTTGGTGACTCAGATCAATTCTTCTCTCTTAGGTCCACGTAGGGGAAAGGCAGAACTCCAGGTGTGATGTTTAAGGTTTACCTTGACGAGTAATCTCATCTGAGTTTGCTTCCCCAGCGGCCCAGGGCAGCCTGAGCAGATCCCCACCAGTCCCTAAAACCAGCGTTTTCTAACGATCAGTAGCCCACGGTCATTTTCCAGCTGTCAGTGTGGTTTGGTCAGACACCGTCTGGAAGTCTAGAAACGTGGATTTGGACATCCTAAACTGACTTCATGCAATAAGCTTTTTTGAAAGCTCTTTGACTGCATTGAGCTTCCTCAACCCTGTGAGAATCCAGAAGGGAGAGAATGTGCTTCCCATCCTGCAGAGGGCAGACAGGACTTCAGGGGCAGGCCTGGAGAGCAGAGGTGTGAGAACTCAAGCGCAGGGCCGGATTTTGCTGCTCCAAGATGGCTGTTGTTCTCTGTCTCATAACTCCGCCTCTGTCTCCACCTCTATTGGAGCTGAAGCCCTTGGTTGGCCATTGGAAAGTTGTTCCCTTAGCAAAGCAGGCAAAGGAGGCTGGGCCATGGGCAGCCAGGCTCTGGGTGATTCACATGGTGGGGAGAGATCCAAAGTCACTTTGCGGGCGGGGGGTGGGGGGGGTGGTCTTCATTACTGGTTTTTTTCCAAGACCTTAGAACCCATCCCTGTGAAGATTCTTTCTTGCCGGCCGAATCGGGTCTTCTATGTCCCCTCTTGACCGGCCACAGTCAGGTCTGAAGATGAAAACCTCAGATGAGGACACAAGCAAAGCAAACACACGTGTTATTGCAGAAGATAATTGTGTGAGGAACCAAACTATCTAATATCCTTTTTTTCCACCACGAGACGGAGGAAAACTGGCCATTTTATCAAACTGGCCAGCAGTGTGTCTGGTCACCCAATAGACAAAAAGCCAGAAGTCCCTCCTCACTGTAAGCTAGTCCTATTTTTTTACCTAGGCAACCGAGTTTTGTTGATGCCTAAATATTAGGAAAAACAAAATGTATGCAAACTGTCTATTTTATAAGGTCCTATTTTTTTCCCCTGGGTTTCTAGGACTCGAATGTACGCATCGTTCAGGACCTGCTTTTATGGTTTGTCAACAAGATCACTCCATAAAATACATTCTGATATCTCACAGCTGTGTATAATTTATTCTGTCTATCCATGCAGCACAAATAAAATTTTTATTTGCATCGTCTAAAAGAAAGAGCAGTGTGTAAATACATAAGCAAAGCTCATAAGAAACGGTCTTCTGCCTACAGATACTGCTGGGGGGATATTGTGCAACCAATTAAAAAGCGGAGGGAGGGCTTCATTATCCATGTGCATAGACAATAAATACCGTGCACAGCAAACAGTGCCGTTACTCAATTTCTTAAAAAGGTTGCACAACATTCTCCTAGTGCCGGCAGAGCCTGCCTCTAAATTCTCCTCGGAATATTTAGAAATAGAGCCTCGTAGACGAAAACGGTTCAGCCAAAAAGGACTTCTTTTGGATTAAGATGATGGAATATGTAGGTGAAAAGGGAAATGTTCGGTGGTTGGAACATTTTGCCTTCGGGAGAGTAGATAACTCTTTCTCTGCTACCAAGGGTCTCGGAGGAAAGAGGTGCAGAGGACTGAGAATGTTCCCGTGTTTGGTTTGTGCAGCTTCAGCGTGATTACCAACTAGGAGGCCCCACAAGGTTCCCCAGCTTCCCCCAAATCAAGGGTGTGGACTTGCTCCCCTCCTGCTCCCCTGCTGGCCAACTTTCGCGAATGATTCACCCAGGAGACCTGGGCTGTGTGGCGCCGTCTCCTTCCTTCCCAGACGTATGGCTTCTCAAGGGCGTTCTATCACACACAAAGACTGTCATCCAAGTGTCTGGGGCTGGGCGAAGATCTCTTCCAGGTCTTTGTGCAGTGTGGCTGGAATACCCTGGAAAGCATCCGGTCTTCCCCACTGTGGCTGGGTGGTGGGTGGCGGGTGAGGCAGAACTCCTGTTTTGGATTTAACGAGCCCTTGGACAACCAGATTTGTGACTGACTACTCAAGTGAACCACTCACTTGGGTTGGAAATTTAACTGCCTGGAGTAGCTTCTAATCAAATTGTTTTGCTTTTGTAGAGAAAATGTTTTGATGCTTGCAATCACTTTCTTAACAGTTTTGCCCGAGTTTTCAAAAGATTAACGTAACGGCCACAGTGACTCTTGGCATGTGGCATGGCTTTCATCAGTTTAGGGGAAAGTTCAGACAGATTTCCCATTTTTATTCCATAATTGCTGGTATTTCAAAGCTTTCTTAGTCCAATTCAAATTAATACACCTCTCTCTTAAGATAAATTCAGCTAATTGCACTCTGTAGTCTGGTTCAGCAGGAGCTCTATAACTAAATTAACACACACTTTCAAGTAAATTCCAACTCGGGAGTCCCACCGAGGGTCCAGAGCAAGAGATCTGGGTCCTGGCAAGGCTCAGAGAGTGATGTCGATGTCACCAGTGGATGACGTTCTCTATGCTTCATGTGTATTTTTTCCTTCTAGCCTCGCCACGCTCTGCCTCATTTTATGGAAAGGGAGAGAACTTGCTGTGCCTCTGTGGACTTGTTCTTCCCATGGCTCTGTGTGGGCCTGGAATATTCTCATCTTCACGGCTGGGCTTATATGCATCCAACAAATAACGATCTTTCCTGGCCTATCCGTCAAGAGTAGGCCTCCCCACCGCTCTACCATCAACTCGTGTTTTCTTATTCCCTTCTATTTGGAAACCATTGCAGATTTGCAGGAGTGGCACAGGGATTACACAGAGCCCCTGTAGCCCTGTGCCTTCTTTGACCTGCCTGCTCTCTGAAATGGTCTTGTCTGTTCATCTTGCTTTCAATACAAGAACACGTATTCATGTCCCTCTCTTAGATGCACGGGATAGAGAACTGAGTCTTCTGGGGTGAAGCTACATTTATGAAATGAAGGTCCCGCCAGGATAGGCAGAGGGACTGACTCTAGGTGACATTAGGGCATATTGGGCCAAATCAGAAACAATGGGCTTTTTGAATGGGAGACATCAGAGTGCCCATCAGAAGGTAGGCAGGGATTAAACAGTTGTTGAATGAGCGAGTGAGTGAACGAGCCAACAAGTGGGCAAACAACTGGACCAGAGACCCACAGCTGATAACATGGAAGAGTCAGTACAGGTGCTTGGGTATGTCTCATCCCCAAGCCCCTACTTGTAGTGACGTGACACTGCCAGGGAGTACATCGAAAGGCATGAAATCAAGCTGGTGGACGAGGGTCATTTATGCACAATCTCTATGCTGCCAATGGCTGCCCCCTCTGCAGTCAGGAGAGGGGATTCTGGAATCTTCCCTTTGGGTAGCGATTCTTTCCACTTCTATCCAGCCCTCCACCAGTATCCACAGATGTCACCACCTGGAGTGGGCCCCTCTGGGTGCATGGCCAGAACCCTCATCACTTGAATGCGGGTTCATCCCCAAAAACTCAGCTCATCTCAGCCCTGAGCACCACATGATTTCCTCTTCTTGTTCACGTGGCTCATGGTCCTCTCCCCGCCACACACTGCTTGTGGCCACCAGGCCCACTCACTTCCTCTGCCGCTGGCCATCTCCCCAACTTTTGGCTCATCCTTGTTCCTGTGGTCCCTCAACCAGTGGGAGTTTTAAATGCCTTGTGAGCAGCTTGAGAATCTTCCCGATCGGCTGTGTCAGACAGTTAATACTCAAGTAGTAATCCTTTTGTAACCTGAATATAACTGCAGGCTTCCACATTGAGAATGATAAAATGGTGTGGATTTAAAAGTATTTGGGGAACTGTAAAATGTCTAGGATTAAAATTTCAATACCATTTGTGCCCAATAAATGTGAACTCCTTAGTAACTTAAAACAGTGCTATTATGACTCAGGTCTGAAAATTATGAGTCCTGGTTGAAGAAATGGGAATAACATGTGAGGGAATCTGCTCCCATCCTTTACCGTGAGGGATAGACTGTGGTTGCACCACATAGCAGGAATGTGACCTCATCGGAGAGTGAGCCCAGAGAAATTACCGTACTTGTTAAGAAAGTGATACACACTCCAGAAGAGAAAAAATGTTATACTTTCCATTAGGATTGTTTATGGATATGGCGCTAAATTGAACCTGTGTCGGGACATTAACTGGTTCGACAGGACCCCAAGAAACAAGATCATATAATAGTTTATTGAATTACTTAGTTTTTTTTTTTTTACATAAACCAGCCTCGTCAGTCTGAACTGGCAAATTAATTTTGTCTATAGAATCACTCACTGAAGCATATAAAATTAGCCTCCGTAAGTACAGAGAGGAGACTCGGCATCGGGTTGAGCTGATTCACTGGGACTTAAGTAAATGGCTTTAGTCTTAATACAGCTAAAGCCTTGAGATGTTTAATGGAGAGCTGGTCTTAAGCAAAGCATTCATTCATCATTTAAAAAGTCACTACTTGCTGTGTTTTGGTTGCTTGTGGAAGGACAGAATTATATATACTTTGACTTTGATTATCACCCAGCACATGCCATAGGACTTGGAGGGGAAAATGAGCTTTCGTTTGAGTCACAACATCGTTTGGTCAGATTGACAGAGAATTCATCACCTGCAACACTGACCGTGACTTAATAGAGAATGCTGTTTCTTTGGTCTCCTTCAACTTCTGGATATTTTCGTGGAGTTGTTTATGTCATGAGTTTCTGATGTCAAACTCTTCCTGACAAGAATGAAGAATGGGGCTGTTTTCTTTCTGACGCAGGGGTGAACCCAGGAAGCAAATCAGCACCTTCCATCCAGCAGGCCGGAAGAAGGGGCCGGGGAGGAGCTTACGAAATAGTTCAGGTCTCTGTCTTGAACGGAGCCCTCTGGGACCCCACGGAGAGCATCCACTCAAAGGTCAGTTGTCTTGTCTCTTCTCGTTTTCTTGACTGTGTGATGGCTGAAGTTTGAAAATCACGTCAACTGCACTCATTTTCTTTGGTCCAAGCTTTGTCTTTGTTTTAATGTTGACTTTATCCTTACAGAGTGAAATTTTGTAGAGGGACAGTCTTGATGAGGGGCCCAGCGTCGTTTACGTCTGCTAAAAGTTACTTTTCAAACACACACAGGTGATAACGTGTCCAGGTATACAGTTTCTGTGTGTGTGTTACTCGAGGGCTGGGTATTTTTCTATATTCATGTCTATTTCATCAACATTTTGATGTTATCGATTATTGGTAGAAACATGTTAATGTGACTTTTTTAAAAAGTTTGTAATGAGTTTTAATGCAGTTTTGTGCTTTGTTGACTTTGATACATATTTGATTTGAGCCTTCTATGATGTAAAAGAACAATACAAAATTGAACTATTAGCGATTAAGTTTGATATTTCGATGAGTTTTAGGTGCCAAATCTACGCGACTTTCTTAAATTTCAGGACTTGTTGGAACAGTTGGAGAGTGATAAAAATCTATAGAAATATGAGCTCTTTGGAGAGATCACACAGATGGCTTTGTCCTTGTGTTATGTGGAACTATTTTTAGATTATTTTTCATAATAGAAAACAGATTTTTTTTTAAGAACAGTTGAGATTGTGAAAATCCTCTGTGGCTTTCTGAAAGGGCTGCAGTGGGCCCCCTTAATGTGAGTAATGATAATATGATTTACATCACTAATTTATTTTCTAAAGAAGCTTTTGGTTGAAAGTGAGCAATCGGAAAGGTAGGAGGTTTGGTTAAAGGATCCAGATGCCAAATCTACTCTTTTGGATTTTTCTGTTTCATGGAAACTGTTGCAAATTTAACAGGCAACGGATAAGTCACTTGCGGTGGTATTGATGGTGTTTCCTGGAAGAAAAACTTAAGACGTTAAAGAATATTTCATTGTGTCATTAATCTGAAAAAATAGAGATGTTATGATAGATGCAGAAAAGAGAAGCATACTATACCAGAAAGTATGCCTTTAAAATATTTATAGGTGCTAATTAATAATACAAAAATATGGAACCATCTAAAGTTTCTTGGGGGGTAGAAGCCGTTATGGAAGCTTTCCCTGATTGGGGGGTGGGGGTTGCCAAATGTAGCAAATAAAAGTAGAGAATATCCCCGTAAACTTGGACTTCAGATAAACAGAGAATTTTTTTTTTCAATCTGTCCCATGCAGTATTTGGGGTATTGTTGTTTATTGAGATACACATTTAACTGGTGCCCTGCCCTTTGTCTGGCAACCCTACCTGGGGTGCGTATCAGAGCCAAACCTGATGAGTGTTCTTGGCACGCCACTGGAATGGACCAGTTCAGGTGGGGTCTGGTTTCTGACCTCCAGCTTCATCCTTCCTGCCAGCCAGCCATCTGGCGGACATCCCGAGGCACGGCGGCGCGTCTTCTGCTTCTGGCCAAGCTTATAACCCGATGACTATGGGGCACCCGCACCAGCTTTAGAGAAAACGGAGAAAACCATTATTATTTGATGACTGTCTCAGCTCCTCTGCAATTGTACCTCCAGATTGGAACCATGCAGGTGGTAGACACATGCGTAGGACACTCAAAGGACTCCACCTTACCGACATTATTTAAGGGAATAGGGACTTAAGAGATTTGGGGGACAGCATTTTGTCATAATGCCATGGGACTCGTGAAATCAGCCTTATGGCTCTGTCATTACGATGTGTGCCCATATGTGGTAGTTAACCACTAAGGGCCTGCATGAGAAAGGGCGCCTATGACACGCTCGTACATGCGTGCCATAATTCTCCACGAGGGAGATGCGTGTACGTGTTGGGAGAATAGGGATTCTGACTAATGGTGTGTATGTGTGTGTCTTTCCTTGTCATCAGGTATGACTGCCCACATCTTCATGTTAGACATTTTCATTCTCATTTCATTTCACATTAACAGAGTATATCCTCAGGTATGCAAAACTTACATTCATGAATATTTTTGCCACACAACTCTGCCTGCTGTACCTGAGAATATGGAGTTGTGGGTTTAGATTCTTGCTTTTCTGCCCTGCTCTTTTATTCTTTGCTCTCCTGTATCTTTCTGTTCAGCCAGTGTCTTTCCTGAGAGTGTGCTTGGTTTGGGGAAGGCCCAGGCATCTTCCTTTTTATAAAGTGCTCCTAGGGGATTCTCATGAGCACACAAGATTAGAACCCTTGCACTGTTGGAAAGCGCTGGAGTGCTGGTCAACCCGACTGAGCTGATTTAGGCAGAAGTACTGTCACATTCCACACCTCCTTCTCCCCGCTGTGATTGAAATATATCTGGATGAGATATTATTAGGTCCTTTTCAAATGAAGCACCAAGCCATCATTGCCACTGATAATTTACTTGACAGAGACGAGGCTGGGAAAGAACGTGACCTTGCCCGCGTTGGAGAGCTTCTGGCATTTTATTTGTCTGCTCACTGTTATTTTGGTCTATAACATGAGGATAAGCCTGTCTGCTTTCCCTCCGTCTCAGGGCTGTTACAGGAATGAGTGTGATGAAACAATGGCTGTAAAATCCCATGGGGAACTAAAACCCGCTACACCAATGGAGGGTGATACTACAAGTACAAAGTGTTTTAGGGACCCATCTCCAATTTCATGTCTTGAAAGAAACGAAGCCCGGGGAAGGCATGTCAAGATGTGACAGATCGGGAGATGACCTGCGTTGAGCCCAGCCTTTGAATGCTCCAGGAAATGTCCAACCACCAGCCTGCTCACATGAGAACGAATGTATGGAAATAGTGTGTGGAATGGAAAATAGAAAGGCAAGCAGATTAGAACGTGCAACCGAAGCTTCCCTTTGCATATTGTGGGTCTCAAATATCAAATATCAAATGGCAACTAATTAAAACGGCAGAAGTAGATTCTGCTCCATACATTGAAAGGAGCCTTGCTTCTCCTTCAAATAACCATCTGTGTCAGCCCTTCTGGGGAGACTTCTCCTCACGTGGCGGGGGGGCAGGGTGTTCACCCCACCCCCCGCATTCCCACCCCCCACCCCAGTAGCAGCCCCCCCCCCCAGCACTTCCTCACAACCACGGTTCTTGCCAAGGTCATAGGTAGCCTCCCAACTTCCAAAGCCAGCCCTTCCTTTCACTCTGTGTCTTACTTATCTTGACAGTGATTCACCCTCCTTTGAAATTCTCACTTTCCTTTGGCTCCCAAGACCCTGTTCTCTTTTGTTTCTCCCCATATGTCTTTAATTCTTGCTTTTCATTCCTCTTTTTGGCTTTGTCCTTTAACGGTTGGTTTCCGCTGACTTTCTTCTGACTGAGGGCTCCCGCTGGCTGTGCCGTTCACTTCTGTGGCCTCACTGTCCGCCTAGAGCGGCGTGGGGGGCTGTTCACAGGAATAACTCTAGTGGCGTTAGCCACCGCCCCTCAACTCCTGCTGTGTGGGAAGTGCCCCGCCGAAAACATTTCACATGATGACCCCAGTACGTATTCTCTAACATATACGGACTTAAAACCCACATCACTCCCCTTGCCTTCACTTCTGAGATTTGGGCCTGACATCCAGTGGATTCCAGGAGCCTCCAGTTGAAAGTTCCCAATTATTTTAACTGCGCTGTGCCCCAAAGTGGACACAGCCCCTGTCAATCTTCTCTATTTTATTTAATAGCCCCTAGAGGATAACATTGTCATCCCCTTCCCCCCGCCCCCCTCAGATCATGAGGTTGGACACATCTGTCGAGTCCCCTGGCCCAATATGTCTAACACATGCCCCTTCCCCACCATGGCTTATTAGTCCTTTACTGCTACAGACATACATAATGCAAGCAGAGTGATTTGTCTAAGACACAGAGCTAGCCTGTCACTTTCCTGCTTCCCAGCCCCTTCAGAAGCTCCCCATGATCTCTGACTCCAAATCCAGGTTTCTTGATGATGCCCAAGATGCCTTATAGGCGGGGCTGTCCCGATGCCGAAGGCCCCACTCTACCTCCCAGCCATCGAGGTCATCCGGGCAGGGCAGCTTTGGCATATGCTGTGTCCCTGACACCTGAAACCCCAGCTTGAATTATACCTTCTCTCTCTGTCTCTCTCTCTCTTTGATCTTTATTCATTTTTGAGAGGGAGAGAGACAGAGAGCAAGCAGAGGAGGGACAGTGGATTCCGGCTCCTCTGTTGCCGTATCATGATGGACCAGTGACTAGCCCTGGCTGAGCCTCTGTTTCCTTATCTACAAGCGAGGTGTGAACGTGTCCCTTGCTGCCTGACCCAGCACGCTTGACACGCTGAGTGTCCGCCTCTTTCCTTTCTCGTAACTCATTCTGGGCTTTCCGGAAGGGCCTCTCGACGTCGGCACTGTCGCCAGTGGGGCTGGGTCGCTCTTTGTTGTGTGTGTACAGGCAGGGGGCCGTCCTGTGTGCCATAGGGTGTTCGCGTCCCTGGCCTTTACCCACTAGATGCTGGTAGTGCCTTCCCCTCCATTCATGTCGACTCCAAATGTCCCCTGAAGGGGCGGGGGGGAGGTGGTGAACACCTGCCCCGTAAGAGCCACTGCACTGGGGGAAAGACTAGGAAGGATAAGGACAGTTACTAAGAACCTTCCCTTGACTTCAGATGGAACTAGACCAAAGGCTAGTAAACCTTGTCTGGGAAGACCTAGACGGTCAGTAACTCAGCTGTGTGGGTCCCACGCCGTCTGTCTCAGCTGCTCAGCTCTGCCCTTGAAGCTTCAAAGCAGCCCTAGACAATGCCTAAACAATCAGGCATGGCCAGTTCTAATAAAACTTACCTGTGGACATTGAAATGTGGATTTAATAGAATTTTTACGTGTCATGAAATAGTCTCCTTTTTAAAAAAGAGAAAAAGTCATTTAGAAACATAAAACCATTCTTAGCTCACAGGCAGTAGGCTGGATTTGGCCCACAGGCTGTAGCTTGCAACCCCTGAGCTAGATGTCCATACTATAGATATTTCCCACTAGGTGCTCCGGCGGCCCGGCAGGGTGGGTGTTGTGTAAGTTTGCAGACCAGGGTGCGGAAGCACTTGGAACGGGAAGTAGCCCGTCTGGCGACCAAGCCCAGTCGGTCAGACTCTGAAGTCTTGTGTTCTTTCCTTAGCGCCCTGCTGCCCCCCCCCCCCCCCCGGAATATCTTTAGCTTTTTTTCCTCTTGTGCTTCGTATCGGGACTGGCTCATAAATCCAGACTCCGAAAGCATGGCTTGGAGGGCAGGTGTTCTCCCCGGCTGTCTTGCCACCAAGGAAGCTCTGACTTTCTCGAGATGTGAGTGCTATTCCCAACCCTCCAGGGCATTTTTATGCACTCTTATCCTGCAGCTGACACACAACAAGGACGAAGCAAACCGGGGTATTGTGCTTGGTTCACCTGTGTCCCCACCACCACCTTTGGGAGCACACCTCTCAGTCAAGGAGGGGCTCTGGGATGACATTTTCACGTGGCTCACTGCCAGCTCGTTTATTTCTGTGCCCTCTTAGCAAGGCCCTGATGTCATTTGTTTTAAAATTGGCTTGTTGAATCAGGTATCCCTACAGTTACTGCGATCCCCCCCCCCGCCGCCCCGCCTTCCCCACCTCAGACCTCTAGCATCATCACAGACCTGGGACTTTTGAAAATATGTTTTTAAAATAACAAATTTATGGGGCGCCTGGGTGGCGCAGTTGGTTAGGCGTCTGACTTCGGCTCAGGTCACGATCTCACAGTTCGTGCGTTCGAGCCCCACGTCAGGCTCTGTGCTGACCGCTCAGAGCCTGGAGCCTGCTTTGGATTCTGTGTTACCTTCTCTCTCTTCCCCTCCCCCGCACGTGCTCTTTCTGTCTCTCCCTCTCTCTCAAAAATAAATAGATCTTAATAGAAAATAACAAACTTAGGTAATATCAGGGGATGGAGTGCTTTGCATTGTTTAAACAGAGTTACAAATTTCTTTTTGCTTTATGGTTCTTAGGTAAGACTCTCCATGTTTGAGTGACAGGTGGGGTATATAGCTGCTTGGTATGAGGAGGAAAGGAGTCTGATGAGTTCTGTTTTCAGTTTTTCTGCATTCATCCAAGCACCTGTGAGTGTCTGCTGTGATCCAGGTCCTAGGTCAACTTCCTGTGGTAAAGGATGGGTGAGCCTCTGTCCGCCCTTAAGAAACTCACAGATGAGTGACCAGTTATAATAAATTTAAATAAGTACTTAATAAGAGATACGTGCTTTTTAAAATAAGTGACTTTAGAGTCATTTTAGATTTACTGAAACATTGCAAAGATAGTACAGACACCCCCATATACCCCACACCCCACTTTCCCTGTGATTCACGTTTATATTGGTATGACACATCTGTAACAATTCATGATGTATGGCCTTTTTAGATTTTTAACCGGAACTCTTTCACTAAAAGGAAAGTTTCTGGGGCTGGAGGACATTTAGAAGAAAAGAAAATGTCTAGAAAGGCTAATGATTTATTTTTATTTAATGACTTGTTTGTTTATAATGTTTATTTTTGAGAGATTGAGATAGAGAGAAAGAAAGAGCGTGAGCGGGAGAGCGGCAGAGAGGGTAACAGAGGATCTGAAGCAGGCTTTGCGCTGGCGGTAGAGAACCCGATAACGGCGCTCGAACTCACAAACCACGAGATCATGACCTGAGCCAATGTCAGACGCTCAACCAACTGAGCCACCCAGGTGCCCAGAGGAAGGCTGATGATGTTTAAATCACAGTTTAGACTAAAGAGCATATCTCCCCAAGAGAGACTTAATGTTGTGTTTAATGGTCTTACATCATGCGACGACTGAAGATGCTCTCACCTATGCGTTTACTCTGGAATTTCTCAGAAGTCGGAACCTAACCAATGAGATGGTGGTTCCTTCCTAGTTGTTCAGGAAACAGTCATGTTGGTGATGATGGTTCGTTCAACCAAAGTTTAAAGTTCAGATTTTTTTTTTAAAGTTTATATATTTTGAGAGAGAGAGAGAGAGAAAGAGAGTGTGTGTGTGCACATGCATGCACACGCACGTTGGGGGAGGGTCAAAGAGAGAGAATCCCAAGCAGGCTCTGCACTGTCAGCACAGAGCCCGACATGGGGCTCGAACTCACAAGCCATGAGATCATGACCTGAGCCGAAATCAAGAGTCAGATGCTTAACCGACTGAGCCACCCAGGCGGCCCATAAAGTACAGATTTTTTTTAAAATTCTATTTGTCTTTAAAAAGTGAGAGGTTTTTTTAAACCTATCACAAGAATGCCTACAACCAAGTATGTAAAATCATGTGAAAAACAACTGAATACAGTGCTGTGATTGTAACATAATAACTGTGTAGAGAGCTTGTGTGAAATTTTCCTCTTGTATTGATTTAACGTGCTATGGACTCCCCCATTTCTTGCACGCTTCCTTGTAAGAGTCAGGCATGTGTTTTTGAGTGGTATACACCAGTATTTTATAACTGTTTTGTTATTGCCTGACTAAAGAGAAAAATTAATTTGAATTAATCTTAATTGAGTTTAGCTTACCTTAAATTATATTTCTCTTTTGGGAGAAATGAAATGCTAAGAAACAAGATCTGTTAGCTAGAGTTAAGCTTTGGAAGGAAACAAATTGTTGTAATATCTACGAATTTTCAACCCCTACCCCAAGGACCAAGTTTTGCCCCCTTGAGGGCAATAGCCACCTACTGAGAACAGGTGATGGGCACCATCCGTAAATGAGCAAAAGGAAATGTAAGTCTCCCCAGACTACATGTATTTACAGCAATCTGCCCATTGGAGATTTGGGGCAGGTAAGAAGAAAAGTTGATTTCTCCCTCTCTCAAAGTCTTGTTCTTGCTAGACTTTCTAAAGTAAGTGTTTCATGTGAGAACAATCTTGGATTTACAGAAAAATCACCAAGGGAGTACAGAGGTCCCACATACGTCACCCAATGGTCCCCCCACTATTATCTCATGTTACAGTGCATCTGTCACAATTAAAGAACCAATATTGGTACATTATTGCTAACTGAAGTCTGTACCCTATTCACATTGTCTTAGTTGTTTACCTAATGTCCTTTTTCTGTGAGACCACATTACGTTTACTCATCATCTTGCCACTTGGTTCTGACGGTCTCTTAGACTTTACGTTTTTGACGATATTGATAGCTTTGAGAAGTACTGGTCAGGGATTTTGTAGAACATTCCTCACTTGGGGTTTGTCTGATCTTTTTCTCATGATTGAGCTGGGCTTACCTAGGTTGGGGAGGAGACCCCAGAAGTCAAGTACTATTCTTGTTACACCATAGCAAGTGCTATCGACGGGCCTTATGACTGTTGCTATTGACCTTGATCGTCTGGCTGAGGTCGTGTTTGTCAGGTGTGTCTCCTTTACGTACTGGATTCTTTGGAAGGACGTCACTGTGCACATCTCATGCTCAAAGCAGTTCTGCTCCACCCCCTAGAGGGTGAAGTGGCTGCATTAATTAGCTCTAATTCTCCTGCAGGGGAGATTTATCTCCTCTCCCTATTTACTTATTTATTCAGTTATTTTTCTGTATCAGGATGGACTCATGGATATTTATAGTCTGGTTTGTAATCCAAAACTGTTTTATGTTATTGTTCAAATTATCCCTGCTTTGGCCATTGGGAGCACTTTCAGTTGGCTCCTGTGTCCCTTTGACATGCTCCCTGTGGAGTGTGTGTGTGTGTGTGTGTGTGTGTGTGTGTGTGTGTTATCACTCCCCAACTTTCTGTCACTACAAGAAGCACCGGGTCTGTATTTCCTGCCCAGTCCTAAAATCAGCCATTTCCCCACAGAGCCCTGGCTCCGTGGAGAATGGTGTTAGACATCAAAATCTGGGCACTGGGTGTGCTCAGCCACACTGCTGTGTCACTTGTTGGTCTTCTCAGCTGACAGAGTAAGGAAATAGTTGTGTGTGTTCCTGCTAGATTTTAAGGAAACAGACTTCAAATTCTGGGTCAAGACTGGGACACACCATACCTTTTCACACACCATGTATGTGTGTGTGTGTGTGTGTGTGTGTGTATATATATATATATGTATATATATATATATATATATATATATTTCTTTATTTTGGGGGAGAGCACAAGTGAAAGAGGGGCAGATAGAGGGGGACAGAGGATCTGAAGCAGGCTCTGTGCTGATAGGCTGACAGCTGCAAGCCCAATGTGGGGCTTGAACTCACACACGGTGAGATCGTGACCTGAGCTGAAGTCAGATGCTCAACCGACTGAGCCACCCAGGTGCTCGAGTTTTAATTCTAAAAGTTATATAAGAGAAAATACACCAGGAGTTTGGCTTTTTGTGGCTATACCTATGCAGCCAAAAATGATGAATGACTGTTTTCAGTAACCTCAATCAATCCTTGAGAATCAAACCTAATCATTAAGTTCTTTTCCCTAAAATGTTATTTTAAGAAATGAATGCCCGACTCTCCAGCAGTTGACCTAATTCTGGCTTTTCAGATTCCCTGAGTTGATCCCTGCCTCAAAGGCCGTCTTTCTGCTAATTATCGGAAATTTATTTGATCTTTTCCTAAAAGTGGCGCACAAAAAGATTTTATTCAACAGGCGTAACCGTTTTCATTTGCAAGTTTTACTCACTGAAGGTAGTAAGGGTCTTTTTTTGCTTGAACCCACTAATGTTCCGAGCATGTAATTTAAAGACATGGTCATAAACCCAAACGGAGTTGGTGAGAGCACAGCTAATGAGCCCAGGGTTGTAGATTATGTCTGTTAGGATTCCCTCTTCCCGTGGGAGCCATTAGCTGGGCTCCATTCCGTGGCCTTCCTGGCATGTGTGTCCCCATGGCATCTGACAGGGGACACCCCTGAAGGTATGAGGGCAGACAGCCCAAATTCGAAAATGTTATGCATGTGCTGTGTCCCATCACTGCTGGGTTTCCAGGGCTACGTTTGTATATGCAGGTGACATGTTTCACACCTGTGTTTCCCAAACATCGGTCACCCACGATCCACATGAAAGATCTCAGCCTAATTGTAGAAACAGCCACACTTCACAGTTTATTCATGCTTGATATACTGATTGTTTTCACAACCACATAAAAGGCATGTGAATGAAAAGTGTGCTGTGTACCTCTCTAAATGCATCCGTCTGTCATCGGAGAAGACGTTATATCATTTGAAAACAGTTGAAGACCTCTCACAGTTTCTTCCTTTTCTCCCTCCGATAGATGCTCCTTGAGCACCTCATCAGGGGTGCTGTGCACAGCTGTGCAAATTAAGCCCTGCCTCACTTGCAGGGGGGCTGGGGCCATCGGATCCCCAGAGTTGAGGAGTGAAAGTCCATCTGCTTGGCGGCCGAGCCCAGTGGCCCAGCCAGGAACAAGCACCATCCAGTAGGATTCCATCTAAGACTTGTTGACGTCTCACTTCTGAGGGGAAAAATTTTACCGACTAAACATCGTCTTCCCCTGAGTTCTTTCCGTATACTCATTTAATCAGCAAGGAATTATTGAGAACCCCTCACATTCCAGGCCCCCATGCTGGGTGCTGGAGATACTTAAGAAAATAAAATGCGTTAAAAACTGGCAATTTCCTGGCAGAGCTACTGGGAAGCTTGCTCAAGCAGAGCTCTGGGAGGTGAAGCATAAGTTAAGAGTCGAGAGCCCACGAAGGGGTAGAGAATTCTCTTGTGGCTCCTTTGAAATCGAGTCCCTTCTTTCAGAGTTCAGAACAAGACCACTGAGCATATATATGATCTCTGGTCGTGCCTGTTCAGCTGACGGGAATGTGTGCATGGCCAGAAGTTCTCGCTGGTTTTGGTCTTAGGTGGGCTATGTGGGAAGCCGTCGGATCCCTGGGACCTGTTGGCTGGCCTGGCACTGGCCGCCTCCGTACGTGTCCCTGCTCATCTGGAGCCCGGAGAGCAGGCATTGGTGGGCTTGCAGATTTCACGTCTGGGCTGTTCGGGGAGAGTGAGGTTTTCTGGGTCCGTAGACCCCCTTGCCTCCCGGCCTAAGTAAGGGCAGAAGGGAGCTTTTTAAGATTCACCTCCAGAGCAGCCTCGGGGGGAGTCCCGGAGCCGAGTGTTTCCAGCCTGCTGTTTCATAAGCAGGTATCGGGGCCTCGTCTCGTTCAGTCTGGACGCGTTTCTGGGAAGGCAGTTGCCACGGGAAAACGCCTGCAATGGGCATATACCACAAACGGGCCGTCGCCCTCCGAGGCCCGAGGGCGACACCAGGATTCCCATCTCGCTCCCAGTTGCCCAAGCAGCATCGGTTGTCGGTGGGGAAGGACAGAAACAGCGTCCCGAAGTCACACACAGAACGTCGAGTGTATTTTTGTCGGTTACAACGGACGGGAACGCGGAGACGTTCTCCTGGCCCCCGCGAGCGTTGCCGGGGGAGAGCTGGCCACAGGGGCTGGCAGGTGGGGAACTGGGTTGGAGGGGCTTTAAAGATCTTTTCCTATAAGATAAATGTCCAGAAGCTGCGGAAGTGCACGTCTTTCATGACGTCAATACCCTCAAAGACGACACGTGTCCATCGCTCGGTGAAACGTTTCCGGCGACACCTGCCGGTGTTGGCGGAGAACAGGAATTGGAGCATGCGCAGAACTGGCCTATTGCACGCATTAACCTCGGAGGCACCGCCTCTCAAGAAATTCCTACAGCCGGGGCGGCGAATGGATTTAGCTCTTTTATTTGAAGCTGCCGAGGCTGGAGGAGCTCGCCTTGCGATTTCCTTGCTGGTATTTCCGAATCACATGGGAAGACACAGGAAGTGACAGGCTCTAGCTTCTGTGCAAACTGAGGCAGCCCGTGGAAACCCTCCGCGACTCTGCGTCCTTCTGTCCAGAAGATCCTGGTTGAGATTTGGAAACCTGCTCTGCATCGTCCGTGTTGGGTGGCAAATTGTAGTTTTCTGTTTGTTTTTGCAAACTACTCCTTAAAAAAAAATTTTTTTTAAATAATGTTTATTTTTGAAAGAGAGCAGGGGAGGGGCAGAGAGAGAGGGGGACAGGATCAGAAGTGGGCTCCGTGCTGACAGCAGGGAGCCAGATGTGGGGCTTGAAGTCACTAACCATGAGATCATGACCTGAGCTGGAGTAGGACGCTTAACCGACTGAGCCCTCCAGGTGCCCCGCAGATGACTCCTAAACACCTGTAACAGTTAAGGCACTATCTGGATTGGGGTTTCCAGATGAAGCAGGGCCTTGAATGCCGTGCTAAGAAGGTGGGAACTCCATTCCAAAGGCAGTGGGAAGCCGCCTATGATCTTGAGCGGTCAGGTGACACTTGGGGCAGTCGTTTTAGAAGCGATTTGAGATAGAGGATCCATTTTAGGGAGGCAAGTGGTGGCAAGGCCATAGATAGATTCTGCTAGAGACAGCGTGTGTCAGGCCTGTGAGGAGACCAGAGCGAGAGCTGGTTTAGGGGCTCTTGTCTTCTGCATGCTGTGTCCACGGCACTGAGGCTGTCAGAGCTGATGGCTCACAGGATGGTCGTCCTCGCTCTGTGACTTTGGCAAGTTACATGACCTCTCTGAACCTCCGCTTCCCCATTAAAAACAGGAACCCTAAAAACTACCTAGTTGAGACAGCTATTGCAAAGGTGGTGTTTAAGTGTGTATGTGCTACATGCCGAGACTCGCTGTGTTGGCCATTTTGTTGTTTATACTTCCTGTGCCATGAAATGTTCTCAGAAACCTGGTTTCTAATGGCACGTGCCATGGTAGCATCTCAGTGGATCCTTCACTCTCTGGCCCCTCAAATCCACCCTTACTCTGCAGAATGAGTGTTTCTTCAACACAAATCTGACTGTGTCTTCGAACTGTTTAAAAAACGTCAGTGACCCCCACTTCTCTCGGCAGAAGACCCAAACCTTTAATGGGGGGCCTATGCGTCTGTCCATGATCTGAGCCCCTTCCGTCTTCCTCACACTGTGCTTCGCCTCCAACTCCCTGACGGCTTCCCAGAGGCTCGGCTTCCCGCCTCTGCTCTGCACAGTATTTCTACACCCTCCTTCCTTCCCTACCCTAGGACCCTGCCTCCCCTACCACGTCTTGTCTCCATTTTCCTGGACTGATCTCAGAAGTTACCTTTTTTGGTTGGCGTCACAGACTGAATGTTTGTTTCTCCAAAGTTTGCATGTTAAAGCCCTAACCCCCAGTGCGATGGTCTTTGGAGGTGGGCCTTTGCGGGAGGTGATTAGGTTTAGATGAGGTCATGCGGCTGGGGCCCCAAGGATGGGATTAGTGTCCTTATAAGAAGAGGAAGAGACCAGAGCTTTCTCTCCACCCTGTGAGGATGCGGTGATAATGTGACCATGCGCAAGCCAGGAGGAGAGCCCTCACCAAGACCCCAACCATGCTGACACCCTTATCTTGGACTTCCAGCCTCCAGAACAACGGGGAATAGGTATCTGTTGTTTAAGCACCCCTGTCTGTAAAGCAGACCAAGACAGTGGTTTTCCTGAACTCACATACACAACCCCTTGTCACCGTCTGGTTAGCTGCCAGATACCCAGTCAGTATCCCCATCATGGCGCATGTTACCCAAACACTCAGTCAGTACCCCCATCATGGATTATGTTACCCAAGCACCCGG
This sequence comes from Acinonyx jubatus, assembly GCF_027475565.1. Classification (NCBI taxonomy): domain Eukaryota; kingdom Metazoa; phylum Chordata; class Mammalia; order Carnivora; family Felidae; genus Acinonyx; species Acinonyx jubatus. The sequence goes on along the minus strand of NC_069393.1, from coordinate 79,947,598 downwards.
GCAGTATGCCCATCGTGGTGTGTGCTATCCACGCATAACAGTTGATTTTCTTGTTGGTTTCCTAGGCAAAGTGTGAAATCTTTAAGGGCAGATACTGTGCACAGCTCATATCAGCATCTTCAGAGTCTGTTGGTACTTGACACATAGTAGGTTCCCAGAGATGTTTGAATTCATATTTATAAGAGTCCCTCACTTTTCAATTATTCCATTTCATTTACTTTTACCTTGGCTTTTGTTTTGGTCTAGTGCTTTTTCATTTAGGTTTGACGAAGGCTACAAAAGATTAAAAAAAATCATTTCCGTAGATAGGTTCACAGTCAAGGATCTCCCTCAGGTACTTGCATTTTCAAATGCTTGAAAATGTTGGTATAAACGATGGGCTCTTAGGCAGGTCTGCTTTTCCCAGAAATCTATGTGTCGTATCTCTTGGTTGATTCAGGCGTGCCCCGGTTTGTAAGTGGATGGTGCTCCCAGTTTGTCCAGGATGAAGGGCAGAGCCCTTTGCCGTGTGGCCTCAGTGAGATGATGCTCTAAACAGAGGCCAGGCTTTGGCCTGCAGCCCTCATGCTTATCCCTGCTCTATTCTGTCTGCCTGAAAACTCCCTTTAGAGTGCCCGCCTCCTGCCATATCCTGTCCTCACCCCACCCTTGCCTGGTTTCTGCTTTGCCCCCGCTCAGACATCCGGCCTCCTCTCCAGCAATCAGACGAGCTTTCCCCCCTCCATGTTCCTGGCACTGCTGTCCCCCCCACTCCTTCCAAGCGTGGCCCCCTCCCTACCCACCTCTCTTCTAGTGGCCCCAAGGAGGTGCTGCAAACGCCAGCCCTTCTATTTGAAGCTGTTTAAGACAGAGTTGATGGTCTCCTCTTCCACACTTGGCTTCTCCTCTGGGATTCCATCCATAAGAGCCGCAGGAGCCCTCCTGTGAGTGCCCGTTCCTGACCTCCATGTGTGAGGCCCTCCATCACCCATCTGATCCCTGCCGGGAGAGCCTTTCCTCAGCCCTGCCTCAAAACTACCTCCTTAGGGAAGGCTTCCCCGACCATCTCATGTAAGTAGGTACAAACTCAGTTAGTTGCTGTCCTTGCTCTCCGTTTCTTTCACACCATGCCTCGCCATTTTATTCATATGCTTGTATGTCTGCCTCCCCAACAAGACTGTCTCTTCCAAGAGGGTGGAGACCTCTCTCTTTTGCTCACCACTGTTGCCCAGAGTCTAGCACAGAAGCTTGTGTGAGAAGTACCAATGCCATCTGGGTGGGTAGATGAGGGATGGGGGGTAGACGGGTGGAGGGTGAATAGGTGGGGGTGGCTAGGGCCAACCCCTTGAAGCAGATGGTGTTGATGAGACCCCTGTGTTCTCTGCCTCCCTTTTGCATTGTCTTCTTGGGCATCTGGCCCTTCCTTACAAGGTCCTAATGTCCTCCTATTTCCAGGGAGGGAGACATTGGCCCCAGTTAGCATCTTCTGAATTCTCCAAATTGAATTTCCGGAACTGGTTTTGTGAGAGCCAACCTCCCATACTGTCCTTGCCCTTCTGAAGCCCCCTCCCCCACGGAGTCAGCGTTAGTCTGTGTCACCAATAGAATGAGGTGCTAGTGACGGCATATGATTTTACGCTTTCCACCTTGGTCTCGTGGACCTCTCACTTGGGGGGGAACCGGCTGCCACGCCCTGAAGATACTTAAGCGGCCCTGTGGGGGAGTGGGTCGTCCGGCCGACGGGCACCACCACCAGCCGGGTGTGTGAGCGTGTCCTCCAGCCCCGGTCAAGCCCTCGGGTGACGGCGGCCCCCGCTGGCCTCCGGCTGCACCCTCCTGAGACACCGCAAGATAGAACCTCTCAGCTGAGCTGAGCCAAGTTTCTACCCACAGAAACTGTAAGCCAAGTAGCAAGCTGGAATGCTGACTTCAACTGAACAAAAGCGGCCGCCTCCCACATAGAAGGGAGGCGGGGAACTGGGGGAAAAGCATCCACTGAAAGGAAAAAAGCCAACACCAAGTCCAAAGCCTCGACTGCAAATCGCCATTCCCGACGGTGCGTCCACGCAGGTACAGGTTGCGGGTGAACGTGGCCGGCAACGAGAGGGCGCGGTTCGTGGTTTGTGAGAAACTAAGTCGCGCTGATCCCAACAGGGTGGACGAGACTAATGTCTCCTGGGAGAAGACAGGAAAGCCACTTGTTCTTGAGGCAGAGGAAAGGCTAAAGTAACAAACAAACCTAGTGTTTAAGGAAGGCGGCCGCGATCTTGGTCTCATGTTTGGCTTATTTTTTAGATTTAATTACAAAGGATTCAGAGGTAGAACCTAAGAAGAGGTTTCTGTGTGTGTGTTTCCCTCCTTCTCGCGGGCCTCACCACAGGCACGCCTCCTCCCTGAAGCCTTCCCTGACCACCCAGGCTCTGCTGACCCCACAGTCTCTGAATCCCTCAACCACGTGGTCAAGACCACCTGGCTGCACATAGTGCTTCTCCTTTAGTGTTTGTGTGTTGAGGGAAGACCGTGATCTAAATTCGGCCACATTCATCCAGAGGCACAGTCGGGTTCTAACATCAGGAGTGGTGATCTCCTGGGGGTGGAGGGGTGGGGGGCAGGTATACCCAAGTACCCATCTTCCACCCATCTTGGGGTCCCCCAGCTGGTGTTCCTGCTACAGGTTTCTTGGTCCTTCTCTCACATCTTCTTCTTATGGTCTTTTTTTTTTTTAATGTTTATTTATTTATTTTGAGAAAGAGAGCGTGGGAGGGGCGGAGAGAAAGGGAGAGAGAGAATCTCAAGCAGGCTCCACACTGTCAGTGCAGAACCTCACTTGGGGCTCGATCCCACCAACGGTGAAATCATGACCTGAGCCAAAATCAAGAGTTGGACTCTTTTTTTTTTTTTAATTTTTTTTTTTTAACGTTTATTTATTTTTGAGACAGAGACAGAGCGTGAATGGGGGAGGGTCAGAGAGAGAGGAAGACACAGAATCCGAAACAGGCTCCAGGCTCTGAGCAGTCAGCACAGAGCCCGACGCGGGGCCTGAACTCACGGATGGTGAGATCATGACCTGAGGTGAAGTCGGACGCTTAACCGACTGAGCCACCCAGGCACCCCTCTTTATTTTTTTTTTTAACATTTATTTATTATTGAGAGACAGAGAGAGGCAGAGCATGAGCAGTGGAGGGGCGGAGAGAGGAGGAGACACAGAATGCAAAGCAGGCTCCGGGCTCCGAGCTGTCAGCACAGAGCCCGACACAGGGCTTGAATCCACGGACCGCAAGATCATGACCTCAGCTGGAGTCGGATGCTTAACCTACTGAGCCACCCAGATGCCCCAAGAGTTGGACTCTTAACCGGCTGAGCCACCCAGTGTCCCCAGTTCTTCTTGTGGTCTTAACTGTACTGCCAGTGTATCACCTCTAGCATTGTGCTGTTTTTTGAATCAGCATCTTTGGAGAATGGGTTCAGAAGGAGTGAACTGCCCTCTCTCCGTCTCTCCTTCCCCGGTTAAGCTGCTACCTTCATTCAGCAAACATGGATAGAATGTGTAAGGTTGCCCCATAAAACACAGGGTGCCCGGTGAAATTTGAATTTCAGATAAGCCACAAATAGCTTTTGAGTTAAACGTATGTCCCATGAGGTATTTGAATTTGCCATCCATATATAACTAGATTGTGTTTATTTTGTCTTTTTTCCCTAAATCTGGCAACCCTTATCATCCGCTCTGTGCCACACCGTGTGATATAAAGATGAGTAAAATGTCATCCCTCCCCCGTGGGTTGTCAGCCCGGTGGAAGAGACAGCCTACCTAAAGAAAACACTTCCCCTACGACTGTGCTGGAACCACACCCATCATGGGGAGAATGAGAAGGACCCCAAAATCCAGTGCACATGGGATCGTAATATTTCAGGGATACAGCTTGGAGAAGGCTTCCTGGAGGTTTTTGTCTTTTAGTGAACCTCAGTGTGGATGGACACCCCCTAAAGGCAGGAACCTCATCTTTTTAGGATGCGCAGTAGCTGCTGAGCAAAATTGTAGTAGCTCTTCTCGTCATAGCCCACAGTTTCATATTTTGATCGCTTCTCCCCAAACAGACATAGTTCAGCTCTTGAAAAATTTCCTGGGCATGTGCTACTTTGCATTATAGCCTTACACCTTTATTAATGGAGTCAGTGTTTTATAGCTTCCTGTTGAAAATGAGACAGGGCATCCCCAGTGGTGATTTACAATCAAAGGCAATGTCAAGGCATTTCTATTTTTTGGAGTTAACCCTACGTTCCTGGCTTTCTGCCCCTGCCTCAGCCACCAGCCATTTCAGAAGCAGCTTGTGGCTCCTGAAATCTGCTTTTTCACCTTGGATTTTCTGGGTAACTGTGGCAGCCTGGTTTGACCCTACCACTTGCCTGGAAGAGCTTTTGGCAAGGTAGGCAATGGTGTTGGTGAATTCCTTGCCCTTCTCGTAGTCTGTAGGATTTTTAGCTTCTTGCGTATTTGTAGTTGCTGATCTCTGTCTCCTCCAACTGCTGCCCCCTGGATTTCTTGGCTCTTGGTTTTCCCTTATTCTCATCCTACCTCCTTCGCTGTTCCTGTTCTCCCCCCACCAGCCTTCTGAATCTATGCAGTTCACGAGGTCCCGTCTTTTGCCTACTTCCTCTCATGGCATTCTCTCTCTAGAACCCTTCACCTTCTCGAGGGGTGCTACCCTCACCTTTATTGTGACAAAGTCCTCACCACCAGCCCTGATCTTCTGCAAGATTCAGGTCCGTATTTCCAATTGTCTTCGATCATTTCAGTCTGGATATTATGCCATTCTCTCCAGCTGCTAGTCCTCAGAAGTGAATTGTTTGTTTGTTTGTTTCCTCTTGAAAGCTGAGTGGCTTGCTGAAGCCCATATTTGGCTTGTGATACAGCCAATTCCTAAGCACGGATTCCCACCTCATGTAATACAGTAGGAGCCCTTTAACTATGTCTCCACCCTCTGAACCCAGCTCACCATCTAGCCTCTAGCTTAGAATGGACTGTAGCTGAGAAGGACGATCCATTGTCACAAATTACCTGATGAACAAACTGACTCTTGGTTACGAGTGACAGAAAACCAACTAAAGCCTGCTTATGTTGAACAGCGATTTTTTTTTTCTATTTCCCAAACTGGAAAGTCTTGGGGCATGTTCCTGGCTTCAGCCATGATAGGCTCCATCCGGGGACTCGACCAATGTCCTCAAGGTTGGCATTTGTTCCCTACATCTCTTAGCGCCTTCCTGTTAGCTTTGTTTTGAGAGAGACCTTAAGTTCATAGTGGTAAGATGACTGCCAACAACTCCAGTCTTGTATCCCCTTCTCTGCAACGCCAGCTGCAGACATTCTCATCCTCTGCAAAGTATGAGTCCTCAGATTGAGTCTCTGCGAACTAATTTGGGTTATGTGTCTACATTGGGAATGATCAGTGTAACCAGAAGCAGGGAATAGGTGACGAATAAAGCCTGGGCCGTATGTTCACCTTTGGCATGGGGAGGAGGAGATCGTCAACCATAATCCCAAAGACTGAACGGGAGAGTGGTGATTCCCCAAAAGAACCCTGGGTTCTGGGACTGTGTGAGAGGAGAATGGAAGAGAAGCAGGAAAAAATGGCAAGCCGTCTACTCAACTGTATAAATGCATCTCTGCGATTGTCCCAGATGAGGCTTCATGACAGCTGACGTGCATCATTCTTGGGCTGATAAGTGATGAGGTCTGACCTTCAGCTATGGATATAATATTAAAAGGACATCAACATGTCACAGCTGTTATTTTCGGTTGCTAACTATGAGATGATAATACTTCTTATCTGAGAAGAGATGTTCCAGTGTGCCCCCATTATAAAGTACACCAGGCATCAGTCACTTTGCAGAGGGTATTTTTGAACTTCTAGGCTATAGTTTGAGGGCATTTCCTCACATAGGAAGTTAACATTTGGAAAAAGTAGTCAAAATAGCGCTTACTCAACACCCAAATTAATTTTAAACCATGACTGTATACAAGCTCACTTTTATACTCTCCGTTAAAAATGCTAAGTCAATCAGTATTGAAAGTAAGATTTCACTACTGGGGGTGTTTAAAGTAGTCAAGGAAAAAGTCTGTGTTGTTGTCAAGTTTCCTTGACTTCAGTAATATAAATTTACACGTAAATTTAGGAGGGGCTTAAAAGGGGTTGGGAAGGCGGGGTAAAATCCTCCATGCTTCAGGGATGAGATCCAGCAAGAGGAATGAGGCTTGCAACGATCACGTGACTGGTTTCCCCTCTCATGCCAGATAGGGAAGCTAAAGAGTAAGCTTCAAAACTCCAAAAGATAGAAAGGAACCTCTTCTACAGTCTTTCAGGGTCTATAAGGACCTCCAGACTCTCCATCAGAAGCCTAGGAGAGTCACTCTCAAGGCATAGGCACTCACTGGAGGTGGGCTGGGTCTTATTAAGAGTGCAACCCAGCCTTGACTCAGCTCAACTTCCAAGCAGGTGAGGGACTGATTTCATTGGTCCAATCTGCCCTCTCCCGGGTGAAAAATATCATCTGGAGCCTCGGTGGTACTTTCATATACAATAGCTGTCATGAAATAAAAATTGACTAGACATGCAAAAAGAAGCCATAAATTGTGACTGACAATCAGAAAACAAAAACAAATAATAAAAGCAGTGTAATGAATGATCCAGATACTAGAATTAGTTGAGAAGGACTTAAAAATAATTAGGATTGGTATGGTTTAAAAAAGAAAAAGCTAAAAATGGAGAAAAATATGTAGAGATTCAACAGTTTGGAGTATACAAAACAAATGGACATCATTTGACTGAATAAAGGACTATCTAAAATATTCATTGGAAAGTTTAACAGCAGAATGCAAACAGAGGAAGTTAAGAATAACAGACTTGAAGACAGAGCAATACAAGAAAATAAAACACGGATAAAGACAGATGGAAAGAAAATAACTTAGCATATGGAACAGCCAAAAGTCCAACTTGCATGTATGAAGTTTCCCACAAGGAAAGGAGAGAGAGGTTGGGGCAGAAGCATCCTCTAAAGAAATAACGGCTGAGAATTTTTCAGAAGTGATGAGAATCAGCCCATACTTGCCAGAAGCTCAATCAAGCTTAGTTCCAATGAAGATAAATACAAAGTAAAGCCCATAGAACTGTTGAAAATTAAAGTGCAAGAAAATCTTTCAAACATCCAGAGGGGGAAAAAAAAAGACTTTCAAAGGAGCAAAATTAAGACTTTCATTTGACTTTGAATGGAAATATGCTAGCAAGAAGAAAATGAGAAGACATCTTGAAAGGGCAGATGTGAGCTATCAGGAAAAAGCTGTTATGATTATCCCCATGTAAATTGTTGTGTGGACATATTTTCTTGGGAAAACATTTAGGAGTGAAATTCTCATTTCAAATGGAAATTCCGATTTCTAAGATGTTGTCACACTGGATTCCAAAGTGGTTGCACCATTTTGCTTTCCCACCAGCGGTGTGCGTGTGTTCTGTTGATCCAGTTCTCACCAACACTTGGTATTCTCAGTCTTTTTAATTGCAGTAATTCTAACGGATGAATATTTGTACCTCATTGTGGTTTTCGTTCCTTAATATCTAATGGAACTGACCATTTTTGCATACACTTGTTGGCCGTTCAAGTATATTTTTGAGGGAATACTAGGTAGATGTTTGTTCGGAGTGTTTTGCCCATTTTTTAACTGGGTTGTTTATACTCCTCTTGGGTGGTAACAGTTCTTTACGTGTCCTGGATACAAAATCTTTGCATTGCAAGTATTTTCTCACACCCTGTGAGAAAATCTGTTTTCTTAATAATGTCTTTCAAGGAGAAGAATTGTTAAAAATTGAAACCCAATTTATCAAATAATAGTATTTCACTTTCCATGGTCTGTCATTTTCCATCCTTTCGCTTTTAACCTGTCTTTATCTTTATATTTAAAGTCGACTTCTTGCTGACAGCGTCTAGTTAAGTCCTGCTTCTTTCAGTCTGACCACCTCTGCCTCTTATTGTAACAGTTGCTATTTATTTTCTACTTCTCCATTTGGTTTTATGCTTATTTTTCCTACTTTGTTTTAGATTAATGTAGAGTTTTGGCATGTTTGTGTGTGTGTGTGTGTGTGTGTGTGTGTGTGTGTTCCATGTTTCTACACGGTTGGTTTCTTAGTTCTTTGTCTTCATTTGTTTATTGTCTTATTTATTCATTTTTGGCGTTTATGTGAAACAGAGTCTTTCTCACAGTTCTGAACCACAGAAGACAAAAAAATGAGTTCGGTGTCTGTTTTCTCAATTCTCCCAAGAATGGTGCATAACCAGCACCACTCTCAGTGTAGAGGAGAGAAGTGAATTCATCCCGGATAATTGATATCTGACGGCATTACAACTTAATCTCTGGAGGAAGTGTGATTGAGAAAACCTGTGGAATTACTAATATACATCTTTAATGTATTTATAGTCTGTTGTCTAATATTATACCATGGTGGGAGAATGAAGTCTATCTTTAGTCTAGGGTCTTCACCCTCCTGTGAACAAGCCAATTTGAAGTATAATGTAAGGTGATCGCCTAGTTAGGAGAAGCAAGGTGAGGCATTATGTTGCAGTTAATTAAGGAACACCAGCCACCACGGGTAAAGATGCTTTGCTGAGCACCATGAGTCTGTCTCAAAGTGTGTGTGTGTGTGTGTGTGTGTGTAGAGGCCAGTACTCAAACTTCTTGTTTCCTTGTCCTGCTGGATAGAAATAATCTCCCTTTCCCATGTTCCCTGGTTTTGCTCAAACCATTATACCTTACCTCAGAATGTTCCCAAAAACTAGGAATAGGGTAAGACCTTCTTAATTGTCCTGAGTATCTTAAGCAGAAGGTGCTGTATGTGGATTTTCTCGTCTTAGGGAAGAATTTAATGACCTGTCTTGGGAAACGACCTGGGACCCTTGTATCAGCTGTCACATTACTCTTTCTAATCAGATTTCTACAGTTATGTAACTGTTGCCACTAATCAAGTCTAATTTAATAAGGGGGAAAATGAGAGTTTTGCTTAGAAAAGCTGCCCAAAGATGTTTGCCCTTTTCCAAAAACAATGACAACAGCTTCTCTTCTGTTAGGGACATATATAGGTTAGTATGAGCAACTGGAAAGACCAAAAGGATGAAAAGCACACCGTGATGAATGGGGATTTGATAGCAACATGTGAAAAGGAATCTCTATGTTGCCTGATGCAGCAGTGGTCCCCTTGTGCTTAACCATTAATTTCATGTATGTAAAAGTGCTTCGCACATCAAATATAAGAAATTATCAAATCAGCCCCCCTTCCCACACCCCTATGTCTGCCACACATCAGTGCCCTCCCGGGCCCTCAGTTTTTCTACTCTGCTCTGTCGTTGGCTTATGTTCTCCATTTATCCTTAAGCGCCAGCCTGCTCCACTGGTGTGTCCTCCCCTCCCTCCCTCCTCTCTTGTATCGATCACTCTTTTCCTAGCATTACAGCCAGTGCATTCAACTAGTAGAATTAGGAAGTTATGAGGATTTCATTGCATTGAGACTCAAAAATACAGTTCAGACATTTACAATTCTGGAAAGATTGTTCCTTGGTAATGGTGTGTGTTGCCTATTTAAAAACCTTTCTCTTTGTTTCTAAAAGTCACTTTTTAAAAACAATTTTTTAAGGTTTATTCATTTTTCAGAGACAGAGCATGAGTGGGGGAGGGGCAGAAAGAGAGGGAGACATAGAATCCAAAGCAGGCTCTAGGTTCCGAGCTGTCAGCACAGAGCCCGACGCGGGGCCCCGAACTCCCGGATGGCGAGATCACGACCCGAGTGGAAGTCGGACACTCAACCGATCGAGCCACCCAGGCACCCCTAAAAGTCACTTTTCATTGGTGATTTATAATTGAGTATAACAGGATTCTCTTCATTGGTGGTTTCCTTTTTAAAAACAACTGAATACAAACTGACTTTAGACAGGAGACAACTGTGCTTTTACTTACACTGGTAGAGATCATTTCAAATTCTTAAGACCTCTTCTGCCCTCCTGTACCTCAGGCCTCTCTACTCATTGTCCTAAGTGTCCTCATGCAAGGGGTAAATTCTTCCCGTCTATCTGCGTTCTTTTTCATTAAAATAATTTCTGTTTGTGCTAAAACTCATTCGTCATCCTCAAAATATCATAAAAGGCCAATTATTTTCTAAAAAAATGCTGACTTTCTATCTTCAGCCCAAAGTCCATGAGATTGCATGCAAAAGGAAGACGGGTCCAGAAGCACATCTGTGATCACAATAACAAGTTAGTGAGGATTTCATCTGAGCCCCCATCTTATAGAAAGATAGTCTGTAGGCTGGAGGCTGTGCTTGCCGAGTTTGGCACAGAAACAAACCTGGTGAGGCAGCATGAAGAGTTTGGAAAGATGAAAGCATGTGGGGGTCGGGTTTGAAGAACAATAAAAGAATTAAGCCAAATGATTATTTGATTTAAGCATCAGTATTGGATGACCCTGAGAATCCCTCTGGAGAACACACTGCAGATTGCTGCTTCTCTGGAGAATGTTGAAATTTTAGATAAGGCCAGGATGTTTTTGCACACGATTTGTACTTGAAATTTTTCTTAAGTGGCTCAAGCTGTCCCATGGTCATGATACGTGGCATCCACGTATGTTCCTTAAATTTGAACTAGATTAAGTGATTAGGCCCGGGTCACAGAGTATGAATGAGGATTAAAGAGGCAGAGTATTAACTATTCCTTGAAATTAGGAAAGACCACAGTGTTTGCAAAGGGCGATGTCATCTACTTGGATGAGAGGAGACTCGACCAATGTGTTTTCCTCTTCTGAGGGTTTCTCAGTGAACCCATGGCGGCCCCCGGCTTTCTGTTGCTCAGGATTAAATACAAACTTCTGATGATTGCCCTCAAATCTTCCTGCCAAATGGTCACACCCTACAAGTCTTGATCTGAAAAAAATACACCTCCCCCTCCCAAAATCCACTGTCCAGCCATATCAGCCACCCGACTCCTCATCCCCCAACCCCTTCCTTTTGGCTGTCTCCAAGCATTTGCACATTTGACTCAGAAACATTAAAGTTTTCCTTCCTCCCTCCCCAGCACGCCCTCATGAGAACTGAAGACTGTCTCTTACAGAAAACCTCCCCGGATTAAATACGTATCAGTCTCTTTTCCAACGTACCGTCATTTCTAGGGCCGTGTGAAACTACATTCACACTGATGTAGATTGAATGTAGCTATATTTTGGTCAGCTTTCTCCCATTCAAAGGTGGTCTTAAAAATACGTAACACATCTGTCTACATATTTAAATAAAATAATGAGAAAGAGTGCTATGTAGTCGAGGAGTTTGTTAGTGCTTACTAAGTTATAGACTGTCTGGTTAAATACTGCTATTTCTGAAGAAAAATATAATACCCGGGCTTCTCAACTGTGGCACCGTTAACATTTTGGACAGGGGAAGTCTTTGGTGGGAGGCAGGGGCTGTGCTGTCCTGTGCTTTCTGGGATGTTCAGCAGCATCTCTGGTTTCTACCACCCCTCACCTAGTCATGACAACCAAAATTGTCCTGAGACATTGCCACATGTCCTCTGGGGACAGAATCACCCCGGGTCCATAACCACGGATTTCAACCTACCTGCTGAAGCAGTTGCTTGTTTTTGAATACTGGGTTTTTATCCAACAGATGGAGAGGGAAAGACTTGTTGACAGGAAACCTGTGGGCCCCCTCAGAAGTTGGCCCTTTTCGTCACGCTGAGGTTGTGGACCCTCATGAAATATGCCAGCAGCCTCTGTATGTGAGCAGCAAGCACTTTCTGTGCAGATGTGTGAGAAGAATTGTTCACGCAACCTGCGGAGACTGTTAGGTCAGGGCTTTAAAAAGTTATTTTTATTTGTCTGTTTAGAGTTTGATTCTCTAGTCAGGTCAGTTTTTTGTGTTTCCTATTAATAAAATGTGAGATGCTTTATTAATACGTTCTGTAGTAACTAAAATCAGAGTCTACGTTATTAGTAGAACCACTGAAGTGGAACGTCAGTGTTCTAAACGTGTGTGTCGACCAAATATTATATATAAACATGTGATCGATCATTGCTCTATAAAGATGATCTTCCCCTCCAAGTTGTGATACAGATATGTGCAGAAGTTATTGCCTGGGTCAAGGGGGGGTAACTCTTAGCTCAGAGCTACTGAAGTGGTAACGGGGAGCGGGAAGAGGCCCCAGTGACAGCAGAAGCACTGACCTTCTCGGCTGTATCACCACAACGCCGTGCCAAGGTTAATGGGGTGGGATGGGGTCAGGCAGGCGGAGGGAAGCAGCAGTCTCCTTCTTTCTTCTCTAGGCCACCTTGGACCTGACCTCAGCTCTCGGCCAGAGCGAGGGGACAGCAGCTGTAGATGGTGCGTAGCATTCAATGGTTAGAGATCCTAGCAAAATTCCTCCAGTCCCGGAATGCAGCATGCTGACATCTGAAATAGAAGATTGCACGTTTCACGAATAAATTCAGAATATTTTATACAACAAAGGCCTGGAGAATAGGAAACAGAGTTAAAGGGAATAATCTGAAGTTGGTAAAGAGAGTAACAGTGATGGAGGGATAGGAGAGAAAAAAGCCGTGTGTTAACAGCAATAAAATATTAGAAGAGTATGCATAAATTCCAGGTAACATTCATCTATGTGCTATTTTTTATTAACAGTCAGGGTTGTTTTGTAAAAAAATATGTATATTTGTGCCAAAGAAATAGAACCAGAGTTCAGCTCTGCCAGTAACGAGCCTGGTGACCTTGAGCAAGTTGCCGAATTTCCCGGAGGGTTTCTTCTTCATCCATAAAGTGGGCGTCTTTATCTCTGTGGTCCTTGTGCCTGCACAGTGCATGGCATATAATAGACTCTCTATAGATTTGTTGAATGAACACATGAAAACAAAGAAACAGGTGCAGCCAAAAGACGTCTGGACTCTATCTCTAGTGATGCTGTTCTAAACAGTAACACCCAGGGCTGGGGTCATGGGGCTTCTTCCACTTGAATAATATGTCACTAGAAGTGACAGCGATCGGAAGTGGACATGAGCAACGTGTAAACTCCTACGTGCTCATTGACCGGGTTATAGATACTTCCTCTCTCTCTTGTTATTGTTGCAAACTGCCTTTAACTTTCATTTAAAGTTTCCCACCTTTAACTCTTATCTAAATCTTATTTAACTCTTACCTCTTCATTTCTTCCTGCATCTCCAAGTAACCGTCAAGGGTAAATTTTCCTTTCACCTGAAGAAAAGCCCCGAGTATTCCTTTAATGCACTCTGTTGCGTTTGAATTTTCTCAATTTTTATCCATCTAAAAATATCTTTATTTCACTTTCAATTTTGAAGGCTATTTCATGAGATATAGAACTTTGGGTGGAAACTATTTTCTTTAAGCATTATTATATATTCCGTTGTTTTCTGTGATATCATCTGCCAATTATCGTTGCTCCTTTTAAAATACTATATTTTTTCTTCATCTCAGTTTTTCAGAAATTTTACTAGGTTAAGATGCAGTGTTTCTTTTTATTTGTAGTGCTTTGGATGCATGGTGTTTTTTAAAATGTGGGTCTTGATGTCTTTTGCCAATTTTGGGAAATTCCTCATTATGTGTTATTCAAATATTGCTTCCACTGTGTTTCCTCCTGTCTCATTTTCTGTGTCTCTGATTGCACACGCACAGACCTTTCACCAGATCTTGTGTGTCTCCTTAGCCCCTTTCTCAAGAGCTTCATCCCTTTGTCCCTTTATACGTTAGTCCTGCATATTTTCTTCTGACCTGTTTTCCACTCTACCATTTCTCTCTACAGCTGTGTTGAAACTGCTGCGGAACCTGTTCATTGAGTTATACTTTCCAACTGTAGAATATTCAGGGGGCTCTAGTTCTTTCCTGAAAGGCTTGTTTTTTAATTCTCTGAACCTATTAAGCATCATAGCTTTAATGTCTGTTTCTGTTGGCTCCATTAGCCGAATCTCCTATACATCAGTTTCTCTTTCCCGTTGTTTCTTCTGCTTTTTGCTGTCTTCTTCTTGGTGTCCACTTAGTCCTGGTTATTTTATGTGTCAGACATTGTGTATGAATGTGTAAAATAGTTTGAGACACTGGATATGACTTACGTCTAAACTGGGGCACTCGTGATCAGGAACTGAGCTGGTTTCAATCTCTGTGAGGATTAGTCTACTTCTGACTCACCCTTTCTCCTAGAGTGTAGCATTTCAGAATCCCAACCCAAAGTCCACAGTCAAGGGGTTTATCAGTACCACCTTGTAGCAGACTCTGATATCCTTTCTTTGTCCCCTTCACCCTGGTGAATCTGGTGGAGATCCTGCTCAGGTTTCAACCTCTCAACTGCTTCTTCAGACGCCCAAGGTGGAAAAGTTAACCTCCAATTCTGGTATCACACCATGGGTTTCCTTTTTCTACCTGGGTAATGGTCCCATAATTCTTTATTATTTTGGAAACTCTATGTTGTCTTTAAGTAGAATTTATATATATTTTGCCCACCTTTTCTGGTTGTTTTCAGTGGGGGGACGAGTCCAAATTATTCAGAGCATCGTCATCAGAATCAGAACCTCCCTATTCTCATTCTAGCAACTTAATAACTTTGTAATATCATTTCCTGTGGTTCCGGTGTCATTTTTGTAGCTATTCCCCTGGGGTAAACATGTAGGTGTTTTCTGACTTTTCGGCATGAACTATGCGAAGTGTCTTTCAGTTTCTATTTGTGCCTACTTTGCTGGTTATTTCATTTAGATTAATTCTTAGGAGAGGAATTATTGAATCAAATATATGTATAATTTAGAGAAGTATTATAACTATTTCCAGATTGCTCCAGGGAAGGCTGTACCAATTTACACTTGTACCAGCTGTGCATGAAAGTGCCCATTTCTTGGCACTTCACCAACACTGGAATATCCTACTTTAATAAGCCTGGCACAGCCCCAAATAGCTACCAGGTTAGGCAAAGAGTTATGGCTCTTAAAGTTCTCAGTAATTTGAAACAATGGGTCAAAAGTCATAAAAATAAATCAGTAAGTAAAATAACAAGGCCTGCGTTTCAAAAAAAAATAATAAGCAGGTCTAGGATAATAGCCATTGATAGGATAAAGGGGGCGGGATCTTGGTAGATGAAAAGTCAATGGAATCCTGGGCCAAATTTATAGTCCTTGAAGGTACAGATCAAGGAGGAGAAGGAGTCTCACTGAACTCTAAATTAGGTGTCTTGTATCTGAAATAATGCAACCACGGCTGGGTTTTAAGAACCTGATCCACTTGACATGGTTCCAGAATAGGGTCCCAGAATGGTGAATGGTCTATAACCATACCAGGTAGAAAGGAGTGGAAGGGACAGGGGTGTGTAGTTCCCACAAAAGATGTATTTGGGGGAGGGACTGATGACTTTGCATGACTTTGAAAATGTAGTTCTTTTCAACAGCATATTCAAAATCAAGGAAAAAGAGGTTACCTACCAAGCATTTTATTTTAAAAAAATATTCTGGTGCACATTTCCTGAGAGATCCCATCAACAGGAATGGATATGAGCCTGCTGTTCTCTCCAGCCACTGCCTCTCGTGAAACCTGCCTGCCAGCACTTTGAATTGTTTCTCGCAGACAGGGTGTGTAGATGCCTGATTTCGCCACAGAGCACGTGCACGTGTCCCTATTGTTCAGTGCGTCATCACAGTGATTTATTTTTACCTTTTATTGTCAGACGAAGAGAGATTGGCTTGCCTTCTGTCTTCTCCACAGTCCATGTTTTTGTTTTGTTTTGTTTTCTTTCCTTCTTTCCTTCCTTCCTTCCTTCCTTCCTTCCTTCCTTCCTTCCTTCCTTCCCTCCTTCCCTCCTTCCCTCCTTCCCTCCTTCCCTCCTTCCTTCCCTCCTTCCTTCCTTCCTTCCTTCCTTCCTTCCTTCCTTCCTTCCTTCCTTCCTTCCTTCCCTCCTTCCTTCCTCCCTCCCTCCCTCCCTCCCTCCTTCCCTCCTTCCCTCCTTCCTTCCTTCCTTCCTTCCTTCCTTCCTTCCTTCCTTCCTTTCTTCCCTCCTTCCTTCCTCCCTCCCTCCCTCCTTCCCTCCCTCCCTTCCCGAGAGAAAGCATGAGCAGGGGAGAGGGGCAGAGAGAAAGAATTGTAATCAGGCTCCATGCTCAGCATGAGCTTGATCCCACGACCCTGGGATCATGACCTGAGCTGAAATTGAGGGTAGGATGCTCAACCGACTGAGCCATCCAGATGCCCCCATTTTTTCTTTACAAGCAGTACCCTTCTTAGATAGGAAAAAAAAAAGTACACGTGGAATGAGGGCAGGAGTATGTGTATGCTTTTGTGAGGAGGGAGAGACTCCTTTAGAATTCTTGCAAAGGGATTTATTAGCCCTTCTTTTCTTGGAAAACTATGGTGGACCATTTGGATGAGGTTCTTATGAATAATTCTTTTTTCCTAACAGTTCCAACAGAAGAATGGCAGTATATATGTGTGTCCGTGTATTTTGATGTTCTGTTTTGTTAACAAGATGGAAACTGGATTGTAAGAATGGGGATTTTTTGCTGGATTGGAGGGCAAAAATATATTTGTAGACCAAAGAGATGGAGGTAGGCTCAGTACGAATGTCTACGTAGTGTACCCCTTACTGTCAGTCACGCTAAGTGCCTCCCATGTGCTAGCCCTGCCCAGATACGGACATAAACCATGCCTCTTGATCCTCCCGGCTGGTATTACTATGATTTATAGGCAAGGAAACTGGAGCTCGGAGAGGCTAACTAGGACTAAGTCACAGAGGTAGTTAGTCATGGGGCTTGGGTTTGACCTCAGGTCTGTGTGAGCCTGGCTTACTGGGGGAGCTGAGGAGGCTGTAATGAAAAAGTGAGTTCTAGTTCAGTGTGAAGCTGCTGGTGGGCTTAACTGATCACTTCCCTTTATCTTCCACTAAGTAGATTTCCTATTTATCAGAATTAGCAGGAAAACCTTAATTTAAACCTTATGACCGTGCAGCAAGTTATATATTTCCTTATTTCAGTGCACCTTAAGGTAAGACACTGGTTTATACTTAAGAAAAATACACACACACACACACACACACACACACAATTTTGTTTGTACCAAATTTCTTCTAACCAGTAACTCATCTGAAATCTTTTCTGAGCTATTTTCTGGGGTACCAATAAGAGATTTTTCAGCAGGGTTTCAGGTATCCCTGTATGACATCCTGTCTCTAGAAAATAATGGGATTTTGGCCTTGGTTAAAAATCTTGTAGGTCAGTCATAAATTATTCATACTCCATGTGCTTGGTCTGTTAGCTGCGTTGTCTTCTTTTTTTCTCTTTTACTTTTTGTCAAGTCAACATTACTTAGTTTTAAAGTCCAGGTAAATTGACTCTTTGTCCAGTTTTGCACAGTTGTTGTTCATAGAAATGTAGCCACTCCTTCCACTTCCCGTAGGACCGGGAACGAGCCCCTTGTGCGCTCTTGGCTGTCATCCCAAAGGCAAAGCCATGGCCAGTGTCAGTGGTGGAAGGGAAGGCACAGGACTGACTGTGAAGTTCAGTTTCATATCCACTTGAAGGCAGCCAGTATTGTCCTTGTAGAAACCCTACAGTTTCCACAGTGGCCCTTTTCAGTGCCGTCTTCCATGGTTTAGTTTAAGACAGGCTAGTCCAGGGGGGCCCAAAACAGGCTAAGGATTTGGTGATGCTTCCTCAAAGACTGTTTTCTGTATCAAGGATGAGATTAAATGCCTAACTCTGTCAACACAGCATCAATGGCAAAATAGCCAATATATTCATTTGTTCAGCAAACAAGATATGGTAATGAATTTGAGCTTGGTAGCCAAGGGCAAAATTTGGTTAGCAGGACAGACGGCCTGTACTTAAGTCATGTAAATAATTGGTGAAGGAATGCGTGAGCAATATTTTTTAAATGTATCGATCAAGGTAATCAAAGCAACAAGCATTGGTTTTGTGCTTCGTACCTACAAGAAGGCGGTGCCGGAGGCATCTTGATGGGGTTTCAAAGTTGGCTCAGGCTTCAAGGAGCTTATAGTTCTGTGATCATAAAGCCAGGGGACAGAACCAACTCTACCCCCGGCAGAATGTGGATGTATGGCTTCAAGCGTAGAGAGGAGAGTTCTACCTAAGCCACCAAGCGGGGAGCGTCTCAGGGACCCTAAGGGATGGGGCGCAGCTCACAAAGTAGCAGGGAAGGTGAGAGAAGGAAAGGTGTGCTCATCCCATCCTTCTGTGTATGTTTACAGTCATCCTATTTCTGTCCTCATCCTTTTTAACTTTAGACAAGAGATTCCGGTGAACTTGAATGCCACCAGGAGCCAGGCTGGTGTTATGAACGAGTGAGGCTGGCCGGGCGTAAGATGGTCTGTTACCTCTGCCCTGCAGCCGCTATGGGCAGACCCACTAGGTGGGGGCCGGGAGAGCTGGCAGCTTCTGTTCCATCTTGGCCGATCGTTACCACCCGATGGGCAAGCCCAGGGTTGCCGGTTTCCTCCTGTTTTTCCCCGCTGAGAACTCCGCGTCCAGATTTGTCTGAGGATTCTCCTGAGTCTTCATGTTAGCAACTGAATCAGCCTGACGGCACTAGGTGCGTGCACTTGGGGCCAAACCGTCGATGGTTGCAGGCCGAGGGGGCCTCACGAATTGCCACCCTGGGAAACCACACTGCGTCCTAGCACAGCGGTGCTGAAAACGTGGTCCCTGCACCAGCTGCATCATCACCACCTGGGAACTTGGTAGAATCACAGATGCCTGGGCTTCATCCCGGGTCTGCTGAGTAAGAAACTCTGTGATGGGCCCTACAGTCTGTGTTCCAGCAAGCCCTCCAGGTGGTTTTGGGGCTCAGTCAGGTTCGAGCATGTTGTTTTGTTTACATTTTTTATTGGCTGGGGAAAAAAAAAAGAGAAGAATGATATCTGATGATATGTAAAATGATATGAAAGTCGCGTTTCAGTTTCCATAAATAAGGTTTTCCTGGCCATAGCCGTGCTGGTTCATTTACCTTTTGTTTCTGGCTGTCCTTGCATTGCACGGGCAAAGTGGGAGCGTCAGGACAGGGGCCATAGCTGACACTATTTATTCTCTAAAATATATATTGTTTATCATCTGGCCCTTTGCAGAAAACGTCGGCCTGCTCCGACACTGTGAGTGGGGGGTGAAGGGAGACTGGGCAGACTCGGGAGTTGGGGACGCCGGGGAACCTCCGTGTCATGCCCAGGCTGGAGGAGAGAAGTATAATTGAGCACCGTAGCCAGGGAGCAGTGAGGGGGACCGGCTGTCGTGAGAGCCTGCAGAGCAGGTGGGGACCACGCAGCAGACACAGGCAGAGCCGCAGAGCTGCTCTAGGGGAAGAATCCAGAGCTGGACCACTAACTCAACATGGGGCCGAGAGGAAGGAAGGAGGCAGATGACGGTGTGACTTTTGAGGCTGATGATGACACTAGAGATATGAAGCGGGGGGTGGGGGGTCACTTGAGGGAGTGTTCCTGGTAGGGGAGATGTGAGGCGTAAGTTGAGTTTTAACCTGCACGTTAGGGTTGCCGATAAGATATTCGTCGGACGTGACCTGGGGGGCATTTGCAACCCATGTGAGGCTCAAGAGAAGGAGCGGAGTTAGGGATTTGTAATCGGGAATCTTCAGCGCAGAGGACAAAGTCTGCCATGTCACTAGATGTATGACTGGTTGGTTTCCCGAATATTTTAACAGGAAGAGAGTTGGACTCGAACTTTCCTTCAGCAAAGGGTACGAGTCGAGGCCCTCTTTGTCCCAGACGGAGCCAGGCTGAAGATAGAAAACGATATCCTCGAGGGGTATCAAGTCCTGCCTGCCTCGGGAAGTGAGGGTCGGTGTGGTGGCCCTGGGAGGCCTCCTGGTTCGCTCTCCTTGAGTCCTCGGTCACTGGGCTGCACCATCCGGGCCCCTAGCCTGTCCCCGCCTTCCTTCTCCTGACTGGGAGGAGCTCCTGCTCCAGCCGTGCTCCTTCCGGTGCTCCCCTTTCCTCCCGATTCTGAGGCTCAGACACCCCAAGAAACCACACGAGAGGCCAAACGACGGGAAGCGCTGATGACAGTCACGCTTGAAACACGAATTCTCTGACGTCTCTGTGAAGCTTCTAGCGTGAGTTTTCATGGAGGATTTAGAGCGTGTTTCATAAAAAGTTGGCAATTAGCTGTAATTCTGTTTGTATTAGAAAAACGTGTTTGCACTGGGCTTCAGTTAATACACAGTGACTTGACAGTGGCTCCGATCGATAGCAGGATTACTTTTTAAAGGGCTTATTATATCCTGTTAATGTTTATTTCGAAGAGATTACAGTGATGCTTTATAAATGGCCCTTAGTGAACATATGAGCGGGGTATTCTCTCTGGAAGACAGCTTGGATGCAAACAAACTAGCAACTCACGCCATTAGCTTCTTCTGAATGACAGTTCTGAAATGGTGTTGTAGGCAAATATGGTACACGAATGTTTCCAGACATCAAATTAGTTAGACAAATGAACTTTGAATTGAAAAGCCAAGCTTTCCAGTTAATAAACACAGTGCGTGTTTTTTTACGGCTGTGTCTTTTAAGACGAGGCAAGTCATTCCCCAAAAAGCAATGCTCTGTGCTGTTTTCTAATATCCGGCCGCTGATTATAGCAGTAAGCAAACCTCAGGAAGTATTTCCTTCAGTATATGTCACGTCACAATGGAGCGCATTCGCCATCTTGTACGGTAGCCACGTGGGTCTCACAGACTCTTCCCTTCCTTCTACGGTACTGATCAGACAGGGGTAAGATCTTCTTCCGTATGGAAGGGAAGAGCTAGGCACCTTCAGCCATCTCCCCGAGATAGGCCTCCAATTAATGAATGTATGATGTTTCTTTTTTAAAACTTGTTAACTTGAAAACTATTATGCTTATTTCGATCTAAATACAGAAAACCTCAAAGGATAGCTGTTTGGGTATGTGGCAATAAATAATAAGCAAAGTGGCGGCTTCACCTGTGATTGGATTTCTAGCACTGAAATGCGTGTTCATTTCATCACGCATGATGGTTTCCAAACAGACGTTATCCCATTTGAACCTCCTGGCAATCGCTCCTGATTATATCAGTGTTGTGTTGCTGCCGTGACCAGCAGCCTCTGGTTGTGT
This sequence comes from Acinonyx jubatus, assembly GCF_027475565.1. Lineage (NCBI taxonomy): Eukaryota > Metazoa > Chordata > Mammalia > Carnivora > Felidae > Acinonyx > Acinonyx jubatus. The sequence continues at coordinate 79,926,468 of NC_069393.1, read as the reverse complement.
CCTGTGCTTCAGACCTCACCAGGGTAAAATCAAGCTGTTCACAGGGCTGCCTTTTTTGGGGGATCTGTTTCTATTTCGTTTGAAATGTTGACGGAATTCTGCCCTTTGAGGTTGGAGGGCCAGGTAGCAGTGTTTTTCTTGCTGGCTGTGAGTTGATGGCCATTCCCAGCTTCTAGCAGCCGCTGCGTGCCACATCTCTCTGACCCCAGCGATGAAGTATTTTCTGCTTTAAGGACCCTCATCATTACACTGAGTCCATTTGAAGAATCCAAGATCATCTTCCTGTTTCAAAGCCCTGCCTTTAATCACACGTGTCAAGTCCCCTCTTCCAACTAAAGCCGCGTGTTCACCGATTCCAGGCATCGGTACAAGGACATCTTTGAGGACCCATTACGTTATTCTGCTGACCACACTGAGAGACAGGAAAAGTGCAGTTAGCCCTGTTTCCCCGGTGAGGAAACTGAGGCCCAGCAGAGTTAAGTGGCCTCCGGCCCACAGTTTTGCGATCTGAGTGGCGGCATCCAGCCAGTCTGTGGACAGATGCCCAGCCTGAGTTCCCCACACCCCTTCCAGGGCACAGCCTCCTCAGTGGAAAAACACTTATTTCCAAGATGAAATTAAGTAGTTCATTTTTTAATTTAAAATTATGATTCCTTTGCAATCAGAAGAGGAGAAACTGTTGCAGGTGCACAAACTTCCAGTTTAGGATGCCCTTCAGAGAAAGGCTTTATGATGTCCTTCCAGGGTGCCGGAGCTGGTGTGACAATGCTAACATGAATCTGGGCCCTGGTACCCAGCCAAGGCCTTGTCCACACGTCAGCATCCTTCATCCCAAGACCTGTTTTATGGAGGTGCAGCCCACACTGACATTCACCGGAAGCCATTTCCTTGTGCGCAGGGTGGGGGACAGTCGTGCGAGTCGTTCGGGTACATGGCTGATGGCAGAGTCCCATCGTAGCCATTGGCTTCCTGCCTTCCGTGCCCTGACGCTCCTGAGCCTCCAGCAGGCAGCCAGGCGCAAAGATAAGGTTCTCTCTCCTTCCTTCCAATAACGATGTCTGAAGGCAGAGAGGCTGGGAGACAGCGGAGACCTGAGGACATGGCGCCACACCCAGGTGGGGCCTGGTGTCCCCTGGGCCCTGGTCACAGGCCAGTTGCAGCAACGTGATCTCACCAGCATGGCACCTGCTCCCAGGCCTCCATGCCACCACACCGTCTTGTCCCCAGGCCACTGTGTCACCATGTGTCCAGGGTACGGTTCCCCAAGCCAGGGGCAGTTAATAACCAGTAAGCGGTAAAATGGGCCTTCCTCAATTTTCTCCTACCCTGACCTTCCGCATCCGGACGTGGCTCTGATCTCTGGTCCTCCCTACCACCCCCGACCCTGCCGGTCTGCCCCATGTTTCACATTGATTTACACTCCCCCACATGCCCTCCTCCTCCTGCCGCCCACTCTGCACCTCTCTGCCCTGTTTTAGATTCTTTATCACTGAGGTCCAAAGAAACTGAGCAGGAGGGACAGGGGAATCTGGGAGCCAGGCTGGGAGCGGGGAGTCCCTGGAAGTTTTTATCAGTCCCAAGAATAGATGTGAAGAATTCACCTTCCGGCAAGCCCTTCCCACCCTCTTTAAAGGAACAGAACACAAGTTATTATCCTAATTCGGTGTCACGGGGGTCCTCTGTGTGGTCACTTGTGTCCACGGTGGACATCAGCTTCCAGGGTTGAGGCAGGCAGCCCGTCGAGGGCAGAGGGAGAGACTGTCGCCTTCTGCCCGGGGACAGATCCAACTGGGGAGGAGGAGAGTCCTGACGTCCCTTTCATGCCCCCTGAGTTGACACTTATGGCTTCGGGGTTTCTTCACTACCCCCTCAGACAGCCTTACTTCTGACAGGCTTTGTACCTGATTCCATCATCCCACAGATGTTTCTAGGTGCTCCTGTTCTGGTGCTGGGAATAGAATGGGGAACAAGGCAGAAAAATTCCCCACCCGCCCCGCCAAGTTTCTGTTTTACTAGGAGATGATAGACAGTCAACAAGTGAAATAAACACACCCATACATAAGTGATCACAACACAGGAAGTCCACGAGGCAGGCCAGGACCTGGGATTGTGAGTTCAGAGCCCCACTGACATGGGGGTGGGGGGGGCGGGGGGCTTCTCTGAGGCAGTGACGTCCAGGCTGAGACCTGGAAGTGGAGCCCAGGGAGGACCTGTAGGAAGAGGGTCAGCAGGCGGAGAGGCCTGGAAGCTGGCTGGAGCCTGGCCAGCCCAATGGTGGTGAGCAGAGTCCAGACCCCGCATGGTGCAAAGGCCATGGTTTTATTCTGGGTACAACGGGCCACCATTGAAGGGTTTTAAGAGAGAGTGTGGTCACTGGGCTGGTCCTGGTGGAGAGGGAGCATTGATCTTTCCCACCTTCCTCTTTGGAATGGAAGGAGGCGCCGTAAAATAAAAATTGAATTTGAGATGCGGTAAGTTCGAGAAACCTGCGTCGTGGCGTTTTCCAGATTGCTTTCTGTCAAGTCATGTTGTCACTGTCCTCTTACAACCCAATGGTGAGGTCCAGGAGGGGGCAGATGATTGCGTCTGCTTCAGAATCAGCCCTTGTCCCCAGCCAGACGCCGGGCACAGGGGACTACAGACCCCTTGCGTACGGATGCCCGGAGCGGGGACCGGCATCATTTCAGTGGATCAATAAGGCTCGTAAGATGGTTTGGGTGTATCGCTGACGTCATCTGAAATGAAAATCGAAACCTTTTGCTGCAAACTTAAGCATTAGTGATCAGTCCAGCAGCAACAGGATAAAGAGCTTGAACTCTGAGCATCACCCATGCCAGAGGCGCGCGAGGTTGTGACTTTTTGTGGCGGGAAGGGAGGAGGAGGCTGCAAATCTGCAAACCCCGTCACGTCACAGACGCACATTAAGAAGAATCTGTGCTAAAAATCATCCAACATTTTAACCCACGAAAACCTTAAAAATGACATTACATGTATTTCCAAAGCGGATTTTACCTGAGATTGATATGCGCCATTCAGCACATTTTAACAAGGTGTCTGCTAAGGTCAGTTTCCATCAGGGGGAAAAAAAAAAAGATCAATGACTCATGAGTAAACATTATCATCATTTATGTAATAAGTGAAAGGCCCCAAGTCACGCATCCCCCCCTGCCCCATTATGGCACTGTAATGCCTTCACTCCTTCCTCTGTGATTCTGCGGTTAATTCGATTCCGTCCTCTCGCAGGCCACGGTGTGCGTATCTTCCCAGCTGTGGAACCAGCCCACTAATATTGAAGCGGTAATCAAGATTGCCTCTAAATATTCATAGTAACAAATGACTGCCTCGTGCCCCACGAGTGCCAGGGCTGTTGCCTGAAGCATTTGTTTAGTGCTGGAGAGGGATCAAGTTATTTCACAGTCCCTCAAATGCAGTATTTTAATACTGTCATCCTGCTTGAAAAACTAGATCCCTCTGTGCCTCCAGTAACAACGGTTGAGATAAGTGAGCCTGGGTCAGAACCGACCATCCTCGGGGCACCCGGGCGGCTCAGTGGGCGAAGCGTCCGACTTGGGCTCAGGTCATGATCTCACGGTGTGTGGATTTGAGCCCCGCGTCGGGCTCTGTGCCGACAGCTCGGAGCCTGGAGCCTGCTTCGGATTCCGTGTCTCCCAATCTGTCTCTGCCCCTTCCCCGCTCGCGCTCTGTCTCTCAAAAATGAATAAATGTAAAAAAAAAAAAACAATTAAAAAAAACAAAAAAGAACTGACCATCCTCTTTGAAAGGGTAACCTAGAAGCCAGGACGGGAGAGGACTTGGCTATTGACCCTACGTTGGATACTTTCTTTCATGCGATTCTCTTCCTTCCGGTGTCTCCCTGCCATCTTATTTTTTTTTTAATCACTAAAAATTGGCTATTTTTTAAGGACATAGACACACCAAGGAGATGATGCTGTGTGTCACCCCGTCCATCAGAGAAAAAGCAGCCGGTGGCTTCCCTGCATCCATGGAAAGCTACATTTATTGCTGAGATATTTTGTATCCACCACGGGTGAAGTAATTTAAATTCAAGTTTGGGTGAGCTCCCAATCACGCAGGTAAAAGAAAGGCAGCACAGCGTGGATAATGCCAACGAGGAAGAAACTGTAGCTAATCAGCAAGTCACTTTTAGACATCTGTTCATATTAACAGTTAAGTACAGTGTGCTGGGCAGGTGTACTGTGGTTGACCTCAGAGAGAGAATAGGGCAACAGTGAGGGTTCCAGAGATGACTTCTCTCTCTCTCTCTCTCTCCCTCTCCCTCTCCCTCTCCCTCTCCCTCTCCCTCCCTCTGCCTCTCCCCAACTGTCCCCCGCCCACTCTCTATAAAATAAAAAATAAAATAAAAACATTTTATTTATTTAAAAAAAAATTTTTTTTACGTTTATTTTTGAGACAGAGAGAGAGCGTGAAGGGGGGAGGGGTCAGAGAGAGGGAGACACAGAATCTGAAACAGGCTCCAGGCTCCGAGCAGTCAGCACAGAGCCCGACACGGGGCTCGAACTCACGGACCGCGAGAACATTTTAAATTCTCCTGGTGAGAAATGCCCGTGGATACGTAAAACCAGGGCGGTGTTGTTCTGGCTGGCGCCTTACTTTGCAGAACTACCCGAGCACAGCGTGTGGGGGAGCTGCCCAATTTCCGTGAGGAATTTACAAGAAGAAGGGCCTCAGAAGAAACCAAACCCGCAGACACCTTGACCTTGACCTTGGACCTCAAGCTTCCAGGACTGTGCGAAAATAAATTTCTGTCGGTTAAGCCACACAGTCTGTGGTACTTTGTTACGGCCACTTTCACAAACTGATACAGGGGGCTTCTAAGATATTGGCAGTATTTTGACTTTGCAGCTGCGGGGTAGGCACCCGAATAACTATTTTATTCTTTTAACATTGTAGTGGTGCATTTTATACACCCATTTGGATATGCTCTTTCCAATTAGAAAAGTAGAATTACGGGGACGATCAAAACATTTCTGGCCCCTACTGATTAGCATCGAACTGATTTATTCAGCAAATGTAGTTCTCGAAGCATTCAATAAAAGACACAGTTCCATTAGGGTAATCAATATATCATTTTTCAGAAAAGGGATGCTGTATTTAACCAGCACTAAGTTCATTATCTCCAGTGCATAAAAATCAAAAGAAAATGGAATGAATACATGCTTTTAAGCTAAGCAATCTAATGCATTTAGTGGTTTTGCATGAAAATAGCTCTCTGTTCTTTTTCCCCATTGATTTCTCCTGTATCATCATCTCAACTAAAATGTACACATAAAGATATTTTTTTTTTGCCTCCCTAGGGAAAAATGTATTCATCTGAAAGATGTTGACATAGGAATGTTATCACAGCTCCTGTAGAGCCTTCATGTGGAATTAGTATAAATGTTAATGTTGAAGCTAGTTAAATTTGGGAGAAGGAAAAAAGTGGGACTGCAAACATATTATTTTTATTCACAAATATAATTGTCAGAATTGACCTTTAAAATATGATGCATGTGTCAATGTCTTAGGCAAAGACAATTTATAATTAAAGTAACTAAGTTATTGACACATACACATATATTAGATACATGCCAATAGACATACATACATACGCTGGGGACACGTTGACAAAATATTGAGACGTATTTTTGTTCTAATATTTTATTGTAAACATAACTAATAATTCCATTTTCTGAGATAAGTACACATTGCAAGCCCTGGAGAGCACATTCTATGCATATTTGTAATTAAATCTCAGGGTCAGAAAATATAGGAGCATTTAGGCAAAAATCCCCGTGACAGACTCAAGAGCAAATCCAGGACTTACAAGCACTTTTACACTATTAAAATCTAAAGAAGTGACGTGTGTTTAATGTTGCATAAGTTTGGAATAGGAATACTAATTTTAAAAGTTCAGCAAACAGGGGCGCCTGGGTGGCTCAGTCAGTTAAGTGTCTGACTTCGGCTCAGGTCTGACCTCACAGGTTTGTAGGTTCAAGCTCCGCATCAGGCTCTGGGCTGACAGCTCGGAGCCTGGAGCCTGCTTCTGAGTCTGTGTCTCCTTCTCTGTCTGCCCCTCCCCTAGTCTCGTGCTCTCTCTCTCTCTCTCTCTCTCTCTCTCTCTCTCTCAAAAATAAATTAAAAAAAAAATTAAAAGTCCAGCAAACACTCAGAAATCCATACGATTCTTATGAACAGCAGATAGTGTCAAAACACATCAGTTAAGACGTGTAATTTTTACAACATCGCTAGATGTTTGTTTCATCATTAGCTGGAATGAATCTGTACAAAACAAGGTCTGTTTAAACCCAGAAAATATATATAAGCATTTCATTTACATGGAAATTTGCCACTTTAACTCTCAAGCTTAAGTAACTTCTTCAAAAATGGTATCACTCATCAATTAAAATCGAGAAGAGCTTTCTTAATGTGCACTGAAACAAACAAAAACACTTGGGGTTGCACCTAATTATATCCCCTGAGGCACCAATATTTACAATCATCTATTGCTTGGGCAGCAATTGAATGATGCAAATTTTAGGTCTTTATTACTGACTCAGAGATGCTCAATGAAGACGGAAATGTCCGTGGACTTTTTGTCAAGGTAGGAACGTTCTCTTGCTCTGCTGTCCAGTGGTGGCAGTGACTAGCCACATCTTGCTGCTAAGCCTAAAATGTGTCCAGTGAAGGGGCGCCTGGGTGGTTCAGTCCATCAAGCGTCCGGCTTCGGCTCAGGTCATGATCTCGTGGTTCACGAGTTCGAGCCCCGCGTCCAGCTCTGTGCTGACAGCTTGGAGCCTGGAGCCCGCTTCGGGTTCTGTGTCTCCCTCTCTCTCTGCGCCCCTCCCCTGCTCACGTTCTGTCTCTCTCTCTCTCGCTCGCTCGCTCGCTCAAAAATAAACATTAAAATTTTTTAAAAATGTAAATGAGTCCAGTGAGACTGATAAACTGATTTTTAAATTTTATTTCAGTTAATTTACATTTAAATACATATGTGGCTAATGGTGACCATATTCGAAGTAGGAAACTACCCACATGTGCCAAGGGCAGCCCTGAAAATAAAGTTACGTATTGTTTCACCCTTTATGATGCTATCCTAGTCACATGGCACTGGTGAATGCATGTTTTAACCTTTTCCCAAAACTCGAGTGTTTTGTTTCATTTTGACTCATGTTGGATGCTGGAACTTAGAATCCATTTTCTCCTGTAACATAGTAACATGTGGTTAGTTAATCCACAGTGTAGATGAAATGCTGTGTTGTAAGAACAGCCTTTTGAAATCTGGAGTTATGATAGGGCCTTTTAAAACTGGAATATTAGACAGGGCGCCTGGGTGGCTCTGTCGGTTAAGTGTCCAACTCATGCTCAGGTCTCACGGTTTGTGGGTTCGAGCCCCGCGTCGGGCTCAGTGCTGACAGCTCAGAGCCCGGAGCCTGCTTCGGATTCTGTGTCTCCTTCTCTCTCTGCCCCTCCCCCATGTGAGCTTGGTCTCTCTCTGTCTTTCAAAAATAAATAAATGTTAAAAATTTTTTTAAAACAACATTGATGGCGCGCCTGGTTGGCTCAGTTGGTTGGGTGTCTGACTCTTGATTCCGGCTCAAGTCATGATCTCAGGGCCATGGGATTGGGACCTATATAGGGCTCCATGCTGAACATGGAACCTGCTTAAGATTCATTCATTCATTCATTCATTCATTCTCTCTCTCTCTCTCTCTCCCTCTCTCCCTCACTCCCCCAGCCCCTCTCCCCATTCACTCTGTCTCTATAAAATTAAATTAAAGAATTTTAAATTCTCCCAGTGAGAAATGCCCCATGGCTATGTAAACCCCCCATTTGAAACATGCTGGCCTAGATAAAGGGGAGTTGGAAGTGACTGTACCAGAATCTCTAAGGGTGCACGGCAGTAAAGGGAGCACAGAGGGGCTTCATAGAATACCTTTGAGTTAGCAAATAAATTTTGATTTGGGTAAGGACTTTGAATGGTTGGGCTCAAAAGTGGGAGTGTGGCACACGTGACTGCCCTGGGTTGGCAGGGCATGGGTTAAGGGACACTGTCATACAGGTGCGTTCTCAGGGCAGGGCAAGAAACTCATTGGGATTTCTGGGACACAACAGAGAACATAGGTGCCTGCCCCCCACTGATAGATGGGCACACGTGAACTGGGTTTCCTGGAGCCCAGAGGAGGAGAGTGTCTGCCTCGTAAGAAGAAGAGGTTGGCAGAGATGTGTGCCCTATTCATTGATTCCTTCCTTCACCAACTATTAATTGGGCTGCTTTTATTTCTCTGGTGCTTTTGTGGACATAATAAGTAAGAGGAAGTCAACATACTGAGTTATCGCAAGGAGGAAGGAAGTTCTTCCTTACAGGGAGGGAAAGGGCAGGAGGCTAGAAGAAAGCCTACCGGGGAAGATGGGCTTGCAGTGGGATTGAGGAGTGAGGTAAGATTTCCTCAACTTGCCGACGTTTAAGCCGGAACTGAGTAGAATAGCTGAGGGGAAGCGTTCCAAGCGGCGGGAACAGCATGCACGAAGATGAGCCCTGCAGAGGAGCTCGGTGTGTCTGAGGAGCTGGCAAGGCCAGTGCGGTGACCCTGAAGTCCCAGCGCCAGTGCGGGCTCATTGCAAAAGGGGGTGGGTTGATGAGGAGGTGTTTTTCAAAACACGCTCGTGTTGCCATTGGAGAATGAATGGGAAGAAGGCAGAGGTGGACAGACCCAGGTTAGGACGGCTTTGCAGGAATCCCGGTGAGAGTGACTGCACATTGACCTGGAGAGGGGTGGAGAGGTGTATAAGGTGTTACAGGAGTTGCAGTTTGGAGGGCAGCCCCGAAGGAGATCTTCATGGAGTAGGAGGAACTAGAGAGAGAGAAGAAGGTTTCAGACGGATCTTCACCTTTCTGACACGAGCAGTTGGGGAAATGAAGATGCCAGGGAAACTGAGGAAGGAGTTTAATCGTGGAAGGTGGGGAGAGTGAAGAAGGGTCTCAAGGGTATGTGGCCAAAGGAAAGGGGTGCAGGCCATGTTCACGCTGTCCCAGAAGGCGCTGCGTCTTCCAGACTCTGGTCCTGGTTGACCTGGTCTCCTCCACTTGGGGGTCTCAGACCGGTCCCAAGAAGAAAATGTGTTTTTTCTCTGCCTCCGTGGCATATGCCTTCAGAGCAGAGTCAAACGTTGACAAGTGAATGTGAAACGTGTCTCGGCTGACTTCTCTTATTTATCTTTCAGAATCATCCGGACGCGTTGAATATTCGAATACAACTGGAAAGCAAAGAGCTGATCGTAAACCTGGAAAGAAACGAGTAAGTCACGTTAATTCTTGTTTGCCGCGCCGCAGGATAAAGTGAGGAGCCGTGGGCTCAACGTGCTGTGTCACCCGCCTTGGCATTTAGAGAAACAGAATGAAATGCATGGGTTCATAATCCAGTTTGGATCTGAGGCTGGAATTAACTTGAAGACATGATTCCAATGGAAAAACAAAAGAATTGTATCACTCTAAGAAAGAAGTCTGTGAATCAGCAGGTTTTTCTCCGAGTTCTGATGTTCCTTTTTTTTTTCAGAGCCTGATTTGTCAGGGGTAGAATTTAAGCATCTTCTGTTCACATAACAGCATTCCATAATTAGTTGGCTTTTGGCAATCCCTGGCTTATATAAGGAGAAATTGCTTCAAATGAATAGAATCTCTTTTTTTTTCCCCCTGAGAAATACCAAGGGTTTATTTATCTTTCAGAGCTTGTCTCCAGTGGTACAAAGTATTTATTTTATCTTTCTGTTTAAAAATTTGACCTTTTTTTTTTGCAAAATTATACGAATTTCCAAAAATGGTATTCTATTTCTTTTCCTGGAGCAGATGAATATTATTACATATTTTGTATGGCTTCCCAGTAGAAAACTGTGTCTACCTCAAGGCGTAAAGTAACACAAACCCTGTTCCTGTCATCCTTTATACCCTGGCTCTCCCCATGGGTTCCTCAGACCCAAAGGACCCCTTACTATGCTATTTGATTAGTATCAGGAAAGATCTGTGTGTTCCTAATAAGCAATCTGTAGCTAAAGCTGTAAATCAAGTTACCAAGTGCCACATGATTCAGAAAGGAGTTTCTGTCTTCTAGAATTACTGGGTCCTATTCGTCACGTATCAGTGAAGTGCTGACTTTTTCTGCAGTGACAGAGTAGATAAGAGAGCCTCCCTGGAATGAGTTCTGCCAGAGACACGTGTCGCAAAAATCTGACTCTGTGTCTCCACGTGAGCAGGTCAGATCGCTTACTGTCTCCGTGCTTTGATTTGAGGGTCCCAAGCAAATAGGATAGCATGGGCTGTTCGTGGGGACCTGCAACCTGCCTCTTCATGTTTCCTGCGTGTTTACCCCTCACCGTTAAATGGGGTGAAAGCTTTTGTAAAGGGGCGTCTGGGTGGCTCAGTTGGTTGAGCGTCTTCACTCAGGTCATGATCTCACAGTTGGTGAGTTCGAGCCCCACATCGAGCTCTTTGCAGTCAGTGCAGAGCCTGCTACAGATCCTCTGTCTCCCTCTCTCTCTGCCCCTCTTCCATTCGCGCGCGCTCTCTCTCTCTCACTCTCTCAAAAATAATTAAACATTGAAAGAGATAGACTTAAGAAAGGTAAAGCTTTGGTTAGCAGTACATAATGTGCTTTTAGCCTTCCTCGTGACTTGGTGGCCTTAGAGCAGAGGTTCGGGCACGCATCTTGGATGAGCAGGTTGCTGGGCAGAAAACTGTGCTGCCTTTGCTGTGTTTCTCTTAGCGAAGTAAATATGTTACCTGTCTTTTTTTTTTTTTTCCACGTAAGAATGCCGTGAGACATTTTAAGTTTTGTAAATTGCTCTTCGTAGGTGGTTTCCAACTATCTCAATGGACGAAACTAGGCATTCCCTGAAAGAGCAAAAGAGAGTAAGGCTTCTGGTGGTGATCGTGTCCTCAGTGGGGTTTTGGGATTGCTGCTGGCTTTTGGTGGCTTCTCCTTTTGTCAGAATTTTGGGAGATGCGGGGAACAGTGTGAGTGGTGCCCATCCCAGACCTTCAGATGGTGATAGGACTCCAGATAGGAGAACGGAAATCCACTTAATGAAAACCTTAAGTTATTTGTTTTTACCCTAAAAGGGATACATGTCCACGGCAGAAAATTGAAAATTGCAGGAGAAAAAAAAGAACAAAGAGCCAAAAATAAAATACTTCTACCACCAAACACAATCCTGATTAATATTTCAAGGGTTGTTCAAATACATTTTTTTCCTTATAAATAAGGCTTTAGGGGTTTTTTTTGTTTTTTTGTTTTTTGTCTTCTTGGTGGATATCGTAGTCTGTGTACTTCTTCCTTTAGCTTTATAATGGGCGTTTCCATATAGAAATGCAGTCCTTAGTGCCCATCTGGTTCTCTGAGTCCGTAAGTGGCTCACTAGCCTCATTCGTGGTTCTTTTCGAAAATGACTCACTGGCCATTAAGGCGGATAGTATGATACGCAGTGACTGTGGCACAGTGGCTAGTTTGTATAAAAGATCATTTTGAAGGGAGCCTTCATTTGTTCACTTCCGATTCTGGGCCCTTCACAAAATAATCTCAAGATTAGAAAAGTTGAAAACAAAACGATCGCTTCTTGATTGATATCTCTCTTCCCACCCTCCCTGTCAACTGACATTTTAGAAAGTACATGGAGAGTGTTGGGTATGTTTCCACGACATTCTACAGCTTTATTTTAATTATACCACTTATTAATACTACAATCGTAGAGATTCTGTTCTCCTAAAAATAACATTTTTATAATTAGAGCATGCCGGTATTACTATTTGAAAGTTGCATTTCCCTGAAATACTTCCGAGTAATATTTTTTTTTTGAGAAAAATTACATGTCTGTTCCATGTCGACTTCATTTTTGAGATAATACCAAAAATCTGCCATTTTTTAGGCAGAGCGAAATGCTTGCATCTTTCTAGCCCTTGATGCTGTTAGACACAAAATATAATCCATTGTCCAGGATAAAGTAGAATTTTTCATTCACATAGCCTTTGGCCCAATAGATCCAATTAGAGAGTTTATCCACATGAAGCTATAAGAACTCAAAGGTAAATGTTCACGCAAGATAAACGTGAATATTTAACCAGCACAGTAGAGAGCCTGGCTAACCAGAAGGTAACCTGTCAGTACCCTGTATCATGCCTGCAGGCTGGGAATCAGCCTTGCGTGCAGGGATGTTCACTGCAGAATATTTTACCTAAATTGATAGAAGATAGATGCAATAAATTAGGACCCAGCCATGAAATAGAGAACTGTGCAGCAATTAAAGGTGATGATGGGGATCTTTCTTATTGTAAAAAGCATTCACGATGTAATCAATGTGAACAGCATGTTAGGTAATATTTTACATGGTATTATTCAGTTTTGATTTAAAAATTATACACACGCCCAGGTAGCTCTGAGCAGTAAGATTATGGAAGAAATTTACTTTATTCATGTTTTACAACAAGAAAATATTACTGTTAAAATTAGGAAAACTTTTTGTATTGAAGGAAAAACATTTGTAAAAAGCTTAAAGGTTGAAAAGAAGAATATTGGAGTATTTATTAGTCATAAAAAGGAAATGCTGTGTTTTAGAAAGGCCTCCAGCAACTCTCAAATGGCTACAAAGCTCTGTTCATCGAATCCTGGGTCTTTAAGTATTCAGAAATCTATTTTAATTAAAAACCGACTTGGAAATCATAACTAAAATAAAGGTAGCCTCAGTGTCTCAACTCATAAGAGCCATATAACCCAAAGCTAATACTAAAAGAGGGTCACCTAATTAACCCTCCTCAAAAACTCAGCACGTACACCAGTTCTACATGAAGCAGGGCAGAATTTGTATTCAATAGTTGTTTCAGGGAATCTCTTTTATTTGCCTCCTAGCATCCCTAATTTGTGCAAAGATTGGATGCTGTTCACTTAAAATCTGTGTTTGTATAGCCATAATTGAATGTTTAAAGAAACTCAAAGCTTCCCTGGAGAAGCATTTTTCACAGTGATGCTGTCTGCCTACAGAGCTGCGGGGACCGCTTTATGACTTATCGTAACTCTCCTGGGTCCCCGTGGTCTCTCAGGCCATCCCTCAAACAGGTGCTCTGTGCAACTGCATCTTTGATCAAAATGCTTTATTGGACAGGCTGGCCAGCTTAGGCATCCGTTTTTCCAGTTTAGGATAATTAGAAGTGATGGCGGGAGATCACACTCCCCCCGTCTCTCAGATCCACCGAGCTTTCTGTGTTTTAGGCCTTGGCCCATCACTGACTGGAGGCAGGTGCTGCAGGAAGGTCCACGGCCCGCTGAATTTATATCTGCCGGTCTTCGCGCTAGGGGAACTCCGGCGTTGGCTTTTATTCCGTCTGGAATAATTCCAGACCTCTCTTAAGGGGCCAATCTAATTAATATTCACTCAAACGGTAGAAGAAAGGGCATTTTAAATTTGTCAGACATGGGAGTAAATATTTGGGCAGGTGTTTATTTGATAGCATCTCTTGGAGCATCCTGATGCAGGAGGGAGAAACGTGGCCGGTGCAGAGATAGCGTCGGATAGGTTAGGGGTGGGCTGAATAGTCACCCAGAGGATACGAATCCATGGTTCATGTTGACCCAAACCATGTTGGACAGCCGGACTGAGATGCGCTCAGTGGCCCCGGGGCTGTGTCCGAGGCCTCGTCCTGGCCCGCAATTTCCTGAGCCATCTCTATGAAGACATCAGAGGTGCACTGACCACACTTCTTAACAACGCCAGGCTGGAGGGCTAACTGCTCTGCATCACAGAATCCGGATTATAGAGATTTCAGCAGTGTGGCTCAATGGGCCAAAACCAACAAGGTGAGATTTAATGAGGATAAATGTAAAGTCCTATGCTTGGGTTAGCGGAAAACAAACGTAAGTTCAGAAGGAAATTTACTCGTAGTTCTCATGAATGAGACCCACAAACTCAACATGAGCCCCTGAGGCCGTGTGGCTGCTCTAAGGTGATTGCCACCCGTGTGTGTGCAGGGGTGCCGTGGCCCTAAACCAGAGTGGCTGTTGTCCTGCCGCGCGGTGACCCTGTCGGATCACTGAACCCTCCAGAACACCCCCCCCCCCCCCGTGCCGCTCCACGATGTCCTTAAGGCCAGGGTCTCAGCTGCCTCCTCCACCTGCGTCCCCAGGGTCTGGCTGGTAGTGGGCACCTGTTAAGCACTTACCATGTGAGGGAAGGACGGAATGCAGACAGTCTGGACCAAGCCAGAAGTGAGTCACCAGGAGGTTAAGGGTCTGTCTTGGGTGGTGTAAGAAACTAATTATTCAAGGAGACACAGGGCTTGGAGTCAAGAAACCAGGCTTTGAAACCCAGCTCTGCTTCCAGCCACAAGCTTGCCTTCTCTGTTTTCTCATCTGCGAGAAGGAAGACGAGTCTGTGCACGCTCAGCGCTAAAAGATTCGAGCTCATGTTGGTTTTCGAGATCAGGTTTGGATGACTCAGTGACCCATTCCTGTGCACCCAGCGATATTTGTTACTTCGCCTAAGTATATTTTGGGTTCACCGAAACTATGATCTACTTCAAACTTCTTAAATTAGTGGAGATCAGATCATGCCTAATCTTGCCTGTGAGAGTTGATGATAGCCAAATAGCCTGATTCTGACAAGAGCTGGAAAGGATTAGCGTGCTAAGCTTTTGGCTCTTAATTTCACAATCTTGACATCTTTAGGAATTAAAAATTTTTAAGTTTTGGTGCACCGAGTGCTGTTTTTTTTAAAAATTTCTACTCTTGCAGAGGAAGCCCAGCCTGCCTATTAGAACCCCCAGCTTTAATTTGCCGGTTTGGGGGGGCGGGTGTCTAATTACTGACTCAAGTACCAGGGACAAAACCATATCTCAGAAAGTCTTCTGTCTACTTGCCTGGTTTTGTCTCTCAGCTGCTTCCCTTCCACCATCTACAAATCTTTATTAACTCAAATGATTGATAATGAGTTAATAATAAATCAATGAAATCATTTCTTTGTTCACTTAGTCGTTTGTTCACAAATGTTTATTTAGTACCAGACACTTGGGGTTGGCACTGGAGATAGAGTGAACAAGGTCAAGGCCTTGTCCCCTTGGAGGCCAGTCAAGGAGCCCAATGCTACACAGGCCATCACAAAACAGTGAGTGGGGCTGAGAGCGAGGAAGACAGTGTGGGGCCCGGCATGGCCTAGGGAAGGAAGGCATGTGAGGAAGCACATTTTGAACTACACATGAATCGGACCAAGCCAGGCAAAGGAGGGCAGAGGGTAGAGGGTTCCCAGAGAAGGAGGGGCTGGCATAAACGTCGTGGGGCAGGGGCGAAGGAGCTTTGAAGCGTTTCAGAAACTAAGAGTCGGTGTGCTACTGGGCAAGAGGGAGATGGTGAGAGAAGTGGACGTCAGCCCGTGCGGGACCTCGTGCTCTGTGATAAGGACCTCAGTGTTTTCTCGTAGGGACAGTGGTGCCTCGTGGAATCAAGGCCTGTAAGTAGGGCAATGACGTTATAAAATTCAGGTTTTAAAATAGCATTCTGGCTACACGTGAAGATGAGGTTGGGGAAGCTGAAGAGTGGGGTTGGACGGGAGGCTGTTTATCGCCGGTGCACAGGAAGGAGCAGGTAATGGCTCCAAGCAACAGAGAGCCCGCAGAAAGGGGTAGATGAGAGACGTTCAGCGGCGAGAATGGGCAGAAAGTGATGAGCAGTTGGCTGCCCTGGGGAATGGAAAGGGCGACTCTTCTACAGGAAATGCTAGAACATTGATGATCTGTGATCAGAATAGAGAACCCTAGGAAAGAACCCAAAACTCGCCCTTTGGGCAATGGCCGGGGACACCAAGACGTGGATCGTGGTGGGCACGGTCCTTAAAGTCTTGCAGAAGCGTGGACTTTTGCGCCTAACAGAATCCCCTCGGGAGGTGACCTGTGGAAGGTTATCATGTGGAATGGGGCATGACATTTCTTTGGGATCTGTGGATGTTTGTGGCTGGCCTAAGTATAGCAATGTCCGGGGGCTGTGAGCTGAAGTGCACCAGCCTGCGGTGGATGGGACATCGTGAGGCCTTGGCCATGACCCTGAGAGTGTCTGGGTGGCTGTCACAACCCAAGGCACTGTCAGTGTTTCCTGTGATATCTGGGTGGGAGCACAGTGGGGCGAGCCTGTAGCTTCGAGGCCTGCTCCGGGACCTATTCCACATCCTTCCTATAGTCTGTCTCCATCTAGCGGGTGTCCCTCTGCCAGGAGTGCCTACAGACAACCTGACCCTCCTTCAACTCTGTCTGGGGCATTTTCGTGGGACCACCAGCACGAGGATCACCTGGGGAGCTTGTTCCCAAGGCAGATGCCGGGCCCCGTGTCTCTCTATTGAATGAGAATTGCCAGTTATAGGGCCTGGGGATTGTATTTGGGATACATTCCACAAGGAGTTCTCTTCATAACCGGCCACAGGAAGCCATTGACGTTAATTTAAATAAAACTCAAACTTCAGTTAGTTGGTAACACCAGCCACAGTTCACGTGCTCATTGCCACTTAGAGCTGTGTGAACATTTCCGTTATGGCTGAAAGTTGTGCTGGAGGTGCTGGGGTGGGCAGGGAAATGCCAGCCCACTAGATCCTCCTAGTTTGGGGTCCCTGTCTTAGCTGATGCATTGCCCATGAGAATGGTCTTTCCTACAGGGAGTGACCACCCCTCTCCAGGCTACCTGATTCCTGCGGTACAGCATGTTCCATCCCCTGCTTTGCAGCTTCGGGCTGTACCCGATGGGTCGCCTCTGCCCTTGGATGAGGTGGAGAAAGGACAGTGGAAAATCCTCTGCCCATGACTGTAGACTCCTGCAGTTGATGGACTTCAGGGGTCTTCTAACTAGACCCAACCCCTTCTGAATTAAGTTAAAGTCTCTTAACATTTAAGAGTTCTTTCTAATTGGGCTAAATTTTGTTTGCTGGGTAAGAACTGCATCCCCTTGAACTTCCTTCCTCATCTCAGTCTTTGAAGTTATACAGACATTGGAAAAGGTCAGCCCACCGTTTTTAGAAGTTTTGGCTCCCCAGCCTGACTTAACCTTTAACGTGCCTGAGCTGGTTAAGTTCAACCTTTCCAAAGAGGTGCCCCTCTATAATTCCAGTTTGAGAGTATGGCATCCTTGAATGGACTTCTTTAAAGTTTGAAGGGTTTGACAAGGTCATTTGAGATGGACGTGGATTTCCAAGTCGAATTACATCACTTCCAGTCCTTTGCTTCTTGTGCCTCGGGTTTATGATTTTCTGACGAGAATCTTGCACATCTTCAGGACTCCTTTCCAGAACACCACATCCCAAACGGATAGCTGCCTTGGCTATGTCCAGGTGGTCTCTGGTGCCTAGGGGGTGATCCAGGGTTGCTGTCGTGGTTGTCATCTGACCGCCCCTCCCCTGCAGTGTGGCCGGTGTGGTGACACGTGGATGCTGTGCAGGCTGGTGTATTTATGACTGGTCCCTTGCCTTTTCTAGTTGGCACATCCTCAATAGGAAGGCCACAGTGCTTCTGTTTACGTGATATAATGACTCTTCATTGATCGGGTAAGACAAAAAGACTAACTCTCCAGAAAGCTCGGAACCTTTTTTGGCAGTTGGATTGCTTGAATCAGTGTATAAACACACCCCCCATATTGCATTTGTGCAGCTTTTTTAATGGTCAGTCTTTTTTCCTGGTCCTCCTTTTTAATTTTTACCTTTGAAGTCTTGCAATCCTTGTGAATGAAACCAGGTTGCTTGCCCAGTAGGATTTTTCATATGCTAGCTTGCTGACTTCATCCCCATGGTGTCATCTAGCCTGTTCCTCTGGCCCCTGGGTTTTGTGTTAACCAGGCGTTACATCTATAGCCTTGAGCACACTCAGGTTCTGGGTTTGGTTTGGTAGGACTACATCATGGGTGGTTCTGTGTCCTTCTCTGGCATCACATCGGGAATTTTGTGATGTTGGACTGAACATTGGGTTCAGGGCTCATCCTGAGGCTTCTGTCATAAAGCTCAATTTGAGCCTTTACCCTCCAGGGTCAGTGGCCCTCACCAACAACTTCTTAGATCAGTTCTTTCTTTAGGTGATGTTCTAGTTCTATCATTTCTTCTTCATTTGTTACCTGGAATTCTTCTATAGAGAAGAACTTTCCCTTATCAACTGTTGGTTACCCTGAAGTTGAGGGAAAGGCTTGGCCTTTGCCTCTTGGTGGCGACTGTATTCCTCAAGTATAGCACCTCACACTTGGGGCTTCACTCCATGGTCACCTGCATTCATGCCAGGATCCCTGGGGGTGCAGAGGTATACCAGAGCCTGTCTCTAAAGCAGCTGATGGGATACAGGCTGTAAGCCTGACTCTGAAACCCCGCTGTAGAGACCTTAATGTCCTTTTCTTTTAAAGCGAACATGTCCCTACATCCTCCATGGCAGTAGATACTTGGGGGTCAGAATAGGAGAGCAGGAACTGGTCTGAGCCTTGCTGGCATGAAAACGAGGGCTCTGAACTGGAGTCCAGACCTCACCTGTCCCTCAAGGGCTGTTTCCATGCCAACGACAATGGCAAATTAAGGCAACTGTGTCACCGGCAAGCAGACTGAGTCAGACAAAAAGGAAGTGGCAGTAAATTCTTCAAAGACCCACAGCCCAAAAAGACACGCCAGCCACACTTGTGCAAGTACAGCTGACAGAAATAGAAGAAGGGCTTTTATCTAAAAATGTTATGAAACAGGCACTTCTTTCCCATCAGTGTACTGGTGGATTTCGTTGTGGGTTGAAGTGGGCTAAACATAAGTGGAGAACAGAATTTCTTCTTCCTTCCTTCCTTCCTTCCTTCCTTCCTTCCTTCCTTCCTTCCTTCCTTCCTTCCTTCCTTCCTTCCTTTCGAGATTTTCTTCCTTATGAAAAACATGTGGGCAGGTAGAAGATGATATAAGAGCAACCCTCGCAGCAAGAGACTTATTCTGGGAGACAATTTATTTACGCATCATATTAATTTCATGGCATTTCTAAGGCTACCCCTTCGGTCTCCACTGGCCCGAGGGTTTTGTTGGTCAGTTTCTTGGTTTTCTTTAAAAATCTGACATTCTCCAATGGAGATTCCCTCTGTGCTATGTTAGTGACCAAGCAGTGCCCAGGTGACAAATCTCAATACCACAGAAATTCCTTCAGGAGTTGTGGGATATGGTCTTCATGCATGGTTTTCACAAGGCAATGAATTAGTAACATTTTTAGTAAAGTCCTGGTGGTATTGTACATTCATATTGACCAAATATATAGAATATTAGGAAGTTGGTTAAATGAAAAAATAGGTATTAAACATCTTATGTATATATGAAAAAAATGATTTTAGAAACTTACTAATAGCATTATCCCTATACTTTAAGAAATACATTTGAAATACACTTAAATTTTCAGGGGAGAGTGGATAATGGGCATTGAGGAGGGCACCTGTTGGGATGAGCACTGGGTGTTGTATGGAAACCAAACTGACAATAAATTTCATAGTAAAAAATGAAATACACTGAAATTTTGGATCGAATTTATTACCATACCAAATAGGGTCATGCTGATGGCTTGATTACATTACTTCTTATGCTCTATGATTACTTCTTCAATCAGAAGTCCGTATTTTTACAGTGGACCATAAATTACCTGCATAGACATTCCACAAACCTCTTTTTGCTTGCCAAGTTACTAATTCAGAACTGATGCTTTCTCCAAAGTAACCTTTGCATGTAAAATTTAAATGCAATCACCGATGTAGATGGCCATATATTATTAATTAGCTAATTAATCAGTTTATGCTCTGTTGTATCCCAGAAAAGATTCAAGTTTGCTAAAAAAAAAACAAACAAAAAAACAAACTGACAAATTAATCAATTGATTTCCTCTAGATGTATAGGCTATCCCCACCACCAACCAACTAATGCTTCTGCGTTTCACTCTGTTTCCAGAGCAGCAATTCTAATCCATATCGATAGAAGTCACGAGGATGAGCATTTAGGGAAGTAGGATATATGTCTATCGTTGTCCTCCTTTTCTCCCTGCACACCCCCCGCCAAGAGCAAAGAGGTGTAGTATGGTATAGGGGCGAAGCATTGAATCAAGAAGGAAACGTGAAATTTCTGGATCTCTAAGCTTCGTGACTTTCAGCAAATGAATTAACCGCGCTAGTCCTGATTTCTCTTATCTGTAATCTGAAACGAGCGAAGGGGATACACACTTCCAGTTGTGTAGTGTACAAACTTCTAGCTGTAAACTAAGTAATTCACGGGAATGTAAAGTACAGCATAGGGAATAGAGTTGATAGTATTGTAACATATGGTGAACATTTCATAATGTATATAATTGTTGAATTGCTGTGCTCTACACTTGAAATGAATTTATATATGTCAACTGTACTTCAATTTAAAAATTTTAAATCTTATATTTCCCAAAATTAAAAAAAAAAAAAATAATAATAATAATAATGGCTTATCAGCTTGGGAACTGGGTTGGGTAGTTGCCAAGGGGCACATTTCCCCTCTAAGATCCATGGCCTCCGTAATTTCCTAAATTAGAATGCATTCTTACTTGTCCCAGAGGGATTCTTGAACTGGCCATACTGGGAGAAATTGCACTCATGATACTAGATGAGGAATCATGTACGGCATGTTATATTTAAGCATCAAGACCAATTAGATAATTCCTGTGAGAGCCAAGCTTTCGTATTTAGCTGTATTTTAGTGAACCAGGAAACCCTGAGTGAGTAGCTCCTTCCGTGGGGCTCTGAGCTCTGCTCCCTGGAGAACTAAGCATTCTGTTCTGTTGGGAGATTTAAATAGGTAAGGTTAACGTATCTGAGGGAGATAAGTGTGCTCAGGGGAAGCCGATGGCCAAACCAATAGAACAAGCATGGAATACCACACTGGGATGAAGACACGGCAGGAAGCATCAACCCTGGGCCTGAGGTATAGACCTCAGGTATAGAAGGTATAGAAGTGGGAGAACCTTTGTCACACGATGATGCATGATCATCACCTTAACCCCTTCATGTCTTTGAAAATAGTTTTTAAAACAAACGTGGTGACAGAAGAAAGGCACCGAGGCACCTCTAGGATGCAGTTGTGTTCTGTTTCTTAAACCAAAGGATGGGGGCGTGAGTGTTCCTTTTTCACAACCTTTCGTATATGCACTATAGGTCACAAAAATAAAACACCGTTTTTTTTGTGGCAGAACCTAACACCATTTCCTTTTGTCCACAAAGAGCGATTGTACTAGTCCTTTTGAACCTCATTGTTTGTTTTCTTCTTCCCTCTGACCTCCTTGGATAGAAATTCTGATTGATTAGCAGAGGACAGTGTCATTGGAATGACATTGGAAAGTGAGTACCTTTTGTTGCCAATGACTGGAGCTGGATAAATATTTCAGTGAATCAATATCGTATTTTAAAATAATCATTGGCATGGTATTCCTAGCAGTGGAAATAGTGAAAGCCAAAACAAATATTGTATAAACAGTGGGATTTCCCAGAATGTATTTGTAATTCAATTTCTATACGGACATGAACATACGGAAATATGTCTCCTAATGTGTTATGTAGTTATAATGTTTTGTAAATATCAGTCATCATAGTACACAATAGTTGACTTCGTTAGGTTGAACTAGTAACCAATATACTATGTTTAGAAAAACCTATTAGTTCAGACTATTAGTTCAGTGACTCATCAAAAAATATTCCATAGCAGTGCAAGCTTGATTGATGCCCTGAAAATAATCTGTAGGTCTTGATTTAAACACAGAAATTAGGGCTCCTTAGAAGGTCACAGTTGAATGCCAATTCCTTCAAGCGTTTCCATGAGGAGTATTAAAAAATACCAGTCCTTTTTATTGGACAAAAGAACTTTTGATCCGCGATGTGTCTTGCCATTTTTGTTTTTCACATTTTGATATTAAAGCCTTTAAAAACTTTACTTATTTATTTTGAGAAAGAGAGAGGGTGTGCACATGAGCAAGGGAGGGGCACAGAGAGGGAGAGGGAGAATCGGAAGCAGGTTCCGCACTGTCAGCGCGGAGCCAGATACGGGGCTTGAACTCACCGACCATGAGATCATGACCTGAGGCAAAATCAAGAGTCGGACGTTCCACCGACTGAGCCACCCGGGCGCCCTGACATCAAGGGACTTGATTTCCACATCAAACATTCTGCTGTCTTGCTCACGTCTGTTCATTTGTTCATCCATTCAACAAACTGTGTTTCAGACACTGTGCCAGGGAGCGAGATGCAAAGATAGGTCGTATGGGTTTCCTATTCTTGACAGTGCTCACCCCCACCTCCATTTTATAGACCAGCAAGGGATCGGCTCGTCTGAATTGATTTAAGACAAATAGTCCCTAAGGGGTATTGGTAAATTAAGATCTCCAATTAACATAATGGGAAAAATTAGGTAAGTGATACACTTTTCTTCCTCTTTCCATCTCTGCCCTGCCTTCTTCTCCAAGGAATTGAGGTTCTTTGTTTGATTGTTTGTTTTGCCTTTTTCTAAGTATAATCCAATTGGTTTACACTCACCAGTATGTTTGTGTATACATGTGTATATGCATGTGTGTCTATATCTGCATAAACATATAACTAAATTCCCATTACGTGTCATGTAATTCTATATTTCCCAGGGCAGCCTATGGGTGGTCTGTTGCTGCCGTGATGCCGTGACAGAGGCAAATATTGTCCCTGTCATGCTGCAACAGCGAACTCAATCTGTCTTAAGACTGACGGCCTCTGCTTTTGAATGGCACCGCTTCCCACGGGCAGTGTGGCCGTCATCACTAACCCTCTGTCAGCTTCCCGTGTTGCGTCACATCCCCCCACGGCCTGATAAGTTACCCCAACAATTAACTGGCCTTCGGGAAAGGGTAGGGTTGTATCAAACTCTACGTGTTTCGGAATGGGTGATCTGCTTGCCTTTCAAGACTTTTTTTTTTTTTTTGCTTCCAATTTTTATTTTTACCCCTTTCCCCAGTAGTCCAATTTTTCTAAATGAGAAGCAGATGAAAAGCGGGCCCGTTAGTTCTTCCAATCTCCTGTCTTCAGATGAAGTTTTCTTGGTTCCCATATAGAATTTTTAAATGTTTGGGGCTCTCCCAGAAGTTCTTCCTTTGGACTCTGCTGTAAATACTGACCACTTTTGATTTATGAGAATCCCAGGCAGGAACAGAGATCAACTTTTCAAATGCAAATTTGCATCCAGGTTTGCCTGTGAGTGCAGATGGTTGAGTAGTCAGCTTGGAGCGCTGGCTCCCAGGAATCTGGCCTGCATTCCCAGGACAGATCTGGAGAGGGGTGTGGAGACAACATGCATACCTCCGAACTGCTGGTGCTGTTGTGACGGTGGGACCCAGGTGTCACCTGGTCACCTAGGGTGGCAGCTGGCCTCAAAGTCAGGGCCTTGACCTCAGGGAGGTCATCCAGTAATTGCATATCCAGAAATTATTCTTGACGGAACCCAAGAGGCCTGAATCACAATGGCCAAACTCACCTGTGGTGGACATCGCATCCAGAACTTTATTCTCAACAGCTGTGGACAGCCATGTCCACAATCAGACTAGAAGGAAGGGCAAGGGTGACCTGTTCAGAGAGGCCTAGGGGGGACAGTCACTGACTGGTCCAGGAGCCATGAGGTGGACAAGAGAAGAAATCAGGATGTCACAGTCGCGTGTAAAAGTCAAGTATTAGAATAGCGTTTTCCCACAGCACAATATTTAGCTATTTCCGAGCAGATCATGTGCCTGAGAACTTTTAAGTGAACAGCCCCAAAAAAAAAAAAAAAAAAGTATGTATATACATATATATGTATATATATATGTATACATATGTATATATGTGTGTATATATGTGTATACATATGTGTATATATATATGTGTATATATATGTATACATATGTGTATATACATATGTATACATATATATATATGCGACTTAGTGCTATTGTGGTGAAGGAAAGCACGGGCTACCTCTCTCAGTAAACAAACTTTACAAAACTCTCGAAAACAGGGATTTTGCAGCCACTAATGGACCTCAGCTCATTTTAACAACTTACTGTTCGACTCTGCAGAGCTTGGTTTGTCCGCTTAGATCCTCTGCGAGCTTTGGTAAAAAGTATTTTTCTTCCGTGTCACATATGCTCAGATATCCAAGAAGGTTATTTATTTTACTAGATAAATTGGAAGCCTCGGGCTGGGATGTGATCATCCTGATGAAGCCCAGGCTGTGCAGCGTGAATTGAGGAATTAACCTCTCAAAGCCTTGGCTTGATGTCTGTAAAATGGGGATCCTCAAGACTATCCTGTTGTTTTAGGAATTAAATGAATAATCCGTGGAAGGAGTCAGTGTAGAGCCTGAGGCGCAAGGAGTGTCCCTTAAACATCAGCTGGTGCTGCTGGTATTGATTCGGTATCTCTGACCTCCTACCACGTAGGGAGCATTGTACAAACACTGGGGGCCAGTGGGGGACAGAGGAGATGCAGTCCTGGCCCCGGAAAGCTTGCAGCCTAGTGGGGTCGTGAGATGTCAAAGAGGGGAGGTTACCAACAGTGAATTAGGCGGTGATGAGCGTTGGGTGCACCTAAGAGAGCGCGAACAAGGGGAAGGAGGGAGTTGGTGTCCGCCAGGAGAGGCCGACAGGCCCGAATCACAGCCACCTGTGAGAGAAGCCAGGTGCAGAGGAGGGAAGGGTTCGGGGGGCACCAGGTGGCTTACAGGGCCAGGAGGAGGCTTGGAGGCTGACCTGGCACCAGCTGAGGACGGACAGAGAGCACACCCACCAAGCCTCGGACGGGTCCCCGCTCTGTCCCGCACGCCATGCAGAGCCACGAGAGGCTGTAAGTGGGATGCCGACAGAATGAAATGTGTGCTTTAAAAATGACTCCCTATGGGGTGCCCGGGTGGCTCAGTCGGTTGAGCGTCCGACTTCGGCTCAGGTCATGATCTCACGGTCTGTGAGTTCGAGCCCTGCGTTGGGCTCTGTGCTGATGGCTCAGAGCCTGGAGCCTGCTTTGGATTCTGTGTCTCCCCCTCTCTGCCCACCCCCCACCCCGCTCTCACTGTCTCTCTCTCTCCCTCAAAAATAAGTAAACGTAAAAAAAATGAAAAGAAATACATTAAAAAATGAATTTGATGATACATCTTTTTAAAAAAATTTTTAGGTTTATTTTGAGACAGAAACAGTGTAAGTGGGGGAGGGGCGGAGAGAGAAACAGAATCCTGTGCAGGCTCCACATTGTCAGCCCAGAGCCCGATGCAGGGTTTGAACTCATGAAACCGTGAGATCATGACCTGAGCTGCAACCAAAAATTGGATGCTTAGCTGACTGAGCCACTGAGGCACCCCTGTAATGCATCTTAAATATGTAACCGAACTAACAAATATCATAAGTAAACAGTTGACTACGTCCGCAATGTGTGTGTATATTTATATAAGTTGTGTATGGATATATGGCCAAAGATCCTTCTGGTATCTTCTCATTGTGAAAATTGAGAAGCCATTCTCTTTGGGATTGCCTTTATCTTTAGCAAATATGACAGATACCTCACTTCCTAGCTATCCCAGGCACGGCACTCATAAGGACACTTCCCTTTGACCAGAAATCCATGACTTTTGGCTAAAAAAAATCGCCTGCTCATCAATGTCCGGCATCATTTGCTCCGCTGAGTCTTGCCTGAATCCTTGGAATGACTGATTCCTTTTTATTCTAACCTACGCATTCACATACTTTTATCTTTGTTCTCAGCTCCGTAAAATGAGGACAGTGCTATTTCCCTGCCCATCTCCACAGTCGATGGATGAAAGTTATTTCATTGAATCAGTTCTAGTATTTTATATGAGATGTAAATTCTTTCGCAATTGCCATGACAGGTCATATTTCCCCATTTTTCTTTTATTATTGTGCATAGAGTTTTATTTGAAGAGTCAATAAAAAAATTTCTTTTTATGCAGCACAGAAGTACGTTACCACTTCTGTGCACCTGAGAAACTTGGTTTCAAATCATGGATTCTCGTGTGCGTAATGAAGGTCTTCTGGGTTCCAGGTTTATTTGGGTCCGAAAGCGTTACCGCTGCTGATGTCGGTGTGGTTCTTGCTTTCTCTCAGCGGCGAAGAGGCCACCTCAATTCACAGGGCCCTTTTTTTTTAAATAATTTTCTTAATGTTTATTTCTGAGAGAGAGAGAGAGACAGAGCGAGTGAGGGAGGCACAGAGAGAGGGAGACACAGAATCGGAAGCAGGCTCCAGGCTCCGAGCTGTCGGCACGGAGCCCCACATGGGGCTCGAACCCACAAACCGTGAGATCATGACCTGAGCCGAAGTCGGACGCTCAACCGGCTGAGCCCCCCAGGCGCCCCTAAAACGGTCCGCTTTGATCCCTGAACCACGGATGATGAGGACGCTCCGGGCTTTCTTACTCGGGAGGTGCTGGTGGGAACACTGCAGCGGGCGCAAGGGACACCCTGTCTCACGTTAGTCCTTCCTGGTCTGTCTGCGGAGGCTGCCATCAGGTCGTGGGTCATTGCATTTTGCAGACACGTTGTAGGGTTAGGTAGGAGGCTGGGGGGAGAAGGGGCAGCATGGGAGCCGCGGGCCGGGGGTTGGACAGGGACTGGGAAGCAGTTTGGGAGCCACGGGGCAGCCGGTGGACAGCGGCCGACAGCCAGCCGGTGACTCAAGGGGACACTTGCTTCCAGTTAGTCTTTTTTTTTTTTTTTTTTTTTTAATTTGGTATAATCTCTGCTTCTGTGAACCGGGCTATTCTCCAGATAAATGAAGTCGAGTCGTATTGGAGCGTTTCCGAAATGGAAGTGGGTGGAAGGGAGAATGTCTCCTGGAATATAAGCTCCTGGAGGACAAGGTGCCGGCCCGGTCCCTGGCTCCCTGGCTGAATCCCCGGCACCCAGTACCACAGTGGGTGCTCATGGCTTTGGATGCTTGAGTGCACGTTCGCGGCAAGGACCTCAAGGGCCATGTGGTCCAAGTCGTCCATTTTACAGATGGAGCCCTGAAGAGTAGAGAGGCACACGCCACAGTTCACCGAGGTCACATGGCGGGGGGGGGGGGGGGGTCAAGTTGGAAATTGACACAGAGCTCCAGACGACAAACCCAGAGTTGTTGTTTACTAATACATCGGAATTGTGATTCCACTCTAACGGGGTCGTGGGACTCAGTGCTCAATGCCTCTCCCTTCATTCATTTGGAAAATATGATTGCTCTATGCCAGACCAGTGGTGTTCTACCTTGCTTGCCCATTAGAATCACCTGGAAAGCCTTAAAAAAAAAAAAAAAAAGAATCCCTAGGTCAGATGCTTGATTCGGTTTACCTCTCTCTGTCTATCAGTGGGTTTTTGTTTTTTAAGTATTCAGGCGACTTGATGAGGCAGCAGAGCCGATGGAGCCTGCCCGTGCCCACCCTGCCCCCCACCGTGCCCTTGACTCAGGACGCCCTTGGACAGTCCACGCTGTGCGGGTTTGGCTCCTGGTGGAGGTGGCAGAGACAATGCCACCGTGCTCAGCCCCGTCTGCCCCCAGACATCCTCTGCCTTTGTGCAGACCACTCACTGAGCTTCAGGTGGGGGCAGTTAGCTTCACCCTTCTCCAGACTGTGTCTCTCCCTTGTCCCCAGACACAGCCCTTCAGGAGCCAGGTGCTGCTGGGGACCCAGAGAAGGATAAGATGAAGCCCTGATCTTGAGGGGCTCTTACTACGCAAGGGAAGCCACGTCTGGGTATTTGTTAATACCAACAGTACCAAAACCGGTTTTCCTGGACACCTTTGCTATTTGTTTTCTTAAAGTGAATCGCATGGCCATCCACACCTTATCAAAGTTTCAAGAGCCTTTTTCGACCTTCTGGGTCCTCTGTCATAAAGGGACTGAGGTTCAAGGGCAGGTGTGTGTGATTTGAGGGTCAGGGTAGGAGTCAGGGAACTGGGACCGAATGCAGATGAGGGCATTCAAGACCCCATCCAAAGTGGTCACGTACCCGAGGTTACTTCCTGGGATACAAACGAGCAACATCTAACTTCCTTGCGAGTCAGAACCAAGTCTGTTCTTGTATCGGGCCTCTCAAACCCTTGCTGAGCCCAACGAAGGAACCACGGGGAGTGAACCATGAACCTCACCCGCTGCCCTCCATGTTGCCTCTGGCCAAGCGCTCTGAGCCTGGATTCCAAGGTGGGAGCCCCACGGAGGGAAGCGTTGCCGGAGAAGCTCCCAGATGAGCTCAGAGAGGGAGCACCCGAAGCTGCCCAAGATGATCCCCACTTCTGGTGGCCAAAGAATGCCTATACGGCAGCCATCTCTCCAAACGCCATTAGGGCTGGCGGACAGGGTGAGTCTCGGCCAGATGCGTGCCCTCTGTGCCTTGTGAGAGGGGACCCAAGCCAGGGAGGAGAGGCTGCATCTAATTATGGTTTTACCCAGCGGGGACATTTTTGCGTTGACACAGTTTTCTGTCGGTGTCCGGAAACATGCGCGAGGGAAGGGCAGCTCCCTCGAGATGACTGTGCACCCAGCGGCTCAGAGGTGGCCTGGGAATGTGGCTGCAGGTGGCCTGGGGGCGTGGCTGCAGCCCAGGGAAGGAATGACAGCAGTCCAGGAAGGGCCCGGGCAAGTCTGAGATGGACACTGGGCAGCGGGCCCTCGAAGGCGGACCCCCAGGCAAGGTGAGGGTAGGGGCTGAGAGCCCATCTAGGGAAGGAGCCACTGTCAGGAGTGGGGGGCTGTGGCTGGGTCACGGCTGTGGGCCCTGCAGGCCAGCCTTGGGGCTTAAAGAAAACAGAAGCAGCCGACATGGCCGGAACACGTCGTTTCCGCTGAACACTTTCACCTTCATTTAGTGCTTACTTCACCCCCGTGAGGCGTGTGCTGGCACCGTCCCTATTGCACAGAGGTGGAAACTGAGGCACAGCAATATTGAATGACTCCTGCCAGGTCACACAGCTGATTAAGTGAGAGAGCCGGTGCCCAGACCCAGGCCAGCAGCCTGCAGGGCCCTGGCCGCTCTTGTGTTCATGGCTGAGGCCTGGCCATCCCTCGGGAGTCTCCCAGGGGAAGGGACAAGACTAACACGATGAGCGGCGCTTCTGCAGACAGGACAGGGTGGCAGAGGGACCCAGGGAGCCGTGGGCAAGCAGTCCCCCAGCTCCCCCTGAGCAGAGCCCTGGGTCGGGCTCACCCCTGTGGGACTGGCCTCAGCTCTGGCTGTGCCCTGTGATGGCTTACCTCCAAGGGCAGGATGTGGGGGGGCTTGTGGACCTGCTGGGGAAAGAAACGGGGGAGGCTGAGGCTTAGCCCAGCCCCCATCTAGTACCCAACGCCCGGGAGCCCCTCCACAAGGGTGACCTGGGTGGGATGTGAAGGCCCCCATCATCCTTCCCTCAAAGGTGTTCTTTTTTTTAAAAAAAAAAAAAATCTCTTTAATGTTTATTTTATTTTTGAGAGAGAGCGCGTGCACAAGCGGGGAAGGGGCAGAGAGAGAGCGCGTGAGAGTGAGAGAGTGGGGGAAGGACAGAGAGAGGCGGACAGAGGATCCATAGCAGGCTCTGGGCTGACTGCAGAAAACCTGATGTGGGGCTTGAACCCACGAACTGCGAGATCCTGTCCTGAGCTGAAGTTGAAGGCTTAACCGACTGAGCCACCCAGGCACCCCTCCTCCAAAGATGTTCCAATGGAAAGTGAGTCCAAGAGCTCTTGGGGGACCCAGAGTTCTGTCTTGGGGGCGGGAGGTGCCCCGTTTATCCAGTCTACTGTGTGACAGCAAACAGGTGTCTCCTCCTAGCCTTCCAGTGGGTTCATTTGTGGGCAGCATATTCGCTGGTTTCCTTAACATGAGAAGTTGGCTAGTTGTTCCTACATGGGCTAAGCTCGCTTGTGAGCAGCCTCCCCCTGGAGAACAAGGGAATGATAAGCTAGTATAAATCATGCTGAAAGGAACGAGCCCTCATCGTGAGTCATTAGGACAGATGACACACTGGCGAGCAGATGAAAACCCTTTGATGAAGACCAGTTGTGAAAGCGCGAGTAATGCCAAAGAAATGCGTGGTGGTGACCCAAAAGTTTAATGTATGCATTTCCCCCTTGCTCTGTCTCTCTCCCTTTTTATTTTCAAGACATTGCTGCAGTAAATGTCACGAGTGGTAAAACAACATTTCCTGTGCTCGGACCCTTGGGAGAGAGGTTCAGGGAAGGACGGATCCGGAGGGATGCGTTTCATCAGCGAGTGCTAGATGCCTTTTGGCACAGTACTTAGGTAATGGCATCAGAAACAGGGATCAGTCCTAGGGGGGCGTGTCCTGTCCTGAGAAAATAGCCCCCGGGCAGAATGTCCGCTCTGAGGCCTGAGAACGCATTTCAGCACATGGATGAACTCACCACCTTGACGTGCCCCAAAGAAGGAACTGTGGGGTGACAGATGCCAGCTCTCTCCAGCCCTACGAGCAGCAGGAGGCAGTGGCCCAATGGCTAAGCCATCAGCTCTGGACACAGGCAAGCTGCTCTGTGTCCCTGCTCTGCCACTTTGCAGCCAGGTGGCCTGGGCAAGTCCCCCGACTCCTTCAGCCTGCTTCCTGCTCTAAACAGAGACTCGTGATCCCAGCACCCACTCATTGGGTGGGCGTGGCCGCAGGCAGCAGGAACAGACCCTGCTGACCTCGGAAAGGGGATCTACAGGAAGGATGTGGAGTCGATAAGAGAAGAAAGTGTGAAGCACCGGGTCTCAGATGGGATGAGGGCCGCTCAAGTCTTGTTGGAAGGCCCAGCGACGAGCTCATCAGGGTCTGATAAGGCCAGTCCTTGTGTCCTCTTTCAGGGTCAAGTCCTGGAGAGAGTATCCAGTAGGTCTGTTTAGACACGCCCCCACCTCTTGGCTGGAGGAAAACAAGGCACTTACTTTGGCCGGGGCGGGAGGCAGGGCTTCTATTTCCAGAAAAAGGAGGCAAGAATGTTATGGGGATTAATGGACATCATGCATGTAAAGTCCTTGGCACTGTGCCCGCCACATGGCAAGAGCTGAAAAATCAGATGTTGTGTATTAACCATTATGCATGGAATGATGGATAGCAGGTCAATAATACAAGCTACTCCAAGTAAGAAGCTAATGATGCACGCACACAAATGAGTACAATTGAAATTGGAAATCGGAATGAGACCGGCGGACCGCATCGATGTCAACAGCCTGGTGGTGATGTTTATCATCCCAGAGGTCTGCAAAAATGTCACCAATTGGGGAAACTGGGCAAGTTGTACAGAGGGACCTCTCCGTCTTACTTTTTGGCACCTGCATGTATTTCTACAAGGATCTCGATAAAAATTTCAGTTAGCAAGAAAACAAACAAAAACACAAAGAAGAAGAAAGCTAACTACTCCCAAATCCTAAGAAGTTTTTTGTCCCCATTGGAGTTTTTTCTTCAATTCCCCATCCACACCCTCCTTCCCCACCAAAAGAACCCCCCACCCAGAAAAAAAAAAAAAGCTGTTTACATGTAAGACTCTTGACAGGATTAAAAATTATTTTTAAGCATTTGAGAAAAACATAGGATATAACAAAAGTGCAAGGCCAGGGCAGAATATTCCCTTGCTAAAAATCCTCCTTGTTGGACATTTGAGGAGCACACACATACGCACCGCCCTCCCAATAAACATGTGAACAAAACATCAGCCTGGCTTGTCCCCAATGGTTTATCTTAGGGCTGTTTGTCCTCCAGTCTTTTCTCCAAAATGTCAGTTTATTTAAGCAAAGGTGGGCCCCTTCACTTACAGCGAGTGTCAGCTCATGAGGGTCCTGTTCGGTCTCTTGAGTCCTTGAATTCCTGTTTACACATTCTGCGATGATGCTGCAAGAAGGAACCTCCTCCAGGCCCTTTGAAGAGCCCTGTGGTCCGTATGCTTGGCTTCCTGCTTTCTGTGGTCCTCCTGGATGGACTGGAGCCCCTGCCCTGGTGGCGGTGGAATCTGGCCCCGCACCAGATTCTCGCTCATTCGTTCTTTCTCTTTCTGGTTCCTCCAGCTGACATTTATCAACGATCTACTGGGCAGGAGTCCTTGTGCTAAGCAGAATGGACACCAAGATCCAGGTCCCAACTTGAAGAAATTTACAGCTGGATAGAGGGTCACGATAAGTGCTCCAGTATGACCAGTCAAGGCAGTGGGTCTGTGTGTCCTGGGCATATAACTAAGTGCTGGATGAATTCAGGAGGAAAAAAGCTAATGCAGCCATTTAAACACCTCAAGCTCCTGCAGTTTGACTTATGTTGTAGGCAAAGGCTACATACTGGGGTGGGTTTTCCCAAGCACCTCTACGGACTCGTAAGCTCTGTTTCCCCTTATAGAGTTAAACACGCTGTGCCCCCAACCACCACCACTAGCTGGCACACCCACTTTGTGGTTTAGAGGCAGTAGAGACCTGGGTGTTTGCATTTGGCTCTATTAACCATCAGACGTGGCGAGATTTTAGGAGGAATGGGTTACAGGATTTAGAAATGTCTTCCAGAGCCAACTGGAAAGAGAGGAGGCCAGGAGTCAGGACTCAGGAGACACCGAAGCTGAGTGGTCTCAGGCAGATTACTTAACTGCTCTGTGTCTCAGTTTCCTTAAACCGTAAATGGAGCAGTAGTTAATTGTACTCAGTGGGTGGTTCTGGGAGTGAAATACGTGAACACCTGAGAAGCACTCCTGGCACGACCTAGCTTGTGGAACGTGCTGAATGATGTCCCCAAACACTCACACGTCTTTGCATGCTGGCGAGCCGGTCAGAGGGCAGAGATGTCTGCCAGTTGGCCCCAGAGGGCAGCGACGGGCCAGCGGGTGGAAGGTATGGAGTACAGTTGGGGAAGCCAAGGCAGGCATCCGGGCGGGCCCCATGGTGACGCAGTGGCATGTGTGTGCTAGGTGAGAGTCAGAAGCACAAGGAAGGACAGAAGTGATCACTTACCGCGTGCCAGCCTCTGTGTGAGTGCTCTCGCGTGGGGAACTTGGCTCATCCCATCTGTGTGAGTCCCAGTGTGTAGGTAAGAACCTAGCACATAGAATAGGCCTTATTTTGAAAAGAATGACTGAATTTTGGGCTTTGATTCTTTCCGTAACCCGATGACGTGTAGGATCTGTGATTGCCATCCACATTTTGAAGATGAAGAGATGAAGCCTGAAGGAGCACGGTACATCACCCAAGTAATGTCAGTGATGCACTCTGGGGCCAGCAGAGGGTAAGGGCCTGGGACTCGAACCCATGTCAGACGCTTTCTCCTGCCGTGCTCTCCCAGGGCCTGCCAACCTCACGGCCCTCAGAGACGCTTCTGATTCTCAAGTCTCTGGTTTGAAGAGATTACCGAGTTCCAAGAGCCTGTCGCTGAGTCACTGGATCACTGCGGGCACTCCGGAAGCAGGCCCCATTTGTATTTCTGGGAATTTTCCTGAATGGCCAGACAGAAAAGGAGGTGAAGTTATGGCCACTGTGTGCTGACTCTTTTGTCTCTTCGTTGCCACCATGCTGATTTGAGAGGGATTTTTAGAGTCACGCGTTCGTTATTTATGGTTGATGTTTTTATTGGTGCCAATAACTAGATAGCCACAAAGAATTCCTGCTTGGTGACTTATTCTCAAGGTCGGCGTCCAGGCTTGTCTTAAGTAATTCCCTTTCTTCTTTGGCTATGGAACACCATGACTCGGGGCCAGGAAGCTCGTGAGTTTCTCAGGACCGATCCAGACCCTGGGATTGCCCATGTGTCACGGACGGCAGGCTCTCCCCTGAATATCTCGCAGTATCTGTCAAGGGGACGAGGGCTTCCGAGTTCCTGTTTCTGCTGTCGATATGTGAGTGAAATTCGGATAGCCAACTCTGTTGCTGTGAAATTATTCTCATTGCTGGCTTTGCTGACATCGTACTTGAGTGGAATCAAAGCCATTTTGTCTAGGAGAAAGGGTGAGAAGAGTTAATATTATACACAAGCGTTTTAGGTGGTGATATTTTAGAACCGTCTCCAAAGACGGTAATGCTTAGATAGAGCACACACCAGATTCTCCTTAAGCATCCTTCCGTTCTGACTCCGTATGCAGCATGGTGTGGTTTGAGAG
Source organism: Acinonyx jubatus (assembly GCF_027475565.1). Taxonomy (NCBI): domain Eukaryota; kingdom Metazoa; phylum Chordata; class Mammalia; order Carnivora; family Felidae; genus Acinonyx; species Acinonyx jubatus. The sequence goes on along the minus strand of NC_069393.1, from coordinate 79,892,362 downwards.
GGACAGTTTGAGGCTAAACACAGAAAGGGCTTCCTTAGGAATCACTTTCAGATCTTTTAAAGGATGATTGGAGTTATTTTCCAAAGAGAAATGATTTTATACACTTTTGAAAGGATTTGCCTTGGAATATTAAGTGCAAAACTTCTTTGCCATAGGAAAGTAAAATCTTAAACATGTACCCACCTGGATGGCTGGATATTAGCAGAGTTTACGTTGGGATTGTCCATGGGCATTTTCTTGACGATGTTCTGAACGGTTAAATCTGGGATATTTTATGATACCTTCAAGATAAAGCAAGGAGTTGGGGCACCTGGGTAGCTCAGTCAGTCAAGCCGCTGACTCCTGATTTCGGCTCAGGTCCTAATCTCCCAGTTCGTGGGTTCGCGTTCCACATCAGGCTCTGAGCTGACAGTGCAAAGTATGCTTGGAATTCTCTCTCTCCCTCTCTCTCTCTGCCCCTCCCCCCTTCTCTTTCTATCTCTCAAAAAAAACTTAAAGAAAAATATAAAGCGACAAATAAGCAATCACTCTCAACTTCGCACTGATAGATCAACAGCCCGTGGATGTCTTTTCATCCGTCTCCCACTGTCTGAGAAACAGGGGTACCATTTTGTCCCTGGGGCCATTTTATTTGTTTTCTTTTCTTTTACTTTATTTTTTGCCTATCATATTTATCACTTTCTCCTCCAGGACTCCAGGATTTTTGTGTCCTGGTTTATTCTCTTTGCCTTTACCGTCTTTCCTGGGCCCTCCCCCACTTGCTCCTTCCTTTCCCTCTAAATGCGCCCTGACCTCTCCATTGTTGAAGAGTCTACATCCATCCACCCATCTACTCATGCACCTGTCCATCCACCCCGTCGCATTTTTCTCTTTCCTCTCACAGCCACGCTGTGTATAACTGGGGTCCTGTCGCCCACCCTCTTCTGCTTCCAACGCCCGCCTCCCCGCCCTCTTCTTTCAGAGACCTCCAAGGCAGGGCCACTTTCTTGTCAAATCCAAAGCCTCTTTTCTCAGTCCACATCTTCCTTGCCCTCCGGCACTGTTATCATCCTGACCTTGAGGGACGCCCTTCTCTGGCTTCCATGGTGCCCTTTTTCCTAGTGTCCCAAACTGTCTCGCTGTTCATCCCCTTCCTCCTCGAGCCTCTAAGTGTGGGTAGGTGCGAGGGCATGCAGTCCTCGGCCCCAGGGCCTTACTTCTTTAGGCTTTCTCTGAGGCCTACCTCCCACTGCTGCGGGTTCCAAGATGCGTGCCTCTGGCCCTGACCTTTCACCCACTGACCAGTCCTCCAGGGATGTCCCCCTAACGCCAGCCTCTCCAAATGTGAGTTCCTGGTTCCCCCTTGCCCTCCGCGGCTTCCATTCCCAACAGCATGCCGTCTCGGGGTGACAGGACCCCATTCTCCTTTCACTGTCCACATCCAGTCTGCGTCCTTGTTTCTTCCTTCAGAGACTCTCTTGGGCGTGTCCCTGCCCGGCTCCAATTTCGCATGTAGGGCGTTCCAAGTCTCCTAGATGAGCTTCTAGAAATTTCCCGCCACCAGTTCACCTTATAAAGATGCCAGACTCGGGTACCGGACTTGTCGCGTCCCTCGCTGTGTCTGCCGGAGCAACCTGGAGCATGTCCCTGTTGTTCACTCACCTTCTGAGCAGCGGAAGTCCTGGGGCCTCAGGGTAGCTCATAAGTCCCTATTTCATGACGGCAGCTTCCTGTTTCTGTTGCTGCTTACCGCCCTCCTCCTCCACTCAGCCCCCTCCCAGATCACGCACCCTCGGCTTCACCGACATGTAGTTATCCCTCATTTCAGACACCCCTGGACACTGACCTCCCCACGTCCCTGCTCGTACAGCGAATTCGCAGCCACTCGTGTTCTAACGTAAAACCCCAGCGTCATCTTCTCCAAGCTTTTCCTGTTCACAATCTACTGCTCCCCAACCCCTGCCCCGCCTCAGCAAGTTTTGCTCTTTATTCCCTTACAACCCTGTCATCACGTGTGCGTTCCATTAAATCCATTCATCGGTCTGCTTATACTTATGGAGTGGGAGCTATTTGGGATCCGACATATGGCATCTTCTCTCTGAATCCCCAGCACGAGACCTAGAAGTTAATAGATGCCGATAAATACCGACTGAATGAAACGTTAAGTGACACTTTCCTGCTGAGAAAACGGGGTTGGGTCCCTGTGACTTGGCTCATCCAAGGGCAGGCATTGCACCATACTTACCCTGATTTTCCAACACACAGTCGGCTCAAGCTCTCCAGAAAACCCTGGAGGCGTGTGCCCTCCCTTTTCTTTGCCTCCAGAGCTTGTCCGTCTCCCTCGCCGTCTGTTGCCCTCCTCTCCTCCATGCGGTCTACAGTTACCGTTCACATACAGCCGGTACCCTGCACGGTCAAGTACTTGAACGTGTTCTCCAGCTGTCTTTCGCTAAATTTGTCTTATCTCCCAGAATCGTGTGTGAGCGGAATGAAGACAGAGGCCACACTAGACGGTTTTTTGAACACCATCGAATCTGGATTCATGGCGTGCACATAGCTGTACATCAAATACTTGATGAGTTGTTTAGATATCTCATAGTTCATTTCCAAGTATTCAAGACCATCAGCATCACAGTTTAAAGGCTGAACCCTGATGCTCTAATCGGAGTTGCCAAAACATGAGTAGGAGTCTGGAAATGACTAGAATTTCAGCAATAGAGAAACTTCCTGCCCCCAGTCTGATTCAGTTGGTAGTGTTCCCTTCACTAGACTTTAATAGAGCCACAAATCTCTTCTAAACCAGCTTGCTCTAGAATTGAAAAGAGCCCACATGTAGGGGACCGTCACTGGCGCTGAGCCTTGAATTATGCAATGTCACGTCTGCAGTGTCCTGGGCCCGTCAGAAGCCCTCTGAGCTCTGCAGAGTAGCGAGAGTCTGATGCCAGGACAAAAGATGTTGGAGTCTGCTTTCATTTCACTACTTCTCAGAAATGCCTAGATGTTTGTCTAAGAAGCAGAGTGTTTTTAAAATTAGTATTCTTCGGGGCACCTGGGTGGCGCAGTCGGTTAAGCGTCCGACTTCAGCCAGGTCACGATCTCGCGGTCCGGTCCGTGAGTTCGAGCCCCGCGTCAGGCTCTGGGCTGATGGCTCGGAGCCTGGAGCCTGTTTCCGATTCTGTGTCTCCCTCTCTCTCTGCCCCTCCCTCGTTCATGCTCTGTCTCTCTCTGTCCCAAAAATAAATAAACGTTGAAAAAAAAAATTAAAAAAAAAATAAAATTAGTATTCTTCTATTCATAAAGCCGGTATCTGTAAAAGTATCACTTTTATCCCCCCTAAAAAGAAGTCGTTAAAAACATATTCACCCTGAAAGTAAAAAACCAACCAACCAACAACAACAACAACAACAAAAACCCATCCTTTAAATGTTTCAGCTGGGCCTAGATGACCTCCCCAAACGCACAGACACAGAAAGTTGCTCCCCACTGGTTTATACCGAGGGTGATGTTAGTCCCTGCCTCAGAAGGAGCCAAGAGAAGCACATAAGATGAGCACAAAAAGAGCTTTGCTCAATGTGGGGCACACAGTAAGAAATCCATAAAGGTTCAGCTGGGTTATAATCACACACTCGGGATTGCAGTTCGAAACTGTCACCAGTTGTCCTTCTACGTCGCTTGAACATCTAAGAGCTGGGCCCAAGTCTGCTGACAAGGACTTGGTGGCTGTTGGTGGCAGCTCCTTGGAGCAGGGACCTCAGGCCCGGGCTCCTCTGCGACAGAGGGTGGCCAGGATGCTGCCTGTTCAGCAGCTGCGGGCTGAGTGACGCGGTCACGCTGGCCTCCTCCTGCGACATTCTGCAGTGTGGAGACGGGACGAATGTCAACCGGGAGAAAAAAAAGGATGACGTCATGGCCTGCTTCACATGGGAGGATGGGTGGCCTGGGTCCCACCCCTTTTGCTGGGGGATTGGGGGTGGGGGTGGGCAGCCTCCATGTGGAGAGCAGAGGAAGGGGCCCTTCCGTGAGATCATACTAGTCCATGACACTTTGTGACCGATGTCAAAGCGAGGCTCCTTCTCCGCGTGTCTAAGGCCAGAGCTGGGATGATCTGCATCTACTTGTTTCTTCCCAAACGTAGGCGTCCTGAGCCACCTGGGACCCCAGCCATGGTTTTCTTTGTTGTGTGCGTGGAAAACCGCGAGCGGGAATTTTTGCACTGATTCCCACTCAAGTGAAGCAGGGCCGATCCCCCCTAAACGGGTTTGCTCGGCATGTTATCAGAGGGTTTGTGGGGACCCGCTGTGGGCTGGTGGGGGAGGAGCCCATGACTTGTGAACTGCTGCGTTCCCAGGGTCTCACCCTCCCCCGTCCCCCATGCAGTGCCAGGCTGCTTACATCGTGCTTAATTCTGCATCATTTGGCCTTGATTTTGAAAGCCCTTGGGGGATTCCATGGAGAATGAGCAAGGCTGTTCAGTATTTACTGCTGAACCAGAGCTACAACTCTATCCCCTGCTTATAGAAAAGCCTTAGCACTACAAGTCTGATTTTATAAAATAGGTGAGTGGGGGGTTCCTTACAATGTCAAGGGTATTTTAAAGTATGTTTTTACAACTTGACAGAGTCTGGGGAGAAAAGAGACTTAAAACTGAAGTGCTCGTTGCTGCCGCCAATTGAAAATGAATCACAAATGAAGATAAATCACCCCTGAGCGTATAACGTGGAACAATGGGAAAATATTATCAGAATTGTAAAAATCTGATTTGCATGCAACTTCTCAGAAACATAGCCTTGCAAGCATAAACCGAGGCAAGCAGACTGACTCATGTAAGGGGGGGAAAAATCAGTCTAAGATTCCAAACATGTATGTCAGGAGATGATTATTGGATTTGAAAAAAAAAAAAAAAATACCGCGTTTTACAAAGTATACCCCACCGGCTCTCTTTGCCATGGGGGATTCCAGTGAGCGTTTATAAAACGCACTGACTGCCAAGACGCTGTAGAGAGCATCAGTAAGACTGTTAATTACACAATTTACTAGGTATCTGCCGCTTATATTTATCCTGCGCACACATTGTCTCCACTCCTTACGGTAATCTTACAAGCGTTCTTCCCCCCATTTGATACACGGGGGCATTCTCAGAGTGTTTCCACAGCTCAGCCCAGGCCCCGCGGCCGATGGGGGACAGCGTCAGAGGTGACTCAGTTTATCCTGGCCTTAAACCTACCTGCTCTCCCACACCTTCCCAGCGTCCCCCAGGCAAGTGAGGGGCCGCAGGGACCAAGTTCTGGCCACGGCCTCAAACAGCAGACGGAACCTTGGCCCAACATATATGTTATGCTTTTCAGGAGGGAGAGCTGTTGCCCGAGACAGAGATTCTGCAGGTCGGAGCGAAGGCACGTTTTCTAAGAGACTGGAGGAAACAATTTACTGAATGACATTTTTTTAGAAGTCGCTGTTACATTTCCTAGCTGTGATTTTTTTCTTTTTAAATTGAGGTACGGTCTAAAACTCACCGTGTTTTTTTTTTTTTTTTTTTTAACGTTTATTTATTTTTGAGACAGAGAGAGACAGAGCATGAACGGGGGAGGGTCAGAGAGAGGGAGACACAGAATCTGAAACAGGCTCCAGGCTCTGAGCTGTCAGCACAGAGCCCGACACGGGGCTCAAACTCAAGGACTGTGAGATCATGACCTGAGCCGAAGTCAGACGCTTAACCGTCTGAGCCACCCAGGCGCCCCTCCATTCATCAGTTTCTGAATGATTTTGATGCCACGATAAATTTTGTTCCAAAAGGTTAGGTTGGTTAGCAAACCAGCAAGCTTGAGTCCGCCCCTAGCAAACATGGGCCGTCGTCCGTCTAGCAACACCTGCGGCAGCCAGATCTCCAGTGGCTTCTTGTGGTTCGAGAAATAACATGGAAACTCCTGACAGAGACCTTCCCACCGTCAGCCTCTTGCTGTGTGTTTATTGTGTCCAAGGTGGTTCGGGATGGAGGAGGAGACCCACAGGAAATGAGTGGACACACACATTTACAATAAACACACAGTTATCAGTGAGAAATGTACTTTTAACACAAGGGAAGGAAGCAGTAGGAAGGAGGAGGGGTGGCTGGTCAGCTGTGCACTCTCCACATTCAGGCCGAACAGGTGGCAGCCAGGCAGACGGTCCCGGCAGGCAGAACCTTCCAGGCAGAGAACAGAACTCGTGGGGACTCTCAGGCACAAAGGACACACCTCTTTGAGAAACGAAACGACCAGACCCCCTGAGAGAGCACCGCTCCTACATGTCGTCTAGCAGAGTTAGTTATGTTGATCCTGTTGCACATTACGTCCCTGGTACCCATTCCCATAAGAGATTCCCATAAGAGAATCATTAATCCAGAATCAGATCGTACCTGTTGGAAATACAAAGCTGAATAAATACTCTACGCTTTAAATTGATTTCTAAAAAGTGCATGTCATTGCATACAGTCATTTATTTTAGAAAGGTAGGATTCGTTCTCAGTGCACCAAAGCTTTGGGCTGGATGTCCCCAATTACTCAGAAGGTTGGTGGTTAGAAGTCCAAAGAGATTTTTGCAAAAGCAGTGAGGGGAAGTCTGCTGACCTTGCACTGGAGACATTTCCAGCAGATTCCCTGTTAGGTCGTGTCACACAGAAAGGGCTGAATCCGCACCTACCTTCTCAGTAGGGCACCGCTGATTACGTCAGAGGTCCATGGAAACGATGTGGTTTTTTTTTCCCCATACACCTTTTATTTCCGCAATTTTCATACCTCCAGTTAGAAAACATTGACAAATGATAGATACATGCAGGGCTCTTTGAATTAGTTCAGCCTCAAAAGTTAATCTTTAACCCTGACATTTTTGCTGGAAATGGTTCTCCCTTACTCCCACAACAAAGGAATAAAATGTTGACACAGTTTTCACTTCTTAATTTTGGTTTATTTCAGCTCCCAAGGTGCCCACTTAGTCAATGTGATCAAACTCACAGAACCTGAGGCCTAAATATTTAAGTCCCTGAAACCTTCTCCTTTATCTCCTTGTCAATGAATAATTCATTTGTCTGCATAGCCTCTGAAGCAGATCTCCTTTATAAAAGAAAAAGGGGGGGGGGGGTACGTAATAGACCAGAATAAATGCCGGTAAAGTTTCAGGTTTGCCCTTGGAAGCTAAGCTAAGATTTTGAGAGAGAAAATGAGTTTTTGGTTCTCGAGGCTTCTTAGCACATAACTATGGATTTCTTTTAGGATCTATTGACTGGAAGTAGTATTGACATGGATATTTAAGCATCACACCACACCAATTCCTATTGTAGAGATTATATTCCATGTTGTGTTAATTTCTAGAACGTTCTACCAATTTTTAGACTTATCGCTTAAACTCTCAGGAGTTAACTTAAAATACCATGGTGGCAAGAGTTCGGGGACCTCATTTTCCACAACATATGTGCTCGTCAAAAAGAACGAAAGTTGAATTCTTACAAAGAAAACCCTTTTAATGACTTTTTCAGAGGACTGTTTTGGATGACTTTTTTGTGTGGCCAATGGCCATCCTTGCAGACCAGCAAACAACCCTGGGAAAACTTCTCTATTAGTGTTCTTACTAGAACGAGGAATAGGGTAGTGGGTTCCGCATCTCTCATCATCCAGAAAAGGAGGCATAGTGGCTGTAAAGAAAATCTCCAAATTTTTTTTTTTTACATTTCTTTATTTTTGAGAGACCGAGCACAAGTGGGGGAAGGGCAGAGAGAGAGCGAGACACAATTTGAAGCAGGCTCCAGGTTCCGAGCTGTCAGCACAGAGCCCGATGCGGGGCCCGAACCCACGAACCGCGAGATCATGACCTGAGCCAAAGTCAGACGCTTAACCGACTGAGCCACCCAGGCGCCCCGAAAATCTCCAAATTAAATAGCCCAAGAGGGTACTTGTTTAAAGAGTGCTGGGAAATGTGTTAATAAATGCAGCCGCAGGTGGGGGCCACGTGCTGTCCCTCATGCCGTGTGCAGTTGCCCACACGCATGGGTGATAAAATGCAGACGGGCTGTGCTCAGTTTTGCATTGTTTTAGATTCTCTGCAGAGGAGGCCCCGTGTTGCCTGCCCCCGCCACCGTTGTCTCTAGGGGCCGTCCCTCCGCCTGGGTGATGCCACCTCCAGGGCTCTTGTCCGTCCTCAGAGATCTGATCGCTCCTGAGACCCTTCCCAGGTCTCCTCCTTGCCGGTGCTCCGCCGCCCCCCCCCCCCCACCACCACACACACATACCCTTCCACCCTACAGACAGACTGGTGTTTCCAGCTCTGATTTCTCTGGAGTTCCAGATCAGTCTGGTAGTTTCTGGAAACCGGATTGCCCATACCCAGCTGTCCCACAGGATCTCAGCCTCCGTAAATCCAACACTAAGCTGTAGTTTTGCTCTCCTCAACCCCCATTGTCCCTGGGGCTCCACATCTCAGGCTCCAGCATTGCCACTCACCCAGCAGCTCAGAGTCAGACCCTGGAGAGTTTCTGGAATCGCCCGGTGTGCTACCTGCATGCACAGGGCGTGCCGATGCCGGCTTCGGCACACCTTCCTGATTCCTTTGATTTTCTCGCCTCCGCTGCTGCTCGCCTGGTCCCGCCCGCCCCCCTCCTCTGGGAGCTGGACAGGTTAACCCTGCAGGTTATCTCCACCCTGGACAAAAGTGTTCTCTCCTGAACACAAAGTGTTCTTCCTCCTCCCTGAGGGAGGCCATGTGCCACCCCAGGATGACACTGATCCCTCTGGTGCAGCACTCAGAGCCTGCCTGAGCCCCAGCCCTCCCCTCCCTATCTGACCCTGAACTCGGGCCATCCCCTGGGCAGCCCCTGCTTGTACCACACTCCCCACGGCCCCTCATCTGGCCAAGTCCCGCCACCGTGCAGGGTGGCTGTCACCTCCTCGCATCGCTCAGCTCCCGCGAACCTCCGTGCCTCCACATTGTACCTCCTCCCATCCCGCAAGCATCCGGGTCCTAGGATCCCACTCTCTCATTCCTGGTGCCACCGCCCTGGTCGAACATCTCCATTATTTTTTATGCGAGCCTGTTGTTTTTAAACGTTTTTAAGCCAGTGGAGTCCCTTCCTTCAAGGGAAACCCAGAGCATAAAGTGGGGAGGGAGCAGGAACTGAGGAAGATGCTGGAGGAGGAGAGGGAGGAGGTAAATTGTAAACAGTTGCATGTTTATTGAGCCTGAGCTGAGCTTGTCGCTATGCCACTTGGGCTCTGGACCTCGGCTACCCTGGGACCCCGCAGCCCCGTGAGGTGGCAGATATCATCTCACAGACAAGGACCACACTACAGTGGTCCCATGGAGCATGGATGGAGCCTCTGGCTCTTCCCATCCCCCCCCTCCAACTCCTTGGTGACCCTTTCCCTCTCCTCCCATGTCCTTCTGGCCTTAGTCACAGGAGCCCTGCCTGAATTTCCCACCCACGGCATGATGCCTTATTAATGTCCCGCTACAGTTAGCGGGCCAGACACACGGCTCTGCACCCCTGAGTTGGGGGGCTTCCTCCCAGGTAACCCGTGGTCAGACTATCCCTGCTTGTTTCCTGGTATGAACATTGATGTCATCAACCCTTCCTCTTTGGGGGGTTATTCCTGTTTTCCAGAACTAGCTGACTCACCACCAATCTTGGATCTCTCTTCTTACTTACATGGATGGAGGCACGTACAAATCTATACTTTGAAGACTAACCATCCAAGTGGGCCAACAGATACCTATGTGTGGTAGATACCTATGTGTGTTTCTGTTTCCCCGAGACCAGGCACATCTTGAGTTTCGATACTGTCCCGTGTTTTTATATCCTTCGTGGCACTCAGCTCATTATTTGGCACTGACTAAGCTATTCCATAAGCAATGAAAGAATCATATTGTTGAACTATAAATGTTGCAATCTGATCTGTTGTCTAAGCCTGTGTTTGTGTGTTGGATCATGTGGCTTACATGCTGTGTAATAATAGAAAATATTTACATTGGTCTTTGCCCCAGTTCCTTACACAGGGCTCTTAAATCCTTTGTAATTTCCTAAGTGATAAGAGTGCTAGACACATCGTTTGTTATAATACTTGGTCTTTGACTCTGGTTCCTGATGCAGAGCTCCCAAATCTCTTTGAATTTCCCGGGTGATAGAATATCTTTTGTTCTTTTTTATTTTTAAGTTTATTTATTTATTTTGAGAGAGACAGAGACAGCATGAGTATGGGAGGGGCAGAGAAAGGGAGAAAGCATCCCAAGCAGGCTCTACACAATCAGTGCTGAGTCCGTTGTGGGGCTTGAACCCACAAAGCCGTGAGATCATGGCCTGAGTCGAAACCAAGAGTCGGACGCTTAACCGACTGAGCCACTCAGGTGTCCCAGAATGTCTTTTGTTCTAATGAGGGGCCTGTGTGTTGACTCAGGGATGGGGGCTGGCCACTAGAAAGACCAAATCACAATTAGAAGCTTGGAACTTTTAGCCGTACCCCTCAGGGCAGAGGGGCTAGAAATGGAGTTATTGATCGATCGTGAGTACATGATGAACCCTGCAAAAAAAACCCCGACATTATAGGGTTCAACTGTATGAGCTTCTGGGTTGGTGATCACATCCATGTACTGGGAGGGTGATGCACCCCAACTACACGGAAGAAGCTCCTGACCTTGGCACCCTATGGACCTCATCCTGTGTATCTCTTCATTTGGCTGTTCATCAGTACCCTTTATCACATCCTTTATTACGGTAAACTGGTAAGCATTACGTAAGCGTTTCCCTGAGTTTTGTGACCTATTCTAGCAAATGAATCCAAAGGTAGGGGCTTGTGGAAACTTGTGATTTGTAGCTGAGTTGGACCCAAGTTGTGGGTTAAGCTGGGGACCCGTGGCTCGTGATTGGCATCGGAGGTGGGTGGCAGTCTTATGGGCCTGAGCTCATCACCTGTGGGGTCTGCATTAACTGTGGTTACTGTCAGAATTGAATTGAATTGAATTGAAGGACACCCAGCGGGTTGCTTGATCTATGGGGGAAAAAACCCCACATATCAGGAGTGTTGTGAGTGTGGTAGTTGTGGGAGAGTAAAAGAGAAACAGGCGTGCATTTTTCCTTCATACATGCAAATATCTGTCAAGATGATTGCCTTCACGAAGTGTTCTCCGCATTTGTATATTTGAGATTTGGCAACAGCCGTCTAACTGCCTTCAAAGAAACAAACATCACTCAGGTGCTTTCTGTCTGCTTAAAGAGTAGTTTTCAGTTTCTACTGACATGCACGTTTTATCATAACTGCTGTTATTATAAACGCGACTCTTGAGAACTATATAAAATACAGAAAACACAGATAAGCAAAAAAGAAAAAAAAATGGCACATAATCTCATCACTTTTTGGTGTGTTTCCTTCCAGTCTTTTTTTCCGTGACATGCATGAGTTTTTGACTCGCGGTTTTCCTTGGGTAGGATTAGTGCACGTCCCGATTAGCTGAGGAATTTCTGCTGTGTTCAGCCTGCTGTGTGTTACCAGCCCCGTCACTATTTCCCGCAGGAGGGGTAGCTATGGCAGCTTACACTTTCTTTACCATAGAATTGGTGTATTTATTTTCTCTTCTGATGCATGCAAAGACAACAATGGTATATTGCCCCCGGCTTAATCTCTTCTCGTTTTCCTTTATGGAGCCTTTGGGATACAGAATTGTGGGTACAGAGGACACGGAATACCAAGTGCAATGTATGAATGCCGTTGCCACTTTATCTGTGATCGTCAATCCAAGAAAGCTTTACCGCAGCGTTTTAATGTGGTTCCGATGCAGATGGGGCACACCGTGCGACAGGCTAGTGAAGGGATTCCCCCTGCTGGGAACCTTGAACTCACAAATGTTCAGTAACTACAGGACGCTCTCCTTTCTGCTAGACTTCTAGACGCTCGTGGAGCTTCACGTTCTGATACCTCTCATCACGTGGTGGGTCTGCCTCCTGTGTCTCCACCCTCTCTCTCCTCGCCAGCTCCGATGTAGCCCATAAAATACACCAGCCTTGAAAACGTGCCTCCTTCCCCCATCTACCCACCCACGGATCCTGCAGTGCCCCCTCGCAAGCTCACCTTCCTCCGTCCTACCGTCCCTCTCTCTTCCCTCCTCACCCACACCGGCCCTTATTCTCTATTTCTGCTACTTCTGTTCATTCGACCCCCATGAAATTTTCTGGTGCTGACCTCTGTGATCTGTGTTTGGCACAGCCCCTCAGTTTCTCCTTCTTCAGTGCCCTCCTCACCTGATTCCATGACCCTGGGCTTTCCTAGTTCCCTCTGGTGGCCCACAGGACTCCTTTCCTGCCTCTTCCTCGGCTGCTCCTTCATCCTTTCAGGTCTGAAATGACCCCTGGGGAGACACATCCTCTGGCATGATGTGAACCCCCACTGCTTTGCTGATGGAGCCCAAATCTACATCTCTGGGCCCCCAGAAGCTCAGCCCGGAAGCTCAGCCCCAGGCCTCTGGAATAGAACATTGAGGTCTCTGCCTGGGTGCTTCCCACATGCACCGCAAATGCAGCATGAAGATATCTGGACTCCACGGCTTTGCCCCGCAGACACCCTCCTCTGTGTTCTGTGTCTCCACCAAGGATCCCGGCACCCACCCACCCACTTGGCCCTCTGACCCTCTCATTTCCTGACATCCCACGCATTTTACATCATAAGTATTTTTTCCCTCCTTCTCACTCCTGCTGCAATTTCCCTAGTTCTGACCTTCAGCAGATTTCCCTGGGACTACACTGATAGCTGCCTGACTACAGTGCGGGTGGTTCTCACGTGATCAGCCCGTTTTGCCGTGCATCAGCAGCGGAGAGCTGATGCCTGAGCTGTTGGCCTGTGTGGCCGAGGGAATATGCAGGTGCTAGTTGGGACCAAGGAAGGGGCAGATTTTTGTTTTGTTTTGCTTGTGGGGGAGGTGGACATATGAGTTTCCTACTGCAGCTTAAACGAATTAAATTTAGTGTCTCGAAACATCACAGGTTTATTATCTTCTAATTCTGGAGGCTACAGGGGAGAATCCTTTTCCTTGCTTTTTCCAGCTTGTGCGGGCTGCCTACATTCCTTGGCTCTTGGCCCCTTCTCCTTCTTCAAAGCCAGCAGTGTAGAACCTTCCAGTCTCTCTGGCTCTGACTCTCCTGCAAGTCTTTTACAAGGACCCTTTGTGATTACGCTGGGCCCAGCCAGGGGATGCAGGATGAGTTCTCCCATCCCAAAGCCATTAATTTAATCGTATCAACAGAGACCCTGTGTCAGGAAAAGGAATATATCCACAGTTTCCAGGAATCAGGACATGGGCATCTTTGAGAGGCCTTGATTCAGCCTATGACGGGGCATAGTGGGGTGAGGGGGTGAGGGGGTGAGGGGTACCAATACCAAGAGGCTCCTTTGCCCCTATGAAGTCTCCAGTGTTTGTTCGACATTCAAGTGGAGATGTCAAGAGGCAATTGGTTGTAAATCTGGAATTCAGAGCTGGACAAAAACAGTTGGGGATCAAAAGAATATAAATGAAGGCTAGATTGAGGCACTGAAGGCGAGATGATATGGAAGAGAAGCAGGTCAAGGCCTGAGTCCTCAGATCCCTCTGTGTCCCCACCATGATGAGGTTGGCAGAAGGACGAAGGTCCCACAAAGGAGGAAAAGAAGCAGCCAGTGAGTGGGAAGGAGATCGGGACGGAAGGCAGTGTTGCAAGGAGGTGAAAGAGAAGTGATCCCCAGATTTGGCTGGGCAGCGAATTGGTGACCTTGGTGCCCTTTTAGTGGAAGCAGCAGCACCCCTCTCCCCCCACACTGCAGCAGGCATGGAGAGAATAAAAGGTGAGGAAGCAGGTATAGCAAATGGGGCAGAGGCCCTGTGAATGGAGTGGCAGCTAGAGCTGGAGGAGAGGACTTTCGTCTAGAACGTGGGTATTATGAAGGCACAAGTGCATGAGGGGAAGGACCTATTAGCTGGAGTTGAGTTTTCTCTCTCTCGTTTTTTTAATGTTTATTTATGTTTGAGAGAGAGTGAGGGAAGAGCAGAGAGAGAGAGAGAGACAGAGGATCCAAGGCACGCTGTGCGCTGACATCACAGAGCCCGATGCGTGTCTTAAGTTCACGAGCTGTGAGATCATGACCTGAGCCGACGTCTGACGCTTCACCGACTGAGCCACCCAGGCGCCCCGAGTTGCCTTTTACTACTGACCTCCTGTTTCTGTTCCCCTCTTTCCTCCTTCCAAAGATTTTTTAAGTTTCTGAAAAAGCCTCACTGTTATAAAATGCAGAGAGAAGGAGGTCAAATTTTGTAAGAAGGGGAAGCAGGTGTGGTGACTTAAGTGTCCTGCAGACATTCAGTGGCCACAGTTTAGTGGAGAGACTGTGCTCTTGTAGCAAAACTCAACCCCTAGTAGGTGGAAGAAATCATTTTTTTAAGCTAAAGCTATTAAGATAGAAGAATATGCAGATTTACTGTATATGGCAGGCAAAAGTCACAAGGGACTCACAGAAGAATGCTTCCATTTACAGAACAATACATCCAACAATCCCTCTTAAATTGGTGCCTTACGTTCTTAATACAATGATTTTGGTTGCTAAAATCCAACTTGCAGTCTTTTAAAATGTAATCTTTTGCAACTTACATAGGACAGAATCCACTAACATTGTACGGATGTCCTTCCTCAACGTAACAGTAAAGGGAAAAAAAAAAAACGCTAAAGGGTAAGAGTGTAACACTGAATTCAATAAAGTTTTGATACTCAGAGCTGTTAACATATAAAAGCCAAGGACAAAGAGCAGATGACGCAGTGGAAAAATTATTGTCAGCATAAATATAGACAATGTAGAAAGAACTTTTCTAAACCCAGAAGCAAAAGACGTTCACACTAAAATAAAGATTGGCTTAAGATGATCACAGAGTACAAATGACTAATGAAGAGGAGGGTGGACACTGAAGCTGATTCATATTAAAATGAGCATTCCAATGAGGGACGGTGTTTCATTTATCACATTGGCAAACATAAAAAAGACTCCTCTTCAGTGTTGATGAGGCCACAGGAACGCGGGTAGACTCTGAACCACCCAGTTTGGCAGAATGAAACTTTGTTCACCCTTCGGGAGATTGGCAATCAATATTAAGCATCTTTATACCCGTTGAGCAATTTCACAGCAGGGATTTATTCTAAGGAGAGTAGCTCGTGTATTCCAAAGTGTATTCAAAAGTATATCCATTGCAGTCAGGTTATGATATTCACTGAAGATATATTTATTGCATATCAACTCAGAGCTGGGAGCAGTGTTAGGTCCAGGGGAGATAACTGGGGGGGAGGGGGGGGTTGAAACAGACCCAGCCCTTGCCCTCCCTCCCTCTGCACCTGGTATCTGAGTACCAATAGGTCAGTCAGCCATGACAGCCCAGTGCCACAGGCGCTTGGAGGACTGGAGGCTCACCCAGAGCTCACACACACCTGCCCTGGGCTTGGTGGAGCAGGAGCAGGGTGCATCCAGAGAAGGCTGGAAGAGGTTGCATCTCAGTCAAGATGAGAAGGGTCAGTAAGAATTAGCCACATATAAAGGACAGGTAGGGATTAGCCAGGGGCAAGGATGTAGACTGCCATGTTGGGAGTAAAAACGATGCTGGGGAACCATAAGCCGTGGGGTGCCGTGCATCTTGGGATTGTGGGAACCAGGAACCAGGCATTGAAGGCTGCGGAAGGCCTGCTTTTGCCCTTCCGTAATTAGAGCAAAAGAAAGAAACCTGCGAGAGATTAGAAGTCGCATCTCAGCACATTTACTAGACCAGAAGGTAGAACCCCACCTCACCCAGAGTTTTGGGCGTGAGAAGGGGTGTAGCTCCCAAAGGAAAAGGTGAGCTTTGCAACTGGAAGGAGAGAGAGTGAGGGCAGGGGAGGGAAGTTCAGCGAGGAGGGGGGAGAGGAAGGAGGAAAGTGGAAGATGCACATATATAGAAAAAGAATGGACGGAAAGACAGGCATGAAAATGCTAAGTAATGTTCTCCAGAGTACATTATTAGGAACTTGAAATGTCTCTTTTATAATTTTCTGTATTTAGTATATATTAATTTTATAATCTTAAAATTTTTTTTTAACGAGTACTACTTAGGACTTCATTAAAATGAGTAAAAGCTTTAGTGCATCTAACGTAACTTATTCTTCAGCCTGCTACGCCATGAAGAAGCACCTAACAAACCCAAAACTGAGGCCACGAAGGCACAGAAACCAAAAACGACTTGGATTTGATTTCCACAGGCTTTTCTCAAAAGGAAAGTTAAGAGCCTATGGATCAGTGAATAGTTTTTGCCCCCCCCCCCCACTTTTCTTTCCACCCCATCTCTACCTGCGTCCAGGGAAGGGGGGATGAGCCAAAGACATCCACATGTGCAATCACTTGAATAAGGAAACCTCTGGGCCCCGTGTTTCCATGCATGTGGTCACCCTCGATTGTTTTTTTTTTTTTTTCCTGGGCAAACAGGATAATCACCAAAAGTTATTGCATTTTCTTTCCTCCTACACCCATCGCTTTTCTATTGCCTCTGACAACTCCTGTGTGCATTGCCAATAAGATTTTGTATCCTAAAAATATCCCATAAAATCTCACTTCACATAATCACTGGATTTACAAATAGATTTATTATGTACTTGAAAGGAAAGCAGCCTTTTTCATTTAAGGAACAGAGGAGGCTTGGACACAGCAGAGTAGATGGTGTGCGGGTGGGACCTGTCTTTACTGTAGATCGTGATTTATGGACGGAAAAACAAATATAAAGTTCACCCTTCCTCTTGATAATGAGAACTTGAAAGTGCTCTGGGGAAGGACAAATATGTGTAACTAAGTATTTCATTTAGTATGAAATTGTCCTGCATTTCTAGAGTGTAAAAATACCTACCAGAAACATGACTTCTAATCATCTAGTATGAAATAGACTTAGGAGTAGGATGGTTTCCATTTAAGTATTTCCAAAACACATGTGTTTAAAAAATATAACTAAACCTTCTCAGGGTTTTAGAAAAATTAAATCCTTCTATCTGAGCCCAACATTGTACATTTGAAGTTACTTTCAGAAAATCTGTTTCGCTTCTGTTCCTACAGCTGCCAGATCTTGGGCTTGAATGAAATGATCTCCGGGAATCATGCCTTTAATAGAAGCTGAATGGAGGAGAAACCCTAGGACACACTTTCATGTATCAAGAACTCTCCCATTCTAAGTGTTAAGCTTTTGTTAACAGCAATTATTTGCTGGTGCATTGGGGGCATTCCCAAGACGTTGTGAACTTGCGGTAAATGTTGATCTGCCAAGAGGACTTGGGCAGCGTCAGGGCATGCGGGGCCCCCAAGTGGCCAGCTGGCGGGCAGTCCCTGGTAGGCATCCTTCTGTCTATATTTCGAGTGAGGACTTGGCCTCCCTCCCCTGGCTTGTGGAAGCTCTTCTGCTCCCAGACCACAAGCCCTGACTCAGGGATGTCACCACAGGAAGGCGCCCACCCACACCTCCTCCAGGGACCTCGAGGCTTCGGGGACGTGCTGAGGGTGGGGCCGTGTGGGGGCTGTCAGCCCTCTGCCTGGGCCTTTTCCCTCTCGCCCCCTTCCCTGCTTCCAGCTCTCTTTTGGTCTCCCAAAAGTATTGTGATGTTTGTTTTCCGGTCCCTTTGGTTTTTTCTTAGCCTTGTGAGCATGTCAGGATTATACAGTGGCGTCCTGGGAAGGAGGAGTTAAGAGAGATGATTGGACATCTCTCCAAACCAGCCCGCTTTTTGCCAAGAGATGGTCTCCTTCATGAATCCGTGCTTCTTCAAACCTGGACATGACTAGGAACCACTGGGGGTATTATAGGTGAAATGCAGATACTGAATCAGTAGGGCTGGGGTGGGGCCCGAGAACTTGTGTTTCTGGCGGGCTCCCAGGTGAGGCACAGGTGCTGGTTGGCCCACGTTTTGAACAGCAGTGGTGCTGCTTGCAAAGGATGCTCTTGCAAGTGGATGAACGAATCCATGTAAGGGGCTGAGCAAAAGGCCTGGTGGGTAGTGAGTGCTTAATGATGAGCTGTGGCGATGATGGTGATGAGGCTAATAGCACAAAACTGTTATCTCAATAGAAATAACATTGTCGGTTCTGCCACAGGATAAGGGGTTATTTTCCGGGAGCGAGCATCAAGGAAAACAGAGCGCAGGAATGCATTCATATTGACCAGTAAAGATGTGTTCATAGTGATGCCCAGGAATGTAGCACGGCTTGCAAGCCAGCCCAAGTTCTTTAGACTGTAAGTTCCAGAGGCAGATGCTGAGCCAGTCTTTGTTATCCCCGTGTCATGGCGCCTTGGCCAAAGTGCCTGGCACATAGTAATCTCTCGATAAATGTTGGCTCCTGTCTTCATTTGCTGAGCACTTACTCTATGCCAAGCACTCCCCATGCATTTTTCTCCTTTTACCTTCACAGCAGGCTTGGGAGGGTGTGATTGTGAATTCCCTTTTACAGATGTGGAAACTAAGTCTTGGCCAAGGTCACTCAATGGGCTGGGGCAACGGCCGAATTCAAACTCGGGCCCATCGGATTCTGCGGCCCAAACCCTTTCCCCCGGGCCCTCCTGGTCCTGCCGTGATAACGGAAGGATTTGGGAGGAGGGCTGCCACCAAGTGTGCATCAGCCTTGCCCAAGGGACCCTCAAAACCTTTGCCCACGTGGTCAGCAGGCGGGAAGACTTTCCTCTTTCACGTGGCATCTTCCGACCAGAGTTCTCATCGGCGACACCCGCGTGCACCCTTGCCCTCCCTTTGCTCCTGTCCCTGAACTCATCCTTCCTTCCCACATGGTTCTGATTCTGTCCTGGAGAGATGTGTTCAGGCAGACATCCAGGGGCTGAAAGAACAGCCTCAGACCCCCGGGAATCACACAGATTATTGTTCCCTTATCCGGCCGTCATCTCTAACTCCTCTGTGCATGTGCGCAGAGCGTGATCCTGGCTTGCAGGGACTGTCTGTGCCGGGGTCCTAGGTCGATGGCTGGTACGCAACAGGATGCTCATCCCTGCTGCCCTCGTCTGAAGGTGCTCGGGCCACACCCGAGATGACCATTTCAGGTTTTGAGGGGAACTTCGCTCCACACCCCCGTTTCTGTTAAAGTTAGGAAAAGCTTCGATACCGTTCCGTTTGGGAGGCAGCCAGAATTATCGTGCAGTGGACTCTTACACCCTGTTGGGAGGTTATGGTAACAGTCGCTCTGGGACCCTGGGAATTCCCAGCTGCAATTCCAGAGAGCTCGGAGAGGAGTGGTGTTTCCAGCCGTGTTTCCACAAACCGTGGCTCCTCTTGAAGCCTTTGCTCGTTTGGGTGCTAAAAGCTGAGAATGGCGTGTCCTGAGGTTTCAGCTGGTTTATCAGGCTGGCAGACAAGACCAGCCCGCTCTGTGAAGGGGGCTCCCCCACCCCCACTCCGCATCCCGAATGCATGCTCATTTTGCAACCCCATGTGTGAAACAACGCGTGCCTCCCCCCGGTTATTTGGAGAAGTCCGGCTCCCAGGTGAAAAGGAAAAGCCCACTGCTTCTCCATATCATCACGCAAGATAACCCAAGGACCCAGGAAGCTCTTGTGCTGACCTTACGTGAATTTGCTGTGTGCCTTACATGGGTTTCTTTGCCTCTCTGGGCGTCCTCACCTGTAAAACGAAGGGCACTTAACTGGAAAACCGTGCAGAGATCAATTCAGCTTTGAAACTCTGTGACTGCCCGAGTGGAGTCCTTGAGCATGTGACGTATTTTTAAGTAATTCCGATTATTTCCACCTCCACTCCCATGTTTTGTAACCTCGGGATGTGGCACGTAACAAGGGAATTGTGCTTTACCAAATGCAGCCGGCTCTCTTCCTCCCTTACCCGGGGGGTTGAGGCCGATAGCGTGAGATGGGAACAGCCAGGAGCTTGCTGGTCCACAGAGAAGCTTCTGCCTCAGCCAGTGGGAACGAAGAGAGATGAGATGCCTCCCCACGTCGTCCGGGGGGGGGGGTGCTTCCTTTATAAAGGGCTGCTCTTTACCCCCATGCCTTACAGGTGTGGGAAGCCAGCCTGTGCCCGAAACAAAAGCCAGCCTTGCAAAGAGGGAGGCTGGCAGGGGCTGGCTTGCCTCTGGTACATCCCTGATGCCCAGTTTCCCCGACAGCTGCTTCCCTCTCTCCTGCTGCAGCGGCCTGCCTGGGACGTGTGCGAGGCTACCTTGCTTCTGCCCGGCGAGCACCTGTGCCTGGGCCTGACATGGCCACTCGCCGACACCGTAACGGAGTTAAGAAGGGAACCTGTGGGCTGCTTTTCTGTATGTGTGGGGTACAGGTCTTCTGGTGCTGCTGGAGAAACCCTTCTAAAATCGCTTTTATTGTTCTTTCTCAGATTTGAGTTGCGTCCCTTTAAAAATCTTATATAGCTACCTAAGAGGTTCTCAACTCCAACATTCGAGGACGTTTAAAATGGAAGGCCGTTCTTGATTCTATTGGACGCGGTGTGTATGGCAAAGGTAGACAAGGGAGTGGTTTCCGTGGAGGAATAACACCCATCCTCGATTAGTGTTCAGATTCCTGGTGCTTGTAACCTTGACTGATTTGGGAGAACAGAAGAATGTGGCAGGCAGAAGCTGAAAGGTGAGAAAGACTTCGTTGAAATCAAATTTCACTCTGTCAGAGGGTTATAGTTTAGACTAGGGAAGCAAGAACTACTTGGATTGAATTATACGAGGTTATTTCGAGTTGTGCTTATTATAGACAGAGTACCTCCCCCGTAAACTGTATCCTACCTAAAGGGAGGGACTTGGGGGATTTCCACAAGATGGCAGCCTACGAAGGTTCTGAACTCACCATCTCCCATGGACACACCATTCCTGCAGCTACACAAGGATCGTTTCCTTCTGAAAGAGAGCTGAAAAGTGGATGAGCTCTTTTTCTACAACAAAGGATGAAAAGACTACATCAAGACAGGTAGAAAGGGCAGAGATGTGGTCTCAGCAAAACCTCACCCCCAGCATAGAGATGTGCAGTGAGAAGGGATGTCACAGACCAGGAGGTAGAACAGTTGCCTCTCCTGGAGGAGCAGAGCGAGGGGTGGGTACCCCACGTCTCCAACCCCTGGGACCTGCACCAGACAGATGAGCCCCCAAAACATCTGGCTTAGAAAACCAATGGGGCTGGGGCGCCTGGGTGGCTCAGTCGGCTGGGCGTCCAACTTCGGCTCAGGTCATGATCTCACAGGTTGTGGCTTCGAGCCCCGCATTGAGCTCTGTGCTGACAGCTCAGAGCCTGGAGCCTGCTTCAGACGCTGTGTCTCCCTCTCTCTCTGCCCCTCCCCTGTTCATGTTGTGTCTCTGTCTCAAGAATAAATAAACATTAAAAAAAAAAAAAAAGAAAACCAATGGGGCTGATGTCCAAGAGACCCAAAGTGCTACAGGACACTGAGATTCCCCTTTTAAAGTGCTTGCCGGTGGTCTCACTTGCCCAAAGACCCAGCGGAAAAGATTGCAGATGGGAGAGCGCCTGGATTATGTGTGAAGGAAAAGTCATTTGCTAATCCAAAAGCATCCACTGCAGGGTCAGGGAATAGTTGAAACTTTCCCTGGAGATGGAGAGGCTGGCGAGCTTGGAAGTGGCATCCTCCCACCACCTTGCTGAGTGAAGCAGGGGCAGGTGGCTGTGGGACCGTCCCACCGCCTTTCCAAAGCCAGAGAGCCCCTGGCTGGGACGGCCGGTATCAAGGGTTGATGCAACCTCCCGTCAGCTAGCTAAAGTCGGCCAGTTTGGGTACGTGTGACACTTCCCTCGATCCCTGGGCTTAGGCTGGCGAGTATAAGCAGTGGTGGTAGCATCCTTCTGTCTCATCTCACAGACAAACCACTCTCCCACTGCATTCCTAAAGCCTATGGGCACACGGGCCATCAGGGAATTTATTTTCCCGCCACCTTTCTGGAGCCAGGGAGTGTGCCCCACCTTCTACATCCTCCTGCTGCCCAGCTAAAGCCTCCATGTACATGCAGTCCACACAGGGGATGCCCCTTGATCTCCTGGCCCTGGTGACCAAGAAGGCTGGAATTCCTGAGCTCCCCTGGGAAAGTAACAATTAGAAAGATAGTTCTCAACAGATCTCCACCGCCAGGACACTGCACAGACAACAGACTGAAACACAACCCTGGTCTTCCTGTGAAAAAAAAGTATATTTACTTAGCCAGGAGCTTCCTGAGGGACAGGCTTCAGGTTTCCCACGTATCTTCAGGCTAAGGAGGCAGAGAACATAAGCAAGAGACACCATCCTTTCTCACTGCCTTGGCCTGAATACAGCTTGACAAGACCTCCCAGAAAGGAGCTTATACACTCATGTGGAGTCCTGATTTTTATAACTGTCGCTCAGTGGACACCTCTAGATCTCCCGGTATGGAGGCCAGCAGGGATTATGATCTCACTGGCTGTATATATTTGCATGTATTAAAAGCTGCTGCTCGAGGGTCTGGCTTCCAGTCCACCTGAAACTAGGTGCTAAATGAGATTCCTCCCCTTGGAACATGGACAGGTCTTGGCACATCGTCAATAGTGGGGACCTACTAAGAATAGTTGTAGACAATCACAAAGGCAATAAGTATAGACAATCACAAAGACAACCAAGAACTAGGGGAGGTCTAATGAGAAGGTTCATCACCTACACAGGGCCACTGTGTCAAGAGTGAGAGAGGTGGCTCTTTCACCTATCAGAAATAAAGCACAGAGGGGCACCTGGGTGGCTCAGCCAATTGAGCATCCAACTTCAGCTCAGGTCATTATCTCATGGGCTCACGAGTTCAAGCCCCACATAGAGCTCTGTGCTGACAGCTCAGATCCTGGAGGCTGCTTCAGATTCTGTGTCTCCCTCTCTCTCATCCCCTCCCCCATTCTCTCTCTCTCTCTCAAAAATAAATAAACATTAAAAAAAAGAAACAAAACACAGAGAGTCAAGCAAAATAAAGAAACAGAAATATGTTCCCAGTGAAAGAACAAGACAAGACCTCAGAAATGGAGGTATGGAGATAGGTAATCTACTTGATAAAGAATTCAAATAATGTTTCTAAAGATGCTCATTGAATTTAGGAGAACAGATGAACACAGTGAGAACTTCAACAAAGACATAAAAGACATGAGAAACTGCCAAACAGAAGTCACGGAGCTGAAGAATACAATAATGAACTGAAAAATGCTCTACAGGGGGTCAACAGCAGACTGGATGAAGTGAAAGAACAGACCAATGAGCTGGAATACAAAGCAATGGAATTCACCCAAAGAGAGTAACAAAAAGAAAAAAAGCATTAAAAAAATGAATATAACTTAAGAGAACTACGGGACAATACCAAGCAGTATAACATTTGCATTATAGCGATCCCAGAAGGAGAAGAGCACATAATTTGCATTATAGGGATCCCAGAAAGAGAAGAGAGAGAGAAAGAAGCAGAAAACTTATTTGAAGAAATAATGGCTGCACACTTCCCTAACCTAGGGAAAGAAACAGATATCCATGTCCAGGAAGCCCAGAGAGTTCCAAAGAAGATGAACTCAATGAGGTCCACACCAAGACACATTATAATTAAAGATGTCTGAAGTTAAAAAATCTTAAAAGTAGAAAGAAAAACACAAATTGTTATGTACAAGGGAAACCCCATAAGGCTATCAGCAGATTTCTCAGCAGAAACTTTGTAGGTTATTGTTCAAAAATCAAAGGAAAGATAAAGAGTTTTCTAGACCAGCAAAAGCTAAAGGATGTAAAGGAATTCATCACTACCAAACCAGCCTTAAAAGAAATATTAAAGGTACTTGGTTAAGCTTAAAAGAATTGGCAAGAAAACGCAAAAGTAAAAACCTCTCTGGTAAAGGTAAATACATAGTAAAGGTAGTGGGTTAATCACTTATAAAGCAATTCTTATGGTTAAAAGACAAAAGTACTAAAATTAACTGAAACCATAATTAGTTGAGGGATACATAAAATAAAAAGATGTGAAATGTGACATCAAAAACATAAAATAGGAGGGGGGAGAAAAATGTAGAGTTTTGGAAAGTGTTCAAATTTAAGTTGTTATTAACTTAAAACAGGCCATTGTATACAAAAGGTGATATATGTGAACCTCACAATAACCACAAAGTAAAAACTTCTAGTAAATACACAAAAGAAAATGAGAAATGGATGTAAATGTAGTACTAAAGAAACTCATCCAACCACAAGAGAACGGAGAAAAAGAAGGAAGAAACAGGAATCGCAAAAGCACCCAGAAAACAATTAACAAGATGCCAAAAAAATACATACCTTTAAATAATTGCTTTTAAGTGTAAATGGACTAAATTCTTCAATCAAAAGACAGAGTGGCTGAATGGATAAAAGAACAAGACACATCTGTATACAGCCTACAAGAGACTCACCTCAGAGTAAGGACACACAAACACTAAAAGGGAAGGGCTGGAAAAAGATATTCCATGCAAATGGAAACAGAAAGCTATTATAGCTATACTTAGATGAAATAGACTTTAAGCCAAAGACTATAATAAAAGACAAAGATAAGCATTACATAATAATAAAGGGATCAATCCAGAAATAAGATATAATATTTATAAATAAATATGCATCCAACATAGAAGCACCAATATAAACAAAGCAAATATTAACAGATCTAAAGGTAGAAGTTGACAGTAATACAATAATAATTGGGGACTTTAACACCCTGCTTACATCAATAGATAGATCACCCAGACAGAAAATCAGTAAGAAAACATTGACCCTAAATGACACATTAGACCCGATGGACTTAATAGTTAGATGCAGAATATTCTGTCCAAAAGCAGCAGAATACACATTCTTTTCAAATGCACATGGAACAGTCTCCAGAACAGACCACACGTTAGACCACCAAACAAATCTCAGAAAGTTCAAGAAGTTTGAAATCGTGTCAAGCATCTTTTCCAACCACAGTGGTATGAAACTAGAGGTCAAATACAAGAGGAAAACTAAAAACTAAAAATATGTAGAGATTAAACAACATGATACCGAGAAAACTACTTGGTCATAGAAAAAATTAAAAAGTTCCTAGTGGTAAATGACAACAGAAATATGACGTATCAAAATCCATGGGATGTAGCAAAAGTAGAGGGAAGTTCATAGCAACACATCCTACCATAAGAAACAAGAAAATCCCAAATAAACTATTTAACTTTACACCTGAAGGAGCTAGAAAAAGAAGAACAAATGAAGCCCAACGTTAGTAGAAGGAAGTAAATAATTAAGGTCAGAGTGGAAATAAATGAAAAAACTAAAAGACAATCAAAAAGATCAATGAAACTAGACCTGGTTCTTTGGAAAGATTGAGAAAATGGACAAATCTTTAGCTGGACTCACCAAGAAAA
Source organism: Acinonyx jubatus (assembly GCF_027475565.1). Classification (NCBI taxonomy): domain Eukaryota; kingdom Metazoa; phylum Chordata; class Mammalia; order Carnivora; family Felidae; genus Acinonyx; species Acinonyx jubatus. Next base: position 79,866,997 of record NC_069393.1, on the reverse strand, counting down.
AAGAGACAGGGCTCAGATAAATAAAATCAGAAATGAAAGAGAAAAGTTACAGCCAATACCACAGAAACACAAAGGATCAAAAGAGACCATTCTATAATTATATGCCAACACTGAACAACCTAGAAGAAATGGATAGATTCCTATAAACTTAAATAATCTTCCAAGACTGAATCATGAAGAAATAGAAAATACGAGTAGACCAATTACTAGTAAGGAGATTGAATCAGTAATCAAAAATCTCCCAACAAACTAAAGTCCAGGACCAGATGGCTTCAGTGGGTGAATTTTATGAAACCTTTAAAGAAGATTTAATACCTATCCTTCTCAAACTTTTCCAATCAAAGAGGAGGCAACGCCCCCAAACTCACCGTATGAGCCCAGCATTACCCTGAAACCAAAACCTGAGGACACCACCATCAAAAAAAAAAAAAAAAAAAATTATTGGCCAATACACCGGATGAACATAGATACAAAAGTACTCAATAAAATATCTTCAAACCAAATTCAATGATACATTAAAAGGATGGTACATCATAACCAAGAGGGATTTGTCCCGAGGATGCAAGGATGGCTCAACAGCTACAAATCAATCAGTGGGATATGCCACATAAACAAAATGAAAGATAAAAATCATATGATCAAGTCAGTGACTATTATCAAAAAGACAAGAAATAATAAGTGTTGGCAAGGATGTGGAAATAAAGAGAACCCTTGTCCACTGATGGTGGGAATGGATATTGGTTCAGTCACTGTGGAAAACCATATGAATTCCTCAAAAAATTAAAAATAGAATTATCATACGATCCAGTAATTCCACTACTGGGTATCTACCTGAAGAAAACGGGTACCTTAATGTGAAAAGAAATACTCAGCCTTACGTTCATTGCAGCATTATTTACAATGGCCACGATATGGAAACAACCGAAGTGCCCATCAACAGATGAATGGATAAAGAAGATGTGGCATACATATTCAATGGAATATTATTCATCTATAAAAAAAATAAATGAAAATCTTGCCATTTTGTGACAGCATGGACAGGCCTTGAGTTAAGTGAAACAAATCACCCAGAGAAAGACAAATACCGCATGCTTTCCCTCGTATGAAGAATCTAAAAAAAACAAAACAAAACAAAGCCCAGACTCATAGACACAGAGAACAGATTGGTGGTTGCCAGAGGAGAAATGGGGTTTGGGGGGGGGGGCGCGCAAAGTGAATGAAGGGGATCAAGAAATACAGACGTCCGGTTATAAAATAAATAAGTCATGGAGGCAGAATGTACAGAATGGGGAATATAATCAATAATATTAACTCTGGCGACTTAACGGTGATCATTTCACATGCAAATATGAAATCATTATGTTGTATGCCTGAAACTAATGCCAATGACCCCTCAAAAAAAATGAGATAGATAAATGGGCTCGTGAAAATGTATAAACTGTGAATTGGTAAAGAAATGACAGGCAACACGAAAGCTATTTTTTATTTGAGTAAAGCATTTGTGGTCGATTTGGTAGCGTTTGTTTCTGAATCCCTAGGAAGCAGAGGGACAAGTAGCAAGCATGATGAATCGGCTGACAAGGGCTTTTCTCCCTTGTCCCTGTGTGAAATGATGGAACATTTCCCATTGCCAGTCTAATTTCCCAAGGAATTGGAGTATGCATGGAATAAAGGCTGAGGTCTCTCAGGAGAGTCAGAAATCCTTGTGAGGGTGAACGCGGGAAGACGGGAAGACTAGGCTGGCTAGTGAGTGTTCTGCCTCCGTCACTGTAGGTGTGAAATTGTAGCTTCTCAACAGCCTCTGCCTTCACTGACTGTTCCTGAAACTTGAAGTCGCTACCATGACGCCTGTCTTCTTTATGGTTAGAAAACAACCCAAAAATGCGAGCCGAGAGCTCCCAAATGGAAGCTTCAGGGGAGTGTCGAGGTCAGCACATGGGACAGACCCACCGCAGGGCTGTAGCCTGTAGGACACCAGCCCATTCCGTGGCCGGGACCCTAGGAACAGCACTTTGCCTGGAAGAGACTTCATAAGCCTGTGTGCTGAGCACTTGCTGTGAATGGGGCTGTCCTCAGCTCTCCCCCTAAAAACACAGTGGGACAAACGCTAGCCTTGTCCGCATTTTCAGATGAGGACGCAGACTCACAGAGGCTTATGGGATTTGCACAAGGACACACAGGCCTGGGGCCCCTCCTTATGAACCGGCCAATTCAATTTCTTATAAGACTTGGCTGGCAAATTATCCTGAATGCAGTGTTTTTTGTTTTGTTGTGTTGTGTTGTGTTGTTTTTTTGTTTTTTAAGAGGGAGACTGCTGCGCTACAGAGATTTCCAAACCTGGCATCCTCTCTACAAACTAAAGCTTTGTGCAGAAACCCAGAATATACAATCCGTAATCCTGGGGGCTAGGAGCCTGTGAGCCATCCCTGTAACTGAGTGCCCCCCCCCAACTTAGTTGAAAGAATAGCACTGCCCACAAGTCCGCATGACGCGGCTGTGTGCAGGTGCTGGGTTAGCCAGCATCCCAGCTCAAAAGAGGCTGAACGCGGCTGCTGAGGATCTTGAGAGAGAGCCCTCTCTTAGAGGAGGGGACATCTGCTGGACGGTGGGGTGTCCACTGGGTCGCCCAGGACAAGATGACCTCTTGAGACCCTGTCTGGCCTTCTGGCTCTGAGGATCTCTATGTGTTCTGTAATTCAGAAATAAACACTGACGTGGGGGAGAGTAAAGATGCCACCACTTCTCACATTTGCTTGGCGACAGTGTCGGTGATCGGGTACCTCTTTAACCTGGTAGGGTTTCGTAGCACCTGGCTCAGCCCACGTGCTCGGTGGGATCTCCCTGGCGAAGGGCGAGGTTCCAGGTCTTCGAATCTCAGACCTGCCCCCCCTTCCCCGTCCCCCGCGATGGATTTTGGCACCTGTCTCTCTGCTCGCATTGGGTATGAACAATGAGCAGCCACTCGTAGCCAAATTCCTTTTCCGCCAGTGAGAGAGAAAAGACAGATGGCGAGAGTTTATTTCAGGTATTTTAACCTTGTCCACATGTGGTAACGTTATAAAAAGAGTGGAAACGGGCGTATGTTAAAATCGCCCACGAGCCAAGAACCTGAGCATAATAATTGTTATTTTATCTGCCCCTTTCAGAGCTTCTATAGAAATGTGTTGCGTCGTCCTATCTTTTAGTCTTCGGCTTGGTCTCCGCCGTGGCTTGCAGACCTCCTGCTCGATATGGTTTATTACCATGGCAAATTCCAGAATTATCAAGCTCCTGTCGCTCCATTTGTTCGCCTTATCTCCAATTCCCCATGGCCCAGTTCTGACAGATATGATCCAGGTCCGTTCCCATCGATTAACCAAGTCAGCGCAAAACCCCTATTTCTGATTTGCCTGTAAACTGACAAGAACGCTCCAGTTACCCAGAGCTGTCTGGTAATAGCGGCAGGAAGGAGAGTCCACCGAAAAACGTTTTGTTAATAGGTGGGGTTAATTGACACATCGAGCCTGTTACATTGATGGTTTAACTGATATTTGCTGATTATCTCCTGGAACCCAGAGCTGCGTGAGAAAGGATGACTCTGGAAATCTCAAGTGTCTGTTTCTATCATAAGCTCTTGTATTTGACCAAGGCTGTAAGGATTTTTCACCAGACTCCTCTGAGTTGTTAAAATATAATACCATAGTACCACTTACAATTGGATTTATGGACACTCCTTTTCTCTATAAAACGTGGACAATGTCATCCCGGCCATCACATCTGGACTGATAAATCTTTTGGAGGCTTGCGGCAATGGGTTTGCTTTTCGTCTTTTTCTTTCTCACTCAGGGCCAACCCCAAACAGGCTGAGTCCTTTGGGTGGTACAATTGTGGAGGAAAGTGCATGGGTTCTAGAGTTTTCCAGACCTCGCTACCACATCCTAGCCCTGTGACGTCTACATTTCACTTGCCTCACCTGTAAATTTGTGATAACATTTCCATGCACGATTGAGGGGGTTGAATATGATGTCTATAAAGCGTGAGGCTCAAGGCCAGGCCTGGAGCAGGCATGTAGTTGATGGAAGGTGTTGATAGCAATATTTACGGCGAATATCTCAATTACTCGCTTTTCTTCATCACCCCCCACGTCTCCGCTGATCCTCATTCGGCGGATGCCATCATCCTAGTGACACCTGGGAAATAGGATAGAACAGGACATACTCCCTTTAGAGGATTTATATCCGGGGTTGGATTTATGTCCAGTCAAACGTCGGATAAGGGTGTTGTTGGAACAGACGGCAAACAAGCTGATCCAGACCCAGGGCTATGGGGTGAATGAACGATGTCTACAGCAAGGCACCCCATTTGCCCAGTGGCCTTCGTGCCCCCTGCCCATCGCCCCTGCTCCTGGACCCTTTCATGAAGCCTGAGAGTTTTCTCATGTGCTCTGCCTTGGCAGAACAAAGCACCAAGATGCACATAGTGTGTCAGAAGAGCACACAGTCAGGGGGACTATGTGTCCAGGTTTGCCTGCAACGGTCCGGTTTATGCATATAGTCAGGTCATGTTTACTAATGATAGTCCTTTGCGCTCTTGTGGGTGTCTCAAATTGGATGGCGGTTACCCTAACCATACGGATACCCCAACAATTGACTCTGCTTTGGTTATTGGCAATGACTGATGATTATGATCATAATAATGTTGCTAAACCCAAAAAGGTCCTTTTGTATTATGCTTCCATGCAATGAAAAGCTTCTAATTTTTCTTATTAGAAAATATGGTGATTTGCGTGGATCAAAAAATGTGTCAAAGACATAAGCTTTTGCTATTTTCCTAGGATAGCTTTGTAGATTGGGGGCATTGGGTTTTCTTCCTGTAGAAAGCAATGGGACTAATTATTTTTTCTTAGGAAGCTATGCAGTCTTCTGGGTAAAATTTAGTCTGTCTTTTCAAAGATCACATGCATTTAATTTTTAGATTTTTATTTATTTTAGAGAGAGAGAGTGCGTGCATGCACACATAAGCAGGGGAGAGGGCCAGAGGGGCGGGGGGGGGGGGGGAGAGAAAGAGAGAGAGAGAGAGAGAGAGAGAGAGAGAGAGAATCCTAAGCAGGCTCCACACTCAGCACAGAGCCTGTTGTGGGACTCAACCCCACGACCCTGGGATTGTGACCTGAGCTGAAATCAAGAGTTGGACACTTAAGCTACTAAAGCCACCCAGAAAGATGTATTTAGGACATTCATTAGGTACGTAACATGTAGCCTTTGATAGCCGTTATCAGAAATCTGCAATCTTCTTCATTCTTCTCTGTTGTAAAAGATACTGTTACTTAACTGTCATTATTTTATTAATTAAGCTCCCCTCAGGTACAAAGATTTGTTTGCCAGCATCTCTGATTCTTGAGCTCAGAGTCTGAAAAGAGAGCCCCAGGAGAACAGGAGAAACACAAATCTTCTCCCTCATGTTACACTGCATTTCAGGTGCCAACACAGTGGATGGGAACTTACAGGGAGACGGCAGGCTCGAATCTGCAGGGTGTGGATGTGGATGAGACCCAGAACTCCTCTGGGGGCATCTCGAGGTTCATCTTTCAAAATCTGGAATTCTCTCTCTGGCCCAAGGCAGTGCCCTCTGGCCTCCTGCCAGGGTCATCCTGGCGGCCCGGCTGGCTTCCAGGAAGGGAGGGAGGCTGCCTCCCCAACCCACGGAGCCCTCTGGTTTTTTGATACACGTTCAGCATTCCGAATGGTCGAAACGAAAGGCCTGGTTAATAAAGGACGCGCCCGAAGTAACAGTTGCAGCGATGCGATACCTTTCACATTACGGTAGAAAGAGGAGATTTATAATCCTGGCGGATAACCCCTTTTCCTGGAGCCGCTCAGGCCTAACGGTTTCTTGAGGCTGAAGCAAAAGGCCCACCACGAGCTGTGATTTATGCAGCCAGCGCTGACGGAACGCATCTTGTCAGAGGCGAGGCTGTGTAAGAGCTGGGACACCGTGACTCAGCCTCATCAAGCTGACTTGTGCCTGCGTAGAGTTTGCGTTTTCGTCTTCGTGGGAATCCTTCTAACTTCTGAGTGGGATTTACCACTTCAGGAAAGGCCGCCTTGTCCTCGTTGGGAGGAGACAAGCCTCGGCTCCCCAGTCCCGCCCGATGTTTCACACGGGATCGGTGCTGGAACACTGGTGGGGGTGGGGCGTGGGGGGTGGAGTGAGGACTGGAATTTTCTGCGGGACGGATGAAGACATGTCTGCCCAGGAGTCATCAGTGTGTGATTGGGGGTGGGGTGCCGCTCTGTTCTCTCTAATCATCCAAACTATTTAAATTTTTTTAAAAAAGTAATATTTGTTTGTGAAAGAGAGAGAGGCAGAGTGTGAGCAAGAGAGGGGCAGAGAGAGAGGGAGACACAGAATTTGAAGCAGACTCCAGGCTGCAAGCTGCCAGCACAGAGCCCCATGCGGGGCTTGAACTCATGAACTGTGAGATTATGACCTGAGCTGAAGTCAGACGCTTAACGGACTGAGCCACCCAGGCACCTCTAAATTGTTGTTAATGTCTATTTATTTTTAAGAGAGAGAGAGAGAGAGAGAGAGAAAGAGTGTGAGCGGGGGAGGGGCAGAGAGAGAGGGAGACACAGAATCCGAAGCAGGCTCCAGGCTCTGAGGCATCAGCACAGAGCCCGACGCAGGGTTCGAACTCATGGACCGTGGGATCATGACCTGAGCCGAAGTCAGACACTTAACTGACTGAGCCACCCAGGAGCCCTTATAATCATCCAAACTGTTTAAAAGAACAGGCTGTGAGCAAATATTTTTAGCACCAAACAGCAGAGCAAGCATGGGAAGGGGACAACAAAAGGCTGAAATAGAATGATCTGGGGGATGTGGTCATTGCTGCCGCCTGCAGGTGGGGTCCCTTCTGGGCAAGGCTGCCCAGAACTGGTGTTCTGACGACCAGTAGAGGGAGGGTGTTAGGCAGAAAAGCAGGGCAGCTCGTGAGCCCTCACCGGTCAGAAGATGCTTGTGTTCTTGGAGGCCCTGGCCCTTGGGTGACACACCCAACCTGTACTGTTTACACAAGCACTTTAGACCTTTGTCATGCGCTTGAGTTCCATGCCTGAGCTGAGTCCTCTCTTTGGCCCGTTTAGTCCCAACCCCGCCAGGGACAGCATGGCACGGTGCCTGCCAATGGGGGACCTTCCGCTGGCTCCGTCCTACTCAACCTGCTGCTGTGGGCTGCGAACCGGTCCTTCCCCAACACTGGGACCTTCGTCCTGCTCTCTCCCTTGTGATTGCCGTGCAGTCCCAAAACCTAAGCCCCTCAGTCAATCGCTTCACTGAACCTGAACTGAACTGCACACCCCTCAAGGGGGAGGCCCTGTCCTGAGATCTCCCCCACGTGTGTAGCATAGATTGAAACCCAGAGTCAACAGGAGAAGGGGAGAGGCGATCAGAGCCAGGGAGGGAGCCGGAGGAACACTGCGGGACTGTCCCCGAGCCAGAGATTCAAAAGCGCCCTTCACCCTCCAGCCAGCGGGGCCCATGGCTATGGCTGGTGGCATCCCTGTGTCCCTCTGGGGAGGCGGAGGCCCAGAAAGGGGAAGGCACTTACCCAGGTTGGACAGCCACATCTGCCGGCAGCCGGGCGATGTTCAGATGCAGGTGGCCTGTGCCCGAGCTGGGAGCCACGTGGTCCCTCACAGAAGGCGCTGGTGGGAAAGGTAAGGTCAGGAGACGCGTGAGGCTGGCCTGCACTGGCCTGTTCAGAAGGTCAAGGCATGTCTGGCTAGACAGATGGAGAGGAGTCAGACAAGCCAGGGGACCTCTACAGGTGGATTCAGGAGTTTGGACCTGGTACCATGGGACAGGAGATAGAGACAAGGGTTTTGAGCAGGAAAATGGCCCAGTAGAGGGTTTCAGGAGAAGTCGCTCAGGCAGACAGGAGTTGGCAGTGAGGGGAAGGGGTAGGAAAGTGTGGGCCGGCTGAAGAGCGATGGCCTCACCCATGCGGTGGCCACAGAAAGTGGCTCACAGCCCGTGGTGGGACTGAGGGCACCGGTCCTGGGAGTTGGCTGATCCAGGGGCCTCTGCGTGGCCACCTGCATTCAAGTAGGAGTCCAAGTTGAATCATTGTGAACATCAGATACTCATCTCAAAAATATTTGCTCCTGTCAGGGGCCCTGTTGCTTCCTTTTTTAAAAACATAAGGCTTTTCATTTAAGTCAGAAATGCCCACAGTAAAAAGAAACTCGTTCCAAAAAGGGTGTTGGGAATAACTGTATCTTCTTCTGACCACCTCCTCCCAGACCCTCCAGAACGTTCTCTCAGAGGCAACCCCTGTTTGCAGCCCCTCGTAAACATTTCCAGAGAGACTCCATGCGTCTGTTAACACGTCTGTGTGTGGGGACGAGAAGAGCTTGAAATACTTGCGGTGTTTACGTCAGGCAGCGGCATTCTAAGTGCTTTGCAAACGTCTTCTCGAAAAAACAGCTCTTAGCAACCCTAAGAGAGGAACTGTTACTGTCCCCCCTTTTTACACATGGGGAAACGGAGGAGGCAGTGACTTCCCTGAGTCGCGCAGCTGCTGGAGGGCAGAGCAGAGAAGGGACTGCCCGCTGCTGGTCCCTTGGCATCTGGCCCCCTGTACTTACCTGCTGGCGGTCACCCTGTGATCAGCCACGCGATTGTGCTTGTGTTTTTAGTGCTGTGTGGCACGCCACGGGCTGGATGAACTCAAATTCCCCCAGCCAGCTTCCTTTTATTATTGATGGGCATGTAGGTTGTTTCCAGTCTTCTGATTTCATCATATTTTCGCAGTGATTCATTGGGTCAAGTCATAAATTTGGACTTTTGTAGTCGCTGCGTTATTTTCTCAAGCGTCGTAACGAGATGTTTGTTAAGCTGCTTACCACTGAACCGAACAGTCACCTCAGTGCAGAAAGCTGGTTTTTGGAAGAAGGAACCTGCTCTAAATTGCTTTTACTATATCCACGGAAAGTAGAGGCAACAGATGGTCTCTCCTTTGAGCGGAAAGCCAGCAAGAGTTCCTGCTGGTGTTTTGGCAGGGCAACTTTTAAGAACATTGTCGAGACGCCCTCGTGGGCTCTGCATCCATCCGAGTGCTTTTGGTGTCCTGGGAGCTTTTCAAAATATAGATTACCAATCATAACCATAATTAGTGTTTGTCACATGGAGATTTAATATTAAGAACAAATATTCAGTTTTGTGTTGGTGGGTAATTTAGCCCATGCATATTTTTATACTCAGCAATTATTTTTCAACCCTCAGAGAAAAATGTTTGAGTGTAATCAGTAGGCAGCTTATTTATTTATTGGGCAACATGCAGCATATTATTCCACAAAGTCCTGTTGAAGCAAATGTTTCATCAATTATTGGCTGTTGTTTTGCTTTGTTTTGTTTTCCTGCCCGTGTGCCTGAAACACTCACTTAAGAATCTGTGATGTTTGGGGCGCCTGGGTGCTCAGCTGGTTAAGCGTCCAACTTCAGCTCAGGTCATGGTCTTAGGATTTGTGAGTTCAAGCCCCACGTAGGACTCTGTGCTGACAGCTCAGAGCCTGGAACCGGCTTCGGATTCTGTCTCTCCCTCTCTCTCTGCTCTTCCTCCACTCGCGCTCTGTCTCTCTGTCTCTCAAAAATAAAAAAACAAACATTAAAAAACTTAAAAAAAAAAAAGAATCTGTGATATTCAACTAATTCCCCCTGGCCACCTCATCTGGGCATCATCTCTGAAATTCCCTAGTCTGAAATTGGATAAAGGAGTGTGTTCTTTTTCAAGGACAAAGCACGTATATATCACATCATATCCAATCTAAGATACTGTCAAATGGCAAAGAATAACCCATGGCATTTTACTGTTTATAAAATTCTGACTTATAATACCATTACCAGAACACAAGAGTTTCTGTTTGTAGTATATCTTTGAGCTTAGCCTGCCTCTAAAATAATGGATATATGCCTTCCACAAGTATTTATTGAGCACCTATTATCTGCCAATGTGCTAGACAATTGCAGGGGGGAAAAGGTAAGACCTGAAATCTTGTAGAGCTTTGAGGGGCTCTGAGGTTGGGGGATGAGAGTTGGCATGGGTTGTAAAAAAAAAAAAAAAAAAAGATCTCTCCCTGCACTAAAATACCACTCACCTGTGTACTGTAAAGAGGTGAATTTTATGGTGTGTGAGTTTATATTTTAATAATGCTGTTATTTAAAAAAAAATCCCTCTGGGTTCTTAAGGGAAAATACACAGGAAGCAGATGGTAGGACTGACCCCAGAGACCCAAATACATTTGTAAGTATTTGGTCATGACCGAAGAAAAAAAGCCCGTTGCCTGATATCGCAATAAAATTGAAAAGAATCAATCTCTCCGTAATCAAGACCACAGTTCAGTTCAGAAGGCCCCCAATGCTTATGTTTTGGAGATCGGTATATCAGTCCCTGAGGTGGATACAGTTAGATCAGCAAAACTAGCCTGGGACCGAGCAAGACACCAAGGAAACCCAGATTTTTTCATATGTAGGGGAAGCGAATATATTGGCCCAAACAGCAAATGAACCCCCCTCCCAAAAAAGAGAGAGTGAGAAGAGCTGCCACATAACTTTCCATCATTAATTTTATTTTCTTTTGGGGATTGTTACCGAAAGATAAACTAATGCTTGATCAAGACAAGTATACCTTAATTTTGCACACATGCATCCAGAACACGCCTCTTATTCCTCAGTTCAAGGTGAGGCTGGTAGAATTTAGTCACCCGGAAAATGCAGCATCCTGACCATTATTAGAACGAATCGCTTTTTCAAAATTCTAATTAACGAGCCCAAAGCTGTGTTACGTTGATGCTGACACCATATTCTCAGACTAAATTTTCACAGCTGTGTGTGAAAAAAAAAATTCAAGTCTGTGGAGGAGAGAATCCTCGTTTGGAAGGTAAGAATCCGAGCCTGAATCCTCATCAACAGCCCGGTGCTGGCCATCGTGATACGTAGCCAGGCTCTTGAGCTGCATCAGGGTGGGGTTGGGAGCACATGGGAGCCAACGTCCATCTCCTAGGGACACAGGCAAAGCCCCAGATAACTCCTGTTCCTTTTCTGTCTCCTGAATTCTGCATTGCACATTGGACTTCACAACTGCTCCAGCCCGAGAGTGTTATTTGGGTTAGTTTGTTTCAAATAACAGAAAACCTGACTCAAAATAGCTTGTGTGCAAAGCGTGTTCCTCAGCTCACATGGCCTCCCTGGCTCCGTACCTCCCTCTCTGGGAGCTCCATCATGTGCGTGCACCTGGCCACAGAAAGCATGGAGGGCTGTTGGCAGGTCCGGGGTCATGTGGTCTCAGATCCCTTCTCCTTTGAGAATGTCAGCTCTCTTTCACAGTCTCTGTGACAATCGGTGGGGAATCCGCCCCTTGAGGACCCTCACTGAGCCCAGGACAGTGGGGTGTTCTGCACATCTAGCCTGGGGAACTTGCCCTGGGTTAGGTGTGCATGTACCCCTATATGGTCCCTCAACCCTTGCCTAGAAGATAAGCTAACCACTCGTCTCACCCTGCGAAGAGGGGTGGAGAGGAAGTAAGACCACAGCAAGAGTCCCCCTCCCCCTGATCTGTGAAGGGAGCTTGGGAGGAAACGTACTTCCTGAAGGTTTGGATGCAGTGACCTGATGTCACGGGGGTAGACTCTCTCCCTCTGGCCAGGGTGCCTTCTGGGGAATCCGCTCCACCCCCATTCTGTCCAAACGTCTCCTTGGGCAGCCCCATGTGGTTGCAAATGGCGGCCTCAGCTTCATGTCTCCCATTGTGATACCACAGCCCCCCAACAGGGGGGAGAAAGTGCCTCAAGATCCACTGTTGGTGGAGTGGACTCCACAAAACCATACTGACTGAGAGTGGGAAAACGGTAGTGACCCACTGGCGGAAAACAGGGGCCAGAGTACCTTGTGCCTGGAAGTCATCCACAAACGCCCGCTGTAACCTTCCCGTGAGCCCCCAGGCTGTCTGACCTCTCGTGGCTTTCCTCCCTCCCTGTCAACCTACCCCTGATGTTCAGAAAAGCTCTAGCTCTGGATCAACCCCGCCTCCCAAAGCGCAGAGTTAACTAACGGAGAGAAATCATTCTTCCTCGTACCGATGTCCACATGTCGCCCCTGGTGTCCTTCGTGTCCTAGCCATCATTGCCCACACAGTCATTTTTAATGTGCACCTCCTCCATCATCCTCTTCGCCGGACTCATTTATTCAGCCTTTAAGAGAGACCCGCCCTATACATCCTGTCACCAGAACACCTTCCAGGATGTTCTCCCTCATGCCCCTCCCTCCCCCGTCACACTTCGCTCTTTCTCGTCTAGCATGTGGCATGCCGTGTGGTCATTGCCTTAATATTAGACAGGGACCTGCCAGGGGCAGGTGCGAGGTGACTCAGTGGGGCTGGCACCCAGGAGCGGGAGGAAGGAACGGGCTCCCTTTCTTGGGCGAGGACTGGAGGATAAAAGGCAAGATTGTTTGTAGAGCACCAGCACAGCCCTGATTCTGAGGAAAGCGTCAGTCAGCATCAGCTGCTGTCATGTCAGCTCTGTCATGTGCTGTTTCTGGAAGGATGAAATGGAGTTCACCAGGCACAGATGAAGGGAAAGACCTTCCCCACAGCAGGTCAGCCCGGGAGGAGGCCAGCAGGCATGGATACCCCTGGCAGGTGGGGAGAAGACAAAGCGTTTCTATCGTAGCCAGGGAAGACTGAGCATCGAGCCTCTGAATGATGCCGGGGTCCGGAGAATCCCAAGATGTAGTTACGCATTAATACAAGCATTAAGGAATAAGTTACACATGCATTACTTTAGAACATCCACCAGTGACATCGGGTGCTCAGTAGGATAGCTACCTAACTGTACTCTGAACTGTCATGGATCCAGCCCCCAAAATGTGTTGAATTGCGTGTGTTCTGCTATCGACCTCCATGCTAACTGGACTGGAAGCCTGGAAGCCATCGTAAAGGCAAGTGGAAAGAGCTTCTTGTTTTATCAGATCTGTGCTTTGGATCCTCTCTGGCTGAAAGCCTGCACCCAGTGTGACAAGACCGTCCTTGTTTCGTCATCCTCTTCCCGAAAACTTCTCGAATAGCTTGTGACAGAATACAGTTGAACTATCTGGATGATTTTGATAATAATATGACCACTATCTGAAACTCTACAGCTGTAAAATTCTGACTGCTTCATTGGTCACAGTCAAAGGTGTGACAAATCATCATATCATGACGTCAAGTCCTCATAAATTCTAGGTGAAAATGGGACACCCCAGTATTTATCACCATCAGTTGTCCTTATGTATTCTAAAGAATAGTCACAGCTTAAGACAGTTTTGTCTTTTATGCCAAGACCAGGAAGGAACAGCACCGTCAATCAGGTAATTTCTATTCACTTCTATCCGTTTGGAACGATTCTCACACGTCCAGCAGAATTTTATAGAGGTGTCTAAAGAAATTTACACCCAGGGTTGCTACCGTAATAAAGATTTCAGAAGCTGCATTCGTTTTTCACTCTCTTCATCAAGGTGAGAACAGTCTACATTTTCTGGAAGTAGCCATGAGAGGCAATTAAAGCATGAAAAATGCGCCTCCTCTGTTGATAGCAGTCGGGTTCTGTGCCAGAATTCCCGAGTGCGGATTGACAGTGTTCTTGCCTTCAGAATTCCAGCTTTCATTGCTCTCTCCCTGCTCTCACTTTTGACAGCAGCATAATGAGTAATAGAAAAGTTTCATTAATTCTTGAAAAGAAACGTTCTGTCGTTTGACATTTCTCAGAGAATAGTCTTATGACAAAAAGTTGGCTCGTAATTGAGGAAAAGCTCAATTTGTATGGGCTAGCAGATGTGATCGCCGAGAAAGTTGTGGGAGGGAGCAGAGGGAAAAAAGAACCTCTTCCCTTTTCTCTTTCTAAGCTGCAGTGTAGCTTAATAGATGGATGAGATTCAGAGAAGTTGACCCATCCCACTGGGCCTCGTAGACTTTTCTTGCAACAAAGGAACGCTTTTAAATTGTTTTTTTTAACATTTATTTACTTTTGAGAGACAGAGAGCGAGTATGAGCAGGGGAGGGGCAGGGAGGGAGACACAGAATCTGAAGCAGGCGCCAGGTTCCGAGCTGTCAGCACAGAGCCCGACGCAGGGCTCGAACCTACGAACCATGAGATCATGGCCTGAGCCAAAGTCAGACGCTTAACCGACTGAGCCACCCAGGTGCCCCAGGTACAAGTTTTTGATCTCCGTTTCTACTTCTTGATTTTCTCCTGTTACCTTAATCTTGTGTCTTGTTACCAGACACTTTTGATTTTTTTTAATGTTTATTTATTTTTGAGAGAGAAAGAGACAGAACGCGAGGTAGGGAGGGGCAGAGAGAGAGAGATGGGGACACAGAATCCCAAGCAGGCTCCAGGCCCTGAGCTGTCAGCACAGAGCCTGATACGGGGCTCGAACTGAAGAGATTCAAGATCATGACCTGAGTGGAAGTCGGGTGCTTAACTGACTGAGCCACCCAGGTGCCCCCACATATGAATCTTTGAAAGCTCTGAGAACCATCCAGCCGACCAAGGACTAGAGCCTGATGATGAAAGGACAGGTTTCTGGACCTCAGCACTGATGACTTTTGCAGAGGAGGGGGGTAACTCTTTGTTGAGGGAGGCTGTCCTGTGCATTGTAGGATGTTTAACAGCATCCCTGGTCTCTGCCCACAATCTGCCCCCTAAATTATGACAACCAAACGTGTCTCCACATATTATCAATGTCCTCTGCAGGGCAAAATCACCCCAACTGAGAACCACCGATTTAAAGATTTTTAAAAACAATTATTTTAATGTTTATTTGGGGGGGGGGGCAGGGGGAGACAGAGTGTGAGCAGGGGAGGGGCAGAGAGAGAGGGAGACACGGATTCTGAAGCAGGCTCCAGGCTCTGATCTGTCAGCACAGAGCCCGATGCGGAGCTCGAACCCACGAACTGTGAGATCATGACCTGAGCCGAAGTCGGACGCTTAACTGACTGGCGCCCCAAGAACTGATGATGTAAAATAAGGGATTTAAAGGCAGCTTCTTCAAATCCTCCATGGGTTTTCTTCCCTGGTCTCAGTCCACAGCTAGAAGGTATTTCTCTGTGTTTCTCATCAAGAAACACAGAGTGTGCAGGTCTACGTAATCCCACACATAAGATGCAAATCTGTGCCTGTCTTTATATAAAACATACATTACCAGGAAAAAAAAGTTCACAGAGGTCATTGAAATCTGTTACTTACATGGAAGTCTCAGTGTCCACTGTTTTTCCTTTTACTGCTATTCATGGCAAACTATGTAAGGGTCTTGTATATTTTTGTAATCTTATCTAACAACATATTCTGGAATTTAATCTCTAAATTTTGAGGGCTGGTGATAAAAAGATGAGTGGAACAAGAATATCAGTATCTGAGAAACCATTTCAGTAACCACAACTCTCATCCTCTTAGTATCAGTAAATAATCTAGAGCAGGATAAACTTGGAGAGGTTTACAAAAATATGAGAGAACCACAGAAGAAATTATGTTTTAGTAACCAGCTGCCATGTGAGCCAGTATAATTAGTGTGGAAGCAACCGTGGTTTATACTGGGTTTGTTATTGGTAGACAAGAGCCTAGACAAAATCTGTCCCCTAAATGGTGACCACCAAACGTGTCTCCGCATATTATCAATGTCCTCTGCGGGGCAAAATCGCCCCAACTGAGAACCACCGATTTAAAGATTTTTTAAAATGCCGACGGCATTTCTAATCTGCTAAAACGGTACTTGAAGTACACAGACGCACGTTGACCTCTTCTTTGAGAACCATTTCTTAAATTATCATTTCCATGTAGTTTCATGTTCAATATCTAACCTCAAACCGCGCTACAGTAATTCACGTAATCTGCTGTAACACGGCATAGACTGTAAGGAAAGACCCTAATGCGTCATTATTTCTTATGAAACCAAAAGTCTGTCAACTCTGCTCAGATTTGTGGCACCACACGGCAGCTTTCTGCGGACAGAGAGGCGTCAGAAACCCTCTCCCTTTTCTGGGTGCTTTCTCCCCGTTCCTCCTCCTCCCCAGGCTTTCTGACCCAAGATCACAAAACGTCCATCTGCAATGACTTTTGGTTTGTATTCTTCGTCCCCGTTTTCCTTCCTCTGTGTCTGCCGAGAATTGCAAACCCTTCAGGAGAAGGGAAGCCCACATACTGAACACAGTTAGAACATGATTCTTGCTGTTTCTTTCTTTAAACGTTGGCGTTAGCCAGATAACCTCATAACTATCCAGTATTCTGTCTTAGCAGATACAGACAAACATCCTGTAATGGGAAAAGATACATTTTTTTTGGATAACAGACAAATTGGTGTGTTTGTCAATGTTAGATAGGAATACTCATATTCTGGAAGGCAGGAGACCGTGTTTCTCTTTATTCACGAGATGTTACGATTAACTTAATTCCCTGGCAGCGTGTTAACGAGTCAACTCTTCTACTTTAATGCTTGCATTTGAAACTGTTACAAATGGATGAGCCTGCCTCCCTAGACCAGTAGGAGAGTGTCTCCACTGAGTGTAATTTAATGGCACATAGCTGTTTTGGGATTTAGGGCCTTGATGTCTTTTGAGGTCAGCATTGCTAGGATGTGTGGCAAGTACTTTTCAAAAGGGCGAGAAAGAAATTCAAGGTCCATGTACTTGTTCTACAGACTAGTGGTCTTAAGTTGCAGAATGACCTTGGTTTTGCCTTCTATTTCCCCCCATTAAAGAAAATTTAACAACAACACAGAGGCAGAGATTTCTGACGTTTAGTTACTTGAGTTCAAGTTAGATCCTGTTTGGCTGAACTCAAGGTCATTTGTTTAGGTGCTGCTGGGGGAAAAAAATGGGCATTTCTCTGGACACATGAAATCTTGCTGGGAAGTCTAGATTAGAGCCGTCCCACCAAAATTTTTAGACTATGATGCAGTGGGTTTTTTTAAATGTAGATGAGTGTACGTATTGATGTGTGTTGTCAGAATTTATCCAGATACCAGTGATGTTTTTACTCATAAACCTGATCATCTAGTGACCAGGATATTTCAGATTTTTTTTAAATATCAACAGTAAAAATAAATCACAACATACTGAACAGCCATTTCCCAAGCAGTAACATTTATGCATAGTCAACAGTGATAGGAGGGCAGAGATTCAAGGAGTTTGCAAAGTCTGAGGCAAGATGTCTTAGCCCGGGCTTTGTCTTCCCTTCTGGAAAGTACAGCGTGAGTGTGCTTCTCACCCATCAGACGCCAGTGTCCACCTGACCCGTGAAAGCCTGTCTCTTTCAGAAGGACTTTCTATATGAAGGCCAGATCATGTTTAACAAGTAGACTGATCCTGAACCGGTATGGATTGAGTCGGGTTTCGGGAAACGGTAACAAGTCAGTGGATGTGGGCGGTCCCATTTATTTCTAGTTGTCTAGTGATTACTTACATTGAATCGAATCTTTAGCTACCCTGTGTAAAGTGGGTTCTTGTGATTAAACTAATCTCACATAAGAGCAATGGAGTTGGTCCAAAGTACAGAGGGAGTTTCTTCCTATATACTTGGGATTCTTCTGCTTGTAAGTGACAGAACACCGGTCAGTTTGCTTACTGAAAATGTAAAGAAGCTTTTGCAGCGCACAACTGGAAAGCAAGCTACAACTTGCTTCGGGCATGGCCGGAGCCAAGGGCTCAGAATGTCGTGAGGGCTGTGTCTCTGCGACTGTCTCTTGGTCAGGCTCTCTTGCTATGACAGTCCAGAAGGCCACCAGCATCCCCAGACTCCTACACTTTTAGCTTTGGAACTGCAGGCGAATGAAACTAGCTCTCAGGAACCTGTGGGCAAATCTTGAGGTGGTGTCCACTTGGCTTGGTTTTCATCATGTGCCTGTCCCCTGAGCAATCACTGCGGCTTCAAAATGGGGGTTTCTGTGGGAACTCGGTTTTCATGCCCATGTCTGTGACTGTGGGTGGCGTCCTACCTAATCCACTTAGCATAGAGTATCCACAGGAGTGGGGGTTATGGTGCCAGCCAAAGGGGGAGGAATTGATGGGTGGGGGATGTGGGAAAGGATGACAGGAACAGCAGTGGTGGCAATGCAGACATAGAATCTGGATAAGATAGGGGCACCTGGGTGGCTCAGTTGGTTAAGCGTCCGACTTCGGCTCAGGTCATGATCTCACAGTTTGCAAGTTTGAGGTCCGCGTCGGGCTCTGTGCAGGCAGCTCAGGGCCTGGAGCCTGCTTCGGATTCTGTGTCTCCCTCTCTCTCTGCCCCGCCCCTCTCCCTCTCTCCCTCTCCCTCTCCCTCTCCCTCTCCCTCTCTCTCTCTCTTTCTTAAAAATAAACATTTTAAAAATTTTTAAATAAATAAGGAATCTGGATAAGATACAGCTAGAAGATATTCAACATTTATTTAAAATCTGTAATGCAGGAGGCTCTTTCCTAGGAAGATAGAAGTCTAGAAGATACTAGAAATATAAGGAATCATTCCTGCCCCTTGAGAACTTGCATCCTAGTAAATCTACGCAGCAAATGTTTATGGATCTCCTGTAGTTCATTTGCATTTCCAAACATATATTTAACCATGCCGGGTGCTGTTCTGGGTGCTGCTGACATGGCGGTGATGAACAAAACAGGTCTGGTCCATGCCGTCACAGAACTTGGGCTCCACGCTGAGACCGGGACGGGCGTTCCGTGAAGGGCACTGATCACAGAGAGAATCGCATGGTCCCACCCTCCGGGCTAAGCCAGTGTTTCTCACACACTGATGTGCATCCCAGGGTGTGGCGCCAGGGCCTACAGCATCGGCCCCGCCTGGGAGCTCGTGAAGGCAGATCAGGCTACAGTAACCCCTCTGTACTGCTGAATCTGTCTTCACAAGATCCTCAGGTGACACATTAGGTGGTCTTCAGGAGCACATCAAAGTTTAGGAGGCTCTGGTCTAGAACGGTGGTTAGCCAGCAAGGACCCCTGGGCCAACTTTCAATAAAGTTTTATTGGAACACAGCCCTGCCCCTTCGCTTGTGTATTACCCGTGGCTGCTTTGACACTTCCCCGGGGCCGACTTGGGCAGTTGTGACAAGACCACGTGGCCTGCAAAGCCTGAAATACCTATTGCCTGGACGTTTAGAGAGAGAGAAAAAAAAAACTTCTCAGAAGCAATGCCAAGTTCATGGGTGTGCAAACCGAGTAGTCCCCCAGGGCCGCACCCTGGTTTAATGTTCTGCTGTTCTTGTCTTGAAATTCTTACAAAGTTGTCAACAAGGGGCACCACATTTCCCTTCGCACTGAGAACGCAAGTTCCTAGCTAGTCCTGCTGGGAAGCAAAATGTCATCTCAGTACCGTGAGCCGAAGCCACGTGTGTGCACGGGTTTCCAGGGAAGGAGTAAGTAGCCCGGCCTCAGAAGGTCAGACGAGGCTCCCTCGACTGGATCCTTGGCTGAGCCCTGAGGGATGAGAGGGATTTCTGGGAGCCCTCGTCCATGAAGACAGAGCACAAAGTGGGGATGTCCCTTCCAATGTACTAGAGGGCCCAACCCAAAGTGGCTTCATCGGTGAGGAGTTTATTTTCTCATGTAAACGGGCAGACAGACACTTGTAGCCACTGAACACCACCACCACCCGGGGTGGCCACTCAGTGATTCTCTTGAGATTTTTCTCGTAGTTACAGGTGATGCTGTTGCTCTAAGCATCACACTTTCACCCAGCGGCGTCTCACGGTTAGAGAAGAAAAGGAAGCCATGTTTCCTCCCTTGCATTGCCCTTTCCATTGGGAGAGAAAGCCTTTCCAGAACCCCTCACAGCATAACGCTGACCAGGGTTAGATCAGAGGGGTGGGGAGACCGCCATCTCCAGCCTCACGGGCAGGAGGAAGCTCCACCATGAGGAAGGCAGGCCAACACTAGCAGCTGGAAGCTTGACAGCCTGGCCCGGCGTCCATCACAGGCCGAGGTGCAGTCGCTGCTTCTGTTGCAAAGACCTCATTCTGGAATTCCTTCAGTCCCTGAGCAAACTCGACGGGCATTGAGAAGGTGACTTGGGTCACCAAAGGAAAAAAAATAATCTGATTTACTCAGTTTTTCTGGAAACACATCTGCCACAGACAGGAAGGCCCATCAGGATCGGCCAGGCTCCCAAGAGAGGGGCCGGGCATAGCACAGTGGGGCAGAGCCTCTCGCCGCCCAAATTATGCAACTTTTGTAAGTGCTTCTGAATAGTTTCTGAGGAATTTGTGGGAGTGGGAAGGAAAATTATACCTGGAAAGATATTTGGTCAGATCCTGTCAGATAAGTAAAGGATATTCAGGGTATGTTTGTGAAAAATGATTTCTTATCGAAAAATGGAATGGCTCTTCAGTAAAATGGTATTTGATGCTTTGATAGAGTTTATGCCTAAATCATTTTTTCTCACTGACTTCTGCGTTTCCGCATGTTTATGTTTCTATATTTGTTCAAAAAAGAACGTCTGAAATCTGTAAAACATAATTTTTCTTGGCCGGAGCGTCTACATTCCACACAGGAATTCTACTATACTTGCTTTTTATAAAGTAAAGTTAAAACGTCTGTTGCAGTATTTACCTTAAATGTGATTTTAGTTACAATTGAACCGAGGTATTTTTCCTCCCTCAAACTGTAATTCTTTTGAGTACATGTTGGAGGATTACACCTAACGTTAATATACGTATCAAACAAAGAATGCTTTCCTGTTCCTTATAGGAAACCACTGTTATGATTCCTACAGATTAAATAAGATTCGTTTTCTTGTTAGGTATTAAGGTAAGGAACTTTACACTTAGAAATGAGTGTTCCGCGTGGTTTCTTTGCTACATTAATGGCACGCCTGTCTCTATCTCCATATACCCATTCTCTTCGCTCACCCCTTACCTGATTATCACTGGGTACCAGTTAACACAAAAGATGTCTAGTTAAAGATGTCACAGGGCTTGGGACGCCTGGGTGGCTCAGTCGGTTGAGCATCTGACTCCGGCTCAGGTCATGATCTCACGGTCTGTGAGTTCGAGCCCGGTGTCGAGGTCTGTGCTGACAGCTCAGAGCCTGGAGCCTGCTTTGGATTCTGTGTCTCCCTCTCTCTCCGCCCCTCCCCTGCTCATGCTCTGTCTCTGTCTTACAAAAAGGAATAAACATCAAAAAAAAATTTTAAAGAAAGATGTCACAGGGCAAGAACCGTTCGGCTAAGAGGTTTTCAAGTTGCCATTTACCGTGGCACCTTTAAAAGGAACCAAGACAAAAGTTTACCCATAATTCCCTTGCATTCTGCCATCTGCCTCACGTGGAATGAAAGTGTCTCGCACGGAGACATGTTTTTCTTGAGGGTGGTTTGAAGATTGTCAACTTGACCTTCGGGAAAACGTTAGAACAACATTACAGAGACACCCAGGTATGCGAACCCTCAGTCACTTGGGGACCTTATACAACTTGAAGTCACTTGAATTCTGCAGACACTCCAAGATGATGAGAATTCTGTGGAAGCAAAGTACTTCTTGCCTGTTGGCCCCAGCCAAGGTGCACCGTTGTGAGTGGCTTGTGTTTTTAGTTGAAGGTTTTGCTTTGGAGTTCAGCTGCAATTTCACTCTCCTTGTCGTCTTAAATCTGTAATTTTGAGAGAAAGTTTTTAAAAATATCTTCTCTCCACGCTAGTAATTATTCGGACTGGGGAACGGCCTTTATTTCTCCTGGTTAAAAAAGAGAGAGAAAGAGAGAAGAAGAAATAGAGCACTTGGGTTTTTTTTCAAGCCCTTGGATTACAGGGTGGGACACCTCAAAATGCAAAAGGAAGATTTGCAGGCTTCGTAATGTCATTTGATAGTCATTAAATTTACACAAAATTACAGTTCAGTGAACTTAAGGGTGGGCCAAAAGGGGTAAAAGTGCCAATAGTCAGAAAGCCCCAAATCTGGAATCAATTAACTGAAAACAAATTAACCAACAATTATGGTAGGCCTTGTTTATTTTTCTAAAACTCTTGAAATAAAGCAAAATTCTCCACAGGTACTAATAACTGGAAACCCACGTGAGTGCATTTTAGAGCCGGATTTCTCCACATGGGGTAGATCTCTAGCCACCGCAAAACAAGAGCTCAACCAAGAAGTTTGGAGGTTGTGATTTACCATGTCGCATTCCAAGAGGGGACATATGTGGGAGGCCAGGAGATGCTTAGACAGCAGACGGATTGTTTGCTTTTCCACTGGACTGGATGAGTTCTGTCCTTACAAATCCAGAGGACCATCCCCCCCACCCCTTCTCCCAGATGTCCTTTAGGTTAATTACGTAGTCGCTAAACCAGTGTAACACCACCCACCTGGCAGGGCTGGACCCAAGGCCCTGGTCCAAGGCTGGTCCAGCTCACAGAAGCAGTGCCCTCACTCCTGGTCTTCCCATCAATGGTGTCCCCTTGGCCCTCTGGATCTTTACTGTTTCCCTCTCCTTTTCTGCACGGGGCTGTGAAGTCTCGACGTCTTGCTGATTTGCCATCATTCTTGTCCATTGTTACTGCCACCATCGTACCTGGTTATTATGCTCAGGCTCTCAGTCTGCCCTAACATGCACAGCCCTACAGTTATTCATCCCCCAGGGATGGCGTGAGAATGTACCACAAATTGGTACTTTGCTTAAAATAGCAGAAATTTATTCTCATCGCTCTGGAGGCCAGAACTCTAAAATCGAGGGCTTCTGATTTCTGGTAGGGCCTCGCTCCCTCTGAAGGCTCTAGGGAAGCATCTTCACTTGCCTCTGTCTCCTTAGAAGGACACCAGTCACTGGGGTAGGGCCCACCCTACTCCGACCTGACCTCATCTTCACTCGAGCCCATCCACAGAGACCCTGTTTTCAGGTAAGATCACAACCACGAATACTGGGGTTTAGGGCTTCAACCTACCTTTTTCAGGGGACACAACCGAACCCACAGCATCTACCATGTTGTCCTCTCTCAAATGCCCCTCTTCCTATCACTCTGTTGTTCAGAACCTTCTTGCCTATGGGAGAAATTCTGACTACTTTAGCTGGGTGATCATACTCTTCCCCAACCTGGCCAAGCCCACTTTTCCAGTCTTCCTTCCCATCATCCCCATTGGAGAGCCCTATGCCCTGCCCAGACTGATCTATTGGTTGTCTCCAGAGCATTGCACATGCATTTGTAGTATCTGTGTCTTTGCTCACAGCATCCTTCCCTGCTGCCTTGAATTAACTACCTCCAACGCCCCCCTCCCCCATCCCGCCACATCTAAGTCCCAGCTGCTCTCCGAGGTCTGTCTCAAAGCCACGCCCTGGGGTCTCTTTCTCTGGGGTCTTGAGGACTGCCACCCACTGGGAGATCCTTCTCTCTGAATTTTCTGAACCATTTAGAGCTTCTCACTTAGTGCTTCATTGATGCTGGTGTTGCTCTTACTGTAAATAGCCAATGTTCTCGGAGACCTCACTCGGCATGGACCGAGCACTTTGCACACTTTATCTCATGTGAGTCCTGCAACAGTTCCACAAAGTACGTGTATGTCCCCACATTGTGGATTAAGACAGTGCAGCTTAGAGAGGTGAACACGTTGCCCAAGATTGTACAGACTCGTGAGAGGTGGAGCCAGGAGGCCCACCAAATTTTTCTGACTCCAAAGCCTCACTCTTGACCTTCACACCGGCTCCCACCGGTGCCAGTGACCTTCCCATGTGCTGGGTTTAACTTCTGTAATTAGAGCATGAGCTCTCTAGTGGTGATACTGCACCAGAAGTCTTTGGTGATTCACAAGGGATCCGATCTTATTTGAGGATCAACATGATGGTTCTTAGTAGGTTGCCCAGACTTTTCAAAAGACACAAGCTTTGGGTTAACTGAAGACCCAGGAGGTCCGGGCTCTCCCGGCCCCTCCAGCCCATCCAGTCCCTGCGAGCTGGCCTTCCTTTCAGCCAACACTTTGCACCTGTCCCATCTCACTGTGACTCAGCTTAGACCCCCTCGTGGGAGTGCCAATTAGCAGAATATCTTAATTAATAGAATGAATATTAAGGAGTGTCTCATAGGCGACAGTGTTCCAATTACAAGTCCTGCTGTTGACGGATGGTGTGGATCATGATGTGCGTGAAGACCTGAGCCATGTATCCTATGTGGCCCCGTCAAGTGCCTGCATTTAGTGCTAGGATAGGGTTAGCGGAACTTCTGTTTTTATTAGTCAGTTGTTTGACCACAAAGTATTCCTAGATGGTCACTGCCTATGTTCGTTGACAGAACAAGCCTTAATTCTTGTTTCCATATCATGTACCATCTCCATTCGCTAGAAGAAGGGGAGTACACTTTATTTTGAAAGGATGCATTCCTGGGGTGCCTGGGTGGCTCAGTCAGTTACGTGTCCAACTCTTGGTTTCGGCTCAGGTCACCATCTCGTGGTTTGTGAGTTCGAGCCACGCATCGGGTCCGCGCTGACAGTGCGGAGCCTGCTTGGGATTCTCTCTCTCCCCCTCTCACTCTCTCTGCCCCCACCCTGCTTGTGCTGTCTCTCTTTAAAATAAATATAAACTTAAAAAAAAAAAAAGAAGAATGCATCCCCATCATTTTGTTACCAGGAAATATTAGTGGCAGGTAGAGGGACACGTCATGTTAATTTTTTTTGTATTTCATTTATAGTTTAAGATACTGGGTTTTCTCTGATTTAATGAAAAATAACTCATCAAAGTGCAAAAATGAAATGAGTCGGTTTAGATCTACCGGACACACATGCAACGTACCGTGTGCTGGGACTATATGAAGTGCTGGTACCTTCCCATGGACAGAGGGTCTTATGATACATGAGACGCGTGTCGCTGCTAACAGCCTGTGGGCCAGAGGTTTCCTGTGGTGAAGGGAAGGGCCCCTATGGCGCGGAAGGGGGGTGGGTAGGCACAGGCAGGATTTAAATGCACCTCCCCCGCATCCAGTGGTGTGCCAACGTGTCCAGTGGAAGCTAGAACAGGCTGTGAACCGGACAGTACGTTAAGTCACCCGTAGTCCTTAAAGAGATTGGCCAGCTGCCCTTGCACCTAAAACGACTCCCGCGAGAGCAGACCAGCTGGTTGGCGTCACCCTGACGTGGCTCATTTCCACCTGCAGAGTTTTCTCTGCTTGTCCGCACGGCAGTGGTGAGTGGGATGCTTTGCCAGTGTCATGGGACTGCCTCACTTTACTGACATCATCCGGGTCCTTGAAGTCACATTTTCATACGTTGGATGGAATCGTCCAGATTAACCGCCCCAAACCAAGCCTTCCTGCACTCCGTCTGAGCATGTTGGGGTCCTCCGCCCAGCAAGGAGGTGGTTTTGTAGGTGAGACAGGACCGGACTTTTTCCTCGGGCAGGAAAGCACAAAAGCTCACTGTGCAAAGGGGCAGGCTCCCCTGACGGAAAACTCCGGAACCTGCAGACCGTCTCCTCCACCCTGCCTCCTTTGCTCTTTGAGATCAGATCTCAGGCAATAAAGTGGGACGTATTTTTGATATACTGGGAAAAGTCATTTCTCCCCCTCTTGAAAACCGTGCTCCTCTTTTCTCGCCACAGCTGGGAGTTTTGAATGTGAATAAATCGCCAGGAATTTGGCAGTCACAGTATATTCACAAACACACATGAATTTTGGTGGGGTTTAAAGAAAAATAGAATTGAAAGAGCGTATTGTCAGGTTGAAGCCCAGACGTACCTTGAGACAAAAACCGAGTTTGTTTCTAATGGGTTGTTCATTTGCTTTGCAAGGACCGATGCCAGGCGCTCGGCCCTAACGCGGAGGTGCGTGCAGCCCGGTGTGTGTGTGTGTGTGTGTGTGTGTGTGTGTGTGTGTGTGTGGTGGTGGGGGGGGGGACCCTGGTCTTCAGGCCCCAGAAACACGAGCGACGGGGATTCATGTCCAGCCCAGAGGCTGTGCTTGTCCCGGCTGCAGACTTCGCCGCAGCAAACCAGATGGCACGCACTTCACTGCGAGAGCCAGTGGGATCCAGAACATCTGGCCCCTCGGCGGCTCCCTCACAGGCGCTGGGAACAGTCAGCGGCCCTTCCGGTCCTTCTCCTGGTCGTGTAGACTCTCATCTGACACTTCATTAGACCTCGCTCCGGAGAGGGTGACTTCGCAGCCGTGGCAGGGCTGAGAGACAATCTCTGAAACGTGTCTGTCGCTGGGCATCGTGGGGCCTGTGCTGGTAGTGCCTCAGCCCTGTCGGGTCCCCGGTGGGTGAGCCCTGTGAGCAGGGGCCCGTCAGGGAGGACTGCAGACCCACCGGAGCTGAACCCACTGTCCTCGTCCCGCTCTCCGTCTTGCTTTAGGGCTGGCCGGTCACGGGCCGGGGTATCTCATTTGCATCGTTGTATTTCTCATGAACCAGTGAGGTCACATGTGAGCTGCACCAGCACCCCAAGGCCCCAGGGTCTTCTCTTCCTCGTCCGGTAGCTCACGGAAGGTGATGTCACCTCATGCTTGGCAGAGAACGTCGGGGCCTTCCAGGTGCCCCCCCCCCTTCCTGGGCCAGTCAGGCTCCTCCCCACGTGTCTACAAGCTTCATCTCCTTGTTCAGCCCTGCTTGTCTCTCTGTCCGGAAGCCCTGCTGCCTTGGTTTGTGTGCCACCTGCGCAACAGTCCAAGGCCAGGCTACGTGTGCTGGGACCTGTCCTCTCCCTCCTGCAGGACTACCGTCCCACCCCCCACTGCCTCCGGCGTCACCAGGCGTCAGTTCTGTTCTAAGCAGCTCTTCGTGCTCTGAAACCCATCATCTTAGAAATGAAACTTCCCTTCACTTGACCTCCGTCTCAGCCATGGCTCCCATTTAGAGCCTAACGCCTGATTTGTCTCAATCCTTGATGATTCCTTCCCTCCTCTTCTCTTCCGCCCCCATCGTTCTACCAAATCAGCTCTTAACCGGGTCGCTGCTGACCTCTGAGTAGTTAAATGAAAAAGTCAGTGCTCAGTCCTGACCTTTTTTAACCACGACTCAGAAACGCTTTCTTCACTTGCCTTCTTGGCTCACCATCCGCCCTCGTCACTGTCCTCAGCATGCCTGCTTGTTCTCCTGGCTTCCAGAACCCCTGAGGCGCGGGCACCCGACCTCAGTCTGCAGCCCCCAAACTCCTATTTTGTACCCTGGCTGCCTCGTGACCTCCTTCAGCTACCAGCTTGTATCCCCAGCTCGAAGCCGGTGGGTGGCTCTCAGGCTTCATGTCCAGGGACCTACCGGGCCTTTCCATTTGCACCAGGAAAAGGCATCGCCACCTTCAAAGGCCCCAAACAGAAGTCCTCATCTCTCGCATCTTCTGCAGCTCGGTGGAAAGCAAGTCTATGTATTTAGTCATCAAAGCCAACGTTCCAGAAACATCTCTGAGTTCTTTCTGTTCCCTTCACAAGGCGAATCTATCAGTCCGATCTTAAATATCCTATTACTGGGACCCACAACCTTCCCCTCTGCGGCACCACACCCTCCACCACCCACGATGCCATCCCCCGTGGCCTCTGCCCAGCCTAGCAGCCAGCACGAGCCTGAGAAAGACAGATCGACAACTCCCGGTGCCACGCCTCGCCCAGAGCAAACTCGAGTCCTGTCGTGGAGGTCCACGTAGCTCCCTCTTCCTGTCCCTGGGGCAGTGTCCCTCCGTGAGAGCGGCTGTCCCCAATCCCACTGCATGAAAGAGCCGCTCTCCCACCCCAGCCCGCGATCCCTTCGCCCTTCTGGCTCTCTTCGTCTCCGTAACACGCACCACCTTGTGCCACAGACAGGCTTCCTCTGATTATCTGTCTCCCCAGCTGCAGCGGAAACGACACGCAGACCGAGCGGTCGGTCGCTTGTTTGTTCGCGGCTGTATTCCCCGTGCCTAGGACATAGCAGACGCTCGGCGCATGGTTTTTACGTGAAGGAGCAAATGTCCAAGCTCACCGATCGAACTTGCGTTGGGCACCAGGAGGGTGTAAATGCCAAATACAGCCAGGCAGGTCCTTCGTGCCGACCCAGGACACCTCTGTCCCCGGTGCTCAACAGGCCGGCCTTTCGCAAGGCACTTGCCACGCTGTGCTGGTTCTCGTCTGATCTTTCTGATGCTTCTCCTCAGACCCCTGGCTAATTTCCCTCCCTCGCCCAACAGCAGCAGGAAAACCGCGATCGCCCCCGGGATCCCCGCTCCCCGGTGTTGAGCCTCCTCACAGCACATGGCCTGTAGCCTGCATCACCCAAACCCTCTACTTCCCTTCCTGCTGCCCACGCCCGGCACGTGCTTCCTGAGCATGTGTCACATTCCAGATCCCGAGCTAAGCCTCAGGGATTCGAGAAAGGATGAGATGCTGCTGGCTTCCCGAGGACGCGCCGCTGGGATGTGTCGGCTTCATCTCTAACTCGGTGTGTCCAAGAGTCGCCTTGTCCCTTCCCGTCCCCCATACGCATCCTTCCCAACCAGCCCATCAACAGAGCATCTTCAGCCGTTCTTAGGCCTGTCTTTAGAAATAGGTCCTCGGGGGAGCGCCTGGGTGGCTCAGTCGGTGCAGAGTCAGACTTCGGCTCAGGTCCTGATCTCAGACCTGATCTCAGGTCTGTGAGTTCGAGCCCCACGCTGGGCTCTGTGCTGACAGCTCAGAGACTGGAACCTGCTTTGGATTCCCTGTCTCCCTCTCGCTCTGCCCCTCTCCTGCTCATGCTCTCTCTCTCAAAAATAAATAAACATTAAAAAAAAAATTTTTTTTTTAAAAAGAGAAAGAAATAGCTCCTCAACTATCCTTATCTGTCCTACACCCCTGCCTCCGCCCAGAAATATGCCCTTTTCACCTCAGGCCTGGACAGCACAACACATTTCTACCCGTGTCTCTTCCTTCTGATCTTAAGGCTTCTATAGTTTCATCTAACCCAAGATGCTGAGTCAAACTCATCAGCCTGGCTTCCAAGGTTTCTACAGTCTGGCTGCCAGGCACTGTCTGATTTTTTCCTCTGCCCTCCTAATCTCCCCCTGAAACTCCTCAGCCTTCCATGATTGTCTAAGAACACAAGTCACCTCCCCGCCCTCCCCCACTGAAACTAAGCCAACTCTTTGTGGTTTTGCTAGTACTTTCTTCTTGTGTTTTTCCCTTGAACCAAAAGTTTTATAAAATTAAAATCCTCTTCCCCCCTCTCCCTTTAAAACACTTTGTAAGGAGCAACAGATGGTCTTTCCAGAACATACAGAAACTCACAGGTACACAGAGAAAAGCTTTAAGCACCTATAACTCACCCTCCGGTAACTAATTATAACCGAGCAATGACAATTAGCCATGGCTTGTGCCACACACAGTCTTTACTGAGCACGCACGTCTGAGGTCTAATAGTTATTGGAAATGATGAGTTCGTTTTCACACTGTTCTATCAACTGCAGTCCTCACTCACTTTTGTATCCCGCACGGCACCCAACACCACACTCCTGCTTAGAAAGGGCTCCGGTGGCTGTTGAACCAACCTGAGTTGGTCAGTAAGTGTGTGCTCACTGATCAAGTGTGAACACGTAAGGGAGGTCAAAGTACACATTCCAGAAGGTTCAAGACGTGATTCAAAAGAAATGTGCAGCGAGCATCTGTCCGAGGGGGGTGTGGCTCCTTCAGGAGGGAGGCCGCAGGGCGGGGATGGGGACGGGCGGTTGAGAGACTGGCTTCGACGTAAAACCAGCGTTCACCCTGCAGGTCAGTGCCCCCCCCCTAACTTCAGGGGGTCATCTCTTGTACCTGATGAAACTGCTTGTAATTTATGAGCTCTCTACAGGCTGGCATCTGACTTTACAGAATCCGGTCCCTAATCAAGAGCAAATAGTAAATCCACCCAGTAGCATCCCCTCGAATGAAGGTCAAGCAGATATCTTCCGTGAAGGGCCACAGAGTAAATACCTTGGGCTTTGCAGACCGTTCAGCCCCTGTCACTATTACTCGACTGGCATAGCACAGAGCTGCCGTCGGGAACGTGTAAATGGCTGTGTCCCTGTAAAGCTTTATTTACCAGAAACGGGCCCCTGAGTGGCAGATTGCTGGTCTCTGCCCTAGTTAGCCACATGAGTCCCGAGCAGCCTTGCCAGGCGGTGCTCTGCTCTGACTTGGAAAGTGCGCATACCTGGCTTTTTGCCTTATTCCCAAGTTTTAGGTCATTGTTCTTAACACTTTCCTGGACCTCCATTTTTTAGATCCCAGTTCCCGGAAGTTTATCGCTTGTCAGTAGAGTAGTAAAAGTGAAGAAGGATTTCCCAGGAGTCCAACAGTATGTAAGGTGGGTCCATATTTAATGCAGATTTTCCATACCATAGTCATGCGGCCTTAGCTTCAAATAACAGAGGGATCAGATTCCACATCCACGACATAGGTATTCAAGGACTACTTACTGGCAGAATTTCAGAGACAGATGAGGCCTGAATATCCTATTCAGACAAACGAAGCTCTCAAGATTTTCACATCGTTCTGTATCCCATAAGCATGTAAATGACTGCCGTGTGCAAGGGTGTTACTCAAATCAAACACAGAAAGTTACGTGTACAACCAGAACCAGGGTCAGATTTTTTCCTGAAACTTAGCGGGAGCAGTTTTGTTTCAACAAAACCCCATTATTCATTAGGTTGAATCAATACTGTCCAATGGAGTATTCTTGGGTTGGCGGTCTGCATGAGGCCAGAACATTCAACCTACTTCCAAAAGGAAAGAGTAGGCAAACTTTGCCAAAAGATTTACTGTAATAGCGAAACTTTATAAGTTACTCAACCTATAAATCTGTGTTGGTTGGGCTAAGAGCTATAAGCAAACGTTTATACCTTGTTTTATGCTTGTATGCATTTAAATATCATTAGAGTAAAAATAACGTGAGTCAACATCAGGGGTCATCTCTTAAAATTGGAGACTCTTTCTCTACGTGTGAGAAATACTGCAGTCAGCTATGTGTTTCATCTGTCACTGGCTCAGCAAAATGACCTGAGTCTCTTTCCCGATAAATGGCGAGGTGTATGTCTCCTTCCCACCCCTTTGTCTTTGATTTGTCCCTGAAAACTTAAAGCACTCCTTTCCAGTCTTCACACAGATGGGCTGACAGCCTCCGGAAAGCATTTTCTCGAGCGTGCGAGCCTCTTATTAGGTGTCTGCAACTTTTGGCAGAGGATTCTTCCTTGTTTGAAACTGGGCCACTCTGAGGTTCCGTTTAACATTTGCTCCCATGGCACTCTGTATCCGCAGCCTTTTTTTTTTTTTAAATCTTCTTCTGATAAGCACCTCGCGCACTTACGAAATAGTATTCTCCTCCTCTCACAAATGTAAATTCTCCAGGAAGAGAAGCACTGGTTTTAAGGCATCTCAGGCTGTGCAACAGCAGAATCCACCCCCCATGCCCCACCCCACCCCCACTTCCAGATCAGTCCTTCCACACTGGCTTCCCTTTTCTGGCATCTCCCACACGCCTAAGACGTGTTAATGCCATTGTCGTGCCTTCGTCTTTTGAAAGAATCTGTCCCTTCTCTGGGTTTCATGACCCAGTTTTGTCCCGAGCATGTAGTTTTATCGTGCGCGGTAAATAGATGTAGCGAGTGCATTTTCCTGCTGAAATGAAGCCATGGTAGGAATCAGGTAGGTACGTCCTTCATTGCTGTCAGAGTAACAGCGACTTTGCAAATGAACGGAAATCGTCAGACTGGTTACCTGAGTTCCTTGCCTCCTGGAATCATTTACCGGATCGTGTAGACAGTGTATCTTCTGCCTTCCTTTTGTTTTCTTTTCTTTCTTTTCTTTTTTTTTTTTTTTTTACAGTAAAACTATTACAGTAAATCCTTCAGCAAAGTTTGCCTACTGTTTCCTTTTGGAAGTAGGTTGAATGTTCTTGCCTCTTGCAGAGCTACGTGGGGCAAACCCATAGCTCTAGATCAGTAAAGTTAATGCTGTTTGAGCAGGACCGGATAGTCACGTGCTGAAATGGGCCTTTGTCATATGGAGCAAAATGCCGCTGGACTCCTTGCTTCAATCGGATTTTTTTTTTAAGGCTTCGCGACCAGGTCAGAAGTCACAGGATCAACAGCTGGAGGAGGGCATTTTAAAAACTCCTCCAAGGGGGATCACATCTATTGAAGTGCAAAATGGAGATTTGAGACAGGAAAGTAACAAGTGAATGAGTCGGGAATAGACAGCTATTGATTAGTAGCATTAACTCCCTTGTCATGCTTTGCTTGGAATCCTGATAATCTTCTTTGCCTCTGATAAGTGGCCACTGGCTCTACCACGTAGTAACGGAAGATGTATCAGATGCACAAATGTGTTTGTTACCTTAATAGGATGTAAGCCCCTTGAACGTAAAACTGGTGTCCGCCCAGAACAGGGTACCTCGTGCAGAGTGGGGCTCATCCTGTGTCTGTTAATGGTAATAATAACTGTCATTTATTGGGTTGCCCTTTCTCGTGTGTACCTGGCCCTTTTCTAAGTCCCTTGCATATATCAACTCATGTAATCCTCATAGGGACCACAAAAAGATTATCTTTCTCTTTAAAATGAAAAAAGCAAGACACAGAGAGGTTATTCAGCTTTCCCAGAGACACACAGCTTGTCATTAGCAGATCCAAGGTTTAAACCCAGGCAGTGGGCCCCCATTCCCCCCAGCTCAGTCTTCTCTGACTCAGGAACAGGTTATCTCCAGTGTTCCTCACACCAGAGCATCAACATCAGGAACCCTTGTGTGCTTCCTCTCCTTCCTCACCCACCCCTCCACTCCACCTCCCTTCCCCCACCCCTCCACTCCACCTCCCTTCCCCCACCCCCTCCACTCCACCTCCCTTCCCCCACCCCCTCCACTCCACCTCCCTTCCCCCAGCATACATCACACAGCAGGCGCATGGGTGGTTTTTGCTAAGTGAATGAGCTGGGTGGGACGCAGAAGTGGACACATCACATTTCAGTGGGCAGAGCATCCATGCCAGTGAGGATCAGCTGGTGGGGGGTGGGGGGGGTGGGGAGGTGAGACCCAGGTCCTCAGTGCCCTCCTGGCACGGCTGCTGCTCTCATAGGCCCTTTGGAGCTGGCAGCCCGACTCAGAATGCCGTGCCTTTAGGGGCCATCTGATGAGGACAGAGGAAAGACTATAGGATACTCAGAGCTGAGTGGGAGCATGTGCCTGAAATACAGAGTGAAACGAGCCACCATGCAGTGCAGGCAGTCAGAGGAGGGGAATCACCATGGTGCCACCTTCAGGAAGGTTCTGCAGCTGTGCCAGCCTAACCCGTGGGCTCTGCAGCAGGCCTGCCATGGGTAGGTTCCAGTGCCACTGGGCATTAGCCACGTGGCCTAGGACGGAGAGCCCCATGTGTCCTCACTTTGTCAACCCTAAAGGGGGAATGAGTATAGTGTGTACCCCATAGGCTATTAAGAGGAGTAAATGGGTAACGCATGTTTAGCCCATGCCTGGCTCATAGCACTTGAAAAATAGTCATAATATTTGCTGGTATTAGTAGAGTAGGACAGACGTGGTTATGGCTGCGGATGTCACAATGGGAAAATTAGGATCACAGAAAGGATAAGGAAGACCGTGGGTGCAGACTGACTCTGGCTATTGAGGCTGCTCAGATTCTGCCCCAACTTGTCCTTCTGGCCTCAGTTGCACCTTCCACTGTGGACCTTGTGCTTCATCCCAACCGAGCACCCCCCGTTCCTTGAATGCTCCGTGCTCTTTCCTGCTTCATTTCCTTGGTGTGTGCCATTCCCACTCACTCTTCTACACTAGTGGGTTCTCCATCATGACTCTTCTCCATGGCATTTGGTCTGTGGAGCCTTCCCAAATTCCTGGAGTAAGTCCAGGGCTCCCTCCTTAGTGTTCCTAAAGCACCCCCGCATTTTCATGTGTGTCTCCCTGCTGTAGACTGCAGGCTTCTTGAGGACAGGGACCTTTGTGCAACCTGGGCTCACACTGCACCTGGTGCATAGAGCATGTACATGTACGAATGGGTGGATGAGAAATGGATAGATGATGGATGGTTGGATGAGGGATGGATGGATGGATGGATGGATGGTTGGATGGATGGATGAGGGATGGATGGATGGATATTTGGATGGTAGATGGATGGTTGGATGGATGAGGGATGGATGGATGGAAGGATGGATGGATGGGTGAGGGATGGATGGATAGATGGATGGATAGTGGGATGGTGGATGGATGGTTGAATGGATGGGTGGATGGATGAGGGATGGATGGATGGATGGATGGTGGATGGAGGATGAATGATAGATGGATGGATGGGTGGATGAATGGATGGGTAGATGAATGGATGGATGGATGAATGAGGGATGGATGGATGGATGGATGGTTGGATGGATGAGGGATGAATGGATGGATGGATAGAGGATAGAAGATACATGGATGGTTGGATGGATGGTTGGATGGATGGATGGATGGATGGATGGGTGAGGGATGGATGGATAGATGGATGGATAGTTCGATGGTGGATGGATGGTTGAATGGATGGATGGTGGATGGAGGATGGATGATAGATGGATGGATGGGTAGATGAATGGATGGATGGATGAATGAGGGAGGGATGGATGGATGGATGGATAGTTGGGTGGTGGATGGATGGTTGGATGGATGGATGGTTGGATGGAAGATAGGAGATGGATGGTTGAATGATGGATGGGCAGATGAGGGATGGATAGATGATGGATGGGTGATAGATGGGTGGTGGATGGAATAGAGATGAAAACTCAAGTATTGAACAAAGGAACCCAAAGATGGAATGAGAGGTTAAAAGGTATATAAAGAGATGTCATGGGATCAAATATAAGAGAAGTACTTCCATACACAGAAGATACTTATGACTGCTTAAACTCCCTGAAATAGAAGTTGGAAAATAAGAATGTTTTTTAGTACCAAAATGTAAGGTCACACCCAGGCAAGGCCTGGGCAGTCTTCTTCCCAGAAGAATTCCTGACACATAATACATCCAAAGTAACCCTAAATGACAGACAGGTGGACATACTGACGTGTTGATGCCCCACCCAGCAAGTTTGGATGAGAAGGAGTTTCAATATGCATTTTGTTGTGTGCAGCAATATGAGATCACCCTGAATCCTGAAGACTTTTTCAGCAGTGATGCAGCCAAGAAAATTTGGGCACGCTTAGTGATATATATGGTGTCTAACAAAGGTCCACAGAAGAGGGCCTTGATTTGGGCTGTAAACTTAGACTAGAATTCCACTTTTGGCTCTTGGAATCTGACTCCAACATATTTTTCCTTATGAGCCAGATTGGTCAGGGAAAAGAAACCAAGTGGTACATGATATGGGGACTTGGGTCAGGAGAAAGAAGAGGACAGAGAAGACTGAGAACAGATCACAGTGTTCATCTAATAGCTTTTGCTACATAGGGCCAGCCAAGCTCTACTCACTGGCCCCTTCATAGTCTGGTGTGTCCAGTGACATCAGTCTCAGAACCTTAAACTCCTCTGTGGAGACCTGACCCACCTTCCTTAGATGCCTAAGCAGAGCTGAGCAGTCTCTGAGTTAAATCAGATGGATGCTTCTCCTCGGATGCTTGCCCTGCTCACCTGGCTGCCCCAGCTGTTACGGGGAGTGACAGGCTTTGAGGACGCTATCAGCTGGACCCAGGTACAGTGCAGCTGCTGCATGAACATTTACTCTGGCCTAGAGGAACAGGAAGTGAGGGGTTTTCAAAGCACCTTTAACTAGCTCCAGCAAGAACTTAAAACCCATGACACTGGTAGGTGTGCGATATCTGGCTTATTCCCACCTGCTGCCCTCATTTGTGTGCATGGAGCAGCTCCCCTCCTACAGATGGTCTCTTTGAAGTCACTTTGAAATGGCTGAGGGCTAGTGGCTTTGCCACTGCCCTCAAGAGCCAGAAGAGGGTTGCCTCAGGGGTACAGTCTCTGGCCAGGGCCTTCCTGCAGGAGATCCCTCAGGCACCTGCCACAGGCTCTGTGTACAGAAGGGTATACAGCCACTGGCTGAACCCCTGAATGCCTTCTGGTTTCCTTGGCTTTCCAAAGGAGCTAGAAGGAAGGTCAAGATCATTTACAGAAGTGCCCCCAAGCAGCGGAAAGACACTTGATATTTCATTTACAGACTTAAATTTGTTTTTTATTTCATTTCCTTCTCAGTTGGGGGGAGCTGAAAAAAAGGAGAAGGAATTAGAACAATAAAGTCATGTAGAGACTATCTCACCAAAGATAACCATTTACCAGGGGATGCCTGTCCTTTGCTATACCTGCAAACTGAGATGAAATACAAAAAGTTTACCTATGTAGCGGGTGCCTGGGTGGCTCAGTCGGTCAAGCGTCCGACTTTGGCTCAGGTCATAATCTCGTGGTTTGTGAGTTTGAGCCCCATGTCAAACTCACTGCTTTCGGTGCAGAGCCTGCTTCAGATCCTTTGTTTCCTTCCCTCTCTGCCTCTCCCCTGATCGTTCTCTCTCTCTCTCAAAAATAAATAAACATTAAAAAAAGTTTGCCTATGTATCAATTCCCACGATGCAAAAGATTTGTACATGTCAACAGCACCTACACATTAGAACGAATGAAGTAATTGATTATTATATCACTCACATAATTAGCTAGAAAACAGCACAGGGAGAAGCCACCATGACCGGAAAGGTATTGGTACCATGGGAAGACCATGCAGTTTGGGATCCGAAGCCAAGCATTGATCTGCCCAGACCCGGTGACTGTGGCCTTCAGAAAACATATTTACCCACTGAGCCTCAGTTTCCCCATCCATAAAACAAAGATGTTGGTGCCTGTGTCTCGGAGCTGTCTTGGAGATGAGAGGAAGATAATACGTGGAAGAAAGTGCATGGATGTTGTCACTCCTATCAAAATGTCACCTCATTTACCGAGATTCCATTTAAAGAGCTTGAGGTACAGTTCTAGGGAAGTCAACTCTCCTTCATTCGGATAACTGCCCAGCCAGACACGTCACTTAACTTCTCCATTGACAAAGCACTGTGTCACTGCTCTCCAGCCATGGGTGTTGGTTCGCTCCTTACTGGCACGATGACTGCCCAAAGGTGATGGTGGCTAAGTACACGAGTAGAATTTTGCGGTCTCAAGAGGGTTACAGCAGGAAGATCCACCAGCCACACGCTACACACCGACCACTGGAAGGGAGATGTTGTAGACAACAAGACAGAGTTGTAGAGATGAGTTTCCCGATAGAGGCCTGGCTGGTGTCCGCTAACAGACTGTCATTCCTGCTGGGATCGGTGGGAAGGCAGGGCAGAAACACCAGCCGTCTCTGGGCTCCTCCTCTCTGCTGGGGCCAGAGCAGCGACCTTCCAGACAGAGGTCAGTGGCTCGCCATTATGCGGCAAAATCCAGACAGAGCGTCTGAACAAAACGTCATCATCGAACTTCAGAATTACAGGGGAGGTTGACAGCAACCCGGTTCACTCCCCTGGCCACTCTGTGGATATCTTTTAAAACATTCCCTCCAAGGGTTCATTCATCCCAGAGACAGGGAGCTTGTTCTCATTTGAGATGGCCTGTTTCATGAGACAGTAGCCGCACTGATAAAATGATCACCTAAGGGGAACTGATGGGGCCAGTGTAGTTCCCACCCCCTTGGACTCTGTCTGCTCTTTGTCACTTACATTCTCTCTGTTTCTCTCATTGTCCTTCACGAGATGGTGTCTGATCCTTCCACTACAGCAGACGCTCTCCCCCCAGCATGTTCTGTGCATCAGTCTGACCTTTTGGGATGGCCCACACGATAATTTCCCCTTGCAGTACTCACATTAAGCATATAAGAGAGCACAGCGGGCTCCATTCTATATTTGCTAAAAATTCCTTTCCTTTGTCCTGCAAAACACACCAGAATAGAACCTAGATGCTCCAGCAAACCTTGGCTCTCACCACTTGGGAGCAGAGTGTGCAGAAAAGGGTGCTATCATTTGCGTCTCTATCAGAGCAATTTCATTTACACCCCAAGGTATATACAGCCCCGTCTGGCAAACAGAGACTCCAAAAATGAAAGGCCAAGAGTAACTTCAGACTTTTCTCGTTTTGCGCCATTGTTGAGAAAGGAAGTACGTTTGAAAATGCAGTGTGGCCGTCACACCTTTCTTCATGGACACCAGAATACGTGGTATTTTATGACACAGAGGACAGATAAACCAGCACGCCCAAGCAATCCTACATCATCACCCGTAGACGTGAGCTGGGACTCTGCATTGTGAAATCCAGACCATTGTGTAAGGCAGTCCTGAGTAAGATGTAGGGCTCAGAGAGAACCTATGAGAATCCAGGTCGTGCCTTATTAGATGAGGGGGGATCAAAGCCAATAGAAGATCCTGTTCAGGCTGCCCTGTTGGCTTTTGTCTGTAAATCTTTCGGGAGGCTTCTTTCCTTGCCTACCCCCCACCAGGTAGGATGGTGTTGGTCACTGACATGGAGTTTTTGATCCTCACGTGGCCCTGGAGGGATCCAGGATGATGCTGTCTTGTTATCCTTGTCGTACATTGTGCAGAGGGAAGGGGAGATGGCTGGGCAGGACTTGAACTCTGGTCTTCCTGGGTGGATCTTCTGTACTTTGTGCTGCCCAGCGCTGCCCTGGGGTTTGTTTCTCCTGCAGAAACAAAGGCACAGATACTGGAGAGACAAAACTGATGCGCGGTGACCAACAGAAAGGTCACTGGGTTTTGAATACCATACTTTTGACAAAACCACGTGCTATAAAATTGAAGTCCCATGCTGAACCCCTTCATTCTAATCCAGAAAATGCCACTCGTAATTTGTGAAATATGATACAGCATTTTCCAGCTCTTCATAAAAACTGGGTGTACTTAAGTCTAAATAAATCCTATTTGGAAGGCTAATGTAATGATGAATGTTGAAGCATGAAATCCGAGCAGGATTAATAAGCTTTGTGTCATATTAAAAATTTGAGACCACTTTTGTGTAACATTCAAGAGCTGTGGGTTTTCTGTAGAGAATCCGTTCAATACTTGGGAAAAATAATAAAGCCTGCGGTAGGTTAATTTGTTGGTACTATCTAAAAGTTGCTGATGTAACAAACCAGTTTAATGGCACGGAAGTATAGGTGAGCAACTCTGCTTGTACCTGGTAGTTCGAGTCTGCTCTTCCTGGATCAAGAGGGTATTGAGGAAGTGCTGGGGGAGGGCAAATCTTGGAAAGAGCTGAAACGTGTCCCTTCCGTGGGACAGAGTTCTGGTTCTGGGATAGATTTGGTAGGACTGAATCCAGATTCCCTGGCTCATGATTATGATGTTCAGTAAAGATTCCATGGCCCCGAGGTGCCGGGGTGGCTCAGTTGGTTAAGCGTCCAACTTCCGCTCAGGTTGTGATCTCATGGTTTTTAATTTGAGTCTTGTGTAGGGCTCTGTGCAGACAGCTCAGGGCCTGGAGTCTGCTTCAGATTCTGTGTCTCCCTCCCTTTTTTCTCCTCCCCTGCTCTCTCTCTCTCTC
Organism: Acinonyx jubatus; assembly: GCF_027475565.1. Lineage (NCBI taxonomy): Eukaryota > Metazoa > Chordata > Mammalia > Carnivora > Felidae > Acinonyx > Acinonyx jubatus. The sequence goes on along the minus strand of NC_069393.1, from coordinate 79,827,570 downwards.
TCTCTCTCTCTCTCTCTCTCTCTCTCTCTCTCTGAAAAATAGGTAAACATGAAAAAAAAAAGATTTCATGGACGTTTTGGAGAAAAGGGAGGCGTAACATAAGGATAGCAATAATGTAAGGAACGAATATCAGATCATTCATTATGTTATCCTGTCATTTCTTAAATGTGGATTTAGGGACATTTTGTAATGCCAAGTGTTTCAATGTTAGTCACAAGACTCAATACTAGATTCTTCTGCAGTTACCTGTAAATTGTAGATGTAACTAACATCTCTATTTGCGTTTCAAAACATGCCATCATTTATTCATTTTCCTATCCATCCATTCTTTGAACTTTTGCTGGATGCCTGTCTTATAGGCTCTGGGAGAACAACTCTTGTTTCTACCACTTGAGGGAAGATGAAACCACATCTTATTCTTTATCTTTGTCACGTCCTCAGCACTTGGGGTAGTATGTGGGAACAGAGGAGACATCCCGAGAAATAGTTGAGTAAGTTAATAAAAATGGACTTCTTAAAAGTCTGGAATGAATGCATAAGTGTAGGGAATGTCACGTACTTGTTGGATACATCTTCGGAAAGCCTTGCTTTAGCGTTTACCCCCAAATGCCTTTTTCACCTTTATTTTGCTTTGCTAACAGCGTGTTTAAATGGCAAGGCAAGGAGCCAAACTATCCTGTCTGAAGTCACATCCCGGGACTGGGGTGAGGTGTTTTGAAATGTAAAGTCAAATCAAAACCATGATGATGTATCACCTCAGAGCTGTTAGGACGGCTCTTCTCAATCAAACAAGATCTCTGAGCATCCATGTTCATTACAGCATTATTCATAATAACCAAAGTACGGAAATAACTTTAGTATCCCTTGGGAGATGGATGGACCAAGACGATGTGGTGCGTATAAACAGCAAATATTATTCAGTCTTAAAAAGAAGGAATTCCTGTCATTTGCAACAACACGGATGAGCCTGGAGAAAACTACGCTAAATGAAATAAGCCAGAGAGAGACAAATACTGCCATGGTATCACTTACATGTGGAATCTGAAAACAAACAAACAAAAAAAGGTCAAATTCGGACACAGAGAGTAGGAAAGTGATTTCCAGGAGCTGGGGGTGGGGAGGAGGGGGAAATAGGGAGAGGTTGGTAAAAGGGTCCAAACTTGCAGTTATAAAATAAATAAGATTTGAGGATCCAATGTATAACACGTCGTGTCATTCACTCTGGCTGATAACACCGTATCATGCACTGAAATTTGCAAAGAGAGTAGATGTTTATAAATCTGTGACATGATGGATACATTCATTAAATTGATGGGGGAAGCCTTTCCCAGTGTATATGTGTATCAACTCATCATATACTTTAAATATCTTGTAATTTTCTTTGTCAGTTATACCTCAGTTACAGCTGAAATGAACATGTAAAGCCCTGATTGTATATGGTGGTGTTCTAGCAGAGGCTAGAACATCATGTTCATGCGATATGAGGGTTAGAGCACTGGGTAGTGGATTGAATTGCCCCGAGATTACCTAAATCCATGCTGTCCTGAGAAATCAGACTGGTAGAGGAGATGCTGTGTGGGCAAGATCCCTCTGGTGCATTCGTCCAAGCCCCTGTAGAGGCCTCTGAGGGTTTCTGCCCTTCCATGGTTAACACTGACCTCGAATCCCCTCCGCAACTTGCATAAAGTTTGGGCTCTTCATTGCTTAGATTCTCTCTTTGTCTCATGTGTGTGATGATAGGTCTTACAGCTCTATTGATGTTTTAAACCTCCCATAGACAAGATCTGATCTTTTTACATCTTTTGTTTCCTCCCCATCCACATGAAAGGTGTACTTTGGAAAGACAAAGAGTTCAGTCAGTCCTCATTAACTTAGTGAATACATGTGGGAGAATAATTTGTAGAGTGCGTTTTTTGTTATTTTACTGGAGAAATCCCTTTAAAGATCTTCTGTCTCTACCAGAATATATGAAAGCGGGTTCAGTCTCTTTGACTTTGTTTTTTTTTTTTTTAATAGATGTCTATTATGTTCGAGACACTTGATAAGTACTCTCTGCTATGATATTAATTCACACTTAACTGTCAGATTTGTGATTGTCTCATGCACTTTGCCTCCAATGTTTTGAAATGGAAACGTTCCTGACAAGCCATGTCCAAGGAAACTCGTCAGCCAACAGGCAGATTAGTGAGTCCCAATATGGCCGCCATTTCCTATGCGTGCCATCCAGCCAGCCATCACTTTCATGGGATGAATTGCATCGTCAGCATCTTGTGAGGCTGAATTTCAATCCTGATTTCGTTCCCTAATTAAGTTCTCTAAATGCCTTCTGAAGGGTGATGCTCTGCTGCTGCCCCAGAAAGTCATTCTGTGAGCAGCAGATTGATGGTCACTGGCCAGGCGATGCAATTAAAGGTCCCCCATGGACCTCAGCTCCTTCCAAACCAGCAGACATTCTTACAACTCAGGAAGCCGGAAGGACTGCCACTCAAGGCCTGATATCTATTGACTGTGAAAAGCTTCCTGCTAATTTCTAGGTGAATTAGTAAACTGTCAGTTAAGACAAACACAAAGCTGCTGTTTTAACCAAATAAGAAATAAGGATTAAAAACTCCACAATACATCTCTCTCCTGCCTCTCCTCTCCTTCCGCCTGTTTCTTCTCTGAGTCGACTTGTCTTTCACTCTCCAGCGCAATGCCTGATACTCAGTGGCACTTATTTAAAGGTTCTTGGATAAACAAGCGGATGGATGGCTAGGCATGCAAATACCATACAAACTGATTAAACAGTAGGAATAGGTGCCATGTACGTAAATCAATATAACTCCTGGAATTATTTTGAGGAATTAGTAAAACCATGACTACAATCCCAATATGGCATCATCTGCTTTGGTGTTTATTGGGTACTTTGTTCATTCTTATGTTCATAAGCTACCATAGCTTTGTTCATAAAGTAGCATCCGTGATTTAAATGATGGGGCCAAAAGTAACATCTGAAACTTCCTCCTTCAAACTGTGTCTGTACTTCTTCCTCTTCCAGAATGTGTCTGGCTAATTGTTGGGCAATGCAGGCATGCTTAATATGATTACAGTAGCAATGGCCCTCTCTCCAGAACTTCAGCCCCACACTGGGAAATGGAAACCAACAAAATAACAAACTTACTCTTCATTAACTTTCTTTCTGAGAAGCTTCTTTGTACGTGATAAGGTTTTATAATCGAATAGGGAAAAGGATCGATAACTTCCAATGCCAAAGCAAATTAAAACTTCATAAATATTTATATGAGGACTATGAGGAACTTTGCTACTTTGTTTTAAATCCTCTTGGACCAGGTGCTAGACAGATGGATACTGGGGCTTATCTTTTTTTGAAGAAAAAAAAAATTGATACATATTGCTATGGATATTTGCATCCTCACCAAATTTGTGTGTAAATCCTAACTCACAAAGGTGATGGTGTTAGGGGGCTTCACAAGGTGATTAGGTTATAAGAGTAGAAGCTTCATGAACAGGATTCATGTGTTTTTTTTTTAATTTTTAATGTTTATTTATATTAGAGACAGAGAGAGACAGAGCATGAGCCAGGGAGGGGCAGGGGAGAGAGAGACAGAATCTGAAGCAGGCTGCAGACTCTGAGCTCTCAGCACAGAGCCCAACGGGGGCCGGAACTTACATGCCGTGAGATCATGACCTAAGCCGAAGTCGGATGCTTCACCTACTGAGCCACCCAGGCGCCCCCAGGATGAGTGTCCTTATAAAGGAGACCACAGAGAGCTCCCTAGCCCCTTCCACCAAGTGAGGACACAATGAAAAATCACCAGCTATGACCCAGGAAGAGGCTCTCACTCAACCATGCTGAAAGCCTGATCTTGGACGTAGAGCCTTCAGAACTATGATTTTGGTCAATCTCTGCTATTTATAAACCACACAGTTTGTGGTATTGTGTTATCGCAGCCCAAACAGACTAAGACACACATTGTAGGAATTATCAAGCTTCCCTTTTATATTCAGATCTGCCCTACTTTTCCCATTTAACATTTCATTGATTTATCTTTGCTTTTTCCCGAGTATGGTGATCAGTGTTACACATCACCCATGTACAGTCATACATACACATCTATACATGCCAAACCCATGTAACGATACCTGGGGTTGATTGCTGGCATGTCCCTCCAGATTCAAAAAGCCTGGTTATTGGATTGCAGAACACTCCGGAAGGTTCTCCTTACCACAAGCCTTGCTGCGGCTTAGATCTTAAAGTCCGGGGTCAGTACACTCAGATTCTCATCTTATTTCAGCCACTTACTAGATACATGACCTTTAGAACACTCTTCATCTTTTCCAAGCGTGAGTTTTCATGTGTAAATTAAGGTAAGAATAGTGCCTGGGGTTATTGTAAGGATTTAAAAATGCTTAATATAGCACCCAGGACATGGAAATCAGCCCAAAGAATTTCTCCTATATGTAATAATACTCTCTGTATCACATCTGTATTATTTAGATGGATAGATATAAGATCATGTGGACCTTATAACCTAACGAATATTTCTCTTTGAAGAAGAACTTGTATACGTGGGTTGTAGAATATCTTGAAAGAGTATCTCTGAAGGCAAACAGTCAGACTTAGAAGGAGCATCACTGTCAAGTTCACATCCCTGCCCCCGTCCTACCCAGTGACATGATGCTCCTTCCTGTCTGCAGCCTTGCTGTGCCGTGCATAAATTGCTCGCCCAGGCTCCACAACGTTTCGTTTATATTTGTATACATCTAGGTCACCCCCACTAGACTAGAAGCATCCCTGAGTACATGAACTAGTCTGATTCATCTTTGTATCTCTGTAACCCCAGCATCCAGCTTGGCGTTCGAAGGCACTCGATATCTGTGGAATTAATTCAGACCTAAAGTTGAACGTAGTCAAAAGACAGAGTGTGTACGTGCAACGCAACGTTTTTTAGCATTCGTTCAAATTATGATCTACTTTTTCCCACAAGGTCAAAATATTTCCCGTTCACTTCAGCTTTCTCTCTAGGAATGGTTTCTCGTTTTCTATCACACGATCCTTGCCACTCTTGATAGATAGAAGACTCAGAGATTTAATTTGATTCTGACCAATTCAACCAGCTCATTTTTTTATTAAATTTTTTTAATGTTTATTTATTTTTGAGAGAGAGAGAGAGAGACAGAGCATGAGCAGGGGAGGGGCAGAGAGAGAGGGAGACACAGAGTCCGAAGCAGGCTCCAGGCTCTGAGCCATCAGCACAGACCCTGATGTGGGGCTCGAACTCACAGAACGTGAGATCATGACCTGAGCCGAAGTCGGACGCTCAACCAAGTGAGCCACCCAGGCGCCCCAACCAACCAGCTCATTTTGAGTCAAGTGGATAAAGAAGGCAGTGCTGATTGATTGTATCCTGTGGAATGACTTGATTACAGCAAAAAGGCCAGAATAGAAACAACTTGGGCAACGACAGATGGATGGCACAGTGACTTGCGGTGGCCCTTACAATAACTACAGTCATGCCAAAGAAAGCAGCAAAGAGGAAAGAAGAACGGCGTTAAGCCCACTACATTTTTTATTGAGATATAATTGACATAGACCATTGTGTAAGTTTAAGGTGTACAACCTGTTGATGTGATATATTTACATATCGCAGTACAATTACTTTTATAGTCCGACACGTCACATAATTATAATTTCTTTTTTGCAGTGAGAACCATTAAGATCTAGTCTCTTAGTCACTTTGAAGTTCACAACACAGTATTGTTGACTCTAGTCACTATGCCGTGCATTAGATTTCTAGGATTTATTCATCTGCTAGCTGCAAGTCATACCCTTAAACAGCATCTCCCCAATTCTCCCCACCCCCAGCGCCTGGTAACCTGGTAACCTCCATTCTATGGTCTGTTTTTAGGAGTTCAGCTTTTTTAGATTCCACATATAAGTGAGATCATGTGGCATTTATATTTCTCTCTGTGACTTATTTTGCTTAGTATAATGCCCTCAAGGCATGTTGTCGCAAATGACAGGATTTCCTTCTTGTGGCTTTCTCATGGCTAAGTGATGTTCCAGTGTGTGTGTGTGTGTGTGTGTGTGTGTGTGTGTGTGTGTGTACCATATCTTCCTTATCCATTTACTGACAGACACTTACATTGTTTCTATAGTTATTGTGGATAATACTGCAATGAAAGAATTGCTGGATCATACGGTATTTCTATTTTTAATGTTTTGAGGACCATCCATACTATTTTCCATAGTAGCTGCACCAATTTACGTTCCCGCCAACGATGCCCAGAGGCTCCCTCTTCTCCACATCTTTGCTAACACTTATTATGTCTTGTCTTCTAAATGGTTGACATCCCAATAGGTGATATCTCATTGTGGTTTTGATTCGCATTTCCCTGGTGATTAGGGATGGTGAGCATCTTTTCATGTACCTGTTGGCCATTTGGATATCTTTTTTGGGAAACTGTGTGTTTAGGTCCTCTGCCATTTTAAACCAAATTGGTTTTTGAGTTGTATGAATTCTTTATGTATCAGGGGTATTAATCTCTTTTTTGATACATAGTTTGCAAATACTTTCTCCCGTTCTGAAGGTTGATTTGGTGATTGTTTCCTTTGCTGTGCAGAAGCTTTTTAGTTTGATGTCATCCCCCAGGTTGATTTTTGCTTGGTGCTTGTTCTTTTGGTACCCTATGCAAAAAAAAAAAAAAAAAAAAAAAATCATTACCAAGGCCACAATGTCAAGGAGTTTTTTCCCCGTTTTCCCGTACGAGTTTTATGGTATCCAGTCTTACATTAAACTTGCTAACCCATTCCTAGTTAATTTTTGTGAGTGGTGTCAGGTAAGAGTCCAATTTCATTTTTCTGCACATGGTTGCCTAGTGTTCCCACTACAGTTCGTTAAAGAGACTATCTTTTCCTCATTGGGCGTTCTTGGATCCCTTGTCAAATACTAGTTGGCTGTATATGTGGAGGGTTGTTTCTGGGTTGTGTCTTCTGTTCCATTGGTCTATGTGTCTATTTTTATGCCAGTACTGTATTGTTTAGGTTACTATAGCTTTGTAGTACAGTTTGAAATCAGGAAGGTGGATATCTTTGGCTTTGTTCTTTCTCAGGACTGCTTTGGCAATCAGGTTTCAGTTTATCGTGGTTCCATGCAAATTTGGGGATCACTTTTTCTACTTCTGTGAAAAATGCCATTGGAATTTGGACAGGGGTTGCACTGACTCTATAGATAGCTCTGGGAAGTATGGATGTTGTAACTATACTAATTCTTTCAATCCATGACCACAGAACATCTTTCCATTTGTCTGTGACTTCTTAAATATCTTCATCAAAGTCTTGTAGTTTTCATTGCATAGATCTTTTACTTCCCGGTCAAATTTGTTGCTAGGTATTTTATTGTTTTTAACGGGATTGTAAATGTGATAGTTTTCTTAATGTTTTTCAGATATTTCGTTGGTAGCGTATAGAACATCACTAGTTTCCAAATGTTGATTTTATATCCCGTAACTTTACAATTGTTGGATTCAGCCAACAATGTTTTGGTTAAATCTTTAGGATTTTCTACATGTGAGATCATATAACCTACAAATTTTACTTCTTCCTTTCTGGTTTGGATGCCTTGTTTCTGTGTCTAGTCTGATTGCCCTCACTGGGACTTCCAGGACACATTGAATAAGAGTAGTCACACTGGGCGTCATTATCTTGTTCCTTAGGGGAAAAGCTTTCAAACTTTCACTGCCGGGTGTGATATTAGCTGTGGGCTTGTTGTATATGACCTTTACTATGTTGGGGTATGTTCTTTTATACCCAATTTGCTGAGGGTTTTTATCATGAAAGGACATTGTGTTTCGTCCAATGCTTTTTTGCATCTATTGCGATGACCATATGGTTTTTCATTTTATTCTAGTAGTGAGTGGGGTATATCACATTTGTTGATTTGCATGTGTTGAACAACCCTTGCATTTCAGGGATAGCTCCCACTTGGTTATGGTAGAATCTTTTAATATGCTGTTTAATTCAGCTTGCTAATATTCTGTCAAAAATTGTTGTTTCTGTATTCATCAGGAATTTTGGTCTATAGTTGTCTTGCAGTGTCCTTAGCTGGTATTTGGCTTTAGCTCTGGTATCAGGGTAATGCTGGTTTTGTAAAATGAGTTTGGAAGTGTACCCTCCTCTTCAATTTTTTGGAAGAACTTGAGAATGATTGGTGTTAATTTTTCCTTAAACGTTTGGGAGAATTCACCAGTGAAGCCATCTGGTCCTAGGCTTTTCTGTATTGGGAGATTTTTTATTACTGACTTAATCTCTTTAATTCATTCTTGGTCTATTCAGAATTTCTAGTTCTTCCTGAGTTAGTCTTGGTAGGTTGTAGGTTTCTAGAAATCTATCTTTTTCTTCTGGCTTGTCTAATTTGTTGGCATATAATTGTTCATAGCAGTGTCTTATGCTCCTGTATATTTCTGTGTATTTCCTGTGTATTTCTGTGTATTTCCTGTGTATTTCTGTGTATTTCCTGTGTATTTCTGTGTATTCCAGTTGTCATGCCTCCTCTTTCATATCTGACTTTATTTGAGGCTTCTCTCTTTTTTTTCTTAGTCTAGCTCAAGTTTTATCAATTTTCTATGTCGTTTTTTAAAATTTTGTTAATGTTTATTCATTTTTAGAGACAGAGGGAGACAGAGCACAAGCGGGGGTGGGACAGAGAGAGAGGGAGACACAGAATCTGAAGCAGGCTCCGGGCTCTGAGCCGTCAGCACAGAGCCCGATGTGGGGCTGGAATTCATGAGCCATGAGATCATGACCTGAGCTGGACGCTCAGGTCCAATCGGTTGGACGCTCAACTGACTGAGTCACCCAGGTGCCCGTTTGTCTCTTTGAAAAGGAGCTCTTGGGGGGCACCTGAGTGGCTCAGTCAGTAGAGCGCCCAGCCTCAGCTCTGGTCATGATCTCACAGTCCGTGAGTTCGAGCCCCGCATCGGGCTCTGTGCTGATGGCTCAGAGTCCAGAGCCTGCTTTGGATTCTGTGTCTCCCTCTCTCTCCCTCTCCCCACTTGCATTCTGTCTCCCTGTCTCTCAAAAATGAATAAATGTTAAAAATAATTTTTTTAAAAAAGAAAACAAGCTCCTGGTTTTGTTGATCTTTTCTATTGTTTTTCTGGTCTCTATTTTATCTATTTCCACTCCAGTTTTTGCTATTTCATTCCTTCTGCTGACTTTGGGCTAGTTTATTCTTTTTCTAGCTCCTTGAGGTGTAAAGTTCCATTCTTTATTTTAGGTGTATTTTCTTAGTATATGCATTTATCACTCTACACTTCCCTCTCAGAACTGCTACATTTTTAATGGGTATCTATGAGAATTTTTGGCGGGGACAATGAAAGATTCCCACACACTCCACTTATATCCATGAAATAAATCCACTTATATCCAGTCGTGTTGATTGGGTGCCGCCTGAGTGGATGTGGACAGTCGCAGGTCACATTTTCCAGTCCCCATGCAATGGACACATTTTTGCTTTTGCTTTTCTACAAGGTACCTAAAGGAACATGCTTTGTAAAATGTTCTGACTTCACCTTCTTATGTCCTTTCATTTCTTTTTTCTGCCTGTCCCCTGGTTTTGTTGTGCTCTAGCACTTTTGATGCCATAAAAAAAGAGTAAGAAATAAACAATTACTTTTATGAGCAGACAGAGAAATGTGTTCCTTTTTTTTTTTTTTTTATTGTTCTGGTACATAAAAGAGACTCTGACACTTGTGTAAGTTTTCAATTGCTGTTTACAGAAACATCTTGAAGATGTTTATAGAGGGAAAAAAATTGTCTTTCAATAAGGACTGACTAAAGCCAAAAGAGAAGCATAAGGAGTATTTCTCAGGTTTTCTAAACTGTTTGATTGATTTGAATTTGAATTTTAAAAATCTCTTAAATCCACGAAAACATGAATTGATAACAGTACTATCTTATCATGAACAAAAACCCTCTGATAAGGAGTTTCTTGATGTTCGAAACTATGCTCATTCTCTACATAAGAGAGTAGATCCCATTTATATAGAAAAGATTTTTTATATGTCTGTAATGTTTGACTTTGTCTAGCACAGATGCTGAGATATTAACAAAGCCATTTTTCATCTCAGTGATAACCATAGAGCACAAAAGTTTACCCAATTATTGTCAGCAAGAACACTTACCAAAATTAAAGACTAAAATTTTATTCAAATGAAGGTTAATAAATTGAATGAACACAGAGATTCTTATTCAATGAATCTGAATTAAAATACCAAAGACTTGGGGCACCTGGGTGGCTCAGTCGGTTGAGCGTCCAACTTCGGCTCAGGTCATGATCTCACAGTTCATGAGTTCGAGCCCCACGATGGGCTCTGTGCTGACAGTTCCGAGCCTGGAGCCTGCTTCGGATTCTGTGTCTGCCTCTCTCTTTGCCCCTCCCCTGCTCATGCTCTGTCTCTCTCTCCTTCAAAAATAAATAAAAGCATTTTTAAAAATTAAAAAAAAAATACCAAAGACTTGATTGGCACATTGCTTGAAGCCTAGTACCTCCCACTAAGTGCAAAACATTCCTTCCTTCTTGGCCAAAAGTCTGGTGCTGAAGAAGAATTAATGCAGCAACGGAATCCCATCCTCTGTTGCAATATAATCCAGCACGAGGAGCTCTCGGTTTTGAGATTTTATTTCATTTGTTGTATTGTATTTACGCTTTGTTTGTTCATAGATTTGTATCTAGGTTCTCTCCAGACTTCCTTCCTGTATTCTTAAGCCAAAATGTTATTTACTTTTGTCTTTTAAATAATCAGTTGAGAAAAAAAAAAAAACCTATTCCTATTGGAGTCTCAAATCTTCATAGAAAATCTTGAAACGGGGTCTAGAGTCAGATTAATTTGGTTCCTGGGGTGTCCGGGTGGCTCAGTTGGGTAAGCGTCCGACTTTGGCTCAGGTCATGATCTCACGGTTCATGGGTTCGAGCCCCACGTCAGGCTCTGTGCTAACAGCTTGGAGCCTGGAGCCTGCTTCAGATTCTGTGTTTCCGCCCCGCCTCTCCCCACCCCACCCCTGCTTGTGCTCTGTCTCTCTCTGTCTTTCAAAAAATGAATAAACATAAAAAAAATTTAAAGATTAATTTTGTTCCCAATCCTCTGTCTGCTGTTCACTACAAACAAACTATGTAACTCTTTGTACATTAGTTATCTCTTCTGTAAAATGGGCAGAATTATGGGACCTTATAAGGCCCTTTAAGTAGTAAACACGAGCGTGCTTAGCACCCTTCATAACACATAGTAGGAGTTCAGTGTCCAGTATCATTATACAATATTTTAATAATCGGTAATTACCAATGTTCCACACCTCACCAGCATCAAATCTCCTACCTTCTGACCCTTTTCTTTCTTACTTTTTTTTTTTTTAAACCTAATGTTATTTAAAAATTTTCCTCCCAGGTAAAGTAATTCTACATGTTTCTTCATGTTTCTTAACAACCTGTCCTGCCCTTTCATAAAAGTCTCTCATAAACATTTCCCATAATGCAATGGCAGAAAGCCTTAAATGAAGAGCCAATGCATCTGTGCGTTCAACCAAGCTACCTTCTCCCTCTCTCCCCCTCCCTCCCTCCTTCACTCTCTCTCTCTCCTCTCTCCCCCCATCAACCTCTGTACCTCTCTTTCTCTCTCTGCTTAGCACACCCCTACTTTAAAACTATGATACAATGACAGACTCACTATAGCATTACACAAATATGGTGGCTCTTACTTAAATGAAGGGAGCTCTTTTCTGAAATATTAGGAGCCTCGACTGCAGATTTCTTTCTATACTTTCTCCTCTCTGGGGCTTTGGTGGTAAACCTTTGGAGGAAAGATTCTATGGTCTGTTGACATCACACTGAAGAGCCACCTATGTGTATCCATGTAAATCTCCATACTGTAGGAGACAATGAGAGATTTTGTTGAAAGCCCTTATGAATTCAGTTTTTATTCCAGTTTATTGTCTATAAGGTCATCATTATTTAGACCAAAAGATGATTATTGTATTTTAGTTACACAACTGCTTCCTATACGGCAGAAACAAAAGAATTGTATTACCCTGAAATAAAATAATATGAGACGTACTTAACAGCTATTTACTTATTCTGAACACCAGACATAATATGTCCTAGACCATGAGTCACAGGTCTCCTCAGAATTAGAGAATATAGTCTCTCTATATAGCTTCAACTTCATCTAGTGTCTTTATTTAAAATGACAGTAAACTCTACTTTATATCATATATAAATGAGTCCCCTACAAGGCCTTGTGATAATTAATCCCACACTGAAGGATAACAAAGCTAGAATTTTGAATCGTGGCTTTGGGCAGAGAGCACTGTCTACCCTTCTCACTTGGGTTGTGAATCTTTGAAGCAAAGGGTGGGGGGGCCCACGGAGGCCCTGAATGCACATTAACTCATGATGCTTTCAGACGGAGTCCCCAAGAATACTCTTTGCTTTCTCGGGATTGTTCGGCAATGGTTACGAATGCTCGATGGCATCACTGAGTTAACTCAGTGCATGGTCTGTTTCATCTTCTTAGCTCGACCCAGGGAGTGTGTGGATTCCCATCAGCTCGACACAGGGCATGGGGATTCTCATCACACAGCTTTGGGGAGAGACCTTCCAGGGCCCATATGCCAAAAGAAGGGACTAGAATCTGCCGCCGGCCTCTGGGGATTGAATGCCAGCTGGGGTCCCTTGCAAGAAGCCATGGCCCCCGTGGAATTCTGGGATGGGAAGGGAGAGCCTTTCCTCTCCCTCCACAACCAACCTTCAGGGCAGCCAAGTGGGTGGGGCTGGTTTTCCAAGACGCGGTACAAGGTGCCTCACCTGTGCCATCCAAGGGGTGAGCAAAGCCGTGTCCCGACGTCTCCCCACTACAACTTAGGTCCAGGCCGCGCGAATGTCACTGCTCCCTCACTCCCCGTGAGCGAAGTAAGTAGATAATGCTTCAGAACTCCTTGTACTGTCCCTCAGTTGTTTTTGATGAGGGAAGAAGTTTTAGGGCACCTGTAGGCAGTTTCCAAAGCCAGTCCTGTACACAGAAAAGGGAAGATAGACTCGATACTGTGTTTTGGGCACTCTCCGCCGACGGCTTTAGGAACATATGTTTAAAATAAAAAAGCGTTAGAAATCTCTTCTTGGTGTTCTAATGGTTTGCCTGTTTCGGTTTTGATTTTCTGAGCAATTGTTATCGTTACAATGAAATAATAGTAATATCTTTAACACTGCCCCACGAGCAGCAGGCCGGGGCCAAGGAGAGTTGAAATGCTCGGCACCTGGCTGTGTGGCCCGATGGCCTCTATGTCAACTGGTCTCCCGAAGGTCGTGTTTGCCATTTGGTTGGTGTCCCTTCCCATTTGTAAACACGCCGTCCCTCGTGTGTGCCGTTCTGTTTACTTTGCATGGTTCCTTGTGACGAGATGGCCATGCCATCGTGTTCCCGACTCTTCTGGAAGGACTCTGGCACTGAAGGCGGCCCCCACCCCTGCCTGCCGCCCTGCCCCGTCCCCCCACACCCACCCTTCTTGAGCAGAGGTACCCTGCCCGCCTGGGCCAGGCCCCCCTTCCGTGGAGCTCGTCTGCGTCAAGCACAACAAACAGTGGGGACTGGGTTTGCCTCGGCCCCGAGAGAAAGCCATTCCGGAGGAAGCATCCGGGGCCCTTCCTCCACAGCCAGTTTCCTGCCCCCCGTTAGTCTACCCAGGGCTGATTCAGTACCACCTTCCCTGCGGCCACCTTCTCACTTTGGAAGAGAAGACAGCCAGTCGTCCCGCCGCGGGCCTCCACTTCTGCTGTGGACATTTCAGGAATGTGGCGAAAGGCCTGAAGCAAAGCAAACGAGAAGCGGAAGCCGCTGGAGGCGGGGGGCCCGGGCTCCACACAGGTGAGCTGAGCATTTCAGGGACATCGGTCGTGAGGCCAGGCCGGCCTGCTAGGTCCTCATTCCCACGTGTGAAGGGCCTCCGGGGAAGTTTTGGAGCCTTTGGTTTTCTCTCCTTGCACATCAGAAGCTGTCCGTGTGGAGGCGCTTAAAGACCACACAGGTTATCTTGTTCCTCCTCCAAATCTCCCCCTAGATTAGCACCCGTTGGTTAACTATACAGCGTGGACATCACACAGCACCTTGACCGGATGATCAGCACGGGGGGGACAGATGGCCACCACGGGTCTCCACATGGGCTACCCTGAGGTGGACATCGCATCACGTGGGACGGATTTTATTGCGAGAACCTCATGGAATCCCAAGGAAATATCAGACAAACCGCCAGCAAGGAGCATTTTATTAAAACATCACAACACTAAAAGGAAAGCAGTAGCAGTGTTCTAAATCCAAAGAGGCTAGGGGTGATGAGGACAGGGCCAAGGACAGAGGGAGAAGGAGAACGTCCCGAAATCAGATTGTGGTGGGTGGTGGCCCAGCTCTGGGAGTATGCTAAAAATCGCACTTTGAGTGGGTAAGTCATTCGGTGTGTGCGTTATTTCTCAGCGTTGTTAATAGGAAGTAAGAAGAGGCAGAGAGACGTGACCACCTAGTCCAACACCTGATCCTAGACTGGAGCCCGTCCCGGAGCAAAGAGCATTGCGGAGCGAGCTGTGGCTGTGAGGACATGAACGGAAGAGCGGACAAGGGCATCGCATTGGAGCGAGCTGTGGCTGTGAGGACATGAACGGAAGAGCGGACAAGGGCATCGCATTGGTGACATCGCAGCGGACAGCTGCATCGTCATCCATGGGGGACATGCCTGTTCACAGGAAATACACCCTGAAAGTACACGGGGTGAAAGGCGATGATGTTGTGATTTCCCCTCAGATGGTATAAAAATATATATATATAAGGGGTTGTTGGGTGGAGATAGAGAGTGAGCCCCAGCAAGCACATGCACAAAGGATAAAGAAAATGGAATGAAACGTAACAATAGACTAAAGCTGCTTTTTTTAACATGCACGTTCCTGGGCCCAGGTTCCCCCCCACCCCCAGCATCTGACCCTCTGGCCTGAGATGGGCCCATGCCCCTGGTGGGTTCTGAGGCTGAGGCCCAGGACCAGAGTCAGAAGTTCCCTGGTGTCTGGGCCCCAGACTTCTGTGGTCACATTTCTCAGGAATGTTCTCCAAACAGCCCAAGAGGCTGACCCGGCACCATGATTTTTCACACTTTTATTCCTCCATTAACTTTATAAACCTTTTATTCTAAAACCGTTTTAATGTATTCAAGAGGAGGGAAAATAGCGTATTAATCCTCCCACATATCAGTGGTTCTCGACTGAGGGGGCCCTGCCCCGCAGGGAAGGCGGGGCAGTGGCTGGAGACAGTTTGGGTTGAAAGAACCCGGGATTGTGACTGGCATGTAGGGGCTGGGGATGCTGCTGAACATCCTACAGGCACAGGACCGCCTTCACCACAGAGTTACCTCGTGCCACCTGTCAACAGGGCCAAGCTTGAGAGTCTTGCCCTCATGGCCATGACCCAGATTCAGTCAGCTTCAACACATTGCCACACTTGTTTCTTCTATCACTGCCCCTTCTCAGAGGTCATTTTAAACCGACACCCAATATCGTGACATTTCCCCCATCTACATGTGGGGTTTTATGTGACCATGGTGCCACTGTCACACCCAGCAAAATGAATAACAATCCCCCAGGCCTGGGGGAGATAACAGCCCGTCCGGATCCCCATGTCCTGGGCCAGACAATGCTCTGACCACCAGTGAGCCGCGGTGGGATTGTTTCACTTTAGGAATATCCACCCTTACTTATTTTCCCTTACGGGAAAAGTAGAAAGCACTGACTTGACATGTTATCCATTTCCTAGTTTGGTCCGTTTCCACAGCCTTCTACCATACAGGATACATAATTGTTTTTTGACCCCAGAGAAGTGTTGATTAATTCAATAAGCTTGTAGGTGATTCTAGTACTGTTTTTTTCCATGAAACTGTTTGGGAAAGATTACTGAAGCAGATCACTGTAAATGACATTTTTTAATCATTAAGCTGTGCCTTCCTCCTCCTCAATATAGTTTGCTATTTTTTTCCCCAGACACATGGAAAGGTTTCAGCTTTTAATGAAGAACTCCTTTCTGGAGCATGTTTTTAGAATATGAGTTTAGTAGCATACATGATGTAATCCCAATTCCCAACTTTGCGTGCAAGATTGTTGTGGAAAAATGAAACCATAAATCCCATCTGAATTCTAGTTGCTGGGTTCTTTATAGGAAGTATTCTTCTGTTTTCCTTTTTTTTTTTTTTTTTTTTTTTTTTTTTTAAGAAACCACAATATTGTCATCTGAGAAACAGATTCGTGGCTGGGAAGCCAGAAATGTTGGAAGCATATTTGTCTTTTTTCAGCCCAAAGTCTGTCCAGAGAAGGGAAGTTATGTTCTGGGTCCGGTGCACAGAGAAGGTATCCGTTGTTGCCCTGTGCCCAGGACAGCTCGATGGCATAGCAGCACGGAAGGTACATCTCGGGGGGAAAAGCTCTCTTAGCTGAGTGCTCTAAGCGTTGTCACGGCTGTGATGCCAGCAGCTTTTTCAAATAGCACCAAGCAAGTAATCCACTGGGATACTGACGGCAGGTGAGCCCCGAAGTTTCCATAAATGTCGTGGGTCACTGCTTCAGTCAAATCCGAAACCAACTCAGCACCCCCGCCGTGGCTTTTAACCAGTTCTACAACTTGAGACTGCGATGCTTACCAAAGATCTCAATTTTTCATGACCCTGGGTGATAGTTTGTCCTGTGTTGTAGCAGTTAATGAAATCAGCGAGGTAATTCCTATGACCCCACCCTAAGAATGCTGGAAGTAACCAATATTCCCAACCACGTTCAGACGAAACCATTTAAGTGCTCATGGAAAATTAGCGGTTAGAATTAGCCAAGCTCTTCATAAACCTGGGGGCTGGAATTGCATAAGAGATCAAGGCATCGTGGAAAGTGCTCATTTACCCCTGGAGAACCCATGTGGAGGAGGCAGATAGTTCAAAGGCCCAGCTGGGGGAATATTGATCAGGATGGCCTTTGTCCAGGAGAGAAATCCATCAATGGTCCATTGTCCCTGGTGTCTGCTCTTTGGCTCTTCCCTGCAGGTTCTCAAAAGCATTGGGTTTAAATGCAAAACCCTTCCAGATATTTAAAAAAAAAAAAAAAAAAAAGCCCCAGGTAAGCATTGAAAGAACAGTTACTGGGAATCAGAAACATTCACCTTGGGTATTACGTGTACTTCATATTGTGGTTTCTTTAAAAAGAAAAAGTGGGAAAACAGAATACTTCCTATGAAGAACACAGCAACCCGAATTCAGATAGGACTTATGGTTTCACTTTACAGTTTTACATGTTACAACCCTTCATTGCCCCCAAAGGTCCGTTCTCTTAAACCGGATCTCTCGCAGACGTTGGTGCCTGTTGGTGCTGGCAGAAATCTGTGGCTTTTGGGGAGGATGTCTGTGACCCAGGCTCAGAGACATGAGCAGGCAATGGCGATGGGCCATCATGGGCACAAGGGTGTGCTTCTGCTGACCACAGTTCTGCACACCCAAGTTCACAGCCAGTGGGCCTTGTTTGTTTGTTTGTTTAAAAAGGGAGCAACACACTCATTTCAAAACCTCAGCACATCACTTGTTAGTGTCAGCAAGAAGGTCTGGATAGTCTGGTGGCTGACTGAGAAAACTTGAGAAAGCCGGGGTCTTTTTGCCCTGCCATCATAGGTCACTCCTGGCATCTGTCTCCTGGCAGCAATGGTGTGGAAATTTGCAGAGCAGAACTGTCTCTGAGTAAGCAGAAGGGAACAAATTTGATCTAACACACATTCTGCGAGCTTGGTTCAATGTAGGTCAATTTTTAAGAGAGCCCAGCTGGCCAGTCTGCAAGTCTGCCTGGGAGCTGGCTGGCTTCCGCTGAGGCCAAGAAAATTCCCTCTTTTGCCTCAGAGCACCAATTAATAAAAGTTCTTCATCGAGCGGTGTGGGTGAGGCAAATGGGCTGAAATGCATCCAGCTCTCTGTGAAACAGCTTTACCAGGTCATCAGACCTGCAGGGTTGCTGGACCCCCAGCCTTGGGCTCCGTAGAAAGTGCTGGCTAACACCAGCAGCCTCTCAAACATCCGCCGCCGGGAGGACGGTACGTGCATACTGGAGTCATTTTATTTTTCATTTAAAGCCCTTTGTCCAAGGATTAAAAGGTGTTTTGATTTGGTGGTTCCAAGTCTGGCTAGACTTGTTCTAATGCTAAAAATTGAGAAGCTGCTCTTTGAAGACTGAAAGGAAAAAAAAGCATTTTATTTGCTCCACAGCGTGGACGAAAGGCCGGATCCGGTCAGGGTGACGGAAGTTTTAAGCATCTTTTGTCTATCGGGTTTTGTGTGTTTTGGGTGGTGGTGGTGGGCTTTGTTTTTTGGAGCAGGAGGAACCTCCTCACACAGCAGAAGTGCAGCAAACCAGTAAGGAAGGTGTATTGTGTCTGAGTGCCTTTGATGTATTATTCTCGTTCTCAATTATTACATCCCTTCAAAAAGTGTTTATGGAATACCTATTAGGTCCCAGGCCGTAGTCGAAGGGCTGAAGATACAGAGAGAATCAGACGGATGAGGCCTCTGCCCTGGTGGAGGATGTGTAGCCTCGAACAAGTCACAGAGCAGATAAGCCACCAATGGCAGCGAGAACGACAGGAACGGGGCGGGACCCTACAGCGGAGCCTACGAGGAGAACCAGATGTAAAAAGGGGCAGGCAGAGAAGGCTGCTCTAGGAAACGCCATTTAGCGTGAGGGTTACCCCTGTTTGGCCAGGCAGGAAAAGGGGGAAGAGCGTTCCAGACCGAGATAAGAAAGGAAAGAAACCAAAAGAGGGCCCCAGAGCCTAAGTGAGGCTAGCTGGGCCTTGTGGAGAGGGAGGCGGGGCCGGTCCACACTCCCGGGTTTGAACTGCTCTCCCTCCTGGCTCTGTAGGAAGGGAGTGTAGGGTTTTAAGTGGAAGAATGACAGGGTCTGACTGTTGTCGTAGAAATTTGACTCTGGCTGTCGTGTAGAAACTGGATGGGGATGTGGAGGCTGTCACAGAAGGTCGGGCCGGAGAAAACGATGTCTTGGAAAAGGGAGATGGGGGGCGAGGGGGGACAGAAGCTGAGGGGTTCATTAACGGTCCTGGTTGCTCACATTCACTGAGCACGTAATCTGGGCCAGGCGCGTACGTTCAGCATTTAGCACATCTTCTCTTCACAGGAACTTTCTGAAGTAGGTACTATTATCCCTGTTTTGGTTGGGGAACCTCTCATCCCACAAGGTCAAATGGCATGCCCAAGGTCACAAAAAAGAAAATAGCGGAACCGGGTTTGTTCTCAACCGCTTCTGCACTGCTCGCCACAGAGCTATGTCGAAGGTAGATTTGTCTTCTCATCTGAATTTTTATTACTTGGAAATGTCAGCCCAAGCATTCTGCAGG
Organism: Acinonyx jubatus; assembly: GCF_027475565.1. Lineage (NCBI taxonomy): Eukaryota > Metazoa > Chordata > Mammalia > Carnivora > Felidae > Acinonyx > Acinonyx jubatus. The sequence goes on along the minus strand of NC_069393.1, from coordinate 79,808,112 downwards.
TATTGCCTGGAAGCCTTTTGGGAGCCAGGAACTGGCCAGGAGAAGGAGCCTCAAAAGTGAAGAAGGAGGGCCCACCCCAAGCCTCGCAGCCCTCGAAGGCACTTCCCTTGGCTGTAATCCCCTTGTGCGCCGTATTCAGTTGGTCCCTCAGGACCTGCATCTGTTAAAATAACCAAGAGGGGCGCCTGGGCGGCTGAGTCGGCTGAGCGTCTGACTTCGGCTCAGGTCCTGGTCTCGCGGTTCGTGGGTTCGAGCCCCGTGTCGGGCTCTGTGCCGACAGCTCGGAGCCTGGAGCCTGCTTCCGATTCTGTGTCTCCCTCTCTCTCTGCCCCTCCCCCGCTCGTGCTCTGTCTCTCTCTGTCTCTCAAAAATAAATAGAAACATGAAAATTAAAAATAACTAAATAAATAAAACAATCAGCCAAGAATTTTGTTGGGCTGGAGGAAACAGAAGCATGTTTTTCCGTATACAGGTGATGAGCAAAGGCGGAGGATAAGGCATCTTAGCATCTAACAACCTCACCCTATTGCCACTTGGCGCCTCTGAGCCTCAGTTTCTCACCTGCACGAAATGGTCGTCGTGAAGACTTGAAGAGCCACTCATTATAACTCGTCTTCCCGCATCCTGCCACATCGTAGACCTCGCGGTGCTCAGTGAGCTGCGGACGTAAACACCACTTGCAGTGTGGGGCGCTGTGGGTAATTAGAACATGAATAAAGGCTGACTTGGCTTCTGGGGTCAAACGCACCCGATGGTTTTCGGGTGATGTGTAGCACCAGTGAAAACATCTGAGTGGGTTTCATTCCTCATTCGCTTACACTGCTCACCTTTTCACCTTTATGTGTCGAGCAGTGACAACCTTTTCTACGCCAGTACACGTAAAACAGCTACTCCTGGGTGATCATTCCTCACGCTAGAGGTGAACAGAACCTGATTCGTACTCTGCTCCTCATTGCTCCTTTCCGTTTTGAACCTCTGGCAATAAAGGGGAAACAGACCCACCCAACCCAAACTGCAGTTGCTTTCTAATTGTTTTCAGAGGCAGGAATTGGCATATTAAACATAGGGTCCCTTGCAAGAGAGACGAGCAGAAAAGGCAAGTGTAAGCTTAACGATGAGATCTGGGGCTCTGAAATCGGACCACCTGCCCAGTACCAGCCGTGTGACCCTAGACAAGTACTGAACCCCTCTGATGCCAGCTTGCCCACCTCCAAACGGGCACCAGCCCACTAGGGTTACTGTAACAGTTAAATAAAATAATGCGCCTAAAGTGCTTTGGCTTAGTAGGGGCTCAAACGAATGTTAGCGACTGCTCCTACTATTGCTTACGGAGACCAATTTGACAATAAATCATAGTAAAAATAAATAAAAATAAAAATAATAAATAAAAATAAATAAAATAAAATAAAGGTAGTGAAATAACCCTAGAGATGAAAAAAAAAAGAAGGAAGAAAATTCTGAAGCCTAGAAAACATAGCCGTTTTACCTGTGTTGGCAGAAACGTTCGAAGAGGAAGGACAGCGTTAGCTAACCTGTAAACTCTATTCTTGCAGTCGCATCTACAGAAGGTGGCTCTGGGACTTTATTTACCTCTGGAATGAATGGTGTGTTGGGTTTCCATTTACTTACGGGATATAATCCATTTCCATTTCTTAAACTTGGTAAATCCCATACTAGGAAGACAGTCCTGTTCCATTGAGAACCGCCTCAAATGGTTAGAAACCCACATTCAAAAGACTTGGAAACTACAGGTGCTCCTTTAAAAGGGGAGAGAGTAGCCTAAAGCTTTAAGCCCACGTAGAATGACAGCTGAGGGGTGTCAGTGGCAGAAACCCGACCTTATTCACCTGCTGTCATGACTCACCTGGAAAATGCGGCTGTCAAACATGGCCCCGCTGTGTTCACACAGATTTCTGGCCAAGTTTACAACTGTCTGTGGTGGCACATGTGATTCGCGCATTCTATGGCGGGATGGGATCATCTGAAGAGCCCCAAACGACAGTGGTAACATATTTCAGTGGAAATGGCCCGTGATTTGATCCAAAATTCTGCATATTTGAAAGCAGTGCATTAAGATATTATTTTGCAGGGAAACTTAATTGTCCCCTATGGTTCCCAAGATGCTGTCTCAACGGTTGTAGGTATTACAGTTTGTGAAACTAAATGAGAAAGAGCTGGGGAGAAGGAACTTGTTTTTTATTGTGGGAGGGGGAAAGTTATTTAATCATTTCGAGTAGTTCAGCGAATAGAGGAGAACAAAAGAAAATTGAATGTAAATGCTTCATTGTTCTTACAGACGCACAGTTCTAAATAGTTAGGATCCCCAAATACCGAAATTACGACCAAAAATAATTTGAATTTTGTAGCCGAGTTGAATTGAGTGTTATGGGAGACAGCGTAAGCCCCATTTTGCAGGGTGGAAAAAGTTATTTCGGGGAAAGTTGGAATGTGATTTGCTGCTACTTATCTTCAAACCTTAAGAGCCATGTGCTGACATTTCTGCCTGGCAATGCAGTGTGGACCAAGTGGTTGGGATGAGGTAGATTTTAGAGCCAAATGGAGCCAAGTTCAGTCTCCACTGGCTCAGCTGTGTGGCTCTGGACAAATCCCTTAACCTCTCTGAGTGTTTCCGTCTTCATTTCTAAGCAGATAGATGGTAACAGTCCCTACACCACAGGGTCTCCACCAGCATCAAGGTTGAAAGTGCACTTGAAAGGCAGGTGTCCCAGGGCCTGGCAAACAATAGGAGGGAGGTGGCATGCGGGTCATGAAGACAAGTCATAAATGGTAGTGGCGATAGGGAGTGGCTGTTGCTTTCACTCCCCAAATCACGAACCCAGAACATAAGCTGTTTACCAGGATAACTTTCCCCATAGGGAAAACAAAAAGCATAGATATTTACAAGGGCTAAGCTCTAAAAGTAGTCCAAACAAGGCTGAGCCGTAGAAAATGCCAGATCTTGGATTCTTTTTCTTATTTTTCATTTTCCTTCTCTCATTTCATACCTCAGTGCACTGTCTTTATAGAGAATTATTCAGTTGTCTGATCTCTCTGTAGAAGAGTCCAGAAGAGCCAATGATACGAGGGTGAAGAGTCCCATGATTCCAGCCAGTGTAGTTTTCACTGAAAACCACAAGGAGTTTTCAGTGTGTGAGGCATCCAGTCTGGGTACATATTGATTTTCCTCTCGATTTTTTCTCTGTATTTATTTAGCTCCGGTTGAGGAATAGACCATTTTCAATAAAGGATCTTCATTCTCGTAACTAGGAAAATCCTGATCATGATTTTTAATTACTCTTTTTATTATGTGTTATGTTTTGTTGAAGCTCCAGATGGTTTATCCCTCATATGAACGTGTTCATAGCTGTATTTCCAACTTCTTGTAAAGAAAACCATTACCCAAATTTATATATGAATGACTTGGTAATTTGTGGAATAATAACTTGTAGCAAAGTCAATCTTCAGCAGAAAACTGGGTTGGATGCTCTGAATACCAAATGGCTTTCCTAGAGAGATCACTAGTGCGTGTGTGATTTAATTGCAGAGAGTATCCGTGGTGCCTTCTGGTGTAACTGACACATAAGAGCCGTCTCGTGATGCGTTTGTGTGAATATGTTGCACAGAATAATTAAACCCTTAAACCATATGTATACTCTTCAAAGAAATAATAGGAAAAAGTTGACATATCATCAATGAGTTTTTTATGTTCTAAATAATTGATGCCAAACTCTTAGCTTTCTTTTCCTTATTTCCCTCCTTAAAGCAGTTCTGAAATTGAGGACAAGTTGTCAGCGTTGGTCTTGAGGACCTGACAGCATTGAGAATTCTTGAAATGACAAGGGAGTGAATGTGACTGTCCCCTCCCCAGACCCCCTCCACGATCAGTGACCACAATTTGAAACCATGTTTTTTATTTTTAATTGATCCAGTTTGTTGGAACGCATTCTGTCCCAACTGGGTTGCTTTTCTATAATGATTCCGTGTTTGTCGTCTGTTTATTTATTAAGCGCTTCCTGTGTGCGAGGCATTCTGCTAGCTTAGGGGTGTAGCTTCTGCCCCTTAGCTCAACCCAGGGTGGGAGAAGACAAGACACCAAGAAACAAGGTAGAGCAGAAGGCAAGTCCTGTAACAGAGTCCTGGCACAGCACAGGGAAACATTAACGAAAGGAGGATGGAGAAAGGGATCCCAGAGGTGAAAATGAGTAGGTGTTTCTTTCTGCTCTCCTATGTTTGGGGGAATAAAATATTCATTTTAATGGAATCCATCTCAAACAATATAACTAAATTATATAATAGTGAACTTGGAGTGGGGTCATTTCAATATTGACTTAAAAGGGCAATTGGGGGGTGATTTTTTTTATTTCAAACACAAATCATTTCAGAGATGTAAGAAATTTTATCAGGAAAAATGTTATCTACATCATAGTGTTTTAAAACATTTTTTAATGTTTATTTGAGAGAGAGAGAGAGAGAGAGCAGGGGTGGGGCAGAGAGAGAGGGAGACACAGAATCCGAAGCAGGCTCCAGGCTCCAAGCTGTCAGCACAGAGCCCAACGCGGGGCTTGAACTCACAAACTGCGAGATCATGACCTGAGCCGAAGTTGGACGCTCAACCGACTGAGCCACCCAGGCGCCCCTACATCCTAGTGTTTTGACGTAAATCATAAATGATCATTTCTAGTCATATACACCCAAAGACTTTGCAATTAGAAATACAGTGCTCGGCTGGAAAGGATGAGATTCTTCCTATTGCCCTATAGACCTTTCTTCCTTCTTTAGGAAAGCCTGGATCACTGTCTACTTCCCTCTTATGACCGCTTTGCTGCATCCCGAAGGTTTTGGACTGTTGTGTTTTCATTTCTGTTGGCTTCCGTGTACTTTTTTATTCCCTCTTTGATTTCTTGGTTAACCCGTTCATTCTTGAGTACAGTGGTCTTTAATCTCCAAGTGTTTGTGGTCTTTCTAAATTTTTTTCCTGTGGTTGATTTCACGTTTCATAGCGTGGTCTGAAAATGTGCGCGGTGTGATATTGATCCTTTTGTACTTGTTGAGGGCTGATTTGCGACCTCGTATGTGATCAGTTCTGCAGTCAGGAAGAATGCGTATCCTGCTGCTTTAGGACGAAATGTTCTGAATAGATCTGTTAAGTCCCTCCGGTCTAGCGTGTCATTCAAAGCCATTGTTTCCTCAGTGATTTTCTGCTTGGATGACCTGCCCACTGCGGTAAGTGGGGGGTTAAAGTCTTCTTCTGTTATTGTGTTATTATCAGTGCCTATGTTTGTGATTTTTTGGTGTGTATATTCGGGTTCTGCCAAGTTGGGGACGTAAATGTTCTTATTCCCCCGTAAAGAAAGCATGTGCTGTCTGTTTCCATCTCTGTCTTCACCCCAAGCCACTTCCTTGACCTTAGACTCGTGGAGTCAGCTGCTTGCCGGACATCCAGGAGCATGTCTCTCAGGTACCCGGCACTCAACGTGGCCAAGGTGGAACTCACCATCTCCATTCCCTCCTGGATGAACCACCCATCTCGGGTGCCAACTGAGGTTCCTAATTCTGTCCCCCCCCCCCCCATCTGTATTTCCCATCCCAAAGGCTTATATCTTGGTCTGGCCGTTTGTCTGGACGCTCACACCGGCTTCCTCTAACTAGCCCTCCTGCCGCACTTGTTTCTTGCCCCCGAAGTCTTATCTACGTGGCCGTCAGAGCGGCCTTTGGCCCCAAAGCTTGTGTCTGCTCGGGTCACTGCCACATCTAATGGCTCCCATTACACGGAGTAAAGTCAGCAATGCTTGCAACTTGGTGGATTAGTCCCCGGCATGCCTCTCTGAGCCACGGTGCATCGCCCTGCTTCAAACTTTGCACCCACCACCTGGAACTCAGCAGGGCTTCACATTTCCGGTGCCCAGCCCCCACTAGTATGCTCTTCCTGTACACTCCATGCCTTTGAGAATGGAGGCACCCCTATCTGGAATGGTCTCTTCCTCATTCCTCTCCATCTCCTGCCTCACCACCCCTTCACACGTGACTTCTTCTTGCCCATGTTTCATAATCCATTTGGGTACCACCTCCCTCAGGCTGCCTTCTGGATTAGAAGCCTCTCCTTGAACTCCTGCAGTGTTCGGGCATCTCCGTATCATGGAGCTCTCATCACTCTTCGGGTCTGTCTTTCACCAGATGATGAGCCTGGGGGGTGTCTTATTCCCAGTGTCCAGCACAATAAATATTAAATGAGAGAATACCGAGGTGTCACTTACAATAGCCAAACATATGGAAAAGAGCAAAATCGACTCCCGGCGTTTCATTTTCTGGTGTAGGGAGGAACAGAACTCCTTGTTAGATCAGCTAATCTAATAAGCAGAGAAAAAGAATGTTCTCATGAAATTATGCATTCACCTTCTGTTTTCATTTGCTGACATAGAGCATCCATCTAATTGGATTTTTTCTCCTTGGGGAAATCTAAAGGAAATGGGTCCCTTGCTGTTCCATTTCCAATGTGGCCATTGTCCACCTCCGCTCTTTTCTCACGGGACCTTTGACTGCTAGCCCCTTTTAAATTAGACGCACGTCTGGGGCACCTGGGTGGCTCAGTCGGTTGAGCGTCCGACTTCGGCTCAGGTCATGATCTCGCGGTCTGTGAGTTCGAGCCCCACGTTGGGCTCTGTGCTGACAGCTTGGAGCCTGGAGCCTGCTTTGGATTCTGTGTCTCCCTCTCTCTCTGCCCCTTCCCCCCTCCTGCTCTGTCTCTCTCTCTCTCTCTGTCTCTCTCTCTGTCAAAAATAAATATACATAAAAAAAATAAAAATAAATCAGACACACGTCTGAGAAAGTCTCAAGTGAGCACATCCTCGGTTTCAGCCGTGGCTTCTCAACAAGTCGTGGTCCCTGGGAAGGACATGGGGCATGGGTTACCCAAGCTGAGAGGGGACAGTCCTAGACAAAAAGAATATGCCTACAGCATTTGCCCGAAATTCAGTCCTTCATCCATCCATCCATCCATCCACTCGTCCATCTGTTATTCCTCTTGTCCACAAGTTTACTGACTGTCCTCTACCAAAAGTTCATTGTCCAATTCCTGGCTTTCCTGGTGGATTTCCCATGTCCCCCATACATGAAGCAAGTCTCCTCCTTGGACATCCATCTAAACTAGCTTTCAGTTAGAAAGCCTTAAAGTATTATCTCTTTGTGGTATAAATTATATCTCTACGCTTTGTGTTACAAATTATATTTCTACAAATTCCTATGTGTGTTACTCCTCTTAGTATTAGGTTCATTCAAAATAAGGATCCCTGGGGCACCTGGGTGCCTCAGTCAGTTGAGCGTCTCAGGTCGTGATCTCAAAGTTCATGAGTTTGAGCCCTGCGTCCGGCTCTGCGCTGACAGCTCAGAGCCTGGAGTCCGCTTCGGATCCTGCGTGTCTGTCCCTCTCTCTGCCCCTCCCCCCACTTGCATTTTCTCATGAATAAATAAACATTAAAACATATAAGGATCCAGCACCTTTAAGCACAGAACTACTAAAGTGTTAACAAAATATAAGCAAAATAATAAAATTATGAATGAACAGTAAATAATATAAGTAATAACAATATAACTTGAATTGTGTTAAATCTTCTTCTCCTCTGTGATCTCGAAGCTGACCAAGCCCTCTCTCCCCAGGAGCACTGAGGCTGTTCCAGGCCCTTCCTCGTGTAGCCAGGGCTCCCACTCCTCCTCCCCACTCCCCTGCTCTGTGCGTCCTTCTGCCTGCTCCCCCCACCGCGTTGTGTCACCCCCTCTCTGCCCCATTTTCCTCCAGCCCCTCTACTTCCTCAAGTCCCTGCCTCATGATTTCACCTCCCATCTCCCTGCTTCCCTTTAGAACCACCATCTGGAAAGACACACTGACCATTTCTGTCCCCCTCCCCTCGGCCTCCCCTGCAGCTGCCCCCGTCAAGGCCGCCAGCCTCCCACACCTTCCTGCCTTGCCCTTGCCCTTGCCCATCCTGGCAGGGCGAACCTGGGTGAACCCGCCCAGAGGATCCTGGGAAAGGTCACAGGAGGGACACGTAGAGGATGGGGATTCGAGATCAAAAGCAACACGGAGGCTGGCCCCCTCCAGCATGATCCGTGTATTCCTGAGCAGAGGGAGGGGTGGGGCGGGGCGGGAGGATCCTGGTACCTTAATCAGTGAGTGTGAGAGATCATCTGTTTTATGTTTTGGCACAATCTTCTTCCACCCTCGCTGGTGAGGAGAGCACAAGTCAGACCTCCGTGAGGGTCTAACTGATTTAAGCCAGGCATTTCCGAAATATATTGAAGTCCATGTAAAACGGGGAAATTGCTTTCAGTTCTGGACTTGGCTGGGAGAGGAGCTAAAGAAATCGATTATGAGGAAAGTATTCCTCGCCTGTTACATCAATAACCTCCCACTTCCGTTTCAACTCTACCCATTTGTCAGCACCCCGGATGCAAATCCTAACTCAAGCCAACTGAAGCAAAGGAGAGGGGGCTATTGAGGAAGGGGAGAGGCACAGTGGGTCCCCAGCACATGTGGAAAGTCTCCCCCATTGTCCCCTTTGTCAGGGCTGAGTGGTGGCTGTGTCTGGGCAGCGTCCTCTAAAGCAAGGCACCAGGCTGAGGGAACCCCTGTGAGCATGTTCTTGGAGCTTTGAGAACAGAGAGGCAAGACTTCTTCCCTGGAAGCCCCAGCTCACAGCGTGCCATAGGGGAGAGTTGTGGTTGGCCAGCTGGGGTCCCTGTTTCATCTCTGGACTGGAGACGGGGCCGCCCCCAGCTGATGGTGTGAGGCTCATTCTCTGGAGGCTGGGGAGGGGGAGACAGCCACTGCCAGTCATTGCCACCCCCCCGCAAAGTCCAGTATTTACAGCAACTCTGGGACACCTGGGTGGTTCAGTTGGTTAAGCGTCTGACTCTTTTTTACTTGAGAGAGACAGAGTGTGTATGTGAGTTGGGGGTGGGGGGGGGGAGAACAGGGGCAGAGGGAGAGGGGGGGAGAGAGAGAGAGAGGGAGGGAGGGAGGGAGGGAGGGAGGGAGAGAATCTCAAGCAGGCTCCATGCTCAGTTCAGGGGCCCACCACGGGGCTCGATCCCACATCCCCGGGATCATGACCTGAGCCGAAATCAAACATCGGACGCTTGGCCAACTCAGCCACCCAGGTTCCCCGAGCATCTGACTCTTGATCTGGCTGAGGTCGTGATCTCACAGGTGTGAGAATGAGGCCCCCCTCGGGCTCCTCGCTCGGCGTGAAGCCTGCTGGTGATTCTCACTCTCTCTCTCTCTCCCTCTCTCCCTCTGCCCCTCCCCCATGCCCCTGCCCACTCTCCTTCTCTCCCTCAAAATAAATAACTAAATGTCATTAAATTGAGTTTAAAAAATAATAATAAAATAAAATAAAGTCAACGACACGTTGCCCAGAGTCCGTGTAGGACTCTTTCCCCTCTGACACCAGCTTGGCTCCCCAGATTTCACAGCTCAGATCTCCTGGCCTCGCCATCGTCTACCCAGAATTCCCTTCTGCTCCCACCTTGCTCTGTCCGGCCAGCTGTTGTTCCATCTGCAGGCTTCCTGTGTGAGGTTCTCCTTCCACAGCATTCCATTACCCCATTCCATTCACCCACTTTCCTCCCCTCCCGCACCACTGCTTTGAACAGTTTGCTGTTGTCCCAAACGCTTCTTTGACATGTTAATATTGACACCGGAGGGTGTCCCCGCAGGGGTGATATCCTGGATCCAGAATTATTGTCCCAACAGGTGGCTTCGCCCCTGCTTCTAGATGGCGGGGGCCTTTGTGACTGCCAGGCAGGTAACTCTCCCAGCTTGCAAATCGGCATGTGCCGTCCGTAGAAGAGCGTGTGCCTGTGTGTGTGTCCCCACGTGGGGGCCTGGGTCCCTGGGCGCACACGCCTGGAGTGTGCTAGAAGAAGGAGGTGAGGGGGGATGGGTGAGGGCTCCACGTGTACCGTGGGAGCTGTTGTTCAAGGCCCACGTGTCTGAGTCCTGCCTGTCTGGGTCTCCTCCTGACTGCTTCCCGAATAGGTGGAAGGTCCTTTGGGAGCCTCACGGGGTCACCTGTCACATAAGGGCGGGTCAGCTGCTGGCTGCCTTGTTCGCAACATATCCGTATGCTTCTCCACTCATCCTTTTATCTCGTTTGTCTTTCTTTTTCCACAGAGGCCTCATCGCTAACAGCTTCACAGAAACCCATTATCTGCTGGATGGCACCGATGTCTCCCTCACTCGAAATTACACGGTAAGTCTGGCGGCAAGGCCACCACAACACCACGCACGCCGTCACGTCTGTGCTTAAACTTTGTAGCTGTTTCATCCTCAGTGAAGCCACATGCCCAGAGGCTTCACTTAGGGACCACAAGGCACCTATGCATCACTTAGGCCGTAGGCATTCCGTTATAACTCCAGGAGAACTTGGCCTTGGCCAGCTTTGTGCGAGGATCATCCTTGGAGATGTGGCCGACCTCGAAACCACCTTCCAACCACTAGGGGATGCTCGGTTGGGCAAATCCTTTCTAGAAAACCTAGCCACGTTTCAAGATGGCTTGGAAAGCAATTGTCCCTGGGCTGAATTTAGCTGTGTTATACTTTAAGTCCCTTAAAAACAATTCGAAGTAAAACTGACTCTGCTTAACCTATAAACGTATCCTGCCTATTATAAATGTAACCTACCTATTATAGGCGTGTCCACCAGAAATAAATGTATAAGCCATTTATCTATATGAATGATAAATCCACCATAAACACTTACGATCCTATATTATGGTGGTTACCATCATATGACATTTATCACTTTTAGCTTTCCCGGTATTCGAAGTTTTATGTGTATCTTGGAAAAGATGCTAATTTTATTTGTTCCTTTAACAAGTGTTTGCTGTGTTTTCTGTGTGCTCAGCCCGCGTGAACATGGGCATTTAAAAAGAGTTGCTGCCCTCTGAGGACTAGGAAAGCTAGTTGTTTTTTTTTTTTTTTTCCAAAAAGCTGTGGATATTTGTTTTAACAAGAATTAGCTTAGAGGAAGGCTTTACATTTGCAGTTGAAGTGTCGTCAAGCAGCCGTCGTCGACCTGCCAGGTTTCCCCCTTTCTCTATCACTTGTGTGCATGTGGCACTTACAAACTGATGCCTTCAGACCCCCAGCAATTTGGTAGAATGACCCGACACTGACCTTCCAGCCTGCAGAAAGCACATAGGAGTCCTGGATATAATATAACCATGTATGAACTTGTGTTACTACCTCGTCAAGTTTAGAGGAGAGTCCAAGAAATCCCCAAGAGGCAAAGACAAAGAAGGGGTAGAGTATAGGCTCAGAGCAGTAAACTGGTGAGTTGGGGTCATGGGACCTCAAAGGGCTACTCAGGTCCCGAGAGAGGGACTGGTGCTTGGGACCGGGGACAAGAGAAGTGGGTGTCTACAACTGAGAGGTTTTGCAAAAGCTGGGCCCCCAGGAAGTGGCTTCCTCTGTGGGAAAGAACAAGAATGTCTAGTCTGGAGAAGGGACAACAGAGAGAACTGTCTCAGGGTATCCTGGATTGAAGAAATAGTTCATAAGAAAAAGAGAATTGAGAGCCCAGCTAGCCTTATAAGCGTATGTTTGCAGTGGAGTCGACTGGTGTTTATATGTCTGACGCCTACATAGAAATGCAATTCCCGGTCAATACGTTAACATCCAAACTGGTCCCAAATCAGTAATCCTGGATCCCCTGGGCCCAAGCTGAAGCCAAGCCAAAATAGTAGAAATAGAGATATGTCTACAGCTGCGATCACATGAGATGCCCATGCCAAAAACAAAGAATAATAAAAATATTAGCAATGAGCCCCAAACCAAAATTGCAAAACACACAGTGAGAAAAGCCACGGTGAGTGAGCGTCAGTGGACAAGGGGAACAAGAGAATCAGCACCTCAGGGAATGCAAGACAATACAAAAATCAGGGGAATTTGTAAATATTTTAAAGAGAACAGAATAGGCCTGATAGAAATTCCAGAGTCAAAATACAGAAAGAAAGAAAGAAAGAAAGAAAGAAAGAAAGAAAGAAAGAAAGAAAGAAAGAAAGAAAGAAAGAAAGAAAATGGGAAAGAAGTAATGTTTAAACGGTGTGATGAGAATGTTCTGGAACTGGAGAAAGATATGCACCCCAAGTAGGAAGAACAAAAAGCAGACTCACTCCAGGATGGCTTGTAGTACAACGGCAGACCCCTAAAGATGAAATCGTAACACCACCTGAGAGAAAAGAGACACTTGGGCAAAATGACAATTGCACCGACAACAGACTTCTCGTTAGCAACTACAAAATTAGAATTCAGAGAGCCACGGGAAAATTACAAAAATCATAGGAAAATACATTTGCACACAAAGAAAGAGAATGTGCTGCTCTCAGATTCTCACCAGGAGTATCTACCAAGGAAAAACTAACAAAGAATATTGCAGTAAGAAAGAAATAGAACACAAGAGCCAAGGATAGGCCGTTAGAGGCAATAGGAAACAAAGCCACTGCATGTGAGTAAATCTAAGTAAGCTATTTAAGATAATAATTACAACAATAATGACTAAATTTGGATGTTTTAAGACAAGATGAGCAAACATTTAAAACAGTTTAAGAATTTGTATTGTGCTGGCGAATAATAGAGACACTGATTAACTTGAGATTTTGATAAATATGTATCTTGCTAATTTAAGTATAACCGCTAAAAGAATAGGAAAGCAGAATGTATAATTCCAAACAATAGATGGTCACAAAAATAGTATATCAGCTCAGTGGAGGGCAGGAAAGAAGGAAAAGGATTTGAAAGGCAGAGTAAATATAAAACACAAAATAATTAGCTAAAAATGAGTCAACATATTACTCTAATTATATGTAAATAGACTGAATCTGTTTGTTAAAGTAAAAACAGATTATCTGCTTAGAACTTAAAATGAAATCCAGCTACATAATTTTTACAAGATTCACACTCAAAATACAACATGGTTCTGAAAGGAATGGAAAATATATAGTAGACAGATATTAACCCAAAGAAAGCTACTGTCGTAGTATTAACATCAGGCAACCTAGATCATAAGGCCAAAAAAAGACATTATTATGGATAAAGGGACTGATTGCTTAACGATAAAAGGAGCAATTCGAAAGGATGGAAAAATACTTGTGAAACTACACATACCAATAAAATAGCCTCAAAACATGTGAAGCAATAATCAAAACAGTTACAATAAACTGACAAATTCACAACCAGAGAGGGAGATTTAAATATACCTCTCTCAGAAATGAAGATTTTAATAGATGAGCAGAAACTAATGAGAAGGAAGGCCAAAAGGATGGAGAGAATTATTTAGGCCAAAAGGTGGTTCTTTGAAAATATTAATAAAACGAACAAAACCTAAATCTAATCAAGAAGAAAGAAGAATTCCCAAGCAACGGTATTAACACAAGGATAGATGTCACTATTGCCGTACAGAGATTCTGAGAATCACAAGAATGTTATCGACAATACTAACCATTTCTTAAAAATGTAAATTCTGGGGGTGCCTGGGCGGCTCAGTCAGTTGAGCATCTGACTCTTGATTTCAGCTGAGGTCTTGATCCCAGGGTTGTGGGATCAAGCCCCACATTGGGCTCCGCGCTGAACATAGGGACTGCTTGGGATTTTCTCCCCGTCTCCCTTTTTCTCTCTCCCCTGCCCGCTGGCCCTCTAAAAGAGAAAAATGATTTTTAAATCTTCCCACCCCCCAAAATAATATCAAGCCCAAATATTTTCTCAGGTAACTTTTACCAAACCTATAAAGAAGAAATAGTTACTAAGAATTAAAAAAAAAAAATTTAAGGGAAAAGAGAGTAACTACGAAAATCAGAAAAAGAACATCCACAACATGAATATTATAGACTAGCTTCAATTATGAACATAGTGGCAAAAATCCTAAGTAAAATATTTACAAATCATGTCCAGCACATATTTTTGAAAATACTTTATGACCAAATGGTACTTATCCGAGAAATGCAAAGATAGTTCAATATCAGTATATCTAATAATACAGTTTTATGTATTATTATCTTTAGATGAAAAATATTATTATGTTTGATATTATTTCTTCAAATATAGTCCATGGTATTTATTATGTAGATTATAAGAGCTCTCGTGGGTGGGGAATGTTTCTTGTATCTCCTTTCTAACCCCGTAGAGCTTCACACGTCATCTTACATAGACTAGACTTTCCAAAAACGATTCATTCATTCATGTATTCATTCACCCAGCAAACATTTATTAGCCACCTTCTGTGTGCAGAAACTGTTAGGATATGAGGATATAGGTTGAATAAAACATATTCTTCGGCATATAAATTCTACTCAAAAGGTAGGATGTTTACAAGATGTGAAAATACTTATGCTTTAATATAATTGCTACCATAGGAGGTATGTACAAAATACCACTGGAGCCTCGGCAAGGCCATGGTTAGTTTTAACTCGTTGGAAACCATTTCACTAAAGAAATGATATCTAACTCTCTAAGAACGAGTATAGAAGAGAAAGGTTGGGTGAAACCCTTTGGTACTAAAGAGGTTTGACTCTATCTTACTGAAAATTGGAAGCTATGGGAAGTTTTCATACAGGGGAATGGCATTGTTCGGTTCTGTGCTTTAGAAAGGCTCTCTGATGGCAGAATGGAAGAAAGATTGGCAGAGTTACTGGCAGGCCGAAGGCAAGAAAGTCTGTTAGGGGCCCAAGGTGGTTGATGAAGGTTTCGCCGACAGATGGATGGAGCTGGTTCGAGGCAAGAAAGCTTGAAGAGGCAAGATCCGGTGACAGTGAACAAGGGAGGTGCCACCAGGGCTTGGTTCCTTCTGCTTGGGCTCTCCACTGGACCATGTATTTTCTCTGGCACCATTAAGGAGCACTTGTTGGCTTGGGAAGGCATAGGGGACAATGAGGATGGGTTTGTCCCTGTTGAGTTGGTCGTGGGACAGCCAAGTAAAGGTGTTCATGAATCTGGAGTCCAGGAGAAAGCTGGAGGTCAAAAATGAAGAAGGCCTGAGGATTGACCTCAGATATAAGTAATAATCAGTGCCGTAACTTCACACTTGACTTTCTCTTTTTTTCTCTCTCTTTTTTCTCCTAGGATGCTCTCATTTAAAATATGCTTTTGTAGTTATCTCTGAGGCAATCCCCACAGTGTAATTGCTGTTCCAGATAGAAGCAGGAAGAAGAGAGCTTAGAAATACCGTGGCAATAGGCTTGAGTTCTCCACACATCCGTCATGTATGAGGGCGAGCGGTACTCAGCTAACATGGACACACCCAGAGCGTGTGAGATGTGCTTCCAACATCATTTTACCAGTTTGGTGGTTTTAGTTTCAATCTCTTCCTAATTTTCCTATTCTTGGGCAGTTTTTTGCCCTTTCTTCTCATTTGAGAAGGCAAATATGCTATGAGAGAAGGAGAGATACAGGACTAGGTAAACAAGGGCCTGACAGGGGCGCCTGGGTGGCTCAGTCGGTTAAGCGTCCGACCTTGGCTCAGATCATCATCTTGCGCTTTGTGAGTTCGAGCCCCGCATCGGGCTCTGTGCTGACAGCTCAGAGCCTGGAGCCTGCTTTGGGTCCTGTATCTCCTTCTCTCTCTGTCCCTCCCCCACTTGTGATCTGTTTCTCTCTGTCTCTTAAAAATAAATAAACATTAAAAAACAACAACAAGAACAAGGGCCTGACAGCTGCCGGGTTGGTTAGGGACTCGGAGGGTGGGAGCAGAAGGCTTGGAATGTAGGCATTTTAGAGACTAGCTGGATGGTGGTGTATCAGAATGCTAACAGTAGTCGTCTCTCTAGGGGGAAAGTGCATTTTTCTGTTTTCTGTGACTGTTGTGTGTATATGGGGGAGGGATTGTATTTTTCTTTCTTCTCATTTGTCTACAAGGTCACTGTATAGATGGGCAAATGTCTGCCCCATCCCTCTACCCACCCCTCACTCCTCTGCATGGAAGTGTCCTTTTTTATTATTATTTTGAGAAAGAGAAAGGGTGGGAGGGAGAGGGTCTTAGGGAGAGGAGCAGAGAGAGAATCCCAAGCAGGCTCTGCATTATCAGCACAGAGCCTCACACGGGGCTCGGACCCACAAATCACGAGATCGTGACCTGAGCTGAAATCGAGAGTCAGACGCTTAACTGACTGAGCCCCCCTGGAAGTCTCTTTTTAAGGAAAGGGCAGTAGGAGCAAGCAGGCCTGAGAACCCTGGTCTCTGCTCACTGGGGAGCAGCGGAGCCCGTGCTTGGAAGGGCCATGAGCCTAGTCTTGCTGTCTTCCCTTAGTCCCTCATGGTGGCTGAGGCTTGCCCACTCCTCCATGGAGTGTTCTCAGCAACAGTATTGTGCAACCCAGACCCTCCTCAGGATGGGCCCCGAGGCTTGGCTAGCAAGGACAGAGCAGTAGAGATGAAGGTTGGAAATTGCACAATGCCTCAGTTCTACCGAGACCTAAGCAGTATCCTCTAACAGAATATACCAGAAGCCCCTTTTGTTGAAGGTAAAGAAGCCGGAAGTATATTTTGATCTTCATCTGATTCTTTGGATCTCACAACCGGAGGTTAATTGGCAAACCCCCACCCCCACCCCAGACTTCCAGAAACAACAAGCAAGTATTGCTTTTACAGTTAGACAAAGAAGGACTTGGGGCTTCTGGGTGGCTCAGTCGGTTGGGTGTCCGACTCTGGCTCAGGTCATGACCTTGTGGTTTGTGAGTTCGAGCCCCTCGTCGGGCTCTGTGCTGACAGCTCGGAGCCCGGAGCCTGCTTCGGATTCTGTGTCTCCCTCTCTCTCTGCCCCAACCCCCGCTTGTACTCTGTCTCTCAAAAATGAATAAATGTTAAAAAAAATTTTTTTGAAAAGAAAAAGAGGGGCCTGTTTTATAATCGAGCATCTCCTATCTCCCATTCCTTTGATCCCATCCTGAGCCTCCAGCCACGTCACTGTAGAGATAAGGAGTGAACAGCCTTAGCCACTAAAGAGAACCCACAGCCCCAGACAGCTGCTCATTCCAGCAGAAACCCCTTTAGGAGAGTCCATGACCTTGTCTTGTCTTTCATGGTGAGGAGACAGACACAGTTTTGGGTTTTTTGTTTTTTTTTTTTTTTAATCAGGCTGCAAAACAAAAAAAGAAATCTGCAGACTCATCTTCTTATCCCCTAAAGTCAGCACACAATGAATTTTCCTAAATTTAAGATTATACATAAAATAAGAACCACTCTTGGCCATGGTACCATCTTTTTTTTTTTTTTTTTTTTTTTTTTTTAGATTTCATCTCTCAACCATCAGTGTAAGCTGGTTGACAGGCAGAGTAGTGGCTGAGTTTAATTTTGGAATTAATCGCTTGTCTTTTATCTCTCTATTGCCCTGACAGGATGAAATATTTGTGGCTTTATCCTTTGTTGACCACATCTGAGGGAAGATTATGTTTTATATTGTTACTTTTCATAAGGGCTGCGAGGGACTGTGCACACGACATTTGTGCCCTTGCATCCCAGAAGACTCTGGGAAAGGCCAGAATAGCCCTCCAGAAGCCTCCTGAATGTTCCGTAGAAATGCACCCAGCTGCTGCACGTGTGCTAACTGAGCACCCCCGCTGGGCCAGGCACTATGACCACCACCGAGGGTACAGCAAGGGTTCAGAATAGACAAGGGGACCCACGTGGGGCTGGAGGAAGGAGACTGATATTTTTCTAAGCATATCAAACCTAATCGACATCTTCCCTAAGTGTGCTGAAGGGAAGGCTGAGGGTCTCCATCTGGTCTTAAGCGATCATGGAAGTCTTCATGGAGGAAGGAGCGTGTGAACTGAGATCTAAAGGTTGAGGAGGGACGAACCAGGGCGGGGGCCGGAGAGGGAAGGATATTCCAGTGTGATGCTGAGCTTTACTTACAGGCGGGGAAGTGTTTAGAAAGCGACAGGGGCCAGACTGTGGAGGCCTTGGAGGCCACGGTGATATATTTGTTTGTCATGGAGGAACATTGGGAAGCCATAGGAGATCTCAACCCTGGGGGTGTCATGACCAGGGCAGGCTTTGAGAGAGCCACTGGCCACAACATGAAGAGGTCCTCAGAGAAAGCAGGAGCAGGGATCCAGGAAGATCAGGCAGCTGTTCTTGTGGAAAAGCCTAAAGCCCAGAGGAGAGGAGATGGCTGCTGGGGCCGGGACCGTGGAGACGGAGAAGGGAAAATGTCTGACCTTATACTCGTGAGCCATACCCAGAAAGATTCCATTTGTTGTATGTGTTTCTCATTGGAAAAACTTATGAAAACATTTGCTTGGCAGATGCCAATGGGAGACCAGTCAGTGTTAACTGAGGCTGGGCATCAGATAGGTGTGGAATCCAATATTTTGGTCAGAAGGATCATTTGGGTGATGTCCCATCCACTTCCATGGCAAATGTTTCCTCTCAAAGAGGAGTGGAATCTCTGGCTTGGACTGAGCATGTCAGGAGTCAACCTCATTCCATGACAGAGGCCAGCAGACATGTATGAAGAGATGATTCTGGATGTAGGAGGGAAGTCCCAGGTCATTCACATCCCGTAAGTGTAGCAGGTGTGAGCAAGGCTCGTTACCGGGCTCTCAAGAAACGCTTTGAAATGGATTTAATTTCCCTGCTTTCACTGAACTCTATACTCATCCCGTCCATCCACTCTTCCCGACTTGCCTGTCTCCCAGAGGGCTGCTCTGTTCTCCCACCGATGGAGGTGCTGCCCACATCCCATGGTGACCCTGTCCCACTGCATATACCACCCTTTCCCTGTCCACGGACATTCCTGCTCTTCCAATGTAGGTCCTGCCTTCTGCCCAGCCGGAAGACGCCAGAGCCACCCGACATTTTCCCCTCACTCCCAGTCTCACCTAGGTTCAATCCGGCCCCTCTTCCTGCCTCACCAGTCCTTCTAGGATATCTTTCTCTGTATGCCATTCCCTGTTGCACTTACTTTGACCCTAAATCGCCAATAGCTTCCCCAATCCTCCTTCAATCAAGGCCAAACTTCTTAGACCAGTATTCACATTCATCAATGGTGACATACCTTCCTCTTCTGCATGTGTGAGTTCATTCATTCATTCATTCATTCACATGCTTGCTCAACAACAAATGTGTGTTGGGTGTCCGATATGCCAGCTAACATTGAGGAAGCATCAGCAATACACAAGGCATGGTATAAAGTGCTTTTCATGTGTTTTGTGGTTTGATCCTCACAATAAATCCATTTTGGCTATTTTTATACCCAGATGAGGAATCTGAGACCTACAGGGGTTCGGTAACTAGACCAAGCCCACGGCTAATAAGGATTCAAGCCCGCGTGGTCTGACTCTAGCATCTGAGCTCCCAGCCTCTGTGATACAACTGCCTCTGATTCACTTGGAACGTTGGAGGGTCTCTGTTATGGGTTCCTGGCTCTGACGTCTGTTGCAATGGAATCAGTCTGTAAAGCTGTAGCAAGTGAATTAGGGAATGGACTAGCATTCATTTGCAAGGAGACACCCAGCAAAGGCTTCTGGGGGAGAGCAGAGGATGTCCTGCTGGCCCATAGTCCTGGAATGTGGGAGAAGGACGGGTCCAAACAGCCCTCTGGGCGTTGGCCAAGTGCATCGCTTCAAAGCCCGGACTGAACCGAGATCAGTGAAGGTCCAGTGCTTCGTGGCAGTTTATAGAAGGGAGGAGGACACAATCCCTGCCCTCAGGGAGCACAGAGTCTGACCGCAGATGACATGATGGGCTCATGGCAAGGATACTTCAGGAGCCAAACAACGGAAGAGCCAAATCCATGTGGAATCTGGAATGAGTTCCCAGAGGAATCCCAGGTTTGGGTGACTTTCCTTTGCTAAAGCTGTCCGAAGGGGAAGGCTCTGAGCGAGGCCTTCTGTCTGGAGGTGGTATATGCAAGGTTAGGACCACAAGCCAGGGAGGCAGACTGCCCAGGTTCACATCCCAGCTGTAGCGCTTAACCGGCCGTGAATCTGAACATGAAACAGACACTGACCCTGGCACACAGTCCTTTGGAAAAGCAAGCCAGCTGCAGCCACTGCTCTGTTTCGATCGATCCACAACAATTCGTAACCACCCTGGACCATATGTCCCTTTGGAAGTCCCTCTATATCGTGATAGCGGGATGAGAAAGTGAACTGCGGGCTGCAGGCAGGAAGGGCGGGGGATGTGCTGTGCTGTGCTGAGCACAGATCTTAAGGTGCGTGTGTCCCTGAAAAGTGGCCACCGGCCCCTCCGTCTCCCCACCCTGGCTCTCACCAGGCCCCTTCTGCTCGTTTTCATGTGTTCTGTAAAGTCCCACACAGCATGCAAGCGGATTTGGAGCTGAGAGTTAGAAACCCGTGCGGAAAATCAGCCCCCTTCTGTCCGTTGTGCCTGTTGTTCTCACATACGTTCATTCAGCAAAAATACGCAGAGCTCGGGCTTAGCACAGTGGAAAATCGAGTTAATGGCCTAATGGGTTTCAAATAACGTATTTTCATAGTCGAGCTCTATCACGGTGCCTTCCATTTCAGACTGCTTCCCTGTGTAATGTGTATTTGATCCCCCCAAACCCTGGGCAGTTAAGGGTCACTCCCATTTTGCAGATTAAAAACTGAGCCTCTTAAGTCTCAAATCCCCAGACTTGCAACTCAAGAGCCATCTCGTGCTCTCTCTGTTGCAGACATGCTGTTTCCAGGCCCAGTTGGCTGGGAGGTCCCGAGGAACGTGAACATGATTTCTTAAGCATGTGCTGTTCTCTGATGCAGAATTCCAGCGCAGCAAAATAATGTGAATGGCCCCTGAGGTCCGTCCTTTATAGTCGTTTAACCAGACGTGGTTCTTGTTAGAGCTGAGAGCCGAAGTAGCCCTGGGAGTGTGGGTGTGGTGACTTATTTCTCTGCGATCCCGTCCCGCACGCTCTCAAGGCTAAGCGTAACGTAGCCCAGCCAGAGACACACGCAGGGCTGCAAAATCACTTTCTCCTTTGCTTGAACGCACTGTCACCTTGTTTTAGTCTCAAGCTAACGTGTGGTATGTGGGGGCCTGATGTTCCACACGAGAGAGCAAAGCCCAGACCACGGCCATGCGGAAATGCGAGCCAACGACTCAGACACACACACGTGTGCACACACGTATGCCCACATACATACACACGTGTGCACGTGCTTCCACTCGGACACGCACACACACACACACACACACACACACACACACACACTCACCCTCGTACCCCTTCCATCCACAGGACTGTCTGCGGGTTTGGAAATGACTTCACTTTCCTAGGATTCCCTGAACGCCTTTTGCAGTGGCCTCTGCTGAACTTGAGAAGGCCGTGCGTCTGCATTTGGGCTTTAGGTGGTAGTTTTTCTTTCCAAAAGAGAGACTCACGAGGGCACATGTTCATGGCAACAGGACACGGGGGGGAAGCCGTCTGGCCTGGAATTAAGAGGCCTATATTCCAGTTCCTGTCGTGCCACCGACCGACTCTGTGGCCTAAGGCAGTCACTTAACCAGTCAGGGCCTCAGTTTCCACATCTGCTCGGGAAAGGGGCTGCCTAAGAGAGGAAGACTGGCCTTAGACGGCCTGAAGCTCCCTTACGACTAGAACATTGTGTGATTCAAACACTAAATCAAGATAGTTTGGCCCATTGCATATGGTGCAGGGTGGGGGTGGGGGGATGCTATAAAATTCCCAAAGAAAAGAGGCATTGAAAATAATTTTCACTCAGCATATTCCCTAACAGACTGTCTGCTCACAGTCCTTTTTAATCACAAGGTCAGGCCATTTTTGTTAGCAATTTAGCAGATAAAATTCCTTTCTTTCTGGTCCACTGAGAGTTGGATAACAGAATTTGTATTTCACTTCCCATATGGCAGAGAGCTGAGGGCTACTATTTTCGAGCTCAAGGGTTCTTACTCGATCTTCCTCTTACCCACCATTACGTTTGATTGATAGGATTAAACAGAAGGAAAATTTATTTTACTGGAGTGGGGAAACGCATTAGGTTAAGTAATAAGTATATAAAATACATAGTTAGAGGTTTTGTAAAGGAAAAGATGTAATTTTGTGGTTATGCATGTTTGGGACTGTTTTCTATGTTATGTTTTGTTGGTAGAAAGAGAATGCATTGGATCAGCAGAACAGGCAGAGACGACGTGCTAATGGGACAATGTCTTGTTCGGCGACGCCTTTACAGACAAGAGTGTGATAAAAGGAGACGGTCGCTGACACTCTTGAGGCTGTTGAAAGGGGTTGCTTTGGGGATGTTTGCAAGGGGAAGTGTTGGGATCCTGTAGCTGCAGGAGGAACCCAGGACCTCCCTGGGCATGATGGACGCCTGCTGGGTCTCTCCCTGGTGTGGCCACACTCACATCCAACCGGCCAAGTGTTGGCGAGTCCACGAGGCCTGGGGGATTCCTGTCTCTTAGCATCAGTCGATGGGAGGCAACATGGCCCTTGGATATGGATATGGGGGCAAACAGTCCCCTGGAGATACCTGAGCAGGCACAGCTCCCCCCCCCCCAACCTCGGCCACCGAGGGCAAAACCCCCCAGAGAGCAGGAGGCCACCTCTCTCCTACTCTTTGTAATCACATTCCCAGCCAATTACGTGGCACGTGGTATGATGGGCACGTCTCTCTTAGCTGTGAGTCTATCCACATGACTGACTGCGTGATAAAAACGATACCCCATTTGTCGGAGCACGTAATGAATCCTGCTGAAAAAAAATTAAGACTTCATGATATTATAATTGTCCTGGAGAATCTGGAACTTGGGGTGCTAGTAATTATGCCTGGTAATCGAGGAAGGTAACTACTTCTTAGATTAGTCAGCGGTGAACAGCAGGCTTGATCGCTGTCCCAAGGTAAACGAAAGCAGTTTTAGGGCCAAGAAATAAGCTCTTAACTCTGGTAGTGACTGAGAGACGGGATTGTTTGGGGATCAGTTTCTGAGAGCGAGGATCCACCCCTACCTCTTCTGTCAGCGGTACTCTAACCTCGTTGGTGAACTGGAAATTAATTTCATACTAATTTGTTCTCAGCTCATGCTTTAATGAGCTTGTGTTTCTGGGTGTTTAATTTGAAAGTACGTTTGATTAATACTCTGTTACAAAATAAATGGAGACTGAGAACAAATGAGTTTGAAATTTCTGAGGTCAGTAATTAAGATTATTGTCACTATTGGGTTTTTCACTATTTAACCAAGATTCAGCTGCCAACGCAACATTTCACGATTCTCCAAAGCGAGGCAAGTTCTGTAATGGATGATGGGTAACAGACAAAAACGAAGATTCCGGGGGCCCCGGGCACCTAAACTGGACGTCATCTACTGCCCTTTTGTCTTCCGAGTCTTCTCCACTCGGACATGCACGCTGGGCACCCAGGACTGAAATCCCTTCCCTGGGATCCCTCTGGTGCCCTGGGGCATTATAATCCAGGTACACAGACCCCTCATGTTTACAGAATTGCTCTCATGCCTTCGCATGTAACAGGTCCAAGTATCTAGAGAGAGGGGACCGTGGAGCCTTTCAAAAGTTATTTCGTGTGGAAATAAAGAGGCAAGCTGGCAGCAGGTCTGGGTGGGTACCTGATGTGGCAGGCTGGGCAGGTGTCCCCCCACCACCAACCCTGGGCACTCCTTCCCAAGCCACAGGCACACTGGAGAGGTCAGGTCAGCCTCACCATGGCCTTGAGTGCTGTGCTCCTGCCCTGGAATCTTCCAGCCAGGGAGAACTAACCCTTGTCCCTGAATTGCCAACCCCTCCTCCATGGCCTCCTGTCTTTGCGCGTGCTTTCCCTCCGTGAGTAGCTCCCTCACCTGCCTTCACCCCTGGGCACCTCGCCACCCCACCCCTCGACATTGTCTGGGGGCCAGAGCGAGCCACAGAACCTTCATTGTTTGCAGTCAATATCATCAACAACATTAAAAAATCCAAGATATGCTACAGGTTCATACAAACTGTAAGCTAAGCTCGTAAGATGATCTGACACAAGACAACTTAAAAAAAAACTAAAGTTTTCCTTTATATAAAAATAATTGCTTTATTTTTAAAGGAAAATAAGTTAAAAATTTATTTATTAAAAATAAATTTCCTTGACATAAAAATAATGTGAAGACGTTATAGAAAGATGTATAAGACATAATAGAAAAAAAGATCCCTGCGGCACCTGGGTGGCTCGGTCGGTTAAGCGTCCGACTTCAGCTCAGGTCATGATCTCACGGTCCGTGAGTTCAAGCCTCGCGTCGGGCTCTGTGCTGACAGCTCAGAGCCTGGAGCCTGTTTCAGATTCTGTGTCTCCCTCTCTCTGACCCTCCCCCGTTCATGCTCTGTCTCTCTCTGTCTCAAAAATGAATAAACGTTAAAAAAAAAAAAGAAAAAAGAAAAAAGATCCCATTTGTGGTATCTACCCACTACCTTGGAATAAGCCTAATGAAAACTTTCCAACAGCAATATGCAAGAAAATCTAGGACTAGATTGAAGGACATTAAAACAGCCTTATTAATGGAAACATACCATGTACGTGAACAGGAAACATGGATCTCGATGGATTCTTAACCACATTATTCATATACTAACAATATAATCTCAACGGATTACTACAGAGCTTAAAATTTGATTCTGAAATTCACTTGGAAGAGAAAATAGGCAATAATATCCTAGAAACATTCGAAGCGAAGAACAGAACCGAAGGAAACCTGCCCTCAACAAGGTTGCCGAGACAGCCCTTGAATAAATGGTTCCGGGACACCTGGATCTCCACATGCAGAAGAGTGAAATTGGGCTCCTACTTCAAGCCATATACAAATTAAAAAAAACAAAAAAACAAAAAAAAAACAGCCTTGGAGGGGGCTCGGTTGGTTAAGCATCTGACTCTCGACTCTGGCTCAGGTCATGATCTGACAGTTTGCAAATTCAATCCCCACGTCAGTCTCTATGCTGACAGTGCAGAGCTTGCTCAGGATTCTCCCCCTCCCTCTCTCTCTCTCTCTCTCTGCCCTTCCCCACCTTGCTGTCTCTCAAAGTAAATAAATAAGCTTTAAAAAACAAAGCGGATCAGGGGCGCCTGGGTGGCTCAGTCGGTGAAGCGTCCGACTTCGGCTCAGGTCATGATATCACGGTCCGTGAGTTCGAGCCCCACGTCGGGCTCTGTGCTGACAGCTTGGAGCCTGGAGCCTGCTTCGGATTCTGTGCCTCCTTCTCTCTGACCCTCCCCCATTCATGCTCTGTCTCTCTCTGTCTCAAAAATAAATAAACATTTAAAAAAATTAAAAAAAAAACAAAGCGGATCAAAGGTGTGAATGTAAGAACTAAAGTTGTAGAACTAATAAAAGAAAACATAGGTGGAAACCTTCAGCACCCTAGGTCAGACCATGGTTTCTTAGGTATGACAACGAACACGTAAACAACCAAAGGGAAGAACGGACCTCATCAAAAAAATCAAAAAGACCTGCTCGAGAAAATGAAAAGGCAGCCCACAAAATGGGAGAAAATATCTGCAAATCATAGATCATAGCATGTACCCAAGAGAACCAAAAGCGTGTGTCCACCCAGAACGTTGTGTACAAATGTTCATGGCAGCACTATTCACACTCGCTTAAAAGTGGAAACAACCCAAATACCCATTGACCGATGAATGGATAAGCAAAATCCAGCATTTCCATACCATGTGATATTATTCAGCCATAAAAAGAAATGACCCATTTCTTTCCCAGCTAAGGGAGCCTTGAAAACATCATGCTGAGCGAAAGAAGGCCAGGCACAAAGGGCCACGTGTCGTATGCCACTTCCACAAAACGAATGAGTGAGCAAATCCGTAGAGACAGGAAGTCGATTGGTGGTTGCCAGCAGCTGAGACAGGAAGGGAGGCCCCAGGGAAGTGACTGCCCATTGTGAATGTGCTAACACACTAACCGTATGCTTTTAAAAGGTGAATTCTATGGTATGTGAATTTAATCTTACTCAAAAACAGAGAACTCGTTCTCCCTGACATCAAAATGTATGATGGAACAACAGGAACTAAAACAGCGTGGTGTTGGCACAGGAAGGGACAAGTGGAGGTTTGTCACAAGTGGAGCAGCTCGTGGCACACAAAAGCAGGGCTCCGTACATGTGTGGGCATCCCGTATATAGCAGGTAGCAGCTCAGAACCTAAGAAAAGGGCCAACGGTGGGAGAGGAGCACTGGGTCTTAGTTTAGGGGGGAAAGTTAGATTCTCACCTCACACCCCTCAAAAACTAAATTCCAGATAGATTAAAGAGCCAAGTATAAGACTACGGGAATAGACGATAAAGAAGGACGTCTGCGTGACCTTGAGGAAAGTCTCCTTAAGCAATGCGCAAACTTCATAGAGAGAAAGATGGAAAATTTGACGTAAGAATTGGAGACTTCTGTTTCCTACAACAAAAGATACCGTAAGTTAATAATAGTAGGCCAAGTATGAACGTCCTGAAATTTTGGAGAACTTCTAGAATCAATAACAAAAGTCAAGACAGCAAGTGGCTGGCCTTCTCATCTCCCGTCTTGAATTGCCTTTCAGATGGTCTCAGAGTTTTGTCCTCTCCTCAGTGACAGATAAACTTGACCCCTTTGAAGAAGTGTTATTGGATGTCATTGGCCACTCAAACCCCTGGGGTCCTGTTTCTTAGCAAAGTCAAGGTGGTCTTGGGAATTTGGGGTTTTGTTGGGCAGGACTGCTGGCCACCAAGCTGTGCCCTGGGGAAAGCGAGCGGGCCGCCTGCCATGAGGAGAGGGGCCACGTGCCCAGGTGGGCTCAGCAGGGACGGCCTGGAGCCCACGAGCCCCCCTCTCCTCCTCCACCCACGACACTGCCCTTGGCTGCCAGGCCCCGCAGCTGGCATGTGGAGGCCGTGAATGAGGCCAGCTGAGTATGCCCCGCACTTCCTGCCCGTCAGCCTCTTAGCTGAGGCTGCAACACAACCTTTGCCTTGTTGATTCTGGACGGATATCGTCTCAGTAAGGAAGCGTCCGTGCCACGGTCTCTTTTTTGCAAACGGCGACATTATTTGAGACGTGGGTTCTGCAGGCATGTCACACGGGGATTTTCGTCACGGATGGAGAAGACCTTCCTATTTTGTCTTTCCTGCTGAGAGAGGCTCCCAGCTCCCGCCTGGGCAGTGCAGGGGGGCCCCTCCACCTCCTCTGTCATCTGCTTTTCTGTTTTCACAAGCCCTAGGCTTCGGCCTCATTTTATCACATTTCGCAGTGTGCTTAAATACCCCGTGCGGTTCCCCATCTGGTCACGAAAGACAATTTACAGGGGGGTAAAAATGGCGGGGCCTGTGAGATTTGTTCTGCCGCCGGATTTCGTGAGGCACCCCGCGTCAGGGCTTTCCCGAAGGGTGTCAGAGAGACAAGAGCAGGACTGGGGCGCAGCTAACACCCCACTGATCACCCTGAAGTAAATCAGGCCCTCGTGCCAGAGATCCTGGCTGGGTCGGTCACGCTGGGTTTAGCATGAAATATTAAGGGGCACCTGGGTGACTTACTGGTCGAGCGTCTGACTCTTGATTTCAGCCCAGGTCATGATCCCAGGGTTGGTGCTGAGTGTGGAGCCTGCTTGGGCTTCTCTCTCTCTCTCTGTCTCTCTCTCTCTCTCTCTCTCCCTCCCTCCCTCTCTCCCTCCCCCACCCAGCCCCTCTCCCCCATGCTCGCTCTCTCTAAAATAAATAGAATTGAAAATAAATAAATATTAAGACCGGTGGTTCAATATTTCATGCCAAAGAGACACCTGTAGCTGCCAATGCGTGAAGGTGATTGGGGGCGGTTGTGAGCGGGCGAGAAGGCACCGAGACTGAGCCTCCTGTCTCCTCCTTCCAGGGTCACTGTTACTACCACGGACACGTGCAAGGATCCTCCGGTTCCACAGCCAGCCTCAGCACTTGCTCTGGCCTCAGGTAAGCGGCTCTGGTCTGCCCCACAACTGCGACCTCTTCTTCTCGAGCATCGAGAGTAAATGGCAAAGGCAGAGAAGGCCCGCCTGACAGCTCGCAAGAGCACAGCGTGCCCCGGGGGCTTTAGTTTCTCTGCCACCACAGACTCTTTCTAGAAGGTTCTACGGGCCTGATCAGTCGAGAGCCACTGAACCGGCGGAGTTACTCCACCCTAGGATTTTGTGACTGTCTTTCGTTTATGTGGCCCGTGTGCTCAGTAATTCCCGGTGTTAAGAGGTAGGACCTCAGGTATTGGCGTTCGGGCTGCTTGCTTGGTACACAGGCACAGGCCTCCTGTCGCTAAGAGACAAAGCAGAGGAACCAGTTTAACAGAGTTCAAGGTGAGCTGAATACAGGCGTGGGGTGTGGGGGCTTCTGCTACGAGGCTGTGGCCCGTGTCAGGACACCGTTCTCTTCTGTGGCTGGACGAGCCCGTACAGCTCATCCTTCCAGACCACACTCATTGGCCACCAGCTGGCTCTCGTGCGCTTCCCGGCAAAACCAGCCTGTCTGACAAACTTCCAGCTGCCTCGGCCTTTTTCCTGGGTTTATTCACTGCCTTTGTGAACCGACAGCTTGAATCCCCCAAGCCCTGCTTTGCTTGGGCCCCGGGGTGCCTTCGGGGACAGAGAGAGGACGGCCTGGGTGCCAGCTTCCGTGAGACCAGGGCTGCGTCCTGCGTCAGCTGTAACGCCACGTCTCTGGGAGTCCCATGTGGGAGCCTACACACACACACACACACACACACACACACACACACACACAGGTCAGTCAAGCTCCCACAAATCTGAGGGAGGTGGTGACCACACTGGCCCTCGTCAGGGTGTTAGCCGCAGATGAAGACAGAGCCTCAGTGAACGTTAGCGGGAAATGGGCGCGTTCTCAGAAGCGGTGCCTCCCATTAACCCCGACACATGTAACAAACACACCTGGACTAATAAAGGGCGGCGGTGGCCTGTGCCTTCCTGGCCACACTGGCAGCGGTGAGGAGCTCTCCAGCGCGACCCAGAACCCGGGGCCCGGCGCGCGCCCAGGGGCACGCTGGCAGGTGCCTGTCCCCGCGTGGGGCACCCGGTGCCCGCCGCGCGCCCTGGTGTCCCCTCTGCCCGCCCCTTACTCTCACTCGCGTGTCAGGTGCACAGAGCCGAGCGGCCCCTTCCACCCCACCCCCCTCTCCCGTCCCGTCCCCGCCCCCACGTGCCCTCCGTTAACACGCAACGTGCGTCCTTCCGAGCCGCCACCCACGCTTTTTGACCCCGGCCACCTGCACAATTTACAAAGGTCACCGGAGAGCATCCTGCCTCGCTCAGCAGCTTGTTTTGTGTTTGGCTCCTTTGACACCCATCCCTTCCGGCTGACGTGGGGCTGGCTCCTTCCTTTGACAAATACGCTTGAATTCGCCGCGCCCCTCCGCGCGCTCCCCCATGTGCGCGGAGGTGGTTTCCAGCTTTTCTCGGTTGCAAACGCTGCTGCGCTGCACGGGGGGGCCTCGGACGCTCTGTGCCTCCGTGCGCAGGCCCCGGAGGAGCGAGTGCTGTTGTGACAGTCCCGCCACCCTGTTCCTCCACGTGGCCACCTCGCTTTCCACTCTGGCCCTCGGAGGCGAGCGCCGTCTCTCCTGACATCTTCCCCCATCCCTGAAATACCTGCTGTACTCAGTGTTTGTCACTGGACTCCGACAATATGTACAAACAAGCGCACCCTCCCCCCTCCCCCTCCCCCCCCCCTGGGTAAAATGCCAGCTGTGGCCTGTCCTGTGCATGCAAAGCCCTGCGCGTGTGCGTGCGCGCGCGCGTGTGTGTGTCTATCTTCATAAAAATAGCCACATCACGCAGTTCACCCTGCGGCTTGCTCTGTCCCCTGATCCTTCTGCCTCCGCAAGTCAGGAGGCAGAGACTCGAATCTCTTTTTGGTTCACTCCGTGGAGGGCACACACACACGCACGCTTCTGCGCACGATTGCTTTTAGAAAGCGCTTTTGGTATCCCGTCCGAGTAACGCTACGGAGCTCAGAAACGCCCGCCGATCTGATACGAGAACAGAGCTATCTTGCTGTTGTTGGATTTGCTGCTCTGCTGTTACTCGTTCTTCGGCACACGTTCCTTGAGCGCGTCCCCCGTGCCAGCGCCGAAGGACGTGAGGGGTGAGCCGTGCGGCGCCTGCAGGAAGCACATTGCTGGCAGAGGGAACAGTATGCGCGAAGCCCCCGAAGCCGGAAAATGCCCGAGGTCGGGGGCCAGTGTGGCTGGAGTGAAGCAGGAAAAGGAGGCAGCGGACGCTGAAGTCAGAGGAAGAACGGAAGGGCGGGATCGGGAGGGGCCTTGGCCTCCCTCTTCTGTATAACGGGTGTCACGGGAACCTCGTGCTGAGGTCTGACTTACCGTTTCCACAGGTCACTGTGTGGCCACCGTACTGAAAACAGGCTGTAGGGGGTACATGTGAGAGCAGAGCTCAGCTAGATACCTTCCCAGTAATCCTGACGAGCAGCGGGGGCCTGGACGGGGGCCTGGACGGAGCCGGCACCTGCAGACGTGCAAGAGTCCAGAGACGTCCAGAGACATCCAGAAACGTCTTCGGGGGTTTGGAGAGGCTGGTGACTGTAGCATCTGCACACTTCTGACCATTGCCTTCTCCACCGAAAGTGCTCTGTGTCTGAGTCTCGCGCCCCCGAGGTGGCGTGGGGCACAGCTACACGAAAGGACCAAGTCCCTGCTCCTGAGTGACGGCGGAGGAAGCCGTGGGGAAGTCACTGACGAGGCAGGGGCGGCCATACACACGCGGGCCCAGCAGGCGTGGTGGGCACCAGTAGAGGTGACAAAGCACCTCAGTGGCAGGTGACGATATGCAGAAACGAGGACAATGGCTCACCTTAGAGGCACCGAGGTCCCGAGGGAAGGACTTCAAACAGTGAAATCTGTCTTGAAAGGCTGTTGGGGGAAGTGGTGCCAGCCAGGTGTCAGCTGGGGCGGGGAGGTGAAAGGATATTCAGGAGAGAGTCGGGGGGAGGGTACTTTGGGGATGGACCGTGAGTCCCAAGAGCACAGTGGGAAGGTTCGAGGGGCAAAGAGAATGAGGCTGGGGGTCAGGAGATTTAAGAGCTGTGTGGGGCCAGGGCCCAGTCTTCATGCAAAAGCCAGAGCTCAGGCTCCTGGGGGAGACAGAGGCGAGCAGAGGTGAAGGACAGGATGGGGTCAGACCTGATGGCATCCGGGACGAAGGCGGATGACCAGTTCAAGGCGGATGATCGGGGGCCACCACGAGATGTTTCTGCCCTCGCACACAACAGCCCGAGCAGTGAACCAGCTGTGCAACAGTGGACAGGTCACCGGGCCTCTCTGAGCCCCAGTTTCCTTGTGTGAAGATAGAGATAAAGTCTCCGGCTGAAATGGTGGCTTTGAAAACAGATGCAGCGACCTATCGGAGAGCCAGCCCTGTGCCTGACCGTGAGCGAGCAGCCGGCGGAAACACCATCAGACTCGAGACTGTCTCACGTTCTTTGATTCTGGGACCGGGCCAGGCGGGAGGTATGCTCACGCGGTAGCTCTGGGCTCATTCTATGCAAAGCTGTACTCTCCTGAGGGAACGGGGTTGGACACCCGCAAGGCCATAGTGGCAAAGATCACATGTGGGACTCACAGACACCCTGCCCTGTGGGGTACCCAGTAGTCTTGAAAGGAGAATCTCTAGTACACACGTGGAAAGGGAAAGTCCAAAATTTACCCTTGCTTCTCTCTGGAGCCTAAAAGATGAATCTGTTTGTTTAAAGGCCATTTATGGAGGACCAGGTGCTTCTTCAAGGCTTCAAGTTAATATAAAGGCCAATGTGAATGAAGAACAGGAAAGCTAATTCCAACTGGCTTAAAAAAAAAAAACAAAAACTGGGGCGCCTGGGTGGCTCAGTCGGTTGAGCGTCCGACTTCGGCTCAGGTCACGATCTCACGGTCCGTGAGTTCGAGCCCCGCGTCAGGCTCTGGGCTGATGGCTCAGAGCCTGGAGCCTGCTTCCGATTCTGTGTCTCCCTCTCTCTCTGCCCCTTCCCCGTTCATGCTCTGTCTCTCTCTGTCTCAAAAATAAATAAATGTTAAAAAAAAATTAAAAAAAAAAAAAACAACAACAAGCAAAAGTTGGAGGTAGTCTCATGCTACTTAAAAGGCCAGGAGTGGCTTCAGGCATGGCTGGATCCAGGGTCTAACTAATGCTACCAGAGTCCACCCCGTCTCTACTCTGGCCTCCACCTTCTTCTGTGTTGGTTTTATTTTCATGCACAGCTGATCTTTGTGGTCACAGAGAGGCTGTGGGCAGCAGGCAGCTCCGGGCTTACATCCTCAGAGGGCAGGTAAGAGAGTGAGGGCTGTCTTTTGAGTTCAGCAGAGTTCCCCAAAACACAGCTGATTGGCCCTAACTGGGTCCCAGGCCCATCCCTGAAGCAGTCACAGTGGCCAGTGGTAGGTATGATGCTCTGGTTTAACTCCCTGAGCCAACCTGGGGGTGAGCCATCCCCAACCCTGGGAATGGAAAGTGGGGAGAGTGCGTGCATCAAGGGAAACCAGTGAGCTTTTGCCAGAGAAAGGACGAATGAGGGCCAGGATCCTTGGAAATGAATGAGCCCCTTCCACACATTGATGAAGAAGTTTCAGACCGTCAAAGTCCAGACGTATCTGGATCGGTCTGATAATAATTTTCAGGTGATTTTTCATAGGCTTCTCAAACTTTTTTTTTTTTAAGGATATCTTTTTTTTTCCCCAACATTTGTTTATTTTTGAGAGACAGAGACAGAGCGTGAGTGGGGGAGGGGCGGCGAGCGAGGGAGACACAGAACCCGAAGCAGGCTCCAGGCTCCGAGCCATCAGCACAGAGCCCGACGCGGGGCTCGAACCCATGAACTGTGGGATCATGACCCGAGCCGAAGTCGGATGCTCAACCAATTGAGCCACCCAGGCGTCCCTCAAACTCTTGATGGGTAAAGAAAACAGGGGTATCTCCGAGGTATTCCTGAGAGCTCCTTTTTGTGATAAAAACGATTTCCTAACCAGTGACATTAACTAATTTTCTTAAACGAAAAGGAAAAATTGGAGAGTATTTCCCAGAGTGATATTCAAATGGGATAAATCTGTCCTCTGTGCTTGGCCACGCCCCTCGGTCACAACTCCCATCCTACTTCCCAGGGCTGCCCCCCAAAAGGGCAGGTCGCTGTCCTCCCACACAGAGAGGTCAGCCTCTCTGCCCAGATTGTGCGGTGTCCGATTCCCAGCCTGCACCCCTCCTCGTCTCCAGCACTTGGACAGTGTTCCCTCCCGGGCGCTTGGCACAGACCTTCCTCCAACCAAGAGGAACCCTGTCAAATACTTGCGGCTGGGGTTTCAGGAAAAGTCGGAAGAGCAGGTACTGGGCCATCTGGGGTCAACCACCAAGAGGGGTGGGAGCGGCGGTGGGGAGCCCCGAGGGGAGATGGCGCTCCTGGGAATTTTGACTTCCCAGATCGTTGTGCCGTTGTTACAAAAGCAGCAGACCGTGCATGGACAGAGAAATTCCGGAGTCATGTGGTCAACCTTGAGATCCCGTAAGTGGAGAATCAGACCAGAGAAAAGGCTGTGTTCCATCAACTGCTCTCACTGGAGGAAGAACCAAAGGAGAAAGGCAGCTAGCACGGCCCCAGCCGGTGGATTCTGAGAAAGAAAATAGGGATTCAAAATTAAATTCAGTGTGGTGTGACCCCAAAACACATTCAGATTGAGGCCTGTGGAGGGAAGCTCAAATGTCCTAGGGGACACATGACTTGGAGGCCAGCAGATTGCTTTTGCGGAGAAGGAACACCCTGCTCTGCTTCCAACGGGCTCGATCAAACCTGGGCCGGCCAGGAGAACTCAATCCCGGAGGAGAGAAGAGTGGGGACAAGCCACCAAGTCAGCCTTCTTCATTTGAAGCTGAGTGGGGAGGACGATAAGGAGAGAGAAGCCTGAAGATCCGGGTAGAAAGCAGGATAAAAAAGGAAAGAGCTCTTTAATCGAGGGGAATGCAGTGCCACGTGGAAAACAGGCCATAAAAGTGAGTGCAGCCGCGGAGTCTGTCCCTGCTTCAAAAGGACTCCAAGCCAAGTGCAAAGTTCAGGCATAAGTTAATTTTCTACTACATCGCACGTGGCCCCGAAATGCCCCGTCCTCATCGGTGCAGTTTCAGGGCGAAGATGCGGGATTCTCCTTTGACGTTCTGATCTGTCATTTGCTCTCCCTGCTCGGTGCCTCGCCCCCCACCCCTCACCTCACCTGCCTCAGCGTGGGGGGGGGGGCCCCCGTGAGCATCAGAGACTCCTCCAGGCTGCAGAGCGCGGGGACCCAGCTGTCGCGTTGCCGGGGACAGAACTCTGCTCCCGCCCGAGAGGCCCTAAGCTGCCAGGACAGACACCCGGCCCCGGAACACTCCCCCGTGTCCTGATTTGATTCGTAAATGCCACCTTCCCATCCCCGTCCTGCTCTCTGCCTGCAGCGGGAGCTCCTTGAGGGAAGGGACCGTCTGGCACCATTTCCGGTTCCCTCGCTCCGCTCGCTCGGTTCCGACTCGCGTCTGGCACGACAAGTCTTGGGGGCTCCCGCTTTGGGGATCGGCCAAGAGTTTTGCCATCGCCTGCAGGCGTGGTGGTTGAAATTCGGCTTAAACCTAACTCAAGCCCACCGTTCAGTTGATAGATGAGGAAACTGCCGTCTAGAGTTGCAGACGAGCATTGGTTATGAGAATAACTGTACTTCGACATGGGGGTTAGGATCCTGGGGCGCAACGTGCACATGCACGCACACTTACACCGTCATACCCGTGCCCTTGCACACTCACACTTGCATGCTCACACGCACATACTAACACATGTGCATGCACACATATCCTGTGGGGTGGTGGTGACATTCAGGGGACGCCAGACTGCGTCCATCATTACAGTTTCTGCTTTCACGACGGGGAGGCCAGAGTTATCACCACCACGGTGCGGAGCAGCTGAGAGGCTCCGTCACCCGGGGCCCCGTCCTGACGCCCCGGCTGGGAGCTGCCGATCCCACAGCAAACGACACTGTCCCCGCTTTCCTCCTCCCAGCTTCTGTTGAGGGAGAGGGAGAGAGGGAGGGAGGCATCTCCTGCATTTATGCAGGGCTCTGCATTCTTCGTGCGACTGGCTCACCAGAGCCAGTGGGTGTCACACTCCTCAGGTGATAGATGCAGAAGTGGGGTCCCGGGGTCGCTCGGCTGCGTCCAGCTAAACCACCTCAGTCCCAAGTCTGGCTAACCCCTCGTTCCATATTAGTCCTGCTAAGCCTTTTGCACAGTTTGGAGCCTGTCTTCTTTTGCAGCCCCGTCGTCCTCTACCGTGAGGAAGCTCCCCCTTCCCAGCCGCACTGGTTTCTAGCTGTTTCCAGAACATGCCTCACAGTTCTTGCCGTCTGTATCCCTGGTTGCCCCTCTGCGTGGGATGTGCTTCTCTCCCCACCTCCCATTTGGCTCTGGAAGGTTCACCAAGTCAAATGATGCCTCCTTCACGAAGCCCCGCCCCGACCCCAGAGCCCATCCGGGGACCCAGGAGTTTGGATTTGGACATTTTGGACTTTTGAGGGAGAGTGGAGCAGGGGCGAGCCGACACTTTATAAATATCTGCTCACATCTGTGTGTTAAAGCACCCATCCTTCCTCGCTCCGTTGATAGTTGACTGGTATATCTCGCTATACGTTTGCATACCTTGTAAGGACCTTCAGGATGGGGAACATTTCTGGTACGTTGCTTGTAGCACCTGAAGCTCGTAGCACTGGCCGTCAGTGGGGGAGACAGTACAAAATGCTTTCAAAAATCCAATTCCATAGAAATATTCAGATGCAAGTCTATGTGTTACCCCCAATAAACGCACACATCGTTGTGTTCCTTTAAACCGTGTGATATAAAATCGTCACACTAGATTTTATATAATGAAATCAAATATAGCACGAAATGCAGACATACTTCTTGCCACCTGCTATCGAAAGATAGTAAGTCAACTTAGTTTTCAAAGGGCAACACTGACCGTGTCGTGATCCACGGAATCAGAAATAACCATTCTAAGGAAAGTAAGCATTTGCAATTTAAGGCAAAGACAGACACTGTAAAAAACAAAAACGAAAACAAACAAACCCTCTGCTTTAATGGAGGAATCCTTATTGTATTATTTGCAACTCAACAAACAAGTTGAATTGACCCATTTGAAGAAAGGAAGCGGAAATCTCAGCTGAGGAGGTGAGAAGGGAAAGGAATCTTAGGAGGAAACGCAGACGGAGAGAGCGAGGTAGCCTGGGAATGAGCCACGGCCTCTACCCCGTCCGGTGCCGTGTGCTCACCGCCCTTCCCGGCGCCTCGTCGCTTGACTCTGGTCACTCACCTGGGCAGATGTGGCTTTTTACAGACCTCACGGCTCAACCTAAATGGCCTGCGGCGAAATGGTCTAACGGGCCAGGAAGTCAGGTGCGCGGAGATGATCTTGCCTTTACTTTCCGGTCTGCTGGACCGTGAGTTCCAGGCAGGCAGGGCCCTGGGCTCAACGTAGAACCTGCCCTGTTGTAGGTGTCCAGTCACCTTTGGTGGCATAAACGTGCTCTCCCCAAGCCATCAAGTGGTCGGTGACACTTAGTCCTAGCCTGTCCAAAATTGTTTTAAAAATCTCCGGAGCACAGTAGGCCATGTTAACGGAGAAATTGGCAAGGAGTAGAGGTGAAGCCAACCCGGCCCTGAGCCCTGCACTGGGACCCTCTGCTCGCTCTTCTTCTAGGGGCTGGCCTCCCCGGCCTGCCCTCCACCCCATGGCCACGCCTACCGTTGCAGGCCAGGGCTCTCCGTGTCCCTGCCTCCTCCTCCCCTGGGGACATTGAGTCCTCAGTCCTGCAGGATCATCTGTGGCAGCCAGTGCTGGGGTCACAGCTCCTCCGCTCCCTCTGCAGGGCGGCACCAGTGTCCCTCCCGAAGGTCACCCAAGGTCAAGTGTGGGCTCTCCCCTGCTCCACTCTGCCTCGAAACTCCAAAACCTCCAAATCCAAACTCCTCAGTCCCCGGATGGGCTCCCCTCCTGCCTCTTTTCCATGAAAGGTCCAGCCCGCCTCTGGCGCCTCAACTTGGCCCCCGGTGACCTTTGATGACCACCCCCCCCCCCCGTCGTGCTCACGGCCCCCCGCACGCTTCCGCATAAAGTGTCTCCTGTTCCCATTTCCCCGTCCCCACCCTGCATCAACCCTTGCTCCAAAAATGTTTCGGTGCCTCCCACCCGTGCTTCCTGCCTCCGCCCTTTCCTTCACAGCCATCTTGCACATTCCAGAAGGTCATGTTTCAAAAACGCGGCTTGAGCCTGACGCAAGTCCTGCCACCCCACTGCACGCAAAGCCACGCGGCTCCCCGTGGCCCACTCGCCCCTCCCGCGCTTGTGCCAGGGTTCCCGCACACGCCACTGCTCACCAGCTCACGTACTGGTCGCCCACTGGTCATGCCAGTCCCCGCGCTGGGCCAGGAAAACCAAAACAAACGAGGAAGGTACTCCCTGGGCATGGAAAGCAGCCAGATGGCGTTTGCCCGCCGCGCAGCGAGGGCTGTGAGGCGGGGGCGTCCACAAAACCGCAGGGGAAACCACGGAAGGGACCGGCATGCCGGGCGATCCTGAAGGTCTGGCTGGGCTGGGCCGTGAGGGGTAAGCGCCAGCCCGGAAGGTCACTGCAGCCAAGGGCAGCCACGGGAACGGTGACAAGACTTCAGGTGGGGACGCTGAGGAAGGGGACATGGCCCGGGCCTTAAAGCAGCTGGCATCCCAGCAGGTCAGAGGGGTGGCCGCCAACGGTTACACTGCAGAATCTGAGAGAGCGTCGTGGGGTGGGGGCGGGGCAGGCAGAGGAAAGAGGGGACACGCAGCAAGAGCAGAGTCCTGGCGGCCAGGAGGCCGAAGCTGCATCAGAGGCACACTGTAGTGCGCACGGAGGGTGCGGACCGGTACGTGACGAGGCCGTGGTGCAGCCAAGGCCAAAGCCAGGGAGAAGGGAGAGGCAGAAGACAAAGCCTGCATCGTGTGTCCTGCCTTCCTTCCGCGGCCCCCACCGTGCGTCTGCACCCACGCTCCCATGTCCTCAGTGTTCGCCCGCACTCTCTGACCTTTCTCTCTCCTCGACTCTTGCTGCTTCAAGGCCACTCACCTGCCCTCCAAGCCCTCCCCATCCTCCCAGACTCCCCTCAAGGCCCCGTGTTTCACACAGGCCATTTGTGATCCCTCCCTCTGTCAGCACCGGGCTGGCCACCCATCCCGTGGGCGGCCTTTGCCCTCGAGCTCCGCTGTGGCCTCCCCAGCGTAAGTCCTTGGTGACTAAGGCGAGAAGGCCGGTCACCCCGTGTGGCCAAGGACGAGGGATGGGCTTGGGAGCCACGTCCACCTGGGGCTTCCCAGCTGTGCCGCTGACCAGCTGTGTGACTGGGTGAGTTGCCTGGCTGCCATGACGAACGACCCCGAACTTGGGGGCTTAGAGCGACAGAGATTTCTTCTGTCACAGTCCTTGAGGCCGGAAGTCTGAAGTCAAGGAGTCAGCAGTGTTGGAGGGAGGATCCACCGTGGGTCCCTCCTGGCTCCTGGCGGCTCCTGGCAACCCTTGGCGTTTCCTGGCTTGTGTCACTCTGGTTTCTGCCTCCACCTTGATGTAGCCTCCCCGCCATGTCCCTGTCTTCTCCTTTTTCTCTAAGGACACATGTCATTGAATTTAGGGCCCACCGTGAATCCAGGATGAGCTCACCTTGAGATCGTGAGCAAAAATCACACCCGAAAAGACCCTTTTTCCAAGGGTTCCATTCCTAGGTACCTTTGTTGGAACTTAGACATATCTTTTGGGGCAACACTATTCAACCCACTACAGTGACCTTGGACTCTTATCATTGGCTTCCTCTTAGTGAAAGGGGCTCATGATACCTGCTCTAAAAAGATTGCTCTAAATATTAGAGAAAACAGAGGGATTCAAAAGCCTGGCTCATGGGGCGGGAGAGCATAAGGAGTGACTGTTGATGGGTACATAGTTTTTTGGGGGGTGATGAAAACATTCTAGAATCAGTGGTGATGTTTGCACAACTCACTGAACGTACTAAAAGTCATCGAGTTGCATGCTTTAAAAGAGTGACCTTAATGGTATGTGAATCATTTCTCGATAAAGCTGTTGTTTTTAGAAAGGAGCCTGACTCACGGGGTGGTCTCTTCATAAATCGTAAGCTGCTATTATTATTACTGATGTGCCAGTCACAACTGTTATTAAAATCTTTTATAATAGTTTAACGTTTTACCTCTTCTGTCATGCCTCCCAAACCCGGACGTGAATTACATTTGAAACGGGAACCATGGGTGAGATATCCTTGTGTGTTCTACCTTAGCTAGCCCGGGCTTTGCATGCAGTAGGGGACACTGCCTATTTGTTTTGATTGTACATGAGTCGTTCTCATGGAAATTGCTCGTTGGAAATAAGCCCAACGGGGCTTGCGTGTTCAGTAACATCGCTGCGATCGCTGTATCCAGCGTGCGTGAGGTGGGATATTACTTTTACCCATGGGCTCCCCCAGGAAAGGACTGAAATTAGATTTCATGCCAACCGCGGTTCTAACTTATGACTGACAGCCTGATATTGAGACCAGAAGTCTTTTTTTTCCCACGAAAATTCAATTAGCAGTTGAACATGGAACCGGGTCCGGAAAATTCACATATTCTAATCGTTGCCTTATTACAGGTAGTCAAAATCCATGCGCCACTCTCTGAATTGCCCGGGAGTCGTAAGAAAGATCATACTAAGAACCACAGCAGGAGGCTGTGTTATTGCCTGATGCGCCACTGCTTTGGAGATTAAAAACTGAATTTTGAGAAAAACAAAAACTTATCTGGAGGAAATATAGGCCTCCTGAGTTTTCACTTTGAGAGCTAACAAAGTCAATTTAAAATTTTAATAGATTCCTCTTCGTTGCCGTTGAAGGAAAAACACCACGATTTTAAACTTTTAAGGAAGGCTGCCTGTATTCAAAGCAGCCACTCCATTTCTCTGGCTCTTTTTCCTTCTCGTGCTTCTCACGAGAGGCCTCACTTCCCTCTCACAACAGTGCTGGAGGGAAGCAAGAAGGCGTGAGGGTTGAGAGGCGCAGGGCTTGGGCCCACGGGTCCCAGCTCTGCCTCCTGCGTG
Organism: Acinonyx jubatus; assembly: GCF_027475565.1. Lineage (NCBI taxonomy): Eukaryota > Metazoa > Chordata > Mammalia > Carnivora > Felidae > Acinonyx > Acinonyx jubatus. The sequence continues at coordinate 79,767,994 of NC_069393.1, read as the reverse complement.
TCCTTGACAGTCAAGATCACGGCCAGAGATACAGCCGGGTGCAGATCCATTGGGTGGTCAACGCAATGAGCACAGCCCAGACAGAGTGCCATCAGGTGGCCCTCATCACCCCCCAACCATGCCTTTCTCTTCCGCTTTCCTCCGTTCATATACTCAACTCACTGCCCAAGAACTCGGCCTCACTCCCCACCATGGAGGCCGGTCCAGGATCCTCCTGTCTTTCCCTGGAAAAGGTACCCATGGTCTTCATTTTCCTGCCCCGACTCTGGCCGGGGATAAAAGCCCCAATTCCAGAGTCTGCTGGATTTAAATTCCATACTCCGAGATACTTCCAGCTCCAAGTTTACAACTAAATATCTATGACATTCAGCTTAAATTACACTCGCTTATCTAGCTCGGGGCCAGCAAGGGCTGTGAGAACATCAAAATTTTACATCTCACAAACCCTGAATCCTTGAGTTTTGTGTCCACTGTTGTTTCCAGCAACCTCTAGGGCTAAATGATTAATTATACTCAAGACAGCCCAAGGCAATTATTTAATTAAGCTGCATTACAGGCTGCGAGTTGTTTGGAGCAAAGGGAAAGCCTTCACCCCAGTTTCTCAACGTCTGGCCCTTGGATGACTTAAAAGATAAAAGGAGATATGAGAACATTTTTATGACTAAGTAGACAATTTCTAAAATTTTTCCATAAAGTAGAAAAACTTTTTCAGTAATTTGTTTCTCGTGATTAGAACTTGGTGACATGTTTTACTGTGAGGGTTCAGCTCATTTAAATCTAACGCAAAATAGAAGACGTTGGTGTATGAAGTGAAATGTTGGGATCATCTTCGTTTTGGGGCAAGAAAGTCAGTATTTTAGCAAATCTGTGCTTTCCCTTCAAGTGTGTTTGTTTTCTGCATTCCCTTGGCCTATTTTTTTTTTAAGTACTCTGTCTTAATTTAGGTTCTTTAAAGTCAACTTTAACAAACAAAAATCCCCCATTACCCGTTCCAAACTTCAAAACCTAAGTTTTGTTTCACGAAGAACTTTTTAAGAAGAGAGATACAAGCTGCCCCAACAGAGAGGATGGCCAAAGTCTTATCTGTACGGTCTACTGGAGACACGTGAAGACATTAATTGGGGCACAAGCATCCAGACATGAACTTGCTCTTTCCCACTGCCCATAACTTCATTCCATTGGACTGGTAGAGTAAACCAGTTGAATAATAATGAACTGAGTAGAGTGTATTTGTTCACCAGTTGTGTTCAACATAGGTATGTGACTCAGACCTCTTCCTTCCATCCTATGTGAGTACTGAAATACTGTCATTCTATTCAACTCGAAGAGTGACTATTCACCCATAAATGGGCCATCCATAAGCATAAGATGGCACTTGCTTTAACAGCGCATGTGCTAAAATTTTGAAACGAGAAGCACAGCACGAACGAAGAGCCGAAATAAGCAGTAATGAATGACATAGGAACATGTTCTAAGGTCCCTCTTGTGGAAACAGGCTCAGGTTTTCTGGAGAAGAGGAATGGAGCAATGCGCTTTTTCAACTCTTTCTTCAGCACTGAGGCGTCCTTGAGTTGAGGCAGTGTGAACCGTGTGTTAGAACTACTGCCTGAAACCTGAGCCTGTGGACCTCATCCATAGTCCTGAATCTTCTGACGTGACCTGCAAAATATCGTAGACATGTGCCTGTGTGAATTTTTGCGAGAAGGGTATAAAAAGGTTCAGGTCTCCAAAAAGGTTAAGGCTCACTCTGTCAGACGTGTCTGTTTACAATGCGATAAATCTCACATGACGTGGTAGGCATTTCTCTAGCGGAGAGGTTGTGGTTACCTTGCTAAATAATGGAAGTCTCTAGAAGCTTCCATTATTGCGTGGGAAGAGTCTTAAAGCTGCCAATTTACTATTACTCAAATTGCCATTTCTCCAAAGAAAATCCTTCTTTCAACACCAAGAAGAGCCTTTTAAATTACTTTATCGTCCCACACTGGAAAAGAGAGAAACAGAAACCATCATGTAGGGCAGTGTTCCCCTAACACCTGAAGGAAGCTGACTGCCTTAGGCTAGCGCTGCTCATTTCTGGAAAGCGGAACATTGCCTCGGCTCTGTCGTGCTCCAGAAGGGCAGACGCGCATCGTGGTCCCTGGCATGATGCCACCTTCTCTCTCTGCAAGGCAGAGAATGTGTAACAAAGTTGTCTGTTTTTTAAAAGAATTTATACCTTTATTCCCAGATCGAAAAGTTACTTCAAAGTTCCTTTGTATTGAAGTATTGAAGTTACTTCAGTAATTAAGGAGTTACTGTCATTCGCAGAAGTGTATTTATCATATTAATGCTATATTTCCTATCAGGGAGTCACGGATGGCCAGTGTGTGGGCAAATGTGTTATCAAAGCACAGGACCTTCCGGAAATTGTCAGTCTTTGGAATAACACGTTAATAGAAAGAAGCCTAAACCGCAGACCTGCCCTTGTTAATAACAAAGAGGACAGCTACCATTTAAGCACTGATCTATGGCGTCCACAGGACTAAAAGTTTCCATTAGATGACATAGCAGCCCAGAGAAATAGGTATTACTATCCCATTTGCCAGGTAAGGAAACCAAGGTCAAAGAGGTCAAGTTCACACTATAAGTAAGTAGCAGAGCTGGACCTTAGGCCCAGACTGCCAGACCCCTAAGGCCGCCTTGTCAACCTCAGGCCCAGGATGTTTCCCAGCAGTCCTCTCTCCTATAAAGAGAGATCCACCTTTAGCCAAGTCACAGACCTCAGCCTTCAGGAAGCAGTCCTAATGCTTTGTGCCCTTACACTGCTTCCTTTGTTGACACGTCTCCCACAAATAAGTAGAAGTGGGTGCTCAACCTTACATCAGAATCCTTTCAAATATTTAGGAAACGTAGTGGACCAGACTGAATAATTCACATGCAGGAATTTGCCTTTAAAGAAAAAGATTTCCCTCCCGAATCACACCTGCTAATTCAGATAGAGTTATTTTCCAAGGCAGAGGAAACATCGTTTCTCTCAACTCTTTTTGCCAGTAAAAAAAAAAAAAATTGTAAATTGAAATTAAAAAAGAAAATAGAGAGAGGCTAAATGCAGTCTATTCTTTACCATGAAATATTTGAAACAAAAAAATTTCCCAGATTGTTTTCAAAACATTTGCAAGAAGAAAATCCATGCAAACATGTTGCGCAGAAATAGCCTTAAAACCCGAGGATATAAATAAATTGGCCTTTTCCTGCCATTCCTTCCCTTGTTAAGAACAGGGCCTTGGCCGTAGACAAGAAGCTACCTTTAAAAATTATATACTTTTTTCCTTCTTTCTTTTTCAACAGGGGACTTATTACATTTGAAAATAACACGTATCTCTTGGAACCAATGAAAAATGAAACCAATGAATACAAGCTCTTCCCGGTGGAGAACCTGAGAGGCACCTGGGGGTCCTGCGGATCACATCACGGCACGTCTGCCCCGGCTGCAGAGACCAGGCTCCCGCCGCCCTCCCAGATGTGGGCAAGAAGGGTAGGGGAAACCAAGGCCGTGCTCCTGGGGGCGTGGGGACTCCAGCTGGGGGCACCCAGGGCGAGGGCATCTGGAGGACTTTTGCTGTCTGGGTGTTGTGTCTGCGGGATGGAGTTACCCGCTTTATCTGGAGCGGTTGCCATCACCTGTGCAGAGCGAACCCAGATGCTGAAACCTCCATCGTTGTTTTGCAAATGTCAGTCTTGGTGTCATTAACCTATGATAAAGTCGGGCTCAGAGGCCGACAAAATCACCCTTCGTTACGTGTCTGAACCTACGGGGGCACGGACCCATGGTCGCACCCCCACCGTTGCACCCGCCTCCGTAAACAAGGCAAGAACAGGCCCTCACCTGCCCTTGGCCAGCAGTTCTGCTGCTACAGGAGAAAGACAATTTGGAGGTTTCTTCATCCACCAGTCTGTTTACAAATAGGGTCTTCATTGTGATTTGCGTACCATTCCCAGTCTTTGCCTGCGTGCCCGTGCAGAGGTGACCAGAGTCCTGGCCACGCAGGGCTGCTGAGGAGCCTTGCTTAGCCCGGTCCGTGATGCCAATGCCTGGCCTTCCTTCCCAAGACCGTCCAAGCTCTCTGTGTTTTCTGGCCACCTGCTCCTGGGCCTGCTCATCAAAGGTCTCTCCTTCTTCTACAGAAATGGAAAGAGTCGTTGCCTGATGGAGTCTGGGCCGCTAACCTCCCTCCCCACTAAGTGGACAGAAACACAGAGGCCTCAACAGCCCGTGGGCAATGCCACGAAACCTCCACCCCAAATGACTGCCTGACCCTTTTACGTCCAGCATCATGTGGGCCCCACGAGCCAGAGCGGACGCTCTTTTTTTTTTTTAAACATGCACAAATTTATTCATTTTTTACTGGGGTGTCATTTTTTTTAATGTTTATTTTTTGAGAGAGACAGAGTGTGAGTAGGGAAGGGGCAGAGAGAGAGAGGGAGACACAGCATCCGAACCAGGCTCCTGGCTCTGAGCCATCAGCACAGAGCCCGACGCGGGGCTCAAACTCGTGAACCACGAGATCATGACCTGAGCTGAAGTCAGATGCTTAACTGACTGAGCCACCCAGGCACCCCGCGAACTCTCTTAAAAAAGGAGGAGGGTAGCCACATTTGGCTGGGGCCCTGCCTTTCAATGAGCACAACCAGATAGGAAGTTGTCAACAACTTCCTGATTTTTCATCTCTGGCTTTCCTGTCCCCCTTTTGACAAGAAATCAGGAATTCATAAATATGATGTCAAATGTGTGATAATTAGATGGCCCAGGGACATGTTCTTCAGGGTCCCACTTAACAGACAGCACATTTTGTCTTTCCTGACTTTGAATGTTACACTGCTTAGCATTCAACATTCCACACATATCATTCCCCTTCGTTCATTCCCAGTCATTTGTCTGAGTTCCACCAGTAAACATTATCCTAAACGATTTCTTCTCCTTCGTAAAATATCCCTCGCAGCTGTGACTAGAGAGTGTTCCCCTCGCCTTCATTTTGATGTCGTTGATTCTCTCCATCCTGGTCTTCTGCCCGTGTGACCCTAACATCCTCTATTTCTTAATATGCTTACGAGATTTTAGGGGCACTGTGGTGGCTCAGTTGGTGAAGCGTCTGACTTTGGCTCAGATCATGATCTCACGGTTCGTGGGTTCGAGCCTCAAGTTGGGCTCCGTGCTAACAGTGTGGAGCCCGGAGCCTGCTTCGGATTCTGTGTCTCCCTCTCTCTCTGCACCTCTCTCTCTCTCTCTGTCTCTCTCTCAAAAATAAGCAAACATTAAAAAAAATTTTTAATATGCTTACAAGATTTTCTTTCTTTTAATGTTTATTTATTTTTAAATTTTTTTTAATGTTTTTATTTATTTTTGAGACAGAGGGAGACAGAGCATGAGCAGGGGGGGGGGGTGGTAGAGAGAGAGAGGGAGACCCAGAATCCAAAGCAGGCTCCAGGCTCTGAGCTGTCAGCACAGAGCCCGACACAGGGCTCGAACTTGGGAACGGCGAGATCGTGACCTAGGCTGAAGTCGGACGCTTAACCGACTGAGCCTCCCGGGAGCTCCTGTTCACAAGATTTTCTATGACAGGTGCTTGCCACTCTTCTTCCTTCTCTTGTGCATCACGCAGAAGGGTAAGAACCCCCGTCTGGGACTGTGGCCCACCTTGACACTGAGACTCAGTGGTGGAGACTGAACGTCCCCCCCCCGCAGGGAGCAAAGCTTGAAAAATCCGCCCCCCTACACACACCTGCCTACGGCAGTTCCAGGGAGTTTTCATCCTGCTTTTTTGCATCCCCCCCCCCCCCCACCCGCACGGTAGAGTGACAAATTTAAGAGCTGGAGTCACTAAGTCTGGCCTCTGTGGTCCCCAGGGCACGTTTCTTTCACTCTTGCGACACTCTTGCCTTCCATTCCAGACCTCAGAGAGGAGGTGATGCATCGGTAGCTCTTCCAGTCGTAAACAAGTAGAACATTTGCATTTGGCTTTGGAGGTGCTTTGCTTTGAGACCCCGGCACCCGTGCTGCGAGATTTACAACCTGACGGCGTCAATGACACTCAAGTACGTTTGCCATTTCGTGCGGAAGTACGACCTGGGTCTCCGCCCGCCAGCCACATTTTCACTCTTTAAACTCAGGGCTCTCTCGACCTGCGATTGGCACCGTAATCTCCAGTCCTTCTGGCTTCAGGAGGAAGGCAGAAAACCAGACCAGCAGCGCCGTTTTGTTAACAATGCATATTGGGGTGTAAGTGGACCTTTAAATTGAAAAGCGAAGGCTCCGTCCTCAACGTTTTGCTCTAGAAGTCGCTGCGATTGTTTTCACGGAAGAGAAAATGTCTGTGACTTCAAGTCCATCTACATAATGAAAATGAGACAAAAACGTCATTTTCAAAGAAGGGGAATCCTTGGGAACTGGAACGGCGGGCGAGATGGTCTGGGACGGCCTCTCGGGTAAATACAAAAGGGGCACATTCGAGTCACGTGCCGCTCACCTGCCTCACTTACAGCCGCCTTCTTTTATGCTCCACAAAATCAGTGTCACTGCGGCTTGCTCCTCTTGTGTATGCACTACGGTGACCGCCCTCGGCTTCGCCCAGCATTTTCTGGTGACTGTTGCAAAGATTGGTTTGCAGGCTGAGATTTTTCTGCAGATACGTGCGTTTTCCTGCCCGGAGCAGCAGGAATAAATCAGCGCTCAGGGTTTGCACTGGCTATACTGTGAGCCTGAGGTATTGTTTGTCATTTTTACAAGGCTCTACATTCGGTGTTAGTGAGGACCCAGGTTGCTCCTGGCAGGGCGCCTGCCGTCTCCAGCTTCGCAGTCAGATCGCGCCCCCGCAACCCGCGGAGCCCCTGCCGCTCGGCTGTCCTGTAGACTCACCGCCCTCCTTCCCTGCCCATCAACCAGCCATTCGAGAATGCAAGCTCATTTGAACACCGGCCTGAGCAAGCTATAGGCGAAGGCTTGGTAAATCTGCTACAGGAGGAAAAGCACATAATACGGCCCAAAGGCACATGTAAATTGTGTTTGAATTATCCTCTCTTTGGGGATTATCTGTGCTGAGGTTCCCCTCTGTTAGTGTGGGTAATTATGAGTCAGATGCAAAAGGCGATAGTTCCTCTGGCAAACAGTGTTTGCTCAGGCTGCTGAGCTGGTCGGGGAGACCCTGCCGTGTTTCCTCAAACGTAGCCATTCGGGGGCGCCCGGGGGGCTCCGTCGGTTGAGCGTCCGACTTCGGCTCAGGTCACGACCTCGGGGTTGGTGGGTTCGAGCCCCGCGTCGGGCTCTGTGCTGACAGCTCAGGGCCTGGAGCCTGCCTCAGACTCTGTGTCTCCCTCTCTCTCTGCCCCTCCCCTGCTCACGCTCTTTCTCTCGCTCAAAAATAAATAAACATTAAAAAAAGAAAAAGAAAAAAGTAGCCATTCGGAAACGGGCCAGGGCTACCGCTTTTGATTTCTAGACAGCCTCTCCTATTGGTTTGGTAGAAGACACAGTTGCGGTGGTGACAGGAGTGGCAATAATCCTACCCGTCCTCCGCAGAGCCTAAGGATAGTGGAGTATCCGGAAGTGGCCAGAACCACGTGACCTCATTGATTGCAGCAGGCGTAACGTAATTCCTCTCTGACATAACCATCTGCATATCCATCCCTCCCTTGGTCGTTCGTTCGTAGATCTTGCTGGTAGGTAACGGAGGCAGTTCCACAGCTGCTTCTTTGGCCCTGAGTCCTGAGCATCCATCAGTGTGAGCCGAACCCCCAGAATCTCCAGGTGTGGATTCCTATTAAGACCCAAATCGATGAAGACCCTGGATAAATACATAACAGATCTCGCTGGTGCCACTGGCGTTTTGAACTCAACTCCACTTGTCCCGTTAACATTCAGTTCACCGGACTGAGCCCGTTCTTCTTGCTTCTCGCTTCTTCGGCTGGTCGTTTCTGCAGCCCGCGTCCTGGCTGGGCCCCGGAGGCTGTCCCCCCACGCTGCCCGTGTGCTTCACCCCCACGCAAGTCACTGCCAGGATGCAGGAGAAGACCTCACACAGCGGGAACCAGGGCTCAGCTTCTAAATACTCACAAAGTGACCTCGGAGTCAAGGCAAGAGCCTCGCGCGAGCCAACAATGACCCTTCTCTACTCAGAGGCAGATACACCAAACTTTTGATCTGTTTAATTTGCCGATCTTGCCACCCTTGGAGACACTGGCCCGGGCTCCGTTGTTACTGTCTCTTGGTGGTGGTTTTAGCCCAGTCAGCTGGAGGCCGTTCTCTGATCTCCATGGTTGCTGTCCCAGCGGTCGCCAGCCATCACCTGCACTCCTGGCTTCCACCATCGTCTTCCAATAATCCGTTCTCCCAGCAGCCAGAGTGATATTTTTAGAACCTCACATGCAGGGACTCCCTGTTGCTCTCAGGTCACCTTCAGCCTCCTTGCCGTGGCCCCTGCCCCATGCACGTCTCATCCGCAACCCTCCCTCCGCTCTAGACTATAGAGCCGTCCTGCCTGTTGCTCTAACACCGCCTGATCTCCCAGCCTCAGGACTTCTGCTGTTGCTGTTCCATCTGTCTGAACACTGTTCCTCCACACATACCTACTTCTCTTCCTTAGGTCGCAGCCGCTTTAGTCGCACGCCCCCATCTTTAACCTCATGGCAACAGCACCTTCCACAGACTCAGCTGTATTTTTGCTAACTTTTTATTGTCACCCCATCCCCCGGCCCCTCCTGGGACGTGAGCCTCGTGAGCACTTTAACTTAGGTTGTTTGTCCGTCCCCGTATCCCCAGCACCTAACATCACGCCGAACACAGAGCTGCAGTAAATACTTGTGGGGCGAGTAATGATACACAAATAGTCTGGCCCCTATGGGGAAGGAGGTTCGATGAGAGTTTATCGAAACCCTAATCTCAGCTTGTTTTTCTGACTTGGGTTGGGTTAAGTCCCCAGGGCCAAAGTTCTTGCTGTAGCATGTTGGGGGATATTCTGTCTCCGGGAACTTGGCTGTGACAACTTCAAGAGGCCCAGGAACTGGTTCCCTCTTGAGCAAGACTCCGAGAACGCCTCGGTCTCCACCTTGGAACCGAGACTGTTGGGCCACGTTCAGGGGCTTATTATGTTCCTGTCTGTTTGGGGAAGGGCTTTTGTTTATAACCCCGAGAGTGAAAATTCAATCAAGCAACCAGTTTCAAATGTTGCTCTGCATATCAAAAATTTTACATACGATTTTTTTTTTTTTTTTAAACTGGACGGCCCAGATAGGTCAAAATCATGCGGAGGTAATTTAAGCCTCTCTGTGTGCCGCTGACGGAGGAATGAATGTTCGCGGCCATGAGCCGGCCCCTCCCCCATGGCTTTTTATTATTATGTGGTTAGGCTTCTCTCTGAGCTTGCAATTCTCTGAATTCATGAGAAAATCTGGACTCCTCTGAAAACTGCAGAGACAGGAAAATTGCGTTCATGTGTTTGTTTTCATTATCTGGAATTGTGTATTTTCTAAATGATGATCCAAGGCCACTTGGAAAAATCCCCTGGTCATTCATTTCACCCCTTCGTGGTCTGAAAGGTGTAAGTGCCTGAACAACCAAGGCCCTTCCTGCGAGTTTTTCAACAGGAGATTAATTCATTTCTTCTGTGATAGAGCTGTATTTTCTCCTGGAGGATTCGCTGAATCTGTTCATGATTAATCGCAGAGTCGTGGGAGAAAAGGAGACTTCTGCGTCTTTCACACCGCGATAAGGGAAAAGGGCCAGATCTTCACCCCTTCCAAAGGTGTCGCATTTGGGGTACACGAGCGGGTACAGCCGGGGCTAATCTTTTCTCCCGTCTGAGTCCACAGCTATCACCATAAAGCCTGCCTGTAACACATGGTCATGAAGCTTGACTTCTTTTCTCATAACGTGGTAAAAATATGAGAAATGATACCTTTTCCCTCTTCCATAAGGTTTCCAGATTTCTTGAGGGATACCTAAATTCATGAATCAGCACAGCTGGGCGGCGAGCAGGAACACTGCTATGATACAAACATTTTTCTTGTAAAAATCCTGTTTTGAAGATCCCGGACTGATGGGGATTTGTTTTATAAAAGATGTTTCCCTCGGGCTTATGTGACTGGAAAGCTGATTCAAAGCATGCCTTGGTCATTTGTGCCGTTGTCTGAAAGCATGGTCAGAGCACAAGAGCTTTAACTGGGCAGCAAGATCGTTAACGCAGACACCAGCCCGTCCGTCGCGGGGACCAAACCCAGCTCGACCCCCGTTTCCTCCAACTGCCTTTCATTGCAGAAGCAGAAGGCTTTGTTTTTTTTGTTTTTCATGTGTGCTTTTGAGACCACCCTCCAGGAATTGCTCTTTTTCTCCTAAAAGTGCCTTTGGGATTCTCCCAGTAATTCATGGAAGAGTGCAAATGTTTTTTGAGGAAGCTTGATTAAAATGTAACCCACTTCAGAGGCTGCCTTCACTAGTCATACGTCTGCCATTGCCCTCTCCTCCGTGCCTGCCCCTTGGTGCACAGTCTCTCTATTCCTCTCCGCTCCTTCACCCTCCCCAAACCCCCTTCTCCAGGGCCTGGAGTTCAGTCTTTCCGTTCTTCCTTTCTTGACACTGTTTCTTGCTACTCTTGATCCTTTCTGGTTTTACCCTTAGCACCTCCTTCTTGCCCGACTCTGTTCCAGCCTGGCCGTCCCCCATTGTCCGGACCACTCGTCCTTTGCTTCTAACTAGATTTTCGCATGATCGGCCCCGAGGAGTAAGCTGCCCGAAACGGGCTATTCAGTGTTGCCCCCAAAAGTAGGCCATAGAGGGGAAGGCGACACACATGAGACACTGGATGGCATCGTCTTCTGTAGTGATCTTCACATGTGCCGCAGGTGGCTCAGAATGAATGGCCATCGGCTGGCTGGGGTTCCGGAGAGTTGCTTTGGTCTGACTCGTCTACGTGCATGTTTCGTGTAATAACGTTCTTGACTCGTTCTCGTCCTGCCGCCATCAATGAGTCAGAGGGCAGGCGGGATTCCTCTTGAAGGATTTCCCGGATGGAAATGGAAGCCGGTCACCCACGTGGGGAAGGTTTTCCAGAGGTTGTCGGGGTTGGAGGTGAACTTCAGAGGGGACAGGGGTAGGGCCGGTGGCGGTGGTGAGGAGTCTCTCGCCTCAGTTAAAGGGTGTGGGTCCAGAGATACAGGCAGTGTTCTGGAAGCCGCGGAGAGGTGTTATGGGAAATTAAAGTCCGTGTTTACTTTTGGCAGCATAAAAGAGAGACCCTCAAGATGACCAAGTACGTAGAGCTGGTTATTGTCGCGGACAACCGAGAGGTAAGAGCTTTATAAAACTTCTCGGTACAGTTGGTTAAAAACAGAAATAGGGAGAAGAAAATATTGAGCAAGTTATCCCTCGCCCTGATTAACCTCATTCTCTATGAGCCCTTAAAAGCATTGGAAACAACCCGTTGAAGCGGTTTCCTAGTATTACAATGTATGAAATATTACAAATGCACCTGATAATCCAAAATAATTACAAAGGCTGCAGTAAAGGCAGGACTGCCCTGTGGCTAAGGTCCCCAAACAGAAGTATTCGGGGGAAATGGCAGATGGCTTAAGAAGGTACTCTACAGCATTTGGGGGGAAAGTTGGGTTTAAAAATGTCCGACGCATCCCAAACCGAAATGAATTAACGAATGCAGGCTGCAGGGACACGGCAGAAAAACTGACGTGTGCTTCGGTGCTACGTTAGCTTTCTTCCTTTCGTTGGTTTCCGGTGAGCTGTTTTGAGATGATCTTCTCTGAATTCCTTCCTCACCTCTGCCACATGGTCTGGATGAGGTGACTTTTTCTCGTGAACTCACTCGACACCTACGAATGAAACAGGCTCGACCGTTTCTCAGAAAACTGTTCCCGTTCAGGAAGGTCAGATTTGAGGGGAGAAGGGGACCTCATTAACTTTTCTCCCTCCTCCTCTGCCTTGTTTGACTGGTGGCCGTGAGCTTCTATTCCTTTTACTGTTTCTTTTTTAAAAACAAATATAAAGGAAATTTCTGAGGATGTTAAAATCAAGTTGATGATATGAAAAATGGCTTTGGACTGCCTTCTTGCTGTCTGTTCTCTCCGCCAAAACATGTCACAGCCTCCACCATTTGTGAGGCTAGAAAAATCGCAGAAGTGGCTGTCTCCTGAGCGCTTGGCTTGGGCAAATTTCAGGGAGTTTCAGAAAGTCCCCAGACAGGGAAATTTACTCATCAGGACAGGAACTCATTTCACCGTAAACTGGGGAGGGCCCCGGGTGGTGTGTGAAGCCCAAGACTTCACATTTCCAGGAGCTGGGAAGATGAGATTCGATGGATATTCTTGCCGTTATTAATGCTGACATTTAAAATTATTAAGTTTCAGAGGCAAGGAAAAGATCTGGAAAAAGTTAAGCAGCGATTAATAGAGATCGCTAATCACGTTGACAAGGTAAGTTCTTCTTGGGGTAATTAAATCACTCAAATCACGTAAATGTTTAGAAACGAGCTGCAGGGAATGAAGCACACCTCGTCTGACTTGGCAGTGAGATCGGTTCTGCCTCTGGTCCTGGGCTGGAACTCGGACTTCCCCTTCCTCTGAGCACAGAATTCCCGGGCCTGGAATGGCTACAGGAGATGCACGCTGTCTGGACCGCGGTGGCCTGGGGCTACATCTCCCTCCAGACTCCCTTCTGGCCAGAGACCCAGCGTGAGGGGAACCCTCCTCCATCAGAGCTGGAAAACCTGTAGGACGCATCCGACCCTCTGGGGAACTCCTAAGTGCGTCTCCTCCCAGGTCTCCCCGAGTTGCTCCCCAGTGCCCCCCCCCCCCCCCCCCCCCCCCCCCCGCCGAGGGCAGGCTGTCATTTATAATGGACACGCGGGCTCCAAGGTCCGGAGACACGGCCATTGGCTTTTGGTTCATTCGGCTGTTGGAATATCTCCCCTCCCCCCCCCCATTCAAAGAGGTTGGGAGCTTTGGCAACCAACCTTGGCAAAGGTGGTTCAGACCTAGAGGAGACCCCAGAAGCCTGGTCTAATCCCGGGAGCGTGTGCTCAGCAACACTCCCTACACTACCTGTCCACAAGCAGAGGGCGAAGCTGTGTGAGCACCTGCCCTTCTCCACGCACCCCGCGGAACAGAGCCATCAAGCTGTCTGGTGCTGGCTCTCGGTCTAAAACGGCTTCTCACACCCGCCTGCACGTTGGAGTTGCCTGGAAGCTTCCAAAGGCACCGCTGCCCGGGCACCTTGGCAACTGGGGAGCTGTTAATAACTTGCACCGGTAATCAGAGAACAACATACCTCGGAAAAGACCTGACGGACTGCATGGAATTTGCCAGCCTGGCTGTTCTTGTGTTTCTGGCCGAGAGAGAGTTCAATTGCTGAGCACCCGTAGGCGGGCCGCCCCCAGCAGACCCCGAGGCCCCTGCTGGGGGTCCGCGGGCTCCTCCAGATGCTCTGTGCCTCCGAACCTGCTCACTGAGGAGCCCTGGGCTCTGGCCAGTGTTCCAAGGTTCAGTTTTGCATTGCTGCAAGTGACAGCATCTCGGCCCCAAAACGACGACCGCTCCAGGGGCAACTTCATGTTAACAGCTGTCCGGCCGGCTGCGTTGGCCTGAAGGGAAGGGGGAGAACGACAGCCCTGGCCGAAAGACCAGGCAGTGATTTAGTGCAAAGGTGACCTTCTGAAACCTCCAGGCCACTCCCCCCACCCCACACCCCCCACCCCCGTAAGTAAAACACAGGAGGCGGGTCTGATGCTCAGAGGCGAGAGCGAGGCCTGGGCGCTGGAGCCGAGGGATGTTCCCCAGGTCCTGATCCCGCAGGGCAGGGCAGGGCAGAGCCCTGACGCGTGTGATCGCCCACGCTTGGCCTCTTTAACCTCTCACCTCCAGTCTGTCCCACGTCTTCTCAAGAAGTTAGCACCAGCCGCAGGTCCGTTAGCGCTGACCCTCTGTGACCTACTTCTGGAAGGGCTGGTCTTCCGTGCGTTTCATTTCTGCAGGTACCTCCCCTCTCACGGGAGTCTTTGTTCCCCCTCTCCCGAGCCGGTTGCCTGAAGGATGCGAGTTCTCGTGTCGGACCCCGCAGGGGCTTCCCTTTAATTCCACCCATTTTTTTCAGATCCGTTTCTTCCAGAAAGCCTCCCTCGAGCCCTCAAGCACAGCCCCCTCTGAATCCCTGGTTTCTGCCCTCTCTTGGGAGTTCAGTCTGTTGGAGTGAACTGTCCTAATGGCCAGGAGTCCCCAGCCTTGAGCCTCTTGCTGACCTCTGAGCAAGGGCAAGGGGACTCTCGTCCTTGTTCTTGGTGCCCCTGCTGAGCCCGGCACTCAGCAGGAGCCGAGCAAATCCTTGTCGCCGCTGCGTTCGTGGGCGACTCGATGCCACCGCTCTTGGATCGTGTCCACCCCCATCCTGGGCTGCGTGGGCCAGGCAGACAGCCGCCAGGCCCCCGTCGAGCGTCTCCCCAGGCCTGCAGTCAGAGTGGGTCATCTTGGAAGGGAGCCTGAGCACTCGCACAGAAGTGGCCGTGCTACATAGCGGTTTAAATCTGGGCGCCAGGCCCACTCTGCTCGTGTCCACATCCCGGCCACGCCAGTCGTGCCTCGAGCCTTCAGGTCGCGGTGTCTCTGAGTGTAAAACGGGGTTAATGCTAACTCTTGGTTCATGGAGCTGTCGTGAGCACTAAGAGAGCCGCGGCGTGGAAAGTCCTGAGTGCTGCGCCGAGGACGTAGTAAGTGCTCGCTGAGTGTCCGCTGTGGTTACGGGTATCAGCCATCAGCAGCCTGGGAAGAACGCTCCCAGCAGGCAGGATTGTGTATGATGACTCAGGAGGAGTAGCACGCATGACACTTGCTCAGTGACGCCGATTTGGAGAGGAAGGACCGTGTGTGATATGCTGATGTGTGAAGTCTGTGGTAAGGATGTGACCCGAGAGAGCCAGCAGAAATGGTAACCCGTCATGGTACGAAAAGCTCCTTGGTTGGCCAGCACCAACGTCAGCTCTGAGAAACAATGACACGTAGTCCCATACAAACCTTAGTGTCCCTTCCATACAGCCCTCACCGGAGGCAAACACAGTGTCCCCTTCACAGGTGACAACCCTGAAGCCCACACAGGGCATTGGCTCTGAGGTTGTCGCATAGCAAGGCGGTGTGGGCATCGGCACTGGACTTCTTACCCATCTGCCTCCTGATCACTGTTACCTTTGTGCCTGACACAGTGGGAAGTGTGGTCCCTCTGTCAAAAGGCAGCAGCCAAGACGCATGCCGTCAGGATTCCAGAGGAGTCCGGGAACTTCGTTCAGCCCAGGAAGCCTGGGCTGGGAGCTTACGAGTGGATACCACAGACAAGACCAAGCAATGCTTTTTTTTCCCCTCTCTCTCTAATTACTTTAAGTTCTAATTAGTTCCTTTAATGAACTATTGGTTAATTGCAGTATTGGTTTCAGGAGTAGATTTCAGTGGTTCATCATTTACATACAACACCCAGGGCTCATCACAAGTGGCCTCCTTCCTGCCCATCCCCCACCCAGCCCATCCCCCACCCACCTCCCTCCATCCACCCTCAGTGTGTTCTCTGTCGTTCAGAGTCTCTTATGGTTTCTTTCCCTCTCTCTTTTTTTCTTCCCTCCCATATGTTCATCTGTTTTGTTTCTTAAATTCCACATATCACAGACCGAGCAATTCTTGATTAAAAACAAGCTGTTGGGCAGCATTTGGGTCGAAGCATTGTCTCATGAACTTATTAATGTAATGCCCATAATTGTCATCTGCTTGAAACCCAGTTGACGTTCTGCGATGTAGCTTGTGTCCCAGTCATACCCTTGTGCTCACCAGATGACCGCGGGGAGATGAGCAGGGGAAACGGCGAGCCTGCCCTCAGCGGGTTCAGCACCAGGGTCAGAGGCCCACACTTGGGGAGCTGATTGCCCTCTGGCTCACCACATTGGAATGGGGCTTAACCATCAAATGCGGAGCTTCTGTGACTTGTGTTACTTGTTGGCCCGGATCCTGGTAGAGGAAAAATGGGACGAGCTCACACCTGGAGCTTAACTTTGGCTGCTGTCATCAGTCACCTGTTTCTGCCTGGTTACCGGGCGTCTCAGAAAATGAGGACCTTCCCATTGTGTACCACCTCACCCCTCATGGGCGTTGGAAGATTTTACAGCCAGCCAGGTGATCCCGTGTCCTCACCCCCCGGGTCCTGGGCACAGAGCCACCTCCTTAGCATAACGCACTTAGGGGGCAGGAAAGTAGTTGGGGGCGACACGGAGTTCTTCCCTCTGCCCTGACCACTCATCTCGCCCTGGATAAAACTATCCCTTAGCCATTAGAAGAATTGCTCATCCTACCTCTGACCCAGGATGATCTGCTTGTGGAGGGAGGGCTATAGGTTGAAGTCAGGGATGTGTACAGACGAGAGACAGAATAGCAATGACAATACTTGCCTTGGGCAGGGTACCCGAGACTTTCTATCACAAGGCTGTAAAAGAGGAACTTCCTTTAGAAGATCTTTCCTGTGACACCTCTGGTGAGCTAACTTCTGGCTGTGAGGAGAATGGTCAACGAAGTTCCCGAAGAAGGGTTCTGCTTATCCCTTTATTATTCCGAAAGATATTGATTTGTTCATTTGATTAGAACCTTCTAGGTTGGCTACAAGTGACAGAATGTGATCGTGTCAGCCAAGTCTGAGTCTTTGCGGAAAAATTAATACAGATGCATTTTCAGCAACTCGTAGGTAGAACGTTTTGCTTAAAAGGAACAAATTATTGTCCTTGGCAGTGTCTGAAAAAGCCTAATTCCCTCATTGTTTTTCTTGCCATATTTATTAACTGGCTGTCTTTAGGCATAATGTGACTATGTTAGCAATAGTAACACATCTATATGCACATTTTAAATCACCAGTGAACTGTGTGGAACGTGTGCTTCCATACCAATAAGGGCAGACGTCAGAAAGCCTATTAACTTTGGCATCTAACTGGCCAACCACATTGGAAACCCAGTTAACACATCACTTTGTATCAGACACTGCAAATATTTCTTAAATTCTAACGCCACAGGAACAAGGGAGCAGAGAGGGATTTTTCTCACCCGGGTCAGTGAGGTTCACAACATGCAAATATGTACTAGCCTTCATTTGAAGTTCTTATGAATGTGATCCCCAGAGGATGCCTGTCTCGGTCAGTTTTACAGACCACTGAACATTCGGATAGTGCTGGTGGGCGTCGAGGTATGGAATGACATCGACAAATGCTCGATTAGTCAGGACCCGTTCACAAGCCTCCACGAATTCCTGGACTGGAGAAAGATGAAGCTTCTACCTCGAAAATCACATGACAACGCCCAGCTTATCAGGTAGGGTGTTCGTGGCCTGTTCTTTGCCTGAAGAACGCATGACCTCAGCAGCCCCCTGTCCTGGCACTCACTGAAGCTGCACACCTCTCTACAGAGCTCACTGGCTTGTACAAGGGTGTTTCCCAGCCCACAGCAGTGGGGCACACGCCATCCTGACCAAACTGTGGGTCTGTTGGGAACGTCTCCCTTTGAACCCCCTAGGAAACCTATCCCTCCAAGAGACGTCTTATTTTCTTTTTCCATCACCTGGATGTTTTCCTCTATGCAAATTTCTCTAGTCTTTGTCTTGATATAAAATTGTCCCGAGTAGGCGATTAAAAAAAAAAAAAAAAAAAAGCTCATTTTCTTTCATTATTACTGAAAAATGTTTATGCAAGATGTGAGGACGATGTATTAGGATGATTATTGCCAGATGCCTGGAGAGAGGAAATGTTCATTCCTCCTCCTGTTTCTCTAGGACTCTGGTTTTCTAGATCAGAGGACCCCAGCGGTCTGCATTCTTTCGATCGCTGTGGACTGAGCATCCATCAGGAAGCCAGCACCCTTGAGGTGCTTTTAACATAACGGTGACCAGTACTGTAAGGCTCCCTGCTCTCAGGAGTCCCCAGTCCGTTGGGAGAAGGTGACAACGAACAAGGAAATTGCAGAGAGCGCTAAGTGTCACGGAGATAATAAAATGAGGGAAAACACAGCTATAATGTAACATACTATATTAGGAAGATATTCGGACACCTTTATATTTAAAGGGAAAAAAGTGTAATCATAAACTGAATTAGTAAGGAGTGCGTTTTTCCCAAAGTGACAAACTTTTTTTAAGACCCTTAAACCTTATTCTTACGTTCTCATGTAGCTCACTTCCCTGAATTGAAAGCTTCAGGGTCAGAGACACTTGTCTTAGGCAAATTGTATCTAGTTTCTTAAAAACTTATAGAAAGCTAAAAACCATTCTTACCCCGTCCTCACTTTAGAAAATGCCTGCATACAAACCGAGGCTGTTGGCATTCCCTGATAATTTACTTTGGCCATTTTCACGGGGTTGTTTGTTTTTTTTTTTTCCCCGCCTTGGATATTTGTGGTCGCCTCATATTTTATGCATTGATTAATCCTGAACTACTAAAAGTACATTTTAGATATTCTGAGTCAGAGTATTTTGGTTTGATTTTTTTTCACCAAACGGAGTCTGTCCAACTTGAACATCTGGAAATAAATTAGCCTCTTATATAACCTTATTATTTATATGCATATATAATGGTATCTGTTAAAATGGTCTATATGGATGTAAATACAAAACCTGTAACCCCAACTGCTGTACATATGAGTATGAAGGACAGACGGATGGACAGATGGATGGATAGATATATGCATACATACACAGATGAGGTTTTATATATACTTACTCCCTTTTGTCCAGTTGAATGCTGTCAAAATAACTAACTTTTCAAACAGTATGTGTATGCCTACATATGTACATGGCCAAGATAACATGAGTAAGTCATTTAAAGATTTAAAAGAGATTCCCTTAAAGAAGATTCAACAAATACAAACAATGTGGGGTTTTTTTTTTAATTTTTTAATGTTTATTTATTTTTGAGAGACAGAGTGTGAGTGGCGGAGGGACAGAGGGAGAGACCCAGAATCCCAAGCAGGCTCCAGGCTCTGAGCTGTCAGCACAGAGCCCAACGCGGGGCTTGAACCCACAAACCGCAAGATCACGACCTGAGCCAAAGTCGGACGCTTAATCGGCTGAGCCGCCCAGGTGCCCCACAATGCCATTTCTCTCTAACAGATGGGAATGACCTTGGACACTTAACTGACTGAGCCACGCAGACACCCCTGACAAATACAAACAATGTTTAATTTGTAACGCAAGAGGGTCGAATGAATAACGCTTGCATGAAACAAGCCTTGATGTCATTGGACTCACTGATCAGGTTAAGAATCCACGGGGCGGGGGGGGGGGGGGGGGGGGGAGCCAGTACCTGAGCCATAACGTCCCCTTCTGGAAGCTTCCTTCTGGTGTAGTAAGGCTTTGTGGCTGCTTATTCTACATTGACTCCAGAGGAGCAGTCATTTCTCTGCTGATTCCCCTTTTGCCAACTACGTTAGCATCACACTTTAAAGAGTTCAGGTTTCTGGCCTAATTGTAACGTCACACAGGAAAGCAAACTTCAGCTACAACAGGAAGTCTAGTGAACCACCACATGCATTTCATTTAGTTACCAGTGATTCTCTGTGATGGCCTCAGCGCTTCATTAGCAGGCATTGTTCAAAAGGAGTAGCTCCTGGGGCGCCTGGATGGCCCTGTCGGTTAAGTGTCTGACTCTTGGTTTCAGCTCAGGTCACGACCTCATGGTTTGTGGTCAAGCCCTACGTCAGGCTCTGTGCTGACTGTGCAGAGCCTGCTTGGGTTTCTCTCTCTCTCTCTGTCTCAAAAATAAATAAGTAATCATGAAAAACAACAACAACAAAAACAAAAAGGAGCAGCTCCTTCCAGTCCACGGGGAATAGGCAGGCTACGACTTGTAAGAACAAAGGTCACAGCTGGTCGTTGGCCGAGTCTTGCAAACAGAAATCTGAAAGGAGTATGAGACCACGATACAAAGTCAATTTTAAAGGAACCGAGGCTCCAAATCACCTGCAAACACCCCCTCATGTGGCTGTTTTCATTTGGGTACCTTTTCTTGCTCTGACTCTTACTGGGATGCAGGAATGTCCAACAGAATCTCAAACGTTAGGAAATGACTTCATCCCGTATTAATTTAAGAATGGCTTTTTGTCTGTTTCCTAGTGGGGTTTATTTCCAAGGGACCACCATTGGCATGGCACCCATCATGAGCATGTGCACAGCAGAGCAGTCCGGAGGAATCGTCATGGTAAGTCAAGGGCACCAGCAGGCTGATGTTGGTGCCCCAGACACTTCCCTCGCTGTCTCGGGACAGCCCCACTTTTATCAGACTCGGTAAAATGAGGCCTTTTTCTTAAATGGCTTTTAGATGTAATTCCACCTTATTTTCTAGCTCCGTTGATGATCTTCCCTCCCCATAATGTTTCAGGGACTCTTTATTAAAAACACCAAGTCACACACAAGTGAGGTGAGTGTGTAAAAATAACTCAGTGGAAGCCCGTCTGCCCCTTTTTTGGAGAAGAAGTTTCAGCTGGGGTCTTGGTCCAAGCATTTCAGTCCAGGATGCCTCCCGGCATTGGGATGAGCCAGGACACGGGGTTGCCCTCCTCATTCGGTTTCTTAGACAGACTGTGGTCTCACCAAACATTACTACCAGAATGGTTTTCTGATGGTTCTGCGTCCAAGGCCCAACAGCCAAAAGTCTGAGGTTTTTAACTGTTTACCACTGCACATGCTTGACCCACCTCCTAGCCAGTGTCCAATTT
The DNA here is from genome assembly GCF_027475565.1 of Acinonyx jubatus. NCBI lineage: Eukaryota > Metazoa > Chordata > Mammalia > Carnivora > Felidae > Acinonyx > Acinonyx jubatus. The sequence continues at coordinate 79,747,246 of NC_069393.1, read as the reverse complement.
GTCTTTATAATAACATTAATCTTGGAAGGCAGATACTTACGTTTATTGATTTGTAAGGATATTTTTGTCATATGTGGGCTCTATACGCTTATACAAGGGAGCAAAACAGGAAGAATATTTGGGGCTTGTTTCTTACGAATTTAAGAGGGAAAGAGCTTTGATATGCTACCCAACAGGGGACTCCTGTTCCACTCCATCCGTTACTTAGAGAAGAGGTTTCACCTCATGCTGGTGCTGTCCCTCTTCCGAAAATATAGCGGCCCCTTTGCACCAGCCCTCAGCCAGGGCGTATTCTCGGAGACCAGTCTGACATCTCCGTTGAACGAACAGAACCTTGCCCTTCTAAGAAACCATGGTTTCCTCCACACTCTTTTTCCAAACAGAACCTTTCTGAATACTCCATTGTATTAAGGAGCTGAAGGAGTAATGTTCTGCTGACTCTTATTTTCCTTCCATACTGCCCGACCTAATCTTCTTAGTGAACATACATGACAAATGTTGTCTCTTCTCTGATAAGTGTTGCTAATTCCTATAAACACGCACTGAACATATAAGCCGGAGAGGCCTTTGGGAAAAGCGTGGTCACTCTGGATTTCTGGCTTGTACAAGCTACCCTCTGGTTTTCTTTGAACTTACAAGCCCTGTGTGTGCTCTCCACCGTGGAAGTCCCTGGAAAGATTGCTTTTTGTTGGTGCCAGGTTAATTTCAAGTCAGATCCTGACTATATTTTTACAGAGGAGCCTGTAAAATTTTAAGAGGGAATAATTTTCTGTTTCATGGCTCCACGGTCAGTTGCTCCTGACTTTGCCACTTAAAATGGGCATAAATATTTTTTAGAGCTGAAACTGAATTCCTCATAAGCATAGCAGACTCTGCCGTTTGGGGTGTTTAAACATTTTTATAACCATTCTGATCATATTTAAGTGGCTTTCTTCGGTTTGTATCCCTTACTCTGTTTCCATACAAGCGCTTGATCAAGATTCCTCCTTTAAAAAGCGTACGGAAAAGCCTGTTTTTTTTTTTTTTTCAAATGGATGAAAATGAACGTGGCAGATATAAGCAAATATGTGGACGGCAGAGGCAATCAGGTCGAGATCAAAGTTCATCAACAGGAAATACGTTTGACCTACATGGCAGCGGTGAAGGTCATCCTTAGACACATCCTTTGTCTGCTCCACTTAGGACAGAGGCGTCAAGTGGGACGGAAGGCCACAGCCCCTTTAATTCTATAAAATTCCTGAGATAAATGAGCTCAATGTTTTGGCCAGACCTGAAACTTCTAGACTCACATTCTCCTGTTATGTCTCTGGAATTAAGTTCATGGGTGTTCCATGTGACTATGCCTGCTTCAAGGACTCACAAATCTAAGAGGAAGGAAATCAGGTAGCAAAGAAGCAAGAATCCCTATCAAATTGAAAAGATGAGTTCCACTCCTGTTTCGCTATTTTTTAAAGATAGAGCAAATCATTAATTCAGTAACTTAAAGCCATGCCTTTGTATCTAACTGAACTAAAACAATCTAGGTTTAGGGATGATGCTGTAAATAAAGAGGTAGGTGGGGCGCCTGGTTGGTTCAGTCACTTAAGCGTCTGACTCTGGATTTTGGCTCAGGTCATGATCTCACAGTTCATGGGATCGAGCCCTGCATCGGGCTCTGTGCTGACGGTGCGGAGCCTGCTTGGGATTCTCTCTCCCTCTGTCTCTGCCCCTTCCCTGCTCACTCTTTCTCTCTCTCTTTCAAAATAAATAAACTTGAAAAAATATTTTAAAATATATTTTAAAAATAATTTAAAAAGAAGTTTTTTTTTTCTTATTACAAACCTAAACTGTTTGTCAGGGTCCCTTGAGAGACAATTCTGTTCATAATCACCTATCCGTGAGACAGTGTAAAACAATTTGGCAATTGAAAACAAACACAGGCCATTTGGTGATACAAAAGAATCAAATAATCGTTTTTAAAGGACGAATTCCTTGAATTTTGTGCCAGAGCATGTGAAATGTGGCCCTCCACATTCCTAGGTTGACGACTTTCCCTTTGCCAACCTGTGTTATTCTTGAGAATTGATTTCCTGAAACATACTTGTGAAGCTTCCTACACAGGAAACTGTAAAATCTAAACAAAGTAATTTATTAGGAATTTCATCCATTCTAAGAATTACTTGGTTCCGTGATGTGCTGCTCTCTTCTTAGACTCAGGGCTGAAAAGGGGAAGCTACAGCTATAAGCAAGAACCTATAATAATCTTTTAGGAGCACGCCTTTACAGGGGGCCCCGCAAAGGTTATCTGTGTCAGGAATGATGCTTTCTCCAAAGCTCGGTGTCACTGTTTCCTGGCAGTTTCTTGGAAAACCCCTTATCTCTTTCCTGGGAGGCACAAAGCAGTATTTGAATAAGGGACCTTCTTTGCTCTGCGATGTGCAGCCCTTTTCAGAAACACCACCGATGGGCCCAATTTCTGCAAATCACGTTTAGTAATGAACAGTTTTCGTGTGTTCAAGTTAAGGAACGATATTTTAATAATTAGCGTTGAATCATTTAGTAATGATACTGTAAGTAACAATACTTTCCAGTATCTGTTTAGCCAAGCCAACCACGTACTCCGTTAAGATAGGGGTGGCCATACAATGCTTGCTAGACGGAGAGACCACCTTCCAAAACCCATCAAAGGGTAGAACGAACCCCCGGAAGCAAGAGTGAGAGAATAAGGCTGCTTCGGTCCATTTCCAAAGTCTGCAAGAGACCAGCAAGAAAGAGGCATAACTGGTCTACCATCTTAATTCAGTGAATCTTCAGGTTATTCAATGTGGTTAGCTTTTTTTGTGTGAATTCTTGTGAATTTTCCAAGTATCCTTCTTTTTTTTTTTTTTTAATTTTTTAAGTTAATTTATTTTGAGAGAGACAGAGTATACGGGAGGGGCAGAGAGAGAGGGAGAGAAAAAGAATCCCAAGCAGGCTCCTCGCAGCCAGCGCAGGGCCAGATGTGGGGCTCGAACTCACAAACTGCGAGATCGTGACCCGAGCTGAAGTCGGACCCTTAACCACCTGAACCACCCAGGCGCCCCTCAAGTATCCTTCTCTACCAAGTAGACAGGAGGGGTGTGCTCAGTAACACCTGCTCAGGTCTTATTTAGAATGTCACAAAGAATAGGGGCGCCTGGGTGGCTCAGTCACTCAAGCGTCCACCTTCAGCTCGGGTCATGATCTCGTGGTTCGTGGGATCGAGCCCGGAGTTGGAGCTTGTGTTGACAGTGCAGAGACTGCTTGGAATTTCCTCTCTCCCTCCCTTTTGGTCCCTCCTCCAGCCCCCCCCCCCAAAATGGATACATAAACTTTCAAAAGAAAGAAAGGTGTTTTATAAGAGACTGTGGGGAAGAGAATGGAGATGATTGCCTTGAGTATTTCACATAAAGACATAAGGAGTCCTAAATGTGTCCATGATGTAGGCATTCCTCTGCAGAAGGGACCCCAAACTGGTTTAATAAAATAGGTCAGATCGTTTTTTAAGTTTGAACTAAATAATGGGGCTCTATATTTGTTCCTTTTAGGGGATTGGATTCAGTCAAGTGTTGACAAAATTCGGTCAAGTGGTCAATGGCAGGGGAGAGAAGTAGACAGGGGCTGGGGAAAAGGCCAAGGAGATGTGAACTATACATTGTGTTCTTGTGTTTGCTTTGAGGACCATTCAGACAGCCCCCTTGGCGCAGCTGTGACCCTGGCACACGAGCTGGGCCACAATTTCGGGATGAACCATGACACTCTGGAGAGAGGCTGTGGCTGCAGTGTGGCTGCTGACAAAGGAGGCTGTATCATGAACCCTTCGACCGGGCAAGTACCGACATTTCTCTACTTGTAGAGCTGGGCCTGACGTGGAAGTGCATATTGGGAAACTGCTGAGCGAAAATCTCCCTGGTTTCCTGGCAAGAGCACCCATGGAAACTTCCAGAAAGAAGTCCCTTCCTAAGTAGCAAGAGTGAACTGCACTCCTCTGAGAAGGTCATAGGCAACCAGATGGCAATGCCACATGGCATAAGGATGGACTTCTCTGAGAAGTGGCGGGGGTGGGGGAGGGGTAGACACTGTCTTTGTTTAGAAATTGAGACATTATCCTACAATCTGAGCACACGTTTTCTATTTGAGCCCACAGCTCCAGTGCCCCGGCCATCCTAGGGCCTGGAAACTCGCTGGGCAAAGGGGTCAAGGTTAGATGGGTCACACGTCCTTCAGAACGTGCTAGTTGGGGAGTGTTTCTTCCCTCAGGGTTGGCCCAATGACGTCTCTGAAATACATCGATAGCACGGGGGCGGGGGGGGGGGGGGCGGGAGCAGGTACCAGCGTCCCTACATCTGATGCATCCACCTTATTGGATCCGAGAGGTTTCAATGACGTGACTGCTCCCTTTCAGTAAATTACATCTTTCTTCTTCATGGAATGCCTTTCAGAAACTCTAGACTTGGTTCGCCCGGGAAAAAAGGAAGATAGTTTCACTAAGGGACCATTCAGATGAGGTGGAAAGAGACACCACGTGGAGTGATTGAGTACAGGTTCTGATTAGATCCCGATGCCTCCACGAGCCCATCCCAAACCCGAGTGCTGTGCTGATGTCGGGAGATTTTCATTAGGAAAGGAGAACACGCACTTGTTACCATCTCCTTTTTTTATATCTGAATGAGATCTTCCCAGCGCTTGTCTTCACGGCACTTTCCCGGCGAAGCTCGCTCTCTGGGCTTGCTGAAGGCCGCACTACCATGGGAAGCCAGTCCGGACTTACAGCCCAAAGACTGGCCTCTCTGAAGACCTACTGGCCTGGCGTGAGGGGGGGACACCTGCCAGAGGCATAAAGGCCCCAGGAGAGGGATGGATTGTTACAAAATGCAGTTATGCTTTGGCAAGCAGCAGCTTTGGGGGGCTCCTCAGCTGGGTCCTAGGGCATCACATTCCCCCCAAAAACAAAGACTGGGCGGCGCTGCACATCGTCCCTGCGTGAGAAGTGTTCGTGAGGCATCTCCTTGTCACCTTATTAGCAAGTTACTGCTTCTCTTCACCGCCATTAGCACGGAGCCTTCGGGGATGCATGCTTTTTGCCTCTGGTTCTGTCTTCAGCATGATTCAAGGGAGTCACCAAGACCTTGTAGAGGAACTTGCTCTGAGTCTGTGATAACAGAAGCCAAGAACCTGAGCCCAAAGTGCTAGTACCTTAGGCCAACAGCAACAGGAAATGAAATATTGCAAAACCCTAGATACTAACAAGGGAGCTCCCCAAGAGGGACACAGGCTTCTCTGAGAAAGTGTGTAGGACTCTTGTCATGTAAACAGTCCAGGCAGAGGCAAGATAACTATCTGCTGGGCATTTGGGGCAAAGAATTCCTTCTTAGGATGTGCGGTTGGGCCAGGGGCCTGTAGGTATCTCCTTTTTCCCGTGGAATACTGGCCAGACAGACCCCAGCATCACTGGCCAGCTTGCTGCGTGAATCTCAGACAAGGAAGCTGGTAGGAAATTAACATACAACTGAGTGGTCTTCAGGCTTTCTCATTCCTGATGAACTCCAAGTGGCTACAGAAAATTCTCTGTTTCCTTAATTTCCCTGATGATCAAATAGGCACCAAACATTAGCCTCTATTCCCCTCACAAGTGGTTTCCAGTGACTAATATTGTGTATGTTTTACAACTCTTGATAAACTTGGCAGACGGAGGAGAGGAAAATCTAGACTGGGAACCCTGGACTGAGATTGAAGAGATCGAGTAGCTCCTGTTCTGATACCAATTGTTGTGGGTAATACAGGCAAATGGGTAACCCCTCTGTCTTCCCATTCTTCATCAGGAAAATGAGTGAGCTAGTCTTTTTCCTTCCTTCCTTCCTTCCTTCCTTCCTTCCTTCCTTCCTTCCATCCATCCATCCATCCCTCCATCCATCCATATTCATCCATCTCTCCATCTTTTCATCATCTCATCCATACCTCCACCCATCCTTCCACTTACTTGTTCACATAGTCAACAAATATTTTTGACCCCTGGGCCTATTGTCATGGGGAACACACAGAGGAGGGAAACCCTACAGCTCTAAAAATTATATGATTCCAGAGGCACAAACAGCAAGACCTACTTTCGGATACTCCCTATAATTTTGTGTAAACCCCTTCAACTGAGAAAGTCTTCATGGCGGTGTTTAAGGATAGGAGCCAAATGACCCTGGAGATACTCGAAATTCATAGGTAGAAATCCTATTGTTAAGAGCTCAGCAAATCATTTCAAAGGGTTTTTCCCCCCTTACCAGGGGTTTGCTAATAGCCTTTACTTGATTTATATCTTATTAGCAATTTCTCAGTTTTCTCTTTTGCTGAGCTTGTGCTTTTGCGTAAATCTCTTCTATTTGGTTCTCATTTATGATCCCACATTCCTGTCCAGAGAGTGGTGTTTTTAATTTTCTCAGATGGAAAGAAACTTCCTAAAGCAAGTGGGTGAATTAATCACAAAAGTCCACAGTGAGGGGGAGGTCAAGCCGCCCAGGCAACCCTCAGCCATCCATCACCCATCAGAGACCTTCCAGGCTGCTTTTAATCTGCGGTATTATCTCAACGTGGTCATTCTCTTACCTCACAGGGGCCCCTCGAGAGCAGCAGAGTGGATTAAATGAGATCACGTGTCTTTGTAAATTGTAAATCACTCCACAAATACACGGTGGTAGTATTGCTATTATTGTTTAGCTCACAGGGGTGTTGGAACCATCGAGACGTTGAGGGCCTCTTCCAGAAGCCCTGTGCTCAGCTGCTGGAAAGCACTTTCGTTCCCACTAAAGGTCCCTCAGCAACTCGCCCACGGTTTCTCTGTGAATGGCTCGTTGTAAACCGGCCCACGTCCAAACACCAGCCCTCCTCCTGACTTCCTCTGCACCACTGATTCAGGCACCGACAGCAAACGTTAAAAAATGTTATTCGAGTCGTAGCCTCGAAGGTGAGCCTCGAACAGAGACGAATCGGTGACTGCTTTAATGATACTCAGATCTTCCCGAATCACAAAGAACCAAGTATCTCGGATGTTTTCGAGGGGAAAAGCACAACCCTTGATGTACTGTGTTTATTCCTTATCGAGGCATTCCAGAATCCCAACTCCGAAACATTCGCCGCCTGCCGTCATTGACAAATGGGACCCAAAGCCCTGGGAAAACTATGCTGGCATGCAGTCCTGCTACAAAGGGGTGTTACGACTTGGGTCACATCTTACAGGCTAGTTGGAGGGGGGGGTGGGGTTCCGTACAGGTTGTACCATTAATTACTGCAAGGCTGGCCGTGTGTGCGAGCATGTGTTTTATGTCTGTGGATAGTTAACATGAAGACCTGCCTTGGAAATCACTCTTTGGCAAAAGCAGTCTCTGGGGATTCGTGTGGGAGTTTAAACTCAATTGAGACCATCCATTAATGAGCTCCGTGGAGCATTTGGTCTGAAAGGGTTTGAGGACAAAGCATGCCACATTTATGGGAGGAAGAAAAATGTGAAGAGTTTGAACACTTTTGGAAAAGATTACTTAGCGTCGTTGTAAATGTCACTTCCCAGAGTGGACCAAAAAAAAAAAACAAAAAAAAAACAAAGCAGTATTGGCATTCAAAACCTACTCTCAGAGCTTCCTTTATTGTTGGCAGGAAGTTTTCTGTTAAAAAGAGTTGGAGTCAGAGAGCCTCTCATGGTGGGAATGTAGCTGAGTCTGAGGCTCATACCGACCCAGCTCCTGCGGGATATCATACGCCCTGATGCTCAGATATCAGCGTGACAACCGTGAACGGGACAGACCCCCTTCTTGCCTCCTGGAGCTTGCACTCTCTTGGGGAAGACAGACTTGAAAAACAATAAGTTAAAAACCACAAGTTAAAAGGAGTGCTTTGAAGGACACACAGGAAGAGGGTGGAAAGGAAACGCGTGGGCTAGGGGCCCCCCCTTTTATTAGGGGGTTTGGGGCAAAGCTCTCTTGGAGGTGACAGTTAAGCAAAAAGCAAAAGGAAGAGAGGGATGGAGAGTCCCCAGAGAGGGGGGAGGTCGTGCAGTTGGGTGGAGGGGACCGGAGACCAGGGGCTCGTGGGGCTGGATCCGGATGGGGGTGGGGCCTGGGGGCCTGGGGAGCTGGTGCCTGCTGGAGACGAAGGGGGTGGGGGGCGGCCGAGCGAGCAAAGCCCAGTCCACCAGACAGGGACGTGGTTTTGTCTCCAGGGCAATGAGAAGTCGTTGGAGGGTTTTAGGCAAAGCAAAACTATGACCTGACTTCCCTTTTAAGATTTCTTCGCTTCTTTTTTTAAGGTTATTTATTTATTAAGAGAGAGAGCGCGCAGGGGGAGGGCAGAGGGAGTGGGAAAGAGAGAATCCCAAGCAGGCTCTGCGCTGTCAGCACGGAGCCTGACGTGGGGCTCGATCCCGCGAACCGGGAGATCATGAACCAAGATGAAATCAAGAGTCAGACGCTCAGCTGACTGAGATACCCAGGCAGCCCGAGATTTCTTCACTTTTAAGATCACTAGCATTCAAGCTATTATGGCTTGCCAAATTCAGCGGTTTGTGTCTATTTTTATAAAGGCAGGACATGCTTCTTGGAAAACCTAAGTAAGCGCGACAGGGTGTAAAGTCTGGTGTGTTTTGCTGTAGTTAACAGGCATGAGGGATTCAATGAGAGGCGTCTTACATCAGCACCCCAGGCTGCGCGCCCCACACTCTCGCCTCCCAGCTTTGCATACGTGATGTACAAAATGCTGTTCTCTCTAGGATGTCGCTTTGCTTTCCTTACACCAAGCATCCTTTGAGGGCTCAACTTCAAAGAGCCACGGAAGAGCCCTTTCACACTCCGTGGGTGGGTATCTGAAAGGAATTACTGCAGAGTTGTCATGCTGATGCTAAGGGTGAGGCTTGGGGCTCTTTGGGTTTTGTTTAATCCAGACTGGCAAATGGCTCCGAAGCAAAGGATGTGCTCCCCAGCTGCCAGCAGAGAGTGGAGAGCCACAGGGTGTGCACCCAGGAGACTGCAGGCTAAGAAACTCAAATGAGCATGACCCCTTGCTCTCCAGCGGTGTAAACGATTTACATTAAGCTGAGGTTGGACGTTCAGGAATAACGTCCACAACTGGATCAGATAACCGTGTTTAAGCACAAAGCACTGCCGTTCTGTGTCCTCAAAAGTTTGTATAATTGGCTCCTTCAATTCCATTTAATTCGATTCAGGAAACGTTCGTTGCATACCTGCTCGCTACACAGCTGTCTGGACGTGTAGCACATCTGGATGGCCTCCGCCCAGGTTCGGCCTCCCCCCGTGACTCTGACTCAGGACAAGCCCGCTGCCAGGAAATGGGGTGAGGCAACCAAGCATAGTGAAACCACTCATTTACTCAACTAGGATTTACTGTGCCCCTGTGTGCCTGCCAGGTCCTAGGGAGCAGAGTAGGGGCACAGACCCAGAAGGAACCTTGACTTCTAAGAACTTGTGACAGGCAAGTAGACTGCTGATTACATAACAGAACCTCAGGACTCTGACAGGGGACGTTTTTGGTGCCGTAAGGCTCACCGCAGAGGCGCCTGATCTGATCTATTTATAAGGTCCTGGGTTTCGTGGCACCTCTTCTAGAAGCGTATGCCTGTACAAAATAAGGAGGCATGTCTAAACATAATTATAAGACCATTTCACACTTTCAGAAAACCACCAACAACAACACTAATTCATTGTGAACTGGGAGCAGAAGTTGGAAGGGACTGGGGCGCCTGGGTGGCTCAGTCGGTTGAGCATCCGACTTTGGCTCAGGTCATGATCTCGCGGTTCATGAATTCAAGCCCCGCGTCAGGCTCTGTGCTGACAGCTCAGAGCCTGGAGCCTGCTTCAGATTCTGTGTCTCCCTCTCTCCCATGCTCATGCTCACTTGCTCTCTCTGTCTCTCTCTCTGTCTCTCTCAAAAATAAATAAACATTCTTTTAAAAAAAGTTGGAAGGGATGGTGGGCAGGGAACACATTCTGGGACACAATCCAGTCTGAACCCTAAAGAACCAAATGAGGTCAGGAGGACTCCCCCCGGGGATTTCTAGCTCACATTGCTGGGAAACTGGATTTCTGTTTGAGGAGACTTCTCTCTGAAAATGTGTTTCAAGGAACTAAAATGAACTGCTCAGTGAAAGATTCCTCAGAATTGGGGATGTGGTGGGAACTGATAGAAATTGGATGTATTTGGGAAGTCTCTACTCTATGTAGAAGTTGCTTTCTTGAAGAATAGTGCAGGATCCGTGTAATTAAAACTCACCCCCGCCCCCGAGCCCTGAGGAACTGAGATCATGAAACACATTTATCAGAAGGGGATTTTGTAAGAAGGGGATTGTGGGAAATCATTTCCCCATATTATCTCTTCATTGAAAGGTGATTATTGTTTTCTCAATGAAAAGTTTGGGAAAGGCTTCACGTCATTCTTCAAAGTATAGGGGGATACATGGACATTTTTATTCACGGAGAGGACAAAGGGGGAACAGCGACAAAATGAAGAACTCTAGTAACATTAAAACACTACCGCCCAGAACCAGTTTAATTACCCAGCCAGAGTAATTTAGTTGGCTGCCTCCCGACATTATCGTAAGAGGGAAGTGAACTGGCAGGAGAGATTCTCGAAAAAGTCCAAGAGGGCCCATCACTATGGAGAACGTTCTTGTTCCTCTCTGTGTAATTGGGTGTCGCTCACTGTAAAATACAGACGTTTGTCTGCAATTCATGCCGAGTTGGAATACTCAGAGTCCCTGCCCGAGAGCCCAGTAGAATCACCCTCCTCTCTTAAGCTGGGCACAAAACAGAGAGGTCAAGCTGGGGAGATGGGTCAGCATGGCCACTGCTCCTTAAATATCCCATTCGGGGGAAATGCACATGGGAGAACTTGACTTTGACCCTCAAGGATTGGATTCCACCGTCCTCGTTCATCAGTCACCTGGGTGTCATTTGTCGGGTATCGCACATATCTTTAAAATGCCCATTCTAAGGATAAGAAAGCTGAGGCTCAGAAAGTTAAATGTACTGCCTACATTTTCAAAACAACCCAACTGGAAGCCCCAGGACAGAAGGCTGAGTCCCCAGGTCCCAAGCCCCTGCCTTTCTGCTTTTCTGTTACTTACCTCAAATCAAAATGCCACTGCTTTGCAGCAGCTAAGCCTCAGGAAGAGGAGAAGGGCGCCTATCCTGAGGTGGTGGTCAGAGAAAAGTGCTGGGCTTCCTCCCAGCTGCAGGCTTCGAGGGAGCTCCGTGCAGCTGGGCTCCACGCATCGAGGCTGAGGACAAGTGCGGGAGCTGTGCAGTTCAGTCCTACTGGTGTGTTTGCCGCATGGACGTGGCCACAGCCGTGTTTGGGTTTCGTCTGTGGCCTGAAGCCTTCTCAGTAGAGAGCAGTGTCCCTGCACGACTTCTGGGAGGCAGGAAAACCGCCCCAGTTTTAAACCGTTTAGTTCTACAAACTCCCTTCAACTTATATTACAACAGCAGAGAATTATTTCCTGTCATTGCTCGTTAATCCAGCATTTTATTTGTGGTAGAACATGTGCGAAAACATTACAGCTGAAATTCTGCCAGTGCTTCCCTCCCCCCTCCCACACACCACACGCATACACACACACACACACACACACACACACACACACACACACACACGTGGCTTCCTCCTCTGCCCCGGGCGTATGGCACGGAGACCACGACATGCAGTCAAGGGTAAATTTTGGGCCTCTCTGCCACCCAGCAACATCCAGCAGGACCCACTTCAAGCTCCACCAGGTCAGAAATTTTGTTTTGTTCTTGCTAAATCCTCATCCCCAGCACCTAAAACAGTGCCTGGCACATAGTGAGGTGCAGTAAATACTTCTTGAATCAAAGCATGGATGGATAGAAGGATGGGTCAGTAGATGAATGGATAATGGTGAGTGGAATGATGGGCGTGTGGGTGGGTGGATGGATGGGAAGGAAGGAAGGAAGGAAGGTAGGTGGGTGGACAGATGGATGGATGGAATGATGGAAGGGAGGAAGGGAGGGGAAGAGGGATGGGAAGGAAGGAAAGAAGGAAGGAAGAATGGTGGGTGGACAGATGGATGGATGGATGGAATGATGGAAGGGAGGGAGGGAAAGAGGGATGGGAAGGAAGGAAGGAAAAGGAGGGAAGGAAGGGAGAACAGTGGGTGGACTGACGGATGGACGGATGGATGGAAAGTGGTTGCAGCACAATCAGATGTATGCAGAGTGAGGCCATCTTTCCACCTTCCGTGTAACGGCTAAACCTCCGGGGTGAAGGCTGAGCCTGTGGTCTCTTACACTAACCAGCCTTCACAGCACTGCCGTTTTCATTTGTTGTATACCCACATCATTCTACAGTGGATTTATAATAGCTTCAAGAATAGATATGATATAATAAATAGAAAAGCAAAAAATGAAAAATAAAAATAAAAAAGAAATGAGAGCTGAGAACCCCCAGGGAAATGGGTGGCAAATCGGTGGCTGGGTCCATTGCTTTTCTCGTACATGCTCCATGGAGATCAGAGTGACCAGAGCAATTTGCTTTCAAACAGTGGGGTCCTTTCTGAAGCGTCTCCCCTGAAAGCCTTTGCTTAATTTAGCAGAAGTGAGAGGAGACGGGACAAAAATATAAAATCTACAAGTAGTGGTAAGGGATGCCTTCCATGATAAGGTGGCTCAGTCAGTTAAGAGTCCAACTCTTGGTTTCGGCTCAGGTCATGATGTCACAGTTCATGAGTTCGAGCCCCACGTTCAGCCCTGCGCTGACTATGCAGAGCCTGCTTGGGGTCCTCGCTCTCTCTCTCTCTCTCTCTCTCTCTCTCTCTGCCCCTCTCCGTGGCTTGTTATCTCTCTCTCTCTCTCTCAAAATATGAATGAATGAATGAATGAATGAATGAATGAATGAATGAAAGTAGTAGTAAGAGTAATGCCTTGTAGACTTTATGGGCCACTCTCCAGTCTGCAAAGAACTTTCATATCTCCTTCTCATTTGATTGTGCCTGAGAGGAAAGGGCAAATACAATCGCCTCCATTTTACAGATGAAAAAAACTGAAGTTTGAGGAGCCTAGTGGCCCCATAGCGGGTCAGGCCCGGACTCTAGATGTCAGCCCACAGCTTCCGGTTCTTGGCCCCTTCCTTCACACCTCCCCGGGTGTCTCTGAGCGCAGGGGACTTTGGTTCCCAATCACGGGGGTGGCGGTGGGGCCACGGGCCAGTCCTTCACCCTTCTTGAGTTCTGGCTTGCCCTGATGGCGACTCCCGTGTCAAGGAGCCCAGCGAGGTGAGACCAGGGCTCGTACAAACTTCAGCCCTGGTTGGGTGGCTCGGAGGTGGCTGGCCGTGACCGCCTTCCTCTATCACATTGGATGAAACGTGTCTTCCCTGTTACAGACTCAGAGTCAGCAGAAGCAACTGGCATCATCTTCGCAGGTCTGTCTGCTAGGGTCGGGGGAAAGAACGGAGTTATCTTGGACGCGCTCCCTGTCCCTCATTGACCTCTGGATCTGTCTGCCTCTGCCAGAGCCCGGTCCCTGGCGAGCCCCACGCAGAGCCAGAGGCCTTTTCTCGTAAGGAAGCTGAGAAGCTCCGCCAACACCCGGCCCCTGATGGGCCGGGGCCCCCCCGCCCTCGCTCCCCAGGGCCCTCCAGGACTGGGTTCAGGAGGAAACAGCTGCCTGCACACAGGAGCGAAAGGTCTCGTCTCTGGTAAGGTCCAGAGACCTCCCGCGCACCCCTCAACTGACCAGAGCTCAGCGGGCATCTTTCTTTATTGAGAATTCGGGGAAATTACATTTGGGCTTTAATTGGTTTCCAGGGAGGAGGAGCAGAGGTCAAAGTTCACATGTAGCAACATGAATTATAATGGGCCGCAGATGGCGTCCTTCTGAATCCCAGGTGTTTGCTATTAACGCTGGAACTGCCCTACTAAGGACGGTTTTGATCAAGTTGGGCCTGGCCTGGCGCTTTCCTTTGCCTTCTGCAGCCCATCTGGTGGGCCCGCTGGGTCAGCGCTGGGGCCCAAGGCTGGGTCGCTTTCCGTTCCCGGAGTTGACGGGAGGAACTCCTTTCGGTCGCCCCGGGTCCTGCTCTGCTGCGCGAGCCAGTGCTCCTGGTGTCACGCCCCGCGCACGCGCAGGTGGGCAGAATGCAGACTCGGGCTTCCTTCGGTCCCCCCCACCCCCCGACCGCCCGAGGAGTCTTCCGCCCTCAGCTTGTTGGGGCCCCAACAGGCTCACAATCTCCCCCAGGTGGGTGCCTTCTGGCCCGCGCTTGACCTCAGGTGCTGGATGAATCCCCAGACCTGGTCTTTGTTTCCCGTCTCACCGGAGATGTTCGGGGAGGGGCCGGGAGGGTCTCCTTGGAGTAACGTGCCTGCCGTGTGGCCGGTTTGGCTTCGGCCTCCACCTGACTCCAGCCACCCGTCCTTGACTCGGGTCAAGCCTGAGACTGCCCTGCGGCCCTTCCCCAGGGGGTGCCTCCCGGAAGCCGCTTCTCAAGGCCTCGTGACTGTCGTGGAGGCACCGTGGTTGCACTGAACGTGGGACTTCAGGTCAGAGAGCAGTGTTTCCACACGTGAAACAACTATGACGTGGTACCCAACCTCTCTGAGCCTCAGTTTCCTCATCTGCACAATAGAGATGATGTCCTCTGACCCACGGGGGGCGGGGGGGGGGGGCTGGGTGAGTGAGAGTGCCCACCGAGCGCCCGGCCCACAGCAGGGACTCACCCACCAGTGGTAACCGCTGTGAATAATTATGCTCATTATCGCCGACATGCAAGGCAAAATGGAGCCCAAGCCCCCGAAATGGGCCTCCTTGAGCTGTTCCTCCGTCCGGCCAGGCTGCTGGGGACCAGGCCGGTCCCAACAGCACCCCCTCCTCCCCACCCCTGAATTCTGTGCGTGGTGATCGAAAGTTTTCATTCCTGGGCATAACTGTGGAAAACCTAAAGGTTTGTTTAAAGATGTCCCTAGGATTTAGGCTTTGAAACTTGACCGAGTAAAGTCCATCCCCAAGGTGACCTCGGGCATCCTCTCTCGCCATAAATGGGCCTCATACTCAAGGAGGTAAGAGAAGACGGTGATAGTGTGGGGTTTGTGCTCCTGGAGGGACTAGGAACACGGAACGTCAGCTCTGAACTGGGTGAATTTGAGGCGTTGTTGTTGGTTTTGGGGGTTTTTTAATAATTTTTTTTAACGTTTATTTTTGAGACAGAGAGAGCCAGAGCATGAACGGGGAAGGGTCAGAGAGAGAGAGAGAGAGAGAGAGAGAGAGGGAGACACAGAATCTGAAACAGGCTCCAGGCTCTGAGCTGTCAGCACAGAGGCCGACGCGGGGCTCGAACTCACGAACTGTGAGATCATGACCTGAGCTGAAGTCAGAGGCTTAACCGACTGAGCCACCCAGGTGCCCCAAGGCGTTGTTTTTGAAAGAAGGTCATCGGGCTCCTTGTGGAATTCATGGGGAGAATGAGCCATTCGATCGCGTTCTCAGAGAACAGAGGCCAGGTTGGCTCTTTTTGGTGTCCTCTTCCACCCTGAGCTCGGGGCCTGGCCTCAGCTGTGGAGTCCAAGGTTGGACAGGTACATAGAATGTGCTCACAGGATGTGCGCTTTGGGAGAGACTTGGAACAAGCTTCCAGGAACTGATCACAACCATGACCACGTGGCAGGTAAGAGTCGTCCAGATGCCTTTTTTGTTTGTGTTAGTTGTTTACGCTCCTAAGTTCTGGTTGAGCTACAGGAGCCCCCGCCCTTGCATTCCTGACGTGCATCTTTCTGCTTCTTTCACACCATGTATGTATCAAAATGAGGCCTCGTACTTAACTGCCTGATCCTCCCGGGCCTCCTGAATCGTTTTCCTCTCCAGCTTCCGTGTACTTGTGGTTTTACAGCTTAACGATTGCTACGTTCGGGCCCCAATCGATGATGAATTCTGCACCCTGTGGACAATGCTTCTAAGTCCTCGAATGTAAGAGGCACTGACAGTCAGTAATTTCAAGGCACTAAGACACAACTCTTAGAAAGAAATACACAGCTTGTTTCTGGGAATACTGGCAACGAGCATCCCACGATGCTTTGATGTTAACTCGCGACTTCCCCATTTTTGTTACAAGCTCACTGATCCTGACCCGTGGAGTGTGAGGCTGTTATTGTTACCCCGATCTGTAGATGTGACCACTGAGGCTTAGTTTTAAATCTTGGCTTTAGTTTTGATAGACGGGGTGCTCAGATTCCAGCTTCCCCGTTCGATTCTTCTCCACCTGCTCTGTGCAACGCGCCCAGGTAAAGAGCCCACCCCCCCCCCTCACCCCGCCGGCCTGTGGAATCTGTCACCTGCAAAGAGAAATCGGTGGGAAGCGGAAAGTCGACAACATATTTTCCAAAACCAGCTATGCCTTAATCATTTATCAGCTGTGGGAGAAGCGAGCCTCCTGTTTGTTGTTCGTTGGGGTTTTTTTCTTTTCCAATCGATTTAAACAGAGAAATCTGGATGGCTTCCCATCCATCCTGGTTTCCTGCGACGTTGGCTGTTTTCTGTCACACCGATGTGTCCGCTCCATGGTGTTCTCAGCGGCTGCCCAGGCCATTTCCCCCTGCTTTTTCCCGGGTCACTTCAGTGTCGTTCCTGCGGGCAGCACCACAGACTGATGTCACCCCCAGAGTGCGGAGCTGGGAACCTGGCACACATTTATTAATGAGGCAACAGCGTCTCAGGAAACCCGGTGCGTGGTGACCTGTGGTCCCCGTGAATCCAGCCTGGTTACACCTGCTTTCCCTGGCTGCCTCCTTTCCCACAAGAAAGGCCTTTGTCCCCAGATAATACCCAGAGAGCTTTTGCAAGGCAGATAACTCCCAACTTCTACTGTCAAGGCTGATAGATTGGCTTAGTGTGGTTCACCCCAAGAATATAGCACTGAATCTCACAATAGACTTCTGCAAGCAAAGAATTTTCTGACTACAGATTTGTCAACGTAAAAGTAACCCCTAATAATGTTTTACTTGGCAGCTTTGTGACGGCTAAAATATTAAGCCGTGGCTGCATTTACCGTGAGAAGCGTTCCTCTTTGGAAAAGGGGGTTTTGTGTTTTGGTTTTTTCCAGAATCGCCCAGCTGTCCGTTTCATCCACGTTTTATTTCTGACCTTGCATTCTGCATGGTAAATTTGTCCCCAAGCGTCCTTGGTTGTTAAATATTAGAGGCAAAGGCGGAAATGTAACGGAAGAGGTCACATCTGGGCAGGACCCGTCACCCTGGTGTGGCATCTGCCCGTGAGCGGGAAGCAGCGATTTTTTTTCTGGGTCCTACATACAATCATTTGGAAGCGTGCTTGTGCGGAGGGGAGGTATCTTGCAGAAGGGCTTCTCGTCTAATTCTCCTGTTTTATTGCTTTGCCCCAGTCTATCATTGCTATATGTCAATTCAATTAGCTGCTGGCCTGGCATTTTTGGGATAATGTACAAGATGTATTAAAATGCATGTTGTGGTGAACTTCCTGAAAGCTATGGGAGAAACAGAGGCTTGTCTTTTAAAGCTACCGACCCTGGGCTGCAGAAGATCTTTGATGTCGTGGGCAACTGTATGGCCCAGTTAGTGTTCTTTCCATCAGTCTTCCGGGGAATATGAGACAGAAACAGCATAGACCAAAGGAAGGCAGAATCCCATACACTGGAGTTTGAAGCAAGAGGAAGGAACCTGCTTCAGGACGGAAACCTCACTTTTCACAACCAGAACCTTCCGTGGCACCTTAATTAGCATATAATATGACGAGTAGTTGGTCATTCTGGGATAACACTGATAGGTATTTGAAAATTTATTCGTGATTTGAGTTTGGCTCTTAGAGACAGATAGGGCCACCTGGGTGGCTCAGTCGGTTAGGCATCCAACTCTTGATCTCAGCCTGGGTCCTGATCTCCAGGTCATGAGTTCAAGCCCTGCACTGGGCATGAAACCTACTTAAAAAAATAAAGGGGTGCCTGGGTGGCTCAGTCAGTTAAGTTTCCGACTCGTGGTTTCGGCTGACATGGTGATCTCATGGTTTTGTGAGTTCCAGCCCCACGTCGGGCTCTGCACTGGCAGCTCGGAGCCTGCTTGGGATTCTCTCTCTCTCCCTTTCTCTTTCTGTCCCTCCCCCACTTGCACTGGCTCTGTCTCTCTCAAAATAAATAAGTAAACTTAATTTTTTTTTTTAAAGACAGATACTCATGGAATTTTTAGCACATGCCTAACCACGTTTTCAAAATGCTATACGTAGGGCTTTTCTTAGAAAATGGAACCACAGTGTAAAACAGAACCATTTCTCTTTTTTTAATGTCTTTTATTAGAGTACATACAAGAGTGGGGGAGGGGCAGAGGGAGAGAGAATCTCAAGCAGGCTCTGTGCTCAGCATGGAGCCTGACATGGGACCCGATCCCACAACCCTGGGATCATGACCTGAGCCAGAATCAAGAGTTGGATGCTCAACCAACTGAGCCACACGGGTGCCCCAAACAGAACTGTTTCTAATTTATAACAGTGCATGACAGGTGACCAGTGAGGCACCTAGATTGTGTTTCTTATTTTTCAACATGAGTAGGTGTGGGTTTGTCCCTATATTATCTTTACAACATCTGAGTTTTAAATCTAGGTCAGTTGTTCCCAAACCTTAATTTTGGTAGTGTCAGAACACAGATGACCCTTGGAAACATTATGCTAAGTGAAAAAAGCCAGACCTAAGAGGTCACGTAATGTATGACTGCATTTATATGAAATGCCCAGAACAGGCAACTCCAAAGAGACAGAAAGCAGATGAGTGGCTGACAGGTCCTGCAAGGAGGAGGGAACGAGAAGTGACCACTTAATTAATGGGTATGGGGTTCATTTGGGGGGGGGGGGTAAGGAGAATGTTCTGGAATTCCATTGTGGTGAGGGCTGCACAACATTATGAATGTACTAAAAGCTGCTACACTGTATACTTTTAAATGGAGAATTTTACATGATGTGAGTTTTACCCCAATTTTTTTAATTTTTATTTTTTAATTTTTATCTTTTAATAAAATTTATTGTCATATTGGCTTACATACAACACCCAGCGCTCATCCTCAATGATCACAATATCCACATTCCTCACAACATCCAAGTGCCCTCCTCAATGCCCATCACCCATTTTCCCCTCTCCCCCCCAACCCCCATCCACCCTCAGTTTGTTCTATGTATTTAAGAGTCTCTTGTGGTTTGCCTCCCTCCCTCTCTGTAACGATTCCCACCCCCCCACCTTCCTCCATGGTCTTCTGTTAAGTTTCTCAAGATCCACATAGGAGTGAAAACATGATATCTGTCTTTCTCTGCCTGACTAATTTCACTTAGCATAATACCCTCCATGTCCCTCCACGTTGCTACAAATGGCCAGATTTCCTTCTTTCTCATTGCCGAGTAGTATTCCATTGTATATATAAACCACAGCTTCTTTATCTATTTATCAGTTGATGGACATTTAGGCTCTTTCCATAATTTGGCTATTGTTGAAAGTGCTGCTATAAACGTTGGGGTACCTGTGCCCCTATGCGTCAGCACTCCTGTATCCCTTGGGTAGATTCCTAGCAGTGCTATTGCTGGGTCAGAGGGTAGATCTATTTTTAATTTTTTGAGGAACCTCCACACTGTTTTCCAGAGCGGCTGCACCAGTGTGCATTCCCACCAACAGTGCAAGAGGGTTCCCGTTTCTCCACATCCTCTCCAGCATCTATAGTCTCCTGATTTTTTCATTTTAGCCACTCTGACCGGCGTGAGGTGGTATCTAAGTGTGGTTTTGATTTGTATTTCCCTGATGAAGAGCGACGTTGAACATCTTTTCATGTGCCTGTTGGCCATCTGGATGTCTTCTTTAGAGAAGCGTCTATTTGTGTTTTCTGCCCATATCTTCCCTGGATCATTTGTTTTTCGGGTGTGGAGTTTGGTGTAAAAAGTCACCTGGAGGGCTTGTGAAAACACAGATTACTGGGCCCTACCCCTGAGGTTTTCTGACTCAGTAGGTCTGGGTGGGGCCTGGGCATTTGCATTTCTGGTTAAGTTGCAAAGTGATGCTAATGCAGGGGCCACACTCGGAGGACCACTCATCCAGGCATCTGTTGGGTGGGGGGATTTGTCCTCCGTGTTTACATCCGTGCATCAAGGGTTTCTTGATCACTGCCCACGTTCTGGCCATTCACTACAGGTAGTGCCGCGCTGAACTGACATCAGTAATGACGAAAATGGGGTTTTTAAATGACTGAACTTGGAATCAAATCTAGCATCTGCCATCCCCTAACTGTACACTCTCAATCCAATCCTTCGTCTTGTTTGCACAATGAGCATAGCGATACCTGTCTCTCTAGACTGCTTTGAACTTTTTTTTAATTTAAATTCAAGTTCGTTAACATACAGTGTAGTCTTGGCTTCAGGAGTGGAACCCAGGGTGTCATCTCTTGTGTATGACACCAAGTGCTCATCCTGAAAAGTGCCCTCCCTCATGCCCATCACCCATTTAACCCATCCCCCTTCACCGCCCCCAGCAGCCTTCAGTTTATTCTCTGTATTTAAGAGTCTCTTATGGTTTGACTCCCTCTGTTTCTATCTTCTTTTTCCTTCCCTTCCCCTACGTTCATCTATTGAGTTTCTCAAATTCCACAAATCATATGGTATTTATCTGTCTCAGACTGACTTAAATCAACTAGCGTAAGACCCTCTAGTTCCATCCACGTTGTTGCAAATGGCAAGATTTCATTCTTTTTCATCGCCGAGTAATACTCCATTGTATACATTGAAATTTAAAAGCAAAAAAGCATTAAAAAAAATAGTACTGTGAGAAAGCACCCACCATACCACCTAGCTAGTTGTCAATACATAGTTATTTTTTAGATATGTATCTGTCTATGTCAACTAAATATATACGTTATAATTAAATATCATTTATATTTTTATATAATTTCTACATTATTTATATCGATGAGTATGCATGGTATATTTTATGCATACATAAACACGTGTCCATATTTTATTTCTATGGGTGGAGAGGCAGTGTGGGGCGTGGGCGTGTCTGGTAGTTCCTTGGGCAAAGGTCGGATGAGGCAACAGTGGGAAGACATATTTGAATCATCTTGGGATCCTCCTCAGAGCTTCGAATGTAATAGACGCTTGAAAGTTGCTTCTTGCCTAAGTAAGTAGATGGGTGACAAGTGAAAGAGTAGTGACCACACTACACAAAAGGTTTAATTCTGTCATCCTAACCTCCTTCAAAGTTAGAAAGGAGGGTGACACTCACTTTCTGGTGACCCTCTTTTACGTGTGACTCCACTGAGGAAACAGCAATCTTAATAATCGCCGTGCTGATCGATCCCACCCATGGATTCTTGATGCTGTCCTGGGGAGTAGACTCCATACGTTGTTCATGGTTCACTGGCATATTTTTTATGCCAGTGAACGAACTGTTCTTTGGCTCTTAAAGCAAGACATCAGTGGTTCGCTAGGCAACCAGTGGTTCTTGGGACGTCAAACGTTTTCAAATATGTATAGATCAGGATTGTATTGTAATTAGGAGAGTCTAATATTTGGTGCCATCAAATTCCCTTTTGAGATTTAAAATCCTTTACCATCACTAAATTCTGTTTATTGGAGGAAGGGCCATTGGGTTAGATATGATTTTTTTTTAATTTTTCATGTTTATTTATTTTTGAGAGACACAGAGTACGAGTGGGGGAAGGGCAGAGAGCGAGGGAGACACAATCCGAAGGAGGCTCCAGGCTCTGAGCTGTCAGCACAGAGCCCAACGCGAGGCTTGAACCCACCAACTGGGAGATCGTGACCTGAGCCGAAGCCGGACGCCCAACCTTGGGACTGAGTCACCCAGGCGCCCCTAGATATAATTTTTAAATATTCTCATTCTTACAACTGACAGGACCTCAGCAGAAAGGAGATGATGAGCATACCTTTGCTTGTCATTCAAAAATAGTTTCCTGAAAAGGGGGGAAATAGTAAGAGTTTAGAGTTCTTATGAAAAATACCTTCAGCCATTATCAGTCTGGTCCGTGCAGAGCAAAGCTCCCCGCCATTTAATGATACTCCTTGGTAGTCTGCTTAGCATCAGCATGAATTTGGGTGGCCGAGAGGTCTTCTATTTAGCACATTTCTCTAGACCAGTCCTATCTCTCCATCTATCTTTGAAGCAGCTCTTCCCTCTGCCTGGAATGTTCCTCCTCCAGATGCACCCACAGTGTGGTCCCTCACCTCCTTCAGATGAGAGCTTCAAATGCTACCCCCATACACACCCAGTGATGTCTTTCTCTACCACCCTTCCTAAAAGTTCAGTTCTTCCCACACACATCCTTTCCTCCTTGCCTGTTTAATTTTTCTCTTTAACATCCCTTTCTAGCACACTTCATTGGCCCCCTTACCTTATGCATTACCCACCTGCCCGGCTGGAATGGAAGCTCCATGATAATCAGGATTTTTCAATGCTTTGTTCACTGCCCACCCCCCACCATTTCTAAGAGAAATAGAAACTTACCATCATGCAGGTAACTCTACTTCTGAGACATCTAGCAGACACACGAACGCATTTGTGCCGACAAGAATCTCTTCTCCTCTCCCAAACGTTCTGAAGTTTAAGTCCTGGACTTAAACTAATCCCATCCATCTTCTTACTGTCTATCCCTCTTCTTTAGTCTCATCTCTCCAAAGCCCAATATGCATTTGACATTTTGCAAGACAGTGAGACGGGCGGGTCTGGGGCTGGCCTCGGCCCCTAAGCCTTTAGCCTCCGAACACTGGTGGACGTTCTCCACCCATTTGTGAAACAGGGTGGTTCGCTGATCTTCTCTCAACTAGTGTTGTTCTTGCTCTCAACCCTTCCTGAGCTTCACCGGTGACCCTACTGTCTTTTCTAGTTAACTGTGAAAACATTCTAGAAATCTGTTCCTTTCCAGAATGCACTGATAAGAGTTCATCACAACACCTGGCTGCATAGCACATGAGAACAAGGTTTAGTGTCTGGATCAGGCCCTGAGCTACGTAAGTGTCCTAGGACTGTCAACACAGAAGGAGGTCTGATCCTTTGCCTTGATGAAACGTATTCTGTTGCAAAGGGAACAGCTCTCGATTCCCTGCACAACATACCGTTGTCAGCACAAAGCACTTCTAAATGGATAAAATTAGAATTTTCAGGTGATCATCACTTGAAGCTATTCGGCATCATTTTGATATCAAGAGTAATCTGTCTGCCAAGGGAGGTTCTAAAGATTTCGAAAGGAACTTTGTGACAGCACTAGAAGTAAGCCTTGCTTTATTATTATTACCTCTCCATCCAATGCAAGACATGGGCTTATTCATTTATTTGTAGATTCGAATTCTACTCCAGAGTTAATCACCCGAGATGGATAAAACACATTAGGGGGGGATAAGACAGTGTTACCAGTTTATTAGCAGGAAATGATCCTGATCTCAAAATTTGCCAAATTATATTGAATGGTGGCTGGTCTGACATCTTTAGGGATACATCCAGCTTGCACTGGCTTGGCCAGTTGATTAGAATCCGGTCATAATGTCACCCCATAAACGTCCACATGGAAAGAGGGTGTTCAGGCTTGCCGGTCAACAGGCCCTACTTCCTCACTAACTAGCCGAACCTTCTGAGTTTCTGGCGTCCTTGCCCCTCATAACCATCGCTGCCTCAAGATAAGAGAAAATGCATCTGAATAAAGAGTGAGCTACTCTATGTGTGTTGGGTAACACTAACTGCTGTAGGAAACAAGCCCCTAATTTTCAGTGGCTTATCATAATAGAGGTGGGTTTCCCACCCAGATGACACTCCGAGGCTCTAAGCTGCTGGTGGCTTCCCTCCCTGCAGGGAGTCAGGACCAGACGCCCCCTCCTAGGACATTGCAATGCCCTGAGCTCAGCTGACCGAGGGGAACGAAAGGACCTGAAGAGCCACAGTCCCCTTACCTTCAACTGGAAGCATTCCGCATCACTTCACCTCTGTTCACGTTCCATTGCCGAGAATTAGTCCTCTAGCTCATCCTGGAGCAAGGGGGTGGGGCAGCCCCTCTGGACCATGGAAGGCGGAACATGGACTATGCCGGGAAGGTTGGCCAACTTTGCCACATCCACTGTAGCCCTGGTGTTTTGAGGCAAGAGCAGGGCCCACACTTCAGTCCCCTGCATTTTCTTACAGCTCTGCTTTCAGAGGCAGTGATCTGCCCTTCGTAGACCCGAATGCCAGCCTCAGCCGGCCCTCACCTACAGTGGGGTTGTGTCCATGGAACCGAGGAAGTGATACGCACAGTCATTTGTACCTGTCTCTTCCTTGTGCTTTCCAATGAGGACACCGGTGTGCATTCGTATTACAAGCTGCAGGTCCCAAGGACTCGTTTTTTGTTGTTGTTGTTGTTGTTGTATCGTTTCGTGTGGAACTGTTCATGATTGTCCATCATGAGATGCTGTACAAATTTGTCGATTTGAAAACGGTCAGAAGAGGATTTGTTTTTTGGTAGAGCACTTCTTCCTTGGTAGCGTGGGCGCTGTATGGGGATAGATCTCAGGATGTAGCCGAGTGCGCCTCGTTTTATGCCGGGCAACTAAGCCTTGGTTCACTGGGACTAAGGGTGGACATGTGGGCAGCGCTCACCAGCGAGCCCCGTGAACCTCTGTACGAGAAAAGGCTCAAGGAGCCACTCTGTGCCTCGACGGCTGACCGTTTCAGCTCTTCTCTGCAGGTTCCCATTCCCCATGGTGTTCAGCAGCTGCAGCAAGGAGGACCTAGAGGCCAGCCTGGAGAAAGGCATGGGAATGTGCCTCTTCAACCTGCCGGAAGTGAAGCAGTCTTTCGGGGGCCAGAAGTGCGGGAACGGATATGTGGAGCAAGGAGAGGAGTGTGACTGTGGCGGGCCGGAGGTAAGAGATACCCCCTGGGACCGCCGCCTTGCATCTGTGGCTGGCAAAGGAGTAGGGACTTGGAAGAATTATGCGGCAGAACGAAAGTGCTAGAAGCTCACGATGGAAGGTCCTAAACAGCGCCCCCCCCCCCGGAAAGTCCTAAAGAGCCCCCACCCCACCCCGCCTTGAACAGCTGTGCAAGCCAGGGCGGCCTTCTCTTGAGTCTCAGAATAAGTTGTATCACTGGTTTTAAAAAGAAAGAATCTTCTCTATTGAAGGACACGGTCTAGGTGAGGCCAGCTGAGGACAAGAACAATAAATAAAGCATTTAGCTTTGAGTTTAACAGAGAAGAAAGCTTGGGGAATGCTAGCTTCAAATGGCTAATAAGCATCATTTCTTTCTCTTTGCAAAGCGAGCAACCAGAGGGGAATTTGAATAAGCAACATTCATTTTTAACCAAGAGCTCCCACCCAAGTAGAAAAACTGCCTGATGCCGCAGCCTTCTCTGTATGCACAACCCGAGGCTCCGGTCTCCTGCCTCTTTGCTTGTTAGCTTTCAGAAGCAGTAAGCGGAAGCAGGGAACATTTGTATCCAGCAAAGGGCTTATTTAACCCTGTCTTCCAGCCAGTGTCAGGCAAATGTCTTGTTTCCGTAGGGCCCAAGATAAACTTCAGCAACATAAAAAATTATTTAACAGCCACTTTTTAATCTCCGAATGATCTTGAGAAGGAAGGAGAAAGAGAGCACACCGTGAGATCTCTTGGTAAAACAGGTGTCTCCTGGAAGCTTGGAGGAGGCAGTGTTTAGAATAAATCAAAGCAAGGAGTTTGTATAGCAAGCAGTCTGCATGTGGGATTCCCTCCCCGAGAGCTTATGCAAGCGGAAATGGTAGACCGGTTCAAGGCGGGCTTGGCTAGATTCGCAGACAGGCTTGGTGAGGGCTTAGGAAGAGCATGTTTTGGAGGGCTGCTCCGAAAAGGGGAGTCTAGGGTGGAAGGAAATGTGCAGAGATCCTGGGATATCCGTCAGATTCCTGTGCTCGTCAGACAGGCAACCGGTTGTAGAACCTTCTTCATATTTGTAATTCCCAAGGCTCTGCGTTTTCCCATACCAGCAGGAACGATCTTGGTCTCAGTCTGGCCAGCTCTGCAAGAACTTCAGGAATGAATAAGCACTGGGGGATGGGGCTAGTAGAGGTGGTCCCATCAAATGCTTGTGCGTCCTTTCCAAATCCGGGATTCAACAGCGATGCCAGCACTGTCCACGGCAGCGATGGTTTTGCTCACGGTGTGTTGGGGGTGATTGCTGTACGGGAGCCAGTCCTCATGCACGGGGTTACAGAAACTCTTCTGAAGATTGGTGGAGGAAAACTTGAAACTGTCATGGGATGGGGGATACAAAGGGGAGAGTCCTTGGGGACTTTGTTAATTACCTGCAGAAGAAAAACAAAATTAGGATAAATTGCCCGTATTTCTCAGGAGAGGCCATGTGGACTTAAAATGGTTTCCCTTTGATTGGAACTCCTTGTAATTGTTTATTTACTCTGAATAAGTTTGACAGCTCTTCCCTAGAGTCACGAACTCTCAGGTGTAGAATGATCATCCGCAGTCATTGGCTCCATATTCCAACACCACCACCATCCTGTCAACGAATGTTTGAGGACCTGAAATTTGCCAGCCACTGATGTTATGGTCCTCAACTTCGCCTCCATCGAGGAGTCATTCAGCTTTGACGGGGTGCTTGCGATCTCTCCAGGCAAGACGTCATGGCAGGGCAGCACTGATTCTTGATATCCGAAGAGACGACTCTCATTCTTTCCATCGACATTTCTTTCAAAGTCTGAGCAATCTTTCAAAGTTCTAGGCAAGCCTCTTACCTCAATTTGTAGTTTTTTAGTTTTTGCTTTTCAAATTGTGTCCAAGAGTATAACAACCCATATCCAGTTTCCAAAGTGCTTTGACCAAAACTTTTAGTCAGCCCCGGGCTTAATTCACCTGCGCTCTTTAGGCCCCTGCCCAGCGCTCAGGCCCTGGAAATAGTCCTCACGCCTTTGCTTCGTGTTAGCCCGTGCGTTCCCTGGCCCCCAGAGGGACTCAACGTGTCACCACATCGGGGAGCGAACGGGACCAGAACTTCCCCAGCTCATAACTGGATTCCTCTTCTGCCCCCTTGCTCTCAGAAATAATCACTGTTTTCAGGAGGATGCATTGTAGACTTAATCTCAGTGCACTGTGATTAAGAATTTGTATCTACCGCCCACAACCCAAGAATGACATGGCCTTTGCAGAGAGTTCACTAACGGCTTCATTATTCTTTTTTCTTTGGAGAACTACTGTTCATTGGCTCTGTTGAACTTTCCTATTGAGTACTAACATAATATATGTATCGACAGATGAAGAATTTGTCTCTTCTGATACGTATAGTCCTGCAGAAGGAATAGATTCTGGGTAGTTAAAAAGGCAAGTGATTTCTGGAGCCTTCCGTACAGGGCATTGGATTTACATCAACCATAAGGATATCCTGACAACTCACTCATTCATCCAGCTAACGGGGTTGGGAAAGCAGCCTTATCTCCTTGTTTAAAGTCAACAGAATGACAGTAGCCTGCAAATATCTTTTAAACTTAGTTATCTTTCTCACATTATCAAGCCCCTTTGAAGTCAAAGCCATTCTACTTGGCTGCATTTCCATTTGAACTGCTGCTTATATTTTTTAGTGATTTGGTCGGGGGTGAGGAGGTAGTTCTTAAAGAATCTTAGGACCTAGTTTTCAGATGGCTGATTTAACGGAGACGCTCAAGGAAATGTGTCATTTGGTTAGTAGGTCATTAGTAGAGCCATTTAGACCACAGTGAACAGGACAACACTGCTGTGTATTTGACGGTACTGATCAGGAATGCAATCAATCAGTGGACTCCTTTTAAAAACAAAGCACGTTCCTAAACTTATATAAGTCCATGAGTTAGAAACCCTTCCTGTCATCAAAGTTACAGCTATGACTTCTGGTTGGCACTTTCGTCTTACTGTATATGTTATACGCTCCGGATGTTTATAAGGTCCTTGAGCAAATTTAAAATTTCATAACTTTGGATGGATGTATAATGGGAGCAAATCATAAACACCAAATGAGAGCATGATTCATAGAGTCTCACACAGGACACAGTTCAGAGATCCAGGATCGTCCTAAATCTTCCGGATTATCCACAAAATTTTATTCATTGCGTTTGTAATACTGATGATAACTTCATTACCAGAACATGGTTTTCAGGAGTAAAATATTATACTATTAAAATACTACATGATTGGTTTCACTCTAATGGTATATATCTTCTTCTGCTCATGTCACATCCTAAATAAAAGGGCATTAGTTAATACTAAAAGGACATTAACTAATTAATTAACACGAGTTAATACTAATGACCCCATGAACTCTTCTTTCGGATAATTCATTTTCTTCTAACATGTGTAAACTCTAGGTTATTGGGATGTTCTAAAGTACAAGGACTTCATAAATGCAGTAGGTAATATGTATGGACCTTTCGGGGAGAGCCGAGCAAAGGTGCCAGTCCCTTGTAGGGCTTTTGTTAGAAGAACGTGGGCACTTGTGAAGAACAACTTAACAGAGGAGGTCATTTTCCGTCCTTTCAGAGAGAGCAGTCCATCTAATATGTGATCTCTCTGTTGAAATCCCTTGCAAATCCACGGTCACATCCCACAGACCTCCTTTCTGGCCTCTTGGTCATTCTGTTGTGCGTTTCGGACCTGAGAGGTGCCTTGTCCGGGTGAGGCAGCCACCTGTGCTGAGCAAGAGTCTTGGCTACCGCATTGGGCTGGAGGGCGGGGAACTGTGGTTCCACGATTGATTGGACCCCATTCCCTGCCGGCGTGCTCCAGATTAAAAGGGTCAGTATTGAAGAGTTGAGTTTGTACACGCCTGTGTATATTTTTAAAGTGAGTTCAGAGTGTTCTGGCGATCCTGAGACCGTTCACTACAATAAGACCTGCATGAATCATGAATCAGAGGCCTCCCCACAGACTCCCAGCCACAGCCCACTTGACTGGATCGGGCAGCCCGCCTTCCTATGCACGCTTCCCTTACCCTCTGTGAAAGGCACGGAATGAGTGCTGTTGATTCTTCCCAGGGATTCACAGACCTTGGCAAGCTTCACAGAAGCTTGGCTTTGCTAGATGTGAAAATAAGCTCAGGCTGGTTTTCAGCTCCTTCCCTTTATGGCCCGGGCCTTCCATGAGTAGTTGCCCCACGAGACCCTGTCAAACGAGTCCCACTCTCCTCCCCAGGAATGTACGAACGTCTGCTGCAATGCCACCACCTGTACCCTGAAGCCGGACGCTGTGTGCGCACACGGGCTGTGCTGTGAAGACTGTCGGGTGAGCTCTCTCGGCCCCGAGGCCACCCCCAGGTTCAGGTGCTTCCACAATGACACAGGACGAGCGAGGCAATAGGATGGCTTCCCGGCCCCTCTACTGTGAAAACCGTAACTCCTCACCGTGCAAGCCGGTGTCCCCCACTGTTGTCCAGTCTTCGTGTGAAATGCACACTTTATTTATGTATCTATTTTTTTTTTTTGAGAGAGAGAGAGGGAGAGAGAAAGCATGAGCAGGGGAGGGGCACAGAGAGAGGGAGACAGAATCGCAAGCAGGTTCTGCAGTGTCAGCGCAGAGCCCGACACGGGGCTCGAACTCACGAACTGTGCCATCAGGCCCTGAGCCGGAACCAAGAGCCAGATGCTTAGCCCACTGAGCCCCCCAGGCGCCCCCTCCAATCTTCGTGTGAAATGCACACTTGAATGCTAAGTCATCGGTGATCAGTCATTTATTTACGGGTTGGAAAGGAATTGTTCCCCAAAACTCTGGCTCACTGTGACACACTCCAGTTGTGCTGCTGGACGCTGGTAAGATGCGTGGTCCTATTACCATGATGGGAGCAGCTAGAGAGAGAGTCTCCACCCCGGTCACTCAGCCTCCGCTCTATCCCAAGAACATCTACCTGCCGGGCTGAGAAGCCACGCGGGTTGTTCCAGGGAATATATGTAACCACCTTGATCTTGATGTCCTCCCAACACAAGGATTGGCCCACCCAGCCCGAACAATGGCGGCCCTTTGATACTTTGGTCATTGCTGCTGCCATGACAGATTGCCATTTGTTTGGGCAATTCCATTGTTTGTCTCGTCATTCAGAGCTGAGATCTGACTGAGGAGAAGCCTGAGCTTTTGATTCAAAGGTTCCAAGGGTAGACTTTCTTTCTTTTTCAATTAAGCGATTGATCTTGGCATTCTGCTCACAGGAAACTCCCTCTCAGCTCCCCACCCAGCCCCGTGATTCAGAAGTGCATTACAGCATCTTACGTTCAGCCTAAAATATCCATCCTGCCCTTTCTCTCCGTGATTAACTTCTGGGGGACATTCAAGGAAGCTGACACCACCACCACCCCCACCCCGGGCACACAGCTGCTAGCCATGGAAGGGGGCGGGCGGGGGTGGGGCAGGTCGCTGGCCGTGTAGCCTCTGACAAGCCATTCTGAGCCTCGGTTTCTTCAACCACAGAAGGGTGAGGCATTGGCCGATGGTTCCTAACATCTTTTACAGCTCCCTTGCTTCACTTCTGCTCCGTGAAGTCCTACAGACAGGTTTCCAAGTCCATGATTTGATGACAAAATGAAATACAATTGTCACTGAGCCCTTGGAATGATTTTTGTCCTCTTGGCCACAAGTGCTAACACTGTAAGAGCAAACCTCATCTTAAAACACGTGGCGACTAGAGATCTTCAGAATTAAGGAGCCCATCAGCTGGTACTCCCTTCCCATGCCTCCTTTGAGATGACAGGTACCACCAACCAGCCTGTCTCCTCATCAGAAGACCCCAATGCCGCATGAAATTAAAAACAGGCAGCTCTTGGGGCTCCTGGGTGGCTCAGTTGGTTAAGCGTCCAACTTCAGCACAGGTCACCATCTCATGGCTCATGAGTTCGAGCCCCGCATTGGGCTCTGTGTTGACAGCTCAGAGCCTGGAGCCTCCTTCAGATTCTGTGTCTCCCTCTCTGCCCCACCCTTGCTCACGCTCTCTCAAAAATACATAAACATTAAAAAATGAAAAAAAAAAAAGAGGCAGCGCTTGATTGCCCCCCTCCCTAGTGGAAAGGTAAACCCCAGAGCCCAGAGCAAGATTCTGTGTATTTAACGACTCTCCGTGTCTCTCTCTTCCCTTGGGATCCTTGCCCCTTGATGTGAGGCTTCGGGAGGATGGCCCGGCCCCGGCTCCGGCCCAGGAGCACTGCCGGGAAGCCGCTTCCCTTTCCTGCAGGGCA
This sequence comes from Acinonyx jubatus, assembly GCF_027475565.1. Classification (NCBI taxonomy): domain Eukaryota; kingdom Metazoa; phylum Chordata; class Mammalia; order Carnivora; family Felidae; genus Acinonyx; species Acinonyx jubatus. The sequence goes on along the minus strand of NC_069393.1, from coordinate 79,716,038 downwards.
CGGGCCATAAACAGCCTCTCCTTCCAGCTAAAGCCTGCGGGAACGGCATGCAGGGACTCCAGCAATTCCTGTGACCTCCCCGAGTTCTGCACGGGGGCCAGCCCCCAGTGCCCGGCCAACGTGTACCTGCACGACGGGCACCCGTGTCAGGGAGTCGACGGCTACTGCTACAACGGCATCTGTCAGACCCACGAGCAGCAGTGCGTCACGCTCTGGGGACCAGGTAGGTGGCCGCCCCCGGTGGGCGCGGGGCCGTGGGGCTTGGGGAGCTCGCTCGGTTCCCGTAAGCGTCGCTCCCGCCGCGCCGTCTGCAAAGCTTCCCTCCCTTCAGCTGGAGCGATTGGCTCCCTGGAAGACCTGGGGCCGTGCCGGGCGCTGGGCGTGCGGAAAGGGGCACTGCCCGGAGCGCGGCCCACTGAGAGAGGTGCGAACACCTGCTGTGCGCCCTGTGGAGCGATGGGGAGGACCAGCCATGACCCCTGCCCTCAGATGGCTTAACAGTCGTTGGGCAGACAGATAGAACTCGCTACCCACTCTGATCACGTAAGTGCTTCTTGGTGCTCGGGCAAGAGAAAGTCCTGGCAGACTTGCCGCGTGAGGAGCCTGTGACCAGGAAGGACAAGGAGGGGTCACTCCCGACGCAGGGAGCAGCGAGCTGGCGTGTGGAAAGGGCTGCCGGGGCGGGAGGCCGGGACCCCAGGGTGCAGAGGAAGAACATGCAGACAGGCGTTGGAGGGCCTCGCGAGGCATCCGGGTTCTAAAAGCAGAGTGGTGGACGTGTGCGTTCCCGAGAAAGGCACCCAGACGGGCAGGTGGCCAGGAAGCAGCTGCTGGGGCAGTTAGGGGCTGTCCACTCCGTGCTTCCTGTGTGCAGGATGCTGGGCCAGATGCTCCGTATGACTCATCCCTTCCAGCCCTCCAACAGGAGAGAGGTAGGGGAAATAACTACGGTTCAGAGAAGGTGCAGCTGAAATTCCGAGACCGGAAGTCAGCTTCCTGATGGTGTAGGGCTGGGATTGGCGCCCAGGCCCACAGACCCAAGAGCCATATGTAATGCACGCTGTGCGGCTGTGCCCAAGAGCCAGGCCTAGAACAAAACTTCCACGGAAGCTCCACGGTGGAGTGGATGCTGGGACGCCACAGGAGGCAGAATCGGGCCCCTGGACGTGGCTCTCTGTTGCCCATCTTCTGGGGCCGGGAGTCCAGGGCCCCCGTGGGGCAGCCGGGACCCTGAGGACTCCTCACCCCAGCGTTTGCTGCCTCTGCCCCCCCCCCGGGATTCCAGCAGCGAATCAGTCCCCCAGAGAGCACTTTCCAAGAGTGCGGCCCCCACCCCGTCTTGTCCTTCTCCCTCCTCCCCTCCGCCTGCGGAGGTGACCTCAGTGCTGGCCGGGGACACCAGCTGTGGCACGGCCACCGTGGTCAGCCAGGCAGAGAGCCAGGCGAGCTCTAGAGGAAGGGAAATCCGATATTGGGTCTTTGTCAGACTTTCACGTGTGAGGTTTCGGTTTCAGGGGTGATGAGGGCAGTAAACGAGGGCAGAAAATGGTGGCCGGTCATCAAAGCTCGGGTGTTCAGCGGGGTGTGAAAGCAGTGGCCAAGCAGGGAGAGCAAGGACGGGTGTTTCTGAGGGTTGGGTCCCGTCGTTGAGCCCGCGGCCCCACCAGCCGAAGATGGCCCTCTGTACTTGGACGGCCCTGAGGGGCAAGAAGGAGCAGCGTGGTGCAGCCGGGGGCTGGTGCGGCCCTTTCGCCGTGTCTGGGAGGAGCGCTCCCGGGTCTCCTCAGGCTCTGCGGGTCCACTCGGGCACAAAGGGGGAGGCCCTCAAAATACACGCGTCAGGGCCGCCTGGGTGGCTCAGTCGGTTAAGCGGCCAACTTCGGCTCAGGTCACGATCTCGCGGTCCGTGAGTTCGAGCCCCGCGTCGGGCTCTGGGCTGACGGCTCAGAGCCTGGTGCCTGCTTCCGATTCTGTGTCTCCCTCTCTCTCTGCCCCTCCCCCATTCATGCTCCGTCTCTCTCTGTCTCAAAAATAAATAAACGTTTAAAAAAAATTAAAAAAAAAAACGATACACGCGTCAGATGCCTGGCTGGGCTCTGAGCGGGTCAGCGACTTCAGACAGCTTTCAGTCAAGCGAGGTCACTTTGGGACAGCGGCTACCACTGCAGGCCACATCCTCGTGGCCTCAAGCATCCCTGGTGGCCGCTCCTCCCCAGCCTTTCTCCGGACTCAGCAGTCTCCCCGCTTCTCGAGTTACAGGGGGAGTCATGACGCTCCCTTCCAAAACGGCCTTCTGTGGCCAGAGCACACACAGCACTTGGAGCCTTTGGAGGCCAATGTGCTCTCCGATGTCCCGCTGTATTGCAGCGTCTGGCCCCGTTTCCAAAGTGAGGTCAGCTTGAACTCCGCGGCTCTCTCTGAGCCATCGCCACCGTGTGACTCAGCTGGCTGCGCGCCTTAGATTCCTGGTGACCGAGGCGGGTATTTATCTCATCGGATCAGGCCTTCTCAAGCTGCCTGACTAGAGAGAGAGAGAGAGAGAGAGAGAGAGAGAGAGAGCGCGCGCGCCAGACAGGCAGGCAAACCGACAGCCTGACTCACGGACTGAGCTTTTCAAAAGCGAGAGCAGTAGGAAGTTCCCTCCTGTGGATTCTCAGCGTCCTCGTGGCTGACGGTGAGGCTGGCAGCCTGGCGGCCCCGGGGACCCGCACCAGCTCCTGAGGAGGGCCGCTCCCCCGGAGCTCCTCGCTCGCCTCCCCTCTCCCCTGCCGCCCCCCTGAGGGCTGAGGAGGCCTGTGCCGGGGCGGTGGCGCGGTCGCCGTGAGAGGGTCAGTGCATGTGGACCGAGACTTCCTGGCATCAGGGAGGCTCAGCGTTCCTGGAAATGACAAGCTTGGGCACCCGCCTCAGGCTCGGGGCTTTGGGGGTTCAGTGCACTCCAGCCAACTCCTTCTCAGGACTTCAGGTCGCTGCACCAACTTCCTCAGGAGGGCGGAGGACGAGCGCGCCGGAACCAGCGGGGGCCCTCCACACCAGGGACCTTCTCAGAAGGGCCTCTGACCGCCTCCTGGGTAAACGCAGTGGGTTCCTTCCCTTCCCTGGCAGTGCAGCTGTCTTGTGGTCTAGTTCAAGGGCGCTGTATGAGTTTCCTGCGGCTGCTGTAACAAATGACCACAAATTTAGCGGCTTACGACAACACAGATTTGTCGTCTTCTGGCCCTGCGAGTTGGAAACCCTAAAACCGAGACGTTGGCAGGAGGACGTTACTTTTGCAGGCCGTAGGGGAGAGCGTATCCCTGCGCCTCCGCCAGCTTCCTGAGGCCCCCGCATTCTTTGGCCCCTGGCCCCTCCTTCATCTTCGAGGGCGGCAGCACGTATCTTCCAGGCTCTGTCTCTCTCTGGCTCCTCCTTCCTCGCTCACATCTTCTCCGAGTCTGACCCTCCTGCCTCCCTCTTCTAAGGGCCCCGTGATTACGTTGCGCCTATTCAGACCATTCAGTACCCTCCCCACCCCCCCAAATCCTTAATCACATCTTCAAAGTCCCTTTGCCACGTAAGGTCACATATTCACGGGTTCCGAGGATTAGAATGCGGGCCCCTTTGGGGGGCCCTTTTTCTGCCTGCCACAGGTGCTAAACAGACCCCTTACTAGCCAGGTGACCTTCGACAGGTCTACTCAACCTTTGTGCCTCATCTGTAACATGGGGCTTGTCAGATGCCTACCCTGTGGGTATGTCATCGTCCTCTAACCCAGCCTGTTACCCATCGTATGTAAGGTGTCCCATGCAGTAGCATGCTAGATGCGTGGCTCCTAGTAAGTCCGAACTCTGCAAATAAGATGGGATTGTGCTCACAGGACGCTCAGGGACTAGTGAGCAAGATTCTCTGAGTGCCGTGATGTGGTGAGGCATGGTCAAGAGAGGGCTCAACCCGGAGTGTGGTATGGAGCCAGCCAGGAAGGCGTCCTAGATGAGGTTGCCTTGGAGAAGTCGTTTGGCAGGGGTGGGAGGGGAAGGGTATTTCCTGCATACGAAATAGCAGCGGTCAAGGTGCAAAGGGGCCATCCCAGGGAACTTCAGGCAGTCCTACTTGTCCAGAGCTTGGTCTGTGACCTGGAGAGTAGAGATCCTCATTTCTCACCCCGTTCTCTCATTTATTAAATATTCATCAATGGCCTGCTAGTCTAAGATGCTGACTCAAGAGCCCGAGTCTGCCAGAGTGACGTACTTCCCACAGTCCCTCTGCACTATCTCCTGGACCCGGAGTGGAGTCAGGATGTGACCGTCACAATCCCGGGGCGGGGGTGACTTCCTCAGCCAGGCCCCTGGCCAACTAGAGGGACCAGGCTGGGAATATTCTAATGCCGTGTTACAGTGGTTGGTTTGAATCAGCTTTTCACCATTCAGAAAAGTAAAACTTACTGTCAAGGACACATTTGCCATATTTCGTTTCACCATGATTAGCAAATGCTTGGGGAGCTGAAGCATATTTGCATTAGGGTCATTTTAGGCTCCCCACGAGCCCCAGTAGCCCAGAGCTCCAGGATTCATTGAGCGTCTACTCCTGGCCTGTGCCACGCGTACCCCAGTGACCCAACTGAACTGTGGAGCCATCCGGAAGTGTCCATTTACGCTCAGGAAGTCCATTACTCTCCAGACCTGGCTACCCAAACGCTGACCGGAGAAAGCCCTTCCTTCCAGCTAACTATTCCCTTTTGAAATGGACATTTCTTAAAGCAGCATCATATTTCAATAAATTCATCCTGCTTCCAAATCTTTCTACAAATAGAATGATAGAAAATTCAAAACATATGCCTCCAAACCCTAACTAGCAAAGTAAGATACTTTTCTTCTTCTGTTTTTTTTTTTTTAGGTTTATTTATTTATTTTGAGAGAGACAGAGTGCAAGATGGGGGAGGGGCAGAGAGAGAGAGAGAGAGAGAGAGAGAGGGGCAGAGAGAGAGAACCCCAGGCAGCATCCAAACAGTCATGGCAGAGCCCGATGTGGGCCTCAATGTGGGGCTCGAACTCCCCCACCCTGAGGTCATGACCTGAGCCGAGGTCAGATACTTAACGGACTGAGCCACCCAGGTGCCCCCAATGTAAGATACTTCTAGAATACCTTTTGGGGTCTTTGTTCATTTGTCTCCTTTCCTAATTAATGTCGGTAATGTTCTTTTTGGCGAGGAGCTTAAATTCTTCCCTGTCCCCAATTTTTCTTCCACAAATGTTACATCTCAAGACTTTATATGTTGGTGTCAAACACAGAAATGTTATCTGCAGTTCAAACTGTAACTTGTATTTAGCTCACTTAGTCCAGTTTGGTCTTAATAGCCACAAAGATTTTCTGTCAATGTGAGATGACCTTTATTCCTTCTGAAATAAGCCGGGTATTTTTCTTCGGGCAGAAAATTCACTTTTGCCAGTGTTGTTTATCTGAACCATGGTGACTGAAAGCGTGACTTGGAAATTAATCTTACAGATAACTGCACGTCGAGAGCCACAAACAATTTGCATCAGGGGAGTCCTGAAATACGTTAGTTTTATCTACTTTATCACTCACCAGAAAATAGCGTCGCTTGATTTATGCAGTGTGAGCTGGCCAGACAATTTTTATGGGCTGGTAAATATTCAGTGTTTATCTGCAAGGCTGGTTTAAATGAGTTTGCATTATGATGATACACCTGGAGCGGAACATTTGCTAATCGTCTACCACTCTGGTGACGAGCAACGGGAAGCGAAGAGACGCTCTTGCCAAGAGTCCTATCGTCCAAGAGTCAGGAAGGTCTCCCTTCTGTCCCGCTGCGTGAGAAAGCAATGATAAGATTTGTTCGTTTGGGCTCCATTTTCCATTGAACACAAAGGTCAATTTGGAGAAGAGAGAGGGAGAAATACGAGGAGACCAACAGGACCTTCAGTTGCTCATAAGAGTGCCTTTGTCTGTGGGTGGAGCAGTGAGCAGCAGGGGGCTGGGACAGTTAGTGACGGAGGGAGGAGCCCATCCGCCCAAATGGCAGAAGATCATTTGCATAATAAAGTCATTTTAAGGAAGAGATTAGATCAAGTAAATTGTGGGCTTATTGCGAGATGTCATCATCTCCCTTTCAACAGGCATAATGACATTCAAACTTCCAAACTACAATCACGAATATAAGTTTTATCACTCTGAAGATAAGACTGGTAATTAAAACCCGTCACTTTCTGTGTCATTGTAAACTACAGCATGATGTCAGAATTCCCTCTGAAAGGCTAAATTTTATCTCTTGATAATGGCAGAACCTCTAAGTGTTCCATTATTAAGAATTCAAAGGCTGTAGATGGATGTGATAGAGTGGCGATGAGAAAACGGTTGTCATTTTGCTTCTCAAGAGACAGACGTGAAGTCTCTTCGTGAAAACGGGAAGACAGATGTTTTTAAGCGTGGCAACTTTGAACCCAAACCTGTGCCTTTATAACCTCTTACCAGTGGGTAGAAGTCATTTGCACTTTTGAAATTACTGACCACTATGGCTCTGAGAGAAATGCCGGACGGCCACTCGCACACAAAAGCCACGAGAGTCACTTGCCTGGGTCCTGGTCCGCTGTTGGAATTGGTCTCTGCTGGGTCTGCACACAGCCAGGGCGCGCGGGATGTTGCCTCTGGGGTTTGGGTCTTCCACTCTTCTGCTTTTAATGTTTTCTTTTAATGCAAGAGCTGTATCTGTTCCCAAGGTCAGCCCTGAGCCCCCTTTCCGGTTTTCCCGCCGATAAGCTTTCTTACTTTGCCTGTATTTGTAAGATGTCTGTCTTTTGATGACCTTAGATCTTCTTTCCCCGTCCGACCGCACAGTAATACTTCCTTTGATGTAAATGAGTAAGTGAAAATCCAGAGTCACAGAAAAGATAAGCCAGGAGACCGCATCCGTTTACCAGAGATGCCTTGTTCGGCAGAAATCATAATGGACTTCCTCTGGGGAAGGCAGCTGAGACATGATGTGCCTTCCCCAGATTGCTTTCCCTGTGGCTTTGCACTCCTTCTTCTTGGCACGCACCTGCTCTGTGCGGGCCTGAGGCACTGTCCCTGTCTGCTGGGTTTTTACAGTGGGAGGAAGGAGCCTTGGGACATCACAGGAGGCAAAAGAGCAAGCGCGGTGAATGCAAGGAGGGGACAGCCCCCACAGCACGGTTGAGAGAAGGAGGGCCGGGTCCAGCCTCACGGGAAGGTGGTGGTGAGAGAAGGCCTGGAAGGACACAGTCAGCAATGTGGAGGAACACAGCAGCCCAGGACCCTTCTGCAATGGGCTCCAGCAGCCAGGTTCCAAGGAAAACGCTGATTTACTTGGCTTTGGTCCATCATCCATCATTGACCCATCTTCCGACCTGTGGGACGGAGCACTGTGGCCGGACTGGAGTCTCCTCCTGTGCTGTAGGCACAGGCTCTCCCACGCTGGAGAGATTCCTCCCCAGGAGGGGTTTGGCCCCAGTGCAGCGGGCTGTGCTGGAAGGGGTGGTGCCGAGCAGTGCCCCGCCTCCAGCCGGAAGCTTGCCGGGCCCCCGGAGGTGGCACAGAACCCCGCGCGGCCCCGCCTACAGCCTGAAATGGCAGGTGGGGAGGTGGCCGGGCATGTTATGATCTGAATCCAGTCCCAGCTGCTTTTGTACTTCTAAAATAAGTTTCGGTCATTTTAAACCTCTTGGCCTTTAAACCTCCGTGTTTCTCGTGCCACGATTTCTCATCCCAACAGTAGAGACCCCAGGGCAGGAAAGACCAGCCCAACTGGATGAGAACAAGCGTCGTTTCTGTTTTTGTTTTTGTTTTTTTAAGTTTGTTTTATTGATTTATTTTGAGAGAGAGCTAGAGAGAGAGCAAGCAGGGGAGGGGCAGAGAGAGAATCCCAAGCAGGCTCCACGCTGTGCGCACAAAGCCCGATACAGAGCTCGAACCCACCAACCGTGAGATCGTGACCTGAGCGGGAATCAAGAGTCAGACCCTTAACCGACTGAGCCACCCAGGCGCCCCAAGAACAAGCACTGGAAGCAGGGTTCTGCCCCATCCTCCAGGCACCATGTCCCCACCCAAATTAAAACAGCCATTTCTGAGCATTGACGAAAGCTGTCAGCCCCTAAGTGCTTGAGGATGGAGAATGCCAAAGATCTTATCCGTGGAGGTTGACCAAGAAGTACACATGATCATGTGCTTTGTATTGATTCTCTAGATAAACAGATGAAGAAGCCACGTGACAAGGGATTGAGTATGGGTTCTGGTCTTTGATGTCACAGAGAGAGATCCATCCCATCCCCAAGTTCACGTAGCTGATGAAAGCATGACCTAATTTTCTTCCAAATGTGAGTTTTCTTTGCCACATTGCAGCAAGCCATGTCACTGACATGTCCCAGTGATGATACACCAGTGGTAAAGTGTGACATGGCATTTCTTGCTCCCTCAAGTTCTGGGTGAGAACTAAAATAAATAAGTCTTGGATCTAGACCGTTATTGGTTTCCTGGGAAAAACAGAAAGTTAACTTTTAGAAAGCTGCATTTTTCAAGCCACTGGGCAGATTAATACCAGAGTAGAGCAAGCCCTACCCAGCTTTGCTTCTTTATGGACTGACTTCTGCCTGCAGCAGTTTTCAAGTTATCAGAGTCAGGGATTTTCATTTCTTTTCCTGAGTCAGTAGAGATTCAGCAAAGAGACATAAAAATGTTTACTGACTCTCTCCACTGCCCCCTTCTTGGAGGAAGACCCCCGCCCCAACTGGTGTGCTCAGACTCAAGGGCATGTCACCCAACTCCGTTCATTACCATTACCTGAGAATAAGCACGGGTGGCCAGTGTCACAGCCTGTCAAGTTATTCCCTGAAAAAGATTTGGTGGAGATGCAGCCAAGCCTGAGGATGGACAGATTATAGGAGTCATCTGGTGGTTCTGGAGAGAAAGGAACCACAGGGAGAGGAGTGTGTTGCCAGTTAGGTAGTTTCTAAGAGGGAGGTTGCAGCTGAATAGAAGGACCGTGGGCTTCGGCATTGGATCCATGAGTCAAGTCCAGCTTTACCACTTCCCCGACATTATCATCTTCAGCGAGTTGCCAGAACACTGAGCCTTGGTGTTTAAATCGGTGAAACGGGGTACGTAGACCTTACAGGGGTGGCTGTAAGGATTAAAGATCCTGCGTGCCGGACCCAGCACAATACCCAATAGTGGGGGTACTCAACCGATGCTATGTTGGTGATCTAAAATATGTTCATTCGTTTAAGATGTGTGTGCTGGTTTGTTTAAGGGCGAGGAAAGGAATTACAGGGAAGATGACCTTGGTTCCCAGAGTATAAAAATGACTCAGACCCAAATGTCTGTACTTGAGATCTCCTACTACCTCTTTCAAGATGGTGCTTAGTGCCTGTGCAGTGAGATGACGCTCTAGGGGCTCACCCAGCACAGGTTGGGAGGGTGCCCAGAACGACCACGGGATTTGGAGCCATGGGGAGCTTCACTCCCTGAAATGAGTCGGGAGGGGAGAGGTGTAGGGAAGTCGAAGTCCTTGAGCTGCGACTAGAGTTGTTATTTAATATACAGAGTATGTACAAAACTTCCCAGTGTTTCAGATTCGGAGATTCTCTTCCCCCTCATGTCCCAAGGTAGGTTCAGAAATTACTTATCCCATCATTCAACACTTCATTGGTTTCCTCTGATGGGCGAGGCACTGGGGACAATCCTCGGTGAAGGAGACAGACGTCAAGTTCCTATTGATAGAACCATGAACTATTGCAAGTAAATAAGTGTCGCGAACCTGGCCAGGCACGAGGAGCTCTCTTTCTCCCTCACACATTCTCCCACTCTTAATGTCCAGGAGCCAGGCTTCCCCTTCCCCGTGATCGATGGCTGTCCTTATTATAATTCAGTTTGACTGAGAGCCTGCCGTGTGTTGGGGCCTCACTGAGTCTCACAGCACCTCTGAGTCAGGTGATGTACTTGTCCCCATGTTACCGGGTCTCTTGGTATGTAGGGTTGACACCAGATCAGCCTACATTATTCTCAGGCCCAAGTCTCTTGCCCTTCCAACTCTGCAGCATGGCTGCTTAGAGAGACCAGAGAAGGCAGGCAGCCTTCCAAAAGCAATTGAAATTCGATAAACGGTCACTGTTTTTCTTGGATCCCATACATGCCCAGATATAAAGCATGGTTTCCCCCGCAGAAATTATCCATCAGAAAGCTTGGTTGACTACTGACCTATTCATCTCTCGATCATGTCTTTTGACTCTCACAGTCCTGTCGGAAAGGTACATCGGGCCTCGGGAGCCTCTATCAGTGCTGTTTAGGAGCCTGGTTGAGGCTGATGGACGAGATTGGGTTTATGAAAAGACCGGGACGTTTGTCGTATGTTTAATTACTGTTCCTAGGGTGTGACTTCATGCCTCCACCTTTTGTTGTTGTTGTTGTTGTTGTTGTTGTTGTTGTTGTTCTGGTAAAGGATCCTTGAAAAGATCACTTTGACAAGCAACAGGATAAATGATCAGCTTCTGGAGATCCTGAGTATATACCCTCTGAGCAAATAGAAAAAAGTAAAATCAGAAGACTCACTGTTGGAGGAATGGGTACTTGAACCTAAGAATAAGATTTCCAGTGACAACATCACAACAGAGTAAAAAGGTCAGCATCAACATGAGCTAGAAATACAGAGGATGGGCTGCAGGAAACAGACTTTTTGTAATCACTTTATTGAGGTGTGGTTGACATACACGAAGCTGTAGGTATTTAATGTGTACAACTTGACGAGCTTGGAGATGAGTGTACATCCGTCACCACAATTGATGCCATAAACACATTCATCGCCTCTAAAAGGTCATACCTCTCTTCATGTGTGTGCATGTGTGTGTGTGTGTGTGTGTGCGTGTGTATGAGAGAGAGAACGAACACTTAGCATTAGGATCTACCCTCTTGGCAAAATTTTATATTAACTAGAGACTCTGCTGTATAGTAGATTTCTAGGACTAATTTTTCACAATGAAAACTTTGTACTCTTCAACTAATACCTCCTCACGTCTCCCCACACCTCCCTGCTGCCCCTGGCAACCACCGTTCTACTCTCTGCTTCTGTCAGTTTGACTTTTTAGATTCCACCTGTAAGTGAGATCATGCCGTGTTGGTCTTTCTGTGTCTGACTTCTTTACTTAGCATTATGTCCTCCAGGTTTATCCAGGCTGTCTCAAAGGGCAGGATTTCCTTATTTTTTAAGGCTGAGTAATCTTCAGTTGTATGCATATACCACATTTTCTTTATCCATTCATCCATCAGTGGACACAGGTTGGTTCCATGTCTTGGCCATTGTGAATAATGTTGCAGTGAACATGGGAGTTTAGATATTTCTTCAAGATCCTGATTTCAATTCCTTTGGATGTATACCTAGGAGCAGGACTACTGGCGATATGGTAGTTCTGTTTTTAGTTGTTTGCAGAATTTGCACACTGTCTTCTGCAAAGGCTGTATCTGTTTACATTCTTACAACGTATGGTATAAAGGTATGAAGGTTCCCTTTTCTCAGCATCCTTGCCAACGCTTGTTATCTTTCATGTTTTTAGTAACAGCCATCCTAACTGGTGCGAGGTGATAGCTCATTGTGGTTTTGACTTGTATTTTCCTGATAATCAGTGATGTTGAGTGTCTTTTCCTGTAACTGTTGGCTATTTGCACGTCTTCTTTGAAGAAATGTCTATTCAGTTCCTTTGCCCATCTTTTCATCTGGTCACTTGGGATTTTTTTGCTACTGAGTTGTAGAAGTTCCCTATATGTTTTATATATTCACCTTTTGTCAGATGTATGGGTTGCAGATATTTTCTCCCATTCTGTAGGTCGTCTCACATTTTGTTGATTTTTTCCCTTCACCATTCAGAAGCCTCTCAGTTTGATGTGGCCCCACTTTCTTTTTGCTTTTGTTGCCTGTGCTTTTGGCATCCTGCCCAAGAGATCTTTGCCAAGACCAACGTCAGGAAGGTTTTCCTCTATGTTTTCTTCTTACCTTTTTATAGTTTCAAGTCTTACACTGAAGTCATTCCTCTGTTCTGAGTTCATTTTTGTGTCTGGTATTATTAGATAAGGGTCCCGTTTATTCTTTTGCATGTGTATGACCAGTTTTCCCAGCGCCATTTATTAAAGAGACTGTCCTTACCCCGTTGTGTATTCTTGGCACCTTGGTCAAAGATCAGTTGACCAAAGACCTTAAGGCCAAAGAGAAATGTAAACAAGCTGGGAGTATTGTTTCACGATATAGGAGAGTAAAAGAAAAAAGTAATATCTCTTAATTAAAATGTGACTTTTCAATATTTCTCATCAAGTTAACCGACAGTATGTTCTATGACTCTTGACCCCATCATCCACGTTGCTCCAAATGTGCACATTCAAACTGGCCATCACCTTTCCTGTGCGATTTTCTCTTTGGGAAAGTGGCAGCTCTCCTTACGTGTGCAGTGGCTTCTATAGCCTCTCGTGATTTTACAGTCGTTGCGCTGACCAGACACCTGGTTTTCTAAGCCAGGCAGCCCATTGGCATTTGGGACGTTAAATCCCAAACCCACCCTACCCTAGAAGACCCAGTTTTGTGTTCTGGGTCCAGATTCCCCAGCAGTGATCCGGTTCTCTTTTAGAAAATGTTTCATACTTGTTTAAATACCACTTGTATACCTTTGCTTGATTCCCTGTCCTATTTTACCCACTTTATTTCGTATTCATATATCTAACTTACCTCTTTGTTTTAAATCATTGTGGACACCCGTCTCTTTCTCTGTCTTCCTCCCTTTTTGTTCTTAACCTTCTGTACACCCCAGGCTAACCCTCATCCTTGTGACCCTGTTTACAAGCTCATGTGTCTGAAACTGCTCAGAGATCTGTTTATACACACACACATACAGCCATATATACATATAGAAATCTTTGGGGCACCTGGGTGGCTCAGTCGGTTAAGCAGCCGACTTCGGCTCAGGTCATGATCTCGCGGTCCGTGAGTTCGAGCCCCATCTCGGGCTCTGTCCTGACAGCTCAGAGCCTGGAGCCTGCTACCGATTCTCTGTCTCCCTCTCTGTCTGCCCCTCTCCTGCTTGCTCTCTGTCTCGCTCTCTCTGTCTCTCTCTCTCTCTCTCTCAAAACTAATAAACATTAAAAAAATTTTTTTAATATGTGTAGAAATCTCTTTTTGCCCTATAAGGAAAACTAACTCATCAATTCACACATTCAAATTGCAACAGTGTTTGGTTTTTTGTTTTTGTTTTTGTTTTTAACGTGGCCACATTTCTTAGGAGATAAGTTACTTAATAATAGTAAGAACGACAGAACCTATATAGCATCAAAACAGCATCATGGCAGAGTGATATCAACCCTGCCTACCCAGTTCCAGGGGCTTAGCATCTGCTGCAAACTGCTGGTCTCCTGTATCCTGGTGTTCTGAGGCAGGGAGAGAAGAACAAAGCCATCTTATCATAACCTCATTTGGTCACCCTCTCCATACACGGCAGTAGCACTGAACCCCTTATCCACCTACGTCTGGGATCACCTGGGCTGCACGTGAGTGCGTATCATGGCGCTTGCCCTGTTACCCGTGTGCACCTGCCTGTCGCTCCCCTCAGCAGTGTGGGGGAGAAGGGGTCTTCTTCTGCCCTGTGTCCTCAAGGCCCGCGCAGGGCCCAGTGCCTGTGAGGCCTCGATACACCTGAGAGCACCGGAGGGGGCAGGCTGAGCCCTGCCCTCAGACGGCCCCGCCGTCTGGCTTTAGGCAACATACTTAACCTCTTCAGTCCTAGTTTTCTTGTCCATAAAATGGGAAAATGAGACCTCCGTCGTAGGATCCCTGGTAGGATTGAGTTATGGAGTTCGGCTCCTGGTCCCCCCCTCTCAGAGGAGGGACCAGTCTGCTTAGAACAACAGCCCCCTGGCCCCTCTCGCTCTCCCGTTTCCTTCATCACGTTGCCCTCCACTGGACTTCAGGCGCGTTCATTTGTTTGCTTTTCTTTCTTCTTGCAATTTGAAAGCAAGCAGAAGTCTTGTCCTCATGGGGCCAACACTGTACCCCCAGTGCCTGGCAGATAGTAAGTACCGGATAAATCTGTGTACGATTGAAGTCTGCCACATGACGGGAGATGGGTGGATGGGTGGGTGGGTGGACGGACGGACGGACGGACGGACAGCTGGGTTGGTAGGCAGGTAGGATGGATGGGAGGGAAGAATGAAGGAGAGACAAAGCCAGACAGCCAAGTAATAAGTAGATAGGGCCCACTGCATATATGCAGACAACCGTTGAGTTGTTGATATTTTAGACGACGGTTTTTCCCAGCTGCTTTGATTAATTAGATCCAGGTATTTTGATCAAAGCGCCATCGAATAGGATTAATTTAAGTGCGAAGTACGGGTCAACGCCGAGACTCATCCTTACCATCCCCCGACCTCCAGTAAATAGATGAAAAAGAGGAAGAAGGAAGAAGGTGGGTAGCGGGCAGAGGCTGGGTATGTCAGTGGCGCAACCACACTGTGGGTGGAAGGGGGCCTCTGGGGTGGGTGCTGTAAGAACAACGTGATGTGGTGGCTCAGCCGGTCAAAAGTCCAACTCGATTTCAGCTCAGGTCATGATCTCACCGTTTGGGAGATCGAGCCCCACGTCCAGCTCTGTGCCGACAGCACGGAGCCCGCTTGGGATTCTCTCTCCTCTCTCTCTCTCTCTCTCTCTCTCTCTCTCTCTCAACCCCCCCCCCTCCTGCCCCTCCCCCACATTCCCTCTCTCTCAAAATGAAGAAACTTTAAAAAAAAAACAGGAACGTGATACTGTTGAGCCAGAGACCTTGCCTTGTTCCATGACAGAGAAGTGTGTCCAGTTCGGGATAA